>NC_138823.1:17929757-19221279 GCF_965183815.1 Platalea leucorodia
GGTTGCCCAGAGAGGTGGTAGATGCCCCGTCCTTGGAAACATTCAAGGCCAGGCTGGATGGGGCTCTGAGCAACCTGATCTAGTTGTTGATGTCCCTTCCAATTGCAGGGGGGATGGACTAGATGACCTTTAAAGGTCCCTTCCATCGCAAAGCATTCTATGATTCTAAGATTCTATCTATCTATAACATCTCACCTAATAAAAAAATACCTCTAGATGAAAGTCAAGATGAAAGACTACAGTAATTGGAGTAATGTTCTGACATTTAAAAACAAACAGAAAAACAACAAAAATTCCAGATAATTTTGTATACTGGATCTAGTGACACAGAGTTAATTTTCTTCATAGAAGCCCATATGGTGCTGTATTTTGGATTTGTGACTAAACCAGAGTTGACAACAAACCAACCTTTTGGCTGTGGCTGAGCAGTGCTTGCACGGTGTCAAGGCTTTCTTTTTCCCCCAACTCTGTCCCTACAATGAGTAAGCCAGGGATAGACAAGATGCAGGGAAGGAACAGAACCTAAACTGCTGACCCAAACTGACCAAAAGGATATTCCATACCATTTAACTTCATGGTCAGCAGCAAAAAATGAGGAGAGGGGCTGGGGGGCGGGTAGCCATTGCTTGGAGACTAAATTGATCTACTTGTAGGACATGGTGAATGATTGCCTTTGTATCACTTGTTTTTGCTGTGTTTTTTTCTCCCCTCTTTACTTATTAAACTGATTTTTGAAGAGTCTTTATTTTGCCTCAGGAGTTTTTTGCTTTTGCTCTTCCTATTCTCTCCCCTGTCCTGCTGTTGTCGAAGGGGAGAGGAATGAGCAAGCACCTGTGTGGTGCATAGCGGCTAGCTGTGGTCAATCCACCACGGTTCCCTACTCTTCTTGTACTTTTAATAACTAATTTTCAGATTCACTGAAGTGATGGAATATTTCTCATTTCTTTGTACCCTGAGTTTAGAAAAATACTTACTCTTGAAAAATAGGTGTTTGTTTTATAGTTTTAGTTGGTGGCCTACATAACCTAAGCTCTCCTGTTCCATATCTTGAACATGAAAGTCACAGGGTACAATCCTTTGCCTAGTGCACAGAGCAGTGTTCTGCCTAATCTGTTAACTGACCTGGATAGACACAAACTTTTTCTAGCCTGAGTGTCATGTACTTGCATCATGATAGTGCTGTGCCTGACCAATAACATGACTGTGTGATTTCTGGATTAGCACTGATTTGTATCCTGTCACTTGGTCATGCAGAGTGGACAATCTTGTCTGTTCATGCTTGTCATAACATACTATTCATTGATAAATAAAAAGTCCCACAGAGGGCATGTCAATGAATGCGTGTTTAAAAAAAAAGTTTTCCATACAAAAGCTTTATCAAAGCTTTATGAAAATCTACTGATCCTTAGCCTGGATCATTTTTTAATCTTTTAATAATAATTTTTTTGTTTGTTTTTTTTAATTCAGGCTCTCTGGAATGAATATACCTCCTCCAGTTATCAGCAACAAAAACTGGCTGAGACTACATTTTGTAACAGACAGCAATCACCGATATCGTGGATTTAGTGCTCACTACCAAGGTACATTTAAAGAAATACATTTTTTGTTGTGGTTATTTTCTTTAAGAAAAAAAAAGTGCCTGAAGTTGTAGAGGAAATGGGAAGGGTCATTTTAAAAAATCCTCAGAAAGGTATAGTTTGAATTTACATAAATGATAAATTCAGCTGTGCAACCTGTTATACTAAATTACAGTGTGTTAGAGTATAAAAGTAGTGTATTATTCAGTGTATCTAAATACAGCTATAAAAAAATTACAGCAGTATGTACTTCACTTTACCCTGTGCAAGTACTTAGCTTTTAAAATGGTCCTAATATTCTGAAAGATATCGTGTAACAGATACAGAAAAAATGTTTTTATCATTAAAATATGTATTTACCTCTATGGTTGTATAAGTCATATTTGTAAAACAGTGAGTAAGTTTCTATTTACTAATGTAGCATTTAATCACTATTATCTCTTACTACTTATTTCTGAATTGCTTGTGCTATTAAGGGTTTAATTAACCTGTAAGATTCTTATTCACTGTTTTTATGAACAAGCATTATTTTGAGTAAGAGTGAAAGCATCTGAAACATTAACTTGGGAATATCACCATTTGGAACAAGGTCATTATAATAATTAAGTGTTAATGAAAACTGAGTTTCATTAGTGTCTGGTAATACTGTCTGCTTTTTCACAAGCATTACTGTAAATAATATTTTTCAATATCTACAGCGTATCAATGGATCTTCAGGGAACAGTAACCCTTTTTGTGCTTTTGTGCTTTTCCATTTATCTGAAAAAAAAAAAAAATCACAGCTTACCAAATGAGATTTAGTTCAGGAATTTCTTTTACAGTTCTCTGTAGGAAATTTAGCATAGGAAGAGATCAGCTGTGTAAATGTTTGCAGAATCTGATAAAATTAATCAACGAATGTAAAAATTGCCACTAACAAAAGACTAGGACTATTTTTTTATGTAATTGATATTTTATAATAGTAAATCTTTTAGAACTCTCTGTGATTGCCTCAGATAACATATTCTATAAAAGAAGAGAGCAAATATGTTTACTATTTCAGCAAATATTGTATATCTCTATTTAGACTTCCTGAGTTCATAGATGTTCTGAAATGTGTATTCTGAGTGAATTTAGGTAAAAGGAGCCTTCTTACTGTAGCTCCAGGGCTGCTATAACTGTTTATGAAAGGCACTGACTCATTTTTTGCATGGTATCCTTCATACCAAATACGATAAACCACATTCTTTACTTGGAAATCGCTAGCTTTTGGGACTGTTAAAAGATATAAAGTAGGAACTTCCTCTGTTTGGTCCTACCCCACAATTGAGAAACCAAGTGATAACTCTTTTGGTGGTTTCTGTGAAGTAATTTGGATTGTTGAGATGTTAATTTTTGAACTACTGAGAAAAGGACAACAAACTTTGTCTCAGATGACACACATACTTGCATTCCTGCTGAAAGTGTGAGGTAATAGGTAATGAAAGAGAACAGGCTTTTGTTTAGCTTCAGAATGTGTTTTCTGCAAGTCATATAAAACATGTGAGTTGATAGGTGTGGGAGATTTGAATATGCTGTTTATCTTCTTTTCACCACCTAAGTTTGTAGTGATTACATTATGGGTTTTTTACTATTATTTTGGTTTGCACATTTAGTTTTTAATGATATATTGCTGAATGTATGTTAAAGTGTACTCTCTATTAAGTTGTGAAATGCTGCATTAGTGCACCATGCTTAAAATGAAGACAATATTTTTTCTAAGTCTTTAAAAAAAATATGTAGGCAGTAAATAATTTCAGCATGTAAAAAGATTAAATGTGCATACTCAATCAGATATGATCACTAAAAATTAACTTTGATAGTATAAAATGGAAAAATACATTGTCAGGTAATAAGAAGGAGTGGTTTCTGGGTTGAAGGCAGGCTAAAGGAGAGAGTGTGAGGAAATTAAATAAACATATTAAAAATCTTTCATATTTTTAGAAAACAAATAAAAACATATACCACAAAATACTTCAGTTTGGTAAGAACTGAAACCTTTATTTTTTCAGTTAGAGATGACTTTAAGCCTTTTTGTAAAACCCATTTTCAAACAGTAATTTCACTGGTGCACTGACATGAGTTGTCACAAAAGCAGATAACTGATACAAATCAAAAAAAGTGTTCCAAAGAGCCATGTAGTACAGATCCATGCACCTGTTTTTTCTTTTTAGGAGTTTATTTCTGCATATTTTTTGAGAGGGTGTCTGTTAATCCTTTCAATAGCCCTTATAATCACTGTACTACACTGTAATAATTTGTAAAAACCTGTTCTTTCCCCTTTTTAGTTAACATAGATGTTACCGTAACTTCTTCCTGGCTTCCCTCCTTGAAACTTAATATTTCATAAGTAGTACCACTATAAGCAGAATTAATAATTTCTTACCACTTCATCTACTTTAGGTTTCTTTATTCTTTTGTTACATCTTTGAAGGAGTCAGATTCCAAATTCTGAACTTCAGAACACTGCATAATTCTTACTCCATCACCGTTTGGCACTTCAGTACTCTTTTCACCTAATCATTCCCAGCACTTCAGTACTCTTTTCACCGAATCATTCCCTTTGCTTGCTGGTTTTGTTTGCACAACTGCACATTTTATGCTAGTGTATTTGGGTGGTGGTTTGACCCTGAGTAGCAGTGAAGCACTCCCGCAGCCACTCGCTCACTCCACTCCCACAGCAGAACAGGGCAGAAAACAGGAAGAACAAGAGTGAGAAAACTTGTGGGTTGAAATGAAGATGGGGAAAATCACTCATCAACTGCTGTCCTGGGCAAAATAGTCTTAATTTAAAACATTTAATTACTGATTTGGGTGTTGAGAAACAAAGACAAATATTTAAACAATTGGGGAAAACACCTTTCCTCTCCTCTTTCGCAGGCTTAAATGCATTCCAGCCACCTCTCCTTTCCCTTTCTCTATCTATGCCACCACAGATTACACTTTGTCTCTTCGGTGATGTGACAGGCAGTGCAGTAGGTTCAGGTCAAGGTGTCGGAGTCTCTTTCTACTACTTCTTGTTTCTCATTCTTTTCTTCTGCCGTTCCTTCCTTCTTATTCATTTCCTCTGCTCTGATGTGCGTTGACCATGGACCACAGTCTTTTAGGGGGAGAACCTGCTCCAGTGTGGGTTATCCATGAGTTCCGGTCCCTTTGAGGGTGTTACTTGTTCTGGAATGGAGAACTCCTGCACTGGCCTTATTCCTTTCTCTCAGTGTTAACTGCCTTTTCTTAAATATATTTTCACAGAGATGCATACGAATTCTGCTGATGGGCTCAGTTATGTCCTGTGGTGGGTCCATTGTGGAGCCAGCTCGAACCAGCTGTGACCAGCATGGGGCAGCCCCTGACCTCCCATCAGAGTTCACATATGCAGGCCCCCCACCCTGCTGCTACCAAAACCCTGCCATTTATACCAATTACAATCTGAAAAAAAAGTGTTGGTTATTTTATTCAAATAAAAGAAAATAAACAAGTTTTATGGCCACTTTTTAGGCAGGATATGAAATAACTAAACCTTATTCCCTTCTGTTCTCTTAAATTTATGAAAATTGCTTTTTTAAGATTCTTTTTCACAAGGCAGCCTCACATGGCCTAGCTTCTGTGTAATATCTAAAGCCTAGATATTTGAAAAGAAGACTAAAAATTATGCAATGCAAAGTCTTAAAATCTAGCCGTGTGTGAAAAAAAACCAAAACAACAGAAAACCTAAACTTACATAAAACCTAAACTTACATACTCTTTCATAAACACCCTTTTGATTTCATTAATTATCATATTTTGCCTAATTTTCTGTTTAAGGCTTCAGTCTTGCAAACACTTGTGAAAATATTTAAATTGGCATATACAAAACAAATGAAATTTACTGAGGTACATGAAACTATGGGAAAGTCTCAGCTTCCTGTTAGTACATTGTCGTGCAGGTTGTGTGTATGAATTTCTTTTAATATGCATCTTATTTCATGAAAGGTATTGAATTATACAATATTTAAAAGATGTTGGTAAATGATAATCAAAGTGATATATGTCAATTAGAAGAGAATCAAAATGTTTCCCTACCCAGGTTGTGGTGTCATAACCGAGATATGCTTATTCTTGCTTGTGTGATCACTCTTGTTTCAACAGTTCTTTCTATTCATTGAGGATTCTTTGTCTTGATGTTTTCTGTCCTTACTGCTTCGTTAAAACTCCTTTTGGGTTAGAAACTGTTGGCTGAAGTAGAACCAAAGCTTCTCTGGATCTTCCTGAAGCTGCGGCTTCAATGTTTCTTGGCACTGGTAATGCTCTTTTGCTGTTTCTAAAATTAGTTGTGCTTTTTTACTCCATCCATTCAGAGTTCCTGTAAAAGTTCCTTTTACTTGCTGCTTTCTGTTTGCTACTGTGCACTCCATCACTTACATATGAATCCATAATATTATCTAAGTGGATAGAAGGGACTCAGCTTCACAGCTTCCAGTCTTACAGGCTGGTGTACATAAACTTCAATATTCTTTATGTCAAGCATACCTGGACTCTGAAAGGCCTTTTGGAAAAGAATTCTTCATTTTCTGACAGTTAAACATTACCTTAAGAATCTGTAACTTTGCTGTCTTTTGAGATCCAGCATCCTTTCCCTCTCTCCCTCCCTCCTCCTTTAAAGCTCTGGAAGGTTTCAGTAGTAACCTTGTACTTGCTATTTATTTCACTTGTGAAATCCATTTCTTAACTGCTTTTGCTTCCTTCCCCCTTTCCTTTACCTCTGTTTAAGTCATGTACAAACTAATGCTTCTACTATGAATAACATAATATCAAATATGTTGATTGAGTGCACAATCACATCTGCCTTCCATTAAGAATCTTTGCTTATAAGAAAATACAGATGAAGAGATGAAGTGTATCCACAAACTTTTCAGAATAGAATAAAATTTAGCTGTCATGCTCATGTTGAAAAACATGCAAATGGTTACTCTGCTTAATACTTGACAGCCAACTATGTAGAGCTGAAGTTAGATAAATGCCAACACTTTCAATGTGTGATGCAATATGGAGAAAACTGATGTTTAAAATTTTCTCTTTCTCTGCTTGATTTTCCATTGTTCTTTTATTTTTATTTCTGTTATTTTGTATACAAATAGAAATGTGACTTCATTCATAAATGATTTATAGAGTTAGACTTTTCTTAGACTTTTTTTGTTGGTTTTGCTTTGAGAGACAATTTGAAGCAATTGGCAATCAGGTCAAGAACAAAAGTTTATAGTACTAAGCTGCCTCAGAACATCATGGCTAGAGTTGCCAGAACAGGAACACTGTCTTTTTCACTTTTTTTTTTTTTAAGAACATCTAACAGCTTAAACAGAATTTGTCATTCATTCCTCATCTCAAAAGCTGTTGCAATGAACAGTACACAGTACTATTACCGGAAGACTCAGCAGTCATAATGAAGTCTTAGGTGAGATTTGGCTCCAAGACACCAAAATGTAGATGTCTCTGTATTATAACCTATAGGTTTAGACACTGATAGGTATCTAAATACCCATTAAATTTGGGGAGCTGTGGGGCACAGTTCAACTGTACATGAATATATATGCACTGACGCATGAAATCACCTGAGGTATCCAAGATATTTTTATGGCAGTGGCAGAAGTGCAGAGGCTCTTGTGGCAGACAAACCAAGGTGTTGCAAAGCAGTATGGTATGAAGTATCAAAATTGCACCAACCCAAACTATGTATGGACAACTGAATCTCCCCCATACATAGCTAATCCTGCCAGTGCAGGTTAAAAAGTGATTCAGCTGACCACGTTAGGGGTTGAGTAGAGCTTCTCTAGAGTAAATGGGACATCTGCATGGTGTTGGCAAATTAGAATTTACAGGAGACTGTGCCATTCTGGCACAGAAAACAGAAGACAGGGAAGAACACCTAAAATTACAACAAACAGCATATAGGCAGCTATTTTGTCCTGTCCAAAAGATGAGTACTTTAAGATGAATTAAAACACTACATTCCCCTGACTACACTGACTAGATTTCCATTTATTATAGTAGTTTATACACTTAGCGTAACTATAGACACAAAGATGTAGGTCTCTTAATCTCAGGTTGAATCTCACATAACATGACTACTCACTTACTGAAATGGATTTTTCCTACCAATGTGCTCATGGGATCTTGAGATTCCCTGGGAGAAATTAAGGTGCCATGTCACTTGTGCCACATCTGTAGAAGTCTGCTACTCAAATAAGGGCTGTGCCTGTTTCTGCTTAAGAAATATAAATCAGAAAAAGAAATATAAATCAGTTGCTGGTTGCATTGGTAATTTATTTGACAGATGACAGATTTTTTTTTTTTTTTTTTTTTTAGATAGATATTTAGTTCTCAGTATTGTAAATCTGTGACTTTTCAGACCCTGTACTCCTATTGTCAAAACAGCCCAGATGGCTACCTGATTTTGCAAAGGGTGGAGTAAAAAGGAACCCTCTCTTCATAGAATGAAAGGAGCTTCTCAGCAGATTTTTTTTTTTTTTGCCTCCAGGCATAAAAAGAACTTGAATTGCATACATTGTCACACAAGTAAATGTTTTTAGCATGGGTCTTTTAGCTCTGCTTCATCTTATACTGAGCTGTACTTCCTGAACAGATGATTTTTCACCTTTACACTCTTGAGATGTCTTTTATTCACAACTATACACCCACACAATGAAAGTATGCAGAATGACATTGATTTTGCTGTAGTCAAGTCAGAGAGGAGACAAATTGCTGCATTTTGTTGATCCTCCCCCATTTTAAAGTACTTATTTTTAGAATTCTCCCAATTATAGGTTGTAATAACACCACTTATGAACCTTATGAAGTTTAACAAGGACAAGTGTAAGGTCTTGCACCTGGGAAAACATAATCCAGGAGTGTAGCACAGACTGGGATCCACCTGGCTGGAGAGCAGATCCGTGGAAAGGGACCTGGGGGTCCTGGTGGACAGGAAGCTCAATATCAGTGAACAGTGTGCTGCTGCAGCCAAGAAGACCAATAGGATGTTGGGTTGCATCAAAAAGGGCATCACCAGCAGAGATAGATAAAGAAGTCATTATCCCACTCTACTCAGCGCTTGTCAGGCCACCCCTGGAATACTGTGTACAGTTCTGGTCCCCGTTACACAAAAAAGATGTGGACAGGCTGGAGGGGGTCCAGAGAAGGGCCACCAAGATGATCAAGGGTCTGGGAAGCCTGCCGTATGAGGATAGGCTGAGAGAACTGCATTTGTTCAGCCTTAAGAAAAGGAGACTTAGAGGTGATCTCATTGTCTCCCTTTTTACAAGGAGTGACATGGTGAGGACAAGGGGTAACGGGTACAAGTTACTCCTAGGGAGATTCCAATTGGACACGAGAAGAAAATTTTTCACAATGAGAACAGTCAGTCATTGGAATAATCTCCCCAGTGAAGTGGCTGACTCATTTGAGCACGTTTAAGACTCGGCTGGACAAGTTGCTGGGCCATCTCGTCTAGACTGTGCAAATTCTTCCCTAGAAAGTTTGGACCAGATGATCCTTGAGGTCCCTTCCAACCCGATATTCTATGATTCTATGATTCTGTGATTCACTGTTGATGGTTAATTAAGTTTGTTCTGATACTGTATACAGATTGAGAAAGATTTGTTTCTAAAATTTTAATTAACTTTTTTCTCTTTCAAGTAAGATCACCATTTATTAAAAAAGTCAATAGAACTAATGATGTTAAATATGAAAACATGGTAGTCTGTGCTAATGTTTAAATTGATGGATTGCAGTTTAGTTCTGACATAAATATTAAGTGATGCAGTAAAGAGTCCTTCCCATTTCTTAATGATTTAACAGATGTCTTCTTAATTTCGTGCTTATCCTAAGGAAGAACGTCTAATGCTTTAGGTGCATTCAAACATTTTAATAAATTTCTATTTCATTTACTATTCTACACACTTCTGTTCATTATTTACAATAGAGCAAATGACAAAGTTTTATGTACAATAGTAAGTACAGACTGTAAGTAATTCCATGTCTTCTGTAGAAGAGAAAAAATGTACTAAATGACTCTTTATTTCAGTTTAGGTAATACTTAGAAAGTATTTTCCTTAGGTCAGTTTTGTTGGAAGATCAGGAATTTACAAACTGAAATAAAAAACAACATTTCAAACAACAATAAAAAAACAGGAAAATGGGATATTCAGACTATAAAAATGCATAGGTCCTGGTTTATGGAAAGAAAAATAAAATATTTAAAAATCAGTGTGGTTTTAATGATCCCATTCATATATATATATGAATACATAAAAATATTTTCAAATATTCAAATATTTTCAAATATATAAAAATATTTTATATAGAAAAATATATATAGGTATATATAAATTATGTATCTATATATAAGTATATATTAAAAATAAGAATGCTCTAAGGAAACCAACTAAAATTCAAGAAAAATTAACTACTAAAATAAATATTCTCTGGCAGTGGAACTCCTCTGATAATAGCACATAAACTGCAGCGTTTATAGGACCTTCGGAATACTTCATTTTGATAAGGTCAAAACACTAATACATTAAGCTGTATATCTGTATGCTTCATGACAACCAAACAGAGTAAAATATTGCACTTATGATCTGTTCATGTCAAGATGATAAAACAACTGAGGGAAAAACCTGGGATAAAACACTTGTTTACATTCCGAATATTTAGTAGTATTGAGATAAAGTGTTGGAACGCTTTGTTTCCCCTTTGAAAAATGTTGTCATCCAGATGCTCCCATAATATGCTTGAGCTCTTTCATTAAGTGACTTATTTTTTCTGCAGTGAAAATTATTTCACCATAATTGAAAGTGATAAGCCATTCCAGTTAGTTTGTGAATAGCTTTGACTGTTATGAAGTTTACTGGACACCAAAGGCAACAAACTTGAAGTGGCTAACTTTGGAAAACAGATTTTAAATATTAAAATGAATACTGTCAGTGACATCAGATGTATTAGAATTGTTTCTACTGGATGATTTACTCCCATTTTCCTCCCTCCCTCCTCCCCCACTCAGCATTTTCAACTTTTTTAATTCTATGAAGTCATTTTTCATTTTGGAGGGTTTTTGTGTACCATTAGGGGACACCCACACAATGAAAGAGATCATTTTTATAAGAAAACAACAGCCAGATGTAAAGAACTATATAATGAAGTAACTGAATGTGGGATTTTTTGTGTGTCTTACCTCATACTCGAGTTTCCCATGTACTTTCTAATCAGACTGCATACATGATATGCAGAATTATCTCTTCTTCCTGTATCTATTTCTTCTCTTTGACCTAAAGACAGAGTTGTTTTTTTGTTGTTCAGTTGCTTGAGAACACTTGCACTTTTGATAGAAATCATATCCTCCTGTCCTTGAGGATAAAGGTAGAGTAGTTATTTAGTTTTAAATTTAATTTTATGAACTGGATAGCTATGCGTTGAGGCATAAAGTATGTGAAATATAGTTGCTTTCCTCTTTTAAATATTTCTCCCTCCTTTATTGTTTGTGAAGACTCTAATCACACCATATGCATGAAGACTGACTAATATGCTGAATAGTCTCCTGCCTAAAGATAGGAAAATTATTCTTTTTCCAATATAAAAATAAGATCAAAAATTTTGTTCTGGACTATGAATATGAAAGTGACCCAAGCAATATGTTGTGTCAGAAGTTATTTCTTACTAACTCCTATTGTAGGTAAAGTTGAGGAGATTTGGCTTTACTCTTCAGAACTAAGTCTAAGATTATCTAATTCCAGAAGGAAAAGTACCTTTTGCAAAGCATCCCACAAACTCCTTAGTAAATAAGGAGTCAAATCTATTCAATGAAAATTTAATGTTTTAATGAATTCTACTCCAAGTAAGGAATGAAAGAATTTTCTGAACTACCTCTTCAATTTCCAGCTACACTTTCTCCACTTTGGTTCCAGTCAATGGATCTTTTTATACTTCAAAATATGGGCTGCTTTATTTGTGTACTGCATCAGCAGCAGTACCAGAAAGCCGAAAGAATTTAACTTTTTTTTCTCATTCACAGGCACCTGGAAATCAATTAAACATATACCTTTGTCTAACAAAGTGTTTTCACTTAAACACAGCTGAGGCAATAAACCTTGCATACTAGTGAACATTATTATATGGAATTTGTTAATCTGTAAAATCACTAACTAGTACCAAAGAGATTCTCAGTTATGTATTTCTTTAGATCTTCAGTATGTCAAATTTCAGTACCATTCATATTTGAAAGAAAACTTGATAAAAGCCTTCAGAGAACCATGTTGGTCATACCTTCTCTGTCTCTAAGTCTGTTTGAAAATTGCCAGAACAACAATAGAACAGCCGTGTGAATACTAAAGTGTTTGTTTCGTCTCCTAAGAATGATTTTTTTGTTTTTTTTTTTAAATTTATTTACTTGCTTAGTTTTAAGATGTCAGTATATTTTTTTGACTCAATCCTGTATCAGTATTAAGTTTTACCTTTTCAGAAAATGAAATTAGCCCAATTCACATTGTTTTATGAATTTTCAATTCCAGTGTTATTTTTTTCAGAAAGCTCATATGTTTTGGGGTTATTAACATGACCCATGACATTTCGTGAATGTCACCTATTTTTAGCTAATTTACAAAGCTTTGTCCATGAGTGGTGAGAACTTTACATGTGAACTGAGGTATGGAGGTTGAGAACTGGCATTAGGAGAGAAAAAAAAGGAAGGGTAAAAAAAAATATTTGTATCAGGAACCCCAAAAATGTGAGCTGAGAGTTCTTAATGGAAAGGAATATGTAGGAGAAAGACAGAGAGCCAAGTAAAGTGCTTAGAGTGGAGAGTGAGAGATTGTGAGGAAAAGAAAAAGCCAGGTTGCTCAGGGGTTTACCCAGTTCTATCTTGAAAAGTCCAAGGATAGAGACTGCATAACACCTCCAGGCAATATGTTTAGAGCTTAACTGTCCTCATGAGGCAAAAGTTTCTACTTATATCTGCTCGGAACTTCTCTTTTTTCAACTTATACCCTTTCCTCTTGTCCTCCTACCTCATATGTATTGCAAGGGTCCTTTTAGACCCCGTTGAAGCTCTCTTCTCTGGGCTGAACAAGTCCAGCTTCCCCAGCCTCTCCTCACAGGGCAAGTGCTCCAGTCCCAACCATCTTGGGGACCGTCTGCCAAACTGATTCCAGTTTATTAATTTCTTCCCAGGTCCTCTTCCTTTTGATGAGCCTCAAACTGAACACAGAAATAACAAGTGTGAAATAGAGGTGGGGATAATCCTTTCCATCAGTGTATCAGACATGCTTCTGTTAATACAGTTCAGGATGTTGTTGTCCAGGGCACACTGCTGGCTCATATTCATCTTGCTGTCCACCAGGACCCACAGGGCCTCTTCCGCAGAGCTACTCCCCAACCAGTCAGACCCTAGCCTTTCCTGTTGCCAGGGTTGAATTTGCCCTTGTGTAGTTTCATAAGATTCCCTGTTAGCTCATTCCTCCAGCTTTTCTTAGGTCCCTCTGGATGGCAAGCCTGCTTTCAAGCATATTGTCTATTCCCCCTCCCCCCCAGTTTGGTCTTACCTGCAAACCTAATGAGACTCCACTCCATAGCCTCCTCCTAGTCGTTGATGAAGGTATGAAAGAAGACAGGTCACAGGATAAAGTCCCACAGTGCCCCACTTGTTACAATCCTCCAAGAAGAGTATCACCCACTAACAACAAACCTCTAACCCTTATCATCTAACCAGGATCTGTGCTCTGCTACTTGCCTTCCTCACTCCCCTCAGGGTCTTGAATTCATTTCATGGTAACTGCAGCCATGGCTACTATTGATTACCGCATCTCCAACCACCTCTTTCTTGTTGGTCAGTAGCAGGTCCAGCTGTGCATCACCCGTGGTTGGCCCATCCAGTATGTCTATCAAGAAGTTGTCCCTGGCATCTGCTAAAAACCCATCACCACAATCCAGCCATGTGAGCTGTCCCACCACATCTCAGTTACTCCAATGATGTCACCATTCTGTGATGGCATGTGGAGCTCCAGTTCCTCCCGCTTCTGTCCGAGGCTGACTGCATGTGTGTGTAAACTTGAGACAGGGATCTCTTCACCCGATTTTATCATTCCTGAAGTCTCTCATATTCCTGTAAATCTTTCATTTCCTTTTTACTTTTTTTCCACCACTATGTCATTTAAATGTGGCTTATTATCGCCCTCTCCATCATTCTTAGTGTAAAACTCTCATCAGCAGGTTGGCCAGAGTGTTGACAAAGATACTTTTGCTACACTTTGTCAGGGGTACCTTTACTACTTTGAGTAACAGCAGACAGTAGTCACTCTGTTTAGGCAGAAGTTTATTTTAGCAGCACATGAGATTTGTACCACTGCTTCCTAAAACAGCGCTGCATCAGTCATTTTATCTTTAAGTGACTGGGGTCTCAGAGTTACAGTCATGTGGTCTTCCTGCTGCACTTGTGGGGAATTCAAAGACCTTAGCTTGTGTTGCTTCTTTGTAACTCTTTTTTCATTTGTATGCATCCTGGTGCTGGCTAGCTTGTCTTTTGATGAAAAAGATATAAAAGCCACATGTTTTAACCATAGTTTCCCCTGGAAACTTCTAAAACTTATATGTTTTAAATAAATTAATGATAAAAAAAAATTGTAATTATGATCTTGAAGGAAATTTCAATTTTAAGAAATTGACCACCTGTTTGGTTTTTTTTTTCTTTTTTTTTAAGCCATTTGAGCACACTCTTTTGTCATTTAGAGCAAAACAATCAGCAGTACTTAAGCTAAGAATCATCCAGTTACCCAATGACCCTCATGGGAATTTATGAATATTAACCAACCTGGAAGAAATTAATCCTTTTACCTCTTGTGGAGGCTATCACAATGTCTTTTTTGAGGGTTTAATTGACATTTAATTATCCCATGGTCTTTGTACAGAAGCAAAATGTTTCTTTTTGTACAAGTCTTTGTACTCATCTTGTGTTAGAATTGATGTGGTGGATTTTTTTTTGTTTTGTTTTGTTTTTTTAAATTATTTTTAATTATTATTTCCTCAGGGAACAAATTCACTCGATACATGCTGAAAATTCTCTGTCAATGCTATCCAGTAACTTTTTCTTACATGTGAAAGAAGTTCCTGTGGAACTCTGTGGAATATTTCAGAAGCTCTTGCCTCTACAAAGATGATCATAGTGCCATTTAATTTATGTAAAGTAAATATCTAGTAATGATGGTAAAACTGTTGACAGTTTTGAGAGAAGCCAAATTCTAAGTAGAAATAACCAGAATCTAATGAGAGACACAGAGAACGATATGCTGTAAACATCAAATAGAATTTCAGTTTAAAGAATGATCATTTAAATATTTTTCAAGACCTGTTCAGAAGGTTTTTAATGTCTTTCATAGTTATGTTTCTGAGAAGATAAAGATTTGCAATTGAATTTTTGTCTCCCAAAACAACCCAACAAAACTTTCTGCCGGTCAGAAATGCTCACATGATTCCAGGAAAGGCATGTTTAATACAAATCGGTTTCCATCAAGATAAGTTTACATAAATCATTCTCAAATCATAGCACTATGTGAGTTAATTTATACAAGAGAAGTTATGAAACTTGTTTTAGAGATGTGTTTCATAATTTTTTCTGGTATTAATCCCAGTAATATTTAAATGATAGTTATCTCAACTTGATGTCCTTTAAGGACCTTAACTTCTAAGAAATTATATATACTGCAAAGAATAGGACATTCCTGTGTAGAAAAACTTAAAATCTTAAAATTAACCTACCCTAATATTAATCCTAATTTCTGGCTTTTGTGCCTTTTGTTGTCTGAAACCTAAATGCTAGTTCTGCTTACCAGTACCTCTTTGGTAGTCTTCATGGTCTAATGACATGAATGCACCTTCTAATGTAGTTAGTTAGTTAGGTTTTCTTATAGAGGTAAAGAAATTGCTGAAAGCAGGCTCCCACAAAGCAAGAAGCCAGAAAGTCATGCTTTCTGGCATGACTCTAGAAAGTTTGCAAATTCTGTGAAAAATACTGAATTTCCATTTTTGCATGGAAGAATAGACTTTGCGATTCAGTCCAGGAATCTGTATGTCCTTGATTTGGATAAAGGGGACATTTCAGATAACTTGAGGAAGCTGAACAGCTTAAAAGGGTATTTCACTGTCTGAACAAACTTAAAAAATATTGATAACTTCATACAAATTTAATTTTTATTTTTGAGAACATTCTTTAGAGTGAAAATGACATGTGATCTCAGAGGTATTTTTTTCCAGTGTCAGATTGGAGTTTTTCTGGATAATAAATTGATTTGCTGACCTGCAGAACTTATATCTAAGGATATGATTGTCACAGGAGACAGTTAGACTTGGGAGTAGGGTATTTATATAAGAAAAGAAAAAAAGTGGAAGGAATTTGTAGAACACACATTATTCTCAATTTCTAGTTCAAATACACACTTTCAAAAATATATTACTCCAATGTAAAGAATACCAGGTTTTGAGACACTTCAAGAGATCAATATTTTTAAAAATAAACAGGGATGTTGGTGCATATGTCTATAAATCTCTGATGAGAGGGAGTAACAAAGATGGAGCCAGACTGTTCTCAGTGGTGCCCAATTAAAGGAAAAATGGCAATGTGCACATACTGAAATACGGGAAATTCCATTTAAAAAGAAGCAACCTTTTTACTGTAAATGTGACTGAAAAATGGAACAAATTTCCCAGGGAGGTTGTGGGAGTCTCTATCCCTGTAAAGATAGAGACTGGACATGACTGGACACTATTCTGAGCAACCTGCTTTAGTTGACCCAGCTTTTAGCAGGTGGGGGTGGACTAGACAGTCTCCAGAGGTTCCTTCCAACCTCAATCATTCTGTGAAAGTCTGAAGTGTTCAGATATGTTGAGCAAACAGTTATCTCAAAATTTGACCTCCTAAGTTCATCAGCTGAGGAATGTAAGAAGTATCCAAAACCAGCTGCCATTTCTGAAACTCAAATTGCCATATTTTTAGACATGCCAATATATCTTTCTCCTGTAGAAGATGCATCTTTGTGAATATTTCTCGGTACAACATAATACATTGCTGAGGAAAGACACTTGCAGTAACTGAGATAGCTATTCTGGGTATTAGTAACCATTTTGGCTATTGAAAGAGAACTCTTTCATTACTATCATTGTATCATGGTGCAAAATTGCCTGAAATGCTCATTAAGGCACTACATATGTAACTCTTTTAAGAATACATTTGAAATTTATACTAATGTGTAAGCATTTAGCTTAAGACATCTTGAAATTGTTGGCTAATGGATCACCGGGGACATCTCACAGGGAAGCTTTTCCTGAGGCAAAGCTCTTGTTTTGCACTGGACGCCCACTTCATAGCTCAAAAGTTCACTTAGGGCCCACTTGATGCTGACAGTACATAATGTTCTGCAGGAATAGCTTTATCTCTGTAAAGTCTTAAGTGGATTTTGAATTAGTTTCTATACTGAAGGAGCCTTCTTCCTTGCCAGAGAATTGTTTTTGTATCACTTAGGACTTGACCTTTCTTAAAAAGTGTTATTTTTTAACTTGTCCTGAGCTTTTAAATGCCAAAAAAATAAAAGATGGTACAGTTTAATTTATAATTCATTCAACTTTGCATTACGTTACAATTAACATTTACTCTGTTTAGAGATTAACTTCATTTATTTATTCTGAGTGAGAAATAAGAGAAGAATAATACTTCTTATTAAATGTAATGCTTTGCTTTGTTCATAAGCATTGTATTTTTCACAGTGATTAAGAGACAGTAATTGTCAGGGTGCAGCAAGGGCCAATGTTTCCCTGAGGGCTGGCAAGCTGGGGACCACAGGGGATCTGTGTGGGGGCCAGCAGTGCGGGACATCACAGCAGTGCTGGTCCCACTCCCCCCAGCCAGGGAGAAGGGCAGGCCGGAGGCAGACCCAGCCCTGGGCATTGGACACCTCCATGGGAATGGGCACAGGCCAAGGCCAGGCAGGGACCTTAGCCCCATGGCTGGGCAGGGTACGGCTGTGGGGAGCTGGGAACCAGCACTGCTGCGGCATCACTGGGGCTGAGACCGATGGCTCCAGCGCAGGGCAGGGCTGGGCAGTGCTGTTTAGGCCCATTAGAGCCCTCACAGTCCTGACAGACATTGAACAGTACTTCAGTGGTATAAGGTACACAGAAACATAATTTACATTTGGTATACAAAACTTCAGATCAAAAGTTAGTTGGATTGTAATGCACTTATATACTATAATGTTAGACACAGAGTCTTGTTATGGCTGAAGGCAACACAGTTTATATGGAGTTATAATTTATTGTTATTCCAATTAAAGTTTTAATGGTCTGGTAGTCTAAATTATTTAATATAGGAAAGCCTCAATAATAACAATACACTTATAGAAGTTAAGAACTGCCTACCTACTATCCATTATTTTTCTCATGTCTTATTTTCACCCTTTTAACTGTCCCCCTGGGGTGGGGATTACGATGAATTGATAGGTCTGTGTTGGGATGAGTTTCATATTTGTGGTGGTGACGGAGGGGCTGGGCTTCCTCTTCAGTCTTGGAGTTCAATTATTTCTTTTTTATATGTTTTCTTAACACAATTTGCTTCTTTCTCATTGTTCTTTATTAAATCTGAAAGCTGCACATTAGCCTCCCTCAGCCTCAGTAAGTATAAAGGGCTGTTGCTTGTTATGCAGTGACTACATAGCTTTATCAAAGCTTTCCTGTATGCCGTATTCTCAGAGCACAACATTTCCCAAATACAAACAGGTCAGGAAATATTCACTTGACCACCACAAATTATCAAAACTAGTGAAAAGAACCTCAGGCCAAGGCAAGCCTGCATGGTGTCAACACAAATCCTGTGGCCTTGTATTACTTATAGCAAAATTATACTTCGTAGGCTACAGTCTTCAGAATTTCTGTATCATTCTCTATTAATTTTGCTAGACAAAGGTAGAGTAAACAATACAAAAGATGTGCCTAAGTATTAAGATTTGTATTCTTTCCTATGTAATGAACAGATACAGACTGATATTAAGGTAAACTGGCAAGATACCTTTTCTGCAAGCTTGTCTTTGCCATTTGCCTAGTAAAGGAATAGCCTTTCTAAGAACTTCACATTATTTCTAAAAAGTACTAATTTGTTTAAAAACAAAGAAAAAAATTATTAGCTCTTAAAATTATCTTCCCTGTAGAGATTAATGCGTTGTAGATTAATACACTGGATAAATTTTTGGAGTCTTAAATTACTTTAGTAATCTTTAGTAATAAGTTTGTCTCAAATAGCTCCTTGATGCCTAACACTGGATTTAAAATAGAAAATTTGGGCATTTAGCCTGCTTAGGGCAAAGATTAGATACCTGACCTAGATACTTGAAAGTAATGATACAAAGATTTTTTTATATTAAGAGTAAATGAAAAACAATTATTACTGGTTTTATCATTCATTATTTTTCCATGTATCTGAACTTCACTGAAAAAATAAAAAGTAGGAGTGTCAAAGTCATATCAATATGTAGTGCTGGCTTTAGCAAGTATTGTTCTATCTGGAACTGCATATTTGTTTTATGCATGCTAGTTTACTTCCTTATAACACTGAACAGATATTAGGCAACTAATATTAATATCCTTCTGGCAGTAAAAGGAAAGTGTGAATTTCATTTTGTTATTAAGAAATGAGAGCAGTACAATACAATGGCATGTCCAAGGTGACAGAAGAAACAGAATTAGAAATCAGATTTTAAATCAAATTTTAAACTTAGGGAAACCTCTGACTAAATGTCCATGATACATGTTTGCATCAAAGTATTTTTTGAAAAGGTATATGCAAGAGTTTATGATAGTTTTTAACTTGCTTTAAACCCTATTTGGTGTTTTTTAAAAGGCAAGTTATAGCACACATACCAGCAATGAATTAAAGTTTTAATATTTTCCCTGTTATTTCTTGATTCTTCTGCTTAAAATCTCAGAAGAGGATGCTTTCCAAAACTATCCAAAATCTAGTCCTTAAAGTCCCATTCATGAAGGAGCAGACCAGCAGGTTCTGTTCTGGTGTATGGTCCAAGTTGAGCACAGTGGGTTATATTTTGCACTGCAGAATGTATAAAATGAATTCAGTTTCCTTTTGTCCTAAGTAGTTCCTGGGACAGAAAGAAACTTATCTTTTTGTTACATGGTTGCTATATACATTGCTATGTACATAGTCTGTATAGTAATTATTCTTGAAGATTTGCCTATATGATGTTATCCTGTCCTTAAAAAGGGTAAATAAAACTTTCTGTTGCACTATGATTCACAAGAGCAAATTACAATGAAAATAAATATGTAAGACAGTATTGGCAAGGTTTTTTAGTTGACAAATACAATAAAGGTATCTTTTGTAAGGTGACTACTAGTAAATAAGGCCAATAGATGTGACTACTTTCCATTCCCAGCATTTTATCATTCATTTCATAGATCCCTATAATATTGTTGAAAGAGAGTCTTGAAGAATTTATAAGGGTTTTTTGTGTGATTACGATGGATTCTACAGATTTATCTTGCATTGATGCACACCTCTTTTGAGAAGAAAGAAAACTATGGTTATATCTATGCAACAAATAATCATATGAAAAGAAATCTTTTGTAGTTCAAATCACTGTTTTCTCATTTTAAAAAAAAATCATTTGTGTTAAAGTTGTTTTTTGTTTTTGTTTTTTTCTTCAAAGTAATAGGCCTTTCAAAAAGTATTTTCTCACTGAAGTTAAACCAACTGAAAGACCAGTATACATACACGTGCCTATGTTGGTCATTTTCATATTGTTTTTTCTATAAAATGAACATATGTTACTCGAATAAAATCTATTATTTGGATAGGTATATGTAAAAGAAAAAAAAAAGTGGTAGTACTCTGTCTGTGTCCTGAGTTTAGTGGAGGCGAGACAAATCATGTTAAGGTGTTTGGCATTTCTGTATTATCAAAAACTAGAAGGCTGATTTTGTCTGGATAGAAATTCAAATTTTCAAATGTAATCAGCTTGATAAAATTAAGATACATAAATTTACCGTATTTTCAGTATCTACTTAAAAAAATGTCAGGTGATCATAAGTTCACTGAGAAAAGCATCTGGAAAATCATAGAGACATGCATTTGTATATACTGAAGGATGACAAATCTCCTTCATCCCTGAAAATTTCTCATCAATGTTTAATTGTGACTTTCAAACTGTTCTAGTATATGTCTTACTGCAGCAGTTGATTTACATTTAAAATTCATATAAAAGATGGAGAGAAAGAGAAGAAAAAAATAACAATAGAGAGGTTTAAAAAAAGAGAGAGGAAAAAAATGCAAGTAAAAAAAAAAAAATAGTAAGAGAATGTAGTAATGCAAAGAAGTGTCTCTGGTACCAAAAAGAAATAAAAATTAAATTCTGAATCAATTCACACAAATTGTGCACGATATGAAAACAAAAGGAAGCAAAAAGTATATATATATAAATCTTCTGTCTAGACAGCTTTTGGAGTCTTTGCTATTTGGATAAATCCAGGGATCATTGCCTGTTTGAACTGAAGTCTAGAAACTTGTTTTGAACTGTAGTTTTTCAGTATATTTTCATGTATTTCTTTAAATCCACAGTTTTATTTCCTTCCTGACTAGCTGGGAACTGAAAATTGATTCGGTCAGACGAATGTTTTATGTCAGACATTTATACTGATTTTATATTGTCAAATGTATGTTTGTGCTTCGTATTCCTTTCTTTTCTATTACTCTACTTGTAAATTAACAGAAGCAAAACTGTAATTTGAACTTAAGAGCAAGTAAAAATACTAGTAATTTATGAAGAATAAAAAAGAGATTTATGAAAATAATAAGGCTGGAATGACATCTAAAAAATATGTTAAAAGTGTCAAATAACCTGTTATATCTATACCAACTTGAAAATTCCTTTAACAGATCCAGAATACTTTCTTCTAATTAGGTTTGTAACTTTATTGGAAAGTCTTGCAGGCAGCAGATATTTAATGACAGAGAACATCAAAGAGAACAGTTAATTAAGATATTTTATTAACAACAAAAAAAAAACCACCTTCTTCATGGGATGCACTGGTCACTGCAAAGTTAGTTAACTATAGGAAGGTTTTAAGTAAGGATACTAAATAAATCTTGACTGAAAGTCCTTGAACCTCTGAAAGAAGAACAAAGATGGAATATAGTGATCACTCTTTTTTTGAAATTCTATATATAATTGTAACCACCTCTTTTTTTCTTTAATGAAATATGCATTTTATTTTTGCTTAAGACTGTCAGCACTTCTTTCTCAATTACCCATTGCAAAAGGATAGAATAGCTTACTTCTTGTTATTAAGATACACAGGAAAAATCTCAGGCTGACCTCATTAGCACTTTCCTATAGTGAGTCCCATTTAGGGTCATCTGCATTAAGGACCTTTATCTTTGTTTGGGAAGTCTGTGGTTGGATCATATGTGTCACAAAGACTAAGAAAGTCCTGCATCTTGACTTCATCCTGAATGAACAAGATGGTGAATATCCCTATTTGCTCTCACGTTTTTAACTCAATCTGATTCTTAGGAATTAATCAGCAAAACTAATTCTAATGAATTAGAACAGCTGCTGAACAGTAGCCTTAGATCCCATTTATTTGGTCTTATGAACAATTTGCCAGTTTTCATCTGTTCTTACACTGCTGAAGTTAAAAATATGTAAATTTAGAGGACAGTCATAAATGTACCATACTCTACCTAGTCCAGTAACAAGTGGAGTACTCCGGGGGTCTATCCTGGTACAAGTTCTGCTCAACATGTTTATCAATGAGCTTGAATCATTGACAGAGTGCAATCTCATTGGATTTGCAGATGACACCAAAATGTCAGTCAACAGTCAATATAGACGAGGACAGGATTGTCATCCATAGGGACATAGGCAAGATGGAGGAACGGGCCAACAAGAATCTTATGAAACTCAATAAGGGCAAATGTAAAGCTTTGCACCTGGGTAGGAAGAACCCCTGGCAACAGGACTGGCTGATAGCAAGGAGCTCTGCTAAAAAGGCCCTGTGGGTTGTGGCAGACAGTAAGCTGAGCATGACCCAGCAGTTTGCTCTTGGCTATAAAGAGGGCCAACAGCATCCTGAGTTATATTAACAGAAATGTAGCCAGTAGATCCAAGGGAAGAATTATTGTCCTTTACTCAGCAATTCTGTGACTGTGGCTAGAATAGCTCATCAGGTTTTGGACCCCATGACAGGAAAGGTGAGTTCTTTGCTGGAGCAAGTTCAGTGGAGGGCCACCAAGATGGTTGGGGGCTGGAGCACTTTCCCTGTGAGTAGAGGCTGAGGGATCTGGGCTTTTTCAGCCTGGAGAAGAGGGGAAAGCTAACAGCAGCTTCCAAATGCCTGCAAGGGGATTACTGAAAAGAGAGAGCCAAGCTTTTCATGATGGTGTGAGGATGAGAGACAACTGACAAAATTTGAAACGAGATCTTCAGGGCAGATATAAAGAGAAACTTTTCTTCTGTGAGAAAAGTCGTGCATTTGAGCAAATTGGTCAGTGAAATTGTTCAGTCTCCATTCAAAGAGGTTTTATCCAGGCCTGACCAGATAAAGTGCTAAGCACCTGGTCTGACCTCATGGCTGACCCTGCTTTACGTTGTCGTGACATTTCACCCTGAGACATTCTATGATCATGTGGATAAAAATTGTTTTAATCCCAGTGTTATACCAACCAAATTTACACTACAGAGCATTCACTCTTTTGATCAGTTTGACTCCTAATCAGCATGGTATTACTAACCAGTGGAAAATAAATAGTATTAGAACATTTGTTTGTTCATCAGTTGTCTCTGAAATAAAAGCAAATTTAGAAAATCTTTAAAACAGTTGCCGAATACTTCTTTATGAATCAACTTCTTTAGTTGCATTTCAGACATTTAATGGTGGGCTGTCAACTTAGTCAAGTTTTACTGGTTGTGCTTTCAGTCTGTGGAATTATAATATTTGGCTTGTAATAACAGATTTACAGTAACATACTTCATGTCAAAACTTCATTTAAAAATGACATTGTGCAGGGAAGTTTCTTTCAGGCCAGTTGATGGTTAATATCTGAAAGCACGGTAATTTTGTAATTTCACACTGTCACTTTAATTTAGTGAATTAATTAATTTTCCTTAAAATCCTATCTGTTTGAATCCTGCTAAAACATAGTTCTCAGTCATATCCTGTAAGAAAGAATGGCAATTAAATATTGGTAGTTAATTATGTTAATTTTATGAAAAAAAAATCTTAAATCACATGTTAATGCATGTTGACTAATCACTGGTAATTTACCTTATGGAAGCTTGTGGAACTGGAAAAGAAAAATAATTCTGGTTTAATAGGAGACAAGTCACAGCCAAAATCTACATCTTAATCTCAGATTGAACACAACGTGTTAACATAGCATAGAGCTCAAGCTTTTAAAACGAGCATAAAACTCAGGTTGTCTTGTCTGAAATTAATTGATTTTGGTTAAGAAAACAACTTATTTATAAAGTGTATAGAGATTCAAATTAAGATCTGTAACAAGAATTGCTTTTGTCTGATTCTGCTTTCCAACACATATGAAGTACTGTGACTGCTTTTTTTTCAGGCCTACATTTTCTAGAAGTTGCTAAATTTTAGTTTAGTATTGGCACATTACTGACAACTTACTCAAATACATTTTAAATATCTGTACTGATTAGAGATGTTCTAACATTCCCTGTTTTAAAGGGAAGCTTTCCCAAGTCATAGTCTTCTAAAAGGGAATAAAAAAAAATCTTTTTCATTAAAAACATTTTCACTGTATTTGATACCATCTTCTGCCTTATTTTTTTTTTTTGCTGGTGAATGCTTCTGTAGAGTGGGCAAAGGTATTAATTATCTCCCTAGATTATTTTATTCCCTCAGAGATTACTTGTAAAAAGTTAGCCCATTAGATTAATTTAAATGAGAACTTCCACTATGAGTTTATCTGGGGTAAATTTCCTTTGCTATCATGTTTACAACAGGAACCCTGTGTGTACTTGTAGCATATTGCATATGCAAAGTGTGTGCATCTAGCACATATTCATACTCTATTTTTGGAGCTTTGTCTCAGGCAAATGTCAAAGGCTCTTGCCTCTTTCCTTTACTAAAAATGATCCTGGAATCAAGAGCAACCTCCACTCCTATATAAATAGAAAAGCTTATGGGTCTTCCATATGTTTGCATTATCCAAAGTTTTATGAGTTACAACACTTTTGAGTAGTGGTTCATTCAGACTAGTTTTCTGAACTGAATTGCTCTGTAGATCGTCAGCTTGATCTCCTTCCACTTCTATATAGTTCCAAATTTTTATGTGTAAATACAGCTTCAAATATTTCCTCACCTAAGCAGTCTAATTAGACACTTGAAAGGTCCTCAGTTTCACTTATTTTAATCTATTCTCCATCCACAGGGACTCACTTAGAGAAGTGGTTGTCCAGTCTAGTAGGTCTCAGACTGCTTTAGTCTGGGCTGGTCAGGTCCCCTTTCTTTGTGAACCCATGCCCTGAGCAACAGTTACTCTTTTTTTGCCTCTACATCCTTATTGCTTCCTCCCATGGTGCAGCCTGGCAGTTCTCAAGCCTCAAATTTTCTCAATTGCTGATTGTGAATTCAAAATGATGACCTACCTCTGAGTTGACTTCCGCTGACTGAAAATTGTTGGTTTACACTTTACCAAAAACCAGAAATCAGACTTCCTTTCTTCCTTGTACCATTTTTTATTGCAAGTTTGTATTTTTTTTTAAGTTTTTACTTTTTTAAACCAGAATATTAAGGGAAAA
Source organism: Platalea leucorodia (assembly GCF_965183815.1). NCBI lineage: Eukaryota > Metazoa > Chordata > Aves > Pelecaniformes > Threskiornithidae > Platalea > Platalea leucorodia. Next base: position 17,955,190 of record NC_138823.1, read on the forward strand.
TTATGGGGGGGGGGGGGGGGGGGGTGTATCATATAGGAAATTACAATTTTTAAAAGAGTCTCTTTGACAAACCTAAATGTCAGGTTTGACTGCAGGTGACTGAAGTGGAGAGTATGTTACATTGCCCATACAACATATGTGTTTCAATTGGTCTAAATCTGTTTTCATAGAATACTAAGACACCAAAGTTCATGCTTTTACAGATTACAAATGATATTTAGGCAAACATGAATGCATTTATTCTATGCAGTAGCTTACTTACCAGATTGTTTACACATAACGTTAATTTTGTCTTAAAACCTTCCATGTAAATCACACCATCCTGTTTACCTTTTACTGATCTTCTGCATAAGTTCTTTTTTGCAGTGGAAATGGATGTGGAAGCCTAAGTTAGGTTTTTTCCTTGAAAGTTGCCTCTGTATCAAAGTAGTACAGTACTTTTCAATGTATAAGCTTTGAAGCTTTAAGTAAGCATAATTTTTCTTGCTTTTTTCTTTTGAGATGAACTTTCTCTTAGCTTGTTTCCATTTAAAGTGCTGTGCCTCTTTAAAACACTAGGACATAACATGCCATTTGACTGAGATTCTGAATATAATTTTGCTTTGAACTTGATATTGGGAGCATAAATAGGGCTGCCCGTTCTTGCACATTTGCTTGTATAGTAAAGATGCGTCCACATAGATTTTGCTTTAATAGTAGTGGTTATGTAATGTACAATAAGTTTTCTTTGTTTTAATCAACACTATCCTGTTCCAAAATATCTCTTGACCATATATTTGTATTTTCTGTGTTTTAATCTTGATACCAGTCTGTCAAAATTTATTGTATCCTGAATCATAACTAGTGTAGTCTTTTGATATTATTCATTGTTGTGACAATTTTCTTTTTTTACTCTGAAATAAAGAACAAAACATGTCTAGGTCTATTTTAGTTACTTATATTGCCGTCATCATAAGACAGTAAGCAGTTTTTGGTTTGGTCTCTGACACATAAACCTGGAGTCTTACCTGGTGCTTTTAAGGTTGTTTGGTTTTGCAGGGGGAACCACCACTGTATGATTTAGAAGTGCTGTACTGCAGAACAGATATTAAGAAGTTAAATGTAAGACAGCAAAAATATGTACCCACAGCAGCCTTATTAGTTGTCTGTATAATGCTTAAGTATTCTGTTATGGTAGTATTTTTTTAAATAGTATAGCAAAATAAAACATTTTCAGCCTAAAATTTCTGCAGTAAACAAAAGAGACTTTATTAGTAAGACTGAATGTTTTTGACATTAGGATCCGTTACATTTATTTATACAGTACATTTGATAGCTCTGTCAAGAGATTTGATATACCTTGTGCATGAAAGGTACTATATACTGCTCAGTTCCTCTGGGAGTCTTATTTCCATTTCTAGTGTATAGGTTCTTCTAACAGTGCAAAACCTCTGATTTGTTTCCATCTTGTCATCACACACTACATTTAAAGGACAAGTCTCAAAGTATGTGTTACAGGACAGCTCAGAAGTAGAGAGAGATGTGTGGAATATTACTGTTTTAATGATTGTTCAAGAGCCCCTTAATCATTGTTATGGAATAAAAAAGTCATGTTTTAAAGATACTAGTGTAACATAATACAGTTCATGCTACATCAACTTTGTTTATGCTAATTTATTGTTATGAATTTTACTATGCATTGCTCTGTCATTTATTCGCTCCGGTCAAAATGAAGTTGCTACTGCATTAGATGTTCTAAATTCTCACAGGTGAGAGTCTTGGCTTCCAAACATTTGCAGCCAAATCTGGGGAATGGGGAATGATAAATATTAATAATAATAAAATATTAAAAATTCCCACAAGTTATATATTTTAGCTACTAGACAAATTAGAATTGTTAACTTAATATTTCCACAAGCAGTGCATGGACAATTTTTTAACTCATCAAACATTTTGTGGGTAGGTGTTTTGAGTAAAATAATCTGGCCTATTACAGGAATCAGAGAGCAAAAAGAGAATTACAGATGCAGCCTTTGTCCAATATCATGTATAGATAATTCTGCTTAGATGTTTTGTTTAAATGTGTACCTTTTACTATCTATCTACCCTTGTATCAAGTCTAAATGAGCTTTTAGAGCCCTGTCAATCTTTGATGAAAAGAATCAAATATATGAATGTATTTGGCAGCCTTATTAGCAGTTGGAGTACAGAAGCTTCGCCTGTTTACTTACGTTACTAGATAATGCTGCTGTTTCACTCCTCAATAGGGTGATTATCACTTTTCTATACGTGGGGTCCCTTTTAATGATATAGCTGTATATATTGCTGATTTCAGGACTGAATTTGCAGGGGTGGAAATTATGTCCTGTTGTTATGACCAGTACAAAAGTTTATACTATAAGTTTTTGAGGACATTTAAAACTAAACGTGTAACATCACTATAATTACAAAATGTTCACTAGCATTAAAAAATGTTCTGGTTACTTCAAATTTTTAAATAAAGCATACCAACTTTCCTCTTTTCATGTCAGTTGTCCTTACTATGTTAAACAAAGGGAAATTTCATCTCTTAGGTTGATCAGGAAAACACAATTCAAAAGAAAAAGTTAGCATCCAGTGCTACTGTGTGTCCCACAGGTTCTTCCACTTTGATCAAAACTGCCTCCACTGGTGAGTTAGAGGAGCGTATTGCGTCCACTACTGGTGCTATTACTGTTGCTAGCACATCTGCTGATGTTGCTGTATCCAGTGCAGTGACCACCTATAGACAACCTTCTGAAGAGCCACAAGTGCAAGCTTTGAATATAAGAAAATCAATTCTGGAGTCGGACACTTCCAAGGAAGCACTGTCCCTTCATCAAGCAAATTTACAAAGCAGAAGAAGACGACCAAGAAATGCTGAGCAGATAGAAAGAACTAAAGAACTTGCAGTTGTTACTCATAGAGGTATCGGATATTATTTTACTTGTGCCCATGTAGTTACGGAAAAATATTTTGTATAAATTGAAAGTGAAATGTCAGGTATCCATTCAGGAAATGTAATTGAAACAAATGGGAAAGGGATTAAATCTTGAATTGAGTTTTAGTGGGGTAACCAGCTGGAAAAATTAAATTAAAAATAATATTGTCATAGTAATTTAAATTAATTTGATTTATAAAAAGACAAAAGGGAAAGGTAAGGAATTTTCTGTTGATGCCACTTGTATCATTACTATCAAGCCTAGCGTGAGATCTAATGAAAGTTTAGAGAATTGCGATTAAAATATGAATCTATTCTGCATATATGTTTAGACATAATCAACTATAGCATAAAAAAAAATGTACATTATAAATAGCTGCTTTGTTCTAAACTGATCGGTGATGCAGTTGTAATCATCACTTTCCGCTTAAATCTTCTTTTTAAAAAATCTGTACATTTTTATTCTATCAAACACGGAATCCATGAATGAAACAAAGTTTAGAACACTAGGGAATTCAGTTGCAAATATTGAAGTAGTACAGCTAAAGATTTGATATGTTCCTATATTCAGAAGATTTAATCCACATGCTAAAGTACTAATAATGAACAACTTATGGAGTATAAAGAAAGCCTTATTTATTATATTAAAAGGTAAATGATAGTATGTGAAACACGAGGCTGAGAAACAGCAATGCTGCATTGTCTTAATTTAACCAGCATAAACATTCAGAGACAAATTGCATGTGGTATGTTTTTACATATACACAAGTTCAGGGAAGGAGCAGCTTAATTTTGCAGGTTAATGTTAAATAATATTTATTATATATTTTTAATTTTTATTGTTTTTTAATCCATTGTTTCATGTTAATATATTGTGCATAAAGAAGTTATAAACACAAATACATGGAGGAGGAACATCTTTTATAGCACAAGCAATTTGCAGAAGTCTCATTATGTGGTTGATATTTTCTAAAGACAACTTTAGATTAGAACTTTAGATTGGAATCTGTTGTCCTAATGGATCAGATAGCCAGCTAGTATAAGTTATTGTAGCTTCATTTACACCTACTGAAACAACAGAGCTGCAGTTCTGCATAATTTTAAAACATAATTTAAGTAGGATAACTGAAAAACAAGCACTGTATTTGGTTTGCATATGAAACAGAAATCATTAAACAGCTATTTATGTTTCATTTGTATTAATTTCAATACACATCTAAAGTATTATTGTGGTTATCAGCTGGTATAAATTAATTAATAGAGTTTGGGTTGTATTGGTTGTGTGGCTATGCATTCACTTCAGAACATCTTTGGTTGAGTAAAAATAAGCAGGCTTATTTTCAGTTATGAGGGAGTATTTGAGGGCCTGTAATAATCTCTTCTAGTTTAAAGGTGTGAGAGTGTACTAATTTGGTAGTTAAATTTGGCAGTAATTGTGATATAAATACAGATTCTTCCATCTCCTGTTTGTAATCATTATACTACAATGCCCTCTCCACTGTTTTCTCACTGTCCTTTCCTTCTCTGACCTATCCTTTAATAAAATATATAGGTAAGGCACATACTTCTGAATTACTTTGGCATATTAAAGTGCTAAACCTTACATTATGCAAAAAAAAAAAAAAAAGAAAAGAAAAAGTGAGACCAAGATACTGCTAAAATAATGTTATGGTGTTTATTTGTCAAATATTAAAGTAGTACCACAGGTACTAAAAGGTACTGCAGCCCACATACAGATGAAATTAGTCTTGTATAGAACTTACTGGACAAGAAGCCCATAACTAGTTCTGTGAGCAGTTTATTCCCTCATGCCACATTTAAAGTCTTGATTTTGTTAGCATTCTTTACACAAAATCTTTTAAATATTTTTTACTGTATCATACCCACAGAACAGTATACGTGCATATGCTATTAGAGTGAGTATGCATATATTGAGTAAAAAATTACCATTTTTGCTTGGGAAACACCAATATTTGCTAGTGTACTTATAATAACCATGAAAACATATCAAATTTACCCTCATTAAACAACCTGTAATGGTCTTCCACAAAATATTGCTCATTACAAAGACACAGACATATTTTGAAGCAATGTTTGTGAGACTATTATTAATTGACTTGAAGAAATTTCCATTATGGGGAGATATTCCACAGGTGTTTCTGTGGAGTTTTCTGTAGGTTTCTATTGAAGCATTTTAGCCTCTCTTTGACAATGAAATATGCACAAAAGTATAAAAACTACCAGTCTTGTCCTGCATATTAAATTAATATGGAACTATATATAAGAGCTACTAAAGAAGGTTATGTAAATTCCTTTTTTAATTCTTTCTCTATTTAATAGATAGTAAAAATTAGTTTTTATTTTGGAAATATATTTTTATCCTGTACTCTTGATCATAATTTAAGAATTATGCTCCCAAATCTATGCAAAAAAATCAATACTTGAAAAGATAAAATTTAATATACTAAATATAATTTACTAAAACTTACTGTATCATATATGTATATACTTAAAATGGTAAAAATGTACTGCACATGTAGCCTTCACTGTAGGATTTTTTGAGAATGTTGCTAGTGAGATCAGAATAGTGCTGTTCTATGAAACCTTAGCTTTGATGCAAAATGATAACTATAGACTAACAGTTGTACTGTTGGCTTCCATAGGATTGCTTTGTGAATAAGATCTTTCAGAATGAGTAAACAATAACAATACTGTTTTGTTTCCTAAACTGATTTTTGAAGTGTATGTATGAAAGAGATGTTTAGAGAGAACTAGAGGTCTCTATCTACCTAGCATTAAACTGCTAGGTGTAAATTAGTCTACCACACTTACTACCTGGACTTCAACAATAATTGTAGGTTGTGTCAAAGGCTGGCTGAAGAATTTCTTCTCTAAGTTTATTAGTTGGAAACTACAGAAGAGAAGATTTTGTATTCTAACTATTTAACAGAGAAAAAAGGAACCCTAGATGCATTTGGTGAAATACTTCCATTACAGGTAGGGAAGTACAAGTATCATTTTATAAGGCAATAGTGAGATCTCACGAGGAATACTGAACATGATTATAGTTCCTTCATCACAAAGAATTCAGACTAAGTCAGATGAATACAAGAACTATAATGGTGTTATATTGTTCTGATCATCCCACCTTATAAAAGAAAATGTAAGACAGGATGAAAGGATAAATGTTTCAGGAAGTGAATGCCAGTACGTGGAGAACTTAAATAAGAACAAATGAGTATATAACATATAAATAGATGAATTAGGGAGAGGAGTGAGAAGAGTTCTTGTTATTGGAACAATGAAGCCTTTTGGTAGAAGGAGGGAGTAGATGAAGGGTGAAAAGCCTAGTTTCAAGCTGCAGCTTGATAGGCTAATGAAAAATATATTTAGATATGATAGCTAGAAGAGAAACATAGCATCTTTTGAGTCGAGTTCTAATGAAACCAAGCTCTCAAACTCAGGAAAGTGTATCTCTCCCTCTATTCAGAATTAGGAATTAAAGGAGGTCCCCCACCACTTTCATTCAGTTAAATCTAGAAGCTTCATATGCCAAGCATTCAGTAGTAATTCATGTGGATACTACAATCACAATTTCTAGTATGATCTGCCTTCATATGCGAAATCATGAAGGAAATTAAATGTGATTTTTTTCCCTTTTTTATTTTAAGTGTTTAATACTGTTGGCTTGATCATAACTCTATTAGTAGAGGATAATCTTACATTTTTGGTCTTTTCTACTATGTTCCATACACTAAGAATTCAGAGTTTAGTAATTCTGTTAGTGCTATGGAATTGTTTTGTAATTCAGATCAACCACATCTTTTCTTTCTTAAGGCTGTAGAATTTTTCTTTCAGTATATGCAAACATCATGAGAGATATTTTAAAACTTTTTCTTGTGAGTGCTTTTATAGCATACTTGTACTGTCTAAAGATGCACTAAGAGGCACACTAAGAGGCATTTGGACAGTGCCCTTAATAATATGCTTTAACTTTTGGTCAGCCCTGAAGTGGTCAGGCAGTTGGACTAGACGATCGTTGTAGGTCCCTTCCAACTGAACTATGCTATGCTATGCTATGCTATGCTATCCTATGCTATCCCATCTTATCCTATTAATGTTCATTTTAATATGGAAGTACACATAATTAAATACCCCTGAGAATAATGGGAATCTTCGGGTTTCAGTGACAACAGAGAACAAGGAGTACAAAGATTTCTAAATAAATCTTAAGATAGAAGCAAAGAAAAAGAATAAAATAAACATGAAAGCTGATGATGTTGATACAGCAGAGGTTTCCATTCTCTCATAAAATTGAGAAGAATCCTTGATCTATCAATGCCAAACATAATAAAGTCTGATTCTTACTTTTGCTGACATGATATTACACTTCTAGGGGTTTTAAAAGGATCACAAAGTGAGTTTAAATGATTTTACAAAGTGAGTGTAAAAATTTTTTAAAGACTCCTTAATTCTACTGAAGGAGTACAAAGTGGATTGATAATGACGTATCTCCAATCAAGTCACTGGAGTTTTGTTCTTCATTGTAATGAATCTGGACTTCTACCGCAGAAATAAATAAGAACTCCTATCACATAAGATGAACTCAGTATAAACAATTTATAGTAGACATCCTTTTTTCATCTTTCAAGAAAGAGCCATGAGGTTTGGTTATATCTTTTTACTCAGGAATCATGATCAGTGGAGGCAATTGAACAGTGGTTTAGTTTCTTGTATTGAAAAATGAAGAAATAAAGTATTGTGCTTTTTCTTCCAATGAACTGAATATTTGCAAAGAATATTTAGAGTATTGACAGGTATATATGCACCAAGAAAGTCATAAAGAGGAAAAGATTAAAATTATTTTTAAAACTTAATTGATTTTAGTATACCATTAAGAAGTCCTGCATTCTAAGACAATATCCATCCCAAAAGAATTTCTAAAGTAAGACCTCTGTACTATAGATACAAATGAGTACAAGGTGCAAGCAATGTACCACTGGTACAGTTCATAATCATAAATGAAATATAGAAAAAAATCAGTCTGAGACAGAGATATAAAGGTTGGAGAAAAAAATAATTGCTTATCGAACTCAAACTCAAATAGTACCAGGAAATGTTCATGAATGGCACTAGTCATCATGTAGCAATTCAAAAAATGACTCAATGCTTTCCTTAGGATCTTAAATCCCATCTATTTTACATAGAACTTTATTTTTAGGACTTTAGATTCCAACACATTTCACTACTCTGAACTTCTCTTTTTCTAAAGAGCAGAAATGTCACCAAGCATTTGTAAAGTTTTAATTAATTTAAATTAAATTTAAAATTAATTTAATTTAAATTCTCAGTTTGAGAATTAAAGTGTAGATATGCGTTTTGATGATTTTACTTAGCTATTTGTTTTCAAAATTTTATTAATTTTACTGATATCTCCATTCTCTTTTCTTTTTCTCCATTTTCAGCTCTATTTTTTTTCTTTCTTATAAAGCCTTTACCATTTCTCTATCCTTTCCCTTTTATTCTTTAAGAACATTTATATATCACACCTTGCTGTATGCTTTTTAATATCTGACTTTATGTAGTATCTTAGTAATAGCCAGGAAAAAACGAATGAGGGAGAAAACAACTTGCTAATGGGTGTTCCCCATTAAACCAGCATTTCTTTTTGCTGTGCGTTACAGGAGAATTTATGATGGTAGGAGGAAAGAAGATTTTTTAAAAGATTTAAAAAGATTTTTAAGATTTGTTATGAGGAATTAAATCAGATGCTAATGAAACTTTTGAAAACAAAAGGATTTAAGAAAAAGTTATTTAATTATCTTTATTTTTTTTAAAGATTCATTGAATGATAGAGCACTGCTTTAGGATTATTTGATGTAAACTTTTTAAGGATTTGTTAGAAAATATATTCATATATACTAATTTTTATGACATTTACTTAGAAGCAAGAAGAGGGAAGGAGGAGCAGGGAAGGAGAGGTTTTCTGAAAAGCTGTTAAAAGTTTTTAAGAGTCAAGTAGGAAATTAATATGCACATGTCCTCACGTTCTTTTGTTGGGGCTTTTTTTATTGTGAGTGAAACCCAGAACTACAAAGATGAGAGTCTGAGGAAAGTCAATATATTTTGCAGTAAGATTCTTATGTTCTTATATTTATATAAGAATATGTGTATATAAGAATATTTGTGTATTTTTAAAAGTAATTTTTCAGAATAGTTTAAAAATTTCCAAGAAATGCTTATTAGTATAACATAGATGTAATTTAGCACTCAAGCATTCAATCACTGAACCATATTTGTTTAATATTTCATAATACTTTTGGAAATACCTGTTTAATATGTGCAACAAGTCACACAGATATGGTCTGTTCGGTGGATGAACTTTATAAACCATGGTTTGTTAATCTAAAGTTTTTTATTAGAGAAAAACTGATAATAATGACCTGAGCTTCTTGACATCTTCCCACTTCAAGGAAGTCATAAGAAAGGAGACCAGTTTTCATTCCATAGTCAAGTCCAGTGTGATTAGAAGGAAGAAAAATAAAATCAGTCATACTGATTTCAAGAAATTAGTTGTGTCAATGTTTTGATTGAATTATTGATCCTTATACTTGCCTGTCAATTTTATTCTCCTAACTTGTTCCTTCTATTATTTTTCTTTCAGTTCCTGCAGTTCTTAAGTGTTCTTCATTATGTTTTACAAGTTTACTACTATAATTTATATTTGTCTTCTAATGTGTTGGGTAATTATTTTCCCTCAGTAATTCAGGTTTTCCTATTTTGACCACAATATGTTGGTATAAATCAAATACATTGTAGTTAGAATATAAAAAACAATTTAATATTAGTGCAATTACACATGACTTTAAAAATTAGCTGAGTAGTAGTGAATATAATGTAAAAAATGTTCAGGAGGGGGGAGGGGCTGTTTCAGTGTTTGAATTACTTTGAGCTACCCCCAAGGAAAGAAGTATATAAGGTCAGAAGAGGCCCAAGTTTCCATGGTTAATACTCTGTATAGCTGTAGTAATGCAGCCTGAGTGCCTGTTTTGCATAGAATGGTAGTGTTTTAGTCATCAGTATTTTAAATGTACTTTATACTTGTTTTAAAAGTTTACAAAACATAGACAAGACAAGATGGACAATTTCTTTACATAAATGCTGTTGCATAACTAAAATACAGACATGAATTTGTGGGTTGTCAGTGTTTTAAATAGATATCTTTCACATGGCTATATACCTCAGTACTTCCATATTGTAGAAGCAAATTTTTCATCTTGAAATTTAAGTCTCATGTATCTCTCAGAATGCTAAAATTGTTTTTGAACAGTTACCATTTTAATCACTGGTTTCCACATTGGCATGTGCAAAATAATGCCTAGTTTACCAAGTATTAAAGAATGCATTTATTTTGTTTTGCGTATGGGATTTTTTGGTGATGGTGGGGTTGTTTTTATGTATGTACATGCATATGCAGCCTGACACATAGTTTAGTGACGGCATGTTTGGACCAAATACATTTCTATAACTACTCCTTCACAATGTATTCAGAAACTACTCTTCAATAAACCATCATACAAAACACAATTAAAAGTAAAATTCTTCTCTTGCAGTGTGAAGTTGCTTCAGAGATCTTGACTTGCTTGCTTTCCTAGTAGTATTTAACAGCCTCAGTAAAGTGATGCCAATAGTTATAAAAATCTCTGATTGTTTTAAATAATGTGTTCACCAAGACACTCTTGTAACTATTTTCAATTCCACTTCAGATCTTGTGAACTATGTTTCTTGTACACATAAACTATGCGTATGCCATTCAGGTGTTTGAGGATGAATAGAAACAAACAAAAAACTCAACCCAGTCTTCATTTTTAATGTATTGTTATGATGATTTCTGAAAATAAGGGACAAAAATCTCCCTAGTGCTAGTATTTAAACCCATCCCAGCACTTGAGATCATATATTCAAGCCCACTCTCATTCTGCTTAGGTGTTGGAAGAATATCTAGGCCTATCTTCTAATTCATGGGGAGTTATTTTACACTGATACTTAGAGAAGGCCAAAAGAAGCTTACAGCTATACTCCTACATTCATATTTATGTAGAAATAGCATCTTAGAAATCTCACACAATGATGAAAGAGCATTACTGTTATTCCAGTATGGTTGTACTGTGTGAAGGTACAGTTCTTGGGTCCATGACTTCCACTGAGGCTAGAATTGCTTATAGATTTCAATTAACTGGGGGGGTGAGGAGCTTCTGGTATTAAAGATTAAAAAAAAAAAATTAAAAATATAGTATGTTGTGCCAACAGATACGTTATGCTCTTGCAAATAACAGTTTTACCAGAACCATTAGCAATGTTTATAGGTTACATTATGATGATACACAAGGAAATTTACATTTTGCTTCTTGAGGTAAAAGCCTCTATGTATTTAGAAAACAGTGTGGTCTCTTCCATCAGAAGTGTAAAAATATTTATCATCATGTCCTATATATATACTGTAAATTGTCTTTCTAAGTAGTATGTTATTTTCTCCTGAATCTTGTTCTGCTCTTGTGTGTGGTAATGATTACTTTTATTTAATAACATCAATACTATTTTGCTACTTTGGTATTTATGCCTCATGTAAGGGTTTCTTTGACTATTCATTGATTTTGTATAAGAAGTTAAGAGGTGCTGAAAGTTCTTTGATGATGTACTGGCTATCTTCTTGGGTTAGCTTCTCTTAGACCTAGTTCCTTTAATCGGCTGTCTTTATCAGCAGTATTTGCTTGTAGCCAACATCTAACATCTTCTTCCATATAGTTTTTAAATATATATAATCTATAAAGTCATTTGAGTATAATGTACCTAAAATTAACTTATACTTAAAATTTAAATTTTTTTAGATGGTCCATTTTTATGTATGATTCATTGCTCACTGGCAGAATGTATTGGAGAAAACAGGCACTGAGTTTAGTGGCTGAAAGAAAAAATTTCTTGGGCTGTTTTTGCCTTATTCTCTCTTACCTTTTGATATCTGTTAAGTTTTGGTTTTACTCTCCTTTTATTAGTTGCTTTGTTTCAAAAATATGTTAAGGCCACATCGTTTGCCTGGATTAACTGCCTTTATCACAAAGCCAGACCAAAATAAGGGCTTTTACAGAAATAGTTCAGTAGTGGGCTTAGGGGTGAGGTGGGAGCCAACTGCCTTCCATATTACACTTTTTGCAAATAACAATTTTCAAGCCAGAAAGGGGACCAGCTTCAGAACCAACATCAGAACAGTAGACTGTATTTCATTTTTATGTATACAAATTTCTCTAGTTAAAACAGAAAATTAGCCTGGTATGCTTAATTTAATAATGAGGTGTTTTCCCTATGATCAAAATATTTCTGTTTCTTGTGGTTTAACCCCAGTTGTCAGCTGAGCACCACACAGCCACTCGCTCACCCTCCCCCTGCCTCAGTGGGATGGGGGAGATAATCAGAAAAAAAAAAGTAAAACCCACGGGTTGAGATAAAAACAGTTTAATAGGACAGTAGGGGAAGAGATAACAACAACAACAACAACAACAATAATAATAAAAGAATATACAAAATAAGTGATGTGCAATACAACTGCTCACCACCCACTGACCAATATCCAGCCCAGCCCCAAGCAGCAATTGCTGTCCCCCGGCTAACTGCCCCCAGTTTATATACTGAGCATGATGTCATATGCTATGTGATAGTCCTTTGGCTGGTCTGGGTCAACTGTCCTGAATATGCTCCAGCTGAATATGCTCCACCCAGAATATGCTCCTTCCCAGCTTCTTGTGTACCTGGCAGAATATGGGAAGCTGAAAAGTCCTTGACTTAGTATAAGCACTGCCTAGCAACAACCAAAACGTCAGTGTGTTACCAACATTGTTCTCATCCTAAATCCAAAACACAGCACTATACCAGCTACTAGGAAGACAATTAACTCCATCCCAGATGAAACCAGGACACGGTTTTGTCTGAGTAATCTAAACATAGATAATAAAATCTCAGTATTTCCTGAACAAAAATTATTCTTCCATACTAAACTAGGAACATAGCTAAGGCAGATTTTGAAAAAAACTAATGGAGATACTTTTGGAATGGGGAGATAACCTGGGTGCCTATAGATCTTGAGAATGTATTCTGATGTGATACATTTAGAAGGACTTTTTGTCTGCTAAAACATTGTAATTTTTTAGCTGTTGCCTCTGGTTTGTCTTTTTCCCAAATGTAAAACAGACTTTTAATTTAAATTTTAAAATCTGAAGTAACAGGCAAAATATGTTGACAAAAAATATGTTGGCGTTTCTACTGCTGATTAAACCTTTTCAGAATATATGTGGATTAATATATGTGCTGTATTGCTTGGATGCGTATAGAATTCAGATCTGAGCATATATATTGGATTTCAGTTTGCTTTTAATAACGTCTTGGATGACTCTTTGTCCTTTTAAATTATCACTGGGAAAAATAATTGAATTAAAATTTCACAAAAAATCAGCTGTTTAAAAAATGACATAGTATCTTCTTTTAAAAGGTTGCTGACTTTTCAGTTGGCAGATATGATAGTATTCTGTACTTTTTTCTTCTTACTTTTTTTTAATTTTTTTTAATGGAGAGAGCAGAGGATAAGCACTACTGTTCTACTGTTTCTTAATACAGAAGAAACACCAGATAAGATTCAACTGTTCAACTGTTTTAGAGCAAACATATCTATCATTCTTTTAATTTTCCAGGTTCCATAAATGTGTGACCATGTTTTACACAACAATATGGTGCGTGGAAATAAACATTTTTGGCCATAATTTTTTTTTTATTGGCTATGCAGGTGAAAAATTAAGTTACAAATCTTACTTCTTTCCTTTGTCAGGTGCAAAAATTGGTCTGAGTACTTGTTTTTGTAAATTGTTTTCCACCAAAGGTACGCAATATGAACTTGTTCAGTAGCTGGTACTCTAATTTGTATATACTTCCATGATAAAATTTATCAAATGAAATGAAATATTTTAGACTGTATTGCCTGATACATGTTTTTGTTTGTTTTTTTAACTAGTGAAAAAGGCCATAGATTTTAAATCTAGAGGATTTAAATTGTTTCCAGGGAAAGACAACAGCAACAAGTTTTCTATCTGTGAGTGTACTCCTTTTTTTGTTACTTTTTTCTAGTGCAAGAGTGAAGTTTGTGCTGTTTGTGTTGTTTGTGTGTTTTCAAAATTGTTTGTTTATTTCTGATAATTGACTGAAATCTGTTTCTCCAGTCTGCATGGTGAATTTTTAAATATGGTTCTACTCTAAAGACAAGCTTTCTATAAATCTGGCATTGTAGAATGACGTTATTTTGTCAGTAGTTTCACATTAAATTTGAAGTATTTACAGAGAAATAAATATTCAGCCTCCCAGGTGTCAGCTGAAATCTTAGCTGTGAACAGGAGATATGTTATTTTAATTGAAAATTAGTACAAGCAGCAAAAGACTATACAAAGCAAAGCCTATCCTCATTTACAAATGTGCAACCACATATTTTTTTCAAGTGACACACATGAGGTCACATTCTGAAATTTTTTTTCTTCATTAACTTTGACATTTTGACATAACTGTAGTTTTAAAAATTCTGGAGATGCTTGGTGCCTTCAATTTTAATTACAGAAAACAGAAACTGAAAGTGCTCAGTATCTTATAGGACCTAGTTCTGATTAACTTATAAGGAGGAGTCAAGCAACTTTCTAACATAAATTAAACAGGTAGGTTAAAGAGGATAATTTTTGCAAAAGAATGTGCCATTTTTATAGAGTTCCTTTTCAGGCTAGAATTACATTTTAAATATTTAGAAGTAATTTGTTAAAATAAAGATGGACTAACTGCTTAGCCTATGTCTGCTTATGCTACATTTCATTATTATTCACAGGAGTGAAAGGACTTGTTTTCAAAGGTCCTTAGGTTGGACACTTTTGCACTAATTTTTTGTTTGAAGTGTCAGTGATGGATTTAATTTCCAGGATTTAGCAGGGCACATTGACATAACTTTTAATGTATTTTTCATTTTTAGATTTTAAACTGTCAACATGTTAGAGGTGATTTTTTTTTTTTATAAAAAGATATCTTCAAGCAGCAAGACCCTTTAATGTTTACCAAATAAGAACAACAAAGCAAAACACACTTCTGTTCAGTTTTTATAATGTAGCATATTGCCATATTCAACTTTTCTGTAAAATGCATCACCTAAACAGTTCTGTAAGGCATTTCTGGTTTATTTGAAAGCTTTGTATCAAAATATTTAAAAACAAGTATTATTTTTACGCACATTGGGTGACTAGAAAGTAGCATGATTATACAACAGAAATAACAATAATATAATTACAGGTGTTTATAAGGTACATCACTGAGGTCTCTGTCTGATGGTCCATCTGTGCTTTTATAGTTACAAATGAGAATAGTGCAACAGCTGATAAAACAGATTGTTTCTCTATACATTTATTTTGCACAAATCATTAAATATTCCACTATATAAACATTTATAGGAATTGTGTATTTATAGTGAAATACCAGACACTTGTGATATCTAAAGGTGATTGTTATGAAATTAGTGATGAAATTTATGAATATATTCTTGAAAGTCTTTATATAATTTAATATGTTATGATATTCTATGTAAAGCTGAAAACTTCCGTATCTCATTGTATTGGTTATGCAGAGTAGATTACCTATATGAATCAATAATAAGTGAAGGTGAAAACCTTGATGATTTGTACCTTTAGTGATCATAATCTTGTCATAAATAGATAACTAAGATTTTATATTGTAATCTACATTTGGTTAGCTAGTCAGTTTGGTAGCTGAGGAAACTGAAGAGCCAGTATTTCAGGAAAAGCCTATGTATTTAGCTGTTGACTTTAGATAAAATTCCTAATGTGGCCTAGGCTGTATCTGTACTTGCATTACAATGACACATAGGGTCCTTTATAGAAAAAGGATGACCATCATTCAACTGTTAGTGGAAATAATATAAGGATAAGTGAATATCTATTTTACATTATGCCTTGTATCAGCAACATCTCTAGAAATTATCAACTAACATTTCTCATGTGTATATCTTTTCCCTATTTTACTTTTTTTGAATGTATCAGGTATATAACATTCAATAGTAATGCATGTGATTTGCACTCAGTAAAGGCAGAATGATAATATTTGATATGATGATATATTTTGAAACAAGTGTGAAAGAACTTCATTTTTCAAGTGCTGAGTTTAACAAAAAAAAAAAAAAAAAAATCCTTGGGGGACCTAGTTCTATCTGGATTAGAACTCTGGAATTTCTTGCTCCCAGTTTCATGACCAGACCATGAATGAATGATTTCCCTAGAGGAGCCTTTAATTTACTAGAGGAAACCCTTTCATTGCTTATCGTCATATGACTATCTGGGGTGTAAAACAAAGAAAACAGAAAGAAAAAGAAAGAAAGAAAGAAAGAAAGAAAGAAAGAAAGAAAGAAAGAAAGAAAGAAAGAAAGAAAGAAAGAAAGAAAGAAAGAAAGAGAAAGAGAAAGAAAGAAAGAAAGAGAAAGAAAGAAAGAAAGAAAGAAAGAAAGAAAGAAAGAAAGAGAGAAAGAAAGAAAGAAAGAGAGAAAAAGATAAAGAAAGAAAGAGAGCAAGAAAGAGAGCAAGAGAGCAAGAGAGCAAGAGAGCAAGAGAGCAAGAGAGAAAGAGAGAAAGAGAGAAAAAGAGAAAAAGAAAGTGTCGTGGTTAACCCCAGCCAGCAACTAAGCATCACACAGCTGCTCGCTCACTCCCCCCACCCCAGTGGGATGGGGGAGAGAATTGGAAGGGTGAAAGTCAGAAAACTTGTGGGGTGAGATAAGAACAGTTTAATAATTGAAGTAAAATGAAATAGAATAGTAGTAATAGTAATAATGGTAATAGTAGTAGTAATAATAATAATGCTATAATAATACAATAATAATATACAGAGCAAGTGATACACTATATAATTGCTCACCACCCACCGACGATGCCCAGCATGTCCCAAGCAGCGATCGCTGCCCCCTGGCCAGCTCCCCCCAGTTTATGTACTGAGCATGGCATCGTATGGTATGGAATAGCCCTTTGGCCAGTTTGGGTCAGCTGTCCTGGCTGTGCCCCCTCCCAGCTCCCTGTGCACCCGGCAGAGCATGGGGAGCTGAAAAGTCCTTGACTTAGTGTAAGCATTACTTAGCAACAACTAAAACATCAGTGTGTTATCAATCAACGTTATTCTCATCCTAAATCCAAAACACAGCACTATACAAGCTACTAGGAAGAAAATTAACTCTATCCCAGCTGAAATCAGGACAGAAAGAAAGAAAGAAAGAAAGAAAGAAAGAAAGAAAGAAAGAAAGAAAGAAAGAAAGGAAGATAGAAAGAAAGGAAGGAAGGAAGGAAGAAAGGAAGAAAGAAAGAAAGGAAGGAAGAAAGGAAGAAAGGAAGAAAGAGAGAGAGAGATTTAAGTTTGTGTTTAAAAGCATTTCTGATTTGGGATCAAACCAGAAATCAGTTTAATGACTTCTACTTATGACTTTTTCTTCTGAATTTTTACTGTGGTACATGTCTTATTTTAATTTTGTCACTGTAATTATTTTATTGATTTTCTTTAACATAATCCTCTATATTTTTATGTATGAATATTAATAAATCCATAATTTATCATTTAAAAATCCATTTCATAGAGTATTTTCAAGAATGGAACTTTATACAGAAGATGTCAAAAAAAAAAAAGGGTTTTCAAGCTTCCATTTTTGGTAAAAATTGAAGTATATAATAGTTCTTGTGCTTTAAAATCCAGTAGAATATTCTTTTTATATGAACATTCACTGTATTACCTGTGTATGAAGAAATACAGTGTACAAAAATAATTATTTGAAATATTAAAACATGCATTACAATAAATAGAAATAGTTCTGTTTAAATAGTATTTTTACTTTATTTTGTTTATAGTAAAGAATTTCTTCTGTGTGCATAGATATATGATACAACCCCAAAATGGCACCATTTTATTTTAATTTCTTTAATATTATCAGGCATAATGAATAAGTTTATAGCTATATTTTTAACATAAGTTTAATGTCAAAAAAGTCACAAAAATGAGAAGGTGTCTTTTTCCCTAGTTGTTCTCAGGTATAGTTCTTTTCCCTTCCTGCATTGCTCAGTGAATCCTGTCTACCCAGAGTTTTAAGTTCTTTTCTATATATATGGGCTACTTATGATGATTCTGAATTTCTCATGTCTTGATA
Organism: Platalea leucorodia; assembly: GCF_965183815.1. Classification (NCBI taxonomy): domain Eukaryota; kingdom Metazoa; phylum Chordata; class Aves; order Pelecaniformes; family Threskiornithidae; genus Platalea; species Platalea leucorodia. The sequence goes on from NC_138823.1 coordinate 17,973,393, forward strand.
AAGGCTTTGGAACTATATAAAGGCACCCAGATATTTCAAAGAGAGAGTTCATTCTACATACTCATCCAACAAGTTCCTACTAAATGACCTTGTGAAATGCAGTTTATGGAACTGTAATTGTCAAAGAGAGATATATTCCAACACTAGTAGAAACTTGGGTTTCTAAAGCCAATACGCTTTCATCACACCAAGAAGAATTGGGGGAGGAACAGACTGAAACCCAGTAATATGGATTACTTCTTACTCTTCTAAGGAAGAGCCCTCCTGGCCCCAAAATGCCCTGAGCATAGAGATGCAGATGAACAGAGATTGCCTTTGTTTGCTATTAGGACAACCTTGGACATGGTACAGCTTTTTCAGGGCAGAGGAGGATAAATACTATGGCTAAAGTTGACAAAGGCTGAGCTTGATAGGTTTTTTTGAGCAGCGTGCTAACCTAAGACATTTTCCTTTTAACTCTCTGCAATACTTTCATTTGGCCTTTGACTTCCTCAGGGGTACCAAACCAATTCTTCCCTTTCTGTGTCTGTAAGAAAGACGACAAATTTCTAGGAAGGGAAAACCCCCAAGTATTGTGAATGTTATTGTCCTTCATTAAAAGCTGAAATTTAATGAACACTCTTTAGAAGTATAGTTAGAAACTACATTATTTTATTCAGGTACATTCAATTTACAATGTAATGTGATTAGCTTAACTATATTCAAACTTTTTCTTTAAAGGAAAGTTAAAATCTGATACTGCAAATCCGTTGGTCTAGCTCCTCAGAAATAAAGATGAATAAATGTGAAAATCTCTTTCTGCTTAGTATAAATCTCTTGGTTTCATGTTAACTTGTATTTTTGAAAAAAATATTCTGCTATCAGGCCATGAATTTACCGAGTAATAGCAGAATAACCTCCTTTACTAATGTTTTATTTGGGGGGAACTGCTACCTCCTGGTTCAATGAACTTCAAAAATTAAATGCAAAATTGATAGAATTATTTTGGCCTAAAATTATTTTTGCAAGATACACTTCCGCAAGCTGTAAAAATTATGAGAAAGTATATAAAGCATTGAAAAAAGACAGGTGAAGAGGTAGTTGAATGTGTTGAGGGCTAGATCGCTACATATAAATTTCTGGAAAAACACACTGAAAGGTTCACAGGAAGTTTCTCTCTGAAGATCCATTTTAGTTTATTGTAAGATAAATGTATGCAAATGAAACTGGCATTTTGGGTTTACCTTCAGGTCACCGTATTTTGGGGATATCTGTATTTTCAATACTGATTAAGGACAATTCTCTCGGCATGAGCGTATGCATTGAAGTTTTATTGTAATGCAAGGAGAAAAGGTCAGCTCTTAGTGGAGATGACATTTATTAGATTATGTTCACAGTAAAGTCTTATAGCCCTAAACTTGATGAACACTCCTTTAAATGTTAATGTTTGTAAAGGAATAGGAACAACATTTCCATATGGGTTCAATAATATTATAAGCAAACAAAATAGCTGATTAGTACAACTTATAAAAAACTTGTGTTATTTTTTTGAAAACAAAACAAAACAGAAAATACATGTTTTGTTTATTATAAGAAGGAGAAATTTCTGTATTGAAACTAGAGATTATATGGGTGATCATAGTCTGTAGAAAATCTGTTTTAAACTGCAGATAATGTACTTTTTCATATTTCTTAATTGCTTAATCCTGTATTTCCTAAAAACTGCATTATTTTATCTTCTTTTTGTTTATTTTGTTTTATTTTGTTGTTTTGGTTTTTTGTTTTGTTTTGGTTTGGTTTTTTTTCAGTAAATGAGGGAGGTATTAAACAGGCATCCAATTTGTGTCCAGATCCTGGAGAACCAGAAAATGGAAAACGGATAGGCTCGGATTTTAGGTAAAACATATACCCTACCATTGTATCATTTCTCTAATATTGAACTTGGAAAATGTATATGTTAAAAATTTATTGCTGTTGTTGAGCTACCCTTTCAAAACTGAAATTCTCAGTAAAAGGTGAAATAGAATTCTGTATAAAATTATGTAGTGCAATATAGCCTGTACCTAGTATGCAAAGAAGACAATATACCTACTTGGAAGAGAGCATATATCTCTGATAATCTGGTAAAAATTGGATTGAAGGTAAGTTAAAATAATTTTCTTATGTAAATACTATATTAGATTTACAAATATTAAACATACATGTGGTTCTGGAGGTTTATGTGAAGGACAAAGCAAAATTGAATGCAGCACAAAAAGAGCAAGAAAACTTCACAGAAGAGTTTTCAAATATTATTATTCAAATATTCATTGGAATCTAATAGAGAATATTGAATTTTCTACAGTATGTTTTTCAGGAACCCAGAAGTTTGATACATGCAGATGTATTTCCCTAGTAGTCCTCAGAGTGGTTTAGCACTCTTAATGCAGATTATTTTTTTAATTAATTTTAATACATACCAAATGGATAGTGTATAGTATATAAAAAATAAAATAAAAAATAAAAGCAGAACTAAAAAGTTGTAGTTTTTTTCTAGCAAATTCTTACATTTCATTCCTTGCTCGCTTTTTAAAATATTTATAGGAAGACTACAAAGAATTGAAGAATTTTATGCTGCCATTGATCTATTGCACCTTTTTTTTATTTAATCTAAACTCCAATTTTAGCCCACTTTCCTCCTCCATTCTCAGCTATCTTTCAAGTTCTTTATCTTGTAAGAAAAAAAGGTTGCAATACTCTTTCAAAATATTCTGTTTTTTTCTTAGTGAACATATATGACTCCTACTGTCAGTAACAGTAGTGGTTGATATATTGTATAAGTAGAGACACATATATAATCACTTCTTGCAAATATTTTGAATTAATTTTAAAGTCTTATCTAAGTTTCTGAATTGTTTCCTTTTCAATTGTTGAACATTCATTTCATTAGATACTAAAAAGGATTAAACATACATATTATTATCTATTTGATACATAGACAAATTTTAGACTATTAAAAGAATAAATCTAAAGCTATGTTCTTGCTTTACGTCATATGCTAATTTCACATTACGATCATGTTTATAAATCCCTTCAAAACACCTAAGTGAGAAAGAGAAAAGAACGAAATAAGTAGGAGGGAGATTGATAATTTTTAAATTAATTGGTTTTATTACATTCAGTTTTGTTCAAAAGATGTATTTTACATATCACACAGCACACTTCCTAACATTTGAAGATAATAAATGTTAATCTGGGAGACGAACAAAGACTTTACAAAATTATGTTACTTCATTCTTTTACATAACTTCTTGTACTTGTTTTATTTTGTCTTCTCTCCCCATAATCAAGCAGAACATAGAATTGACAATGACATTCCAAGTAAATGTGCTAGCTAGCAGTCAGTTAGTTATTATAATTTCTCAGTTAGTTATTATAGTCTCTCTATTTCTCTAGTTTTGAGAAAAGACAAAGTTCAATGTGCATCAGAGAAAGTTTTAGAACTAATTTTATATGGAATGTCATTTCTGACATTACCTGACAAAAATGATTTCTCGAAATTTTCAGAGAAATAAAAATAAATGAACTGTATTTCTTAACTGTCATGCTCTCTAGAATCATTACTTATGCCAGCATTTTATATTTTTACCGCAGAAATATGGCTTGGTAGTGAAAGTCTTTGACAGAGAATCTGCAAGTCATTTTCTAGTCTCTTCAAGCTACTGCTGAAAGACCTACCTGCAAGATCATTCTAGTTAAACTTATGTGAAGGGCAGTACCTCAAAGGAGATACGATGATGATCTTGCCCTCATCTTTCTTTTTAGGCCAAACTATTAGGATATAATTTAACATTATTTTTCACTATACACTGTGATGATGTGACTGTCAAGCTTTCCTATTTCAAATGAATTTATGAGAAAATGAAAAGAGAAGGCATTCAAATTATTGAACAATAGAATACAAGATATACAAGACATCAAAAACAATTTTTAAGTGGTTTTTTTTTTCCTAATTTCTCACTAAACTCAGTGACTTTTTTGTCTTTTTGAAAAAAGTCCCCAAATTATTTGTGAGGGAAGATCAGCTTTTCTATCAACTCCCATGAATGTGCTATTTAATGCTTATATGTATAATATAATGATAAATCCAATCCCATCATAATGGAAAAGAATAAATAACTAGGGACATTTCAAAGGTATGTAAGTGAAAGAACATGGCTTACATAGACAATATCCACTGGAAGTGAAAAAAGTGAAAGTGAAAAGATATGTTCAGTTTAATGACATTTATGGTGAACAAAAAAGGTAAATAACCTTTTGTTCAAAACAAAATAAACAGAAGATGTAACACATACATTATTGTGCTCTTGGACTTATGGGTTGTAATTTTGGGGGCAGAGATGTTTGTTTTTGTGAGGAAGTATTTTTCACCTTCCACCAAATAATACGTCTTCAGATCAAACTTCACTCAATTTTTTTGTTTTGATCCTTATTCTGATCACTTCTTGACATTTGTATGGAAGCAACCTTTTTACAAAGGAAGAAAAAATGAAAAAAGCACAAAACCCCAACAAACTAGTGTTTAACCGATTCTCTTTCTGTTGAGGGCAGATTTTAGGACCAGTCAAATCCTGCTGATTTTAAGAGCAGCCTCCTTGCTTCCTGGTTTCTCTAACAGGTTAGACTGCAGAGCAGTAGTTTCTGAAAGCACAGGCTTCTTAATGGCTTCATTGCCACCTCAAATTTATACTCAAGAGCTGTCCTTGAACTAATTCCTTTCAACTAAATATTATTTGAATTTTCATGGTTCAGTTTCTTTCAAGCTAAAAACAATCTGGTCTGGGTAATCTTCTCTAAATAAATCCTGTCTAGTGCAATATGTCCTTAGTAGGAAGGTCCATTCTGAGTGTAGCGCTCAGAAACAACTCAGAAAGGACTACTTTCCTTTCAAAAGACTGAGTCTTTCCACTCTTTTGTGGTAGCCTCTATAATGCAAAAACATTGTATTTGGAAATAGTGGGAGGACATATATACATACACACATGCACAATTTCTAGCCACTTTATTAACAGGCCTTGAAAAAGGGAATAATTACTCTTTTGGTTGTATTTATCTTATACATAGTAGGGATAAATAAGGTGGTTTCCTATCTAAGGCTTGTTAAAGGTCATATGAATATGAATGGTGAGATTCGTACTTGTAAAGAACAGGACTGGTGAATGTTAGTAATACATCTGTCATTTATCTCAAATTAAACATCTGATACATTGAAAGGAGGTCTTACAAGGAACAAAAGTAAACTAAAAATTTTCAGCAGACTGAATAAAATTCCTTTTTAAATGAACCTGGTTTCAATTCTTTCTATTATCATAATGGTTGCTCAATTGCTTCATAAGCTTCCAAAGTAAGAATGCTACTAATTCTTTAAAACAAATAAATAAGACATTGAAAGAAAATTCTTATATTTAGTTTAAAAAGTACACTACTATGGAAGATCTTTTTCAGGTTGTCTTATACCTGACAGAGAAAAATAACACACTTTTCCTTTTCCCTTCTTGAAGTCACTCTCTCTATAATGTAGAAAATAGCTTTACCTTGAGCTTGTCTTTTTTTTCCCCTTCTGATAAGGAAGTGAAAATCCCAATTACAATACCTTAATTTTAAAATACAGTATTTTGAAGAAGGGTTTAGATCTATCTTTATCAAGATCAATCAAAATCTAATTTCAGTACAATATAATGTATTTTAGAGAAAAGCATGCACTTGTCTCTTCTCTTTAGCTTTCTTCAAATGTGAAGGTATAGGTTTGGAAGCATTTTATTGCAATTTCACTACTGTTCTGGTTATAACCCTACCTGCTCTCTCAGCACATTCATATGTTCTTATGTGGTTCTTACACAGACTTAGAAAATCTGTAATGCAAGCTTTAAGACAAGCTGCAGCATTTAATGACATTCTTTGGGACCTGACACTTCATGTTCAGCCTTTTGGATAGTTTTTTTAATGTCAAAATTCCCCATGGCTATATTTTGAAATTTTAAAGGCTTTCTTTCTGATGCTAGAAGCCTATTTGAGCATAACAGGCCTTTGCAGGTTGAAACGAAGTCAAGACTTACTAATAGCTGCCAGTTTTTACTGTACTGAAAAAGATATGTTACCTCAGAATGAAAACTTGTATTCCCTAGAAGTTTCTTAAATTTTTGATGTACTAGTGTTCGTTCTGCTGGAATTTCCAACAGCGTATTTTACATTACCTGTCATACCGTAAAATACATATCTTTTCCATGTGACTGTCCAATTTTAGAATCAATGCTACTATGGAAAATACAAGAAAGTTTTAATAGATGAGGAGAAATATTTTTCCTGTGGTCATGTTCCTTTTTTTAATTGTTGGGTTTTGGAGGCTTTTTTTCTTTGTTTGTTTATAGTGGAATAAACATAGCCAAACTGAATTATACTTGAACAAGTATTTTATTATGAAGCAAACATGTTCCTCCAACACCATCCCAAAGTTCTGGCTTCATGAAATGAATGAATGAGCCTATGTCTATCCCTCTACCTCTGTAGTGTAGTCCAACTAGGTATTTAAAGATGAGATTCAGATCAAACTTGGATCACAACAAAGCAGTGAATGCTGTTGGACAGCCACCAAGATGCTAGTGTGGTCTTAAAAATGCAGATTCTATTGAGAGAAGATATTAAAGACAATTTATTATATCAATGAGTTGAGTTACAGTATACCTAATAATAATTTCTTCATTCATTTTATATTATAAATTAATCTGTAGTTTTTTCTTTGGAAGAATGACTTTGAAGTATAACCACATTGATTGACTGGAGGTTTCACACTTAATTTTCCTTAAACCTTCTCTTAATCACATACTCTTCTCTGCAGATATGCAAGGTGAGCTTCTAGACTCTGAAACTTCAAGCCAAACATCCAGAAAATTGAACAAAATTCAGACAATTTGCAGCAAGAGATGTGAGGCTAGTTTAACGGGGAATAGTACATATTTCATTTGTCAGCAGTTAATTGGTTCCTTTGTCAAGCAGAAGCCTCTGGCAGTACAAGATTTGTGGAAAAAGTGACACCTTAAGAACTGTTTAAGCAGAATGTCATGGTTTAACCCCAGCTGGCAACTAAGCACCACACAGCCGTTCGCTCACTCTCCCCCAGTGGAATGGGGGGAGAGAATCGGAAGATTAAAAGTGAGAAAACTCATGGGTTGAGATAAGAACAGTTTAATAATTGAAATAAAATAAAGTAAAATAGTAGTAGTAGTAGTAGTAGTAGTAGTAGTAGTAATAATAATAATCATAGTAGTAATAATAATAATAATCATCATAGTAGTAATAATAATAATAATAATAATAATATACAAAGCAAGTGATGCATGTTGTAATTGCTCACCCCTCACCGACCAATGCCCAGCCTGTCCCTGAGCAGTGGTCCCCCCTTCCCGGCCAACTACCCCCAGCTTATATGGGGGCATGATATGATATGGTATGGAATAGCCCTTTGGCCAGTTTGGGTCAGCTGTCCTGGCTATGCTCCCTCCAAGCTTCCTGTGCACCTGGCAGAGCACAGGAAGCTGAAAAGTCCTTAAATAGTATAAACACTACTTAGCAACAACTAAACCACCAGTGTGTTATCAACATTATTCTCATGCTAAATCCAAAACACAGCAGTATACCAGCTACTAGGAAGACAATTAATTCTATTCCAGATGAAACCAGGACACAGAATTGACAGTGATCTCCTGATCAAGGATCTGATTTTCTCTCTCCATAATTTGTAGTTCTAATGTACCAGCAGGCTTTGATCAGACCTCCCACATGTCCTCATGCAGTCCCTCTGGACATGCAATATAGATCATCAATTTCATCCTATCAAGAATCTCTCTTTGGCCTATAACACAGTCCTCAAATTACTTGAGATTTTGTCAACTAAAAAAAAAAGGAAAAGAAAAAGAAAAAAAAAAAACCTACTGAAATTGCTACTTTGTCACCACACCACACCAGACCCACATCTAACCCATGGCCAAGTTCTCTAGAGAAAGCTACATCTAAGGAGTGTAGATTTAAGCCTATCTTTTTTCATTTTGTCTTAGAGCTAGTATTTATTTCCTGGTAATCTGCCTGTCCTTTTTGAATCTTCATCATATTCACCTCATATTATACCTGGAAAGTGACACTTTAGCCTCCTGTACTCAGTTACTAAACTTCTTTTTAAAGAAAGATGGATTTTGGACTGAATTCTTGTATGTCATAGAGAAAAGGTACTGGAGAAAAAATATCATCAGCAGAAACAACAAGAAGGATCTCTCCTACTAGGAAACTGTGGAAGAATTAATGCTTTTCCATTTTTGAAAGAGTGTATAGGTAGATAATTACAGGAAAACATTAAGAAATGCTCATCTTTACTAGATTTTTAGGTTCCTGAGAGACCCATTTTCTTAACGTTTTCTTGACAAGCTCATGATAGTCAGTATGCTGGCCTTTATGGATGCCATTCTTGCACTGCAAGTCCAGAAGGTTTATACAGATTTCCTGCAGGATTTTTTTTTTTTTTTTTTGTCCTTTTTTTGACCTTTTAAACAGGAAGGGCTAGTTTGATTTTTGATGTTATTGTCTTTCTGAGTTCATCTGCCATAGGAACTGATCTCTGTCTCTTCCATTTTCTTTCTTAGCCTGGTGTTTTATCATCTGCTTATCTAACTGCCCTTATTAGATCTCACACACATGACACACATTACAGATTTTGTAAATTTTCCAATCTCACTATGAGTCCAGTATACTTACAGTCACATACTATCCAATATCATAGAATCATAGAATCATTAAAGTTGGAAAGGACCTCTGAGATCATCGAGTCCAATTGTTAACCTAACTGCCAGGTTCTCCTCTAAACCCTAAGCACCACATCCACACTTTTTTTGAATACTTACAGGGACTGTGATTACACTACTTCTCTGGGCAGTCTGTTCCACTGCTTAACCACTCTCTCCATGAAGAAATTTTTCCTAATATCTAATCTAAATCTCCCCTGGCACAACTTGAGGCCATTTCCTCTCACCCTGTTGCTTGCTACCTGAGAGAAGAGACCAGCCCCCACCTCACTACAACCTCCTTTCACATAGTTGTAGAGAGCAATAAGGTCTCCCCTCGGCTTCCCCTTCTCCAGGCTAAACAAACCCAGATCCCTCAGCCTCTCCTCATAAGACTTGTGCTCTAGACCCTTCACCAGCTTCACTGCCCTTCATTGGACACGCTCTAGTACCTCGATGTCCTTCTTGGAGTGAGGGGCCCAAAACTGAACACAGTACTCGAGGTGCAGCCTCACCAGTGCCGAGTACAGGGGCACTATCACCTCCCTGGTCCTGCTGGCCACACTATTCTTGATACAGGCCAGGATGCCATTGGCCTTCTTGGCCACCTGAGCACACTGCTGCCTCATGTTCAGGTGGCTGTCAACCAACACCCGCAGGTCCTTTTCTGCCAGGCAGCTCTCCAGCCACTCCTCCCCCAGCCTGTAGTGTTGCACTGGGTTATTGTGACCCAAGTGCAGGACCTGGCACTCAGCCTTGTTGAACCTCATACAGTTGGCCTCAACCCATTAGTTTAATATCAAAACTGATCTGGACAAGTAAAGTGAACTGGGTAATGTGAGTGTTTTTTATACTTTTGGAGGTGATAGAAATAATTATCAGCCTTGTAAAGTCTTCATAATAATTTCAACCTTCTGGAATTTTTGCCAGTTATTGTTTTTATACCATCAGTTCAAATTTTTAGAAATGGTGTACTTCCTGCTGAGTGTTTCCTCTTTAAATCAGTCTATGGTTAGTTAAAGGATATATATTTCCATGTTTGTTTTTTTTTTTTCAGATGCTTCTTTTTTTTGAATAATCAAAGAGGTTCAGATTTTCTCAACATGACTTTCTACAGCAGATAAATTCTTGTGAAAGCTAATCTTGAGAAAGTTATTCTTCTCTTCCTAATTGCTACCTTTTGAACCTTCCTAACCATATAGTCCCTGGAGTAGCTGAGTATAATTTTTAACATTAACGATAAAATCATCTTTTTATTTCATAATTTTGAAATTTCCTCCAACTCTGTGATCTCCCTTGTGGCTCTTTTTCCTCAGTTTCGTACAGAAGCTTTTCAACCCTACCTTGCAAGGGCCTTTACATTATGTCTATTTTTTATTTTTCTCAGTTTTTCACTTTTATATCTTCCTTTGTTTTTCATGGACTCTACAGCTCTTCTTTATCCCCCTCTTTCACAAACATTCTTATTTCTTATACAAACAGAAGCTGGTTTTGGAATAGTTTATAGAGCTGTTATCCACTATCAAATCCTCCTTTTCTGAGATGTCTGTTCAGGTAACTATATAATTTTTCATGTCCTCATTACTCATTATCTAAGTCTCTTTTAAGCCCAGGTACTGTCGAAATTCTATCAGCTATATTATGCTGACGTCATTCTTTTTCAAACATCTAACATTTCTAACTCCCTTAAATTTATTTTTGTTCTATTTAGTATCAGTCTTCTTTAGTAGCTATTTTCATCACAGATGTATTTGAATTTGTTACCTAACAAAAGTTAATCTCTGTGCTCAGTCTTTTTAATTTTTTGTCTGCCTTTGTAAATTGTACTGAAACTGAAATTATTATTACATCACTAAAATCCCCATCTATAGGAAAGAAAAACAGGGCTCATTCTTTACAAGCCAAACCCTGCAGAGAAAAATGAATTTTAGTATGTGTTTCAGCAAAAAAGAATGCTATACCCTGTGGGATCAAATCCAGATTTGAAGATCCCAGCCAAATCAATGCTGATATCCTATCACTATTGAGTGATATCCTTAGACCTCTTCCAACCTCTTTGCAAAACTGTCAGTTTTAGAGAGTTATAAAGGAGCCTTAAATCATTTATTTAGAGAAACGAAGTATGCCAATACAGAGGTTTTGCTTACAGAGATTTATAAACCAAATTTTTTAAAAATAGGTAACATAGCAAAGGCTGGAAACTGGGATAAAGATCTATGGCATTGTCTGAGGAATGTCAGATAATTCCAGGACTTACAAGGTCACACAGGAAAGCTGTTGTAGCATAGACTTTTTGGAGTTACTCCATGTTTAATCTTAAAATACCCAGAGAACCGCATGCACAGTGTCACCAAAGTCTTGTAAGCCATGTGTACATATAAAATCATTTATCAAGGCAAATGCAGTTAAGAAAGCCTCTGAGATCCTTGAAGGGTTGTACATTGAGAAAAAGTTTAAAGATCTGATGTTAAGATCTGGTTGGTTATGACATTCTCCTTTTGAAAGCCTTTTCAAAATACTGTGTTTTGTTGTATTTCTTATTGTAAAATGCTAGTCTTGGTCATGTACATGCAAGTATCTTCATGCAATCACTGTGGAGTTTGGTAAATAATGCTGTATGATTTTTTTCTGCAAAGTTTCATCACATATTTTTAATACAAAAACATAAAGCTTTGTCAGTATCTAGTATAAGGGTGATAAAAGCAATGATACTCCTCCGAATTCCACTTACAAAATATCCTTAACTATAAAATGCAGTATCGTCGTACATGAGATTTTTCAAAATATTAACTTTTAGTTTACTTGACTCTTCTCAGAATTTCTTTAATAACATCTCTGCTTTAGTCTTTTGCGTTTATTCCTTCTTAATTAGAGGGGAAAAGAAGTGTGTTTCCCAAATGTCATTCATTTTTGGCACAAGCATGAGGTAATATATTGAGTCTCAGAGTTATCATTTTTCCTCATCAGTCTTATGTAAGGAATAGGATAAATAATAACACCACCTTTTAATTCAAAAACATGACAGTCATTTAGCAACTGATAAGGTAAAAAGTAGTCTCTGAAGACCTTTGTGACACTATAGGTTGTCCACAGTCACCGTTTATAGAAATATTTTACAACTGTGCCAGACAAACCTTTATGAACAGCAAGATGAAATTATAGAGTGTGAAATTTTGATGTCAGAGAAAGGCCTGATATATTGACTATTTTCAACTTTAGTCAGGACTTGAAACAATAATGGTATTAAAGGGGAAGAATTATCTCAATAATACACATTTATGCATTGAGTTTTTTAACTTTTCCAAAGTGGAAAAAAACCCCAATCCTCCCCTCAGAAAAAAAATGATATAACAAAACAAACAAACAAACCAACCAAGTTTTTCTGGGTTTATTTCCTGTTTTGTTCTGTGCCAAGTTTGCAAAATGCAATATCAGCTCCATATGGAAAAGTACAAAAACTTTTGAAGCCAGCATTCATAAATAATAATCATAATAATCATAAATAATCACAGCTAAATACCTAGAAAGATGTTTTTAGAATTCTTTTATTTTCTTCCATTAATTTGAGAAACATATGTCAGTTAAAGGAGCAAATGTTCATATTCACCTTGCAAATTTCATTTTCTAGTAGTTGTTACATTCAGAATCTTGTCACTGGCAAGAGAAAACACACCACTTACGAGCAGTCAAGACTTTACTGCTAGTCTAATTAAAATCTTAACCTACTAATGAAAATGTAAAAACCAGCTATTACTAGACTATTTACAATAATGCATTCCTAGTCCAAATTAATACATGAAAGTTTTATTAATAATATACCATTTTTTTAATACAAGAAGCCTTATTAATATCTAATCCTTTTCTCTTGTATTGTGCTCCCCCTACCAATGCTCCTCTGGTTCTAAAGCCAAAAGCACCAGACTTCCTCAAGAAGAATCAGGGGCAGGGGACATTTACAGCAAGTCATCTGTATCCTGAAGATACACTGGGAGGAATACAATGTTTATAGTGGGGATTTCTTCCTCAGTCTTGTGGTTGATCTTTTGGCTCTTCTTCTAGGTGATTTCCTTATATCTCTTTCTCATTTTTTCCTAGCTTCAATTAACATAAATAGCTACTGTTTGTTACACAGTGCCCAGGCTTGTCAAACCTTTACTATATCAAAGTCAGAAGTTAGGTCAGAAAATAGTCATTTGACCTCCAGACGACTGTTAAAAAGAGGTAAACCAGCTTTGGCTACAGTGAGCCCAGAGAGAGCTGAATGCTGTGCACTATCAGGCTAGTACATAGCCTGCAGCCTTTTACTACTAAGAGCAAAAAATCATATTTACTGGATTACATGTTTGTATTTTTTGTCAGGACCATCATACCTAAAAGAATGGAAAAATTGACTGATATCTATTTGTAAAAAAATGCTTCTTCTTTTTATGTCATTGTTTGATTTTAGCTTGGGAGCAACAGTACAGTTCTCCTGCGATGAAGATTATGTGTTACAAGGTTCAAAAAGTATCACCTGTCAGAGGATAGCTGAAGTTTTTGCTGCATGGAGTGATCATAGACCTGTCTGTAAAGGTAAAGAGGAATTTTTATCCTTATACAGATTTGTTCATTTCTCTTCTATCTATTGTTTGATAGCCAATCCTGCTAAATTAATATTTTGTAAGTACCTGAAGTTTTAGTCCTAGTGTGCCCACTTTCTTAGTAAAAAAGGTCCCACCTATACTGTTTTGTTTAATATAAACTTTGTCTGTATTTCAGTATGCTTTAGTTTACTTGGGAACTTACATTATGAAGATCACTTCATACTGAGTGGATGAAAATCTATCACATCTTAAATATTAAGACTCACCAAGATAGGTTTCAAAATTGCAATGTTTCAATACACAACCAGTAGTTCATGAAGCATCTTCATTACATTTTTGCCAAGCAGATGAGAAAGACTTGAATTTAGGATTGATAAGGACTGGAGAAGTAAGCCTATACCTGGTTTTGACCCTGAACAAATGGACAAATGGCAAAAAATACAGAAAGAAAGAAAGAGAAGAAAAGCACAAAGTCATTCTGCTGAATATATTTTATGCCCAAATACTATGGCAAGCAGTATGATGAATGCCTGAATCAAGGAATGAAAGTATTAATGTTTGTATACATATATATTATATGTATATATGGGTATATAAAGTGAAAATATTAATGTGTACATATACATGTAAATGGCATAACAGCAAAGCCTAATATTGAAGAGTACAGTTTGTTCACAAGCAATACTTGGGTATGGGAAACAGAAGGGACATTTATCTTGTAATTCAAGGCTATGGATACTTATACTGATATCCAGAGAGAACTGTGAGATGTTTCTGAACATTGGAAGGGTCAAAAAAATCTTAGGGTGGCATCCAGAGGGTGTATGGTAGAAATCCACAACAGCTGGAAAATTACATGGGTGATTTTTTTTTTTTTTGGCTCATAAAGCCATTGAAGCATTTCTACAGAAGAAATATAGTAGGACTTTGAGAAGGAAAACTGATATATCACTTCCAAAATATAAGGAAAATTGTAGATTAGCAACATTTTTTAGACCTTAAGACTCGTTCCCAGGAAAATACTACTCTGGAAGTTTGGCTGATTTCTGAACCTTTTGACATCTAGAAGACAGTATGAGAAAATTGTAAAGTTATGTTAGATATTTTGACGAGATTTAATTGCAGTTGAATTACCTTGTAATTTACAAACAATTATCCTTTCTTTTCATTTTTTAAATACATTTTATAATTTATGTCTCCCATCACCCTAGTAAAATAGCAGTTGGTCGGGTAGATGGACCTAATGAAGAAATATGGCAGAAAATCAAAATGTTTGCCCCATTGTGATTTATGGACAAGGTATATTGAAAAGAAGTTAGAATTTGTAGCTATGAAGAAAGTATGGCTTTATGTTACAGGCAAGCAGATAACATAAGCAGCAGCTGAAAATTAACTGGTCAATTTCTACGTTTTATTGAAATTTTAAGAGTCATCCTCTCAGAGACTTTTTTTATCTGGACTTTTTCAAGATCAATGCATCATGCTAGCCTAAAATTCTGCTGGGGGGGTTAAATTTCATAGAACCATAGAATCGTTAAGGTTGGAAAAGACCCTTAAGATCATCGAGTCCAACCATTAACCTAGCACTACCAAGTCCACCACTACACCATGTCCTCAAGCACCACGTCTACCCGTCTTTTAAATACCTCCAGCGATGGGGACTCAAACACTTCCCTGGGCAGCCTGTTCCAATGCTTGACTACCCTTTCAGTGAAGACATTTTTCCTAATATCCAACCTAAACTTCCCCTGGTGCAGCTTGAAGCCGTTTCCTCTCGTCCTATTGCTTGTTATTTAGGAGAAGAGACCGACCCCCACCTCACTCTAACCTCCTTTCAGGTAGTTGTAGAGAGCAATAAGGTCGCCCCTCAGCTTCCCCTTCTCCAGGCTAAACAAACCCAGCTCCCTCAGCTGCTCCTCAGAAGACTTGTGCTCTAGACCCTTCACCAGCTTCATTGGCCTTCTTTAGACACACTCCAGCACCTCAATGTCCTTCCTGCAGTAAGGGGCCCAAAACTGAACACAGTACTCGAGGTGTGGCCTCACCAGTGCCGAGTACAGGGGCACTATCACCTCGCTGATGCTGCTGGCCACACTATTTCTAATAGAAGCCAGGATGCCATTGACCTTTTTGGCCACCTGAGCACACTGCTGGCTCATGTTCAGGTGGCTGTCAACCAACACCCCCAGGACTTTTCCCGCTAGACAGCTCTCCAGCCACTCTTCCCCAAGCCTGTAGCATTGCATGGGGTTGTTGTGACCCAAGTGCAGGACCCAGCACTTAGCCTTGTTGAATCTCATACAGTTGGCCCCGGCCCAATGATCCAGCCTGTCCAGGTCCCTCTGTAGGGCCTTCCTACCCTCCAGCAGATTGACACTTCCACCCAACTTGGTGTCATCTGCAAACTTAGTGAGGGTGCACTCAATCCCCTCATCCAGGTCATCAATGAAGAGGTTGAACAGGACCGGCCCCAACACTGAGCCCTGGGGAACACCACTCATGACTGGCTGCCAACTGGATTTGACTCCATTCACCACCACTCTCTGGGCTTGGCCGTCCAGCCAGTTTTTAACCCAGCGTAGAGTGCACCCATCCAAGCCGTGAGCAGCCAGCTTCTCCAGGAGGATGCTGTGGGGGGCAGTGTCAAAGGCCTTACTGAAGTCCAAGTAGACAACATCCACAGCCTTCCCCTCATCCACTAAGCAGGTCACCTTGTCATAGAAGGAGACCAGGTTAGTGAAACAGGACCTCCCTTTCATAAGCCCATGCTGGCTGAGCCTGATCCCCCGGTTGTCCCACACGTGCCGCGTAATGGCACTCAAGATGATCTGCTCCATGACCTTTCCCGGCAATTTGTTCCAGTTTAATTTGTTCCAGTTTAATTTGCCTCATGCAAATCTTGTAGCATAGCATTGTTTCAGGACAGCAGAACAAACAATGCTTTCCCATCCTTCCTGAGAAAGGAAAAAAAAATATTCAAAAGATGACATGAGAATCTTTGACCAGGCATTTACTGCACATTGAGTTACAGTTGAAGTCTGTTATTTGAAAGATTAAAGTTTCTGCAGTTCTTAGTTATTTCACATCCCAAGAAATGCTTAATATGTGTAGCTGTAATAACATGACTGATACATTGACTTCTCTGTGACTTCATTCAAAAGGGAAACTTTAAACACTTCAGGATTGAGACCCTACTTATTTATCTGCCATGCAATTCAGTATTCCCCTACAGGGCAATGCCACTATTACAAAGCCAACTTGCTTAAGCACAGACAATTATCTACTTTATGAAACTACTTGCTAGTTGATAAATCTCTTCCTGTCATTTACGTTTCAGGAAATGAAACAGATGATAGATCTATTCACAGCTGGTTGATTAGCCTTTCTATTTTCATGCCTGCCGCTCCTGTTTTCTGCTTGCTTTTTTTCTCAGACCCTGTGAAACATTTATGAATGCTGCCTTTTATAAGTCTGCTGGCAAGCCAGCAATAAGTTCTGCAACAAGTACAGTATTTTGGAAAAGCTCATCTAATCTGTAGAAAGAAAAAGTGATTTTGAAATAATTCTTTGTATCTGAGAAAACTAAAGGAGAGACATGATTTATGGTTTAAATCATGATCATCCAATTAATAGACAGGCTACAGGATTATTAGTAGAAAAAGGAACAAATGATACTATGTATTTAAATTGGGTTCTGACAAACTTAGAACATGTTTTTTTGCTTCATATTGCTATTTTGGTCAGTTCATTTCACTGACTAAAGTGAGTTTTAAAACAACGATACATTCATGGACTCAGTATCTTTCATTTGATAGATTGTAAATGTCAGTTTGATTAACATGGATATGCAAGCATAATGTACATTATGAATTTTAGATCTTGCCTTTATAAATACCTTTACTTACCTACAGTATGTTTTTGAAAAATCCACCTTTGCTTCACTTCTCTCTGAAATGCAGACAGGTATTTGACCTCTTAAATGTGATGCTGACTAACAATGTTTGTGTATATGTTTGTATACACACATATATGCAGGTAACACATCGTAGATAAATAGGGTTGAAAGTGGTCCTAACAGGACAGCACTACTTCGTTACTCCAGCTGTATTTATTCCCAGAAGATGTTTGTCTAACATTATTTTTTGCCAAGGAAAATGCTCTTAGATCCTACTCAAGCACTCCAGTCCTTCATTAGCCTTTTAAGTAGAAAAGTTTTTCTAATTCAAATGTGAACCCTTGTTGCTGCACTTAAACAACTTATTTCAATAAGTGCTTCTATACAAAAATCAGGTTATTTAATTCATCTTTTCAATGGCTTATTGCATACTTCAAGAATACCTGCTCCTCTTTAAACTAACCAACAGTAATTCAGTCAGTCCTTCCTCACGGGTCATATTTATAGACCTCCAGCCTTTTTCATAACTTTCCCAATGGGTCCATGTCTTTCTTAAAGTATAGTTTCTAAAAATGGGCTTAGTATTTTAATTTTAGAAGAGGTTTTCCCCATGCTCAGTGGAGAGGAGGAATTATTTCTCACTTTTTCACACATTTTTCTGCCTATAACTATGTGCATATCTTCCAGTTTGATTGTCTTTGCATAACAGTAGGATATTTTTTACTGGGGTTATGTTTCTGAGCTACAGTAACCACTGAAGGTTTGCTGCCAAATGACTTGCTCCTTATACTGCATTTGTGAATTGATTATTCCTACTTTTGTGCTTTGTCCTATACTTGTCTCTACTGAATTGCATCCTATTTTAATGTCATTTCTTCAATTTCTCATTTTTAATTCTAATTATATTTGCTAATATATTCACAGTCCTTCCTAGCTCTTTGTTAAATGCAGATTTAATAGGTATGCACTTCATTCTGCTGTCCAAGGTGTTAATGAAAATACTGAATGAACCTGACCCAGGACAAACCTCTGTGAAACCCCATTCAGTTATTCTTTCCTTTTGACACTGAGACACTGATCAAGAATCAGAGTAGTCTAGGCTGGAAAGGACATCAGGAAATCATCTGATCTCCTGTTGCAAGCAGGGCCTTAGATTAGGTAATCTATGGCTGTCTCAAGCCAAGTCTTCACTAGTTCTACTGAGGGAGATTCTACCACTTCTCTCAGCAACCTATTCCAATGTTTAATAGTTCTTACAAGGAGAATTTTTTTCTTATACCAAGATGGAATTTCTCCTGAAGAAACTTGTGCCTGTTACCTTTTATTCTGTCTCCATGCATCCCTGTGAAGAGAGTATCTCTATGTTTTCTATAACTACCTTTTCAATAGCAAATGACTGTGATTAGATTCCTCCTTGCGAGTTCTGATCTCTAGGTGGAACGAACCCCATTCCTTCAATCTTTCTTCATCTGTCAAGTTCTCCAGTCTTCTTGGTGGTCTTCCACTGGACCCTTTCCAATTTCTCAATGTCTCTCTTAACCTGGAGGAACCACAAATGGACAGTACTCCATATGAGGCCAAACAAATACTGAGTAGGACTGAATAATCACACCCCTTCATCTGCTGTCTCTGTTGTTACTGATACAGTCCAGGACAGTTTGTCTGCTTTGCTGTTGAGGCACATTGTTGGGTTTTGCTCAGTTTCCTGTCCACCAAGGTCCCCAGGTGCCTTTCAGCAGAACTGCTCCTCAGACAGTCTGCTTGTGGAACTTATTTTATCTCATGCGTAGGATTTTACATTTATCCTTGCTAAAACTCACATAATTCTTGTTGGCCCAGTCTTCCAGCCCACTGAGGTCTCTCTCTCTAGTGGCTCTTTCTTCCCGTGCAACTAGCTCTCCTGCCTCTGCAAACTTGATGACCATGCATTCAATCTCATAATTCAAAACAGTTTTAAAGATATTGAATACAATCAGACCCATTACTGACCCATGAGGAACTCCATTCATACAGGCCCATGAGGTACTCCACTCATAACTGTCTGCCAGTTTGACTTTGAGCCTTTAACCACCATCCTTTGAACTCTGCAGTACAGCTAGTTTTCCAAACATCTTGTGGTCTGTCTGTCCCAAATATGCTTTAAGAGTTTGTGAAGAAGGTGTCGAAGGCCACTGTCAGACATCTTCCTAAATTCAAGGTAAATTATGTCTCTAGCTCTCCTCTCATCCACTGAGCATTTTTTTTCATCATTGGAGGCAACCAGGTTGGTCCAGTTGGACTGGACTTCTGAAGTCCAGTCTTTATTCTGCTACTTATCTTTCTCATGCCCTTTAGGATTTTGAACTCTATGATGTTATGGTCATTGCAGCAAAGGCCAATATTGAGGGTCATGACTCCAAACAAATCTTTCTAATTTTTGAACAGTAAAAAGGCAGCACTTTTGTTTGGCACATTTTGCAACTGTGTTAGGAAGTTGTCCAAAGTTCACTACAGAAATCTTCCAGATTGTTTTTGCAACACGGTGTTGCTTTCCTAGCAAATATCAGGGTAGTTGAAGTCCTGTAGGAGAACTAGGGCCTGCATACCCAAGGCTTCTGTGAGTTATTTGGGGAAGTCTTGGTCCTGATTAGGTGATCTGTAGCTGACACCTGCCATGAAATCTCCTCTGATGGAGATCTCACTGATATTGAAACAAAAGCTCTCTACAGCACTGTCCTCTTGTTGTTGATACACTCCATACACTAAACCCTCTCTTTTACATAGACACCAACCACTCCTCTTTTACCCTTTCTGCATCTCCTGAATAGCTTGTAACCATCCATTGCAGTACTCCAGTCATGTGAGCTGTCACTCTGCGTTTCTGTAATTCCAATGAGATCATAATTCTTTGACAAAGCATGAAGTCCTGGTCTTGCTTGTTTCTCAGACTGCACGCATTGGCATGCTGAAAAGTAGCTTAGGCAAGGACCATGTGTCTGAGCTGTAAAATGCAGCTCCTGTCACGAATGAGCAGTTAGGTCGCTTAAATAATCACCACCACAGATATTTGTAAATAGTGATTTTAATATAAATTTATAACAGGGTGATTTAACAGAGTTTGATGGCAAGGTTCACTCTATTACTTATTAAATGAATGGAATATATGGAGAGAGAGAGAGAGAGAGAAAGAGAGAAGAGAATACAAAGGGGTAGTAAAGGAGGCCCTCCCGTTGAGTCACAAGGTTCGGAATGGACCCCCTTGCTTTCTAAACCCCTTCTCAGAGAGGAGTCTAGGTGTGGCTGGATCCAATCCTAGTCTCAGACTTGGTCAATGGTTTATGTCTAAGGATTATATGTATTTAGCAGCAACTTAGGTTTATTCACAGTAAGGAGAGAATCACAAGAATTTAGTAGTAACTAATCATTGGTTACTCTAGCATCTACAAAGTGAATAAATAAAGCTTACTACAATATTTCTATAATACACACATACACAATCACACAATAAGCCTAATAAAAGAATACCTCTTAAAATCCCTTGCGAGTTTGATATGCGCAGATAAAGACACCCATCAAAAATTCCCCTCGAGTTCAGTGAAATACTCACTTCAGTGATTGTCTCAACGGGCAAAGGGTTGAACCTCAAGGAGTGAAGGGCACTGGAGATCAGCCCAGGTCCTGTTGCCAGGCCTCTGTATGCAAATGTAACAGTTTGCAGCTCTGGGAGTTGTCCCACTCAGGGGGAGATACTGGTGCAGCCCACTGCAGTTCAGAAGAGCTCAAAGGGTCTCCTGTGGTACCGCTGTTTACAGGGCTGTGAGATGATTGACTTTAAGCATCAGTAAATTTCCATTCTGGCTACAGCTGTGGTCAGTTATTGCTGAGTTCTCATCAATCTCAGCAAGACAGGTGCGATCCTCCCGTACCAATCCACCTGAGTTATGATCCACAGTGAGGTGTTCCCAAGCTGTCAAGGGGTGACTGATTATGCCAGGTGGGATCAAGGCACTCTTGTTCCCCAGCCTAACCATGCAAGAGTGCCTGGTACAACCAAGGGGCGCCTGATTGCCAGACTCATTGCTCAGAGGCCAAGCCTTGGCAGGGGTCCGGGTGGTTGTAAGGTGATCCAGAAGAAGAGGGAGGAGGATGCACCACCACAATCCACCCCATGACTAAAGTCAATCTATCTCTTTTCCACAGAGTGGTGGTGTGGTCGCCTCTTGCCTCTGTGTCTATAAACACAGTAATTTTGCCAATTGTAATTTTGAGGGAAATCTTTGGCCTGTTTCCTTTGATTATTGTTAATTTATCAAATACAATTAAGCAATTTTATATGTGTGAGGAGGGTTTTGTAGTGTTGCTATTTGTCTAGCTATTCCCCACAACCTAGCATATAGAAAAATATTCAATAAAAAACATAGTATAACAAGAGTTAACAAAATCATGTTAGGGTGTAACATCTTGTTCATTATCCTGGTAGCTGTTGGGAAACATCCGAATAAGGTATCCCACCAGTGATGCTCTCCATCCTTCTTCACTCTTTAAAGGGCACAATGTATCTTTTCTGTATTGTGATGGATGCTGATCAGGGTCTTTTTGCCTTTAAGCAAAGTCAGCTGAACCCTTAAGAGTGCGAAAAGAAGGCATATGCAGGGTCCCAAGAGTGAACAGCAAATTTTAGATTATATTAATGTTACAGACTATTGCAAATGCATTCAAAGCTGAAAGAAAAATGTAGTGATGTTTTCTGTTAGTTGTGTAAAATGGAGAGAAAATCTATCATTGTAAAACTTTGACTATGGTGTGAAATCTAGCCACTTTCTTAGGGACACTCTTCCTTGTATAGCTTGGTATTAGATATTCATCACATTATCTTACAGTCATGAATTACCTTGTTATTCTTAGGCAATTCAATGGTGCTTATTGATATAAACTATGCCATTGTCATTTTAACAAATTCGATATACTTTTAGTATTAATTCAGTATTTATTCAATGTTAATTCACTTTTGCACAAGTAGAATGACTACATCTTCCCAAGTACAGGTAATTATCAGTGAATCACATCAAGATGTTTAAGGAAATTCTTCTGAATAAGAATTATAGATATAGAATAATTTCATTTTTTTAAGTGTTAGGTTATTTGCAAAGAACATTTTTCTAACCTTTTAAAATTTGACACGTAGTGAGAAGAAGAAAAATCTCTTTAAACTAACAAGGATGTGCAGCATGAGAAACAAGCAAGAGGAGCTAGATGCCTTGGCCCAGTCCCTGAGATATGACATCATAGGCATAAGTGAAACCTGGTGGGATGAGTCCTGTGACTGGTGTGCCATCATGGATGGTTACAGGCTCTTCAGGAGATAAGCAGGGCAGGCGAGGCGGCAGGGTGGCATTGTATGTAGTGGAGGGGCTGGAATGCATGGAGGTAGCAACTGGTGATGGCACAGTTGAGAGCCTCTGGGTAAGGATTAAGGGACAGACAAATAAAGCAAATGTCATTGTGGGAGTCTGCTACAGGCCATCCAGCCAGGATGACGACACTGATGAGTTATTCTTTAAGGAACTAAGGGATGCTTCTAAGTCATCTGCCCTTGTCCTTATGGGGGACTTCAACTTGCCAGATGTCAACTGGGAATACCACACAGCTGGTACAAACAGGTCCACAAGATTCCTAAACCATCTGGATGATAACTTCCTGGTACAGGTACTAAGGGAACCGACCAGGAAAGGTGCCTTCCTCGATTTGTCGCTTACTAACAGAGAGGGTCTTGTGCGTGAAGTGGTGATTGGTGGCTGCCTTGGCCATAGCAACCACAAAGCAGTCAAGTTTAAAATCTATGGCAACAGGAAGAAAACTGCCAGCAAGACCTCAGCCCTGGATATGAGGAGAGCTGACTTCAGGCTGCTCAGGGAACTACTTAGAAAGCTCCCCTGGGAAAAAGCTTTTGCAGGTGCTGGGGTCCATCAGTGCTGGTCACTTTTTGAGTACAACCTCCTAAGAGAACAGGAGCAGACAATTCCAAAATGTTGGAAGTCAAGCAGGCAAGGTAGAAGGCCGCCTTGGCTGAGCAGGGATCTTCTAGAACTAAGGCGAAAAAAGAAAACATATGGCCAGTGGAAGCCAGGTCAGGAGACATGAGAGGACGTCAGAGTGGCTGTTCACCACTGTAGGGAGGAAATACGTGCGGCCAAAGCTCAATTAGAGCTGAAGCTGGCCAGTACTGTGAGGGACAATAAAAAGGGCTTTTTAAAGTACGTTAATAGCAAAAGGCAGGCCAGAAATAACATTGGCCCATTACGTGACGAGCATGATCACCTCACAAACAGGGACATAGACGAAGCAGAGGCATTTAATGCTTTCTTCACCTTGGTCTTCAACACCGATGATGGGCTCTGGGACCCCCAGAGCCCTGGGGCAGAGAACCATGACTCTGAGAATGATAAACTCCCAACTGACCCTGAACTTGTGAGGGATTTGCTGCTCCAGCTGGATCCCTATAAGTCAAAGGGGTCTGATGGGATTTATCCGAGGGTACTTAAAGAGCTGGCTGGTGTCATAGCGAGACCTCTCTCAATGATTTTTCAATGCTCTTGGGAATCTGGAGAGGTCCCAGATGACTGGAAGCTGGCAAACGTTGTCCCAGTCTTCAAGAAGGGCAACAGGGATGACCCCGGTAACTACAGGCCTGTCAGTCTCACCTCTGTGCCTGGCAAAATTATGGAGAAGATTATTCTGGGAGTTATTGAAAAACACCTGAAAGGCAATGCAGTCATTGGCCCCAGCCAGCACGGGTTCACGAGGGGAAAGTCCTGCTTAACAAACTTAATTGCTTTCTATGGCAAGGTTACCCACTTAGTTGACCAAGGGAAGCCAGTCAATGTAATCTTTTTGGATTTCAGTAAAGCTTTCAATAACTCTCTCTCCCAGTATCGTCCTGGACAAAATGCCCAGCATACAGCTGGATAAACACATAATGCAATGGGTGAGCAATTGGTTGATGGGTCGGGCTCAAAGGGTTATAGAAAATGAGGTTACATGGGGTTGGTGACCAGTCCCTAGCGGGGTTCTGCAGGGATCCATCTTAGGGCCAGTGCTCTGTAATGTCTTCACAAATGACTTGGACGCAGGACTTGAAGGGTTGCTATCTAAGTTTGCCAATGACACAAAACTGGGAGGAGCCGTTGACACGCTCGAGGGCAGAGAGGCCCTGCAGAGAGATCTAGACAAATTGGAGAGCTGGGCAATCACCAACCGTATGAAGTTGAACAAGGGCAAGTGCCGGATTTTGCACCTGGGACATGGCAACCCTGGATGTCCATACAGACTGGGGAACGAGAGGCTGCAGAGCAGCCCCACAGAGAGGGATCTGGGGGTTCTGAGTGACAGCAAGTAGAACATGAGCCAACAGTGTGCCGTGGCAGCCAAGAGGGACAACCGTGTCCTGGGGTGCATCAAGCACTGTATTGCTAGCCAGTCAACTGGGGTGATTGTCCCGCTTTACTCTGCACTGGTGCTGCCTCATTTCAAGTACCGTGTGCAGTTTTGGGCACCACAGTATAAAAAGGATACAGAGCTACTAGAGAGTGTCCAGAGGAGAGCCACAAAGATGGTAAAGGGTTTAGAGGGGAAGCCGTATGAGGAGCGGCTGAGGTCCCTTGATCTGTTCAGCCTGGAGAAGAGGAGACTGAGGGGAGACCTCATTGCGGCTTACAGCTTTCTCACAAGGGGAAGAGGAGGGGCAGGCGCTGATCTCTTCTCCCTGACAACCAATGATAGGACCCGAGGGAACGGCAGGAAGATATGCCAGGGGAGATTTAGGTTGGATATTTGGAAAAGGTTCTTCACAGAAATGGTGGTGGAGCACTGGAACAGGCTCCCCTGGAAGGCAGTCATGACGCCAAGCCTGACAACATTTAAGAAGCATTTGGACAACACCCTCAGACATATGGTGTGAATTTTGGGGTTGTCCTATGCAGGGACAGGAGTTGGACTTGATGATCCTTGTGGGTCACTTCCAACTCAAGACATTCTATGATTCTAAGGCTCATTAGATCTGATGAAGAAATGTATTGCCTCATATTCCAGAAGCAGTGACAGACATTTGACTTCACAGGCACTCCAGCTCATCCCTTCACCTCATGATTCAGTCCCCAGTTCACAGGCACCACTTACTGGCATTTTTATTTTACCATATTCATTTGCATTTATTAATTCTCCAGTGTCATGTGAGAAAAACTTATGAGAAAAGATGAAGAGAGGCTGAAAAACAACATTTTGCCATTTGCTAAAGGGCAAAAGAATCCATTAGGACTCCGTATATTGTTTTAATTACAGTAATGTAAGACTGGTTATCTGGCAGGAGAATTACAAAGGAACTGAAAGATTGATGAATTCTCTGATATTAGCTGATCCTCTTACCATTTCCAGAAGGTATTTAACACAGGGAAAACTCTGCTATAACATCTTCCATCCTCAGTAAAGATCCACAGAAAAAATAACAGAGATTATTTTTTTTCCCCCAGTTAGAACACCAAGTCTTTACCATTTCCCTCCAAGCCTGGTCAAGTGCCAAGACAGAATTGATTGTACTGTTTATTTTCTGTCTGTTGGCAATGGCTACAAATTAAATAATTCTATACTGTTTTCAACACAATTGATTTTCGTATTATTGGTCATGATAAGTTGCTTAGACAATTTTGGCCTCTTCACAGGTAAAATGTTGTCCTACTTTAAGCATTTTTTCTTTTTTTTTTTTTTTCCTGTTCTCTTTTCTTTACTGTTTCTTCTGCTTGCACATTAAAGTCATAGGTATAGTTCACATGAAATAAACATTAGGACATGCAGTCCTACATTCTCTTTCAGAAACAAAACCAAAATTAAATAAGCTGTACTGCAATACAGAAGTACAGTGGAGTTGTATTTTTCCTAAACAGAGAGTGAAAAATAAAGTGTATGCTTAAATCTTAAATAATAAAAGCGTGTACTTCCTGATTATTTATGATTTTAAGTTTGTTCAGAGTCATGTCAATAATTGAAACTGCAGTGCCTACTATGTGGTGAAAGTCATATTAATGCAGAACTAACATAACTGAAGAACCATTAATGAGCTAAACATACCACTGTTTATATCGGCAGAGAAATTGAACTCTTCAAGTATTAGAAGATAGTTTGATTTAAAATTAACTCACCAAAAATTGCTATCTTCAATCTTTTAAACATGGATGTGACTATTGCCCTTCAATATTCCTACTGTTATGCATTGCAGATTTCTCAAGTTAAAGAAATCTACTATTATACTGCAAAAGAACTTTGAAGAAAGGATTACATTCAAGTAGCTTAAATATCATCCAGTGTCTTAATTAATGGGGTGCAACATGAAAAATATTCCCTTTTTAATTGGAATATAAGTAATTGTGAATAGATGTAATAGCTACTTATAGGGAAAATTTGGGAATACTCCTCAAAACCTCCTTATTTTGAATTTACTTTAAAGCAATGGTAACCAAAACCTCATTACTGTTAGTTTATGGTTTGTACATTGCGATTGACTAACTTAAACAAGACTGGAGAAAACTATCTGTAAAAAGTCTGTATCTGCTGCTTCCTGCATACTGACATAAATGCCATATCTCTGTGTAATGTTAGACAAACATAGATTTAAGTAACACATCAGAGAGGTGAAACATATAAATGATGTCCTAAATTCAACGATTGAATCATTCTGGTATTGTACCATCACTTGAATAATATATTTTAAATGGGAATGTATAAAATATAATTTAAACAGTTTTATAATGCTTCTGTAAAGACATAGGTGTCAAAGTAAAAACCCATGAATCAGTAAGAATATGTCTTCTATACATATGTGGTTGTAAAACTTTAAAAATATGTCCGATCAAGTTTAATGACTTCTGCAGCCAGACTGAAACAAGGTTTTTACTAAACAATATGGACTGATACAGTACTTATTATCTAACAGGCCTGGTTTATATGTTCAACTCCCCTTTGTGTAGCTGGGCAATGAGAAAAATGAGAATTGACTTGTTAAAAACCTTTATGAATGCCTATAAGATCTGAAAAGTGCCATGTAAGAATTAGGTATTAACACAGACCTAGACAGTTAATGTTATCACATTACAGGAAACCTCAAAATATCATTATGAATCAGAGGCTATGGTTATATACTATATTATTACACGATGTCCACATAAATCTTTTACTATTCAATAGTCAATACTGAGTTGAAAAATTAGCAGTTTTAACCACATATAATCTATTATTTAAATTGTGGGGGTTTTGTTGTTGTTTTTTGTTGTTTGTTTATTTTTTTTAATTTGGAGAGGGGGTGTTAGTGCTTCTTCGGACTCAAACACGGCTCACAAAGTCAAGAAATTTTTATACTCTTATTAAGAAAGAAGAAATTATTATCATCACCGTTTAAGATATAAGAACTGTGGCAGAGAGAGAATAATCACAGAATCATAGAAGCATAGAATGCTTTGGGGCGGAAGGAACCTTTAAAGGTCATCTAGTCCAACCCCCCTGCAATGAGCAGGGATATCTTCAACTAAGATCAGGTTGCTCAGAGCCCCATCTGGCCTGTCCTTGAATGTTTCCAAGGATGGGGCATCTACCACCTCTCTGGGCAACCCGTTCCAGTGTTTCACCACCCACATCGTCAAAATTTTTTCCTTGTGTTCAGTCTAAAGCTATTCTCCATTAGTTTAAAACCATTACCCCTTGTCCTGTTGCAGCAGGCCTTACTAAAAAGACTATCCCCATCTTCCTCATAGGCCCCCTTTAAGTATTGAAAAGCTGCAATAAGGTCTCCCCAGAGCCTTCTCTTATCCAGGCTGAACAACCCCATCTCTCTCAGCCTTTTCTCATAGGAGAGGTGTTCCATCCCTCTGATCATTTTTGTGGCCCTCCTTTGCACCCACTCCAACAGGTCCATGTCCTTCCTGTGCTGAGGATTCCAGAGCTGGATGCAGTACTGCAGGTGGGGTAACAAATAAATGGAGATACAGGAAGGTTGTTCCAAAGTTACAAAGTATGTCTGGTTCTGAGCTGGACATATGACTCTAAACAGGTTTGTCGTTCCACATGTACACCTATGGTGACACAGGCAAATAATGTAATTGATTTATAACTGTTTTTTTTTTTTTTTTTTTTAAGAAAAAAAGATTATAATTGAAAAAAATTAAGGCCACAGAAAATAACAAATAGAATAAAATTTAAAAAATCAGTATTAGAAGTCTGGATGTCCTGTAAAGAGAGATGTGTTCCACTCTGCTGTGATTTGCTGCACATGAGATGCTCTTGTCTCTGTAAATTCTAGTGAAAAAAATTAAAATGAAAATTCAATATTTGGCATGGTAAATGCCAGTAATTTGTTTTCCCTGCTGGACATTAATACTTTGTTCATGTTTTGATATTTCTTGATATTTTAACAAGTTATTCCAGAAACTACATCCCATTGTATGATAAGCCTAGGTATGGCAAATTTACGTCTGTGTACATGGGGGAGGGGGGGGGGGGCGGGGCGGATACTTTCTCCTTGAAGGAAAGCTAAAATAATTAACTTTAAAGACTTAAAGTAGTCTAGTCAAAATACAAGTGATATACTGTAGGAAATAATCTGGATTTGGATAAGGGTTAGGATGGGTATTTAATGTGTAATTTCCATAACTCTAGAATTTATTTAAATATAGAGACACAGAGATGCTTTAAACAGATATTCTCCTGGAAATATAGTATCCCTGTCGTGGTTTAACCCCAGCCGGCAACTAAGCACCACGCAGCTGCTCCCTCACTCCCCCCTTGGTGGGATGGGAGAGAGAATCAGAAGGGTAAAAGGGAGAAAACTCGTAGGTTGAGATAAGAACAGTTTAATAATTGAAGTAAAATAAAATAGAATATTTAAATAGGTAAAGCAAAAGCCGTGAACGCAAACAAAGCAAAATAAGGAATTCATTCACTACTTCCCATCGGCAGGCAGGTGTTCAGCCATCTCCAGGAAAGCAGG
This sequence comes from Platalea leucorodia, assembly GCF_965183815.1. Lineage (NCBI taxonomy): Eukaryota > Metazoa > Chordata > Aves > Pelecaniformes > Threskiornithidae > Platalea > Platalea leucorodia. The sequence continues at coordinate 18,002,664 of NC_138823.1, forward strand.
GCTCCATCACGCATAACGGTTACTTGAGAAGACAAACGCCACCACGCCCAATGTCCCACCTCCCCCTTCCCCCCCTTCTTCTTCCCTCCCTTCTTCTTCCCCCAGCTTATATACTGAGCATGAGGTCATATGGTATGGAATAGCCCTGGGGCCAGTCTGGGTCAGCCCCCCTGGCTGTGCTCCCTCCCAGCCCCCCGTGCACCCGGCAGAGCATGGGAAGCTGAAAAGTCCTTGACCAATGTGAGCGCCACTTAGCAACTACTTAGCACTACTTAGCACTACTTAGCAAGAACCAAAGCATCAGTGTATCATCGACATTGTTCTCATCCTAAACCCAAAACACAGCCCCATACCAGCTACCAAGAAGAAAATTAACTCTATCCCAGCTGAAACCAGGACAATCCCCAAGCAGTGCCAAAAGATGGGTGACCTAATAATTAAAGCAAGAGCCTGGAATGAGGAATTCTGGGTTTGTCACTGAATTATTGTGCGACCTGGGGCCATTATCAGATGTCTTAAAGTGCATGTATCCTGGTGTTTTCTGTTGTCTAGTGGTAGGCTTGTAGAGGTGCTTAGTAAAGATTAAACAAGGATTAAGGAACTCAATCAAAATTTAGATCATCTGAAAAGAGTCAATAATTTTTTAAGTGGGGATATTTTTTCTGCAAAAGTTACGTGCCTTTCGACTCCACAGAGGTATTATGAAATGGAAATAATTATTCTGTATAAATGATTTTTAAACCTTTAAGTAGAAGTTTTGGTAGATGTGAAAATATTTTTTACTCAAATGTGGTACAGTTTTGTGATATATTGTAAATCAGCAATATCTAGAATATGCAAGCACTTCATAAAAGCAATATAATATATTCTTGATTGCTCAGTTGGGTTTGTAAATGTAATAAAATCCTGTTTTCTAGCTGTTGTCTACCTTTGTATGCCTAGTAATGTATGTTAAGTTTTATCTGTATGTACATTCTCCTATGTGAAGATCCAGATCTTATCATTACTTATTTCAATCCTGCTTATTAATTATTCTAGTTTCCAGAGCATCACCTAAAGAGACATTATCTAAAAAAACTTATGGAAAAAATTACAGGGTTATAATTAAAAGTATTCCAGTCTTTGTAAATAAGATTAAAACCCAGCATACTGTGACAGCTTCTGTATTTATTAAAATACAAAAATACTGGTAATTTACTGTTTTTTTTGATAGATGTAGCAAACTATTCTGCATATAAATACATGATCTCATGTCCAAAAGATCTGAGCACCTATAAGCACCAACATAAATTTTGAAAACCAATAATCAAAACTAATAACTTGTGAAAAAAATAGTAATTAATTAGGGTATTGTCTAGAGAAAATAAGAAAAGGGAGAACAAAGAACTTGGAGCATCTGAAAGCTGGATAGCTGAGAATATAGGGGAAACAAGAGAGCTGAGAGAAAAATTTTACTCCAAAAATCTGCACAGACATGATACCAAGTTGACAGGAGTATCCCTTGCCTTGGAAAAATATGTGAACTGTATAGCTGTCTGACTGCTCATCTTCCTAGTTAAGGTAAAAAACATTACTTTGTTTTTACACATCAAGGAGGAATTCTAAGGAATTCTATCCTTGTACAGAGAGAATGACTTACACTCCGGTAACTTGGATAGAACATTTCTAAGCTGAAATGTAGAACATCTTTAAAGAGGGCACTGTAGTTTAAGGAATTTCAATACTTACAGGTGCAATTCCATGAGAAAGTTACAAGTTGTCCTCTGTCTGTACCAGCGTTAACAGTAATAGCTGTTTCTCCTCAATAAAGCTGAAAGATTCTGCTCTACTTACCTTTTCACAGAACTAGAAAATTTGTCTAAATTTACTTGAAATTTCTTGGGCAGAGTACAAGACTGTTAACTAGATCTTTTCTTCACCAAAAATCTTTTCCTCCTGCTTTGCAAAACAATAATATTTGATTTCCATAATTATTTTTCTAAAAGGTTGGTGCTAAGTACTAACTATGAGGTGATATCTCAGATTCCTAACCCATTTCATGTTAACAAATTTTATTTTTTTTTTTTCCTAAAAGAAAAATGTGGTAAGCTTGTTCAAAATCTGCTCTTTTTTCAACCTTATTAAATCCTTTGATGTCTATTTTTTTCCTTCTTTTTCTATTTCCCCTTATCTTTGACTGACAGTATAACGTGACATTGTTAGGTGAAAATATCACATGTGTAGCATTTTGTGTCTGATTTCATTTAAATGAAAATTCCATCCTTCTAATATAAAGTATTGAGACAAGCAGTGAAGAGCTGTTCAAAAAGGTAGATAGGTATTAGAGAAAGGGTTCATCTCTTGTAGTCAAGACAGTTTATGTCTGCTTTTCTACATTTCTTTGTCTTCAAATTTCTATCTCAAAAATTCACAGGAAATATAATTGACACAACTTTGAAACAAACAAACCAAAAAACTCTCCAAAAAACTTACCCAAAACCTAATTCTGTTGAGCACTTAAGAAAGTAGCAGAATGGAAAAACTTCCAGAGAAAGCATTTTCTGAAATACACATTTTAGTAATTTATTTTCAGATTAGAATTATACAATAGCAGTCTGATGTTTTCCAGTCTTATAAAAATGAACTACATTCTGTTCGCTCTTCAATGACACTTAGCTAACATTCATAATTGCTTGACACAAGTGAGAAGAAAAAGCACTATGTTGGCACTAAGCTCTTGAGTTCAACACAATAAAGCAAGAGAATTACGTGCATACAATTAGTATTTCTGTTCAATTTGTTTAATCTGTGTGTAACTTGCACAGTATTGAATAAATTCTACCAGTTGAATGCCATTTAATCTATTGTGGCCTAGATCTCAAGATTTTATTTCAGGTAACTCAGTTAGTATCTCTTCACAAATTCTAAGTTTTTCTTCTGAAGAGTAATAGTCAATTGTGCCTTTGTAGCTAATCATCCCTTTCCTTTACAGATCAGCAGAGCTTTGCCTGTTGTATAGAGGGCACACTGCAGGAAGAGTTACAATTTAGAGGCACTAAATGAATAGGTCTTGCTGCAGTGTTCTTGTGTGTCTTATAGACCAAAACAAACGTCCAGAACTCTCAAGAGAAATATGGGAATTAGTGATGGAATTAATTCAGATCTGCTCCTAAAATAAGCTACCCTAGAAAAATAATACAGTATTCTACCAAAAGAATCTTCCTTTTCTATCATATTCTACTAATACAAATGATATTTTTCAGTGTTCTTTTTCTATTGTGTACTACCTAACAGCAGAGTTTTTAGGGGTAAACTCCTTGTAATTTTTTTCTTATGTGATAAACTTTTAAGATAGAGTGGTAGCAAAATCAGTTCTTTCTTTTCCTGCTGTGACCAGCCTTTAAACAAAAGTGGTTTTAGTGTGTTAAATGTGCTCTGAACCCAACTACTGAATAAGTTCTGTCAGGGGATTTGCAGTTTCCAATTGCTAGAAAAAGTTTTGATATGAGATTTCTGCAAAGATATTCATCTCAGTCATGATGACATTGGAAAATGTATAGTAAAAAAAAGTTTCAATGTTTCTGGGAAATATATGGCTACCAGTGAACTCACAGGCACCTTAGCAGTGAATTTCTCTCTAAATTTGCACTTTTGGTATCTGAACACTTTATTGGTCTGACTGTAACTCACCATCTTGTTGATGGTGATTAGTCAGGCAGTGAACCAAGTTTATAGTAGTTTTGACTAATTGTATAGTAATCACAGGAAATGCTGTTAGCTCTGCTTCTTACATAAAGTATTGCCAGTAAAGAATTGCTAGTAAAACATTGAAAAATATTTTAAAAATACTAACAGTTAAATTTCTACAATTAGACTTCAGGTATAACATTTTATTAAGAATTTCCATGCCTTGTTTTTTTATATATTCTTTCAAACGGATCAAAACTTCATTGTCATGTTTAGTTCAGTGGTTTCCAAACTTTTTTCATTGAGCACCCATATCAGTAAAAAATGTCTGAGCACACCTCCCCATTATATGCTTATTTATTTATAAGTTATATACATGTACTATGGAAGTTCTATATTTTCTTCCTATACCACAGTGGGTTGGCTTGCACAGACCCTGAGGTGCATGCACCTCATTTTGGAGACCACTGGTTTAGTTCACATTTTGAAACTTTCCTTCAGAGCCACAAAAATATCTTTCTAACAGAATGGTGTCTATCTTGAAATGCATGTTCTGGATCGCTAGAAAGTGTCCTTCATCAACAGTGATGCTATTCTGATCCAGATCATCAGCCTTATTTAGCTTCAGATTCTTGTATACTTGAGCACAGTGGGGAAAAAAAAAAAGACAAAAAAAAAAGACAAATTCATCATCCTAAATTGAATCATTAAAAGAAATCCTTTCCTTTTTAATTATTGCTTTGAAAGTTGTTTTGGGCAGGCAGTGACACATAGATGACTTTTGCTGAAACCTAGTGTGATACAACTGTTAACTAAGATTTTCTCAGGACCCTGAGTCCTTCCTGGTGCTGCCCAGATCCACCTAAGCAAATGAAAAAATGAAAGACCTTCTTAATCTGGAAAATTTCAGTAAGATTTTTTTTTTTTTGCAATATTGGACTTTGTTTGCTGTTCCATATGCTCTTAATGAAATACTTAGATCTAATTTTTTTTAATTCTATACTGTATTCTTTTTATTATTCTGAAATGCGTCATTGTTCTACAATGTGAGCAATAACAATGACAAAATTTACTGTGTGACATGCTGTCTGAATAAACTAATGTAGTATCCAGAAATCATTTTGGAATAGCTGCAGCCGTCACATGTAAACAGATTTTCTTTTTTTAAGAACTTTCCTTTTTCTTTGCAACTCAAAATAGATAAGACTAAACTTCTAAAATACCTCCTTTTATTCTTTTAAAGTAAGGTATAGCCAAAATATACTCATTACTTTGCTAATAGTGAGCTTCTAGTTTTCGCAACCTAGTTAAATCTACAAAAGGTGAAGCTTTTATAAAACATTTACTATTTTCTGCTAATTATTTTCACAATGAACATATATATAGGTAGTAGTTATCAGGAAAAGGGAGGCTTTTTTGGAAATTTTTAAATGCTAAATTTTGCAGATGTTAGTGACTAGAAAAGTTCAGTAAACCAAGTGGTTCATTTAAAAAAAAAATTAAGATAACTTTTCTTTCTTTGTTTGAATCTTTAAAGAAAAATGGAAGAAGTTTTGACCACTTGCTAGCTGGCAAGACTTCAGTGTATTATGCAGTATGCTAAATTTGCAGTTTTCTGCAATTAATATACAAATTCATTCTCTACATCTATGCATATATACACACATGTATATCTATGATTCTTTTAATAATCCGTATATAAGAACTGTGAAGAAAATGCCTTTATACCAATTCAGTGAAAAATATTCTGTTACTACGTAACTTCATTATTTTATTTTTTTCCAATTGCTTAACTGATTTTCACTTTTTCCTATTTAGACTCTTCTGAATGAGTAGCCTTGCAAACAGCTTTCTGAAAATCCAATTAAATTCTGACTTTATCTTTTAATTTAGAAATTTTCTCATGGAACTCTAACAAGCTGAACTTTCTTGTTTTACACATAGAATTAAGCTTTTTGCACACACTCAGACAGTGATTATATTTTTTTTAATAGATTGCATATCTTTAATCAGCTTCCCCATACCGAAGGTGTCTCTTGTTTATCTTTGTTCTCAGGATAATGCATTTCTTCTTATGATTTCACAGTTTTGATGGTGATGGTAGATTTTTTTGATGGAGGTTTATATACATTTATATAGTTATGCAACAAACAAACTGTTTATTTCAGTGTTAGCCATACTACCTTCAGTATTAAGGACTGCAAAAAGAAAATTATCATCTTCTTTAATGTTTTCTCTCTATTAACTTTTATATGTGACCATAGTTAATTGTTTTCACTAAATTTTATTCTCCTTTAGAGTTTATATGACGTAATTCCATATGCATAACTGTCATTCATGATTTCTCAATGTAAGCTTGTGTTAACTTTGTGGTTTTCACATTTTCTTTGGCAGTTAGAAAGCACACACTTGCATTGGTAGGATAAGTTTCTATTTTTCAGAAAGTCTTTTGTAATTACAAGGTAAATAAAGAAGTAAACGCCTCAGGAAGTTAGACATTTTAAGTGTGTGAGGCAAAGAGATATATTTTACAAAGGAAAAATCTTTACTGGCACCAGAGACTTTTTAATTTAAAGAATGATACTTGTTTTAAACTGGTAGATCAGATTTTTATCTCCTATGGATCTGTAAAACTCCATCAAATACCATGGTTCTCTATTTATTTTAAATAAATTAAATATATATTGAGAAGTTACATTTCAGCTATTCAAAATACACTATATAGGTCAGAAAAGAAATCATACTCCATAAGGAATATTTCTCCCTTCCCACCTTTGAAAATATTAGTTTCCTGATATTCACCAGTTACAACTACAGAGTTGCTATCCTACACATTTTTGTGCAAGCTTCATGATTGCATCTTTGTATCATCTTTGTTTAGTTAAATTATTTGCCATACTGATCATGTTTTTTTTTTTCTTTCTTCGTACTCATCTCAAATATAAAATTCACGTGAACTCTGAAGTTAATAGTGAAACTCATAATAATTTCTGAAGAGCAGATTGGAATACTGGAATGGCAAAAGCTTTCCACCAATTTACTGATTTCTGCCTCCCACCAAGAGCTGATTCCATGCTTAGAGGACAGTGAGGTCTTATGAGTTGTTTTTGTCTGTTACATGTAAAGTGACTTAATGATCTTTTTTTTTGCATTTACAATGTGTCTGCAATTAGAACTGGTACTGTAACAAAATTTAAATTTTCTCTTCAAATAAAGGTAGTGACTTAGAAATACAAAAACCTTATTAACTCTAAATGGTAGATCATACATATCAGTGTGGTGTAATTTGCTTCTAGAGACATGTAGTAAAATCCCTATTTTATGAAAAATATTAAGGGTCAAATTTTGTCAGTCTCATGTTTGTATTTTAATGAACTGTTACTACTGTCATTAAGTAAAGTTATTGAGTGGGTTCAATATGCATCTGTGACCATAAGTTGTTAGTATAAATTTAACAGCAAAATAGTATAAATTTTGTTCCAAAAAAGAAAGCAAATGCTTGCTGAATAATAATGAATCAAAGCCAGGACAGAAACCTCCGAAGACAGAAGAGTAAGCTGGGAAGGTACTGACCTGTTTCTTAATGGCAATAATGATTAATTTCCTGATAATCACACTTTTAATATTTCAATTTCTTCAAAACACAGCAGCTCAGATTTTGACTAATGATTTGAAGCTAGCTTGTATTGCCAAAATCTTGACTTGAAGTAGTAACCAATGAATTTTTACAGACTTAGGCATCCAATATATGTATATTCAAAGAGGCTTCTTATGTCAGAAGGACCTATTCATGGTAAATGAATCTGAATGATCTGAATGCCTGTGAAACTTCTGTTCTTTGTTGTATTTTGGAAACAGGTAACCAATCACCCATGCAGGTGACAACTAACCAATATCAAGATTGTACAGCAGGGTTCTCAAATCCTTAAAATAAGTAGGGACAGATTCAAGAAGCCCAGGAAAAGGTGTTATGTGATGTTAACTTACTGTAACATATTTTTTTTTTACAATTTTGCAATTTTCAGGTTATCTGTGAACTCTTCTCATGTTAAATAGACTTACTCATGTGAAGAGCTGTGTAAATCAATTGTCTGAGGCAGTACTTCCAAAATCCAGTGGAAACAGTTTATTTTTTTCGTCTACTTTACTTACTCTTTACAGTGTTGTAAGAATCAGCACAGAGCCATGAGAGGCAGTGCATACTTCAGTGAACTATTTGAATTCAGAAGGATTGTCAAAGAATGTTTCAAAAGATATAGGAAGTATTTATAATTTTCAATAAGTAAAGGAAAAAGTTTATGCAGACCATTTGTTATGTCTCTGAGAGATTTTTCTAATAATCAAGAAAAGCTAAACAAAAATTCATCTTAGTTTTACACGTATATACTACACTGCCTCTAACCTACAGCACTTTAAAGGTTACAGCGATCAAGAACAAATCTTTATGTGATTCACACAAAATCAGAGGCAGGGAACCTGTGGCACTTATTGAGATAAAGACAACAGGTAACAGGATAAAAAAAAAAAGGGGGGGGATATTGAAGGAGAAAGTACAGCATTGAGGTTCAGAGGCAGATATAAATGACAGGGTAAATAAATCACATAAGAATTTTTTTGTTTGTGTTTTATTGGCAAACTCTGATTATAGACTTGAACATAAAATATTAGCATATTAGAATATTATATTGTCATATTATAGTAGAACATTTCTTTCGCTACAGTTATTGCTGAACAGAAAGTACTCTGATATTCACCAAAAAACACAGATGTGTTTTGTTCATCAGTCACCTGACAAATGCAGTGAGATCAATCATATATAGCCATTAAAACCCTAAATGTGTACATTTTTCTCCCTTTACCTCCAAAGAAATTTGGTATTAACCCATAACGTTTCAGTATTTTATGTTGCTGTATCAGAAGCCTTCCTAAACTGTAAATAAGTATAGCTAATAGCTTCATCTTTACAGCTTCTTATATTTGTATTTTCAAATGAATGAAGATTCATATTTTAATTACTCCTTTTTTCCTCCTTAACTGGACTTTAGAAAACCAAGTGATTGGCTTAATTTGTGATTTTTTAATTTTTTTTTCTTCTGGGTTTTAGACTATGGTACTGTAAGCAAATGTCTGTTAGGAATATTTCAAATGAGTATGAATAATAGAAATTGAGAGTTAAAGACTTAGCTTTTATCAGGACCCTTCCACTATAGAATGACATGGCTTTCCTTTGAGACCTCCAAGGCTACTCTGAGAAAAGGCAGCAAACACAATTCATAACTCTACCACAGCATACCCGCAAAGGAGATGTGCTTTACCTCCAAGCTCTGCCCCAAAGGATGGACTCACATGTTCAGATGGAGTAGCAGATTGTGTCTAGAACACTCACTGGTTTCCCCCTCCTGACTTTGTTCCCACACAGAGATATGAGCTGCAAGAGTCATACAGTTTCTTATTAAAAACACAGATGAAAAGCTGTGCTCAGCATTAGTCTCACTCATGACCTCAGTGGCCTCAGTTACTGATCATGAGGAGCCTTCCTCTCATGTACCTCCTCTCTCCTCGTTTTCAGGCTTCTGGTGTGGTGTTGAACAGACTCTTCACCAGAGTATTGCTTCTCTGAGGGGTAGAAGTGGTGCAGGTTGGGTAGAAATACTGACATTCTTTCTAGAGGCCAATGGGAGGGAAGGAACAGGTTTTCATCCAGCAGCAGCTGAATCCTCCTGTGTTCAGTATTGATCAAATAAGCATGCTTTGTGAAAGTGCAGTACAACTGTATGGTAATTTCACGTATCTTTTTTTATTCAATTAAGCAAGAAGGTTTGTCTCAATACAGAGGAAGCAATAATTTTTTAGCTTCAGTAGTTTATTTGTGGTGTCATAATAATCACTGGAGAAATAGGATAAGCTCATGTTTAGCTGAGATTCTTGTCAGTTCTACAGCTTTATACAGGAAAAGTTAACCAATATTGCATTCAGCAAAGATCTGAATATCAAAGAACAAAAAAAAAACTTTTATTGACTTCAGCAGACTATAACTTTAGCACCTTAAAAATGTCATTCTCAAGCAGAAAGGACACAGTTTATGTCCTTTGTGTTATTTGTGATGTGAGATGCAACCTACAGTAAATAAAGCTATCGGTTTGTTTTATTTAAGATATGCTACTGTAAATAACCATACAGACTTTGATTTGTAAATAAATGCCCTTTGTAGTCTTTAAAAATAGATGAGACTATTTTGTGTAAGTCTAACTTTTACAAGTTTCTTTTAAAGTTTTCAGTACTTCAGCCATTGGTTCCATGGGTTGGACAGTGGTTACAGCAGAAAAAATGCTAACATGCCATACACTAATACATACGCACAAAAAATTGCACAGTGATAAAAGTGATCTTTGTGTTCTACTATATAAACTCTTGTCTTTTGAGACATTAGTAATGACATAAGTTACTTCTTGAAATGTTCTTTTAAAATAAATAGAGCTGTTTCTCTTACTGTATTTACTCTTTTTACTCCAAATACGTTATTTTTTTTTTAAAGTTTATAAGCTTGGACACAAAAGAAAGGCTATTTTACTATGTCAGAATAACTAAATGTGAATATTCTATTAACTTGTATGAGGTGGTTCTATTTTTGGTCAATGGTATTTTAATCCTTCACATCTTAATATAAGTTAGAGCTTGTTTTATGAATCTGTTACTTGTATTTTGTATGTGAACTAAAAGGTAAACTTTCTTTTTGCAGTCAAGACTTGTGGATCCAATCTTCAGGGACCTGGAGGCACTTTCACATCACCCAATTTTCCATTCCAGTATGACAGCAATGCTCAATGTGTGTGGGTCATCACAGCTATCAATACTAATAAGGTAATTTTAAAATTCTGGCTTTGCTTTAAAAAAAAAAAAAAAAAAGCATATGTAGATAATGACATTTTTCACTGATATGATTTATCTCTATGCTCCAGCTGCTGTACTTGGTGCATTTCAGACATTTCTAAGAAATGGCTGATATTAGATGGGTATGGACAGATGTTAAAACCTGTTGTTTCCCCTAAGAGTGTTTTGCTTTTTGTATGCCAAGTAGATGCTATCATGTTTTTATGTGATTCTCTTAATGAATTCCCAGAAACAACTACCAATGGTATGAAGCAATGTCATGCATCCACTAATATTGTGTTATAATCAGTAGAGCTGTTTTGTGCATAAGACTATTTATATCATGTTTGGCCTTATACTATGTGAGAAATCACTGAAGTTCATTAATTCACTTTCACTTCATGAAGGACTGTTGTAAAGTTGTGTAATTTATTTCATTGTCTGAACCACTGTATCAAATTAAATTAAATTTAATAATTTAATATTTAATTAAATAAAAAAAAAATCCTAGGAGTTCTGATAATGCCAGATGAGTCAATGCAGATCAATAAAGCTAAGTTTTGACACCAGTTGTCTTTAAATTCGAGAGCTAGGCACCCGGTAACAATGGCTATATTCTGTTTCCAGGTGTATCATTTTATCTGAACTGAGTGTAAAGGACTTGTTTAGATGTAATAAAACAAAAATTAGCTGTACAGCTCAGGAATGTTTTATAAAAGACTATCAACATCTGTGTTTTCTACTACAGGGATATATTCTACCACCTAATTTCTGTCTTATATTGCCATCTGCATCACACTCCATTAACTGATTAGAGAGGCCTAGAAGGCCTACTGCTTTACACCTGAGTCTATTAACCAGGAAGCCAGAGGACTCGGTGAAAACCTGATTACATTTCAGCAGGAATTTATCTGCATTGGTACATTTCTCTCTCTAATCTTACATAGTCCTGTGTGGAAGCCATCCTTCTGTTCCACTTTGGAGGAAGAAAAAAGGCTATTTAATCAAGTGATTAGAATATTCATAATGAAGATGGTAGATGTGTTTGGGGGGGGGGAGGTGTTGTTTGTTTGTTTTATCCATGGTCCGAGGACTGCTAATTCAGTTTATCCAATTTATAGATGATCAAAAATATGTCAAGAGTCCTTGAAAGATGATGCTGTCTTTGTCCCACAGATGGGCACAAGGTTCAAAAGTAATAGTTAAGAGTCATTTCTCCAGCCCAAAGATGCTTCATATTTTTATTTCTTCAATCAAAAGCTGTTAGTGAGCAAGATGAAATCTGTGCAGATCTAGAATTTCTGAGAGAAAGTTCTGTCAAATGTAGCACTGGATAGAATTTAATGTCAAATTGTTTGAGGAAATTAAACGTAGCTCTTTCTTACACTTTGAACAAGTGCTTTAAATGGCTTGAAAACCACTACTGAGCTGCTGTATAGAATGAATTTAAAACATTTTTGGCCATATTTTGCATAAAATGGTTTCCTTTCTTAAATGCAACAAGGACATGTCTACATAACAAAAAAGCCAAATAAGATTTTACACATTCTACCAATGATAGAAGCAAAACTTTAAGCTCACAAACTGGTGTGTATCTACTGGCAAATCACAGGTGACTGCAGGGTTAAGATATTAATGACTTGAAGAGTGTTAAGGATTACACTCAGGCAGAGGTATTTGTGTCTTAATCCTGTTTTCCTCCTCCCTCCCCTCCAATTCACAACATGGCAATGCAGTATTATCTTCAAAACCTCAGAACTTTGTTTCGACAAAAAGTGTTTTTCACTGGAGCATTCAAAAACATTATACCTCACTATTAATTTTTTTACAGATTTCCAGTCTCTGCTTTTAAGGAACTTTGAATTTAAAGCTGAGTGCAGAAAATTAAAAGTGAACAAATGTTTTGTCTCTGGTTGTCAGTGTGGTTCACAGAGTTACAGAATGATTGAGGTTGGAATGGACCTCTGGAGATCATCTAGTTGAACTTCCCTGCTCAAGCAGGGCCACCTAGAGGCAGTTGTCCAGATGGTCTTTGAATATCTCCAAGGATGGCGACTCCACAACCTCTCTGGGCAAGCCATGCTAGTGCTGAGTCACTCTCACAATGAAAAACTGTTTCCTGATGTTCAGATGGAATCTCCTGTGTTTTAATTTGTGCCCATTGCCTCTGGTGCCCATTGCCTCTGGTCCTGTCACTGGAAAGAGTTAGGTTCTATCTTCTTTACATCCTCCCTTCAGGTGTTTATATACATTAAGATCCGCCTGAGCCTTCTCTTCTCTAGGCTAAGTAAGCCTCTTTCCAGTAGCTGCATATCTGTTTTGTACTGGGGAGGTGCGGTTGTTAGGCTTGTTTTCCTTTCTCTCAAAACACTTAGGAGATCAATTTATTCCATGTGTATAAATCCCAGTTCTAATGAAAAGAAAATAAACCCTCTCTTTATTCAGAGATCATGCCTTTCATAGTTCAAATAAAAAGTTTTTAAAATGTTATTTTATATTGGAATTTTTTTCTGAAACTGTAAATACTACAAAATAGCATATTAGCATAGCATGAAAACTGTTCCAGGCCCTGACTGATAAAAATATATAAGCATACACACAGTTTTAGTATTTGGGGATGAACCAGAATTCATAGGTTGAACCTCTGCTGGTTCAGTAAAATATTTCAGTGCATGCATGACTGACTCTGATTAATCAAGTATTTAGGTATTGCATTTGCATGGTAAGGTTTTGGTAGCAGGGGCTGCAGAGGTGACTTCTATGAGAACTGATTGGCAGCTGCCCCCATGTTGGACAGAGCGAGCTCTAGCTCCAGTATGGACCCACTAAAGGACACAGCTGAGCAAATCAGGCAAGCTGGTGGCACCTCTGTGATAACATATTTAAGAAAGGGTAACTGCATCCTGTGGGAGGGACCCATGTTGGAGAAGGTCGTGAAGAACTATCTCCTGTGGGAGGGACCCAACACTGGAGCAGGGAAAGAGTATGAGGAGGAAGGAGCAGCAGAGATAAAATATTACAAACTGACTGCAACCCCCATTCCCTGTCCCCCTGTGTGGCTTGGGGGAGAGCAGGAGGCAAGAGAGTCAAGAACAAAGAAGTGAAGTTGAGCTGGGAAGAAGGGTGGTGGGGTGTCGTGGTTTAACCCCAGCCAGCAACTAAGCACCACACAGCCACTCGCTCACTCCCCCCCGGTGGGATGGGGGAGAGAATCGGAAGAGTAAAAGTGAGAAAACTCATGGGTTGAGATAAAGACAGTTTAATAGGTAAAGCAAAAGCCACACGCACAAGCAAAGCAAAGCAAGGAATTCATTCACTACTTCCCATCGGCAGGCAGGTGTTCAGCCATCTCCAGGAAAGCAGGGCTCCATCACGCGTAACGGTTACTTGGGAAGACAAACGCCATCACACCCAATGTCCCCCCCTTCCTTCTTCTTCCCCCAGCTTATATACTGAGCATGATGTCATATGGTATGGAATAGCCCTTTGGCCAGTCTGGGTCAGCTGTCCTAGCTATGCTCCCTCCCAGCTTCTTATGCACCTGGCAGAGCACAAGAAGCTAAAAAGTCCTTGACTAGTGTAAACTCTACTCAGCAAGAACCAAAACATCAGTGTCTTATCAACATTATTCTCATCCTAAATCCAAACACAGCACTCTACCAGCTACTAAGAAGAAAATTAACTCTATCCCAGCTGAAACCAGGACAGTATCCACCCCTTATTCCATACCATTTACGTCATGCTCAGGTCCCACATTATCCAATACATCCTCATTAACCACCACCCCACTTATTCTATGGACCACTCCTGTAAAATGTCTGTAAAATGTCCATAAACATCCACAAATGTCCACATAATGTCCATTGGGTTCATTTAGTCCGTGACTGGGCTCCATCGGTGATGGTGATCACTCAGGACAGGAGAGGTGGTGTGTTGCGTGGAGTTATTGGGCACCAAAGCCAGCTCAGGTCGGGTTACTGCTGCACTTGCACTGCTTCTTGTAAGGCTTCTCCTCCATTTGTTCAGGTGGTTCCTGCTATGGTAATTCCTATAACATGCAACTCAGATCATGGGTTACAACAATTTAAAGGTATTTCCATTACAATCTCCACCCCTGGCCACTTTGGGCCAGGATTAACATTGCAATGAACTCCTCCCCTTGCTCCTAGCCTGGCTAGCAACAAGGGGTTCCTGTTATAGTAATTCTCATAACATGCAACTCAAATCCTGGGTTACAACAATTTAAAGGTATTTCCATTACAATCTCCACCCCTGGCCCCTTTGGACCAGACCATTGGGTTTAACACTGCAATGGACTCCTCCCCTTGCCCCTGCTTCGGCTTGGACTTATCCACAGACTGTAGTCCCTTAGGGGTTTACCTGCTCCAAGTGGAGCCTTGTCTATGAGCCACAGTCTCTCCAGGGGTATACCTGCTGTGGCATGGATTTATCCACAGCCACAGTCACTTAGAGGTGCACCTGTTCCCACATGACCTTCTCCATGGGCCACAATGCTTTCAGAGATATACCTGCTCCAGCGTGGCCTTGCCCGCAGCCACAGTCTCTTCAGAAGTAAACTTGCTCCACCATGGCCTTACCCATGGCCACACGCTTTGAGGTGCTCCAGCATGACCTCATGCACAGCCACTGATGCTTCAAGGTGTACCTGCTGCAGCACGGACTTATCCACAGCCACAGATGCTTCGAGGTGTACCCTCTCCAGCGTGGACTTATCCTTGGGCCACAATCCCTTCAAGAAGTATACCTGCTGTGGCACAGACATAACCATGGCCACAGACTCTTCGAGACATACCTGCTCTGGTATGGGCTTATCCACGTCCACAGGCGCTTTGGGGTATCCTGCTCCCACATGGACTCATCCACAGGTCACAGTCCCTTTGACTCGAGTTCACACTGGAGTTCCAGCCTGTCCAGTACAGCAGTGCAGAAACAGCAGCGATGCCCTGGCCATCTGCCAGCCCAGGGCATGGCCGTTGTTGTTATCAAAATGTTCCCAGGCACAGCACAGTAAGATGATAAGCAGTTCAGCAAGTAGCAAAAGCAAAAAGCAGCCACTAACGAGCACTATACTCTAATATACAGTAAGGCAAGCAAGCCCCATGGCAAGTACAGAAGCCTGCTGATTAATACCTAAACAGCAGTAACAGCTATAAATTCAATCTAGCACATTCCAATTAAATCTGTCATTATCTCGAACCCTTCGAGCCCCACGTTGGGCGCCAAAAAAGGACTGTCGTGGTTTAACCCCAGCCAGCAACTAAGCACCACACAGCCACTCGCTCACTCCCCCCCGGTGGGATGGGGGAGAGAATCGGAAGAGTAAAAGTGAGAAAACTCATGGGTTGAGATAAAGACAGTTTAATAGGTAAAGCAAAAGCCACACGCACAAGCAAAGCAAAGCAAGGAATTCATTCACTACTTCCCATCGGCAGGCAGGTGTTCAGCCATCTCCAGGAAAGCAGGGCTCCATCACGCGTAACGGTTACTTGGGAAGACAAACGCCATCACACCCAATGTCCCCCCCTTCCTTCTTCTTCCCCCAGCTTATATACTGAGCATGATGTCATATGGTATGGAATAGCCCTTTGGCCAGTCTGGGTCAGCTGTCCTAGCTATGCTCCCTCCCAGCTTCTTATGCACCTGGCAGAGCACAAGAAGCTAAAAAGTCCTTGACTAGTGTAAACTCTACTCAGCAAGAACCAAAACATCAGTGTCTTATCAACATTATTCTCATCCTAAATCCAAACACAGCACTCTACCAGCTACTAAGAAGAAAATTAACTCTATCCCAGCTGAAACCAGGACATGGGGGAAAGCGGTTTTAGTTTTTTTCTTATTTTTCACTTTCCTACTCTATTTTTAATTGGCAATAGATTAAACTAATCTTCCCCAGATCGAGTCTGTTTTGCCCATGACAGTAACTAGTGAGTGATCTCCCTGTCCTCATCTTGAACCACAAGCTTTGTCATCCCATTCTCTCCTCCTGTCCCGCTGAGGAGGAATGATAGAGTGGCTTGGTGAGCACCTGGCAGCAAGCCAAAGTTAAATGACAAAAAGTATTGACAAAGTTAAATGACAAAAAGTATTTTTCTGTCTCCTCATGTATTTAAATACTGTGAAAGTGTTGAGGATATAGTAAAAGAGTGAAAATGATAGTTAAGAACAGGTCACTTATTTAAAATTAAGTATGAACTTTTGAATAAAGCCATAATCAAGAATACCTGTTAGTGGATGGTACATCAGATAATTATGTCAGTAATAATAATGCAAAGAAGAAATGCTACATTAAGCAAGATATTTCAAAACATGAATGTTGGAGACTGTTCCTTCACTTCTGTGTTGTACCACTGAAATTACTAGACACTGAGGAGTCTTAGATTCATCATGGGCAGATCATAGTGCAAGGAGTTATCCTGTTTATTATAGATATGTTTATAATAGCTTCAGCATTACCCAGAAAACACTGTTCTTTGCATGTTATTGGTTGGATGTAATTATACCTGTTTGATACTGCAATGAAATGCACACTCACAGATAATTATGGGGTTTCCAAAATAGTGGGTAGATAAAAGGTTTACAATGTTATCTGAAACAGCATTCAGATATGTTTATAGTTTTCAGTATAAACAGAAAAGGTGTCTAGCACTGATTAGAAGAATCTAAACTTGTTGAGGGTAAAAGAAAATGAGATCGTTTTACAACTTAAATCAACTTCTTTTTAGCACATATTGAGGAATCTGCATGTATAAAGTTTTTGCTTCCACAATCAGTAGTTTAATGTGTTCAGTTTTAATTCATGCTAACATTGCCTTATTGTTCTGAACACAAGAGTGCTTGCCTTGCATGACTGCTAAAAGGCATAACTTTTGATGTTTGCCTTGAAGTCAAAATTGTCATTGATGTATAATGAAGATTAGCCATTAAGAGTTATTTATAATGACTACAACAAATAATGTCATGGTGTTCATTATAACATGGTAATATTTACAATATTTGATACCGCAGCCATGGGAACTATGAGGACTTATTGATCCTGGTATTTCAGGACTTACTGATCTGGTATGTCGGAGCTTCTTCTGTTGCATCTTTTGCAACAAAATAGCTCAGAAGTTGCAAATATTCTAAGGGAGAAAGCACTAGATGATAGACCCTGAAAGGAACTTCAACTTTGGTGTAAATGGACATTCCTCCCATGTCTACATGCTTATTCCAGGATTGAATATGGCTAATTTTCTTCTCTGACTCGTTTCAGAAATAAGTTTGATATCAGAACAGTATAGATGAAAGAAATATTGTCCCAGGCAATCATCTACCTCCTTAGCTTTGTACTGCATTACAGTTGGTCTCTTGCCTCATACAGTTAACCAGACATGCTATTCATCCCCAAGCCTTGTTGGCAGTGGAGCAGAACCATGACTAAATACCTCAAACATGGCCAGAGAAGACAGTGAGTTTACTACTGAAAAGTAGAGAAATTAAATAAAAATGAGTTGTGAAAGGAAGGTCATGTGGATGGGAGTCAATAATAAAACTCATTGATGAATGTGCCCCAACACATCTGATATCAGTGAGATCCTCATATTTTTATTGTTCTTGTGCATGCTTTTTGCATGCTCATTCTTATCAGGATCCTGTTCTGAGTTGATCAGTTCAAGAGAAAATAATTAAGATTATTGTAAAAAAGAAATATATGATGCGCCAAAGCTCTGAATAGTGATCCAGCAGCAAAAGAAACATGGGCAATTTGTACATAACTTTGTAACAGTGAAATAACTATAGTTGCCTGTATGGTATCATACCCAGATAAAAATGCTTGTATTGTTTTGTAAAAGAAAAGTCTTCTGAACTTTTTGAACTGCTGATTATTGAAAGGCATACTCTCACATTCTGCTTAAATTTGAAAAGTTTCAAGGCAGTTGAACAACTTTCATATATGAAATTTACAATCAATTTATAAAAAGTTAACTTTGTGAGAATATTTTACCCAAATATTTAAAAAAAACCCTAAATACTGAAGTAATACTGACATTTATTTTACTGTGGTTGTGCAAAATCAAAGAGCAAACCATGAGTTAGCCTAACCTAAACAGTACATTCCTAGCTTATGTTCAGCTTGCTCTCCAGGAGGAGCCCCACTGCCTTTTCTGCAAAGCTCCTTTCCAGCCAGTTGGCCCTGAGTGTGTACTGGTGCATGGTGCTGTTCCTCCCCAGAAAAAGAAACCTTGTTTTTTTTTTCCCTTTTGTAGAACTTTGTGAGGTTCCTGTCAGCTCATTTCTCCAGCTTGTCAAGGTCCCTCTGAATGGCAGTACAATGCTCTGTTGTATCAGCCACTCCTCACGGTTCTGTATCATCTTAAAACTTGCTGAGGATGCACTCAGGACCATCATCACGGTCATTAATGACAATGTGGAACAAGATTGGACCCAGTATTGACCCCTGGGGTACACCAAGAGTAAGGGGCCTCCAGCTGGGTTTCTTACCTCACTGTACATTCATCTACTTATACTTTGTCAGTTTGTCTTTAAGAACGTTATGGAAGACAGTGTTGAAAACCTTACTGAAGTTCAAGATCATCATCCACTGCTCTCCACTCATCCACGAAGCCAGTCATCTCATTATAGAAGGCTATCAGGTTGATCAGGCATGATTGCCCCTTCATAAATCCATACTTGCTACTTTCAGGCATCCTCCTGTCCTCAGTATGCTTGGAAATGGTGTCCAGGAGGATTTGCTCCATCACCTTCCCACAAATCAAGGTGAGCCTGACTGGCCTGTAGCTCTCAGATGCTCTTTCTTGCCCTTCTTGAAGACAGGAATGAAGTTTTCATTCTTCTAGTCCTCAGGAATCACTTCCTGATCACCACAACCTTTCAAACATGATTGAGAGTGGCCTCACAATGACATTGGCCAGTTCCTTCAGCACCTATGTGTACAACACTTCAGGCCCCATGGACTTGTGTATATCCCATTTGTTTAAATGTTCCCTAACCTGATCCTCCTTCAGAAAGAATAAGTCTTCCTGGGTCTGGAATTCCTGATGGCAAGTCTTATCAGTGAGGACAGAAGTGAAGAATGTATTCAGTACATTGGTCTTTTCTGTGTCCTCTGCTGCCATGCAACCTGCCCCATTCAGTGGACAGCCCCTGTTTTCTGTCATCTTTTTGCAGCTGACATACCTGTAGAAGCCCTTCTTGTGCCATTCATGTCACTTGCCAGACTTAACCCCAGATGGTCTTTGGCTTTCCTAGAAATATCCGTGCATGCTTAAAGAAGTATCTCTATACTCATGGGTGTCCTGACCCTGATTCCATCTTATGTTTCCATTTTATGCTTGAGTTTTGTCAGGAACTCCTTGTTCATTCATGCAGGCTTACTAGTAACTTTGCTTGTTTTTCTGTTCATTGGGATGAACCATTATTGATCTTGGAGGTATCGATCCCTGAATGTCAACCAAGTCTCTGGACTGTTCTTCTCTCCAGAACCATGTGTGTAGGATTCTTCAGAACAGAGCCCAGAACAAAGTCTGTTCTTCTGTCAGGGTTGTGTTCCTGCCTTTTGCCTTGCCTCCTTGTCCTGGTTTCAGCTGAGATAGAGCTAATTTTCTTCCTAGTAGCTGGTATAGTGCTGTGTTTTGGATTTAGTAGGAGAATAATGTTGATAATACACTGATGTTTCAGTTGTCGCTAAGTAGTGCTTACACTAGTCAAAGACTTTTTAGCTTCCCATGCTCTGCCTAGTGCACAAGAAGCTGGGAGGGGGCACAGCCAGGACAGCTGACCCAGACTGGCCAAAGGGCTATTCCATACCATATGACGTCATGCTGGATCATGCTCAGTATATAAACTGAGGGGAGTTGGCTGGGGGGCAGTGATCGCTGCTCAGGGACATGCTGGGCATCAGTCGGTGGGTGATGAGCAATTGTATAGTGTATCACTTGCTTTGTTATATATTATTACTATTACTATTACTATTACTGTTCTATTTCATTTTATTTCAATTATTAAACTGTTCTTATCTTAACCCACGAGTTTTCCGACTTTCGCCCTTCCGATTCTCTCCCCCATTCCACTGGGGTGGGGGGAGTGAGTGAGCAGCTGTGTGGTGCTTAGTTGCTGGCTGGGGTTAAACCACGACACTCCCTCCTTTCAGTATCCTGAACTCCACCAACCCACAGTCACTGCAGCCCAGGCTGCCCCAGCCTTTACATCCCTGGCCAGCTCTTCCTTGTTTGTAAGCATGAGGTCCAGCAGAGCATGCCCCCTTGTTGCCTCTCAATCACCTGTGTTAGGAAGTTGTCATCGATACACTCCCTAAACCTTCTTTATGGCTTGTGCTCTGTTTTGTTGCCATCCTAGGAGATATTGGAGTGGCTGAAATTCCCCATGAGGATCAGTACCTGGATATGTGAGGCTTCTCCAACAGTATATGCTGGAGGAGATTCACTGACAGTTTTCCCACCGCTAGATTGTCTTAACATGATTTCCCCCCATTTTCTTATATACATCAAGCAAGTGATTTTTGCCACTGTTTTATCCATGGCTACTCTGGAATCAACTAAAACTTTTTTGATCAAAAATAGCAAAACTATAGTTTCAGGGATCTGCCTGAAAGAACATTCAAAAAATTGTGCCTCTCTGTGGTACTGTAAAGGTGCAACAGAATTTAAAGTACTTTGCTTTGGCCTGAACTGTGATTCTCATATTATTAACCCCTTGGGTCCATAGGAAACATTCTTATGAATAACTGCACAGAAATGAGAATAAGAATTTCTCATTTTGAAGTCCACTTCATTATATCTCTCACATCTAGTAAGAGAAATGATACTTGACTGTCTCGTGGGATATTGTACAAACTGATCAATTAGGTTTTGGACAATGATATGAATTGCTGGTAATTTATTCTTACATTAGGTAATGGGATCTTGTAATTTTATGTTTACATTTTGAATATACTAAAAAATCTTTGTATTTTCGTGGCTTAATTCGCTTCCCCTCCCCAGAAGCAGTGCATCTTTTCTACTCTTTTCTCCTAAAAATTTAAAACTTGTTTTCCTTTTGTTGTTTCTATATCAGGTCAGATGCTTGAGCAAAATTTCTTACCAATAAACAGCTGGAAATATTGTTTATAACTTTTTATGGCATCACGTTCAGTTCATTCTGTCTCAGATGTGAACTATATGCACAGAAAGCAGGTTGCAGGCTGAATTTTACAGTTATTTGCATCTTGCTTCAGACCAGTGTTTTTTTTAAGGTCCTGTTATGACCTGTTCTTCATGGGACTAGCAACATAGAGCTGGTTTATCCACAGATTAACAGCCTTTCTTAAAGGAAGATAGTAGTTTGCAACTTCTGAGGTGGAAAACAGAAGCCCAGAGCAGAAGACTTATTTTATTTAGAGATTTGTGTAGGAAAACCATAGGTAGAGGAAGCTAATGATTTCTGATGGGCATAACCAAAACAGAGGTGTATATATATTTATATATATAAACGTAAAAAAGGCTTTTTCACATTGGAAGACTGATTCAGTTAATATCAACTAGATAGAAAATGGAGAAAAGCATTTTCTGTGAAAGCTGTTTCAACACAAACCATGATAACTTTATCTACTTGTTTTTCTAAAAAAGAAAGTGTATTTCTGTGCACTAGATGCCTACAATGTCTCATCTTACCAGAATAAACACTGGGTGGATTGATTTAGCATTTTTTGCTAAAGCTGGCAACCATCACGATTTGATGTTCTAAAGCATTAAATGTTATTTCTTGAACTTAAAGTATTGTCATCATGAAAGCATTTTCATATTGTTATAAACATTGCAAGATTTTCTGTATTGTGTTGCCCGAATGACAAAACTTCATTTTCTATGTTTTATTGCTTCCATAACTCAAATATTTACTGCTGCTTGTAATGACACAAATTCTGCAGCTGTTCCTTGACCTTTTTCAGAAAATTTTTGTTGTTAATTTTAAAATACAGAATGAATGATACACGTGATAAAATTCCAGACAGTGAGGAAAAGAAAGCTGTTATCTACTATTAATATGCATATCACAGAAAAAACAACAAATAAAATGAAAGACATATGTAGATTTGTAGATTATAAATCTGCAAATTACCTGTTTGACAGGTGGAGTGAAATCATATGGCAATTCTTCATTATAGGTGTTCTTAAATTATGGTGCTGTAAATGCTGTAGGTATTTTACCAGTATAAGAATGGTTAATTTAATTCTTTCATTCTTAGCTAATACTTAAAAAATACAAATTTTCTATATTGTATACAACAATATTAGTTTGCTCTATCCTGCTGCTTTAGCTTAACAAAATAAATTGACCTCATTGCTAAAGAAGTAAAAAGACTGTTTCCAGCACTGTACCAAGGCACAATTTTTTTTTTTTTTTTTTTTTTTTTTTTTTGGTATCTTCACTTGCTTCTTTTTCATTTGCTACAAGGTAAAGTTTGAAAGTTGCACAATTTCTTCAGCTTCACTTAACATAAAGGGCTGTTGTTTTTTAGACAGTGAATGCCCTGGTTTGTCAGGTTTTTTTGCCATATATAGTATTCACAGAGCTAAACCAGACCTGTTATGCAGTAATTGTTAGATAATTGTTACCATAGAGTAAACATGCTAAAACCAGTTTAAGCCAAGAGAAAGCCAAATAATGCTGAGATGCTCATTGTCAGGTCAGTACAAATCCTGTGGGTTTTTTTCCAGTAATAGGAAAAATGTTGTTTGCTGGGCTACATTAAAACCTAGTTCATGTTGTTTGCTTGAGTAGCATGTGGGATAAGAAAATTGCAATTGTGACTCTTGATTTTACCCTTCAAAAGGATGGACTACAAAATAATCAGTTTAAATTTAACAACAGGCTAAAATATCAGTGAAATCTGAATTAGGGCTAAAGTTAACCAGAGTTCAGGTCTTATGAGTTATACTTGCTGATTTTTTTCTAATCTACAGTGACAGAAACAGTGTGGAAAACATCAGTGCTAGAATGACAGCCTTTCTCACAGATCTCAGCCATATTCACAGCACATATTGTTCACCACCACGCATTAAGGAGAAAAATAAGCAAAAAGGTTCCTTTTAAAAAAAAGACAAAGCTGTTTTCCAAAATTGTAAGGAGAAATTAAATATATAAGCTTACTGATAAATTTAGATGGATCAGAAAACTAAGCCCTGGTTCTGTTAATTTTACATGGCAAAAATTAAAATAAAAAAGAAATTTTACGTGATTACATGTTATTTTTTGTTTGTCAGCATCATATTCTAAATTTTACATTCAGTGTATTTCAAGCATAAGAGTATTCCTACTACCTGCATAAATGTATTCTTTAGAATGTATTCTTTAGAATATTGGTTTGAAATGTGTTCTTTAGAACATAGATTTCAAAAGTTTACCAGTGTTCACATTCTTATCTTTTTATCTATTGCATTTTCAAGTAATTTTGAAATCAGTAATGATTTGTGTCTGAAAGTTGGGACATAGCTGGGTTTTGGTTTTTGTTTCAGTTTTTTATTTAATTATTATTTTTCCTAGGTTTTTTGTGGATGTCAAATATCTGTTAGGAAATTTATAATCTAAATTTTGTCATAATGGCAGAGCCTAATGAAAATTTATGACATCTGTTTCCACATGCTGTAGTCCTTTACTTTCTGAGAAACTGTTGAAATAGTTCAAAATATTGGGGAAACTCCTCATGTGATATTTTCTTCCAAGTCTGAGGAAGTTTATTGAGGGAATAACTTGTAACTGTTACTGAATTGATATTAAATATGGTTCTCAATCACTCTATATGAAGATATTCTTAAATTTTTTTTTTATATTCTTACATTCCATTCTTCCCTTCCACCTTCCTTATGTCATGGTGTTGCTGTGTTCCTCCTGCAATAATTTAATCTTTTCATTTCTGAGTTTATGTGCTTTTTAGGCCGATGCAAAAATAGGCAAAACAAATTCAGCAAAAAGCTGAGTGTTTATATTTAATTTACCACAGCTTTGTTGTTTTGTTAACCATGTCAAAACCATCAGTGGAACATTTCCTAAGCTTGCTGTCAAGCCTATATCCAGTTGCCATCCATATTTATTCATGTTGACAGTATAAATCTCAAACAGGCTGAGTGCTTTAGCATGAACTCAAGCACTCATTTCATGAAGTTTGTTTTGGTCAGGACTGTTGGAAGAAACTACACTGCAGCTCTTTTTAAAAGCAAATATCTCAAACTTGTCTTTTCCTAAGCCTAGTGTGAAGATATATTACGGGTGTTACAGTCAGTGAAATGATTAGAAAATATGAGCATACTTAAGCTCACTCTTAACTATATATTTTAACCATAATCCTGTTTTTCATCTGTGCAGATTGAAAAAGCTGGTACTGTATTTATCAACAGGAGATAATGTACTTTTATTCTATATGAAACTAGAAAGTGTAAAAATATTTCAGTTCTGTTCAGAACACATCCAATTTCTTTGTAGTGTTAGTTACGCTGTTGTTCCATATTGTTCATGAACATTTTGATCCAGTTAAAAAAATCAGAGTGACGTATATGCTGTAGTTTAAAAAAAAAATTTAGAAATATATGCGAAGGGAGGGGAGATTGTGTCAGCAGAGTAAGAGCATAGAAGGGAAACCAGCTATTTCTAAGACAGGAAGTTAGCAGGTTCAGCAGTGAGAGAATAGAATCAATTGTTGAATGAGAGAATTTGGAGTCAGGAGGTATGTGGAAGTGCTTTGGTTTAAGTGTTGGAGAAAAATAGTAAAATAAAAGAGATGTGAAGAAAAAAAAAGTAATGCAATTGCAGATGGGTAGATGACTTGTCCTCACATCCTGCAATTGTACTATAACTCCACTTTCATTATGAAAGGAGCACAGGTCCATTTTCTTAATTATTGTAGATTTTATCTCATTAAAGATTTTTCTGCCATTTCTGTGACTGTAGGAGTGACGGTTTACACTCTTAAAATATGATCCACCTATAAGGAATGGATGAGAGATTGTGCCTGTTGCAATAACTGCAACAGGAGTAATTACTTCTATTTCAGCCATCAGCAATTTTAGATTCTAGCCATAACTTGAATTTCAGGAATTAACTCCATCTTTGATTAAAACTTTAGATAGAATTAAAGGCCAAATCTGAGTTTTAGTTCAGTTTGACTTTCTAAAAATTCCTAAAATTGGTCTATGTTAAGTTATGTCTCCCATACACTTTGAATGAGAACATATTTTCTTATTTGTACTTAATATGCACACCCAAGCTAGAACTTTTAAAAAGACATATGCATATGACCCAAAGACTTTGATAGGAAGTTTCCAATGCTTGCACCGTGAGCAATTGATATGTTTCAGTCTTTTTTGTTTGGGGAATTTTTGGCACACAGACTTGTCACTTTCCTCCAGTTGAGTTCACTTGGTTGTTTTTGTGAGTGATCTTCATAGTAAATTGTTCTGCTCAATATATACCTTTTTCTGACATTTTTCTGGGAAATTGAGCTGCTGGTAGTTTATTTGTTTGTTTGTTTTCTATGAAGTGACCCCTATAAAAGTTCATTATACTATTCTGTGGTGCGTTAACCTTGGCTGGCTGCCAGGTGCCCACCAGGCTGCTCTATAACTCTTCCTCCTCAACAGGACAGGGGTAGAAAATACAATGAAAAATCTCATGGATCAAGATAAGGACAGGGAGATCATTCACTAGTTACCGTCATTTGCAAAACAGATGCAACTTCAGGAAATTAGATTAATTTATTGCCAATTGAATTAGAGTAGGATAATGAGAAATAAGAACAAATCTAAACTAACACCTTCCCCCCACCCCTCCCTTCTTCCCAAGCTCAACTTTGCTCCTGACTTTTCTATCTCCTCCCCCCAAGCAGCACAGGGAGGTCAGGGAATGGGGCTTGCGGTCAGTCCATAATGTTTTTCTCTGCCACTCCTTCCTCCTCACGCTCTTGCCCTGCTCCAGCATTGGGTCTCTCCCACAGGATGCAGTTCTTCATAAACTGCTCCAGCAAGGGTCCTTTCCATGGGATGCAGTCCTTCAGGAGTGGACTGATCCAGCATGGGCCCTCACAGGGTCACAGGTCCTGCCAGCAAACCTGCTCCAGTGTGAGCTCTTCATGGGGTCACAGTTTCCTTCAAGGCACATCCACCTGCTCCAGCGTGGGGTCGGCCATGGGCTGCAGGGTGGATATCTGCTCCGTTAACCTCCATGGGCTGCAGGGGGACAGCCTGCCTCACCATGGTCTTCTCCACAGGCTACAGGGGAATCTCTGCTCCGGCACCTGGAGCACCTCCTCCCGCTCCTTCTTTACTGACCTCAATGTGTGCAGAGTTGTTTCTCTCACATATCATCACTCCTCTCCCTCAGCTGCTGTTGCACAGCATTTTTTACCCTTTCCTAAATATGTTATCACAGAGGCACTACCAACATCACTGATTTGCTCAGCTTTGGCCAGTGGCGTATCTGTCTTGGAGCCACCTGGAACTGGCTTTGTCTGATATGGGGCAGCTCCTGATCAGTTCTCACAGAAGACACCCCTGAAGTCCCTCCCTGCCAAACCTTACTGTGTAAACCCCATACACATTCACAATGCAAACTGAAGGGGATACTTGCAGGAACATCCACTGAAACTTGTCATTAATATTATTCCTGTGTTTTCTGTCCCCTTTAGGATGTGTAGCTGCTCATCAGGTTAGGCTGACATCAGTTAGTGACCTCTGTTTTCTTTTGGAACAGACAGCTTACCTTCAGTGGGATGAAAAAGAGCAGACTTCTGTGCTGCATGCAAGGATGTCCCTTTTGTCTAACTACTGAATGGAAAGACAGAAGCAGGGGCAAGTTAATTAGAAGTCCTCAGCCCCTTCCTACGATTGCAGTCATCTTGCTATTTAAGAACAATAATTGGTTTTTTTTTTTCAGCTCTCATAGTGAACTTAGTTTTATGAGGGAAGCATGATCATGATTTTTTCATTGTTATTTTATAGATTGGTTGATTTTTTCCTGCTTATACGTATTGCTATTTGTTTATAATGGTCTTGGCAAGTCATACTTTTTTAGGCTATCTGGAGCACCATTTTCTCCCTATCTGTGGGAAAAAAAAAAAAAAAAAATGTCTTTAGGGCAAAAAGGCACAAAAATTTCCAGGGTTTTCCTAACACATCTCCTTGGAAAGTAGTAAAATGGACTGATGGGTTTTACTACAAAAACAGCTTTTGAAAAAGTAGAAAATGGAACTCATGGAACATTATGTATTTGAAGTTAATTTAAATACAATGTTTTAAGATTACTTTTGTTTTCTTTAGAAATATTCTTAGATTTGAGTCTTACTCTAATATGCTTTTGCTGCTAACATTGCTGTGTGATCTTTTAGTCTCAGCTCTTTTTATTTATTATTTACTGGGATGATGTTATTAATGAAATATATTTCTCCTTCTTCATAACATCAGAAGCTTAACTAAATTGCTATAAAAACCTTTCAACCTTAAGATCGATGTTATCAAAGAAACATAGCATTAAGTGCTCAAATACCACTAAAAATCAGTGAGGAAATGAATTCCAAGTATAACAAATCTTGGAAAAAACCTTCCTATTAATAGAAAGTACAAATCCCTCTATTAGAGAAAGAAAAAGACTAGAATGTTTGTAGCTCTTATTGCTGTTCAAACTTAGGCTTATCGGGGAGTGACATTCATGCATAATTTTCTAAAAGTAACTTTGGATAATGTTTTTCTAAGACATATGAAATATATTCAAAAGACTAGATTAGACAGGAGGAATCAGACTTGAGAGTTTGGAATATTAACAGTTGTCTGATCAGCTGAAAGGGCAGGTACTGTGCATTGCCACTGTAAAAATGATGTTACTGAGAAAATGAATTCCAAATATATTTCTCATATATTGCCTCATAGCCTTGGTACATCTGGTGAATATACAGGTGAAAACCTGACCTATGTTGTGAGTATAAATACCTTAGGGGTTAAGTGGTGTCTAACTATGATTTTATGGATCACATCTTCAAAGTTGGGCAATCCATTTATATTGTGTTTTGGAACTAGTCTTAAACTTCATCAGTTATTTACACACTTTTGTGAGGAAGCCCACAGATGTCAATGCTCCTCTTAGGGTGGGTCCAGAGGAGGGCCACAAAAATGGTCAGAGGGATGGAACACCTCTGCTGTGAAGAAAGGCTGAGAGAGTTGGGGTTGATCAGCCTGGAGAAGAGAAGGCTCCAGGGAGACCTTATTTCAAACTTTCATCATATAAAGAAGGATTATAAGAACGGTGGAGAAAGACTTTTTACCAGGGCCTTTAGTGAAAGGACAAAGGGTAATGGTTTTAAACTGAAAGAGGGTAGATTAAGATCGGATATAAGGAAGACATTTTTTATGATGAGGGTAGTGAGGACAGGTTGCCCAGAGAAGTTGTAGATGCCACATCATTGGAAGTGTTCAAGGTCAGGTTGGACAGGCTTTTGAAAACCTCATCTAATGAAAGATGTTCCTGCCCATGGCAGGGAGGGTGGTACTAGATCATCATTAAAGGTCCCTTCCAACCCAAACCATTCTATAATTCTATGATTACTACTTATATTTATAAAGTACTTATCTATATACATTTTAAAGATTTGATGCTTAATTAAATATTTATGCATGTCTTTTTAAAAAAAAACCCACAAACCAAACCTGTTTTATTGGCTTTTGTAAACTCCAATTTATTAGCATTTTGATCCCTGGTATACAACTTTTTGTTGAATATTAATGTTTAGAGATATTTCAAAACTGTTTTCTCCTTTATGTTTACAGCTGGCCTTGTTGCCATTCTGAATTTTGGCAGCCTGAGAAAACAAAAGTGATCTTAGGTTAGCTATGTCCAACTTCCTAATATGGATATATATTTCTTTTTAACCACATAACCATGTATTTCTATAGCCCATAAGTTGTAATCAATTGCATCTTCTTTCACCTTTCTCTAAAATCTACAATTCCTTTCATTTATTCCTCATGCTATTATATCAAATGCTGCCCAGGCAAGGAGTTGTGTTCGGCTAGAGGTAATAGGAAATAATGAGCACATTATTCTCAATAATCATTCCTGTCTTTTTCACAACTGCAGTAAAGAAGACATGGAGGGACAATTTTATGGAAGAGAGAAACTTTATGTAGATCAGTATCGTCTAACTTCAGTCAACAGAAGGTTAATTGCCAAAGTTGGTAGACTATTTTAAACTCTCATGCCAGTGAATGAAGAGATATTAGTTTCACTAGAGGTACAAACCCTAATATACTGATTAATTATTTATCCTAAGAGGAATGTCCAAAATAGGCGAGATTAATTTATCTCCAAATAACTTACTTATCTGTAGAAAAGCACTAGCTGCAAAGGTAGCAAGTGATAATTTTTGAGCGTACGCCTAATTTTCTGTTGATTTAATTTTCACAGAATAACAGAATGGTTGAGGTTGGAAGGGACCTCTTGTCCAACCCCCTACTCAAGCAGGGCCACCTAGAGATGGTTGCCCAGGACGATGTGCAGATAGCTTTTTGATATCTCCAAGGAGGGGGACTCCATAACTGCTCTGGGCAACCTGTGCCAATGCTCGGTCACACTCACAGTAAAAAACTGTTTCCTGATGTTCAGACAGAACCTCCTGTGCCCATTGCCTCTGGTCCTGTCCTGTCAGTGAAAAGAGCCTGGCTCCATCCTCTTTGCACCCTCCCTTCAGGTATTTCTATACATTGATAAGATCTTTTGTGAGCCTTCTGTTCTCTAGGCTGAACAGTCCCAGCTCTCTCAATCTTTCCTCACAGGAGACGTCTTGAGTCCCTTAATCAAGACTCTCTTGTACTGGCGAGTACTGAGCAGATGGTAAGGATCACCTCCCTCAACCTGATGTCAATACTTTTTCTAATGAAGCTGAGGATACCATTCACCTTCTTTGCAGAAAGGGCACATTGTTGGCTCATGTGCAATCTGGTGTCCACCAGGACCCACAGGTAGGGTTCTGCAAAGCTGCTTCCCAGCTTGGTGGCTCTCAGCATATACTGGTGCATGGGGTTGTTCCTGCCCAGGTGCTGGACTTTGCAATTCCTCTTGTTGAACTCCATGAGGTTGCTGTTGTTCTATTTCTCCAGCCTGTTGACGTCCCTCTGGATGGCAGCATGACCCTCTGGCATATCAGCCTCTTCTCCTGGTTTAGTGTTGTGGCAAACTTGCAGAGGGTACACTCTGCCCCATCACTGAGATCACCAATGAAGATGGTAAACAGGACTGGTCCCAGTATTGACCCCTGGGATACACCACCAGTTACTGGCCTCCAACTAGACTTTGCTGTGCTGCTGATCACCATGCTCTGGGCCCAGACTTTCATCTAGTTTTCAATCCACATCACTATCTGTTCACCCAGCCCATACACCAACAGTTTGTCTATGAATATACTATGGGAGACAATGTGAAAGGCCTATGTGAAGTCCAGGTAGACAGTATCCACTGCTCTCCTCTCATCTACTAAGCTAGTCATTTAATCATAGAAGTTTATTAAAGTTGATCAACCATGACTTCCCCTTGGTGAAGCTGTGCTGACTACTCCTGATGATTTTTTTGTTCTTAATGTTCCTCGATATGGTTTCCAGGATTAGCTGCTCTATGGTACTATTAATGTTAAATAAAATTATACCTCAGTATAAATAATTTAAATAAAATTATACCTCAGTCTTACAATAAATGATGGATTCAATACATTTTCTTACTGAAAGTATTCTTCTATAATTGAATATAAAATAACACAATTATTTTGATGGAGGGACCTGTGATTCTATGGAAAATTATGCAGGTAAAGCCTATCAATCAGACAGAAGCATTTCATTAGCTTATACCATCAGATATAAATGCACATCATTTACTTACTGGGACGTAGTCAGATATCCTCAGCACAAAAGCAATTAACCATCCTGAGGGCATATGAGGACACACAGACATAAACAGGATGTAGTTTCTTCTCCTTTCCTAGTTTCACTTCTACCTGTGAAGAAGGCAATCAGAGAATTCCGTTTGATTGATGAGCAAAGAGTGGGCATGACATTATCAGCAGTCTATAGGTGTTTTTTTTCTAGAGTTAACAATGAAAACTGATGAAAGTAGATATCTTGTGGATATGTTTCAGTGAGGTGGATTTCTTGCTGTTGCAATATGTTTGGACCATTCATACTGTGTTTTTTTGAAAGATAATGTTTGCAGAAATAGATTTCTTTGTAGATCAATAATAGATGTTCTGGCACTAGACAGGTGGCCAGAATTTCCAAGTCAACCTTACCTCTCTTATCTTCTAGGTACAAATGCCATTCCCACACCATGTTAAAGTTAGCTACTAGCCAGTCATTTCCTTCGGTGTCTAGATAAAAAAAAAAATATCTTCTTTTCTAGTAGCTTAATAAAAATGAGTGAAATTAACTTAATTTTTTGTACAACCACTAGTAATTTTTAGAGGTATAGTGAGACAGCATTTGCAAAGGTTAAGATATTTGATATGAGAAAATATGGCAAAATCCAATCTGAAATAATTGCCTAGAGGTAAAAAAAAAAAACCAAACCCACAACACAATATTCTGTTTCATGAGATAAATGTTATATAATAATTTGTGTTGTTGGGAATGTGATAAACACAAGAACTTAAGTAAAAGCCAATGTCTTTCGTTAATGATTTATTTACACTCCTTTATTTCCCTTTGTGAATGTTATGTAATTTATGTGGGTGTTATTTATTTTTGTTTCTTTGCAGAAGGCCTTATTTACAAGATAATTTCTTTTTTGTAGAATATTTCTCTTTAGTGGGGATGCATATGTTGATTAAATGTTGAGACTGTATTCCTCTCAATCAATCTGAGAAACTCTTCTTGTGAATGCAAGCCAACACAATACAGGTTGTACTTCTATGCAAACAAAAAACAATAACATGAAAAATAAAAATATAATCTCTTCATGTTATTTTAACATGCTATCCTTCCATTTTAAGACTTTCCAATAGTATTTGTTCTCAGGATAGGGAAGGACTATACATATTTTTTCAATTATTGTGGCCCCAAAGTAAATAATTCTAAATGACCTTTATAAATAACTGATTGTAGGATTAGCCTCTATGGAAAATTGACATTTAGCATTAGTACTGGAGTTAAAAAAAAAACAAAAAAAAAACCCAACAAACCGGAACAAAACAGAAACCCTTTTTAAAGAACTGCAGGAAAGAAATTACATGATGTGTTTACCAATGACTCTGCAAAGCAGAATTCATCTGCTATCCATAGGATTGAGATTGCTGGCAACCATTGACATATAATATTCTGGGATAACCCCATCTTGTCTTCAGCTGCCTTCCCAAGAGAGCACAGTTCACCTGAAGATCCTGTATCTGCCAGGTTTGTATGGATCTTTTGGCCACTTTACAGCATCTCAGATGGTACTACTTAAATATATTTATGTGAGTGAATTCCATTTTAGATGCCCACAGTGTAGACATCCATATATAAATGCCTAGTCTCACTTCATAGTCAAGGACGAGAAATAGGTACTTCTAAACTGTGGTTGATCTAGTGTGTGCTATCTACCTTTCGATGAAATAGATTGCACTCTAGACATGCTTTTTCACTGGTTATGAAGAAGCCTACACCAAATGTAGGTGTTTGCACTGTAGATGTCTACAGTTAAGTATGATGAATCCTATTGCCAACAAACGGGCTCAACAATTTAGAAAGAACTTTCCAGTTCAGCTACTGAGTATTTATATCCTGGAATTGTCTTACAGTTTTGTGTGTCACCTGCTTTTTTCTGTAATGTTCTATAAAACTCCAAGTTTTCTCTCTCCTTTTCTTCCTCCTCCCCCCCTTTTCTTATCCCCTTTGATACTCAAAGCTTAAATTAGATTTGAAAGGACAGAAGTGCTTAATATTTAAGCTGTTCCATTTTAGTTGTGTGTTGTTCATGTAATAGGTGACTACCAAAGAGACAATTAAACTATTGTTATGCTACACAGCTGCTAGAAGTTCTTCGATATTTTGAATTATTGAATTATGTGCAATGTACAGCAAAATAGTATGCAATAATATTGCTTTCTTGGCAGGATATTTTAATTCAAATTTGTTCCTTACTATTAATATTATCTAAGATATAGCTCATTTTAGCTATATCTTAGCCTAATTTTTTAAGTACTCTTCTTAGGAGAAAAGCTTCATAACATCTTTAGAAACTTCATCATTATTTTACCGGTAAAATATCAAATTTTATGGAGTGAAAACATTACTATACATCCGAAAATATTTTTAGTTACATTTGCATTGGAAGCTTTAGGATAACAGATGCACATATGGAAATGCATACAACTTTAAATCTTTAGACTTCCCCTTCAAAAGCAGTTCTGAAGCACATATACTTGCTTCTGTTACACGCTGTTCTGCTTTATATGTTTTGAAATTTTAAAAAGTTCAGTACTTCACCTAGAACATCACTTTCCTTGGGAAAACTTTGGGGAGCTAGTTCCATCAGGAGCTAGGCACATAGTCATATTGAACAATTGTCTGAAAAGATTGCTGTCTGCAGCACATCCTCCTAAGTGTGCTCTCTCTCTGGAGAGTTGTAGGAAGTTCTCAAGTTAGCCATTAACTTTTCAATAAAGTCTTCTCCTGTGTTACTTCTGAGCTGGATAACAGACTCGGTTTTGCCCAAGGAGTGGATTCCAAAGGATATATTCCAAGGCACAGAAAGGAGGTACGTCTACTGAAATTTGTTAGAAATTAGATCTCTGCTCCCGCTTCTTCCTTTAGAAAAGTCTTTGCAAAATTATTAGAGACCAAAGTACACCATCATAATTTTCAGAAAGTTATTTTTCAAATAGTACTTTTTTTTTCTGTGTAGCTTGGATAATAATCATTAGTACTACCATCTTTTTTTGTTTATTAGGTTCTGGGTTTATAAATTTAATTTAATTTGGCAATTATAAGCTGTCTCAGCTGGAATTTTGCATCTTTGAAATTTCCCTCTTGTGCCTGCCTTCCAGAACTCACTTTTGATAGTATCATCCTCCTATCCAGAATCTTGTAGTTCAGGCAAATAATTGGTGAAATATTTTTGTTCATTGTATTGTTCCCTGAAAGTTTACCTGATCTTTGAAAATATTTTGTGGTCCCTCCACACTTTTTTTTTTTTTTTCAGTTTTAAATGAGATTGTGAGGTGGAGCATAAATACAATAAATACATAAATACATTTTAAACATGATCACTGTTTATATGGATCAATAAAAACAATGGATCGTATCTCATTTATATTAATGATGTTTATATCTTACTCCAGGAAACTGGAAAAAAGACTTTACTTGAAATTACAGATCAAGAATACCTGTCCCTGTGCTTCTGATTACTGTGCATCTACTAAGCAGATCAATAGCACAATTTAGTAATGTTAATCTGGTTTAAAAATAGGTAGAATACAGTAATAAATCAGCTGTTTTCCCTGAAGTGTTTATTCTTACAAACAATAGCAGACTAAAATGTAGAATTACCTTGAGGTTTTACTCTAATGTTAAACTGATTCAAGGATGCCACCTACTTTTGGTCTGCCATTTACAGCTTTTTCAGAAAAATAAAAAAAGACAAAATGTTAGATGACTGGTAAAAGCAGAATTTTTGGCAAGTTTATTACAAAGTTTTAAGTTATTTACTCATCTTACCTAAATCTCAGGTTTTACTTTGAAAGGTTCCAGCTTGCTCAGCTTTAAATGCTGATATCATCAAAATGCCTTTTCAGTATTCTAAAGGGACTAATCAATATGATGAGCACTGCCAAATCCAGCCATCTTTGGGTCTGATCAAACTAAATCTGACACTGTAAAACAAGGATTCTGAAAATATATCTTATCACTAAGAGTACTTACTTTCTTGCCATTCAGGCATATTTGCAAAGATTTCAAGTACATTTTTTATTGTACATTGTGTACTTTGCATGTCAAAGATAAACGACAGAATGAATTTCCAAAAAATATACACAGTTGTTTTTCACAGTTACAACACATAAATGCTTGTGTACTACATATGTAGTAAATGAGTTTACTGCCTCTCACATGTTGTATATTGACAGCTCTGCTGCTCCTATATGTTACTCTTGCTCCATTTGTGCAAATTCCCTTAAAATTAAATGTCTTCAAGTTTCAGTCGACAAGCATATTTGCCAAATAGATGGCAAGTTTACTTTGCCAAATCCAAAGTTTGTACTGTAAATCAGCTCAAATGTGGTATGTTAAACCTAAGTTGAAATGGGTTATTCATTAGTAGGTTACATACAGTTTCTTGCTAACCCTCTTCCAGCAGAGGTATGCATGGTACACAAAATGATTTACTGGCTCAAGCAATAATATTTAACTTTTTCCTATACATAAAATATGATCCCATTTGGTGGTTACTGTTTCTGGTTTTGTTTTATTACTGGTAGTTTTGTACAAATTTGCAGCATTTTCTAATTTTCAATTGATCCAGAAACTTTTAAGAAGAAATCGTGGTAATAACAACTGAATAAGATTAATAAGATTATCATGTTAACATTCCAAATTTAGCCAGTTACTATAATATAATGATTTATTTTTTAATATATTCTTAAATCATGAAAGTTAGTAACTACTTCATTGCTACTTCTTGTCTTAAAAATGTGACTGTTTCACAGAATATGATACAAGACAGATGTAGACTATCTATGCATCTGTGGCTTTATACAAGTACACTCTTCAAAGTCATACCTTTCCCATTATAACAGTTTTAGGTGAGTTATAGAGTGGGCCAGAAATCTTTAATAAAACATGCTTCTCTGAAAAATGATAATGCAGGGAAACCAAATAATAAACTTTTTTTGCATGTACATCTATCTTGATTAG
The DNA here is from genome assembly GCF_965183815.1 of Platalea leucorodia. Taxonomy (NCBI): domain Eukaryota; kingdom Metazoa; phylum Chordata; class Aves; order Pelecaniformes; family Threskiornithidae; genus Platalea; species Platalea leucorodia. The sequence continues at coordinate 18,039,128 of NC_138823.1, forward strand.
AAATAAAAAAGCTTTCTTTATCTCAGAAAAGAATTTCAGTTGCAGAAGAATGAGATATTACATCAGAGTAGCCAATAACCTGATAGTTCACAACAGAATCATCAGTATTTTGGGGATTCACCAGAGACTAGTGGAAAGATTCAAGCTGAGGCCTATGATTTGAACAAAAAAATCAAGTTTAGTTATTTTTTCATGTTCCACAATATCCCCTAAGGAGTCAGATATTTTTCATGGAGTTCTCTTACTTTTTTATTTGTAAGCATTGTTAAAAAATTATGAAAAATACCTTACATTTCTCCAGTGAAATTAAGAAAATATTTTGAACCTTAATCATATGGGTAAAGGTATGTATTTTCTTTCTGGTGATCTCTAATTAAAAAAAATGTATCTTGAAACACTTGTAAAGGAACTTATCTTTTCCTTAACCTCTATCCTCTCCTCTGCAATGAAATACACATAGCATGGGGTATTATTGATTGTGCTAAATAAAAGCTGTTTTAACTTTCTGACACTGCTTATAAAGACAAGTACTTTAACTACAAGACAGATGTTTTGTATCAATTTGACGGTACTCAACTGATATAAAATATCTAGAAGGATATTAATTTTTAAAAAATTATTACTGTTTCACTTACCAAGAAATATATGATAATAAGATTAGATTTTTTCTTGCGTTTAATGGAAAACAGGATTAGGATTTAGGTGGATGAACTAATTATGCAATTTTTCCTAACATCTGGCATTTCTTGTTGTTATGAATATAATATTTATGTTTTCTATGCCGTAGCACTGAAGTATTGATATTATTGCAAAATGTATTTTACTGTTAATAAGTGAAATATACTTTCATCTTGAATTCAATACTAATATTATTTGCCCAGAAAATCCCATGTTTTATTGTGGACCATTTGTCCTGTTCTGATGTAGCTGTCTGTCTAATTGCATATAATTTATATGTGGACCAAAAATGAAGATGCTTTTCTTTTTTTTTTTTTTTTTTTTTTTTTAAATAGTGAATGAAATACATGTCAGCCTTAAATCTAGTTATGAATTTTGGTTTAAATTCTTATGTACAGGCTTACGAATTTTGTGGCTAGAACAACACAAACTATCGAGAATATTTTTTTTTACACTAAGAAGATTAAGAAAATTTATGTGTGGTTTTGTCTGCTTTACTCAGACAATTAGAGCAAATCAGCTACTTGCCTACACAATTTTCCATGTCCTCGCCATCTGGACCCTCTTAACTCTCTGTACTTGACTGTATTCCCTGGGGTATAATGCACACATACGTGCACACATATACATGCACGCACACACAGGTTTGTATATGTGAATATGCCAAACTGGCTGTTCCTCAGTGTACATATGTTCCAGTTTACACTTGTAAAGAAAAGTGTTTCTCCCTTCGGAACAAATTATAATCCTTGGAACATACATAAGTTTCTCCAACTTGCTTGTAGTGGCTTTTTTTAGAGAAACATGTCCTTCTTCAAACAATTACTAGAACACCAGTGTAACAAAGTAATATGAGCTTTCAAGGACGTGATATTAAGCCATCACAATATCCACAGCTTTGAACACGAACGCTCTCAGTTCTCAATTATAACAATAATTAAAGACCATTTATTACAGACACAACTATTAAAAATTCCTGTGCATAAGTATACCGTCATTTTTATCTGTATGAAAATGTGAGGAACTTCTATTATTTTCATAAAGAGAGAGTTAGCATGATTAATACATGGGTCAAAACAATATGCTTTATTTGCTTTTCTAATAATATGGTTGAATTTTGCTCTAAGTGAAAAATTCATTGTAATCTTAAAATGGAGCTGAATTTTTGATCTTTCAGCATTAAATATGTATACTGCGATTTAAATTGCAAGACATAAAAAATGCCCATGTTTCTGATTGTTGTATTTTACTCAGGTTCATGAAATAGGAAAATGACTTTTACCTTTGATCCAACTTTATCCTACTTGAGCCAGATTATAGACGTCAGGAGTAAATTATGTTATTTACTTTCACTGCATTTACTCAGTGCAGTACAATTACTCAGTTGTTATTTGAAGACAATTGTATTGCATGAAGTGCAATTAGTTTTGCTGCCCTTTGAGTATACCTTAACCAAAATGTAATGTATTTATTCAGAGCTGTATTAAACATGTAACAACTATATTAATAAAGTGAAATAATGGTACTTTGAGGAGGTCAGAAGACTGATGATACCTTAAAGTTATTATAATTCATATTTCATGAACCAAACCTGTTGGGTTAATTACAATAATTTATTGTAAAATATGCTGAAGTTACATGTAATTATTAATTGGAAAATATTTACACTGCTGAAAAGCTTATTTATGTACTCATCTCTCAGGTACGTTTCTTTATTTCAAAAATATATTTATTTATTTTATTTCCTAGGTTATTCAGATAAATTTTGAAGAATTTGATCTGGAGATTGGCTATGACACACTGACAATTGGTGATGGAGGAGAAGTGGGTGATCCTAAGACTGTGCTTCAAGTGTAAGTTTTTTGCATTTACAATTTGTATGCATTACAGAATATCATTAATGTGTTTTTTGATGAGAGTAAACAGTGATTAGAATCAGGTAAATCTCAACAAAAACTAATCTTACTGAGCTTCTAAAATTACTGAAGGTGACAGTTTAAATACATGGTTATATGTTTACTGTTCTGAAGTCAGAAAGAGAAGAGCTAGACAGCAGAAAAGAAAAAAAAATGAAATCAGAAATTTTAAGAGACATAGTCTGTACATTCACATGTAGACATGTAAATATTTAGGGGTTATTGTGCTCCCTTTATATGTGAGTTCTCAAACTGGAAGAGTGTAAGAACATAATTGAAAATAGATAAATGGATGACATATACATAAATTTTTACAACCTCCTAGCAAGTTTAGGATGACAAAAGATGTACTATAGGATCTTGACCTTTAAGTGCTTATTTATTGTAGGTAACTCAAAAAATGAGTTAGTATAGTGAAGAAAATTACTGCAGAGAAAATCTGAGTAGGATATTACCTAAACCACATATGATTACAAATCAGACAGCACTGAGTATTAAATAAGATTTTTATCATCCATTAGCTTTCTTCTGGAATGTGTGAGCCCGGATATATACAGAGAGAGAGATATATACGTAAAAACCATTGATTAACTTCAGAATCCGTATTTCTCAGATACTTAACTTGTGATGATAAGTTGTCTTATAATAATAACAGCCTCAAGAAGACAAATTCAGAATTGTATTCCTTAATTTGTAAAATTTTGAAGACAGCAGTATAATCCAATGATTCTGTTTATTCCCCAGTCATTTTAAAATATGCAGAACATTGTAATTAGGTGTTACTTGTAGTCTGTCATTTTATGAAGCTCCAGTTCCATTCTGAGTAAATAATTCATTGTTTTGTAGGAGAAATGAAGGCCCCTTAAAATACATCATATTTATTTTTTTTCAAATCTGACTCAGTTTTATGAAAAAAATAACAAAAATGTTATTTATTGCTTAGAAACCATATTTTACCCATAAGGGATTGTCCACTGTTTAGAAAAGATTCTTGGAAAAGGTCAAATAATATTTAATTATTATTTTTAAATAAACTGGCCTCTCAGTTAAGTACGTTATGTTATCATTAGTTCAAATGAGTTAGAAATTTAAAACCCAGATAGAACTAAAGCAGATGCAATAAATGTTTAGTAAAAAATGCATTTAATCAAAACCCAAAAGAACAGCAAAATTAGGATTCCTTGGAATTATATTCCCTACATTATAATTAATAGAAATGTAAGCATACTATTTTTATATATTGTAGCTTTCCATTATTCATCACAAGAATGATATAAAGAATTTGTTTGGTGTTAATACCCCAAAAACCAATGTTTAGCTTTTTTTCTTTCCTAATATAATCTCATTAATATTATTAATTTCAAAACATTTAGCAGAAAATACAGTGTTGTGGTTTAACCCTGGCCAGCAACTAAGCACCACACAACCACTCGTTCCCCACCCAGTGGGGTGGGGGAGAGAATCAGAAGAATAAAAGTGAGAAAACTCATGGGTTGAGTTAAGAACAGTTTAATAATTGAAATAAAGTAAAATAATAATAATAGAATATACAAAGGAAGTGATGCATGATGCAATTGCTCACCACCCACCAACTAATACGCAACCAGTCTCCAAGCAGCAGTCACTAGCCCCCAGCCAACTCCCCCCAGTTTATATATTGAACATCATGCCATATGGTATGGAATAGTCCTTTGGCCAGTCTGGGTCAGCCCCCCTGGCTGTGCTCCCTCCCAGCTTCTTGTGCACTAGGCAGAGCATGGGAAGCTGAAAAGTCCTTGACTAGTGTAAGCACTACTTGGCAACAAGTAAAACACCAGTGTGTTATATCAACATTATTCTCATCCTAAATCCAAAACACAGCACTATACCAGCTATTAGGAAGAAAATTAACTCTATCCCAGCTGAAACCAGGACATACAATTCTTTCAAGATTTGCAGATTTTCATCATGAATTCCACTTTGGATTTATCCTTCAAAGGATAGACTATCTGACCTCCTATTTTTAAATGTTTTTGTAATTATTCCGTCCCTTATCAACGAGGCGACCAGGATTCAGTCAGTTATTTCAGGTGTAATTACATTAGGATAATGCAAAGTTTCTTCAGTGGATTGTAGATGTGCTAATTGTTACCAATACTAGTTTTGAGAAGTGGGGAAGTACTGTAATTTCTATTTTATAAACAGTAACAGTACCAAGCCTTCAAAATATATTTCTGATAATGCTGGAATTCAATTTCAGATGTTCTTAGATTCCTAAACTATGTTGACTATCCTCTCATGTTGAAAGAACATTTATTAAGTACCAATTCACCAGGTCTTATTAACATTTAACTTGTTTTTCATTGGTACCTGAATTACAGTAAGACATTGAGGCACAGTACAATGATATTTAAAATTCTGAGTAATGTAATAAGGCACTCTGTCCAGATTTTATTTCATTAAAGATGTTAGTATCTTATAAAAGTATGTCTGATGATGAGACCTATGTTGAGGAGAAATTATGAAATTAAAGGATTAAATTTGTCATGAATATAAAGGAATTCTGAGTCTTTTTCTTTACTAAATAAGTTAATTAGAATTGCCAAGTGTTAACATATGGTAAGAGAATCTGTTCTGTAAATAACCAGATAAATAATTTTAAAGAATTATTACTGTGGTGATCCTGAAAAAGCAAGAAGTCCTCCAATTAAATTGTGGGGTTTTAATATTAAATAACATTATATAATCAGACACACATATTATTTTTGTTTACCAGTGGAATGATCACTGATTATTCTGTGATCAGAACTATCAATGTCAAAGTTATTAGGATTAAAATATTTTTAAAAATTACATGGAAGATGGAATATAATTGAGTACTGTAAGAAACTTCTAAATCTTTTCTCTTGTGAGCCATGCAGACTTTGTCTAAGTTATAATGCATAGCAAATAAATCTGCTATTGTCTGTTTTAATTTTGGATTTTAAATTTTAAAATAATTATCTTTCCTCCAGCAAATTGCTGAAGAACATTGGTTTGAATATGTCTGGTTTATGTGTAAATGATGTGAAAACATTTATCTTCCAATTTATCAAAGCTAATCAGGAAACCTATCTAAGTGTCTAATCTACTAGTTTTACTGGGCACTGATAGATAGGAAGGTTCAGAACCAAAAACTGAATTTAAGTGGTATTTAGATAGAATTATGCTTCCTAAATTGAGAATTGGCATCCTCATAATTCCTGTTATGCTGGTGTTAATCACAGAAGTAGCTAAACTCCAAAGCCATTTCAGTACTCGCCATTAGGTTTCCCTGGGTGCCTATAATTTTGTGCCTATATGCATACACCCAGCAACATGATAGACTGCTCCAGGTTAGTGAGCCTAGCACCTAAGTGAACTTAAATCTGAATGCAGTACATTTTTGTGTGTTTGACAAGATAACTAATATGAAGGCATTCATAGTGGTTTCCCATGGTACTAAGATCTTTGCAAGATGGAGCAGTGTTAAGTTTTATTACCAAGGGATAGAGGAGAAGAAGGAAAAGAAATGGTGGGTCCTCCTTCATACATCAGTCACAGCACTTTTTCAGGATGTTTGGCCATGTGCTTTCAGCAGCTTGGTCTGACAGTTGCTGTAGGTGACTCATAATGTAATACTCATCTGGGCACTGGTTTCTATAATACACATTTGGAAAATCCCGTGCACAAGGCATGAAACTCATTATTACTCTTTTAGTATGCTTGCTGTGTTGGTTATACATGTATCCAATCTCCCATATTACAGATTGTTTTCAGCAGATAAAAGAGGGTGTCACAATATTCTGAATATCCTCTAACTTAGTCTTCAGTGTACTCTCTCAGGGGGAATGTATGTCACTAGTATGTGGGAGGGGTAGTTCTGCAGTCCTAGAGGAAGAGGTGGAAAACACCCTGCTGTTAATATACTTAATAAATAATAAATTTAATTTAATAAATCATATTTATTTAATAAAAAGGGAGGCATCGTAATCACATCTATCCATTTCTGCTGTTGACAGTGTTCGCTGCTCAGCTTTTGAAAGGGAAGGTGTAAGAGCCTACTTCCAGAAGAGAAATCTAAGTAATGAATCCAGAGTAGAGGAAGTCGCATAAGCCCCAGGAGGAAAGAAAGGATAATTCAGAACTGCAGAATTTCATTATTGTCTTAAATAGCTTCTTTCACATGTGGCCCCAAAGTCTTCCCAAATATTGTACAGGGATCCCTAAGCACTTAAAAAAGAGTAACAAGTGATTTTTGTGTTCTGTTGATTGATTCTTATTTTCAAAAATGCATTTTCAAGTGGTATATTTTCCCCATGTACTATTTAATTGAAAAATATCTTTCTGAAAACTGTATGCATTTAAAAAAAAGTATTTATAATTGACTTCAGAAAACACAAATGATAAAAATTTTGATGGCTGTTTGTCATAGGAATTATTCTCTCTGACAACAAAGAGATTAATATTCCCAATGGCTTTAATATTCCCAAAATGTACTGCCAGTCACCAGCAACAATTACAAAACTCTCTTACCCATTACATCAGTGTTGTTTCTGAGGAACATCCTCTTAATCTATTAATTTGGCAAAGACTGAATTTACTGAAGACACTTTCCCTTAGTGCAGGAATGAGCAGTTAGTACTTTATTTTGACCAGGCATTTACTCGTTCAATTCTGGCAAGTCTTTGTAGTAGCTCCATCTGTGAACACAGATGCGGGAAATAGACATGAATTTCTCCCACAGCAGAGTATTTCATACAGAAACAAGCTAAAAAAGACCAGAGGGGAGAACTAAAATTAACTTCAAAATATATTTGAAATAGTCCGTTTGAAGTTTCAGCTAGCTTTAAAGAATGGTTAGAACTGAAGAAAAACAAACTAAGAGTTTTCACTCTTATACAGTCATGTGCTTGTGATCCATTTTACAAGAATGGAAAATGTTTTGGTACTTTCCACTATTCTGTTTTAGCTGATAAACTCTTACCAAATTTGATACAAAGTTTTTGGAAAAAAATGCACATAACATAAAATTGCAGTTTTCACATTCCCTTTTTGTTATCACAATATTTTGTTCAGCAAATAGAATGAACATTTACAATTGCATTGACTTTCAAATTTTTGCAAACAATATGAAAAGTGAAAAAAAAAAAAGAAATACCAGGTTCAGTTCTTTCTAATTAATTGACAACCTGTAACATTAGGAGGTTTTAAATTTCTGACACCTGGTATTTTTGTTAATGAAGGAATGAACATCAGCTGAGTCTGTCAGGCACATTCTTCCGTTGTTGTGGTAAAGGTGTTGAGGGGAATTGAGAGAGTGCAGGCAAGGTATGGACCTTCATAAGAGTATAGCTATTTAAGAATAACAACTTCCTTTTAAATATGCAGTGCATGTATTCCAAAGTGGGTAATTGTATAGCAGAGAAATACTTTTTCAGAAGAATAAAATATAGTGCCTCATTATGGGCTTATAGTGCTATTTGATATGCCTGCATGTATCATCTAAGTCATGCACACAGGACTGTCAGATAAGATTCAGGATTAGGAGACATGCATGTCTTTCTGGACCAGGAACTGGAAGTGAGATGAAATATTTCAGTACAACACAAACAGTAGTTTTTTGCTTTTATAGAGTGCTGTCAAATCTGCAGTCATTGGAACCTTGAGAGCTGTATCGGCTAACCAACCAGTAGATAACTAATTTAGTGTCAGCTTAATGCAATGAATTTAAAAACAAAAGCCATAAAAAATACTTAATAGTTATTTAGATTCCTTACAAAAAGAAAAAAAAAAATCTAGTTACTTAATAACTTTACAGATTTTCTTTCTATCTGTAGGTTAACTGGAAGCTTTGTACCAGACTTAATTGTGAGCATGAGCAGTCAGATGTGGTTGCACCTTCAAACGGATGAAAGTGTGGGCTCAATTGGTTTCAAGGTTAACTACAAAGGTAACAGTACATTATTGGAAGTGAATTTAATGGTGTATCAAAAATTAAGCCAATATTATGAAATGTTTTTCTTTCATATTAGGGGATGCATATTATTTCCAGTTCTGTCAGTTTTAAAAACAAGAAAATGCAAGCTGAGTTGAAAAAAAGAAAAAAAAAAAATAAATTGTTCTCTTTAAAGGTCTTATGTCACATGAAACTACGCACTTTTTATTTGGTGTGTTCTTACAGTAGTTGATTTTTGGCATATAGCTTTACTTTTATTTTTGTTATTTAATATTGAAAAATATTAAAATGAAATAATTCTGTGATTATTTAAAGCTAAATGCATAAAGGAAATGAATATTTCCTACATTCTTTTGAAAATTAATCATGCCTACTGTAACAGAAAAAAAACACCGCAAGCAAGGAATTAGAATTACTTATGAGTTTTGGGTCAAGACAAATTTACTTAATAATGTTGTTCTTTACAGTCTTAAAATGTGAGGGATCTATAATGCATAACATAAAACAGCTGTTGCTATTTGATGCTTCTGGGAGAACATACAGTTTTCATATAGCATGAACAGCAGAACCAACCAAAAACTTAAGAATAACATATATATATATGCACTTCTGTATTATTACAGAATTGGTTATATTTATTATTTTTCTGTTAGCTTTAACAGAGCTGCATGTATTTCTTGCAACAAATTTTATATTGCATGGTTCCTGCCCACCACCAAAACCAGGTAATACAAAGTATGATCATTCATCAAAATTATTCATCAAAAAGGGAGAGAAGAAAGGTAAAAGTTAAACCAACAACCGTGTGTATTGGAAATGGAGCTGATATTGTTGAGGATTGACGGATGGAGTGAATAAGCATATTGGAAGTAAATCTGTATAATGTGACTTGCTGGTTTTCTCTGTCCATAACTTTCCTTTGGCTGTTCATATGTATTAAGCTCTATAGTGGTATGGCATGAGTGCACTTGTGCACTCTCGATATTCAGGTCTAGTAGACTAAGGTAGACAGATCTTACCACTTTGTTGTATGGTAGTTATTAAGACCTAGGATTTCCACATTCCAGCTGTTGAAAGGGGCAAGAGAAATTTTTAGTATAAACAAGTTTTAGAATTTGTTAATATAGCAAACCTTGAACCATAGCTGAGTGGAAAAGGAAGCTTTTTAGATCTGAACTTGAAATAATTTGCAGAACTCGAAATAATTTGCACAGCTCAAGTAGTTGTTTCCTTCATTTACAGGATTCTTTTCCAGTAAAATTAATTTTACTTGCAACAATTTTGGTTTGCAGAAGGTAGAGGATTATTGTCTAGTATCTTACAATGTACTACTATATCTTGTTTTATTCATGAGTTACATTTATTCTTAGAAGCTATAGTTCTGTAAGAATAAAATTAATTGAATATGAATAGGTAGAAGGGGACAGAAAGGGTGAACATTAACAATCTCATCTCCGCATAATCAACTCTGTGATTGCACACCTAGATATTGAGTCTGTATTTCTCTCTTGCCCTACACTGGCACTTTACACTAGCTCACTAAATAGTATTATGTGTGGCAGGTTTGCTTTTTTTTTTTTTTTTTTTTTCCTTTTTCCCTCCAATCTAGAGTATGGGATGAATATTTTATATCAGTTGCCTTTGCTTTGGTCCCTGAGAGGATGTATTCATTAGAGATGCCAGAAACCAGACAATGTTCCCTTAAATAAAATGGGAAGGGGAGTTGGGGGAAGGCAGGTTTGGGGGGTTGCTTTTTTTGTTGTTTTTTCTTTGTGTTTAAGTCCTTTCTGTTAATGATGGTAAGCTCTGAAAAGAGACGTCTAAACGGGTAGTATTTTGGATAAGCAGCTGGTTTGCAATGAAGAAACTTATGAATTGGAAGTTGAGAGAAAGTCCAATGAGGTAAACTGAGTAATTGAGTTAGAACAGTATGTTCAGGGTTATGACATATCACCAGCTTCTTTACTAGAATCAAAAAATTGCAAAGACTTTTCTCTCAAAAATGTTCATAATTACTCAAGAGAATTGTGATTTCTGGGAGTAAGAGTCAGAGGACATTTTAGTTTAAGTGACTATATGAATTATTAAGAATGTATGCCCAACTTGCTTGCATTTCTTTCTAATGGACTAGATCAAATTCTGTTCCTATAACTTGTTCCCTTCCACCTCACAATTTCCACTATCCACTCAGATGCCTAACTACTGCTGATACTGTACCTATTTATATATATTATATATTTAGATCTTGTAAGTTTATGCTTACCTAAAAGGTGCAACTACATTAGCATTTTAGATTAGATCCAGCAGTGTGATTTTTGAACTGAATCTTCTGATCATTCCCACTCCCCTTGCTTTAGTTTTCATCACAGACCAGTCTTGAAAGTCACAAATTACACTCCTTTGAGTTAATTCATAAGATGGCCTTGAATAGCATCAGGTACAACATTCCTCATGTGCTCCAGCTCCTAATGGGCATTTATCAGGACCTGATAAAGCTTGCCCAATGTAAAACCACTAAAATGCAATGAAATTCTTATAAATAGTATGGCTACTGTATCTTCTATTATTTCTTTCTACAGACTTACTTATATCAGAGTTAATTACTTGGTAATGTACTCGCTAACCGTACTTGCTAACAGCTAAAATAATTTCCTGCTAAAATGTTTTGATGCCTAAATATCTGCTTCTGTGCATCTTGAGACTCAACTAACTGCAGAGGTAGTGGAGATGTGCGTGCTTCATCCCATCAAAATTCATGAAGACATTCTTCAATCTAGTTGACATTTAGGTCTTTGTCTGGCAGGCATTTTTAAGAATATACATTGTTCGAAGTCCTACCTGTAATATGACAGGAGAAACAGAAGGTAGTGGCATGTCATTACCCAGTGCCCTTTACCCATTGTCCCCCAAAATGGTATACTTGCTCAAGATGTGAGATAGAAGGTCACATCCTTTCTGACTGGAATAGAATTGAATATGCCGTATCATTTGTAATGATAGAAATAGACAAATGAATTTTTAAATACCTGTGCATTCTCTAATTTAGTAGGTTTGCAGCTGAAGAATTCTTTTAAATTTATGTTACTACAGGAACTAACAGCTTATTCTCTTTTATATATCTGCCATTTGAGAGAATCTAGCAAGTCTTTGTGAAATTATAAAAATCTTTGTCTTCTTTTGGATTAAAATGTTGCATATGGAGTTGTTTTATGGTTTTAATAGTTAGATCTCATTATAATTATTTAAATATAAAATAGAGATTTAAACATAGAGTATTTTAAAGTAAATAAGTTTTTATTGTTGTTATTTTGAAATTCTTTTTCCAGTATTCCATAAAATAAAACTACTTAGGAAGACAGAACAATAAATATCAGGAATGGGCAGGACAGAAATACAAGCACTGCCTCCTTAGAGATATATTTTACCTGTTATCTCACTGTTGTGTAAGCAGTTTTCTTTTCATGTTTCAAATATATGTGTAGATTTTTTTAATATGAAAACATGGAGTATTTAGCAATCTGAAATTGTAAGTGCATTATTTCCAACTCATAATTTTGGGGATTATTTAAAAATCATAGTCCTTCCTTTAGATATGAGATCAGACTGCGGTGGTCATACAATTACCAAATAAAACAAATAAATAATGGATTCTTTTTAGCCTTCCCAAACCAGCGCTATGAAAGGAAACTACAAATTAATAGTTATTACTGATGACAAGTTGCATGAATGCTTTGATTCATTCAGTATTTCAGGAAATGGTGCCATATTGTCACAGTAGGATTTCTAATCCCAAAGCCACGGTGCAGAGGAAAGAAGTTTCTATCCAAACAATAGTGGAGAAATGATCTCCAACATATTTAAACACTGGAACCGAATGGTCTTCATCTATAATTGAAGAAAAAGCAGCTGCACAAAATACAAGACAAACTGATAAAACTGTGGCATAGCCTTCAAAGACTAGAAACCCTTTTTTGTAAGACCATAAAATTTTGAAGAATTGTGATTTTATTTCATTTTGCAAAAACTGATTGAGAATCTAGCAATGGAATATTATAGTTCTTGGAAAATCATACATGAGAGCTCTAACTGCAGTAGCTTTCATTTGCAATAGCTTCCTTTTGTAATTTTGAACATATATGAAAGAATAAATTCAATAAAGAAAATTCCTTAGACACTTTTTCAAAATATACTTTTTATCACAGAATTTGTGAGATTAAAGAATAAAGTAAATAATCATGGTGTAAGTTCATAGGAAAAATTATTTTAAGGAATGAAATTAGTAATGTAAATACATAGTCCAAACCCATCCTGTATTAGCATAGTATGGGCAAGCCGAGCTTCTGTTTATGTCAGATTTGAGTCCTCTGAAGCAGAAGAAACTATCCTCAGGGCAGTCCAGTTTTGTTGGGTCCTGATATCGCACCCTCAGTTTATGAGCAGTGGCCAGATCTGAGGGATTTTTTTTTCTCTTTTGGTGTGTCTTTGGTTTTTGGTTTTTCTTTTTTTTTTTTTTCCTCCAAATAACTGGTTACACACTAATAAAACCTCTTAAATCAACAGGTTTTTCTGATAGCTCTGCCTCCTATCAGGACAAAATCTGTGTGATTTTGTTGTTAACTATAATAATACATCAGACATACTCTAATTTTAATTGCATAAGAAAATAAAGTGGAAGAAGATTACTTCAGCTGGACTGTAATGGTAAGTTTTGGAAGAGGCTTGTCTAAGATGCCAAGCTAGATAGGAGTGTAGGTAAAAAGTGAATTTGAAGCAAAGTACATTTGCTTTTTCAATTTTCTTTATCAATGACCTAATTTTAGGATATGGGATTTACACTCTGACACCCAGTATTTCAAAATATTTCTTTTTGCTTACAGCATAACTTTCATCTTGCTTCAGTCAGTGTGACTTGTCTCCTGAGTGCTTGGGGTACTACTGCAGCTGGGGTAGCCTTCTGGAATTTGTGATCCACCTTTCATCCTATTTTCCTAGCAGTAAGCACTGAGTTGCAGACACATCTGAGGTTTTTTGTCACAGATGGCAGAAGTTTTTTTCCATGGCTAACTGCTCAACAGCACTTGCTTTTCTGTTGGTGACAGAACACTGAATGATCTGAATTAGGTAGATAGTCTAATCCAGTGTTGGTCCTCTAACTATGTCTGGAAACACATATTTTGGAAATATGTGCGAAGTAAGATACATTTGCTATATGAAGGCTTCAGGAAGGTCTAATCTGAACAAGTTATGAGAGTAGCTCATCTATGAAACATGTCCATTCTACTAAGAAAAATATAGCTTTAATTCTTGTTATTGATATTATAGAATAATTTTTAAAAAACTTAAATTACTGAACTCAGTGAGATTGTGGACAGTTTCATTCTGTAATTTTGGGTTTCACAGGACAGGTGATTTTTTTTGTTTCTTAAATACTATCTAATCCTTCTTTCATGAGGAAGGGGGAAGTGAAACTTTTGTACTTTCTGTGCTTCAAAATCAGGCATTAAATCTCTGTCACACTTCTCCTTTCTGAACTGTTCAGTGTTATCCATTTCAGTTTATATTCTCTTGTGGTATTTTCACTCTTCTGATGATTTCTGTTGCCTTTGTACGCACTCTCCTCTGTGTTTCTTATCATGTGTTTATTTTGTTTGTGTGTGTTTTGTGGTGCAGTAACTAGATGGGATCAGGCCAGTGATTTGTTTAATTAGATTCTAATACCCTCAATTCTATTCCTTGTGCATCCTAGCTTCATTTTGCAGAAAGAATAACAAGCAGAAATTCACATTAATGGCAAAAATCCCTGTGCTAAATCAATGTTAATGATTTTAAACCTTTCAAGTCTCATGATTTGTTCAAATTCTCAAATACAAATACTGCTTTGTATTTAAAAAAGAAACAAACCACTATTTTTTGCAACCCTAATAACCCACTAACCAACAAGTAGTTTACAAATACAACACAACTTTCCCTGTACTTGATTCCATTTCTGCTAAAAGTGTGTTATTGACATTTTTTTTTTAATTCAAGATCATTCCTATTAGAGAATCATAGAATCATAGAATCATTAAGGTTGGAAAAGACCCTTAAGATCATTGAGTCCAACTGTTAACCTATCACTGCCAAGTCCACCACTAAACCATGTCCTCTATTTCAGATCTTTCTTGAATATATTAAGCAAAAAGGCATCCACTGCAGAAACCTGGGTCACCTTCCCTGTTAACTTACTGCCGAGATGAAAATTGGTGCTGTATTTTACTCTTTGTTCTTCCTGCTTCCTTGGCCACAACTCATTGCAAGCTTTTTCAGTAATAGACCCTACTCTGTCAGTATTATCCAAATGTTTGATTAATCCTTTTATCTAATTCTCAAACATTTCACATAGGATATAAGAGTCTCTGTTTGTAATCCCTAGATTATAAGAATATGAGAGCAGCTGTACAGAGTCATAATAAAGATCCATTTAACTGAGTATCACGTAAGTGATACTTCTTCAGAATGCTTTCCTACACTCTAACAGTTTGTGGCCCAGAGACTTCCTAAATCCAATCTATTTATAGTAAGTAACTTGTGACAGATTTTTTCATCCATTACTGTCTATTTTTCCTCTTAAACTCATGTACAATTTTAGTATTCTGAATGTTTTCTGGCAAGGACATTCCAATGAAGTATTTTCTTTTGTTCACTTTAGTTTTACTAGCTTTGTCTGATGCCTTTTCATTCTTTTCATAGAAAATACAGTTTATTTAATCTGCCATTTTACTGCTTACTCAGTTTTGTAGGACCTTTATTATGCTTCACAGGTGGTTGTCCTCATTGCGGCTCTGTGGAACCTAGTATCTTCAGCAAGCTTTGTCATCTCACTGCTTGCCTTCTTTAGTCCATTAATGACTTCTGTCTTCTGGAAGAACTGACCATTTACTTTTACTATCAGTTAACTATATTTTAAGGAAACATCCGTCAAAAGCCTGTCTTTTTATGACAGAGATAAAAGTCTCTGTAAGAACTTTCCATGAGCCACTTCCTCAAATGCCCTTTGGAAGTGCAAATACCCTACATAAACTGGATTTCTATTGGTAGGCTTGTAATGCAGGACTTTCCCTTAGAAAAACCATGCTGCTTTGTGGATATCATTTTTATCCATGTGCCAGCTGAATCTATTCTTGATTCTAATTTCTACAGTCTTGTTATGTCTCAGGTTTACATCTCTGTACTTTTCAGGTGTCTCTTGGAACTCGTTCTGAAAACAGACATTGTATTTGCACCTCTGTCCTACAGTACTAAGATCACCTCAAGCAAGAAGTCAGACATTCCTTAAGCTTTTCTACCCACAGTTGGAGTTGTATATCTAAGGAGGCCCCAACCCAAGCTCTCTGCCTGTGAGCATAGGTCCAAAAAATTACTTAGCTTTTCTTCTGTTGCTTCTGTTGCTTCTGTTGCACCCACAAAAATAGCTAGGCAAATAAGAAATTTCTGTTCTTCTTTCTGATGGAGTACTTATTTTTTTTAATTAGTCATCGTTGGTAAGTTTTTGCTTGTTGTGGGGGCAGTTTACAAATGGTCATGTATTGTTGCTAGAAATGAAGTTCTTTCAAAACTTTGATGCATACCATCAGGATAGGTTTTGTGTGCTTTGTTTTTGTGTTTTTTTTGTTTTTTTTTCTTTTAATTACTAATTTGTTCCAGTAGGTCTTTTGACACCTCAGTCTTTGATAGTTCATCTTTATTATTAGAAAAGATTGCTTGTTGTACTGCTGAGATGAGAAATTTCCTGTCTCAAGATATATGTTTTGCACTTGAGATTGAATAAAAAGACTAACACTGTTCTAGCCACCTGTTGTCTACTCTTAGTCAAGACTGCATACAGGAATTTGACTACGTACGTGCATATTTAAACACACATATATATACTTGCAATCCAAGAAAAAGTCAAATGTTAGTTGCATAATTTGCAATTTATAAATGTTCAAAATAATATACTTAATTCATATAATCTATAGAGAGAAATATAGATTAATATTGCATCAGATTTGATCTTTCATAGCTCCTTAAATGGTATTTCTGAGTACTTAAAAGGCTGTGCAGGTTGCATTATAGTGAAGGTCCTAAAAATTTCATATATTAGGAGATCAAAAAATTATAAAATTGTATGCAGTCCTGGAATTTAGCTTTTCAATAAATTATTACCAGTATTGCTTGTAACTATGTGATCTTTCAATACAAATATACTGGTCTCAGGTCATATGAGAATTAATAATAAACTGTGCTTCAAAAAGCTGTTGCATCAGAACGCATTTGGGTGTGGGTTTTTTTGTTGTCTTTTAAAATAATTTCTGGAAGGACTATACTTTTGGTATCGCAAAACTTTCATGTTTCTGTTAACTTTACCAAATTGGTGAAAATAGGTCTTCAGCCTAAAAGCATGTTCTTAGAAAATGAAACTGTGCCTTTTATCTCTATTTTACCTATTTCCTCAAAATATTTATTTACTGGTGCTTGCTGTTTCTCTTTGATTATTGATTTTAATTCTAATTTCTCTGCATATTAGTATTGTTTAATATTATATTCTCCAAGTTCATTTATAAAATGAGGTTTTTTGTCTTTAACAAGTCTTAATTTAATATTCATATTTCTACTTAATGGTTTTGTTTGGTAAAAAGGAAGGTAATTATTTCCATGAGACACAATTTATGATCCTTTTTCTACAACTCCCCTCATGTCAGTGGAGAGCTGGTCAGACAAATAGGTATTTGAAGCTGACTCCCACAACTTTTTAATTTTGTTCAATAAAACTGTTGGTCATCCTTTCTGCTTTACAATATTTAATTAAAAGCATTTAGCAATCAAACCTTTTGTGATAGTATTATCCATAAAGAAGAGCGGAAGGATTTTCTCTGCTCTGACATTAAGTCTGCTGAGCAATATGAATCCATTACATGCGGAAAGATCATCTTTTGCTATGTCCTTAAGTATTAGCTACTGCTTGAAGCAGGACACTGGGCTAAATGGCTGTTAGTCTGACTCATCCTCCTCAGCAGTTCAGTGTGTATTTAACTGCATTCACTTCTTAAGTATTAAGCATATACGTTACAAAAGACTAAGTGTTTACCTCTGGTTTTGGGGTAAAAAATATACCCAAAACTGCTTGTTTATTTGTGGGAGTTAAGTGAAAATTTTCTTATGACTATTTCTGGACTCTGTAACTGAAAGCAAGAACCCATACACAATTCATGTTTTTGGAATGATCCTCCTGGGCAAAGGGTACAATTTGAAACCCCAACATGATTGAATAGCAGTTAGAATACCTTGAGCTGAAGAGCTCTAATAAGTGCCATGAATAGAAAGTTTTATGCCCATAGTTAATGTCTTATTTATCTCTGAATGAATTTACCTCAGTATTTACAATACATATTTTTTGTGTTCTTCACCAACTAGCCATGATCTCTTAGTTCAAGCCTGGCTGGTTTTTTTTCTGCACATTTTATAACAGTGAGAATTTGGTATGCCTGATTAGTCTCCTTTTACCATACTTAAATTTGAGTTGACGGCTGTTCCCTCGTGGCTCTATTGCACCAAGTTTCTTGAAGTGATGAAGGACTATGTGTGGCAGCCTCTGGAGATGTGTTCTTTCAAAACATTAAAATGCATTTCCTGCTGCATAGCCTGTGAGAGGTTGACAGAAGCAAGATTTCCACCTGTTTGTCTGCGGAAGTAAAATCATGGCATAGCTGTGGCTAAATTTCTTTAGCTGTTGGCATTTCATGGAACAGAGAGCTAGAAATTTATTTTACTTGGTTGGATGAAGACCAAAGCTACTTGTTTGGTTTTGTATACTTCAGCATGTAGGACAACTACAAGCAGGTACACACTATATTTAAAATGCAGTCAGAGCTTAAATTTAAAATATGTATATGTATGGAAGTTTTCCAAAATGTTTCCAGCTAAAACACTCAGAAGAATCAGCATAAGCAGTTGATGCTTTGCACTTGTCTACTTGGACTTCTGAGTTTTCCATATTGCCAAGAATTATGCCATGAGAATATTCTTTTTTTTTTTTTCTTTTTCTCCCAAATCAATAATTAACTTCTGTAAGTGCTATTATGCTCAAAAACATCTACATTAGCAGTGCCTTTTCCTCATGTATTTTCATGGTCTGAGAAACCTCTATTAATTAATTATATTGTATTAGAATAGATTGCATCTTACATTTATTGACAGCTTTTTGTTTCAGTTTGCTGTTGGTTGGCATTTTCTGTAATGTATTTCCAGAGAAAACACCTATGAGCTATAAAGCTTTAGATTTGCCCAGCTGTTGTGGTTTAACTCCAGCAGGCAGCTAAGCCCCATACAGCCGCATGCTCACACCCCCCACAGCAGGATGGAGGACAGAATCAGAAAGATAAAAGTGAGAAAACTCGTGGACTGAGATAAAGAGAGTTTGATATGTAAAGCAAAAGTTGCACACGTAAACAACGCAAATTAAGGAATTAATTCACTACTTCACATTGTCAGGCACATGTTTAGCTATTTCCAGGAAAGCAAGGCTCCATCATGCCTAATGGATACTTGGGAAGAAAATTTTTTTGCTTGAATCTCTAAAGTTCAAATGCAAGCTTCTGCACTTGTGGATTTAGGAACCAACATTAATAGGTTGAGATGATAAAGTCAGAATTTGATATTACCTGACAGAAGAACTTAAAAAAGTATTTTTATATTTATTATGACACATCCGTTAAATAGACAGGCCACTTGTGAGAATTAGAGAACAAATTAATGAATTACCGCTTTTTCTGATAATAAAAATAAACAAAAAATCATTATCTACTGATGAAAATTATTAATGAAATATAGCCTTATGAATAATATATCTCTACTTATCTATACAAAAGAAGTTGAAGCTTTCTCTGCTCATCCAAATCTTGTGGAACAGTATATGGTTTTTGAACTTTTACCTCTGCCATAAGAGGGAGTTCTGTAACTCACACCTGCTGTTACTCACATCTGGAGTACTGTGTCCAGCTCTAGGCTACGCAGTACTCGAAATGTATGGACTTAATGGAGCAAGTCAGGCAGTCACAAAGATGACTGAAGGACTGGAGCAGCTTTCATATGACAAGAGAAGGACATCAGTGGAGCTCTTCAGCCAGGAGAGGAGAAAGCATAGAGGGATCTTATCCATGTGTATAAATACCTGATGGGAATGAATGAAGAAGAGGGAGCCAGATTCATCTCAGTAGTATGTAGAAGAAGCAATTGCCACACATCAAAACATATAAAATTCTGCCTGGATATAAGAAAGCACTATTTTACTGCGAGGATGGTCAAACACTAGAACAGGTTGCCCAGGGATGTTGCATAGTACTCATCCTTGGAGATGATTCAAAACTTGACCGGACATGGTCCTGGGCAACCTGCTGTAGGTGACCCTGTTTGAGCAGAGGGATTGGACTAGATGATCTCCAGAGGTCCCTTTCATCCTCAATGATTCTGTGAATCTATGATTTTATGCTGAGAAAAAAAAAAAAAAAAATGCAAGAGACATCTTTCTTGCTTTTAAATGTGGGGGAAAAAAAATAATGGGAGAGTAAATAACTCTTTTCTTATGCTTTCCATGAAAAATTCCTTTTTATTTTGTCTCTAACTTTAAGTTTCACAAAACATCTGAAGTTTCTATAAAGTTGTCAACATTTATAAATTATAACATTCTGAAAACACTCTAGGAAACAAATGTTTTCTTTTTTTTTAATGCTTTTTTTTTTTTTTTTTACAGTGGGGGGAAAAAATGAGAATTTTGAACTGAAAATTTGCACATTTATTCTTTTATTGATCTAGTTCCTCTGTAAATTATTTTACATCTCTTCTGATTCTAACGTGCTTGTCATATGACTGGCAATAAAAACATTTCATGTCAATCCAGTGTCCCTTGGAGACAATTATCTGTGGATTAGTCTTGACACATTGAGAACTACCAGGAAAATACTATGGTCTGTTAGAACCAGAGCACTATATTTTACCTTTGCCATGGCATAACAAACTAAACTCCCTCAAGTTGGAACACCTTTCAATATTTAAAAAAAAAAGTGAATACACAGACATATTTTTCAGCTGAATAGGCTAGAAGAATTATATGTATATACATTTTCAATTAAATCTCTCAGTTTGGCAGATTGAACAACGTGCTGTTTTGCCTAGCTTATCGATACAGAGTGCGCTTGAGAGCCAGTTCCTGGAACTGTAGCTACGTGAAGGTACAACTGCATCATGAAGGTACAACTGCATCATGGTGAATGCTTTATTAATGCTGATTGATAGGTGATGGAGTCAGTTAATGAAGGAACGCCACAATTGTTGCCAAGCTGAGCCTAGAGAAACAATTTTGAACTGTTTATAACTGGGCCTTAGGAGAGAAGCATTTGAGATTACTGTGTCTTGGAAATTTTAAACTGTTTCAAGAAACAGAAAGGCGATTAAGGCCATTGTTTTCATTTCCGTGAATTATACTTTTCTTTTTAAATGGAACTGGAGAAACATTAGATAGTAGTTCTTGTTTTGTTTTTTTAGTGATTTTTTAATGATTAACAAAATGGAAAAATTCTTCTTATGAAATCATAGGGTAGCATATCAATTTAGTCTGCATTTTAAATGACTTGGGAAAATACAGACATGTGAGCATGTGCCAGCAAACTAACTAATCTTGATTATTGCTTTTGTTAGTCATTTAAGAATTTTCACTTCAAATGTTTGGATTGTTACAGAGACCAATTTGAAAAGAAAATGAACTTTACTAAATAAGTACCATAACCAATAACTTTATTAAATATAATTAAAGAGAGACTATGACAACTTTCTCTGAGTATTAATGTGAATTACTGACCAAATACAAAACTTAACCTGATGGAATTAATTAGATGACATTAGACAAATGAGTTCACAAGTCAAATAGAATAAACTCTAGAAACTGAACTTTAGTATACATTTAATAATAAATGGAAATTAGTAGAAGATCTATTGGTAATGTTATTTAAAATTGAATGGAATTCTTGGAAATAGGGATATAAACTGAGCATATATCAAATTTAAAGTAGGAACTTTGAAAATTTATGCTTGGTGAAATTTTGAACACTTGATCCCTAAAAATCTTCAAATCCAGAAAGTGGGGTTTGAAATTGTTCCCCCTTGAGGAGGCATTTCAGAGACGTGATCTGAAGAAACTAGGATGATGAGTGCTTTGCCATCCAAACATAACCAAAGAAAGTGATATGAGTAACTCACGCTTCAGTAGAACCTAATGTTGCATTCAGTCTAGTTACAAGCAAAAAGGAACACAATATAAAAAGAACTGAGAATTTCTTCTTTGTCCAATTAACATTTTAAGTCTAACATTCATTTTATCTAATTAACACAGAGAAACCTTATTAACAATACAGATAAAGTTGTACATAACCATCCTAGTATCTGCTCCTTTTCCCTGGAGTTATTCTCACCTTTCCAGTGTCTCTTTGTCATCTGGCTTCCTCATGCAGAGTGGAGTGGGGAGAAATGTACTACAATTTATCAGGATCTCGAGGTCAGTGCTTGGAGGAGTATGATGTTTGTAGTGGGGTTTTCTTCTCCTTTAGGTCTTAAGCAATTATTCTTACATACTTCTTCAAGCATCCAGGGTTTTTTTTTCTTGTTGATTCCCGGTTACTCTTTTGAATCTGCAGAATAGCCTCCCCCATTCCCATTTACACCAACGGCTGGTGAATGTTGCACAGTGTCTACCTGGGTTAGTCAGAGCTTCACTAATACGATTGTCACAGAATTTAAGCTCAGACAGGGTAAGTAATAGTCACTCCATTACCAAACAATTGCTGTTTTGGCTCAAACCAGCTAAAAGCAGGTCTGACCAAGGCAAACGCAGCCAAACACTGAGTCCTGGCATGGCAGGTCAACGCAATGCCTGTGGCCATTTAACCTTAGTGGGGTAGAAATCATATTTACTGGGCTACATAGGATGCCTAAAAAAAGACTTTAAATATTTTCATAGACTTGGGATTCAGAACCCAGAATTCTCACCAGGCTATTGCTTAGATGATGCTAATAAATACACTATATATATATATATACACACACTTATATATAATATATATATATTAAAAATTGTGTAATATCTAAGAGTCTGAATTAGTTATGTGGAAAACAAATGATGTTGAATCCATACTTTCTTCATGCTGAGGGGATAAAATAAAAATCAATATTTCATGTCATGGGTTAGGGATAAGGAAAAGGCCAGATAAGAGGTAAAGGTCATTATAACTAAAGAAAGAAATTACTATTTTTATAGACTAGACTTACAGTAAATGATACAGAAAATGGAAACCTTAACAGTGAGGAATTTCAAAAGGGGGAAAATTGTACTTGACTATCTGAAATACAGTGTATTATATAAAAAGTTAAACTTTTTTGATAGTAGCATTGTCAGTAGAATGAAGAAAAAAAATTGAAAGGCAGCTTAGGAAATTCAGTTTAAAATTTTGGCTGAATTGAGAGAAACAAAAAGTGATGGCCTTCCTTCTCAGTGGCAAAAATGGAGTGCATAATTCACAGTGTTGAATGCAATCCCTTTCTTGTTGGTAAGACCTAATGGCTATCACTAATTTATTATTTGTTACTTAAAACCATGCATTATTTTTAGACAGTTGTCTTGCAATTACTTAAAATAGTTATAAATGTAATAGCTGTGGATTATACACATAGCTGCAATAATAAATCTTATAATAAACTTAACTATAAAAAGTATAAAAAACCTGTAGCATAAGTGTTATGGTTGCTTTCTACATGACATCTGTAGATCGTATTTAAGTTATAAAATACTTTCATATACAATGATAAAAACCGTTGAGCACTATGGCTATCTAAAGATACTCTGTTGCAACTTGTTTATTAAAACTTACTTAGCTAATATAGCTTTTGGTTCAGAGTGTTTTTCACCCACACTCCAAATCCCCATATGCTTAACCATGTAAATGTACAGGAAGAAACAGAGAAATTAAACGGAAAATAATCCTGAAAATGTACCTTGTGTTAGTGTATTTATAAGCTGGGAAAATGTCTTATACTTGGATGGTAGGAAGTTATTATGTAGCTGTCAACATGGCCATCTCTACTGTTAACTTCTTATATCAACTTAAAGGACACCTGAAATCTGACAGTCCAGCCGCAGGCTTCATAATATGAAAGTATGGTCACAGTGTAATAAATAATAAATAACATTTGGCATAGCGGTATGGTGCAATGTTTCCTATTTTCGCACTGCATTTAAAAAGACTAAAAGCTGCACATCAGAGATTTTAAGCCCTGGGCATAGTTTTTGTCAAAATAAAAAATGTCTCTAAAATACAACCACTAAGAAATAAGAGTAGTCCGGAAGCTTCAAGGCACCTTTTCTACAGCTTTGTAGAAACCAAATCACTTCATCTAGTGTGACATATGTACTGCAATATACACTGTGCCAAGTCAATTAAATTGTTAATTGCCTGTTTTTGAGAAAAGCAGATGGTGGGTCAAATTTTATTCACTTTCAACAATTTTAGGCCCCACACCCATTGGTGATATACTCATATTACCCAGTGGGGAGTTTAAGAAAGATTATCTGTGTCTTTTTCAAACTGCTTACTTTTCTTCTCCTGCATCCCGCCACACCTTATCTTTAGGAGTATTTACTATGGGGTTTTCTGTTTGTTTTGTGTTTTTTTTTTCAACATGTATACTTTTTTCTCTTTACTTGTCCAAAATGTTGTTGTAGGTTAGAAACAATCATGCAAAGATGTACAGTAGAGTCTGGAAGTTTGCCAGTTTTGATCTCTTCAACAAGTTATTAAGGGTTATAATATTAATTAGCTTTTACAAATTTTTAATTGGCCTTATTACTCATTTGACTAGTGCCTGGAGATTTTTTTTCCCATGATTTCTACAGGTTTTTTCCTTCTTTTTCATATCTTTTGCAGTAGTCTAGCAATGGCTATATTTAGGGCACTCTGGTTGGACATGTGAACCATAATTAAAATCAGTAAATTTGTGGCACGTTCTAAATTTTTGAGAGTTTTGTTCTGTCTGCTCTCTAAGTGGTGCCTACTTATTACCTTCTGTGTCAGGACAGCATTTTTTCCTGCAGATGACCTGTTGTTCATTTTTTCTGATTTTTTTTTTTTTTTGATAGGTATGTCTGCTAAAGCAAAACACTGTTAGGTAAGTTTTGGAGTAAATATTTTCATTTAAAATATTGTTCTAATAAGACTAAAAAACTGAAAAGTTGCAAAGAATTACATTCCTTTAATGCGAAGCTGTGTGCAGCTGGTCTATGGAAAGCCAACACAAACGATGTTAATTCCCTTTGTGGTTAGCAAGCCAGAGCTAACCTAAGCAAAAGAGTCATCACTCCATAGTCTTCCTCAGTGACTGTAAGTCTCCTATTTCCAGTGAGCCCAGTACTCCTGAAGAAATTTAACATCTCACCACACCTTCTCACTTTGTAATTTCTTCAAAATTAAGCAGATTTATTGTGAAAGCATTTTGTCCTTTTTTTTTTTTCCTTTTGCCCCTCATAAATATTTTCTCTTCTTTTCGATCAGATTGTCCTACAATGCCAGTTAAAACTTTCCCTAAATACAGATAGGGTAAAGGAGCAGAATGTAAAGGCAGTGCAGTCACTAGATCTTGCATGAGACTGGAAATCAGTCAGTTTCAGGTTGAACATCCAGCTCTGCCAATGGAGGTAATTGCTGTATAATTGCTGTTTTGTTCTAATGGCTTATTGATTTGTCATGGCTTAGGTGTATTATATTTGCTGGCATATCTTTTCTTCTTTTCTGATTCTTTTCGATCGTATCGAGAGATACGATTTAATGTCACCTAGGAAAATACTTTTATATGAGTTTAATTCTGGTCAGATTTATCCTCATGGATGATTTGGCCATAAAGTCAGCAATGCTATCTCTGGTTTTCAATCTTTAATGCAGCCAAGAAAAATGCCTTTAGATTTACTATCTCAGTGCAAAGTAGTTTACATATTAACATCTACGATGTGAGTCAGATCATCTGTTTACAAAGACGTGTTCATTTTTCCACTTTTTTATTAGTTATGATACCTCTGAAAAGCCTTGTTCACTGTAAATATAGATGGCTTCTTGTTTGCTGATGCATTTAGTAATTATGTTTTATTAATTTATTTTTCTGGAACATTTCAAGTAAGTGACCATGGCCAGACTTAAATATTCTTTCTTTTTATAAAAATGTCATAATTCTAGGGTATGGCAGAGTTGAACACTGGACTGATTTACTGGGGGAAGCTAAAGATTACAAGGATTTTGGTACTGTGTTGTGACCCAAGCTGAAAGTCAAGATGAATCACAGGAACATAGGGTGATCTGGGCCCAGTGCAGCTGTAATTTCCTATTGCTCCAGTCCCTCTGCCACCATCACTGAACTAGTAATATACTTGACATACTTAAGAAATGAATGTGGTTCAGTAATGATAGGTTTTGTTGCCACAGAAAACTCTTAAAGAGTAGATTGCTTAGTGTATTTCAAGTAGAATTTTGCTTTGTATCCAAGTTTCTTTTGTTCAGTGAAATACATGTGTACATAGAATTTCAATATGGGATATGTTCTTAGAGCTTCAGGCACTTGACTAAAGGAGAAAGTGAGGTAACTGGTTTGTCCTTTTTTTTAGCTGCTTTTCAGCTTTTTATGGCAAGTTAGTTGTTTAAAGAATTTTTCTGTGAAAGGAAATGTCTACGGGCAGATATTAAATTTTCTAGAAATTATGTACATTTGACTTAAGATCTGATTTCAAGTTACTGTAATTTCATTAAAATCATTGGTAGTAAGTGAGGGGCAGTGTAAATGAAAGTCAAACTCCTCCTAAAGTGTGTGAACAACCAAGTTTAGATATTAAGAACTGTCACACGACTATCATCTTCAGATGCATGGGTGGCATCCCATGCTAAAGCACAGGCTGTCCAAATCATTCTGGACATGGAATGGAAAGTGTTAGAGACAAGGTGAATTATCAGTGAAAGGCAGATCATAGAATCATAGAATCGTTAAGGTTGGAAAAGACCCTTAAGATCATTGAGTCCAACTGTTAACCTATCACTGCCAAGTCCACCACTACACCATGTCCTCAAGCACCACGTCTACCCGTCTTTTAAATACCTCCAGGGATGGGGACTCAACCGCTTCCCTGGGCAGCCTGTTCCAATGCTTGACTACCCTTTCGGTGAAGAAGTTTTTCCAAATATCCAACCTAAACTTCCCCTGGTGCAGCTTGAGGCTGTTTCCTCTCATCCTATCCCTTGTTACTAGGGAGAAGAGACCAACCCCCACCTCACTCCAACCTCCTTTCAGGTAGTTGTAGAGAGCGATCAGGGCTCCCCTCAGCCTTCTCTTCTCCAGACTAAACAACCCCAGCTCCCTCAGCCTCTCCTCATAAGACTTGTGCTCTTAGACCCTTCACCAACTTCGTTGTCCTTCTTTGGACACGCTCCAGCACCTCTAATGTCCTTTCTGCAGTAAGGGGCCCGAAACTGAACACAGTACTCGAGGTGTGGCCTCACCAGTGCCGAGTACAGGGGCACTATCACCTCGCTGGTGCTGCTGGCCACACTATTCCTGATACAAGCCAGGATGCCATTGGCCTTTTTGGCCACCTGGGCACACTGCTGGCTCATAATTCAGCTGGCTGTCAACCAACACCCGCAGGTCCTTTTCCACCAGGCAGCTCTCCAGCCACTCTTCCCCCAGCCTGTAGCGTTGCATGGGGTTGTTGTGACCCAAGTGCAGGACCCGGCACTTAGCCTCATTGAACCTCATACAGTTGGCCTCGGCCCGACAATCCAGCCTGTCCAGGTCCCTCTGCAGGGCCTTCCTACCCTCCAGCAGATCGACACTCCTGACCAGCTTGGAGTCATCTGCAAACTTAGTGAGGGTGCACTCAATCCCCCCATCCAGATCATCAATGAAGATATTGAACAGAACTGGCCCCAACACTGAGCCCTGGGGAACACCACTCATGACTGGCCGCCAACAGGTTTTAACTCCATTCACCACCACTCTCTGGGCTCGGCTGTCCAGCCAGTTCTCAACCCAGCGCAGAGTGCACCCATCCAAGCCGTGAGCAGCCAGCTTCTCCAGGAGGATGCTGTGGGGGGCAGTGTCAAAGGCCTTACTGAAGTCCAAGTAGACAAAATCCACAGCCTTCCCCTCATCCACTAAGTGGGTCACCTTGTCATAGAAGGAGACCAGGTTAGTGAAACAGGACTTCCCTTTCATAAACCCATGCTGGCTGAGCCTGATCCCCCAGTTGTCCCGCACTTGCTGCATAATGGCGCTCAAGATGATTTGTTCCATGACCTTCCCTGGCACCGAGGTCAGGCTGACAGGCCTGTAGTTCCCCATATCCTCCTTCTGATCCTGTAGAGGGGTGTCACATTTGCTAACTGCCAGTCATCTGGGACCTCCCCGCTTGAAGCATGTTATACAGAGAAGTGCTTCGTGTTCACCTATCTTGCAGAACTGAAATATTTTACTGTGTGTTTTCAGTGAAATAAATTAATTGTGGGTTAACGTCCCATGAGATCTCATCTAAACAATCCAAGAATAAATATCACTCTCTAGGCTTCTCATTTTTCATGCTTTCTACTGTTATGTCATTTTTATTACTTTCTTACTTTTAAGCACCACTTACACCACTATTTTCAGTCGTGGAAGTGAGCTGATTAGTGATGAAGTGAATCTTTATTTTTCCTGGTAAGTGGTTCCAAATCTTGTTGGAGACTCCATCGTCATTTGCATCACTTAATTCCTTAAGGTGACAGTTTATCCTTTTCAATACTGCCATTGTTATTTTGCATTTAACATATTTATAAATCTAAATAATTGTGTAGGAATATACTTTTGTCAGCAAGATTTGTTGTACATGCTTTTGAGTAACTAGCATCTGCTAGAATTTATCTGATTTTTACTTTTTCTCTAATACCTATCATTCTTCAAATAGTCAGTACAGTTTCCAGCTGTAGAACTCAAAGACTCTCAACTTTGATTCCTCTCTGTCTACAGAGTTTCCCCTGAACAAAGGACATTTCTTTTGCCAACTTAGTTTAAATACAAGTCTTGTTAGGTACGTTTCTTTCTTTTTGTCTGGACATAAGGAGTGGAATTATATCTCGGCAAAATTTGTAAGTGACATTGAAGACCAACCTATAATAATATTATGTCTTTCCTCCCATCGCTCTTTCATTTTATATTTCTTGAGTTCATTTTCAGGCTTCCTTTAGATGACAATAGACATATACATGGTATCTTCTTAGTCTATCAAACCATAGCGAGCACAATTTACATTCAGCGTCTTGAATCACTGAATTTAATTCAATGAGACTTAGGAATCCTAGTTGAACTTGTATACCTAGAAATTGTAGGGAGCTGTCACTAAATAAAACTCATTACAATAGAATGTTATAAAGCATAACTTAAAGTGCTATACTTGTATTTAACACTTGCACGTTTTTTGTCTGGTTTTAAATCTGTTATTTTGGTTGAGACTGTTGCTGTGCATGTGTTTGCATCCATTAGATACTGTAAATGCATTTAGAAGAGTTCCAAGGAATTCAAGGAAGTCTAAGTTATCTGAATTTAACTGTCTCTCTTGGTGGTCATGAGGGGAGTAGTTTTGTTTGGAAGGTGAAGAGTAAGACGTGCAATTTGTTGGAATTCATAGTTTTATATGCTTTTTCTGTACTTTGTCACTGAGGCAGTTCTCTGCTTTTATTTTCTTTGCCATGACTGTGGTAAATGTAACAGCCTGACCTTAAAATTTCAGGAATGATGTAGAGCTAATTATGTCACTTTTTTTTTTTTTTTTTTTATGATCTCTGCTATAGTTCCAACTGAATTTTCTGTTATACAGTATCTCCTCTCTCAAAAATTAGACATACAATTTTGATTTAGTTTTTCTTTTGAAAAATGCATGATCCATGATTATGCAGTTCTTCAAGCAAATGAAGAAGATTTGCAAGCTGCATAATTTCTGAAGTACCTCACATGTCCTTCTTAAAAAGTGATCAGTTAATCTACTTAGCTTCCATGGAAACAAGGAGAAATTAAAGAACGTGTTGGCTCTTTGATAGGTGTTAGGCATGATAATAGTCTCGCCTGCCTACCATTTTGGCAAAATTGGGGTGCCCTGAATAGAATGAATAACTGAATTCTGCCTATCATTGAAAAGCAACAGTTACTTTATTTTTAATCAGTCTGCATTCAAAAGGTATTCCATGAAGGGAAATTCTGTCCTGTGGTAGTGAACTTTTTATACATGATTGAAGAGACTGCATATACCACATTATGCACATCAATAAATATCACATTCATTTAAAAAATCTCAGCAGAAGTTAAAGTTGCAATAAATATTCTGGCAGTGGCTTTGATATCTACTTTCTCCCCATAAACCATTAAAAAGAGTAATGTCTTAATTGCTAATAGCCTGCCACATGACAAAATTCTAACTATGAAGTCTAAGTGGACCTTATCTGATAACTGCTTATATTTCTCTCAGATCTTTGTAATCTTTAATACTTAGTTTTGGTAAAAACTTTGGATAAAGGCTGAACCATAAAAAAGCATATAAAACCATATAAAAAGCATATAAAACACCTTTGAGGTATTTGAAGTGACCTCTTCATTTTAGTGAAGAGCTAACTCATATACTCAGTAATATTTTAGAAGTCAGAGTTGTTCATGTGGAAAGGAAAGCATGAATCAGAAACCTATTTAGTCTTAAGACTTGCATCTTGTTTTGGCACCTGTGAGAGAAGCGCTAGCACAGGTCCCAGTGGTCCTTTTACACTGTGCTGGAATTAAGATTTCTCCAGAAGCTATTTAATATTAGATCTATGGTTCAGTCTGTGCTGCAGCCATTCATGTTCAAAAACTACTAATGAAACGTAGTATGATGAAGGTGAAAAGTTTATCTAAATAATATGCTGCAATTTTGCCTTTTGCTTGAGCTAGGTATGGAGTGGGTTGAATTCAAGAACAGTGGGGAGGATTTTTTTTGGAGGGTAGTCTTTTTGCAAAGTCAACTGTTTAAAAACTAGGAAGTGTCAGAATGTAAGCTACCCATGAAAGCATAATCAGCCTCTGTGCGCACGTTCATTATTATACAGTCTTTAATTACACAGTCACCCAGTATTCCCCTTAGGCTCCCTGCCTCGTTCATTGCATTGGATTAATGGTGCCTGGGAAATGTAGCAGCTGTTTAACATGTTTAACCTCATCATTCAAGTGTTGGCCTCTACCTTATTTACTGCACACTCTTTAAAGTGCAATAAATACGCAATGATTCTATCTCGGTTTTAGCATCTATATGATCTTATTTTCTAATCATAACAAAGATTGTAATGCTTTTTTCTCCACTTCAAGATAAAAAAAATCATTATCATCTTAGTGTTATATGTGGAGAAAATGGGATAAGGATAAATCAGAAGCTATTCATGAATTAGTGGCAAAACTATTGTTGGAACTTTTTACTTCATGATACACAATTCAGGCTTTATTGCTGCTAACCAGACTGCAATTTTAGGTGATTGTTGAGCTGATGCATTGCATCTCTCATTTACTTCCCTGATATTTGTGATTGCTTACACTTTTTATTTTTCAGGTACCAGGATCTCAACCTAGACACTCCAGAAATAAAACTCATTAGAGGTGTCCAGATGTTGAAACTGTGGCTTTTCATTCTCTTTGGACATATACCTTAATTGTTATCATCTGTCTAATGAGGCTAGCATATATAACACATCACAAACTGCAACTTAGATTCTTCTCACCATATTTTTAACTGCAAGAACATGCTCTTGTCTTCAGGTAGCTCAGCTGACATTTTACTCATGTTACTTTCTCTTCTATGTTGACAGTATCTCAAAAATCTCAAGCTGATTTATAAACATAGCCCAACTTTTTGAACTAGAGTAACTGACATAAATAAAACTAAGTTCACCAATAAACCCAGTATTAGTTAATAAATTAATAAAATTAATAAATTTACTCCATCAACATTTTTCCCTACAATAACCCTTTCTGACTTCTTTTGTTTAACAGTTTTAACATCTAATTGTCAATATATTGATCTCCCTGCCTAGCAGTATCCCTTAGGGCCAAAGGAATTCTTCTTTCTGCATTTATGTGTATTGCAGGTATCTGTCAGTTTACCTTTATGCTTATTTCTCAGACTGAGCTTATAGCTACACAAAAAAGGAGTAACACGTCGTCCTAACCTTATTTCCATACACTTAACAGCATGTTGATTTTCATGGATTTCATGATGTTTTTCACTGTCTTTTACTAGTTATATGTGGGCAGGAACTAATTTGCTGATGACTTTTTGTAGCTGATGAGTTTTCAATACCTGTGACAAAACTCAGGCAGTGTGATGGAAGAAATTATACAAAACATATATGGTAATCAGGGATTGAACTTTATTTCACAGCAGGTTTTTATGTTTCAGTAATTTTTTTTTTTTATCTTTTTTTTTTTTTTTGAACAGTGAAATATGACGATGTATTTTTTGGGCATTAGTAGTAATTGCAACAGAAAAGTGTAAAAAATAGTGTATGTAGTAATTTGATTTTTTTGTTGTTGTTGTTAAGTCTTAATTAGAGCAGTAGATATGATGCTCTAACGTGA
Source organism: Platalea leucorodia (assembly GCF_965183815.1). Lineage (NCBI taxonomy): Eukaryota > Metazoa > Chordata > Aves > Pelecaniformes > Threskiornithidae > Platalea > Platalea leucorodia. The sequence goes on from NC_138823.1 coordinate 18,071,396, forward strand.
TATGTTAGTCTCTTGGAATACCATAAGCTTCCATGTGGCTATGGGAACATTTTTACTTTGGTTATGAGGATGCATTGATAAGACATTTATGAGTTGGACTGTTCTATCACTTGGGGTTCTGATAAGATACTTGTAAAGCTACTATGACTTTGATAATAGTGTTCAGGTAGATAAGATGTACATGTAAAAAAATCATTGGAATATCATTTAAAGAAAAAAATTTGAACAGTCTTATTTTGATAACATCAAAGGAAAATAAATGTTAGATGAAACAATATAAAAAGTTTGTATTTTAAAAATGGTGTTAGATTTTCACAAGATGATGCCTTTATCTTTCACTACCTATGTTGTTTTATGAAGATAACAAAGTTTTGAAAGCCAGAACAACTGCTTTAAAAAGTGCTCTTTTGATGTAGATTGATGTTTAAATTTGCCTCCTCTTTCTGCTGTAGTAAACCTGTGAGTAAAAAAAAAAAGTCAGAATCATCAAACCAAGTATTAATAGAGACCTATTCATGTGTTTCGGGTTTGGCTGGATGTTTGGGTTTGGTGTAATGACATGTTAATTTTCTTGTTAAATCCTTATATGTATGGGAATTCCTGCATTATTTTTGCTTAAATAAAAATAAGCCACACAATTTTCTTTTTTTTTTTTTTTTTCTCTCTCTCTTTTTTTCCTCCCCTCCTTCTAAAAACGACGTACTTCTGCAGTTTTGGGGGAAACTAGCTTTAGTTGCTTATTGCACTTTTGAGAAAAATATAAGAATAACAAGCTCTGACTAAATGAGGTTATGAGGAGATCAGAAGAGTTGTAAGTTGATGGTATTTTCAATATCCAGTTCCAAATGAATCCATTATTTCTTTTGCACTGGACTGAGTCTAGCTGGAATAATCTCATATTTCCTTTGCTGTCCATGGGATAAAACCCTACTTAATTTAGATTGCTCCAGATGAATAATACAGAACTGTAGTACCACAGGACATACTACAAAGTCTTTCAGAGGTTGACAGTTTACCAGTCTGTTTTTTTAGCAGTCCTAAACTGTTTATTCTTCTCTGTTATTTTGCAGAGCCGAGAGATGGATAGGTGACAGTCAGAGAAAGGGGTAGCTAACAAAATTAAAAAAGTATGGTAAACCTTTTGTCTGCCTAAAAAGGGGTGAATGATAGAGATGATAAAGACAAAGAAAAGACCAAAAACAAACAGGTGAAACAAAGTAATAATTTCTCTTAAGAGTCATAGAGATTTAGAACTAGCAGATTGGAGAGGTAACAATGGGGTCCACGTCTTTGTGGTGAGCAGGGACACTTCAAAGAAAGGTCTGGGAAGAATTACATTAATGTCTAGCCATGTTTTTCTTCCAATTACACCCTTTTACAGAACAAGAACAAAATATGTTCTTTCCCCATATCAAAATATCAAGGAAGCAATCTGTTCAACATAGATATGGTGCTATGTAAGGGAGAAATAACCTACAATATAACAGATTACATAAAGGTGGATTGATATATGAGATAAAGGAAAAGACAAATATCAAATATTTCTGTCTTGTTTCCACGTATGCCTTTTTTTAAGTACATATCTTATCAGTTTGATTATCAGTTTACATTTGTATATGTAAACCATTTGGCCTGTGGGATCTCAGGACCACTGACTCCTACTGTTCTTTGGATACTATGCCCTGATGAACATTGAAAAGGACGCTTTAATAAAAGTGATTCATAAATGACTTTACGGTGTTATTTTCTCCCATCAAATCGATACATATGAACACAGCCTGGTAATGTTTATTGCAAAGACTTGCCCTCCCACCTCATTGCAGTAGTTGTAAATAAGAATTACAAATAGCAAGCAAAACCATGGCACAGTTGCAGGAATGATGCCTATAGGTGTTTATACTTTAGACCCGATCAGTTGTATGGTTTGTTTTTGTTTTTTTTTTAGCTCTTGATTTTGAATCAATGTCCCTGTGTTTAAATAAGATCGGGGTTTGTATTTTTAATTGAAAATTAGGTTCTTTTTTAACTACAGCAATAGGAATGCTGGTTTCCTTAGTAATTTCTTTATAAAATCCAATGTCATCTAAGAACATAAAATAGCTATTTTGTTTAATAAAACTCTTATTCTAATGATTAGATGCAGTTTAAAAACATCTTATTGTGTTCTTGACCAAATTCTAGAAGTATGTTATTTAAATTATGTCTGTTGGGTTAGACTAGTTTACAATGTTCACATGTGATAAAGGATGTATTCAAACTGAATATGATCTACCTAGTCCCGTTTCTCTCCAGGCTTTTTTTTTTCCATTCATAATGTTACTTGTACCCTAACTCAGATAAAAAAAACAGTGATGAGAAGTATCTCTGTCCTGAACCTTGCTGGAGTGAGGATCTGGACTTGAGTCTAGGACAAAAATACAGCTCTAACACTGAAAGAAGACATCATTTGTTATTAACTGCTTAGTCTGGTCTCATGCACACTTAGTTCTTGCTGCTTTACCATTTTCTGCAGCATATGCTTGTGTTTTTACTCTGTATTCACAAAACATTATAATAAATTTATTAACAGTATATGCTTCATCTGGTGGTGCTGGTTGACAGCCAGGAGTGTGCTCAGGTGGACAAGAGGGCCAATGGCATCCTGGCTTGCATCAGAAATAGTGTGGCCAGCATGACTAGGGAAGTGATTGTCCCCCTGTCCTCAGCACTGGTGAGGCCACACCTCGAGTACTGTGTTCAGTTTTGGGCCCCTCACTGCAAGAAAGACATTGAAGTGCTGGAGCATGTCCAAAGAAGGGCAACGAAGCTTGTGAAGGGTCTAGAGCACAAGTCTTATGAGGACTGGCTGATGGAACCGGTGTTGTTTAGTCTGGAGAAGGGGAGGCTGAGGGGACACCTTATTGCTCTCTACAATTATGTGAAAGGAGGGTGTAGTGAGGTGGGGGCTGGTCTCTTCTCCCAGGTAGCAAGCAACAGGGTGAGCAGAAATGGCCTCAAGTTGTGCCAGGGGAGATTTAGATTAGATATTACGAAAAATTTCTTCATGGAGAGAGTGGTTATGCATTGGAACAGGCTGCCCAGGGAAGCGGTGCAATCACAGTCCCTGGAAGTATTCAAAAAAACATGTGGATGTGGTGCTTAGGGACATGGTTTAGAGGTGGACTAGGCAGTTACGTTAACAGTTGGACTTGATGATCTCAGAGGTCTTTTCCAATGTTAATGATTCTATGATTCTATACTTAAGCATGTTAACCAGGGTGAAATACTGAATAAGATTGGGAACACTGGCACTGAAATATCTTAATCATAGACAAATGTTTCACCTGTAGTTATCAGACGAAGCCCTATAATCACTGTGTAGCATTACATTGAAGCCAAGAATATTTTAAGTCCAAGAACCTTTATGTGAAAGTTTGATTACTCAAAGACTTTTAATAAACTTCTTTAAAAGCAACTTATTGCAAAATCAGGATTTGCATATCATACAGAATTGTTCAGAATGTTCATAAGATGACAAGCAAAATATTTACCTAGCCTTGGAACTACTATATCATTTATGATTTATTACAGTATTTGTAACTGACTATGCAGATAGTCCCTTATCAACATTACCAATGCTGTTTCTCTAGTGTTACTGCATGAAGCAGCCACCTAGTTTGCCCACTAGACAAATCATAATTTTCAGTCAATATTTTTTTCTGTCTTGTTTGTTTTACTCTCCTCTTTACTCAGCCAACTATCTCTTTCTTCATTTTCCATGATGTGGTGGATTAACCTTGGCTGGCCGCCAGGTGCCCACCAAGCCGCTCTATCACTCCCCTCCTCAGCAGGACAAGGAGAAAATAGGATTAAAAACTTGTGGCTTGAGATAAAGGCAGTTTAATAAAGAAAAGCAAAGGCTGCACATGGAAGCAAAGGAAACAAACAAAAAAATTATTCTCTGCTTCTCATTAGCCGGTGATGTCCAGCTGTTTCCTGGGCAGTAGGGCCTCAGTAAAAGTAGTGGTTGCTTCAGAATAGAAATGCCTTAATAACAAATGCCTCCTCCTCCTTTCTCTTAGCTTTTATTTCTGAGCACGATGTTGTATGGTATGAAATATCCCTTTGGTCAGTTTGGGTCAGCTGTCCTAGCTATGTCCCCTCCCAACCTCTGGCACACCCCCAGCCTAGTGGCCTTTTGGAGACAGGAGGGTTTGGAGAGACAACCTTGGTGCTCTGTAAGCCCTGCTGAGCAGTAGCCAAAATGTTGGTGTGTTATCAACACCATTCTAGGTACAAATACAAAGCACAGCACTATGAGGGCTGCTATGGGGAAAGTTGACTGAATCCCAGCCAGACCCAATACATTTGACTACATCACTTATTGTTTGCATAGAGTGTCTGTCTTGCACTGTTTTCTCCTGAGATTTTTCCGTGTCAAAACTGGGAGCAGTTTATTCTGCTGCACTAGAAAATAACAGTTGTCCCCAAGTTACGTTCTTAAACAATTCTCTTTGGAGTATGTGCATCAAAGTGATAGCTAAGAGAGGATTTAATTTATTCCTAGAAGAGAGATGTACAGGCAAAATTTTCATCGCTCTGAAAAGTGCAAACTCGTACGGGAAGTAAATAATTTTCTGATGCATGTCTAGAGAAGAGAAAAACGAAGCATACTGCTGATGGCTATTAATCACTGCAAGTGTAATCATGTAACTCAAATTTTTTTTAGGAAAAAAGTAAAGAATTTTAAAATGTCCTTTACAGCCTTGTAGCACTTAATGAACATCACAGAAGCCCATCCTAAAACTTGCTTGACAGCCTGTGTATTTCTTTAGGATAACATTTGCTTATTTTTATTTTATATTGTGCTGCAGGTAGTTGCATAAAAATTTTATTCTGACATGCATACCTTTAATTTTAGCTTACTGTTAGCATTCTTTTACTGCTTTACCCAAGATAGATATACTGGTCTTCAGCAGTCTAACTCCATTGTGACTAAATTTTAAGGTTGGAAAGAAATGTTATTCACCTTTATTAATCATTTAGTGCATTTTTAAAATAATCTCTGTTAATTTACAAATATTTCTTGACTTACCCATTTTTCCCAGTGGTAGAAGAAATTCCTAAGTGTAATTTAACAAGAAGCCTCTAACAATGTAGAACAACGAAGAAAATTTTTAGTGAATGTCTTTCAAGCTGTTCCCTCTGTGTTTTGATTTGTAAGCTTTCGTTCAAATTTCTTGCGAGGTTTTCAGTTTCTGCATTAGCTTGAGAGCGGCGTAGTGACAGTCTGCTGGAACTACTTTATTTTACAGAAAACTTTCCAGTTCTAAGGAGGTGACCTCTGAATCATTGTTAGCTATCTTAACAATGGGCTCTTTTGAAAACAATCCTTGAAAGAGTGGAACTATACAGTCGCAGATGAGGTAGTGACAGAAATACACTACTTCTGACCATTTATGGCAAGGCAATAATCAAGTGTTGCATAATCAGATTGTCCTACAATGCCAGTTAAAACTTTCCCTAAATACAGATAGGGTAAAGGAGCAGAATGTAAAGGCAGTGCAGTCACTAGATCTTGCATGAGACTGGAAATCAGTCAGTTTCAGGTTGAACATCCAGCTCTGCCAATGGAGGTAATTGCTGTATAATTGCTGTTTTGTTCTAATGGCTTATTGATTTGTCATGGCTTAGGTGTATTATATTTGCTGGCATATCACTTGGAATAATAAATCTATAATTGTCTCCAGCTACTTTGTTGGGAAAACTCATGCTGTACTCTCAGTGTTCTAGCAGAAGTAGTGTAAGGCATTTGAGATTGTTAGGTCATCTTATGAGGAAGTCATGCCATTTCTCTTGGATCAGAAACAGTAAGCAAGCAGCTATAGTTGCTCTCCTGAATCTACTTGCAATCTTTATCACTACTTCTACATCCTAGAATCATAGAATCGTTCAGGTTGGAAAAGACTTTTAGGATCAAGTCCAACTGTTACCCTAGCACTGCCAAGTCCACCACAAAACCATGTCCCTAAGCACTATATCTACAAGTCTTTTCTGAGCTTCTGAAAAAGATGACAGATTTCCAAATCGCATTCAGCTTCACTTTTTCACTTTGTCATCTATATTTCATGTAATAGGTAAATGAAAATGGTAATAGGCAGATTAAAGTAATTTTCCTGGCCACCAGGCTATTCACACTGTCATTTGCTTTCATCCTTTTAACTGGGCTGTCGTGTGATGTGTGCACAGTTTGAATAAAAGTTATTGCATCTTCAAGTGCTTTTATGCAATTCCTCTAGATGCAAGGTTTACTCAGTATTGTTCTTGTGGATTCAAGAAAGAACTGGTTCAGGCACATAATCAGAGCTACAAGTATTCACATTGTAGTAATACAGGATCTAGCAATGTAAATGTTTGACTGTTTGTGATAAGTCCTTTACACTGGTTCAAAAATAACACATGACCCATCTGATCAGGACAGGTTTGCAGTTCCATGACAGGGCTTCTGCGTGATTAGACAATGGCTCTACATCTCTGAATAAAAGCACACCTGTGAATAACCTTTGTAGTCTATTGACGGAATAATCTCATACACAGTCAGTGATTTACTTGATTCCACACAAAGGTGAATATTCCTGTTCTTCAGTTTTATCTGTAATATTGATGAAATCAACTCTAAGAAGATTCAAGGGTTTTAATAATGTATCCTCTGATGCTTTTTAAAGGTACACGACAGCTGTAAAGTCAAATGGTGTAGCAACAGTGTCATAAGTATCCCAATAGGTCACATCTTGATTTTTGTGAGCAAGTTTTTTGTTAGTGACCTTTATAAGAATAAAACTGAAGTTTCTTGTAACACTTTTTGGTAATTTTGGAATAATAGTCTTATTACCCATGTACATGCTTGCAGTGGAAAACACCTCTGCTTAATATAAAGGTATCTGATATACATAGTAGAGAATTTGTCAGGTATGAAATTACTGTCCCTGCATTGTTATTTTAATGCATCTTCTGCTTCAGAATACAACATATTCAGGTAGTTTAAGCTGTCTTTCTGATATAGCAGAACCATTAACAGGATGTATGCAGCTGTGATATTTGAGACTCAGTCTGTTTATATACAAGCAATAAAAGATGGCCATACTTACTTCTTCAATGGGATGTTATGTTATAATTTATCAGACTGCATCTGCTTTTCTTCAGGACTTATACTGAACTTTTTTTACAAGAAATTTTAGTCATTTATAGTGCATTGAGTAGATGGCACAATTTTTGCTGTTTACACAGTTATGTCTACGCTTCTCTAATCTAACACTGTAGTTTTGTGTTTTCCTTGCTGTAAGTTTCTATCCTTAGCTTTTTCAACCCTATTTATAATGGTTTCCTGGGTTGAATTCAGTTGTCGTTTTGTAATAAGCCAGGATTTAAAATTCTGCTTCTGCTATCAGTTTATCCTTACCAGCAGTGCTTATAGTCCTTCATAATGTGGTGTCTGTGGTAAGCACTCTTTCTTTAGTCCAAGACATAATTGTGTGGCTGTTCAGCTTAGTTATTCCATGAGTTGACTCCTTATCATTTAATATGCCATAGCTCCATACTCATGTTTGGTCCATTTAGAACCAAGGTTCTCTTGATTTTTCAAGTTAACATTGGTATTGTTGATTCTTACAGCATTTATAACTCATACATTAGGTGTGCAATAGTTCTTTAATGCCAGGAGTGTAGTCTCATATTTATCACAAGTAGCAAGTGTAATAAAATACATAATGGTCATTTGTTCAAAGGAGGTATATAACAGACAGCTTCTTCTTTTGAACAGTTCTTGGATGCTAATTTCAAATTTATCGTTTCCACTCTATTTTTTTCTCTATTATACAAGTTATAAAAGTATAGAGTTATACAAGTAGAAAAATAACATCTCGGCTTAACTGGTCTTTGCAAGGACTGTAATGCTGGATTCAGCTTTAACAGAAATATCTACAGGGCGTATTTACAATACAGTGAGTGTAGAAAATATATTATTTCTCTAAATTTTATTTTGTACACAGAAAAGAGCAGCAGGAAAAATCTAGCCAAAACAATAGCTTGGGATCAGCATGTTAACTTCTGGTGAACTATAAAAAAGAAAAAGTTTGAATATCACTTGATAATTTGCACTACTGTGCATCACTAAGACAACTGAAAAGCTATATCTAGTAAGCAAAATAAAGTAACATGAGCAGGGATTTGGACCAAAGGACAGTCAGAAGTTCCTTCTAGCCTAAACTGTTCTGTGAGTCTATGTTGTAACTTTTACGTGATGTTGTACTTTAATAAGCATCATATGTCTGTAAGATGTCTGAACAGTATTTTCTGAATTATATGAACTGTATTTTCTCTTTTCTTCTCATATTTAATGAAAATGTCATTAATATAAAAAATGAGGTCTATGTATTTAACCTCAAAGGCATGTACAGTGTATCAATGCAAATTTAAAGGCTAATGGATGGTTATAAACAGCTCTTGAATATGTTTTGAATCAGTCTGAAACAATGCTCTTGTTTTCTGTGGTCTTAATTTCTCTTCTATTTTAAAAAATGATATAATTATTTATATCATAACTTGTATAAGCTGTCAGTAAGGTTCAGTACAGGGAGGGAGTGAGGCAGAATATGAGAGGGGAAAAACAAAAGGAAGAATAACTGGTGTGCTTCTATACTTTGTTAGATAGCTATGTTCAGCAGCCTGCAGTTAATCTAGAACGTATAGTTTAAAGAGACATTCAATCATCAGTTAAGTATCTTTATAATTTAGAAGCCAAACTTTTTGTTCCAGTCATTAATTATTTATTTTAATCTTTAAAATATTTGGTATTAAATTGAATGTACATACAGTTTGGAATTTTATACCTTTGTTTCATGCTCTTTAGATATTTGTAAATCTTTCTCATGTTCTACTATGCACTAAAAGCAGATCACTTATGCATTTTATAGACTGAGATTTACTTCAATATATGGATTGGAAAATTTACTCTCATCATCACATTGATATCCCTGCAATATTTAAATATTCTTTCAAACGGCTTGGACACACAATCATAGTAGTGATCTTGTTGGAATTTTACATAATGGGGAAGTATCTTTCTTAATTTTACTTAATCTTCTCCCATCCATATGCAAATGATCTTTTTTCTCTGATTTGTATATTTTAACCATAATAGAGAGTAAAACAATAAAGCATATTATTGGTGAAGCTGATGCATTACTTTGAAGTTGAATCATCATTTCCTAAGTAAGATAAGACCTAGTTTAATTATTCTTTATTTTACCATTTAGAAACTCTGAGCTTTAACTGTTTGCGCTGAAATTATCTGTACTCAATGGCTGTCTCACTTAAAGTGCTTATGGACAGATTCAAGCAAAACACTTCAGCAGTTTTGAAGAACATGGCTTCAGGAAAATACATTCTTTTGTAGCCATTAAAAATAATCTGGCAACCTTTTTGATAAGTTCTAGCATTCTTGCACATTGGATCAGTGACCTGAAATTTGGGAAGGGGATGAATATCTAACCAGATTCAGTTTGTAAAATTCCAATTTGCATATGCTTACTCACTTGTTTAAGAGGATTTAGGTTATAGAAACTAAAATCCCCGAGAGCTTTGTCCTTATCCAAGCTGTAGTCTAATCAGAGCTTCTAGCAATACTTCTGTCTCTTAGCCTTTTCTTTTTGGGGGGTGGGATGAGGCGGTTGAGAGCACTCCATTTTTAATTTGAAAAAAATCTACATTCAACAGCCACCTTTAGATGAAACGTAGATGCAACTCTGTGGTGGATAATCTCGGCTGGTTTCCACATGCTCACCAAGCTGCTCTCACTCCCCCTCCTCAGCAGGACAAGGAAGAAAAATAAAATGAAAAAACTCATGGGTTGGGATAAGGACAGGGAGATCACTCACCAGTTACCATCACAGGAGAAACAGACTCAACTAGGGGAAGATTAATTTGATTTATTGCCAATTAAAAATAGTGTAGGATGGTGAGAAACAAAAACAAAAGTAAAAACACCCCTCCACCCCCTCTTTTCCCAGTCTCAACTTCACTCCTTCATGCCCAAATCTTCTACCTTCTGCTCCCGCCAAGTAGCACAAGTGGAAGGGGAATGGGGATTGTGGTCAGTTCATACCACTTTCTCTGCTGCTCTTTCCTCCTCATGCTCTTGCCCTGCTCCAGTGTGCTTACTCTTGCCGCGTAATTCATGTTGTCTAATTCTAGTTCAGAAGTTCAGGGTGTTCCATTGTTTCTCATAGATGCTGTTTTTTTTCAGTGCTCTGTAGGTATTTATTTTACCATTCATGTTATTATTCCTGTGTGAGTGGATCAACACACAGGTCCAGCATGTTTTGTTTGGTTGTTTTTTGGGTTTTTTTTTTGTTTGTTTGTTTGTTTTTTATAGGAATTGGTAACTGTTTCTCTACAGGCTTTCTTTTTTCCTTTGTTCTCTGACCTTCAGCTTGGTTGGATGCGTCATCCTAAATGTGACACCTTCATAACAGATTTATTACCAGTCTCTCTTTCCTCTTCTTGTTGGCACTGATCTGACCAGATCCAAGGGAAATTTTAGTGTCCTTAAAATTATTGTGCAATGTTCAAATATTCCTAAGACAAAAGCAAGCTGGAACTAATAATCTTACATCCTGGCTAGATGTTGAGCTAGGCGAAATTGGAAAGTTTTAACAATGATAAGGGTACTACCAAATTACAACCTTGGTGGTGGTGTATAGTCACATCTATATTTAGAATATGATGCATATATATGCATCGTGGAATCATTCAAGGCATTGGAGACAAGATTTCTTAATTCCTATTAAAGAAGGGTTACAGTGCTGGTGCAGGTTGAAAACACAGTCTGCCTTGATATTGTCATTAAGAGTAACATCAACAGATTTGAAAGGTTCTACAGGTGATATACTAGCTGCAAATAAATTCGCAGTTGCCAAAAGATAAACTCTGGATGTGTCAAGAGATAAATTCTGGATGATAGCTTCAATAGTCTTGAGTTTGGACTTCTATCTGCAGACATATACCGTATAAGAAAAAGGACAGCACTATTCAGAACAGAAGGGTCAACAGTGTATGTACAAATCTGCTTGGGTCCCATAGTGCCAGAAAAATTCCCTAGAAATAGTTCACTTTCATTTATATGATCTTCAAAAGCATACTGACAGATGGAGATGAAGTTACTGAATTTATTGAAATATTCCATTTTCCTGAAGATTTTCTAAAGATGAGTGAAATGCCTTAGTCAAATCAGCAATGACAAAAATGAGTTTCCTGCTGCTGGTCATATTAGTAAAATAGTATATTTTATGTTTTTATCATAGCTTAGAATATTTTGTAAACATTAATGGACCACGTTCTCTACAGCTTCAATCTTTTTATGGTGATTAACAACTTCCTTATATTTTTCTCGTTGAAATCAAATGATTTATTCTGTGGAAGAAAACTGTTCTGATTTTAAAATGAGAAAAGCCCCATCTATTTAAATAGAAATTATTCAAACACAGAAATTATAGAATTTATGTAACTGCTAATAAATGGATTTCAGCTTAATGTTACCTTAAAAATTATTTCAGACATTTCTGCATATGGTGACTATTGTTGTGTTCAAAGTATACAGATTGCAAACACAGCTACAGCTGTTGCTTCCAGTCACTTATTTTCCTAAAAAAACCCCAAACAACTTCAAAGTCAAGAATTAGAAAGATAAATTCAGAAGAGACTATGCAATTTTTGTTAGCATCTTTCTTCGAATATTTCTGCAGTTTTGGTAATTCCCTTGCAAATATTTTATTAGTTAAGGACACTTGTTCAGCTTCCATTCACATTGTTATTTCCTTTTGACAAGCCAAGCAGTAACCAGTGGTCTAAGGGATTTTCTGTTTATTCTCATTAGAACTGTTCCTGTAAAGTATCACAGACTTAGATAAGATTCTTTGGTATTATTGTTCAATTTATTCTTTCTTGCTATTGCCTAGTTTCTATAGTTCCATAAGGAAAGCTAACAGTGTAGTTTTCTGCTATTAAAAGTTATATTAAGGGAGAGCTGATGAAATTGATAGATGTTTTCTCTCTTTAACAAAACTACTTTATTTTTTGAGGTGTAACTATAGCACCCTTGAATGTGGAACTGTATTTCAACTTTTAAAATAAAAATGTTGATAGTTGTATGAAGCTTCCTTTAAATAATGCAGTGATCCATGTTTAGTCCAGCTAAAGTCAGGTACATTCAGGAAAAGTTGCCAAGAATTAGTTAACTATGCCCAAATGCTGTTCCTCCAGGCTGAAGAAGCTGTGTTAATGATAGCATCAAAGAGCTTGGAAATAGTAAATGTTGATTAGCTAAAGTATGTTTGACAGGCTATGTTGTGTAAGGTAACAAATACAGTGGATATGAGTCATCTTGGGGGTTTCCTGAGTATTAAACTATATTTTCTCATTAGTTCCAGCATCAAATCAGACAGTGTTTTTATTTTGGATGGTATTTAAAATTTACTTCACTCCCAAAGCATGTACTCAAAGATAAAAACATTCTTACATGCTCCTGTAAATTAGGACTCAAAATTGTTAAAAGGGTAAACTATTTTTCTCTGGGTTCTAAATACTGCTAAGCGTTCTGATAAACCTCAGTATACAGACTATTATTTCAGTTTATGCTTTTGGCTGAAATTAGACTTAATGTCTCAGCTGTTTAACTCAGTGGACTTTTGAACATTCTAAATATCTTTTAACAAAGTGAATAATGGGAGATGCCAGCAAGGTAATACCTGGTGAATGTTATAGAAGAGAAAGTTAAAATTTAGAAAATAGTATTGTACTACCAGAATTTTTAAATTATCCTAAAGACTAGTGTGTATAAATTTTAATATGGACTTTAAAAGGTTGTAGAAAAAATACTGTCCTGAATTAAATTCTAAAGACAATTCCATAAAGAGAAGAAAGATAGAACTTATAGTTGAGGATATTTGAGCATTTTCATTTATTTTTTTTGACAAGTGCTGTGTTATTTCAATTTGTATGTACAACTGTCCTCCTTTTTCTCCAAAACATATGTACTTGAACCCCAGCTTTTGTGAACATTTATATGAATGAGAAGTCCCATGGTGCTATTAAACTGTTTGTATGGATAGAGTTCTACAGAGCAGTTAATTTTCTAAACCTAAATTAAGAGTAACTTATTTTATTGGAGGTGTAGTTATTATGTAAAGTCCCACAGGGCTCATTCATTAGCTGAGCCAACTTTTTTATAGCTGACTAGTAAATAACTCAATTTTAAAAGGCAGAAGATGGCACTGAATAGGAAAAGAAGGAAGTATGTATATCCATAAAGTCTATAGGTACCTACAATATATGAGAACATATTTATGAAATATTTCATGCTTATAGTAAAAATCATTAGATAAATTATACAATAAAATTCATGCAAATGTAACTGCTGTCCCTCTGAAAAAAATATTGCCATGGAGAATGGTTGTAACTAGTTTTTCCTTATACTAGAAATGTTGGGCACTTTTGATATACCTAAAATATTACTTTCAATGGTGGCTGCCATTGTTTTCCCATTGCATTCTCAGGGGAGCCTCATCTGACTTTTCCGTAAGTGACCTTAGCCCCATTACCCTCCCGCAATTAATTATGTTTTTTTCTTTGTGAAATGCTCACATTCTGGTTCGTCACTTTACGTGATCAGGAAACAAGAAGTACCTTGACAACTGGCACAATTCAGCAAGGGTGCAGAAGGTTAGCACCACCGATATAGCAGGGAAAGAACAGCTGCTTCTTTTATAGATTCTTTTTTTACCCCCATAGAGTTTCATTGACTAACTCTATACCCTCGGACAGGCGTTCTGTATAACACATTATACGCTAAACATGTTGTGAATTCATACAGGGACAAGACCTGACTGTATGCATAAATCCTCCTCCTCTCCTTTCCTGCCTTTGCATACCTATTTCTTCTATAAGGAAACCCAGGAGCACAAAGAAGGTGCTGCAACACGCTCTGATGCATCTCCCACCTGGGGCAGTCAGGCACAGCTGGAGGTCCTGTGGAGTGCACCTTCTCATGGTTTTGATACAGACATCATTCCAGCCCATTTGTATTTGAACTCAGTGCAAGATTCATTCCCTGTCCTCACACTTGCTCTTCGCTAGAAAAATAGCTACACCACATCTAAGAGCAGGGCCTTCTTTCCTATCTTTTCGGAAAACAAGCAAACAAACAAAACCAAACCAAAACATAAACCCAAACCAAAACAAACATAAAATCTATTGTGATCAGAATTGAGGCTAAATAAATCACACTAGTTTTTCTGTGGTTAAGGTGGAAATTCTTTTATATATCAGGAATGACCAAGACATGGAATCTGTAGATAAAAATCTGATAGTTAGAATGAAGGAAGGATATTGATAACCTTTAAAATATAACTGAAAATCACATGACACTGGGCTCTTTGTTCCTTTTGAAATGAAATTCCATCCTATGTTTATAAAAATATTGATGCTTTAACAGTAACAGTGAATAGACAACACTATTTCCTTTATTTGAACATACATATAAATATAGCAATATTTAGGAGAAGGTATCATCTGTTAGGTCATTCAAATTGCTTTCTGTTTTGTTTACTGGTCATAGTAATACCTAAACCTTGAAGTTTAGTTTACCATAGTAATACCTAAACCATGAAGACATATGTCATAGTTTAACAATTGCTTGCATTATTTATCATCCTAATTGACACTAAGAAATATATGTTCTTGATTCATAAGTTATTAATTTTTATTTTCCTGCATGCTGCTTTTTGAGTGCTTTTTCTCCTTATGATTTTAGTTCTAATGTTCAAGAGAAGACAGATGATTATACTATTGCTGATTCCTTGTGCTTTGCGAGCAAAAGTTGTACAAATATATAATGGTATCTTTTCCTAGCTCTTTGAATAAGCAAGTCCTGCAGTGGGAACACTGGCACGGCAATTTCACAACAAAATTAGATATGTAATGTGTATTCAGTAATGTATATATAAATTGTACATACCCTCATTTTTCAAAGTGGGATTATATAGATTTTTCCTTATTTTTCACGTACTAGTATTTATTTAATCTGGGATGCCTTGTTGCAACAAATAGCATGTAATGAATTCAAGTGCAATTTTACTAATGACAAACAAATCTAGTTGTCTGTCATATTTCCATAGATATGATCAGTGAAGCAAAAAATGGGCACTATTCTAAAATGTTGTTAAAATAAAGAGAGATTGGTCTTTGCCCGGTATTTCTCTGAAGTACTACAGATTTTGAATCTCTGCTGAAGTGATAGCAAGTCTTCAGTATTGTACTTTTCCACTGTGCACCAGTGATCTCTCTTCTTTCAAAATTGTTTTCCCTTATAAGAACCACATTCTTATCTTTTATTTTCCCTCCAGTTACAGGAGGGAAAAGACAGACAAGTTACCTCCAGCATGACAAGTTAACTCCAGCATGACTCTGTCAAATTGCATTTGTGTAGTAAGTGACCATTTCTTTTCCCCAAGGCCCATTTAGTCACCTCTAGAATTTTCCTGTCCTTCACAAAGGCAGAGGATAAGAGAAAAACAACATTCCTATCTTGATATCCCTATACTGGTAGCTACTGTTGCTTTGGGCTCTCCCTTCAGTACATCACTGAATGGAAATCTACAGAACCCTTCAGTGAGATATACAAAAACCACAAGGATAATTTAAAATTAAATTTAAAATTAAAAATTAAAATTAAATAAGATAGTTACAAATTTTTCATTTTTGTATGACCAAGTTTCCAAAATAATGAGTATTTTAAACAGTCTCAACAAGAGTTAGTCTTTTAAAAAAATTAGGTCTCTAACCTCACCAGAAATCATGCCTCCTTTTACTGTTAATGTCCTTCTATATGAAATGATTTCTGAAAACAAAAACAGATTTATTTTCTCCCCTCTCAAAAGCCTTAAACATCAAAAGATCATGCCTGATTCATTATTAACACATTTAACAAAAAAACCTGTATTTATGCTTAGAGATTCTTCTCTTTTTTTTATAAGACTACAAAGAAACAAAGGACTATCTAATACAAATAATATTAGCATAAGTGTTTTCTTTTCTTAGGCACAAATAGCAATACTCGTCTTTTGGATCACAGATTTATAAGTCAGTGGTAACGACCACAGGAAAAGAGAAATCCATCCTAGCCATCTCTTATTGTAGCCAACATGAACTGCAAATCTCAAAAAGCAGAATAAATCATAAAAGAGAACATAAATCAAAATACAAAAATAAAAAGTAGCCAAAATATAAAATAAGATACAAAGATGCGTTTAAGCAATATGATTACTTTTGACTTTTCAAAGGTAGTCATTATATAAAATAAACTTCTTCCAAATGCTCAAACTATGCAATACCCTGTAGAAATAGTGTTTCTACTAAAATGTACTCTATAACAACTTCTGCTGTGAATTGCAACTTTGTTACACATGTGCATTATATGAAAGAATGTATTATAATTAGTGACATTTTTAGTCCAGCTAAAACATTAAAGTGGTGGACTCTTACACGCAGCTTTGTTGGTAGGAATTCAGGCTATGTTCCAAGAAGGTAGCCCATAATTCCTTTTATTTCTCTTCACTATTTGGTGACTCATACTGGTTTCCAGTTTTGTATCATTTTTTTAAGTGTTAATTATGATATTACTAATTGAACTGTTTGAAAACTTAGTGTTTCTTCTGCTAATCTTAAACAACCATAAATAATTTCTATTAATCATAAATGAACCCTTTACAAAGAGGGACTAGTGAGAGTTTATCAAGAAATGAGACTGTCAGGCTCTGAACCCAACTTCTTAGGAGTTGTTGAAATAAATATGCAATGCAGGGAAGCTGAAACAAGGGTGGTAGAGCTAGCAGTAAAAAATGTGAATATGAATATCATTTGCCCCCTTAGTGACTTCAAACAAAGATGAAATAGTGGTCTTTCCTAAAATCATGTTATTTAAAATGTGATTATCTGGCAAAAGCCCAGTAAGCAGTATTTTTTTTCCTGTCTGTTTCAAAGGAAGCTTGTTGACATTCTCTAAACAAACCTAAAAGCTGTTTGCACTTCAATCAAAAAAAAAAAAAACAAAACAAACTATCATTTCTGTTCCTAAGGAGAACCAAGAAATGACACAAAAATATTCTGTTTCAAATTCAGAAATTAATTGATGCTAACATGAAATTTACGAAGAGTATAAAAGTGGTGTAAGCTAGGCGTGCAGGAAAGATTAAAGTAATAAAGGAAAGATTTGCTATAATTGTAAAGGGATATGAACGGGGTTTGGGGATGGTTGATTTCATTTAAAACTGTCATTCAAATAACATCTTGTTCAACTTAATTCCATTTATGAAAGCAAATGAAATATAAGCCTATGGAAGTAATCTCTCAAATACAGCAATCACATAGGATAAAGGAAAATAGTAACTTTTTTTTTCCAACTAACTCCTGTAAATAATTATACTCTGCCTAGGAATTTTTTTGAATGCAGAATCAATTCCTTTAAGTCTTCCTGATAGAGATGTCTGATAGAAAACAAGATAAGCAAGCTCACTGTATCAGCTTTGCTCAGCTATATATCTGTTTAAATTTGACAAAAAGCATGGAAACTCTTGCTATTTAGGATAAAATAGTAATTAGAGAAAGCCATTGGCTCAGCTACATCAGAATAGTAGCCCCAAAAGAGAATAAATATAAGCAGGTATAAATACATTTACTGTCTAGCATATATTCTATAAGAAAACTACATTAAGTTACTGGCAGATAAAAACTGAGTAGTTCTGTAGGTTTGACATTGATAGTCTCATCAACATTGAAGATAAGAGAAGTGAGTTTGTGTCTTCGTTGGGATATCTTACGTTGTTTCTTCAGGACAGCTTTAACTTTTATTGAAGGTCTATGTTCTGGGGAGAGTTTGAACCTGTTTTTTATCTTTTTTAAATTATGAATTATATTCTTCTTTTGCTAGAACTGTGAACAAATACAAATAAAGCAATGAGAAATGTTGATCTTTGTTGTGCTTTTTGTTAGACGGTTTTATTTTGTTGGTTTTGATTTTTCTTTAACTAAACAGAATAATAAAGCCTTTCAAATTTTTGTGAAGTCTTTTTTTTAAATAAACTTCAACTCTTTTTCATTTCCTTGTTGAAATAGAATGTTCTTTATTTGCTCTTTGTCACATTTTAATTGTATTCAGGGCATTAATAGCTGAAAGCTTTGAGAAATGAGGTGTGTGCTACTGACAATATGACCCTAGAAAAATTATTTGAGTTAAAATCAAAACACTTGCTGTTTGTTTTGTTGTTGTTTTTTTTTTTTTTTTTTTTTTTTTTCTCCTCATAGTCAAACCACTAAATGTGGAAATGTAAAAAAAGTGGCAGCAAGACCTTTAAAGAGAAATTTTCAAACTATGGTTTAGGGATATTTGTTGCTGTTATTGTTGCATGTGACAAACTAATTTTGTTTTAAGATTTCTGTCCTTTTTATAGTTAGGATCTCTCGTGAAAGAAGTCTGTGAAAAACATATTTTGTACTAAATTTCCATTGCCTATGTACCGTATTTCTTGTGTTTGTAGATGATGAATGCATTCCTAATTTTCACATCTTGAGCACAACATTTTTTTTACAAGTTTCTAAGACATAACAGACTGCATCCAAGGGTGCTGAGAGAGCTGGTGAATCTCCTTGCAAGGCAAATTTCTATCATCTTTGACAGTTTATTGAGCTTAGGAGGGATCCCCAAAGACTGGAAAAAAGTTGCATGATCTTCAACAAAAGCAAAAAGCTTGACCTGTGCAACTGCAGGCTGACCTTTATGTCAGTTCCTGGGGAAATCATGGATCAAGTTCTCTTGGAAGCCATTTCTTGGCATGTGAAGAAAGTGATTGGGAACAGCTAGCATGAATTTATCAAGGGTAAATCACACCTGGCAAAGCTGATTGTTCTTTTGTAATAAATCACTAGGTCACTGAACAAGGGGAGAGCAGTGAATGTTGCCTACCTCAACCTTATCAAGGCTTTTCACTCTGTCCACTCATCCAGAGTTGGATATGTGAATATAATGTCCTGACTTGGATGTAAGAATACTGTAGGAAACAACCGGATAGGTGAAAAAAAGGAAAAAACAAACAAAAAAAAAACCCAAAACCAAACCAACCAACCAATGCCCCCCCCAAAAAAAAAAACAAAAAAAAAACCCAAAAAACAAACCAGGTTAGATGATAGGATAGAAGGTAGTGGTTAATGAATCATGCTGTACCGTAGGCCAGGAGCAAGAAGGGTACCACAGGAGTCTACTCTAGGATATTCCATTTTGCCATTGATTGTGAAGAAGCTATGAAGTGCACTCTCATCAGGTTTGCAGATGACATCAAAATGGGAGAATCAGTCAAATGCTCAAGAACAGTGCTGCTATCCAGAGGGACCTACACAGGCTAGAGGAATGGGCCTACAGGAACTCTATGAAATTCAACAAGGACAAGTGTTAAATCCTGCAGCTGGGAATGAATAACTCCTGCACACAGTCAAGGCTGGGGAGTGGCTCTCCAGAAAAGACCTTGATGCCCTGGTGGACAGCAAGCTGAGTGTAAACCAACAGCATGCCTTGGCAGCTGAGAAGGTCAAAAGCATCCTGGGCTGGATTAATAGGAGCGCAGATTGATGGATGTGATTATTCTCCGTTACTTGGCCCTCCTTAGACTCCATCTAGAATAGTCCATCCAGTTTTGACAGACTGATTAACTGAAGTGACTTCAGTGGAGGACCGCCAAGGTGATCAGGAGCTGGGCCACTTGCCCTGTGAGGAGCACCTGAGGGAGCTGGGCTTGTTCAGCCTGTAGAAGTAGGGTCTAATATGAGCCTGCCGGTAGGTATGAGGAGGTTATTGAGAAGACAGAGGCAGGCTCTTTACACTGCTACATGATGGGAGGGTGTGGGAACAATGAGCATAAGTTAGAACAAGTTCAGACTAGATATAAGGAAAACCTTTTTCCCGCAGGTACAGTCAAGCAACAGAACAGATTGCCCAGAACAGTCTCCATCCTGGGAGGTTTTCAAGAGCCAACAAAAAAGCCCTGAGCAACCTGGTCTGACTTCAGAGCTGAGCCTGCTTTGAGCAGGAGCCTGGCCTAGAGACCTCCTGAGGTCCCTTCCAGGGGACCTCAGGGAGGTGATCAGGAAAGCCAACGCACAGCTGGAGCTGAACTTGGCTAGGGATGTGAAAAATAACAAGGGTTTCTTTAAGTACTTAAGACAACAAAGGAAGATGAAAGAAACTGTACCTGCCCTGATGAACAAAACTGGAGACCTGGCTACAATCGACATGGAGAAGGCTGAGGTGCTCAGCCACATTTTTACCTCACCGGCAAGTGCTCTAGCCATGCTGCCCAACTCACAGAATCCAAAGGCAGAGACTAGGACAATGAAGTACCATCCACCGTAGGAGAAGATCAGGCAGGTTCAAGACCATCTAAGGAACCTGAAGGCGCACAAGTCCATGGGACTTGATGAGATGCATCTGTGGGTCCTGAGGGAACTGGCAGATGAATTTGTTAAGTCACTATCCATCATATTTGAAAAATCATGGAAGACCGGTGAAGTTCCCAGTGACTGGAAAAGGGGAAACATAACCCCTATTCTTAAAATGGTAAAAAAAAAGAAGACAAGGGGAACTACAGGCTGGTCAGTCTCACCTCTGTGCTTTGCAACATCATGGAGTAGATCCTCCTGGAAACTGTGCTAAGGTACATGGAAAATAAGAAGGCAATTGGTGATAGCCAATATGGCTTCACCAAGGGCAAATTGTGCCTGACAAATTTGGTGGCCTTCTGCGATGAGGTTACAGCATGGGTGGATAAGGGAAGAGCAACTGATGTCATCTACCTGGACTTTTGCAAAGCATTTGATATTGTCCCACACAACATCCTTGTGTCTAAAATGAAGAGACATGGATTTGACGGGTGAACCAGTCACTGGATAAGGAATTGGCTGGATGGCCACACTCAAAGAGCTGTGGTCAACAGCTCAGCGTCTGGGTGGAGACCAGTGACAAGTGGTGTCTCAGGGGTCCATATTGAGACCAATATCATCTTTGTTGGCTACATGGACAGTGGGATTAAGTGCATCCTCAGCAAGTTTGCAGATGGCACCAGGCTGAGTAGTGTGGTTGATATTGTAGAGGCAAGGGATGCCATCCAGAGGGACCCTGACAGGCTAGAGAAGTGGGCCCATGTGAACCTCATGAGGTCCAACAAGGACAAGTGCAAGGTCCTGCATCTGGCTCAGGGCAATCCCAAACATGGATACAGGCTGGGCAAAGAGTAGATTGAGAGCAGCCCTGTGGAGAAGGACTTGGGGGTATTGGTAGATGAGAAACTGGACAGGAGCTGGCAATGTGCACTAGCAGCCCAGAAAGCCAATCGCATCCCGAGCTGCATCAAAAGAAACATGGCCAGCAGGTCAAGGGAGGTGATTCTGCCCCTCTACTCTGCTCTGGTGAGACCTCACCTGGAGTATTGTGTTCAGCTCTGGGGGCCCCAGCATAAGACAGACATGGACCTGCTCGAGCAAGTCCAGAGGAGGGCCACGAAGATGACTGGGGGCTGGAGCACCTCCCCTTTGAGGACAGGCACAGAGAGTTGGGGTTGTTTAACCTAGAGAAGAGAAGGCTCTGGGGAGATCCTATAGCAGGCTTCCAGTACTTCAAGGGGGCCTACAGGGAAGATCAGGAGGGATTCTTTATCAGGGAGTGCAGTGATAGGACGAGGGGTAATGGGTTTAAACTGAAAGAGGATAGATACAGATTAGATACTAGGAAGAAATTCTTTAGTGTGAGGGTGGTGAGACACTGGAACAGGTTGCCCAGAGAAGTTGTGGATGCCCCATCCGTGGAAGTGTTCAAAACCAGGTTGGATGAGGCTTTCAGCAACCTGATCTAGTGGAACGTATCCCTGCTGATGGCAGGAAGGTTGGAACTAGATGATCTTTAAGGTCCTTTCCAACCCAAACCATTCTAGGATTCCAGCTTGAACTGCCCTATGAGCTTGTAAAATGCATATGGGTGAGAAATACTTTTTAGAAGATCCCTCCATGTTTGCAACTACCTGTGAAAGTTGAAGACAGTATGTAATTTGAGAGAATATCACAGCTGTAACAATTACAGAAATAGGAGAGAATCAGATACCTTGCAGTTAAGTCCACTGAGACAAAATGTTATTTGAGTATAGAGAAGTTATTTTTGCATGTGTGTACATAATGTGTGTGTATACAAATATGTATATATATGCATATATACTTATATATTTATGTATAGCCTCCTTTTGACTTTGTGCAATTCTTTTTGTGTCACTACTCCCTTTTTTGCCATGTCATCTGTTCATCAGTTTAAGCTGTATTGGAAAATGGACAGTGTTGACACAGTGGAATGCTGGTCGCTGTTGCTAGTTTTAAGCGCTCATGTGCTACAAGTGATATTTTACTTAATATTACTATTGCCTAAAATTTTACAAAGTAAAATAAGGTAGTAATAATTTTCCTCATATCCTTTTAATTTCAAGTACTCTATTAACACAAAGAGCTCTGATTTTTCTAAGATCCTTACACAGAATTTCCTCTTTAAGAACCTGGAGTATAGAATCAGACTCGGTGTATTTCAGCAATTGTTGTTATGTAGATGATTTTCATTTGCTTATAATAATGTATAGCTATTTTCTAGATGTGAGCATATACCCACAGGGAGTTTGTTTTATTCTTCTAGAAATAAATTCCTTATTTATTTCAACAGAAATTGAAAAGGAAAGCTGTGGGGATCCTGGAACACCATTGTATGGTATCAGAGAAGGGGATGGATTTTCTAACCGTGATGTTTTAAGGTTTGAGTGTCAGTTTGGATTTGAATTAATTGGAGAGAAATCTATCATTTGCCAAGAAAACAACCAATGGTCTGCCAACATACCAATCTGTATTTGTATGTACCAAATCTTTTTTTATTATTATTTTTAATATATAACATTATAATAAGTTTTTCCTTACATGTAATAATTTGTGTGATTGGTTGCAGAGCTAGCACAATGCAATTAATTCCACTGACAGGATGAATTTACTTTTGTTCAGTGGTGGGTTTGCCTAATGATTATGCCCAAGACAGGTTCTAGAACTGCTAAAATATTTTTTTTTTTACTAGCAACTCTTAAAGCAGTTGTCTTTATGTGATTTAATATAATGTTTTATTATTGGCTTTTTTGTAGGATTCTGCAGATTTTATATATTTGATACATTTTTATAGCTACTTTTATAAGTTAATATATTTCCTTAGATTAGAAGTTGCTGAATTGTAATCAAGGGTTTAAATTATTTATATTTTTCCCCATGTATTATATATGAATATCTTTTAACGCTTAAATGATCATAGACATTTATAGCTCTCTTCCAGTTACATTATACAGCATAAGTAAAACCAATAGTGTTATATGTATTTGTGGTAAGACCTTTCTTAACATTTCCACTGAAATAGTACAGATCAAATATATTCAGAGTGCAATCAGTTGCTTTCATCCCTGCAACTCAGTTTAATATGGCTTAACTGAAATGGTTGAATATAAAATATTATCCTGATAACAACAAAACAACTCTGTTGTCTCTTTGAGGTTAGTTAATTTCTTGTGCTTCTGTGTGAACAACAAATGATAAGAGCACTATTGACTTTCTGGCTCTTTAACGTGCTCAGTGAGAGGTCTGCTCATCTAAACAGTTCCCTAAAGGAGAAAATAAGTGGTGCCAAGTGATTAAGCCTTGTTGAACATGGGTAAATTATAAGGACTGCCGTGGGCTTCCAATGCAAAAAGGATGTTCTTTATTACCTGGGGGCTCTTCTTGGGAAGTAGTTTTATTGAGGGGAAGGGAATAAAGAAATAATAATAAAAAAAAGGAACCTTCTTTCTAGCTTCACAGATCATAACAAATACTGAATTATTCAGTTGAGGCAATCAGCAAGTTTAAGGATATCTTACAAAAACTTAGTAATAAAATAAATCCTTATTGAAATGTTTTATTCTATTATCTATTTTCTTTCTCTCTTTTTTGGCAGTTCCTTGCCTTTCCAATTTCACTGCACCAATGGGAACAGTTCTTTCACCTGATTATCCAGAGGGATATGGGAATAATTTAAACTGTATCTGGACAATAATTTCAGACCCTGGGAGCCGAATCCATCTCTCTTTTAATGACTTTGACTTGGAATCTCAGTTTGACTTCCTTGCAGTTAAAGATGGTGACTCTCCAGATTCTCCCATAATAGGAACATTTACTGGTGCTGAAGTTCCTTCCCATCTTACCAGTAATGGTCATATTTTGCGTCTGGAATTTCAAGCTGACCATTCAATGTCAGGGCGTGGATTTAACATCACTTATAACAGTGAGTAATAGTATTTTTTAATGTATGTGTGCGTTTTGTTTTCAGCATACAGTTTAGGAGATATGTATAAGGGTGTAAAAATGATGTTATGGTGATACACCTTCAAATAAATCCTATGTACCTACAAATACCTAATTTAGGTGGTTAGATTGTCTTTCAAATACAGTGTTAGGGCTGAAAATATATGTATATTTATCATTTATGGCATTAGAGATCATAGTGATGGGAGTGTTTAGAAGACTGACAAATCAGGCCAGTTTCAAATTGTAAAACAGAACTTTACTAAATTTGCTAACAGCACACTTTGGGCTTCCGGTTAAATCCTACGTAATGTTAATCACCATCATTACATGTACAAAACTGTTGTTCTTGATCACTCATATGCTAGTTTAGCTGTGAATGTATGTAATACCCTGGAGCTGATGACTGCAGTCCATGCTAACTCCTAGTCAGGGAGGTTAACATGGGCAGCCATAGGAGAGCTCTTTGATAAGAGAAGTCAAACCACAGTAGGCTTGTCTTCTTTTTCTCTGTTTTACCTTCCTTATGGCTGATGATTTTAAGCTATTTTTCCCACTCCCAGGAAAGGAGGTCTCCTGTTCTCCTGGTACTACTTACCTTGTTCTTTTTTGTCTTGTCAGCCATCCTTGTGTATTCAGGAGGATGTCTTGGCCTATTTGCAGTCCCTTGTGTTTATCTTGTCTTTTGTTTAGCAATTTTTTGCTACTTGGATGCCTTCTATGTGCAACTACACCCCTCTATCTTTGCCCATCTGGTGATCAAATTGCTCACATGCTTATGTAAAATGCTTATATGTTGTTCTTGGCTACACCATTACAATTTTAAAAACAATACTTGCATGCACTTGTTAGTTACTCTGGTTTGGTATACTTGTATATAGGCTAGAGATAAGTTCATATTAATTATATCCTGATTAATACACTTTTAACTTACAAATGTAACAGCCATGGGGAGAGAAATTTCTAGACTGCTATTCAGAGCAACTGCAGTAAATAGTAGTTGGGCTTCTGTCTTGAGCACTCTGAATTGTACCTACCTATTTGTAGCTTTTGGAAGGGAAACCAGCATCTTCTGTCACCTTTTGTATTTTGTTTATCTATTACACAGAAACAGAGAGTTTCCTGTTAAAATGGAGTGCTGTGTATTTCACTTGCTTCTGTCCTGAGGGAGATGAAAAGGTTGAAACTAACCAAAACCATACATAGCTCCATATTTACTACTTGACACTACATTTGCTGACAGCATAATAAGTGAAGGTGACATTAAATATCTTCTCCAGTACTAAATATCATTAGCACTTATTCATCTTACTTTTTGCTGGCAAAATTGTTACTTTTTCTCTGAAGGACATATGAAGAACTGCCTGTGTTGTATTGCTATCAAATTATTTGGCATTCATCCCACATCAAAGTCCAGGCAGGGTATATTTCCAGCTAGGGCAGACACTATGATGCAATATGTAAGTCTAGAGCATGAATAACACTGTAAAATATAGTGTGAAGCTTTCCTGGGAGCATATGCAAAACTAAATTTTGCCACCACAGCAGTGAAGTGAGAAGGACTGGGTTTAGCCAAGTTATTGCTTTTGGGGCGTTGGAAGGAAATTAGAAGGAGAGGAAATGCCTGAAGTATCAGCCTTGCAACTATATGTAGAGGATGGTAGGGATAAGAGAGTGGCTATTGGGGGACTCATCATATTCTCCAGCCAGAGATGCCCCACCTCACATATTTGGATTTTTTTTTTTTTTTCTTCTTTCTGATGGTAGAGATAGCAGAGTAGTTTACTATGCCAACATGTAGACAAAATAGGCAAAAGATGATGGATATTTTGATATTCCCAAAAGTCTGACATCATGAGTAACTGGTCCCATTCCTATCTTTTTCCCTAACACCTAAGAGTGTGATAATTCCAGGGGTTTACTTGGAATATGAGTGAATCTTCAACTGCATGATTTGAAGGAGCGCTGTATACCCACATCTCCCCTTCCCAGATGAATGTGTTACATGCTCGACTATATGAAAAAAAAATAGTCTTTATTGTTGAAGATGTTTTACTCTGAATAAAACAAAAAAGAATCCATTAAACCAAAGAGGAAATGAGATTAAGTGAGCTTGGGAATTAAGAGACCCAGACTCCGCATTTTTCTCCAAGGAATGTTAATAATTAATATTATTTTCATAGTATT
Source organism: Platalea leucorodia (assembly GCF_965183815.1). Lineage (NCBI taxonomy): Eukaryota > Metazoa > Chordata > Aves > Pelecaniformes > Threskiornithidae > Platalea > Platalea leucorodia. The sequence goes on from NC_138823.1 coordinate 18,098,063, forward strand.
GCAAGGACTAAATTCCCCTGTGGCTCTCTATTTTTCTTGCATCACAGTTCACCTCACCATCTTTTTTTTCTTTCTTTCTTTTGTTTTGTTTTGTTTGAGATTCAGTCTTTCAGAGAAGTATCTCTTAAGACTCACCTTGAACATTGCTGTCTGAATAGGAAAGAGATAAGCTGACACCAGATTACTGTATAAACATTCTTTTTCTGATCTTGTCTAATATTTCAGCTCACAGCCCTCTATCTTAGCTGCTTCATCCCCAGGTCATTTCTCACAAATGTAGAATATAAGCGTGAAGAAAATGTGGTGTCTTCTTATTGGTTCCTGTAGTTACCAGTCATCACTACAAACTAAACTGTGAGCTGTAGCTAGGTATCTTAGTACCATAACTAAATATTGGAAAGTCTGGGATTATTCAGTACTATTGAAATATAAAATCAGTTATAAAGAAAATGAGAGACTGAATCCATGTTTCTTAACAGAAGTTGTAACATCTGTTCTATGTTTTCTTCTCTTTTAACATTTATAAGAGTTTTGCTTACTTCTTTAAGGTTTCACTGTGGTGTGGTCAATGGTGTCAAGTCTAATTCTAGTGATGACAAAAAAAAAATAAAATTAGAGAGTCTAAGGCAGTCTTCTTGGATAAAAATTAAGCCTGTGTATAAATGGATATTCTCAAGTCATCCCATTTTGCAGAACTAGAACTAAATGTAGGTCAGTTAAAGTAAGATTTACAGTAAAAATGGAAGATGCAGGTGATTAGCACAGAATAATCCTTTTATTTACTTTTTATTTGGAAATACAACAATTCATCAAACACTGTCAAGACTTCAGGTTTAATATTTTAATGCCATATAAATATACTTATCAGAATAAATTCTGGTCCTTTAAAAAATTTGCAGACTTCCTTGGGCATGTGGTAGTCTGATTATGGTATCTCTCAATTAACAGTCACTTAAAGTAGACATTGATAGTACTAAATGGTACAACTTTAATTTTTATAAAGAAGTAATAATGCAATATTAACTCTTACCAGTTGTATAATGAAACCCACTCACTCTGAAAAGAATTATTTTAAAGAAGTGTTTTCTATATTTGAGCAGTTTAACACATTTATATTTTATTTCTTTTTATAGGTGTGTTTGAGCTAGAATGGAGGGGGGGGGTGTTTGTTAAATTCTAGTTAAAATCTACTTAAAAAAGCAAAAATAACTCCAGAAAATGTGTCTAATCTTTCTTCAGTAAAGACAGCTGCAATCTGATAAGTTACAGAAATAATCTTTACATAATAAATAGTTTAAGGCCAAGAGAGAGGATAAAAAAGGAATTAATATCATTTTCACTCTGTCTTGGTATTCATAAACCCAAAGTTAATTAAAAATATCCATTTTCTGCTAACAGTCCAGCTTATATATTTCAAAGCTATCTGTCTCTTTTTACCCCCTTCAAGAGTAGAAACAGTATATCACAGAAAAGGTGCAATAGGATCAATCTTTTCTAAAAAGAATGTAGGCTACTAACGTACATAATTGCATTAATGTTTTTAAGTTATAGGATGAAGAAGAATAAAACTGAGCTACTAGTACATAATCTGATTTTTAAATAGTATTTCTTAGAAACTATTTTTATCCCATATTTATTTTTATTATGGCAACATATGTGGTCTCCTATAATTAGTCTCATTCCAGTAAAACTAAACATAAATTCAACTTCTGTTGGAAGTAAACAAAAATTAGATTTCAAATGTCTCATCTTTGAGTTACTTCACTAAGTCTGACAAAGTTTTCTAGTGAGTTAACTTTTGGGACAAGCCCACAGAAATGTGTGACTTGAAAATGGATGATGCAGAGAATGTTTGAATAAACAAGGAATAGAAACTCAAAAGGCTGTGATTTTCAGCTGGGTCAGATCCTGGTATTGGTTTACTTATATCTGGCTATGCACTACTGTCGGTGCAAAAGGGGGAATGAGGCAGGAGAGTGCGTTACTGAGTACAGCAGTACACAGGAACATAGCAACCTGAAATTACATTGGTTTAAGTTGCTATAGAACTGCATGTTTACACCCAGCTCCTTGCTTGCAGTTTATATCCCAAACCCAGGAGCCCTTAATGACATACCTGGTCTCTGTGAAGGTATTTATAAACGCAGTCATCCCTTACTCTTCCTTCTAATAAGTCATATGCATTTAACTCCTCAGTTTAAGGGGAAGTCTGAGCCTTTTATCATATTTGTGACTCCTTTATGAATGCTTCTCACTTTATCTACATCTTTGTTCAATTATGGAGATCAGAACTAGACACGGTATCTGAATATAGTCACATAAATTACAAACAATGGAGTTATATAGTCTCTCTGCTTCAGTCTGGATTTCCTAGTTTAGGTCAGGACAGACAAAATGCATACATTAATTGCCATGCAACAATTGGAGCTATATGAAGGAAAATGGATATTTATTGCCTGTGACAAAGGAGTTAATGCAAAGAAGATTACAAAGTCGCTAGTGATTATTCCTATCTCCCCTTCCCTGGTAGAAGCAGGGACTGTCAGTAGTTAGGAGGAACTCTATCAGCTCCGGGTGGGAGAGTTTGGTCCCAGGTGTCCTTGAAGCATTCCAGAAGCCAGAGTCATGCCAACCTTCCTTTTTGAGATGGAGAGCATCTTCCAGATTGTTTGATTTTTGCTAGTTGGTGGACTGCTTTGAGCTGTTGCTCAGGATGTAGAAGGTGCTGGGCAAATATTGTAGTACAAGTTTAGATCTACTGTTTCTGCAAGTTATGCAGATCTTTTTGTTGCTGTTTTCATTACAACTATTTAATTGTGCTTTATCTAGCAAAAGTTGCAACCCTATGAACTACATAGCAACATGGCGAAGGTCAAACTGTGGGCCTCTGACATCAGTCTAATTACTCGAGTGATTTCAGCTCAGTGGGCCAAGACACTGACAATCCCAGATGCTGCTTTTATATCCAAAGACTGCTTTAGTCTATTTTATTGCTGTGATAGGGTTTGGCTATCATGGCACATTTTTCCTGGCACTCCCTCCTGCTAGACTTTTTCAGTCTCAGTACTTCCCAAGAGAATTCTTCAAACTGTTATGTACTACACAGAAGTATGAGTTTACATGTGATGGTACTGAATAACCTACTAGTTGTTTGCATAACTTTTAACAACTTTTCACAACAGTTTTTTATGAAGTATCTCTTTATTATTTGATATTCTCTTAAATTCTATTTCTTCTCTGATATTTTCCTCTGAAATGGTTACATTTACTCCAAAGCCATTGCTAGACTTATCAGCTAAAACTCTTTGTAGGGCAATCTACCAAAACAATTAATTGCACCAGTGGACCACTCCTTTCTGGCCCTATTTCCAAGGAGCTTTCAGAGAAGACTAGATGAGTTATGGTTAGCTTCATTCCTGCCTTCCTATCTCTTGAGATGTCTGCAGTTCCTTCCCTTCACATTTTTTTGATGCAAAATGCAGGTTTTAACATCCTTCTGAGTTAATATCAGAACTGAAAGTACTTCATCATCACCCTGTGCTATGATTATGCTGCCTGGCTTTTTTCCAAATACTATTTAAAATACCAGTACAATCATGATAGTTGATGAGTATAAATGCCAGGAAAACTGAATCCTCTTTACATGTAATATTGCATAAGGAACTTTTCCATGGTTTCTTGATTTATTGATGATGGGTAAAACATTAATATTGAGGATATACCGCTGTGGTCTTTTTCTTTTCGGTTTAAAGCTTGTATATAATATTACAGCTCCACCATGAAGTTTTTCAGAAGTATAGGCAAACAATTTTATTCATGAAGTAATGTAACTGCAGCCAGGCTACACTAAGAGAGTGACTGCTGTTGTTGGGAAAGATTGTCTTTCACTCTCTTCCCTCCCATAGCCATCCTATACAGTACAATCGCTTTCACAGGAGCAGCAGTAGCAGCCACAACTCTCAGTTCCTGAGATGAAATATAGGGCAATGAACAGATTTTGCAGCCTTAATAAACTGATGTCATACACAAGCAAGTTATACCTGGAGTCAATGTTTATCTACATTTACAGATAACAATATTGAAAATCTATCTCTCTGTTGTCTGAAGCTAATAAGAAAAACAATCAATCCCCTTACTAAAAGTGATGACTGTGCATAAAGTATTGAAAAAGTTTTTGTAACCCCTATGAAAAAGTATGGGATTGCATAATTTTTTAATGTCATCCTCAAATGGTAGACAACTATTCAATGAAAGCACTATTTTCATTCCCAATATATGTAGCATTTCCTAAGTCAAAATGTCCATAAACAAATGCTTTCTCCTGTCTGTTATTATGATTCTTAATACTTCTGTAATGCAACATCTGAGAAATCGTTCTGCTAAGTTAATGAAATATTACTTTTTTAAAAATTTCATGGGGGAGCTTGGATATGCTTTATCTAGCAGACACATTACTAAAACCGCAGAAAAATATTGTGAAAATGACCTTTTTAGGGTGCAGTCCTTTCTGATGTCTCCATATGTAGATATATTTATGAAGATATAATTTGCAGTCATCACATATGAGGAAGGTGGATATTGTGCTTGTGATATTTGTTCTCAGTGAAAAATCAACATTTTTTAAAATATAAGATTTATGTGCAGTATTCTTAATAAATAAAATATCAAAATATAATAACTAATTAATACATAACTGTTAATTATATTGCTATAAATATGACTTTGCTCACTTCTGGTAGGAAGATGAGCTTGCTTGTTCTCCCAGTGTAAGGTGTATTCTGCAAGAAAAGGCATGGACATCTTTGTTGCAGTATCTAGATACATACAGGGAAATTACAATTTTTTAATTTGCCCTTAAACTTGAAATTTTAGAAGGATTTGTACATACTAGGAATTTCTTTGACCTTAAATATAATGATATGGTCAGTTTCAGGTTTTCTTTCTTTCACCAACATCACCCTTTTTGTAGCTGTTCACTGGCTCTCAGTACAGAAATAAAACAGACTATGGCAATATCAGGCACACTGAGGTCAGTATGGCTTGAATGGATGTGACAGTGAATTGAAAATACCAAAGATTGCTAAAGCTATTGTATCATAGATGCTTGCCCTGCCCTTCTGATGGATGCTTGTGGCCCATTGTAACATTGGATAGGATGGACTGTTGGAAAGGAGAACTTAGCCATCACTGAAATCTGCCAGCACCCAGCTGTCCAAACTAAGATTCATGCTGGTATAACTTTATCGTATTTTAAGCAATTTTTTTTTGTACTAGTTTACATTTTCTGCTGTTGGTCAAGCTTTTGTTTCTTATTGTTTCCTAATACAAATAGTTTGTTGTTACTAGCAAAATAAAAGCCTGAAAATGTTATCTTACTTGCAAGAGTTATCCCATTATTTCTTCCCCCCCTTTCCTTTGTCTTTTGAAAAGCATTTGGACATAACGAGTGCCCTGATCCTGGAGTGCCAATCAATGCTCGGCGTTTTGGCGACAACTTTCAGCTGGGGAGCTCAATTTCTGTTATATGTGAGGAAGGATTTATTAAAACACAAGGAACTGAAACAATTACTTGCATGTTAATGGATGGAAAAGTAATGTGGAGTGGACCTATTCCTAAGTGTGGAGGTATGTATAATATTTCTTTCTGATTCAGGAGAACTTTTGTTCACCAAATGAAGTTCAGATTTTTGCAAACAGATAGCACAAAGCTCCTGTAAAACCCAGTCCTTAATAAAGGAGTCTAATGAGGCATGAGCTTTTATTATAATCCTGTCTGCCGGAGAGAATTTTTCTCATAACTGTTATAAGGATAGAAAGAAAACATGGAAAAAATTGGCATAAACATCAGTGATGTGAGCACTGCTATATAACCTCTGTAACAATGAAGGCTCACCTAAGAAACTTATTAGGACTGGAATAGGAATAGTTTATGCTGGTCATACTTTCAGATAGCTTTCATTTGGCACTGGTGGAACTACAATTTCCCAGACATTTTAAGCTTGAAAGGAACACTCCTGCCTTTTTTTTTTTTTTTTCTTTTTAAAGCATGTATTTGTCCAATTTGAGAAGCTGTTTAAAACAATGAACTTCAGTGCTAGCAATACACCAATAATATTCATCTCTGCATTTTTGAATTCCACTCCAATCTGTATCATGATTGGCCTTGTTAATACCTAGGAGAAAGAGATAGTAGGGAAGAAGTAAATAAGAAAATCCTTCTGCTTTCATTGAACCTTATTTTAGTATATTGAAGGTTTCTGTTCTTCAGCTTCGACGTTTAAATCTCTTGTTCAACTTGCCACTCAAGGTTCTTAAGCAGTCAAGGGTCTGGTTTGGTTTTTTGGTTTTGGTTTTGGTTTTGGTTTGGTTTTGTTGTTGTTTTTTTTTTTAAATTATTTTCACCCAGTTTTGGATAGAATATTTTCTTCAAAATACAGCTATCGACCTCCTACTTCAGACAGATGAACAATCTAAAATCATTTGACTGCTCAGTGATGTTTGCTGTTACAATATTAAATGAGAATGAAGATGTTGATCTCTTTCCAGGTCTTTGGCTATGGTATTTAAAACCATTTGAGAGGTTTTAGCTATCTGTTGCAGTGCTTATGTTTCTTCTACCCACAGTGACACCTAGGCTGGGGAAGATTCTCTTAGCAATTGATCTTCCTATTTATAGAAATTAAATACTTCCATACATCACAACCTCTAAAACACAGTGTTATACATATTTCCTTGGACTTGTTTATACTGATAGATATATCAGGTATATATAATCTTTGCTTCTTTAATTGTCTATATTTTAAGACGTCATCACCTAAAGGGGAAAAAAAAATAATTCAGTAGCTTGTAATGATTTTTTTAAAAAATACATGATTTTTAAAAATACATGATTTAATCAATAATGATATAATCTCTCATTTATAGTTTGTTACTTTTTATTTTAAACAAAAGCTTAGCTCTTGTTTTCACTATGTAACTGACTTCCTAGCAAAATTTGCTTAATTTTAATACATGAATGCGACTCCTTACCATACACTTTGCATCCAGTTTACTTTCTGTGATAAATTATTATTGTTTCATTGATATAAGGTGGGCCAGTTTCCCTAGACAAGATTAGTATAGGCTACAATGCACTTCTAAGGTTCATGGAGCTGTATAACACTGTTAATAAAATATAAGGTTGCATTCTCAATGTTACATTAAAAACTTAAATTAATGGGAATATTTTAAAATGTCAGTCCATACACAAGATAATCTGATCCATAGGTAGTGGTCTGAGACTCTGAATGGAACGTATATTGGAATCCTAGACGTTGGGACACATATATTTGAATTAGATGTATATATCAAGTACAGAATTAGATATATTTTTAAAATTTAAGATAAAATTTGAAGACAAATAAAATATTTTTAAGCTAATAAATTAATTTTGTCTGTTGGGATGTTCAGAATTTTTATTGACATTTACCTGTAACATATAATTATTTCATATAAGGTGAAGTTTGCTTGCCCTACACACACCTCATAATTTCATTGTCATGTATATCAAGTCAAAGGCATGAACTCCACATGCTGACTAAGACACACTGAATGTGACTGTTGTGCAGTTTTCCTTCCACTGCAGAAATGTCGGCTATTCTAATACATAGGAGAGAACCATTTAATAATAAATGTGGTGCAGATGGATAGGGTCAGCATACTTATTTTTCAGGGCAATCCTGACCAGCCTCTGCTGGGGCTTCCTTCCAGCCCTGCTCATGGCCCAGGATCCCATTTCATCTCAACCTGGGGCTGTCAGTCCCTGCCCCAGCAATGCTGCAAGAGTGTTGATTTCCAGCCCTATTCTCTGCTGATCTCAGCATGCTCGTGGGACTTGCTGGTTTGACCTCAGACCTAACCCATCAAATTGCATTCATCTGATGGTCATTTGGCTGTCACCACACCCTTTTTCTGTCACCAACCCAGTCCTATTCACCTTGCTCAGGTGGAGTTGGATAATGCTCTGCCAGTGAGGGCACTACCTCTGTCTGTCCATGTTGATGTGATTATTCTTGACTCCTGGCTTCTCTTCTCTAGAGAATAGAGCTTTGTACAAGTTTAGCAATATTGTATTCCAACTATGGTAGTATACTGGCTCAGAATAAGGCCATCTGGTATTCCTATTCTTGTTGATATATTTTGTAGTTTATAGGCTCCATATGTATTATGAATATGAATAAGTGATTATATACAATAAAATGTAGGGATGATGAATGCTGTAGACTTAACCTTCTGGTTGCTGAGGTGAATATGAGTTTAAATACCTTGTTGTTTGACCAGTACTGTTTGCTGAAGGTAGTACGACAAAGGGACTTTAAGGTAAAAGGTGAGAAACACTTTTTTAAAAACATCGGTGAGAAGAAAAAAAAAATAAGTCTGCATATTTAGAAATGTTTGCAACATATTGAATTCTGAACTTTATCTAGCTTTTAGAAAACCTTTTTTTCCCACACAGTACGAGAAAGATAGGCTAGTATGTCCTTAAAAATATAAAATACCTCTTTACAACAATTCATCATTTTAACATAGGAGCTTGGTAATCTGAGAAAAATGAAGATCAGACAAACGTATGATAATTCATGATCTTCAATTCAAAGGTGTGTCAAAGAGAGCAAAATTAATCCATTTTTATAATGGAGAGTAAAGGAGAATAATATAGACAATGGTAAGTACTGTGCTGCTTTGTCAAAATGAGCAACCAAAATGCTTTGCAGACTGTATTAGGTGAAAAAAAAAAAAAAACAACAGAAAGTTAAGAAATAGCCATGTCTTTGGAGAAAAATGCTGTATATTTCACACTATTTTTATTAGAGAGACATGGCTGTCAACAGTACAGTAAGACCTTTCCAATTTCATAGAATCATAGAATTGTTTAGGTTGGAAAAGATCTTTAAGATCATCAAGTCCAACCGTGAACCTAACACTGCCAAGTCCACCACTAAACCATGTCCCTGAGCACTGTATCTACCTGTCTTTTAACTAACTCCAGGGATGAGGACTCAACCATTTCCCTGGGCAGCCTGTTCCAGTGTCTGATTATCCTTTCAGTGAAGAAATTTTTCCTAATATCCAATCTAAACCTCCCTTGGCTCAACTTGAGCCTCTTCTTCTCCAGGCTAAACAACACCAGTTCCCTCAGCTGCTCCTTGTATGGCCAGTTCTCTAGACCCTTCACCAGCTTTGTTGCCTTTCTTTGGACATGCTCCAGCACCTCAACGCCTTTCTTGTAGTGAGGGGCCCAAAATGAACACAGTATTCAAGGTGCGGCCTCACCAGTGCTGAGGACAGGGGGACAATCACTTCCCTAGTCCTGCTGGCCACACTATTTCTTATGCAGGCCAGGATGCCATTGGCCTTCTTGGCCACCTGGGCACACTATTGCCTCATATTCCGCTGGCTGTCAACCAACACCCCCAGGTCTTTTTTCTACCAGGCAGCTCTCCAGCCACTCCTCCCCAAGCCTGTAGCATTGCATGGGGTTGTTGTGACCCAAGTGCAGGACCCAGCACTTAGCCTTGTTGAACCTCATATATTTGGCCTCGGCCCATCGATCCAGCCTGTCCAGGGCCTTCCTACCCTCCAGCAGATCAACATTCCCACCCAACTTGGTGTCATCTGCAAACTGACTGGGGGTGCAGTCCATCCCCTCATCCAGATCATTAATAAAGATATTAAACAGGACTGGCCCCAGTACTGAGCCCTGGGGAACACCACTTGCGACTGTCTGCCAACTGGGTTTAACTCCATTCACCACACCTCTTTGGGTCTGGCCATCCAGCCAGTATTTTACGCAGCGAACGGTATGCCCATCCAAGCCATGAGCAGCCAGTTTCTCCAAGAGAATGCTGTGGGAAACAGTGTCAAAGGCCTTACTAAAGTCCAGATAGACAACATCCACAGCCTTTCCCTCATCCACTAAGTGGGTGACCTTGTCATAGGAGGAGATCAGGTTACTCAAGCAGGACCTGCCTTTCATAAACCCATGCTGACTGGGCATGATCCCCTGGTTGTCCCATACATGCTGCATGATGGCACTCAGGATGATCTGCTCCATAACCTTCCCCAGCAAGGAGGTCAGGCTGATAGGCCTGTGGTTTCCCAGATCCTCCTTCTGGCCCTGCTTGTAGATGGGTGTCACATTTGCTAACCTCCAGTCAACTGGGACCTCCCCTGTTAGCCAGGACTGCTGATAGATGATGGAAAGTGGCTTGGTGAGCAGTGTCTTGGTGAGCAGTTCTGCCAGCTCCCTCCATAGATGTAAATCTATGCTCTTGCAATCTAAAACTGTTATACCTTGTCCTATCACTACAGGCCTTCATAAAAAGTCTCTCTCTGTCTTTCTTGTAAACCCCCTTTAAACATTGAAAGGCTGTAATAAGGTCTTCCCGGAGCTTGCTTTTCTCCAGGCTGAACAATCCCAGCTCTCTCAGCCTTTCTTCATAGGAGAGATGTTTCATCCCTCCGATAATTTTTGTGGCCCTCCTAACCTGCTCTAAGAGGTCCATGTCCTTCTTGTGCTGGGGACCACATAGCTGCATGCAGTACTCCAGGTGGGGTCTCACAAGAGCAGAGCAGAGGGGAAAAGTCACGTCCCTTGAACTGCTGGCCGTGCTTCTTTTTGCGCAGCCTAGGATATGATCAACTTTCCGGGTTGCGAGCACATATTGCCAGCTCCTGTCCAATTTTTCATCTATCAATATCCCAGGTCCTTCTCTGCAGGACTGCTTTCAATCTGTTCATCTCTCATCATCTTCAGAAGGTCTCCTAACAGATCTCATTTGCTTTGGAAGTGAATATTGAAGTGTTTTGGTAACAGGCCAAAAGTTTTTGCTTGTGTTTAGAAACAAATGACAAGTAATTGTTGCATTCAGATAGTTATAAAGTCCATACACATAGTGTATAACTCACTTCCAGTGCTTTACTAGGATGCTTTATTCAACAATAAATGAAAACCTTAAGCAAAAATAAAAATCTTTGTCTACATATACATGCCTATGATGTAAGTAATTGTGTGTATATCTCCACTGAGCCTGGCAAAGAAACAAAGAAAGCTCATCCTTCACTTTAGAAAATGAAATTCAGGGGAAAATTTCCAGCTTGATCATTTCAGCTGTGTGTGAACTTGGTGAAATCCAGGGTCATTTGGTGAATTTGTTTAGAAAAGTGTCATAAAACTGAAATCGAACAAATATGCTCAAAAACCAAAAAAGAAAAAACAATCCTGTAAGATTTTCCTTTAGAAAACATGTTTAGTCCCTGAGGGTTCAGGTCCTGAGAAGCTCACCAAATCTAATTTGGGCTTGATCAAATCCTTAATTAGCAATTAAGCAAAGAAACTCATGATAACTCTGCCATGCATTTATAGTTCAATAGGCTAATGTATTTACACCAATATTCATCAGAACAAAGTTTTTAAGCATACTTCTAACTGGAAAAATTATATTTTCCTAATGTCTGTAAATTACCATGTGACCTACTTGATTATTATGTATAATAAAGTTTATATATACATGTATATATATACACACACACTGAAGGTCATATTCTTCTCTAATTATTTGTACAGATGAACAAATCCCACTCTTGGCACATATCTATGTCATGTGCAAGAGATAAGATTAAGGTGACAAAGATCCTTGGTTTAATCCTGGTATCTCTTCATTCAATCCCAAGGCACCCAATCCTAACACTTTCTACTGCAGTTTGCAGCTTAGAATCTGCTCATTGATACATTTTACATCTCAGTAGTGTTAAAAAGTTCTGCTCTCCAGAATACAGTGCCCTCACTCCAGAAGTGGAATTCGTATAGCCAGAACATTTTTTGGAAATGTATCTATAAACAAGTAAATAATTCTTTTGAGTCCCCTGAAAACCATCTCCTCCTCAATGAGAAGACATAATGAGATATAAGACTAGTACTTGATAACGTTCTGAAGCTGAACCTGGAAAATCCACTTGTCTAGTTAATTCCATTCTTATTTATATAACACAGAAAAAATGAGTAGTTTTATTAGGACTTTGTCTAGAATAATGGATATATTCAGTGTTTGATACTGTGTTGTTGAGAAGTCTTTGACAAATCTTTATTCTCACCCAGGTTGTATCAGTGCACATCTGTACCACATTACAGATGGTAATGGAAAAGAGAGTGATGTAAATGGTTCAATTTACTGTCTGCTTTGCATGGTTTAGCATTGTCCACAAAAGGTACTACCTACTTCTTCATGGCTGACATTTTGGGGAAGCAATGAATTTTGCTTCTGCCTGCTTGTGTAAGACAGTGAAATGTATATTGCTTGTTTTCTTCTTTGCCTCACAGAGAGGACATATAAATAGGTGTGATCAAAAAGATTTATGACAGAAAAATCAGTTTTAATGTAAAGTTTGAATTAAATAGTTAATACATTCTGCAGATTTCATTTTCCATAAAACAGTCATCAATTCCTGAAAATAAAGAAACTGTAGACTGCTCATCATTTGAGACTGTGGTCACCAGTTTAAGAGCATTCTCTATGTAATGCTTTTCTCTTTTAAGATATCCTAGATATTTTAAATTGCTAGAAAAACATTATGATTTGTTACCTATTTTAAAAATATTAGCATTTCTAGTAATGGAATTACTGCATTTCTTAGATGTCTAGAATTCAAGATAATTCTGTGAATTAATTTCTCTATTGAGGGAATATCAATCTCCTACTGAAAACAAATAAACAAAAACATTCCAAGCACTGCGGCGATCTTTTCCTCACCCATCCATGCCACTGAGAAGATTGTCTCACAAAAGTCTGATGACACATGCACTTGACTTTACATACACATGTAGATCCATCAGATGTAATGGTTTTGCATTCATGTATGAAATTAAAAACCTGCACAGAGCTTTGCAAGACTTAAACCTAAAAGATCTGTCCTCTAGCAGTATTGGCCTTATGGTTCTTACTCTTCTCACCTATGAGATTATACCATCTTTGTGATAGACTAGCACTCTCCATAGCTAAAATCAGCATCAGTCAAACATGATTATTTCTTCTGAGAATCTCTCTTCTGCCCTATGACTAACTGTCTTGACACTGATCAGCTAATGGAAACTTCCCTCATTCTACATCAGATTCTCTTCAACTATTTAAGAAGAACTGTTATCAAAGAAATACTCTACATCTTTGTAATACCTACAGCTGTGGAGATATTCCTGTAATTAATATGTCATTAAGCCATTGAAAAACTTTAAATATGATTGCCAACAACTTTGGGTTCAATTATGTTTTAATACAGTTGTCCTAGCTTATATTTACTCGCTATGTCTGAGAGAAAAACTACATGTTACTTCTAGTAATTCTACTTGCAGATGTATATATTACAGTATTTAATATATATATGCTAAATGCTTCAAAATATCAACTAATCTTGTAATAATGGTAAGTATGTCTTTTTCATAAATGAGGAATTTGAACTGCCAACATGACAAGAAAAATGTATGTTACATGACAGTGTATTCATGTCAAAGCTAAAATAACAATTCACTAGTTTATAGCTTGATATTCAACTGAAACTTTTGCAAATTTTTCAAATCTCTCTGCTCACAATTAAAAGCAGAAGCAATGACACTTTTTAAACACTGTGTTTTGTTGTATGTTCTTTATTACAGGAAAATAGATTGTACCTGTAAGTATACAGTATAAAAAGCTTTGTCAGAACTTATTGAACAGTTTATTTTATCTTTTTGAGGTTTTAATTCAGTTGTCTCCATCTAATTCTGAACCCCACAGAGTCTGTAAGGTTCAAAGTGTTGTTGCATCTTCCTGCAACTGGATTTTTTTTTTCTTCGGTATAAATGTCCTATATTGAAAGTGATAATTGTGAATTACATATAATAAGTCTGTGTTATTATACCTTTCTCTTTGTTTCATTTTTAGCTCCATGTGGTGGGCATTTTTCATCTCCCAGTGGAGTAATCCTCTCTCCAGGCTGGCCAGGGTATTATAAAGATTCATTGAATTGTGAGTGGGTGATAGAAGCTGAACCAGGACACTCTATCAAAATTACATTTGAAAGGTCTTGGCTAATATTTTTCTTATTTAATATTTTCCAGTTTTTACCCAGAAGCAGGAGTTTATTAGGTCTGTCATAACATTAATTTGCACTTGTCTAAAATCAAGCAATTGTATTATTAGGTAGGAATTTCCAAAACACCTTAGTGCCTTCAGAGCACAAATTTTATCTTTAGTGCAATTTCTACGTTGATATGCTGAAAAGTTTTTGAAATTCCTACCCTCTTGCATATATTTAAGCCTCTCTGGCCCAGTTAAAAATTTTATCTGTTTTTAAAGATTAGCATGTTTCATTTGCTTGTAACCATGTTGCTATGATGAATTATATTTATGAAGCAATTTTTTTCTCTCAAACCTGTGAAATCTTCAACTGTGAAAATCTGAATCAACTGTGAAAACTGAATTAAATGCATTCATATTTTTATCCACAGTGAATATTTAATTATCAAATCAGCTGATCTGTTTTTGTGAAAGGACCGTGTGCTCTCAGGATAGAATTCCAGTTTCCCCAAATTACTACAGCATTCTACTTTTCCTATGTTACTGCCTATTACTTAGGTCCCTTCCTGATTCCAAAGATTGAAATGTGCTGAGGACCTTAAAATTTCTCATGGTAGCAAGACATGGATGTTTCGTTTAAGCTCTTTATGAGAAAGCAAAACAGGAAATGTAATTAAAAAAATGCTACATGTTCTACATATATTCAAGGATGTTTTAAATTCTTCTTAATTGTAAATATTAATAAAGTTAGATGATGATCCAGGAAAAAAGGACCTTTGATGATCAAAGTTATAGCGCACAAATATCATGCAAGTACTTTTCAATTGCTATTTATGCAACATATTTTGACTACTTCTGATCACACAACTTAAAACAGAAGACATCACTTCATTTTAATACAGTTCAAAAGTTGTTTTTAGCAGGGTATGAAAATTACCATCCTCTCTTAGCAAAATTTCTCATTGTGATAAGATTGTTTAAAACATTTTTTTAGTACTATAGTTTAGACTATAATAGAGTGATCACATGACATTGTATATAATCAGAGGACAGGTAATATGGACACTTCAAAGGTATTTCCCATCCTTAACACCAAATGTAAGCTAGTCTTCTAAAATCACCAGTGTTGTACATCAGTTTAAAATGAAGCTTTATGAAATTTTTGTTAATTAAAATACAAAAGAAAAATTAATGACTCCATCTTGCAGAAATTAATCAAACTCATATTAGTTCAAAATTAAAAGAAAATTATTAGTCTTCATTGTCTTGTAAATCAAAATGAAAAATAAAAATTTTGGAACTTTCATTAAGTCAAGTTATTGAAAAGAAAAAATAATTTCAAATTATTTTTAATTCAACATTTTATTTTCAACTAAAGATTTGGTGTGGATAGTCATTTCAAAGTGAAAGGCATTTGCCTTTTTATTTGCAGAATTCTGTGTCAGCTGGATTTTCTTCCTTTGCACCTGAGTTTCATTAAATCTGACAGTCTCTTGTGTACAGTTTTTGTTTGTAATGCATTAACACCTTGTCATAAAACTGCACAACCTCTATTACTCTTGTAGGTAAGAGCAAATCTCTTCAGATCGCAGAAAGAGCTCCTACCTTCTTTATAACCTGATGTCATTATGACATTATGACACTTCTTTTTGCATTGCTGCTTATTCTTGACACTCTTGCTGCTTGCCATAAATAGGACTAATATGCGTATTGCTCAGATGCAGCAAGGTGAATCCAGAGAGGTCCTACTTGTATATAGGTGTGTGTATGCTTTTGTGCTTCTATGCAGGAATACATGTAAAAATACATCTATATATGTTCACACAAATTCACTTAGATATGTAATTACATGTTTGGATGTAATTAAAAAGTTATTACATAAACCAAATAATGAAATAAATCTTCATAGTGTACTGAAAGAAAACATTTTGTAAACTACTAATGTTAGGTTTTTTGACTTAGACTTTATTTTTTTTCACATAATTTAAATTTACAGTCTGAGACATTCATACATTAGCTTCTTTTTAATGATTCATTCTAGTCTGACTGTCCTTGTTCTGCTCCTTTTGCTCGCAAATCTTCAGTTGGACTTTCTTAAGACAGAAGGTTAATTTTGATGAAATATACACATTTAAATCTATAGCGAAATGGCTTTCCCATTTGATTAAAGAAAATAAAATCATATTTTGCCCAGTTCTTTACATTTCACCTTTATCCTGAAAAAAAAAGAGGAATACTTTTTCTAGCCTTTCTTGGTGCAAATACTAAGACTTCCACAATATGTGTAGTTATTTGAAAGATTTTTTTTCTTAATTTCTCAGTCAGGGTAAAACATTTATAGTACATGTCTAGAATCTTTACATCCTTTCTTTTTGGATTTTCTAAGAAGAAGGGAACAGTCTTACTAATGTACATTTCCTGCAGAGTGACCTTATCATTATACCAGTTTATCACTTGCACAGTAGTTTATTTCCTTTTAATCTCTCATCTTCCTATCTTCCTATGGCTTCTCTCTTATAACATTGCATATGTGCAAGGTACTGCATTGTATGACTGTATGCTAAAGTGTTTCTGTGCCATGGAGCCAGAAACATAGGAGAAAATAAAGAGATCTACAGACAAAGCAAATAATAATAACTATTTATTTTTGTGCTTTCAGATGTTTCATAATAAATTTTTCATATTTTGTTTTATGATTGTGCATGTATACTCTGAAGACATTACTCCTGTTGTACAGGCCTAGCTACAATAGATAATCTGTTGGAATGTTGTTATGAATCAGTAGCTTTTTAGGCTGAATTGAAATGATAGAAGTGAGAAATGTGAGTGCCATTCTTCATTGTAATTAAGTGTTTATCATGAAGCCTAATCATGAGTATTTAAATACTAGGAATGTTAATAAGCAAACTACTGACTGGAGTACTAGTCACATATGACTAATGAGTATACACTGTGCTGCAGGATATTCTACTCCTATCCTGGCACTGCATTGAGTTGATAGGGTGTCTCAGAAACAAAGATGCATGTTGTAAATATTAAATCAGCATTATCTGTTCAAATAAGATAAAAAAGTGTGTGTCACCTCCTGTGTTAAAGTTTATTTCAATCCTGTCTGCTTGAATGAATTTTTGTGAGTCCTCCATAAGAAGCCATCCAAGTTAATTTAAGAATAGTGGCTAGTTAAGTAAGAAGGAATATTAGAGTGGTCTTACATGAGCAAAAAGTATTTTTTATTCAGTTTCCTATATATCCCTACTCTTTTATCACACCAGGGAATAACCAGGTGATATGTAAATCTGTCAGATAAGTTGATTGTCAAGACGAAAGGTATTCAAGGAAAAAATATATAAGCATCACTTTTATAAATTAAATTTAAATTTATCACTTCTCTGAGCCAAATGACCAAGCAAAGGCATTGTACGTAATCCCCTCTTCAAATTTCTTTCAGCTCATCTCACTAAAAAACTGTCCTCACTTTTTTTTTTTCTTGGGTGCTTACTCATTTTTTTCATCTCCTTATTTTTCTACTGTTTGTGGTGGTGTATGTGCTCTTTGAGCAACAACTACTTATGAGAGGATTTCTGGATTCTGAGAGGATTCTGAGTCTCTTTGGAGACTCAACTGTATTTCATCATGTCTTGACTGGCCTGATAGTTGCTTTATATTTCTGAGGTCAATGCCTCTTTACACTTTCTGTCTTAAGTATGCTTTTGATAAAGGAATTAAAAAAGCAGAGCAAGACTAAATGATCTGTTTCCAAGATTGCTTCTGTTTTGTATGGATTAGTGGAAAAAACAAGTACTAGAAAAAGCAAGTTATTGCCTAGAAGCTTTTTATCATTGTGAATTCATGTGGGAACTAGCGAAAAAAGAAATTTTCAGTTCTCCTACTTCTAGGCTTAACCTGCTTCATTTCCATAACTCCTTATTACATTATTTCTGTGATTTTTTCTATGTTATTTCATAGGAGCTGGACATGGATAAAAGAAAACACATGTTTTGGAGGTTTAATTTGGCTTCTTGTCTTTCACCAGGGTCCTTCAGATTGAGACTTATGGGACATAAATACTGAAATATAGAGTTCTTCAGTACATCGACATTAGTCATGCAGTTCCTTGGATGGATTTCACAAAGCCAAATTAGGGATCTAAGTGAACCGGAGAGAGAATTAGGAATATCTGAAGGGTCCTTGTAGAATCCTGCTGTTAATTATTTCTTTTTAATTCTGAAAGGGTTTTTCAATAATCCATCAGAGTCCATTAAAACAGTATGATTGATGTAAGGTCTGTCATAGCAAGAAAGAGAGAAACCACTGTCAAAATACCAAACAGGTGTTTGGGATTGCTGATACTATCTGAAACAAGACAACGAAACAGATATCCAGCAGCACTGTCACACTGTTTTTCCTTGACAGAGAGAGCACACATGCTGTCTCTAAACAGGAATTTTGCTTTATAGTGCTTTCTAAATAGGATTTTAAAATTTTTTGCCATAACTTCTGCCACTACTTTGGACTGAGCCTGGCACAAAGCCAGTGGCGTCTCAGAGCAGACTTAAGTAATTCTGTCCCTGCTTATAGATGATTTTAAGGATAGATGCTCAGAGTATGATTCTTTGATAATATAAAGTAAAGTACCTTGATGATATTTGTGCCAAATGGAATGGATATAATAAAAGAATGCATCAACATATCCTATATAATATTTACTTTTTTTTTCCAAACAAAAAAACAATTCTGTGCTATAAAATAGTATATGCAAGTAATATTAATCTTTGTTAACAAACTATGTGTTTCTGGCTTTTGTTCCCTGCAATACAAATGAGCTCAAGGAGTTTAAACTTATGTCTCATCTTACTAAGGCATTAACCTGAAATTTGATTGTTGTATTAATTATATAGGATAATTAATACTATTATATTGATATTGTAAAATAGATATGTGGAGAAATAATTAAAAGAATATGATCAGGAAAGGAGCATAGTTTTAAAACATGCTTTACTTTGTATAGGTTTATTGAATTTGTTTTAACTGCTTCTTATATTTTTGCCTCTGTGTGTTTCCTCAATTCCAGATTTCAGACAGAACTCAATTATGATGTTTTGGAAGTTCATGATGGACCAAATTTATTATCTCCACTTCTGGGATCTTACAATGGTACACAGGTCCCACAATTCCTGTTTAGCAGTAGCAATTTCATTTATCTTCTCTTTACAACTGATAACAGTCGTTCTAACAATGGATTCAAGATTCACTATGAAAGTAAGTAATTCTGAATTGTATTATTTGATTTCCCCATCAAAGCTGATCCTAGTCATAAATATATAAAGGTGCACAGCTGTCATCTTTGGTAAATTCTTGTTATTTCTCAAACAGAGAAAGATTTAGTGATGGTAACCTACAAAAGGTATGACCAGTAATGTCACTTACAAATTAATGTTATCGCTGTACTGCTCCATGCCTTAAGAATTAGAAGATGGGAATGGGAAGCATTTCTTCTGGATGTTGTTTTTATGTCTTGTTAATCTTATCTTTTATAAAATGCATTTTTGTGTGTGTAGAACGCAACACTACAGGCTTGGGAAAGAGTGGCTGGAGAGCTGCCTGGTGGAAAAAAGACCTGCGGGTGTTGGTTGACAGCCACCTGAATTATGAGCCAGCAATGTGCCCAGGTGGCCAAGAGGGCCAATGGCATCCTGGCTTGTATTAGAAATAGTGTGGCCAGCAGGACCAGGGAGGTGATAGTGCCCCTGTACTCGGCACTGGTGAGGCCGCACCTCGAGTACTGTGTTCAGTTTTGGGCCCCTCACTCCAAGAAGGACATCGAGGTGCTGGAGCGTGTCCAAAGAAGGGCAACGAAGCTGGGGAAGGGTCTAGAGCACAAGTCTTATGGGGAGCGGCTGAGGGAGCTGGTGGTGTTTAGCCTGGAGAAAAGGAGGCTGAGGGGAGACCCTATCGCTTTCTACTACTACCTGAAAGGAGGTTGTAGTGAGCTAGCTGTTGGTCTCTTCTGCCAAGTAACAAGTGATAAAACAAGAGGAAATGGCCTCAAGTTGCATCAGCGGAGGTTTAGATTAGATATTAGGAAAAATTTCTTCACCGAAAGTGTAGTCAGGCATTGGAACAGGCTGCCCAGGGAAGTGATTGAGTTCCCATCCCCAGAGGTATTTAAAAGCCGTGCAGATGTGGCACTTAGGGACATGGTGTAGTGGTGGACTTGGCAGTGATAGGTTAACGGTTGGACTTGATGACCTTAACAGTCTTTTCCAACCTAAACGATTCTATAATTCTATGGCTCTATGATTCTAAAACTGCATGAGATCAGGAAGATTATGAAAATCTAAGCAAATACATGAATTATTGTCCTGATTGATGTACCTGCAGCTCTAACTGAAGGTAATGGCAAATGCAGTTTACACTAATGATCTGAAAATCAAGCTATGGAATGATTTGATTATGGATTTTTAGGGATCTAAAAATCTGCATATGTGATTTGCTCTGACATATAGAAGTATTCTTTTTCCCTTATTATAGTCATATAAACTACTCTGCAGAAAGATTCTGTAAGTTTTCATACTTTATGAATTCTTAAAATTCACATAAGTTGATATATTATCATGTAATTTACTTTTTGTGTTTCTAAATATACCTTTGCTGTAATAAGTCATATTTTCATGTGAAATAATATTTTTTCTGTAATTACTGTCTAATTTGGTTAGTAAAGGTCATGAGCACATTGTTATCTATTCATTTCTGTTTCATACTCCTACTTGTTGGAACTACCCCCAAGTAATTTTCAGATGTTCTTATATTTTTACATTATTTTTGGCCATTTTAACTGTTCCTAACCACTAATGATAAGGATATTAAATACAATATATGTGGAGGTGACTTTGCCAGCTAAAATTTGGGCTGATTTGAACCCCAGTGAATGTCAAGTTCTGGCTGTTTATTGCAAAAAATCTATTATTTTTCCAAAATTCTTTACTTTCCTAACCTTCACCAACGTAATTCCATTTCTATCATCTTCTGCATTGTGTAGAAGTGATGATTTTGTTAAGTTCTCATCCATTCTGATGTTTAAAGGACGGCTATCCTTACACATCCGGAAAACTAGATTAATATTGCCAACAGAAACCACTACATTCTTAAAATTATTGGCTAAATAAATAATGAAATTACACTTTGGAAATGTGAACAGCAAAAAGAGTAAAGCTGCACTTATTATAAACATCCTTATATCAAACTGTTTCAATTAAAAAAGTTGGAAAGGAAATCTGAGGTTTCATTATAAAGGAACTCTTCAATTTCATTATAAAATCACATTTTTCTAAAATTGATCCCCACCCCACAGTTCTCTTTATACTAGTGAAGAATGAAAGTTAAATTTACACTATCAGAAAACACTGAAAATATACGTCTTTACCATTTTTACACAAAATAAACCATTCTCAGTAGTTGTTTTTTCTGCTTAACATCTTCTGTTTATATACAGACATCTCGTATTAGTTTTATTTTTTATTTAATTCTTACTGGTTCATCATCTTATATTATCCAGTACAACCAAATTCTGATTTCCCTTTTCTGGATAATAATAATAATAATGATTAATGGTCCTCTATTCAGCATTTCTCTCTTGAAATATCCTATTGAAAGCTGAAGTCTTTTATATGTTCTTATTTTCTATGCTAATTATTTCTTTCCACACTGAATTTCTTTGTAAAGAAGGCTATTTTATGGCTTTTGTGTAGGAATAAAAGGAATAACACCCATAAAAAATCTTACACTGAATACTTCTTCTAATTTGCCAACTTCAGTAATATTCCTAGAGTTTTTGTTTCTTTCTTTGGTTTTCCGTGATTCTTTTATAATGAGGTTAAACTTCTCACTGGGAAATAATCTAGAAGGTTTAATTTTTTAGCACACATTAAAATTCTCTTTATCAAGTCAACTTATCTTTACTCCTTTTTTTGCTATTTTTTATCTTCTCAATATCTCACATATCAAATAACATTAGGTGTGAGAATTATTTATGTAAATAATTGATCTATGTAAATATTTCAAGAATAAATACAAAAAGAAATAAAAAGCATTTTAGGAGGATAACTAAGTTTGATCAAGAAAAAATAAAATCTGGAAATAAGAATTTTGAGTGATCATCAAACTTTTGAACATCAGCATAAGAGACAAAATCACTTAATGTTAGTGAGGTAAGATCAAACTAAATATCCTGTAAATTATGGGACATTTTTCTCTGCAACAGTGACAGGATGCAATTCATTATCCATAACATCTTATAACAGTAACACAGAGAAACATAATGCAAGGATAATTCACTGAAAATGTGTGATAATGAAGCCTTCACTCCCACTCACAGCACAGTGAATTACTGAAATAAAAAAAAAAAAAAAAAATCTATAAGTTGTTTATTTAACTCTCTTATTTTGTTTTGTTTTGTTTTTAATCTAGGTGTAACTGTTAATACTTACTCTTGCTTGGATCCTGGCATACCAGTGCATGGACGTCGTTATGGACATGACTTCTCTATAGGTTCCACTGTCTCATTTAGTTGTGATCCAGGTTATAGGCTGAGTCATGAGGAGCCTTTGCTATGTGAAAAAAATCACTGGTGGAGTCACCCACTCCCAACTTGTGATGGTAAGAATGAATGGATAAAATACAGAGTACCTTAAAATATACACATTTTTCCAAACCATTATTAGTCAAAATGAGTTAAATGTTGGAGCTTGTAAAACCTTTATTTTTAGGAAAAAAGGAATAGTTAGAGGAAATAAATATTATATACCACTGTGTGATGAGATATTTAGTAACAAAAGTAGAGAATAATAAATAATTCTTTAAATCAGCAGATTATTGAAGATATGTCTGTCTGAATATAAGTTATCATGAGCTAACTGATTGCCAATTAGCTCAAGGCATGCAAGGTTAATGTATATCTGCTTGTAAAACACTTACTACAAGCTACAAATATTTGTGTTTGGGTATCCATCTATGGACACGGGTGTGCTGACATATGAAACATGAGATGTGATTTATTTATACCTGACTCAAAAACTGCATTTTCTCCTGTTTGATGTTGATCACCGTGTTCCTAGCTTGTTAAAAGAGCTTGACACCCTTCGATCACTGTAGGAATTGATTAGGGCCACATTATACCTGATGATTAAGCATATGATAGTTACAACAGACAAAAATGGTATCGAGTAACATGTCATACATTTTGGAGTCTCTACCATATAATTAAAAAAATCTGCTTGAAAAAACATCTAATAGTTTCAGTCATCTCTTGTTATCTGAATTTTTCTTTTCAATCCATTTTCCCAGTTAGGGTGATATCAGTTATATTTAATATTAAGAAAGCATATTGTAATGTCTATTAAGTTGTGTATTTGAGATGTTTTCCTCTCAAAATAATTTTTTGCCTTTGAGCATGGTACTTGCTTTTCTGATGATAAAAATGTTATCAGGAATAACGTACCCACTTAATTCTAGAGTAGTATTTAAAAAAAATCCACTGAACTTTTATAAGCTACATAATGCACATGGTAGTATATTTTTGTAAAACAGTTCTTAGTGTCTCAGGACACTCAGAAAGAAAAAGCTGAATTTGAAAGAAGACCAATGAAAAAGCTTACTGAATCCTGTGTGATTTGTCCTATGGAATATATATTCATTTTTACTATATTTCTTTCTTTAAAAAATGGTAGGGGTTTTCTTGGCCTTCAGCTTATTTAGTTATCAAACCCTTTGGTTTTTATATTTCAATAGGTTGAACATGTCAGCATATGATGATACTCAAAATTTCTGGTAGTAGAAATGGGCATGAATAATCACTTTCCTGAAAATGGCACTCCGTAGTTCAGCAAGCCCATTTCCTAAAGGATTCTGCTTCTCAGTCAGGTTCGTGTAATGAAGAATTGCAGGGCTCCCACAGCTTACAGTCAAGGGGACCATATTTTGCTGAATAGGCGATAAACTTAAGATGTGTTTTCTTATGGTGATAGGCACTAGATGGTAACCATATAAAACAAACAGTATTAACACACTCCCTATGAATACTGTGCTCTGCTGTGAAATAAACTTACATATTGTGATAAATTTCTTCATGAAGATGCTGAACTAGCATGCAATTCATTAAGTAAATGAGTATTTTTTTTTCTCCAGAGCACATTGCTAAATGGCAATTGTCCATTGAATAAATATGTTCTAAAGGCAGGATTGAGTACATTTATTCTAGTAAATTTAATCAATTCATGGTTGAATTAATTTTAATTTCATTGCTAAATTTCTTCTCTGGTGGAATGTTTTTAAATAGCATCCACAGTCCTTGCACCCCCAGGGAAAAAAGGGCATTTGCTAAATGGTCTGTTCTTTGCATAAACTGTGAGTATGGCTTTGTATTAATCATACCAGTAATAAACATATTGGTCACTCTTCTTGCTCATTTAATATATTACTCTGACAGTTTCTGAGGAGCAGAGTTCTTTCATGATTATTCTTTTTGATAATTGCATCTCTCTTTGATAATTACATCATGTAGTAATATGCAGACAGACCATGATACTTGTGCAGACAGATCATGACAATCCATGAGTGTGTTTTGGAGGAGGAGAAGGGTGTAGAAAAGGAAAAAAAAATAGACTTTTTAGAACTAGTTCTTCCTCAAAGCGGAAGATCGTGTTCACTGCAATTATACTCTTTGAAGGAGTGTAAGCTAATTTTTTCATGAGGTATTTGGATGTTGCACAGATAAGCATGACAAAAAGCTTATCAGGGAAGTCACACTTCATTATCTATAGGAACATTTAGACAATACTGAGAATGATGGTTTAAAACTGAAGAAGCAAACTGTTTCCTTCCCTAAAGATTGGCCTGAGGGGGTGATTATGACAGGCTGTATAATTCATTCATATTTGAATAATTGTTACGCATGAAGGATTTCATAGGTAATTTCCTTTAGTTTTGATTTTTGTGTGTATCTATATAGATAAGACATGCAACTATTCCTCAGTGCACATATGTATTCTGTGTGTGTGTGTGTATACATACATACCCAAACACAATTTTACATATACAGAAGTATAGCAAAGCATTTCTGGGGAAAAAAAAAAAAAAAAAAAAAAAAAAGATAAAAATAGTGCGCTCTGACCTTTGAGGATAATAGAATCTACTTCTGCTCTTTAAAGATAAATATTTAAGGAAAATATTTTCAGAATCATAGAACAGTTATAGCTGAAAGGAACCTCAGAATGTCATCTACTCCAAATCCATACCCCAAAAAGCCGGTCCAATCTGGATGTTAGATCAGGTTGCTCAGGATCCTACACAACTGAGTTTTATCTCCAAGGGGGGAGATTCCATTTCTTCTCTGAGCAACCTGTGCCATTGTTTGGCCACGCAATAGATATTCCTAACATCTACTGAGAACTTCCCATCTTCCTGTCATACTCATTACCTCTCATCCTTTCACTGTGGTTAAAGCCACTTGAATTTATACAGTACTTGAAATGTACAATTTTCAAGACAGCAACTCCACTATGTTAAAATAAGTTATACAACCATAAAATTAAGGTTTCTTCAAAGAACGAAAAGTAAAACATGATCTTTAGCAAACCGTCAGTCTCTTTTCAAGAAATGACTTTATCTGTAGACTGTTACAAAGATGCTGTTAATTTCTAACTTTAGTGTTGTTAAGTATGACCAATTTCTGGATAGCTGTCTTGGCAAAATACTTTTTTATTTCTTTCCAAAAGAGTTGGGCCTAGACTTTTGCCCTTTTTTTTCCTTCTTTGGTTCATGGGTAAACAGCTTTTTTATCTACATGGACCAGAGAAAAACAATCAATATTACTGAGTACATTTATTTATTTTGAAATGGTTCATCTGAAGATGTGGTTTAGTCTATATACCATAAACATGGGACTCATTACCTAGGAAAAAAAACATACAAATAAATAGAACCCATTCTTTTCAAATGAGAATATATACAACCCTTCAGAAAATAGTCACACTTAAGAGAAAGCAAATAGATGGTTTTGAGCTTTGCTTAGAAAATATTACTTGTGTTATATTTACACCATTCCTGTCTAACATCTACATATGATTCACTGGGTACCTATCTATGTGGACACCCTTGAATTTCTTGACTGTAATCTCCTCCAGTGCTTAACAAATAAGAGAAAATTTTGTCTTATCATGTTCTTTCTGCATTAATATTATAATAGAATTTTGCTTTTACACTTTGAATATATGTGAGAAAACCTATTCCACCCAATATATGAAGTATTGTATTAATCCCATTGAAAATGACTGGAAAATTAATGTAAAAGTTAGATACGTAATTAAGAGTGTAAAGTGCTTTTTATTCCCTTCATCATAACATGAAATTGCATGCTAACACATAATAATTCTTATTCATTATTTGAATTAAGAATAAATATTGTCATTCCACTTGATCTTAATTTACTTAAGAAAATTAATAAAAAACAAGAAAAATGTTCAAGCAAGATGGAAAACATTTAATGCTTATATTGAAAACACCTAGATGTCCAAACGAATTAGCAAATATGACTTGCCCAGTACCATGAGGAACATATCCAAGAAATATGGAAGAGGTGCTATGTCATTTCTTTTAAGACATCTATAAGCTAAACCCAATATTTTTATTAAAATACAACTGCTAAAAAACTTGCTGCAAATATTCAGTGTGGTAGATGCCAGAACAGGAAATGGATAGCATGTCTTAGTCTGGTAAGTTTAAATAAGAAGGTAAGAATCTAACAGTTTATGTTGTGAGTAATGTAGGCTGCACTAGTTTCTATTAGGTTAGCCTCTTGCATAATACGACTCAAGTCCAAGGTTTCTTTCCAGAACCTGATTATAATAATTTGATGTCCATATTGTTATTTACTTGTAACTACTTGACTGCATCCCATTTTAAGACATATTACATCTTCTGTAATTAGGTGTCATGCTTTAACCCCAGTTGGTAACTAAGCACCACACGGCTGCTCACTCACTCTCCCTCCCACCAAGTGGGATGACGGAGAGAATCAGAAAAAAAGTAAAACCCATGGGTTGAGATAAAGACAGTTTAATAGGACAACAGAGGAATAATAATAATAATAATAATAATAATAATAATAATAAAGTATACAAAACAAGCGATGCACGATGCAACTGCTCACCACCCACTGACCAATGCCCAGCCTGTCCCTGAGCAGTGATTGCTGCCCTCCAGCCAACTCCCCCAGTTTATATACTGAGGGTGATGTCATATGGTATGCAATAGCCCTTTGGGTCAGCTGTTCTGGTTGTGCCCCTTTCCAGCTTCTTGTGTAGCTGGCAGAGCATGGGCAGCTGAAAAGTCCTTGACTAGTATAAGCACTACTTAGCAACAACTAAAACATCAGTGTGTTATCATCAACATTATTCTCATTTCGAACTAGGAAGACAATTAACTCTATCCCAGCCGAAACCAGGACATTAGGGAAGACATACGCTGAAGTTTCTTGATCTATGAGGCACAGTATATAAGATTCAAATTCTAATTCACTGTTTCAATAATTTTAACTATTTATATTTCCCTTTTATTATTAAATTACACAATAAATGAAAATAACCTTAGAATTAGATTTTTAGTTGGAAGTTAGAGTTAATTAAGCAAATGAATGTAATGGGGCCTCTGTACATATGTGCAGAACATGCACATATATACTTGTATTTAGATTTATATATATAGAAACACACCTATGTATAAATGAGTTTATCTTCTCTTCATTCTGTGGTTCTTTCTGAACTAGTATATAGAATCATAGAGTCATAGAATAGTCTAGGTTGGAAAAGATCTTTAAGATCATCAAGTCCAGCCACTAACCTAGCACTGGCAAGTCCACCACTAAATCATGTCCCTAAGCACCACATTTACCCGTCTTTTAACTACCTCTGGGGATGGGGACTCAACCACTTCCCTGGGCAGCCTGTTCCAGTGCCTGACTACCCTTTCGGTGAAGTTTTTTCTAATATCCAATCTAAACTTCCCCTGGCACAGCTTGAGGCCATTTCCTCTCCTCTTATCTCTTGTTACTTGGGAGAAGAGACCGACTCCCGCCTTGCTACAACCTCCTTTCAGGTAGTTGAAGAGAGCAATAAGGCCTCCCCTCAGCCTCCCTTTCTCCAGGCTAAACAACACCAGTTCCCTCAGCTGCTCCTTGTATGGCCAGTTCTCTAGACCCTTCACCAGCTTTGTTGCCTTTCTTTGGACATGCTCCAGCACCTCAACGCCTTTCTTGTAGTGAGGGGCCCAAAATGAACACAGTATTCAAGGTGCGGCCTCACCAGTGCTGAGGACAGGGGGACAATCACTTCCCTAGTCCTGCTGGCCACACTATTTCTTATGCAGGCCAGGATGCCATTGGCCTTCTTGGCCACCTGGGCACACTATTGCCTCATATTCCGCTGGCTGTCAACCAACACCCCCAGGTCTTTTTTCTACCAGGCAGCTCTCCAGCCACTCCTCCCCAAGCCTGTAGCATTGCATGGGGTTGTTGTGACCCAAGTGCAGGACCCAGCACTTAGCCTTGTTGAACCTCATATATTTGGCCTCGGCCCATCGATCCAGCCTGTCCAGGGCCTTCCTACCCTCCAGCAGATCAACATTCCCACCCAACTTGGTGTCATCTGCAAACTGACTGGGGGTGCAGTCCATCCCCTCATCCAGATCATTAATAAAGATATTAAACAGGACTGGCCCCAGTACTGAGCCCTGGGGAACACCACTTGCGACTGTCTGCCAACTGGGTTTAACTCCATTCACCACACCTCTTTGGGTCTGGCCATCCAGCCAGTATTTTACGCAGCGAACGGTATGCCCATCCAAGCCATGAGCAGCCAGTTTCTCCAAGAGAATGCTGTGGGAAACAGTGTCAAAGGCCTTACTAAAGTCCAGATAGACAACATCCACAGCCTTTCCCTCATCCACTAAGTGGGTGACCTTGTCATAGGAGGAGATCAGGTTACTCAAGCAGGACCTGCCTTTCATAAACCCATGCTGACTGGGCATGATCCCCTGGTTGTCCCATACATGCTGCATGATGGCACTCAGGATGATCTGCTCCATAACCTTCCCCAGCAAGGAGGTCAGGCTGATAGGCCTGTGGTTTCCCAGATCCTCCTTCTGGCCCTGCTTGTAGATGGGCGTCACATTTGCTAACCTCCAGTCAACTGGGACCTCCCCTGTTAGCCAGGACTGCTGATAGATGATGGAAAGTGGCTTGGTGAGCACTTCTACCAGCTCCTTCTGTACCCTTGCGTGGATCCCATCCTGCCCCATAGATTTGTGTGTGTCTAAAGTGGTGTAGCAGGTCTCTAAACATTTCCCCTTGGATTATGGGTGCTTCATTCTGCTCCCCATCCCTGTTTTCCAGCTCAGCAGGCTGGGCACCCTGAGAACAATTGGTCTGATTATTAAAGTCTGAGGCAAAGAAGGCATTAAGTACCTCAGTCTTTTCCTCATCCTTTGTCACTATGTTTCCCCTCACATCCAATAAAGGATGAAGATTGTCCTTAGCCCTCCTTTTGTTGCTAATGTATTTGTAGAAACATTTTTTATTGTCTTTTATGGCAGTAGCCAAATTAAGTTCTAGTTAGGCTTTGGCCCTTCTAATCTTCTCCCTGCATAACCTCACGACATCCTTGTAGTCCCCCTGAGTTGACTGTCCCTTCTTCCAAAGGTCATAAACTCTCCTTTATTCCTGAGTTCCAGACAAAACTCTCTGTTCGACCAGGCCAGTCTTCAACCCCACCAGCTCATCTTTCAGCACATGGGGTTGGCCTGCTCCTGAACCTTTAAGATTTCCTTTTTGAATATGTTATTAATTTTTAATACGTTATTAATTTTTTACATAGTTTTTAATATGTTCTTCGTTTTTCTCGATGATGCTTGAAACCATTTGTAAAACTAATCGTTATTACTAACCAGTTATGAAAGCATGTTTTGTCTTCCCATCACCTTTGAAAACAAATAATTTTCGTTTATTTGTACTTGCAGCAGGATGACCTTACTAAAAAAAAGTCTTTTTTTTCTGAAGGCCTCTCTTATTCTTATGTATAGTTTCTCTTTTCCCCCCAAAATTGAGATCATATATCATTGTACGTTAGTTTCTGAGTTATAGTTGGTGACCTATGGCTAGTCTCTTGAAAAATCTTTATATATCAAAATAGTAGATGACATAATTTGAAAATGTGGAAAATGTTGTTAATTTCCCAGATATCACCATCTTCAGTCAGGCTAAAAAGGGACAACGATATGGCTTATTTTTTTACTGCATTGCTAGTGAACACTGTATGTAGAAATACACAGATACATGTATTTACATATATGTGTATTATTTTCTCTTGCCTTACTAAAATGACGAATACATTGGCTTGATAGTTTTCTGTTCTTCTTGGATATGGTGACCCCCTTCTTCTCACATCCAGTTTTCTTGATAAGTTCACGTTATTGCTGTACCCTCCATAACTCTGAGACTGACTTGTGTTACATCAAAATAAATTAGTTTTAAATAGGTAGTAAACCTTATTCAAGGACCTCAGATGACAGAGAACATAATTAGTGGTTGTTGAGTTTTATTTCATGGTATAAAAAGCAAAATTTAAGAGGTAAGAGGCTTTTCTGTGAATAAATGTTAAGCTAGCTATACAGGCTGACATTTGCAGGAAGAGATTATACAGAGTGACTTTTGCAGTAAAATATAAATATGGTAAAAATAGAACAGAAGATGTGAAAAAAAATGGAAAAAAGTATCTATGAACAAAAAATGTCACCTTCCTTGCTTATTAGCTTATTGTATTTCATGGATGAAGCATGGTCTGCATGTCTCCCATTGAGTCACTTGCAAGTAGCCTGAGTAAAGGTTCTAAAATTGTTTGGGCCAAAAATTATTTTCAAACTATATAGGGCCATTTTGTAAGCTAAGCTTGCTTGCTGTCACTTCGTTATGACTGTTCATGTTAGTGAGCAAAACAAAGGTAGTTATGATCATTTACAACAAAAGAAAGTGTAAGTAATCAACCTAACACTATAAGAATTTATTTTACCTAAACAACTGGTTTAGCCACTGAACTCCACTATTAAGTTTTAATCTTCATTCACAGTTATCCAAAATTTGCTTCTTAAGTTGTTACATCATTTCTGATCACCACAGTGCTGTAGAGGTACTTTATACTCTACATCCAGGCACCTATCTGTATTTCATACAGTCACTTCTATATATTGTTCTCTTTGTTTTTTATTCTCTTTATTTTTGCTATTTTGTTTCTCACTATTCTGAAAAAAATAGTAACAGAGGGAAAAAAATTAAGCATGTCTTGATTCAGCTTCTCTGCTTGCGTAACAAAGAAATTATTAGTTAGTGTGTAAGCAACACAATATTCCATTTTCCACTTTAGAACACCAAGCTAGTGCTCCAGTTGTTTGCTTATGTATTCATTCTACTTTTAGTCTGCCCTAGCTTCCATCTTTGTATAATCAGATCAACTGAAAGAAGGGTTCCTTGTAGAATCTGGAAAAATGTGTGGAGTTTATCATCTTTTGCTGTTTTTATTTTCATGTGTTTCTGTTTTCCTTTGCATTCTGAAAAAGAGTCAGATACTAGTAGTGATATTATATGCTTGGGCTGTTTGCCATCTTATCAGGACCAGTGCACATTTTATATTTCAGATCTGTCAGCTTGGCTTTGTTTTGTAAAATGCTGGTCCCTTGATGCCTTTTTTTGCCATCTGCTAACCTTACACTGAGTGCCTGATGGCATGCCATAGATGTCTTGTCACCATTTGCGTTCCTGAAAGGTTTTCCAAACACCCACTGTAAAATACATTATTTGTTTGGGCTGCTTCCCATGATTATAAAAACTGATTGCATTTTCTTATTTAATAGGGCTGACCTAAGGTATGGACAAAGTAGACAGTTACCATCAGAAGCTTCAATAACATGCTGTCATAGCCCTGATTCTGTTTTATTAAGGTCTAAATATAGCAAGATCAGGTGATAAGTGGACAGTGGTTAACTTCATTGTCTCTTCATCAGAGAAGTGAGGAGGAAAATTAGTATGCTGGGAGGTTATTGCCCTGCAGTAACCATTATGAGATTGGGCAGTTGTGGTCCTAGAATGTCCTATTTCAGCCTATGGTACTGGATCTGCAAATTTCCAGCTTACAACTAGGCCAAAAAGGCTAGAAAGTTGGCAAGAGAAACAGCACACACAAATAAATCATGAGGCTACCCAGACAAAGATAGATACATTTTTAAAACAGAAATGTGGTCAGTTAGTACAATCAAACAAATTTAGCTGGGCAAAATAGGGTGATCTTCATCCTAGGATATAGGATGAAGTTCCGTTTCTGCTTTATAAGAAAACTGTAATTAAATGTATACTTCTTTTTATTCAGTGTCCTAAAGATAGTGATGGCATGCAATGCAATAACGTCATTATGAAAAATTATTGACCTTTACGAAAACATTCCACAGTGCTACTGAAATGTCTGAAAAATACATATATTTCCCTGAGACAAATGTCTGCTTAGGTACAGGTAAGATAGAAGATACATTTGGAATATTCTCTCAATTCACTGTATGGCTTGTCCTCAAATCAGTTTTGAATTTACTTCCACAAGCAGAAAATCATGACTGGCCAATATATTCATTCTCAAATAAACAGCATTAATAGCAAAAGCAAAGATAGCATAGCTTTCATGATTTACCCCATCAATGTGTAGCAGAAATTGTCATAAGTAGAATAAATAGCAAAACATAGTAGAATAAATGGATGATGTTACAAATTACTCACATGACTTTTCTCCTGAAGAAGTATGAAGATGTTGAGCACTGTTCATATACTGAAAGGCCAAACTTCTCCCACCTTTATGATCCACACTGTTGAGTGCTATGTTGGTAGCTGCTGCTGACGTTACAGGACGAGTAGGAGCAGGTTACACCAGCTAGTGCAGGTGGGGCAGCCTCTCTCAGAAAGAGGTATTGCTCCTCCAGCCAGTGACAGGCTCCTTCCCTCACCCTTGCTGGTGTGGCACAGGCTGTGAAGCACAGACGTGAGCAATAGGTGAGCAAGGGTTTATACAAGGGGAAGAGGGATTGATAGTTGTATCAATTGGAATTGCAGACAAGTAACTGCCATTTACGTCTCCCAAACTGCCTTTCCACAGCTTTAACATCTGCTAAAGAGAAAACCTTATTGTTAAAAATGGGAGTGCTGAATACTGGTTTAGGTTAAGGTGTGAGCTTTGAGAAACTACGGTTGTCACCAATAAAAATTCTGACAGGACATTGGTTGGGAGCTTGACTACTTAAGGCTGAAAAGGGAGAGTTTATGTTAATTAATTTGGAAGAGCCATTCATATTAAGAATTGAAATCAACTTTCATAAAACAGTCTATATTTTCTGACTTAAATCTGGTGGCAGTAACATAGTTTACTGTTTTTTTTGCATCCTGGAGTATTTCTACAAAACAATTTTGGTAATACATGTAATTAGGCTAAGAAAAATAAAAGGAATACATGTTTTTAATCTTGAAGAAAAAAAAAAGTAGAAATACTAATTTGTATTTATAATCTCTCCTTCTGACATAATCTATATTCAGACAACTATGATGTAATAACTCTGCTTGGTACTGAGTTTTAATCACTGTTATTGACAAAAGATAATTCTAAGGTATAAGAGCCTCTTTACTACTAAAAATTACTCAATCAGTTTAGTATTTCAAAAGCTCTGGAATGGAAAATTCTTCATTAAAACATAACGGTGAATTGTGAAGATATTTATGCCAGTGTTGTAAGATTTTATTTTTGTATTTTGTATTAATTCTAGCTGTAATTTAATTTTTAGATTGCTCAGTTACTGATTACTTTTACAAAGTCACTACTGATACCATAGAAAGACTTATTCTTACATTGGCAATTGTAATTATCACTTGCATTATAGATATAGATGTATATCCAATAATTAGATACAAGAGAGGATGTCATGCTTCCCTGCAATAATATTTTCAGTCAATAATTCTTCAATAGTGAGATCCACTCTTTACCATTTTAACTCTCCATCCTTAGCTCCTGGCTAAAGTGATATTGCTTGGCTCCGTATCTTCTTCTGCCGTCATCTTCCTGTTGAACTTGTGACTTTCACAGAGACTTTTTCACAGAGGCTGTGAAAAAAAAAGCTAAAGAAACCTGCTTTTCATTTTCTTAGTACCTATTACAAAGCATGTTAATTATTCATTGTATTTCTTTTCATATCATGTAAAAATGGGCTGCAGTTATATGTGGAATTGCTGAATCATTTGACCAACAATTTTTAAGTCATTTTAAAGCCAGAAGTTTTTAAAATTTTTTTTCTTATATTTTCTCTCATCTGTAAGTTTTATATTAATTATTTTTTTATTACTTTCTTTGTTATTTCTAGCTTTATGTGGTGGAGATGTTAGAGGACCTAGTGGAACAATTTTATCCCCTGGCTATCCTGATCTGTATCCAAATTCACTGAATTGTACATGGACTGTGGATGTTACACATGGAAAAGGTAAATAAATACTTTTCTCTTTTTCCACCTTTTTTTTTTTTAATATGTAAGTACAGTATTCTGCGTACACATTTAAATCTTGGTTAGCAGCAATGAACTAGGAATTGTGTTGCTGGGTTTTGTTTTTTTTTTTTTTATTTTTATTGTAGTAATTCCTAGAATTCCAGATGTGGACTAGGCCTTAATCCTTTCCACAGAGCAGAAATTCTCTGAAAGTTTATAGTCCAAGTAACAGATGTTTGGATGTGTGCACATTAATTCATACAGATGAAAGAGGATGAATGCTTTTTCTGTGTTGAGAAGGAAATGCCTTATCTTAGAGAGACATTAATTGGAAGTAGTCGTTGATATTTAGACTTGGTATCAAAAGAAGAATCTGAAGTGAAAACTTAAGTGAAGATGTTATTCATATTATGGCATAAAAAAGGAATGAAGTTAATGAGAGGGAAGTTGTTTAAAAGATTGCTCATTATGTGAGATTCTACATTATGACTAGCTGCTGACAAGGAAATGTCAGAAAGAAAAGTCCTGTTATTTTGAAGAAAAGAAACCATTTCAGCTTACCGAGACACATTTTCAGGGTGGCAGCATATAAATGGCAGTTTAATATGTATTTATGGATTGAATAAATATTATAGTTTAGAAATAAATGTAGAGGGAAAAAAATAATAAATAACAGAACCCAATAAGAGAACATTTAGAGAGGTAAGAAAGAATTAGATAATGACTGATCACAGAAGTTGAGGGACAGGAGACTTGTAAAAAAAGTATGGTTATTTGCTGACGGCAGATTTCAAGATAAAGGTGTAATACTGGTTTTAACTTTTCTCTGAGAAAGGTTCTTAGTGTGAATTATTTCAAAGATATATAAGCCATGCAGGAGAGGCTAGAAAATGCTTAGGACACAAATGGAAGTTGGGAATTCCAGGTCGCAAAATTTCCTTGAAACAACATGTCCTGTTTGCTTTCAGGAGAAAGGTTTTGGGACTAGATGAGGAGAGATGGGTCAAACTTTTAGGTTTGTTTTGGTATTTTATTTTAAATGTAGGAGTGACTGCGTAGTACTCTCATACTATGAATGGAAAGAGCTAGAGAAGCATAAGAATTTAATGTTAAGGGAAGTAGAGAAATAGAGATAGGCATCATAAGAGAAATTTAATAGAAATAAGGTGAGGTGATAAGAACACACAAAGGAGAATTGCATCTGTAACACTGGAAAGAATACAGAAAAAGGAATGAAAGGGGGAAGAAGGAAGGCAAGTTCAGTTCTGAATGTCATCAGTTTTCTCTGTGAGGGCATGAAAAATGTGAAAAAGTATACTGATGATGTATTCCTCTAAGAAAGAGTTATTGATGACGTAAAAATAAGACTTCCCTCACAGAGAACTGTGCTGATAAGCACAACGACACCATACTTATATATACACACACACACATATATAAATACAAGCACATTCTTGTTTGTGTCAATAAATTTATATAATCTTACGGAAATGTTATTAAGGAAAAACATATTAAATATGAATGCTATGTTGTAATTTGACTTAGGCATTTTGATTCGTGCTGCTCAAAGATGTGCTGGAAGCAATTGAAGAGTGAGGATTTGCTGTGAGTAGGAAATAGGAAATAGTGTATGAACGTCTTGTATTTTGTTCTTGTTGGCCAAAAAGTATTAATACTTTAAGCTCTTCCTGTAGTACTGTATGAAGAAGATATCTCTCTTTTTATGACAATAAGTCACAGGCTTACTTAACTTAACTTTAAACTTCCAACGGTAAAGTTCTATGTCTGACTAAGCTAGTCCATTACGCCACTTCTGTATTTAATGGATAAATGAATAATATGAGTCATCTCACCCAGAAAAAGTATCTAAAGTAGATGGAATGAACCATTCTCTGAAGGTGCCTATTTATCTCTATCATCTAGTGTCCAGGTAGTTTATATAGACCCCAGATGAATTGTCCAAGGGGAGACTGAGTGACTAAGTTTTAGGTAGTTACCATTTGGGAAAATTAGTCCCATACACATAAATGGGTTATTTTAAAAGGAGGGAGAAAACCTTTCTTCTGAAAATCTCATTTTCTGCTCTGTCTCATGTCTAACATAATTCCAACTTCAGAATCTCAAGGAGTATCTTCTGCTGGCCATTAACTAGTGATATTATTTTTAAAAAATACATAATGTTTTCTTTAGCCTTTTTTTTTTTTTGACAAAATGTATTAGTTTAATGGCAGACTACCAAGAAAATGTATATAAATTGTAGCTCCAGAATGCCGTGGGGTACTTTTTTAAACACACATTTTTATGTTGTAACTTCATACTGCTGTTACGTAAGAGCAGGCAATTAAATGCATGTGTTTAGTTAAGAATTGTATTTTACATTTGGATATGTAGTATTGCTAAGAAAAAATATTTCTGTGTTTCTATATACTGTCTTAAATAACATAATCTGCAATATGAATATTTATATTTTAATTTTACAGTTCAAGTTTATCTAAACTTCTGGAATTCTGGAATGATTTTCATTTGAGTTCATGTGGACCAGCATTATGATTCTTGAATGTCCATTAAAACTTGATATTTTTTTTTTTTTTTAATTTGTTAACTAGGGAATGGAACATGCACTTTAAATACAGTTAATATGTCTAGTAATTGGTATTATTTATGAAGAGGAAAGGAAGCATCTATCATGACAATAATTATTGTATTTTGTCTGTGGTTAGCATGCAGTCCAATATATGGTGAAGTGAAATTTGTGGAGTATCAATGGTATATTTTAAATCATTTACTGATAGAAGGGTTAATTTACCCATCCCCCAACAGTCTGGATTATAATATTGAGAAATTACATTAGAGTGTTATATCTTCTTGTCTTCATTTCAGATTTTAAATATTCCCTTTATAAAGAAAGATACATGTTAGGCAGAATGAGAAGGAAGCTACCTGAACATATCTTTTAAAATTCTTCTCTGGAGAAGACACAATCTGTCACATAGCATTTGTTAATGTGATTAGAATATTTTCTGAAGAAAACTAAATTGTACAACTACTGCTGACATATACCTTGGGATTTTCCTTAGAAATGTCATGGCAATCTGGAAAATCGATTGAAACATTCCCTTGAGTTAAACCTCACATTTGGTGTTTGAACAATACTCAGTGAAGCTCAGCTGTGATTCACAGGGATTCCATTATTTTGGGTTACTACCATAAAATTTTCTTTGGCATTTCTGATTTTGTTGTTACAGTATTCATGAATGCATAAAAAGGGCCAAGATTAATTTTGAGTGCAGTAAATGCAACAAATATGGCCTGAATTTCAGCCTCATTCTGAATATATCACATTTTTTCTCTTAAGAGCTCTCTTTTCATGTCAGATCAACACTGTCTCCTATGTAAAACTACGACAAAAAAATTAAACCCTTTCAGAGTTTATCAGTCTCAATGTTAAATTTATATGCATTAGCTCAAAAGATATGTAACCTAACCTTGATTCTAAAATTCAGTGTGTGATTTTTGCCAATTTAGGCACGCAATCGAGGAGAATAAATAGGCTACTCAAAGCATATGAATGGCTTTGCTCATATAATTATTAAATTAAGAATTTTTAAAACCCAAAATAGATTTCTTAGATTATCTAGTTTCATCCTATGCATAAAACACAACCCCATCATATAATTTCTATATCAGTGCTACTAAGTAAGGGTGTGTTTATCTGGATCTGCAAGTTACAGCAAGTCGGGGGGGGGGGGGGGCAGTGTGGAGCTATAAGAAGAGAAGGAGATATCTACTTGAAAAGGCTAAATAGTTCTCCAATCTCTTTAAAGGTAAGCACAATCCAGAGGTCTCTATTACCCAATGGATTTCTTTTGTTGCTCCCATTTCTATGCCCAGCTGACAGCAATATTAAGCATATGTTCCAAAGATGTCAGTACATCCACATATACAGTACATACACATATACAGCTGGTCGCACAGACTAACATGGACAGGCACAACTGTGTCTTTATTGGCACACACAGAAACATCAACATCACTGAAACAGACATGAATACCACAGGCAACAAAATATTATTTCTCTGCTTGAGCTGATGGGAACAGGAGTTTGCTAGGAGTGACACAGACTCACACACACACACACATGCATGTGCTCCCACAGCCTTCCAAGTCCTGGCCCAGGAGTAGGTCCCCAGATCCCACTCCTTCCAGGTGTTGCTCCCATATGACCAATAACCGTTTTTCAGGTTGTTGGCCCCTGACCTCATCCTGCTCTCCAGGCAGTCCATACTAATGTTCACTAGTGGCCACACATGTGCTCTGGACAGAGGATGCACTTACTTACACACTAAATAGTCAGGAACAGAGTTTAAAAAGGATAGAGGGCAGGCTGTTGTGGTTAAGTGCAGGGATTAGTAAGACAGACTTAACTAGCCCCCACTTTTTTCTCCCTTATCCACAATGATCTCTTCCTTTGGCCCTAAAAATCCCACAAAAAGTTTTACAGTCTTCAAGTGCCATTTAAAAATCTCATATTAAGTTTTACATAATCTTACAAATTCCTTCAAATACTCCACAGTAAATTTCTAATTTCCATGAGACTCAAGATAATCTTCTTTCCCCAATTCTAATCAGTTACTAAGTTCTGGTTGAACTGTTACAAGATTACAATGATACATTCAATGACCCGTCAGTCAGCAACTTAAGAGTTCTGGTCTTTGTTAGTGTCTCCGCTAAATCCTGCTCATTAAAACTTGTCTATGTGTGTATATAATTTATTACTTCCCTCATTTCTTGTCTTTGTTTTCTATTCTGAAAAGTCCTTGATGAGATAGCCTCATAAACCAAGTGTCCTTATAGTCCCAATACCCTTACAAGCTGTATTTACTAGGTGTGATTGAGTTGTATTCACATAAATGTCTGATGTCTGGAATCATAGAATCATAGAATGTCCTGAGTGGGAAGGGGCCCACAAGGATCATCAAGTCCAACTCCTGTCCCTGCATAGGACAACCCCAAAATTCACACCATATGTCTGAGGGCATTGTCTAAATGCTTCTTAAATGTTGTCAGGCTTGGCGCCGTGACTGCCTCCTGGGGGAGCTTGTTCGTTTGAGACAGCCTCAGGGATCCAATGTGTTGTAAAAAAAACCTACAGGAAAATTGTACTGAGAGCTTCTAAAGCTGCATATGAAGTCTATAAAAGATAATTTCCAACACCTAAAGGGGTGTATTGGGTTTGGCTGCGATGGTGTTAATTTTCTCCATAGCAGCCCTCATACTGCTGCCTTTTGTATTAGTAGCTAGAAAGGTGTTGATGACAGACCACTGTTTTGGCTGCTGCTGAGCACTGCTCGCAGAGCATCAGGGCTGTCTCAACAACCAGTAGGCTGGGAGTAGGCCAGAGGTTGGGAGGGGACATAGCCAGGACAGCTGACCCAAACTGACCAAAGGGATATTCCTTACCATATGATATCTGCTCAGCAATAAAAGCTAAGAGAAAGGAGGTGGAGAGGGGGGATTCATTATTACGACTTTTGTCTTCTGGAGCAACCACTACATGTACTGAAGCCCTACTTCCTGGGAAGTGGCTGGACATTGCCTGTTGATGGGAAGTAGAGAATAAATCTTTTGTTTTCCTTTGTTTCTGCACACGGCCTTTGCTTTTGCTTTATTAAACTGCCTTTATCTCGACTCATGAGTCATGAGTTCCATCTTATTTTCTCTGCCCCGCCTCATCCTGCTGAGGAGCGGAGTGACAGAGTGGCTTGGTGGGCACCTGGCA
The DNA here is from genome assembly GCF_965183815.1 of Platalea leucorodia. NCBI lineage: Eukaryota > Metazoa > Chordata > Aves > Pelecaniformes > Threskiornithidae > Platalea > Platalea leucorodia. The sequence goes on from NC_138823.1 coordinate 18,138,536, forward strand.
TCCAGCCAAGGTCAACCCACCACAGGGGCATAAGATTCCTATGTTTAGACAACGGTGTCAAGCACAGTATATGCAGCTTCAGTCTTGGATTTTGTTACCGTGTTTGGGAAGTTCTTGGGGGAGAGTGGGGAAGTAGGAAGGGGAAGTATTTGTGTACTTTTTGATTAACTTATGTCTATTACTAAAAATCTGTTGTCCATAAGAGTACCCAAAGATCATCAATCTTCATATACTATGTTGTTCTTCAGTCACATGAATGGATGGATTTTCCTAAGCATTACATCATTGGATATATTTTACAGAGCCTGAATCATTGGTTTATAACTTTTATGATAAAACTGAAAATGCTATTACACTAGAGGTCTCAATGTTCACTTAAGCTAGCTAATATTTTCTCTTGTTTCTTTCTCTTGACTTTTCTGTGCATTCTACCCAAAGATCATGGTCTAACTCTTAGTTACAGAAATGCAGAAAAAGTAATTTGTCTGTCTTGACCTTTAAGTCTTTATATTGCTCTTGTGTTGCAGGATAGATCTTCCTTTCTAGATGTGTGATTTGTATGTGATGGTTTGCAAAAAACCATACTGTTGATATATGCCACATCTTATTAAGAGACCTCCCTTTTCTGGGGAGGAAGTGCTGCTGTTACTGTATGTGCCATGAGGATATAATGTCATATATTTTATAACTTTTCCTTTCACTGCTGCTATACAAGGATACTGGTGACTGTAAGAAATAAGGTTTACCTTTCCAATTCTGCCATAAACAGTTTGTAATTTTGGACATACATAGTGCGTCATTGGATTTTACATAAAAATGCAAGCATATATCTTTGAATTCTATAAATCAAGCATCCATATTTTGCAGCTAAAGGCAAAAGTGAAAGATAGTGTCAAAACCAAAAGACCTGCTACAAAGTTATTTTAATATTAAAATCAGGAAAGACACTAATCTTTAGAAAAATTGGATTATCTTCATTTCCTGAACCACGATTCATAATGAAATGCATTAATTTAATCCTTGGCTTAATTGCATTGGTGTTCATAGTGTGATATGTAAATCTAATTCTACTTTTTCTAATAGGGGTGCAGTTCACCTTCTACACCTTTCATTTGGAGGATCATCACGACTACTTACTAATAACAGAGAATGGCAGTTTCACACAGCCATTAGCACGTCTGACTGGTTCAGAGCTTCCTTCACCAATCAATGCTGGTCTATATGGAAATTTCAGGGCTCAGTTGCGCTTTATTTCAGATTTTTCAATATCATATGAAGGATTTAATATTTCTTTCTCTGGTAAGAAAGTACTTTTAATACCTGGCTCCTGAAAAAAGATTTTTTCAGTATTTTATGTAAAGAGAAAAAAAAAGTTTAAAATTGAAGTGATTTTGGTGAATACATATACTGAATCATAAAATTATATAAGTTGTTTTCTAAGGACAACAATTTCAAAGCAAGTAAACCTCTGTGCCTCTGTAGAGACATTTCTGCTACATGATAAATAAGATGACAGTTAACTGTAAGAAACATTATCAAGTGAGGGGAGGAAACAGAACTAGGCTAATTTCAGTTAGTGAAATTCCAGAGGAGCCCATGTGTCAATTATTTAGGCTTTTATGCTGTGTCATTTTTTTCATTGGTTTTATGTACCTGGGACATTTATGGCTCTTAGAAGAGTGATAAAGCATATTGTGTTATGCATCTTAAAAACATCGTGAATGTATTCATTAGTCTTATGTTTTAATGTAGTATAATTGCCAATTCAACATTCATGCATTCATTTTGTTTTTAAATCTGAAATCTGTATTGATAGTCAGGTGGAAATATACAGAAATTACTAGACTACAAGATTACAAATATGATTGATAGAAAACATGTTCTCACTCATACAAACTGACTTGCTCTCTTGTTTTCAGAGTATAACCTTGAACCTTGTGAAGATCCTGGGATCCCCCAATTTGGTAACAGAATAGGATTTAATTTTGGAGTGGGAGATATTCTGACATTTTCCTGTTCATCTGGATATCGTTTAGAAGGAGCTTCAGAGATTATTTGTCTTGGTGGTGGCCGACGAGTATGGAGTGCACCTCTGCCAAGGTGTGTGGGTACGTGGTCAGCTGCTTTCATTTGCTTGTATGTGTAGTCATTGTCCATGGATTTGCAGATTTACAGCATGGAAAAGCATGGTAACACACCTCTTTCTTACTTTTTAATGTACTCTCATATTCTCCATATCTCCTTAGTCAAATTTATTTAATCTTTTCTTAATACATTTAGTATTAGAACTATCAATGGACTTCATAGTCTATACTTGAAAGCATTTCAAATTGAGGGCACAATTCTTACTCTTCTTACTTTGATTAATAGTTTAGGAAAAATGAGTATAAATGTAAATCAGCATTTATCAGTTCAGATGCCTAATAATTGACTCTTTTTTGTCAATGCAAGCTTCCAAATTATACCTGTATTACAAAATTGTGTAAATGTAGTTAGAGCACTTAAAGCAGAGTTATTTCATAAAACTAGGTCCATGTATAGGAGTGCATTCAATATGTGCTTCCTATGTAAGCTAGAGTAGAGAACCATATTCTCAGAATATCCTCAGAACTGTTGTTCTGGTTTTAAAATGATAGCTAAGATAACTGAGAGGAAACACTTTCTGGTGGTTCCTCCAGTTACTATAGAGGTAGCCTGCATAAGTAGCTTTGACTAGAAACTTAACTTTTAATGGCTAATGTTGTCTGAGCTGAATTCTTCCTAAATGTCTCAATTTTCAGTTCTGTGTAAAACAACAACAAAATCTCTAAAATGTAGGATAGTTACTTAAGTGTCTATATTTTTTTATTTATTTAAGAGTATATGCTATATGGAGAGGTTTACATATGAAAATATCTGTATCAATGTGCATTTGAATTTTTTATTCTTTCATACTAAATTATATGATGGTAAAACATGTTTTTTTCAGAATATGATTGTATAATAACTATTGATTTATTATGTGCTTGCTCTTATCCAGTGTTAGTTACCGTATCATAATTTTCGTTTCCAAACTATTCCTATGCTTACCTTGGTATAACAAAAGTTCTGAATTTGGCATATGCATAAGCAACATTTATGTATGTATCTACAGAATGGATGGTTTAGAAGCTGAGTTAGCATAGTGCATAAACAAAAGTTATTTTTGTGTTGGGGTTGATGAATTTTTAACCACAGGAGTAATAATGAATGCATGGACAGTTGTGAAGGTTAAATTTTAGTAATAAATTTCTGGAAGTGTTAATATACTGAAAATGAATTGGTAAATTATCATTAAAGAAGAACTTGTGCAGAAGCATAGATGAAAAAAATTGCTATTTAGTTTTCATGACATAGAAAATAATGTTTACATTTGTGTGTTTGAGGGGGGGGGGGGAAAGAAAAGCTGGATCACAAAGAGTAAATTATTTTCCAGTCAACATATTTTCTCCTTATCTTTGAAACTGAAAGATAGTCTCCACTAGAATGGCTTAATCAGCCATTTTCCCCCCATAAATATTGCTTGGCGGGCCACCAAGATAGTTGGAAGCTGGAGCACTGATCCAGTGGTGAAAAGTGAGAGAAACGTGTCTTTTCAGCCTGAAGAAGAGACAGCTTCGTGAGAACCTAATAGCAGTTCTCAATAGCTATGAGGAGATAATTAAGAGGATGGAGCAAGGTTCTTCACAGTGGTTTATGACAGAAAGATGAAAGGAAAAGGAATAAATTGAAATAAGAGAGTTTCAGACAAGAAATAAATGAAACCTTTTCACAAAGAAAATGTTGAATAGTGGAACATCTTGCCCAAAGAGCTTGTGCAGTCTCCTTCCTTGGTGGTTTTCAAGATCCAACTGGTTAAAGCCCTGAGCAACCTGGTCTGACATCAAGGTTGAGCCTTCTTTGAGCAAGAGGCTGGACCAGAGACCTCCTAAGGTCCCTTCTAACTTGAATTTGCCTGTATTCTGGATCCTATATCCTCTTGATAGGTATAGTTGAGTCCTGTGGGTCATGATATTTCTTCTGTTGTCTTAGTGAATATTCATAACAAATACCTGTACATTGTTACATATCTTAGCTCTCTACTTTCACCTGTGTCTTGGTCCTTTGATAGTACAATTGTCATAATTTTCAACTCATTCTGTGGTCTCTTCATATGTGAACCATTTTGTTTTCTTTAAAACAAAATCTTGTGGATATAAGGGTAGTTCACCACAGAAAACCCTTCCAGTAGGTGATATGTGTAAGACTGCACTAGTCTTGGTCTCGTTTGCCAGTGGAGACCTCCTAACACTGTTTTTGTTGACATGCATAATCAAAGCCTGTTTTGTACCCTCAATCACTGTCATACCAATCTTCATGTCATATTGCACATTTGTATAACTTCATGCAACAAAAAACCCTCTAGTAATCTGTATATAGCCCTGTTCTTATATAATTGTGGATATTCTGAACACAGAAAAAAATATAGTTATGCTTTTGGACCACAGGGGCAGCACATAGAACCTAGAGGGCATGCAAAAACATGTAATATTTGTTATAGACATGCTTGGGCTTCTCTAGAGATACTTAGCTATGAGCAATGTAGATGGACACCATGCTTCACCATTTAGTTTGCGAGCCAGGGATCTCTTCCACGAGTGGATGTATTTAGCAGTGTAAACACAGGTAATGCAACCGAAGTGCTCATTAGCATATGATAAAAATGTTTCCATTCACATGATTGATAAGAAATATTTCATGATGGTCACAGTTCTTCTAGTTATGTGATAGATAGTGTTTGCAGCATTCAGAAAGAGTATGGGAATAAATAGGGTGTCAGAACAATTGGTGTTATCTAAGACTGGTTCCTAGTTCACATGCTCCTGGTGTTTAAGACTTTAAGAAGCACAGAGGTTAGGACCAAGAAGAATGAATTTTTCTGGTGGTGTTCATTGGCTGCAAATAGACTTTACAGTATGTTGGGCTACTAGTAATCCTGAACTTGACTAAATGCAAAATTTGAAAAATCAATGAAATCATAAATATCTTGTGAAAATTCCTTAAACAGGAAAAGACTGAGTTTAATAAATTAACAGTATTTTACACTAATTTTCTTGTTTCCAATGCTTAAAATTCAGTGTGATTTGGGTCATCAGATCCCTTAGATTGCTTGAAATTTGCCATGCAATTAAATAAAATAATCCTGATTTGGTAATACATGTTTATAGGTTTATGTATTCATTCTCTATTTTGGTTATACATATCTCTTATTTTCTTTTCCTGAGAATTCAACAAGATTCATAGCCCACTGATTTCATTTAGAATTAAACTTAACAGATCTTACCAGAAGTTTAATGCAAAGGTGACTTAAATGTGTTGTAACTTTTAATTTGCAGACAGAAAATAAACAAAAATATGGTAGCTATGGCAATATACCTAGTCTATGAACTAGCTATTTTGGATTCTCAATGAGTCATCACAGGATGGTCTTCTACTGTCTTTGCTGTATTTCTGGTGCCACATACTGAATCAAAAGAACAAGACCAGCAACAAAAGGTATATTTGCCAAATGTGAGATAGATCTGCTTGACATGGTGCAGAGGTTCTTGGAAATGCATACCTACACAAGATTTCCAATAGACTGAGAATATTTAAGAGTTAATTATTCTCTGTAATATCTTCAAGTATGGACAAAATCAATATCTATCTATCTATCTATCTATCCATATTTCTGAAACTAGCTTTTATACCTGTTTCATCATTATGCCATTGTCATGGTTTAACCCTAGCCGGCAACTAAGCACCACACAGCTGCTTGCTCACTCTCCCCCCAGTGGGAGAAGAGTGGCCACAGATGTTTTGGGGTGTCCTGGTCCCGCATGGACTCATCCACAGGTCACAGTCCCTTCAACTTGAGTTCACACTGGAGTTCCAGTCTGTCCAGTACAGCAGCAAAGAAACAGCAGTGATGCCCTGGCCATCTGCCAGCCCAGGTGCATGGCCATTGCTGTTATCAAAATGTTCCCAGGCACAGCAGAGTAAGATGATAAGCAGTACAGCAAGCAGCAAAAGCAAAAAGCAGCCACTAACGAGCACTAGACTCTAACATACAGTAAGGCAAGCAAACCCCATGGCAAGCACAGAAGCCTGCCAATTAATAGCTAAACAGAAATAACAGCTATAAATTCAATCTAACACATCCAATGAAACCTGTCACTACCTCAAACCCTTCAAGCCCCACACTGAGCGCCAAAAAGGACTGTTGTGGTTTAACCCCAGCCTGCAACTAAGCACCACACAGCCACTTGCTCACTCTCCCTTCAATGGGATGGGGGAGAGAATCAGAAGGGTAAAAGTGAGAAAACTTGTAGGTTCAGATAAAGACAGTTTAATAGGTAAAGCAAAAGCCACACATGCAAGCAAAGCAAAACAAGGAATTCACTCACTACTTCCCATCAGCAGGCAGGTGTTCAGCCATCTCCAGGAAAGCAGGGCTCCATCGCACATAACGGTCACTTGGGAAGACAAACGTCATCACTCTGAATGTCTCCCCCTTCCTTCTTCTTCCCCCAGCTTTATATGCTGAGCATGACATCATACAGTATGGGATATCCCTTTCGTCAGTTAGGGTCAGCTGTTCCAGCTGTGTCCCCTCCCAGCTTCTTGTACACCCCCAGCCTACTCACTGGTGGGGTGGTGTGAGAAGCAGAAAAGGTCTTGACTCTGTGTAAGCACCGCTCAGCAATAACAAAAACATCCCTGTATTACCAACACTGTTTTCAGCACAAATCCAAAGCATAGCCCTGTACCAGCTACAATGAAGATAATTAATTCTATCCCAGCTAAACCCAGCACAGCCATGCATATAATAATGGCCAACTAAAGGTCCAAACTACTAACTATACTGTCATTTGAAAATTCTCAGTTTGTATTATTACTCTCTGACTTATTCCCAGTATGGTTGTATTTCCTTTGTAAACTGAGGATATAATAGGTTGTGGTCTTCTGTATATTCATCTGTATATTAGGAAAACATCACATGTACACAGCTGGGACATTTTTTAACCGGCCAAAACTCTAGGTAAATTATCACTCATCTCCCTCTTTTACCCTGAGCAGACATAGCAAAGGGTTAGCCCATCAATTAAAATGGTCTTCATTAGGGGTCAGAATTTCATGTCAGCATTCACCCAGTGCTCTTCGTCCTGTAAAGAGAAATAATAATTTAGGTTTGTCATGAAAATTACAGAGAATTAATGGATAAAGAAGAACTCACTAACTTTTTTCAATAAAACTTAAGAAACTTTCATGTGAGATTCTATGAATTTCTCCTTAGTTAAAAAAATCTGCAAGAAGAAGTTTGTTAGCAAAGTGAAGAACATACATGCTAAAAATTGATTACACAATTAATGTTTCAAATTTTGTATTAGTCCTATTTGATTTAATACGTTCATTAGTGATCTGAAAGTGAACTCTATGATAGCAGTTGATTAGAATAGTTACAACCAGAAGAAAATGTTGAAGAACTTGAGATACATAATAAGCTAAATGAATGAACAGATAAGTTGTATGATGAAATAAAAGTAAGGTTGATAAATACCATGCGCGGGGGGGGGGGGGGGGGGGGGAATGAGAAGACTCATTGCGGTTATACTTCTCAGGAATTCTGAATTAATGGCATTAACCTAAGAAATTGATTTAAGAATCACTGAAAACAAAATAAAAATGATATGGTAATTCATATAGAAGACTGGGGACAGAGACTGCATGCAATAACTTGTAGTTTCACCTGAAATATTTCCAGATCTCCCTCCATAAAAAGACTGTAGAGCTAGTAGGAGTTCAAGAAAGGCTAAGAAGAAAGATAATGAGCTTGTACACATTTTAATATGAAAAGAGAGATGATGGAAGTGTTTTCCTATAATAAATGGCAAAAGTAAATTAGCTCAAGAGATTCAATTCTCTTTTCCATTAATGCAAGAAAAAGGGCCATTCGGCTGAAAATAATACTTTAAAAAAGTAAAACTGTTAGAAATAAATAATTTTCCCTTCAACATTAATTAAATTGTAGAAATAGTTCTGGTCAATGATATAAAGAAATTAAAAAAGCACTTGTATATTTAGGTGCATAACAAGATTATTCAGAATTCTTGCCAGAACATTTATCAAGCATCCCTTTCTGGATACACAGAAGGCTAATGTGCTGAGTCCTGAAACAGAGTAGCCAGTGTAACAAATGCTAAACCAAATAATTTTCCAGTGAATCAGAAGCTGTCTTTCCTTTTCGCACTTAGAAGCTGGATAAATAAATGGTATATATTAATTCATATTATTATTATTCAATTTATGAAGATATTCTTTTTCAAAACTGAATTTGAAATTGACTTAATAAATGAAATTTTATAATTAAGAATTAATAAATGAAAAAGTAATGTTCAAATAGCAAACAGATATTTGTTACTGAATTTTTAAAGCTGAACTGCTCAAATGATGGTATTATCTGAATTCCATAGGGCTTGATGTTGTGCTGGAACAATTTTTATAACAAGAAGTCTTTTCTACAAATGCAGAAATATTTTCTATATTTCTGTTTATTTAGCTGGTTCTGTTAAATGACTAATAGTGTCAAAGTTGATAAACTGTTACAGAATTAATACTACTATTTGTAAATCCTCATGAACATGATAATTACAAATATCGACATTCACTAATTACATGGTGGGTAGGGGTTCACACAAATACATGTGTATGTCTTGTTTATATATCTGTACATCATTCCTAATATCCTAAAGTTACCTTTATAGTAAATGTATGTATTCTCAATATAGTTAAGAGAGTCCACTATATGATTAAGCTCATTTTGGGGTAGATGTCTGTAGTCACTCGTGAATTGCATCACTTGTATTTCCAGCACATGTATGGTAGTTTTAATTAACTAACGAGCAATGTTAACATACTGTCATTGTTTTGTTTTAATTTGGTTTGTTTTTTGTTGGCTGTTTTTTTGGTATCTAAATGAATGTTCCTTTTCAATACATCTAAGCTCTGGATACTTTTAAGTAATCAACATTTTCAGCACTATAGGTGGGGCATGTCTCCAGCTTGTGATACAGAGCACAGGTATCATCTTAAGTGTGTGAATATGTGATTCAGTTGTTTTCATAGGGTTGCCGTGCCTCTGAACTGGTTCTGATACATTTAGAATTCAGATATCTCTGCCTAGTGCTCTTTATAATTTTCAATGCCATAGTTAGCTTACAAGAAGCCAGTTTGAATTTCCCTGTAACTGTGTTATAGACCAGAACAAACAAGAGCAATTACTGTTGCTTTAAAGGAAAAATAATGAAATAGATAAAATTAAACTTTTCTGATAATCACTAATGCAATGAAGACGATTAAAGATCTGTAAGAATACTGTCATTCCTTAGTTTCATGCTTTCTTTTCATGTTTTATTCAAATAATAACCAAATGCAATGTTCATATTCATCACACACACTGCTTTCTTGGAATTACCTCTGTTTCTGGTGAAATGTGGAAAGTTGTCTCTTCTATGCCAGGATTTCTCATGTCTTTTTTTCTCTCCTCTGCTCTCTTCCATTTTCTTTTTTCTTTCCTTTTCTTTTTTCTTCCTTCCCTTATAAGGCTGCCCAATAACCAAATTGTATTACCTTTCATTATAACTGTCATGTCAGAATTCATAACCCATAATTGTTTCTATGTCTATGTAAAGAAGATAATCTAGTCTGTTCATAGCTTCCCAACTGTGTAGGGCCTATTTCTTTGGCTTTCTCAGGGCCTTACAATTTCTTTCCAATCTGCTAAACCTTAGCTGGAAGACACTGACTTTAAAATCTTGTTTTCTTGTGTTTATATGCTGCTTCCACTTATATTTCTCCTTATAACATTTTCTATCCATTTTTATCAGTATGTCCTAAACAGCTAAGGTCAGAGTCTCTGATGAGTCATACAGATTTCCAAAGAACTATACACCTTACAATTATGAAACAAACACACAAACAAACATAAAAAAAACTACAGGCAAATCCATTCATTTATGTCATGCTTATTGCATACTTTTCAGATTGTATAATTTAATATTGTATATGGATCTTTGCTGGTAAAGATTTCTGCTAAATTGATACTTTTTTTCCTGTTTACCGATAAGCTGCTTTGCCAAGCTTGAGTTAGGGTGCTTTTCAGGGAATACCTGGGGAGTGAAAAATAGAAATGTCTGAAAGGTTATATTGTATGAGAGAAAAAATAAATTCAATGTTGAACTGAAGCACAGTTATGTAACCAATGAAGTGAAGGTTCTACTGCAGATACGTTTGCCATTAGAGTCTTGATGCAGAGCTTTATCCATTTCTGTGCAGAAACAAAATTTAAGGCAATGGTTGTTTTTAATATTTTGTGTTTGAAAAGGTATTCTTTTGCTAGTTTTAATTCACTTTTCTTTCAATATGTGGAATATATTGGCAGCATGACTTCTCCGTTTAATGACTGTAATATTAACTTGTAAATGTGTCACTGATTCCTCTCAAAAAAAAAAATCATAATATTTCTTTTGTTTGCCAGAACTAAATATTAATAAATATTTATAATTATTTATAATAATTTATTAATATTTATAATTTTATAATATTTATAAATATTAATATTCTCTAAATATTTCTTCTTTCATTTTTGAATACGTTCTCTTCCTTTTTCTTGAAGGATAGGATATCCTGAACAAAGCAAAATACAGCCATTGAGGGCTCACCATCTGTTAGTATAATGGCACTATAATGTGATAAACACTTTCTTAACATTTCTTATGTGTTCTAATATTTTACATAAAGTTTTAACTGCTCCTGTTCACTGCGTGGAAATTTTCACTAAGTTCCAACAGTTCTCAGGTTATTTTGTGGTTTGTTTGGTTTTTTTTGTTTGCTTGTTTGTCTGTTTTTTATGAGAAGGTTATATTTAGTTTAAATACAAATTGTGCATATTAGTTGTTAAAATTCTCCTAATAGAGAATATGTATTTGTTAGTACATTTTACCTTGTTAATACTAATGCAGAAGCTCATTTGTCATGCTATTTCTCCATCCTTCTTTGGTTGGTTGTGGTAGAGGAGCATGTTGTTTAAAGTATACGGGACTCCTCCCCATTCTTGTCAACTGGAGCTATTAATTACGAAAAATAATAGAAATAATGTAAATAACTTTTTCTAACAATGATTTCTTTCTTATTTGGCCATTTTAGTAGAAACATCAACCTGCTGTAAAATTGTGTGTAGGTCTTAAATACAGGACCTTCCCAAATGTGACAATAGTGTCTTTCATTACAACATAAACAATGCAGTCAGATAACAGCCAAAAAAGTATGTGCAACATATATTGAAAGTAAATTTAATACACAGACAGTCACATGAATCTTTTGATGTTCAGATCAACTCTGATGTAGATGCATGTACTGCAGATACATACTTAATAAGAAATTGCAGTTATTAATTTTTGGCTCTATGAAAGGAAATCTGGTCTTTTGGAAGAATATAAAATAAAAATAAAACTGACTATTCTTACTGATTGAAGAAGATAATGTTCCTCTCATTTTCTTCATCAGATTAGGGTTCTCTGTACTTAACTCTGTCAGGATACCAAAACCATCTGGAAAACTTTTGATGACCTCATAATTAAGATTATTCAAGAAAAGAATGCTTCAGTCACAATTTAATCCTTTTAAGATTGTCTTGTTATCCTTTGTTTTGTTGTCTTGTTTTGACAAGAGTCTACTTTCATGCTTACATCTGCCATCAGTTGAAGAGGTAGAACTTCTGAAGTTTATTAGGTTTTTGAGAAACAGTTTGTTGAGTACTGAATTTAGATACACTTTCTGAAGTAGCTGTTGATTTTCAGTCTATTACCACTGTTGTTTAAAGATAAAATCCTTTTTAGAATTCTTCCACTTACTTGTCCAGTCAAGCTTTTGCAATATCCTTAGTCTCCTAACCAAGAGCTAACATCTTTTCAAAATACAGAACTGCTATTTATAGCTCTTATCTTTTGATTCCAAGGGATAGTCTTGAAGAAAACAATGGCTGAATTTCAATTTGTAGCAGTACATCACATTTATTTTTTTGATAATTATTTATGGTGAGCATTTAATCAGCTGAATTGTGAGAAACCTTGCAAAATTCTCCTAATAAAGCACATTTTTTTAAAAAAAGCCATTCATTGAAGAATTGTTTTCAAATGGTTAAATTACCCAAACAGATGCAATTCATTCCTCGGTTAGAATAACAATGGCATTTTACATGATTACAGAATTTAAATTCACTAATAAACAGTAGTTTAAACTCATCTGTTTTATCATGGAAATGTGCAATGAACACACATTCATAATGAAAAGCATAACAGTCATTTCTTCTAAATAGCTCGTTATATCAGTATTTTCCTTTCATTATTTTTCTTTGAGTTTTTGTTTATTTTCATTTCTAATACTGAAATGATTCTATATTTCTGGTAAAGTCCAGGAACAGTGATTGACTTCAATCTTAATGTTACATCCTTGTACTTTATATAAGGCTCAATTAAAGTCTTTGTGGAAACATAGCTGGATGTTGGAATATTTTCCCTATTTCTTTTTTTTTCCTACAAGCAAATTGTGTAGGGTGGGTTCTAAGTATTAGCTGAAATAAGTGGATTTAAAAAAAAACAAAACAACTTTGTCACTAAAACAACCTGAATTCCATTTCTGTGGAATAGGGAATGTTATGAATGAAACATTAAGGCAGTGCAGAAATGTTTGTAATTTCTGATAACAGCTCTAAGTATATTTTTAAATGATGGTCACTGCCTTTATGTTCCTCTGTGATTTTTCCTTACTTCTGAAATAGTGTTTTGTCCCTTCTTTTCTCTCTTCTATATTTCCTTCTTTACACATTTCCACTGAATTTTATCCGGTTTGCCACTTCAGTCTCTTTTTTCTGTCACTCACTGTAATACCTGTTAAAATTCTTTTCCAAAAACTTTAAAAAAATGACATATGTTCATATGTTTAATATTTATATTTGTTTTAAACTTAAGAACTCAGTTAACATTTTTTCCCCTGACACTTTTTTACTCAACACTTAACTGGACATAGAAGTATTATGGTCCTTTTTGATTTATGCTATGGTATTAACATCAAAGAATAGAAGGCAATCATAGGTTACCTGAAGTTCCATGTAATTTAAGCAACATAGCTGTCTGTTCATGTTTACAAATAGAAGTGGAGATTGGCAGATAGAACTATTTATGGTATAGTTTGGAAAGTCTTATAATATTAAATGCATATCTTCCCTGTTTGATTCTGCACTTATTCAGAATTATACTGCTGTTTCTTGTGTGTGTGCATGGTGTTTTGTTGTTTGGGTTTTTTTAAAGTTATAATTTGCACCGACAGGAGGCAAGGAGAAGCAAGGGACTAACTGTTGATTTTGTGAGAATCCCTCTGAGAAGTGTACAAAAGAAGCTACTGTTGTAGGCTGCAGTGTGTGCTTCTGTGGAACTGTAATGATATAACTGAATGCTATGGGAGAAATTCTTTTGTACTTTGGTTTTCAAGACTACTGTTACTAAACTTGCTTTCTTGTCTGCTGACACAAGGGTTGAGATTGTACATAGAATCACAGAATCATTTGAGTTGGACGGGACTTTTGAAGATCATTTAGTTCACCCCTCTGCCGTGGGCAGGGACATCTTTCACCAGATCAGGTTGCTCAAAGCTCCATCCAACCTGACCTTGAACACTTTCAATGATGGGGCATCCACAACTAGGAACACAACATTGTCCCTCTATATTAAAGAAAAGTACAATCAGATTGATAAATATTATGACATGAACAATTCCCTTATTTTTAACAGAAAACATAGCATGGTTCTCAAATATTAGTTAAAAATGTCCTAACAGTTGGCTCACTGCTGTGTTCAGATTTTTAACAATTGCTTTAAATTACAGTTCTGACAAAAACAGAGTTGTTGGATCAACTTAACACCATAAATACCTTGTGCTTTTTGACTTTTCTGTCTCTCTGGAATAGGAAAGGATATCCCACAAACTTGAAATTACAATCATCTAACTCCTGTGTTATAATTCAAACTGACCTATGCATCTTCAGAGTAGCAAATACCCATTTATATGAGAATAAAATAAAAGGATAGACATGATCATAGGGACTAGAAGATTTTCCACTTCTGCCTAGATTATGTGTATCCGACTGTTCTAAGACAAAGTGATGACACCTGAGTTATTTGGATACTTGTTCTGTATTGCTGTTGAATTAAACATAGTCATGAAATATTTCTTCTGCTTTGATCTGTGACTGATATGGCTTTCTGCACAATATTTGTTTTAGCTCCGTACAGAAAGAATAGTTAATGGTTTTTGTCATTTAATGTATAAATTTCATATACAAAATATATATCTCAATATCCTGGATTTCAGTCAAACAAGTCTAGTGAGGGAATTATAAAAATGCCAATAAACAATAATAGCTCTTAAAATAGATACCATGGATTGCTTAAACATCTTTCCAAACCACTAGAAGTACAACATAGTTTTGCACAATATAATTTCTTATTCTGTATAATTATAAACCAATGAATTTCCCAAGGTAAAATAACTGGGGTGCATTCTCATGATACTGCAAAAAATAAATGGGAAGAGTATTGAATTGATCCTGAAAACAAACATAAACCCAGAAAATGTAGTGTTACAGTTAAATTTAAAATTAATCTTAATCTGTTAAAAAGAGAGGAAATGCTGTTGTATTTTATTGCAATGACCACATATGAAGACTAAATAAAAAGGGAAGGAAAGAATTGTAATAGTCATTGTTAATTTAAAATACCTGGTGCCTCAATACTAAAAATATCTTAATTAAAATTATGTAAGTACGCCAAAATATCATAGTAAGTGAAAATTAGTTATTAATACTTAATGTAGCATTGCCATAAGTTTTTATGAAACATTGTATTATTTTTATTTTAACTCTTAATCTTAAACCAATTTAATTCCTTTTTCTTTCCTTTTTGTTCCTCCCCCCTCCCCCCCCCCCCCCCCCCCCCGGAAGTTACTATTTTTCTACATGTTTATTAATGAAATTATTTTTTTCTATTGTTTAGGTGGTAGATATAACATAACTCTTTTTCTACTGTAATTTATACCATTGACTGTGTTGTTTATTTTGGAAAATTAATATTAGAGAAAAATTCTCTTTTTTCATTAACCTGTGTGAAAACGTGTGTATCTGCATGTATGTATACTTATACATGTGCATGTATATATAAATATATACACATATAAATTTCTAGACTACTTTTACTTTCATTTAATTCACAAGTCTTTATGAATTTCTGTGTTGGAGAAGTAAAACCAAGTATATTTCCTCCAAAACAAAATTCAAGAAACATCCTTTAAAACATTATAATTATGGAATGTGCCATTAATATGATTATAACTCTCTATATTATTTAACATGCTTTTATTAAAGTATTGAAGCAATTTAAAAATATTCTTGTAGCCTTCAATCACTGTCATGAACATATATTTAGAACTACATTTTAGATATCAATAAATATTAATAATGTTGAAGTAGGTTGCATTAACATTCTCATTATCACCATTACTAAAAATATTTATGTTTTCTATTAAAATATACCTTAATATTTCTTTTACTTGCAGCTGAATGTGGAGCCTCCACGACAAATAATGAAGGAATCTTATTGTCCCCCAATTATCCTCTTAACTATGAAAACAACCATGAATGTATATATAGCATACAAGTACAAGCAGGGAAAGGAATCAATATTTCTGCCAGAACATTTCACTTAGCCCAAGGAGATGTTCTTAAGGTATGTAATCATGTAACTTATTTATTATTTCTAAACTTGTAGTTCCTCATATAGTTGAAGTT
The DNA here is from genome assembly GCF_965183815.1 of Platalea leucorodia. Classification (NCBI taxonomy): domain Eukaryota; kingdom Metazoa; phylum Chordata; class Aves; order Pelecaniformes; family Threskiornithidae; genus Platalea; species Platalea leucorodia. Next base: position 18,154,470 of record NC_138823.1, read on the forward strand.
TTCTGTCTGTGATATCAGGTAAGTTTATATTAAGCATCTCTTAGAAAATGCATATCTAAACCAGTTCCATTTCTAAAAAGTTAAAAATTAGGCAACCCGAGGCATTTCTATAATCTGTTCCATAAAACATATATTTTTCTGCCCATATATAATTAAAAAAGAGATTGAAACTGTAAACCAAATGCTGCCTTAAAGTGTATTTGTATTCTATTCCTAGTGTTAAATATTCATCAGTTACATCTTTTGTAAATTCTGTTTTCTTCCTCAGTATCTTCATATCTTGAGCTGTGATCTAAACATAATAAACATTACACCCAAAAGTTTAATTTAATACACTGTCTACATACTACATTTTGTACATGAAGTTTACGCTTTAAATTACTCTAATCTTGTGTAGTATGTAACATCTCCTGCAAAATGATAATCACAGCAATTGCATGTGAGCAATTGCATGAGAATTTTTGCATTAAACAAAGAAAAAACAAAGGGAAAAATAGGATACTAGAACCTCCCAGAGTTTTATAGAACAATTTCACCCTATAAATTCTTTAACTATTGTTTTGATTTGTTCATAGATTTTATTACTCTGTTCCCCATAATATACAATTCCAGATGCATATATTGCTTAACCAACTACATATTTAAAGCTGGTGATGATCAGGGTGAGTGTCTTTTAGCACATACGGTCTAAATGCAATAAGATATCCATAAAAGGGATTAAATAATTGTCTAATTCTTCAGAATACTCAGTTTAATTAAACTTACCTCTCAGAAATCAAAGAAAAAAGAGATGCCATGTCAATCATGTTTGATTAAAAAAAAAAATAAAATTTTTTTCTACCATAGTCTGCCAGGTAGTTATTAAAATGAAAAGGATTATGGAAAGACATATTTCTAAGAAACAACTACAATTCAGACTGGGACTTGTCTCACCTAACTTTAGCCTTCTGAGCATTAGGTTAGGATTTCTGTAATTAGTTGTCAGACACAAGCACTTCCAAAAAGAGGTTAATTATACCTAAGGCATAAGCAGACCTAAACAACCAATGTAAGATGAAATCAAGAAGGAAGAAGAGAAAAAAAAAATCTTTAAATAAAAATAAGTATTATGTTCTTTTTAAAACAAAACACAAGCAAACAAAATAAACCAAAGGCTACTAGACACTCAGAATGCACAGGTATGTTTATTTTATTTTGGCCTCACTGCTTGCTTCAGAAGCAAGTAGATATCTTTTAATTTTTACATTAATTAATACAGAAAGATTTCATTTGAAAGATGCTTAGTATTTATTAGCATATAAATAGCATGGCCAAAACCAAACAAAAAATCCCAGTTATTCAAGTTACCTTTAGAACATCCAGATGATGTAGGCAGGTATGTCATTTTAACAATTTTGGAATTTCTTAATGAAGCAGAAAAATTAGTGAAGTTATAGTAAGATCTTTAAATTAACCAACGTTAGCATAAGATTTGAAGTCGGGTCCTACATTTGAACTTGAATCCTTATCCACCCAAATCACTATCTTAGTATTTCTGTCCACATTTTTTATGCCCATCCAATGAAAGTATATAGGTGCATTTTGCTCAAGACTTTTTAGGTTGAAACCATTCAACTCTGTTATCTTAGTGTAAAAGTCATAGCACTGTAGGGAAGAAGGTACAGTTATATTCAGGTATAGAAAAATAAACTTTTATATAAATATAAATGAATATGAATATGAATATAAAGCAATTCAAACTTTTTTCTTCTTTTTTTTCTTCCTTAATCATTTAATGCACATACAATTTTGAAAAGATCTATGCACTTAAGATTTCTCAAGTGCCATTCCAACCATGCGCAGTACAGATGTTTAACTAGAAAATGTTAACTCAGAGGCTTATAAAATAAAATTCTACTTTAATATTGCTATTCAATTAATGTGAACTTAAGAGTAATGTCAGATTAATTATAAATGGAGGGGGGCCACCACTCAGCTGTAAATGTCAGTGGCAGAAATATTTGCTGTGTTTTGCAGATGTGTGTTAGATGAAAGTAATTTCTAGTAGAGTGTTTGTTTTTCAAGTCAGCAGCCTTGAATTATAATAATGAGCTGAAGTTCCTCCTAATCTATTAAAAAAAAAAAACTACAAGAAGTTTTTTTATTATGATTATCACTTTTTTTCAGCCTATCTGACATTGTAGCAAGACAGAGGCACTCAACACTTAATATTTGGAAGGAATGATATCTGTGGAACCCATTGTGTCTCTTCTTGCCTCATCTCTCAGACGAAGCTCTTACAAATTGTTTTAATCACATAAGACTCTTTCTTCATGTGTTCATTTGATACAGGAGTCTTGTTTCAGGAAATACAAAGCAGCAGTCACACATTGCAAAACTTTTCTCATGGAACCAGTTCTGAAGTTATCTGTTGATCCCTATTATAATTGATTATTCCTCATCTCCAGGAGCTGAAAAAGAATCAGTGGAAGATTTGGTGTGTGACTGACTTGGGAATATTCCTAGTATTTAGCGTTAATATCTTCAAGATCAGGAAAATATTCTTGGTTATCCACATTTTTTCCTGTATTCTCTTAGACTGATTTACATTAGTCCCGGTAAAATATTTTTGAACATAAGTTTGCAGGAACTTCCTTTTATTTTTGTAGAACTGGTAACTAAAATGAAAAAAGGGAAAATACTGCCTAATTTTCTTGTTTTGCTGGCTGTGGAGAACACACTTTTAGCTACAGGAGTAGGACATTAAGTTGATACTTTAGTTTTAAGTGAACCAATAATAGTCAACAAATGCTGTAAATCTATCTAATTTATATCACTACTTTGTAAACATATATAAACATTAATGCCTTGACCAAACTCTGAGAAATCTCTGAGGTAAGTAAAGAATAATGAAGTCTTCTGGAACGAAAAATGGCAATGGAAGGAAGTGACGTTAAAAAAAATAATTATCATCCAGTCTTACACCAAAAAGCTGAGTGATGTACAGTGAATATACGTTTCCCTTTTAACGATGAACTAGGGAGGGTAAGGAATTCACCATTTGGAAACCAAGATATTTAAACAACAGCTTCTATACAGGGCTTCCTTCCCCCAGACACAAATTAAGCACCTCCATAATATTTCATAGTTAAAGCTCAGTCTTTTAGCTACAGACTTTGGTTAAGAAATGGATAACACATCTCTATTCTTCAACTGATAGATGAAAATGTTGGCAAAGAAGTTGATCATGTACTTTGTGTTATTTTTCCTATCAGCTAATATTTTAGATTACTAGAGCTATGCAGATAAAATTCCATTCAAAGTCTGAATAGACTGAATATTCTACTAAACTTTTGATATGCTGTTTAATCAAGTCATGGGGTCTGCTGCTTACCACATGAATTAACTGACCATGAATCAAATTTATACCTGACAAGCACTGTGACTGAAACAATGAAACAGCTGGACTGCAAATACAGCATTAGAGGGAAACAGCATATTTAACACAAATAAATCACCATCATTACTGTTACTCCCCAGGCAGAGAAGGAGGAGTTCCCATTTATCAATTCTGAACTGAGGTTTCAGAACATATAATTTGGTTTTTTACTTGCTTCATTTAGTATGCAATCATCTTTTTCTCCTATTGATGTAACTGCTCTGGCTACTTACATTAATGTTGTAGGTGTTTGTTTTTTTTTGTTTGGCTGGTTGGTTTTTATTGGAAACTATAAGAAATATATGTCTCTACTTTTTTTTGTGTAGGGCTATGACCGCTCTTGATAGTGTCACATCTTCTTTTAATATTCATGAAAGTTTCATGAAGGCATATAAAGAATTTAAGATCTGCAGAGTCACTATATGCCAATGCATTTAATATTAATCTCAGAAACTGTATAAGAATTGTTTCCTTCTTTGTAATTGTACTGATAACTGAGTTTGTGTGCTATGTTTCCAGAATTCAAAATTTTTAGAGTAAAATGCCTATGTGTGAGGTAGGAAAAAAGAATACATGGTTTCCAAAGTATGAAAACATTGCTACCTGCTTTTTTTTCCCTGCTTTTATTGCCATCCACCAGTTTCACTTGTAAACTTTGTAGTCTCTGATAGCTGTAATCAAACCCTTTAGATTTTCATTAAAAGGAACAGAGTTGCCATTCTTCTATTTGCCTGAATAGTTCATTGTTAGTGGTGAACACTTTATTTGTGTTGAAATTAGTTGAATGTAGAAAGTATTCTTTTATGTCAAAGATCTTTTAATATACTTCCCTAATTTACTGGGGGAAAGGCATCCTTTATTAAAATTGAAGCTTGAACAAAGATAATATGATTGTTTTCTTTATTTTCAGTAGATTTTAACATAAATAAAAATGTACCTATGCATGGTATTAATTAATGAGTAGTTTTCTGTTAATGTTAAAAAAACCAAACCCCTGCCCCAGAAAAATCTGCAGGCAGATTCCATAAGTGAACCTAAAACAAAAGAGAAAGGAACACCAAGTATGAAAAGGACTGAGATGGAAAGAGAACATCAGTTGTTTGTGGGTATTTATTTTTTCCTTTTGTAGTAGGTTATGTGTTTGACAGTATGTAGAGTGAGAGCTGATGTGCCAGATGAGATTGCACCTATGTGAAAAAAAATGGCTTTAAGAATTATTTTTGATACTGTAATGAAGCAATATCTTTCTTTTTCCTTCTATTAAAACACTCAGTGCAGCAACAGGCAGGTAACTGTATGTCAGTAAACCAAATAGAAGAACTGGCATTAAGGGTCCCCTTCCCCTGTGCTTGGCTCAGCACTCTTTGTGCTCTTGCAAAATATAGAGGATTCAGTTTTACTACATTTGTTTGCTGTCTCACCTGTGGGACAGCTTTGAAATGTGTGCAAGATTCAGTTTTGAGGGGTTTTGTGCAAAGACTTCTAAGGGAGGTAATGTTTGGGGCTTTTTGCTAATTTGTTTCTTAAGAATCTCCACACTTGCTATCATAATCCTTTTAGCAATATGACCCTGAAAACATGAGTGAGAAATAGGTAATAAATGTAGAGGACAAAAAAACCCACCCAAACATATGGGCCTTTTTCTGTCTTTATATTAATGCTTCTATTTGCATGTGATATAAATGATATATTTGACAGGGTGTTGACAGTCTCAGCTCTGAGCTGCTGATTTTATGTTATTTCTTGTCTTTATAAAGGCACAGATCTTCATATCCATATGCCTTTTATATTTCAATGGCAAATCTCAAAAATAGTTTGATTAAAATGCACAAATTTAATACATTCACTTTATACTATTCCCTTGCTAAAATTTTATGGAGTTAAATAAGATAGCAGAAAAAAGGCCATTAATTTCCATTTAAAACTTGTTGATAATGGAGCCCCTTGAAAGCTTAGGAAGTTTTATTTATTCTCTACTGTAAATGCAAACATAACCCCTCCTTCCCAAATTAAACATTACATCTATCAGTTCAAATCATATTTATGTACACAGTGTTCACTGTTAGCATCCTTCCCTATAACATTTCAAAATATCATTGTGATATGAAGAACAGTAATGCAATTTTCTGTGTCTTTGCTTCTCTTTATGAATTAATCATTTAACAGACCAGGCCTTTAAATAGCTGGAAAAGATGGACCTCTTTTTTTCCAAATAGCTTGTCACTGGCATATTCAGGCATTACACAGACATGAATCAATTATCTTTGCATTAATGCTACAGGATGACTTTAAGGAAAATGGATCCAACCAAACAATATTTTCAGAATGATTATTCTTGGCCATACATTTAGCACGCAAGTCACATAAATCCAGATGTGCTGGCAAGGCCTTAAGAAAGAATATTCCTATATTAAAAATAAGATAATGGTGTTACCTTAATTCACATATAATCTCATCTTCTGGATCAAATTCTGAAGCTGAATCACTAACTCATTCAAAGTGTTTAGCAAAACTCTTACCTATTTTAGGAAGGTTAGAAAGAAAGTGTTTGTTCTGCAAGTCTCACAAGAGAATGTAGGCTGTTACCACTTTCTTTGCAACTTAAACACATTTTAAAAAAATAAAGATAGATAGATTTGGAATAGAATTAATAACTATATCATTTAAATTACATCTAGAAATTTCTATTTAGTGCCCCTTAACTTGAATGAAGCACAAAAAAAGACAACATGACTTAAATTGAGTATTATACTACAAAATATGCACCCATTTATTGTCCTAAGGGAGACGCCACTGTCTCAAGAAGAGGGGTATATCTTACTTTGAAAGTCAGCAACAAAAAGAAAAAAAATATTTCAATTTCATGTTCAAATGAATCACATTCCTCCCTCATCCAAATACAGTTCTCCGACTCAAAGAATCATAGAGTTTCAGAAGTGTTAGGGTACTTTAAATTTTGTTCCTTCATAGAAATGATATAGGCTTAGAAGTATTGTACAGTGGAACAGCTAGCTAGCCCATAAAGTAGAATTAGTGTCAACTCTGGAGAGATGTCAGTGTGCCAAAGTAAAAACTTTAATATGGTAGGACAGTTAACAAATTTGGCAATAAAGTATATGTGGGGAAATTCTAACATGAAGAAAATTTGTATCATGCAGTGGCTTATGGGAAGTTCTGGCGAGATGTTGACAATAGTTGGTATAACTTATTAATAGCTTCCTTCGGTTAATTATTAGTGATACACACATAGCAGGAAATGGATTACTCTTATGTAGTGTTTAAAAGTAAAATAAATCCTGGATCCTTGGGTGTTATTAGTTATAAGTAGCTTGGAGAGATTAGGGGAAAGAGCATCAGGTTCAAGCTGGGTTTCCTTTAAGACTGTCATGATGTAAATATCTCTGTGGGATAGCAGTAATTCTCCTGGAGTGGACTTTTTTCTTTCAGTTACTGAAACAAAACTAAGTAATTTTCAGAACAAATTTTCTGGGTTTTTTTTTGTTTGTTTGTTTGTTTGTTTTTCCTTGGCTTGATTACTGATCTCAGTATAGTTTTAAAGAAGTTTTGAATAAAATTAAGACACCCATTTTAATACTATTATATATTTAAAAATTACTTTTTAGTTGATAAGCATTAATTTCATCTTTTGTTTTTTTTTCTTTAATTTCTTATTTTTACTCCATTTAAGGATACTGCCATTTAAATGTGAAGTTTGCTTGGAATATATTTGCTTGTTTCCATAAAAAAACAAGGAATGATACCAAGTCATTTCACTGTGCTTCCTAAACTGCTGTACAGTTATTTATTCATTGTAGGTGGCTAGAAATGGCTTATTTGTTTTATTTCAGCATATCTTTAAATTTAAAGACTTTGTTACTAGTAGAGACATGAGGATTTCTGCAAAATAAGATTTATGCGTATAAGTCATTCTCACAGATGGGGAGCAGGCATCATAATATTTCACTTTCACTATGTTGCCTTACTAAAAGTGCTGGTGTATTTTTTTTTATTTCATTGTGGTATAGATTCCTGTTTCCAAATGCAAGCTTCAGTTACATTTCAAATTAATATAATTAAATCTTATTTAGAACTAAAGACAATTCCCCATTTTTTTTACTAAAGCTTTAGAATTTCCTTATATTGCAATTTGAAAATTATTCCGAGGTCAATTTACTGATTTGTCGGTTAAATTTTTCCTAAAACCCATTTATCAAAGTCTTAGTTATTATAGAAGTCACTAAATAAATCCTGCAGGACCTAGTGGTTGGGTTAGCAGTTATTGTTAAGTTGTAGTTTAACTATTTTTAGGAATGATAGGAACGCAACAACCTGTGATTTTTTAAATCAACCAAGATTGTAAGGAAATTTGCTGAGAATTATTAAAAGATTGGTTTATATATTTATTACTCTGATAGAAGTTACTGTTTCAAATATGGAAAAGAACAACTCTTGAAGAAAAATAATAATAAAAGTGCTGTATTCCAACTTACATATAGATTATACTAGTTTTTCAACTTACAAAAGCAGTTGTTCGATTTGTTTCATTTCCTAGTCTCCTTTTACTTTATAGTTATATTTGAAGTTCTCTTTAACAAGTCAAAGTTGGGGAGATGTGAGTTTTTCTATTATGCCACCTGAGTGACTTGAGGCAGACACAGCTACACAAAATAGCTGTTTGCCAATAGATTATGACCAGCATTGCAATACTGGAAGTGAAAGAGAAAACACAGATATTTAAAAACACTGAGCTGATATGGCACCTCTGCCCACTTCTGTTGTTATGCAAAAAAGGAACTAACACATTTTAAATTATGCATTTGAAAAATCACCACAATTAAGTCAACTTAACTCAAGAGAGGCAAACAGCATATCCAAATAGTACTTCGGGTTGACTGGCAATAGATCTCCCTGGGCAGAGCTGTCCTCCCTCTTAAAGGAGATGTACCGAATTATTTTGTAAATCAAATACCTCAGTTTTTTTCTTTATAACTGTAAAACTTGAATTTGTTTTACAGATATATGATGGCAAAGACAACACTGCTCACCTGCTGGGTGCGTATACTGGGGCATCATTGAGAGGCCTGACGCTAAGTAGTACTTCAAATCATTTGTGGTTGGAATTTAACTCAGACGTGGAGGGCACTGATGAAGGTTTTCAGCTAGTGTATACCAGTAAGTATTTGAGAAAACAGGAGTAATAGATTTATGATTTTAAAAGAATCAAAATTCTTTGCTCATAAGGTGAAAATGCATTCAAAAGGCAAATAATGATAAAATCAACAGCAAATCACTCATCACTTATCAAAATAATTATTTCACAATTGTACCTCAAATAACCAAAAACATGTAGCATACTGAAACCTTGCTTTGACAGTACTTTGCGTAGTTTGATACTTAAACCACTGTATTTTTTCTATATATTCTGGTTTTTTTCAATCTTGGAAAGGATAAGAAAAAATAGCATAATTCTCAGTTAATTGTATTAGCACATAAAAATATCTAAGCATGTGAGTTGTTTTAAATGTGTAACCAAAACCCATTGTTTCATAAAGATAATTCTTAAGTAAAAGACATTCTCCCTCTTAAGACTTCTGTCCGATACTAACTTTGCATTAGACTAGCAGTTTCTGAGTTTGGATTATTGTTCAGAATAATCCAATTTGGAATCAAAACAATAAAGATTCCTAACAAAAAACTTCTGACCTATATGTACACTGACAAAATTAAACTATAAATATTAGAAGAGGAAAAAGCTTTTCAGATCTCTGTCTTAAAGGATATACAGGAAACAGTGATATACATCTATTTTATCAAGTGGCAACTTCTGAAAATGTATGTGATAATTGTTACATGTATCATCTATTGACACGTAGTGTGTATGACTTCTTTAGAGTATAATTGTTTCATTGTCATTGAATTATTATACAAAACCGAATTTTTAGCAAGAAGAGCAATATTATAAGGTAATTCTGCAATGCAGCTGTCAACAACCTTTTTTCTCCCTGGTTAAATCATTCATTTTCACCTGTTCAAAAAATGTTCTTGTGTTTCAAAAACTCTCCATCGTGCTTTTAAAACTAATTCTAATAAAGCTAATATAAGTCTAGCAGAATGAAAGGAAAATATTTCAAGATACTACAAGAGTATGTAATTATTTTTCAGGTAAAAGTTGCATAATTACACCACGTAATAGCCTGTGATAGCATAGGACTGTACCCTATGATTAAAGATAAGCGTACTGTGCTGTGTTACTATCTAACTGTCAAGGTATTTCATTTTTCTTATTTATATAGGTACATCTAAGCCCAGCACTTGAACCTTATCATTAACATTGCCTATCTTTTGAGACAGGCATTCTCATAGAATAAAATTTCCTAGCCCAAATAGTTATTAGCCTGAATAGTCCTGAACCTTCTTTTGCAGATATTTGTAGAATTGGAAGAGAAAAAGTGAGAAAAACTCATGGGTCAAAATAAAGACAGGGAGGAAAGAGAAAAATTAAAAATGAGTGATGCAAAGGCAGTCACTCATCACCTCCCACAATACCAATGCCCAGTCAGTCAGTCTCTGAGCAATGGCCCCTTTGGAAAGACTATCCCCTAGTTTTATTGGTCAGCATGACATTATATGGCATGGAATAACTCTTTGGTCAGCTGGGGTCAGCTGTCCCAGCTGTGTCTCCTTCCAGCCTCTTGCCCACCTCCAGCCTACTTGCTGCGGGGGCAGAGTGAGAAACAGAGAAGGACTTGATACTGCGCAAGTACTGCTCAGCAATAGCAGAAACATTGGTGTGTTATCAACACTGGTTTACTCAATCTGAAACACAGCACCGTATGGGCTGCTATGAAGATAATTAACTCCACCCCAGCCAGACTCAGTATATTCCGTCTTCTTTACACTTTATTTTCAGATATATATGCATGGATAAGATCCCCGCTGAGCCTTCTCTCCTCCAGGCTGAACAGTCCCAGCTCTCTCAGCCTTTACCCATAGGAGAGATGCTCCCATCCCTTAATAATCTTAGTGGCCCTTTGCTAGACTCTCTTCATTAGCTCCACATCTCTTTTGTACTGGGGAGCTCAGAACTGGACATGATACTCCAGGCATGGCCTCAACAGTGCTTAGGGTAGAGGGGAAGTATCACCTCTGTCGACCTGCTGGCAACATGCCTCCTAATGTAGCCCAGGATACCTTTAGTCTTCTTTGCTGCAAGGGCTTGTGTTCAGCTTGCCATCCACCAAGACCCCCAGGTGCTTTTCAGCAAAGCTGCTTTCCAGCTGGGTGGCCCCCAGCATATACTGCTGCATGGGTTTTCTCCTCTGCAGGTGCAGAACTTTGCACTTCTTGTTGAACTTCCTGAGGTTCATGTCAGCCTATTTCTCCAGCCTGTCAAGGTCACTCTGGATTGCAGCATGATCCTCTGGCATACCAGCCACTCCTCCCAGTTTAGTGTTATCAGCAAACTTGAGGGTGCACTCTGCCCCATCATCCAGATCATTAATGACAATGTTGAATAAGATTGGACCCAGTATTGATGCTTAGGGCACACCACTAGTTACTGGCCTCCAACTAGACTCCGTGCCACTGATCATCACCCATTGGCCATTTCCTATTTTGGGAAAGACAGCTAACCTTTGTTTTGCATAGGTGTAGACAATGAAACCTGCCAAAAGTGCCATGGGCTTACCCTGATGCTTTTAAGCAGTAAACAAAATCCCCACAAGCTGGCATGAAACATTCTGTGTCTTCAGGGACATGTGAGTATTCATGCTCTTTCAGTTGCCTAAAATAGACAGCTATTGCCATTCTAGATCCCCTTCACTATGCCCCTAACTACCAGGTGCTTCTCCAAAAGGATTCAGTTTTCCCTTTCGTCCCGTTGCCAGAACTGCCATCGCTGTGTGGATAGCTGAAATACACTTAGGGCATATTAGAGCAGTCCTGCTCTATAAGCAGGCTATCCAGAGATGAGGACATCTCAGGGATCAAGGCACATTTTAACTTCTTTTCACACAGTGTGATCAACAATTTTCTTAGAAGACAGGAAATTCTAACTAGTCAATAAGCATCTAGACTGGCAATACCAAAAAAGGTTCTTTATTTGGGACTCACATTAGCCTCTTTCAGAGCTTCTGCAGTGCAGTCTGTACTGGGAAAGAATAACCTAGCTAGAAATGGGAAAAGTTCATCTCAGAGGTTGTGGAAGGTCTTCAGGAGGTGAGCCATTTTCAGTGAGACGTTCAATGAGCTGAAGGAAGAATGTAAAGATACAGCATTTGACCTGTTTTTTTTTCCTTATGTGAGCAAACAGCTTTATCCAACTTGAAGTATATTGTCTGTAAAATAAAATAACGAATATTTTTTTCAATAGTAATGATTCAGTACCTGGGGAGAGATTGTGAAAGGCTTCCAACTGTTGACCAGATGGACAAATACTGTGTAAATTACTTCGCTGAGCAATGAAGACATGAAAAACCCTCCATTTTCTCCTATGTCATCTACATACAGGAATATCAATCTGACACAAAGTGCCTTTTTTACCTACAAGCAGTTTGAGATGCATGATATTGATAAAATACATTTGATTTTGAACAAAGCAAGGTTTTGAGCTGCTTTTCAGTTAATAATAGAAAATCTTATTTGGAATAGAAAATCTTTCTACCAAATTACAAAATGTTTCCCCAAATGATAATATGCTTCCTTGTTTCTGTATAATGCATAAGTCATTTTGTTTCCTTCTTGCTCCACATCTCTTAATTCTCAAAAATGTCCAAATTGTCTGGCTTGAATTCTCTGTATCATCATTATCATTGCTTCCTGCATGTAGTTTTTAAATTTACAAACTAATGAATGCAGGATTAGGGTAGGGATTGATGAATATAACAGTATTTCTTTGGTGCCATAGGTGCTGTTGTGCCATTGGTGTTACTGTGCACAACAACAACAAACAAATCTGTTGTACAATTTTCTTTATAAGCCTTTAAATATCTATTCACAAACTAGATTGTCATGAATGTAAATGGACAGTCACTTTAACTGCCATTTTATAATTTATCATATCATTTTAGAATTGATTGATAAAGATAATGAATTTCCTTCTGAGTCGTTAATTGGACTCAAGAAAAAAGATGTTATGACACAGTTTGGTTTGCATGCTCTGTGAGGGGTATAGACTGTTATCCTATTTAGACTGTTTAAAAACAGAGAAGAAACCTTTAATATGTTGTTACATGAAAATGTTTGATTTCCATTAGAAAACAGAAAATCTTAATTTCATTATTGTATTTACCTGTTTGACTTTGTAACTACAATGTTTTATTTCTACCGCAGGTTTTGAGCTTTCACATTGTGAGGACCCTGGTGTGCCACAGTTTGGATATAAAATCAGTGACCAAGGCCATTTTGCCGGAAGCACTATAATTTATGGATGCAATCCAGGTTATACACTCCATGGAAGTAGCCTTCTAAAGTGTATGACTGGGGAAAGAAGGGCATGGGACTATCCTCTGCCATCATGTATTGGTATTAGACTCTTGTACTTTTTATTTTTTTATTTACTTTAACTATTATCTGAATATAAGAAAGAAAAATTGTAAGGATTGTTAGATCTATGTGAAATCTGATCTGTATGTATACAGATCTATTTACACGTATATTTACAGATCTGTCTGCATAAATCTCATCTAAGTCTATGTGAGCGGTGTTGCCTTTTTTAGGTTTAAAAATGATAGTAATTATTAGGTTCAACAAGGCTAAATGGCAGGTCCTGCACTTGGGTCACAACAACCCCATGCAATGCTACAGGCTTGGGGAAGAGCGGCTGGAGAACTGTCTGGCAGAAAAGGACCTGAGAGTGCTGGCTGACAGCTGGCTGAACATGAGCCAGGAGTGTGCTCAGGTGGCCAAGCGGGCCAATGGCATCCTGGCTTGCATCAGTAACAGTGTGGCCAGCAGGACCAGGGAGGTGACAGTGCCCCTGTACTCGGCACTGGTGAGGCCGCACCTCGAGTACTGTGTTCAGTTTTGGGCCCCTCACTGCAAGAAAGACATGGAGGTGCTGGAGTGTGTCCAAAGAAGGACAACGAAGCTGGTGAAGGGTCTAGAGCACAAGTCTTATGGGGAGCGGCTGAGGGAGCTGGTGGTGTTTAGCCTGGAGAAAAGGAGGCTGAGGGGAGACCCTATCGTTCTCTACAACTACCTGAAAGGAGTTTGTAGTGAGGTGGGGGCTGGTCTCTTCTCCCAGGTAGCAAGCAACAGGATGAGCAGAAATGGCCTCAAGTTGTGCCAGGGAACATTTAGATTAGATATTACGAAAAATTTCTTCATGGAGAGAGTGGTTAGGCATTGGAACAGACTGCCCAGGGAAGTGGTGCAATCACAGTCCCTGGAAGTGTTCAAAAAACGTGTGGATGTGGTGCTTGGGGACATGGTTTAGAGGTGGACCAGGCAGTTAGGTTAACAGTTGGACTTAATGATCTCAGAGGTCTTTTCCAATGTTAATGATTCTATGATTCTATTAAACATTCCTAATATGTGAAAATCTAATTATAGTCAGCAAATTGTCAACATAAAAAGACAGGAACATATATGTTTTATGAGGTGTTGTAAAACAATAATTTTTTTTTCCTGATTATATCTAAATAACATTAAGCTAGAAAACTTTTCGTATATTTACATATAAATACTATAAAATAAATTAAAAGAAAAACTTAAAGATATGAAGAGATATGGAGTTATATCGTATTTTTGTCACTTGGCTTCTGTTATGTTTCTGTGATGAATAACACAATATTATACACTTTATTACAGTATTATAATAACTTTATAAGTTGTGCAGGTACCTACAGGCTCAATTTCTTCCATAGAAGAGCAAAAGGAAGACAAGACTTAAATATTCTAGTAATTGTCTTCCTTTTTCATCTCCTTTTAGAGGAAATTGATATTGAGTGAGTAGTGGAAGCAAGGGATGAAATGCACTATTATTCTTAGAGTAATAATTAGGGAATAAATGCTTAAATCCCAAATTTGTGATAAGCCGTAACTAATTTCTACATCGTTTAGGATACATGAAACCAAAGAATTAGGGGGAAAACATGACATTGGAATGTGCAAGTAGCAAATAGGAAGTCTACAAAGAACTTACGATAGAAGTTGAAACAAAAAGATCAAATAAAATGTGAAGGTGCCAGAAAGTTGAAATTAAAATCTTGGAGAACAAATTACATTTTCAGTTCCATTATAAGCATTAAAAATCATAACATGTATCACCACAGTAACACTCATATGTATATATGAGTGAGTTCTTGCTTAGTTTTAAAACAGACCAAGGTAAATATGTCTAAAGTTATTCCTTCATTTTTTTTAATTATCTAGATTATGTACTGTGCACTGTTTACACTAACTGTAGAAGATTAAACTTTCTCACATTCTAAGCAAATATTCAAAACTTCATATAGTTAAAATCAAGAAGGTCTACTGGAAGGGGGTCACTAGAATAGCTCACAGATAGGAGATAAACACTGTTGTCGTGTGTCCCCTACATGACAGAGGCTGTTTGGAGGGAAGTCCCTGGATTTAATTATTCAGCAGTCCCTCTCCAAAATAGATGCATACAGCTCAAAGGGTACAGGTTGGCCACCTTTGGGTTAGGAAATGAGCCAGATTCAGAGTTGATATAAACTAACAAAAACTATCAACAAACTGAAATCCAGAGTTGAATCTGGAACTCTGTTAAAAGTGATGATATGCTGCATATACTCAAGGTTTTATATTATTTTTTGTTTCAGGACTGGTAAACCATCCAACTTAAATCACTATCTTTCAAAAAAAATGCACAAATTAAGCACCTAGGTTTTGCACTGCCACCAGATACTGTGAAAACTACATTATAATTATTTCAAAATGTTCTGTGTAGGTGAATTTACTTAGAATGTGAATCAATCTGTAGTATAAACTTCTTGGGTTTTAAATTAGTTTAACTCAAAACATATCTATTAGTCTGCTATTCACAGGAAGGTTACTTATCCATCCAGTTCAGAATACCATGTATTTGTATGTGTTGCCCTTCCTTAAGCAAACAAAAGTACATGGATGGTGTCATTTAAATGAACTTAGGAATGATTTATATGGATTTTGTTTATTTCAATTAGGTATTTCTCCATAGCCAAGTAGTAAAATATGTTACTTGCATCCAGAGAGAGTTAAACATCTATAAAGCTGTTATCTGTATCAGCAGTAGTATCCATCCCAACCTGAGGATTGTATAGGTTTGACTAAATAGACTTTAAAATTATTTTAGTTAAAATAAGTAAGGTTTTTGTATAGACAAGCCTAAGAAATCAAAAAGGTTTTGACTGCCAATTGTAAATAATGATCTTGAACTCCACGTACCTTCTGGATCACTGCTGATGCTTTAAAATAGTCTTGAAGGGATGCAGTATGAATCCTATGAAATGTCTTAGATGTCAGTTGATGTTTTCTTGGGCTGAAAAATATATAGTAAAAGATTCATGATGTCTTAGTAATGATACAACATGAGGAAATTGACTAGAAGAGAACTAGGAAGCAGAAGGGTAGTTAAGAAATGCACAAGATCAGTTAGAAAAAGTATGCTCAGATTAGAAACGTTCCACAAAGAAAACAACAAAATTACATCACAATGGTTTTTGTACAGAACCTCTTTTAGATATCTCTTTAATATGTCCAAACAAAAGCCTGAGTCTGAACATCTCTTACTCATCCGTGATCAAAATAATCAGGTTTTGAGACTTGAAATTCAGTAATGGATTAAATAGCAGGAGGTGAAGATGAATCAGCAGTAAAACTTTTAACATATCTGGTTTATAGGAATCCTTCTTTCAACATTCACTTTTAGTTAGAATCAGATTGAAACTAAGCTTCTTTGCTATGAAAGAAAATAGAAGAAAAAATTGTTTTTGCAACACTGATGCCATTTACTTCCAGAATACTTGATTATGAGTCAGGTAACTGGATGCACTCAAGTTTCATGTTTAACAGGAACTTGGTCCCAGCCCACCACAAGATCTTTTAGGGTCTACACATTGTTCAGGCAAACCCTGAGAATCTGTGAAAACAATAATGCTTTACATGAAATATTTTAGGTTGGCATGTACAAATAAAATTATTCCCTAGATATTTATGAGCAACATAAGTCAACAGAAACACTTTAATTTGCTGCTACTATCAGAAATTGTCTTAAAAATGCTACTGTTCTTGCTTCAGTATCATTTTATGGCAGAACGTGACATGGACAAGACAACAGCAAAACTGTTTTCAAGCAGTTATAGTGATCATAAATCTTAAACATGTAGTAAATATTACAATACAACATATTATCCATGGAATTAGCAGGAAGAAATGTAGTATAATATATATTTCCTTTAACTTGACATCCTTAGAAGAATCTTTAGCATTGACACTTGGAGGCAAAATTAAGATTCTTAATTAGGATTGTCTTCATAGTAAGCAATCTGGAGATGTAAGATAAAAAGGGGTTTGCTCTGTTTACTCCTGACAGCAACCTGAGAGGATGCTGCTTTCTGAGAAGTCCCCACTTGCACAGCTGATTCAGCAACCAGAAAAACTGGGGAGCTAGAACCTTGCTGGAGAGGCAGAAATAAGTCACTAGGGAGAGAGAGGGAACGTTCAAAAATCATAATAAAAAAGCAAACTGGTTATCCTCTGTGAAAATTAGAAATTATAAACTTGTAGTTGTTCAGTGGTCCTGCATGAAATGTAATTAATTTTAAATTTCATTCAGTTTGTCAGTGAGTAATTTTTTCTTTATAGTGCATTTTATTTATATCCTTACTCTACTGGAAGAAAAATAGACTATGCTATCCTCTGAGTTGAATAATTACAAAAGTTTGTTGGTTTTTTTTTAAAGAGTATTTAGGAATTAACAGACTGGCAAAGTGCCTAAAAAAGATATAAAAGGCCACCTGTCTCTGCAAATTTGCTTTTATTATGTCAGAAAATCCATCAAGAATAGCATTTCAATTATATTTTATCACAGAACTCACAGATCATAAGGTAATAAATCTTTCAACTAAATATTTTAGGTGATGTTAAAGCAAAATAAAACTGCATTTTAACTATACCAAGAGATGTAATCAAAGCATTATTTTGGCTTTGCACTTCACAAGAGAGAAAGCATTAGAGGGACTTTAAAAGGAAGGAAAGCAAAATGGGAAGGCTTTAAAGGTCTCAGAGAACTACATTAAAAAAATTAGGTTTTCTCCAAAATTAGGTATTAAGATTATGAGATACTCAGTTTTGCCTAATGACTGGCTGAGGCCATCTAAGAGGGAGCTACTTACCATCTGTTATCCTCTAAGAAATACTATATCTTCACTGTGAGGACGAGCTTTGAGTAAGAGGCTTTACAACTTTTTTTTTCTAGGCTGAGAGGCTGATTTTCTGTCTGAATAGCCTGTTTGTATTTAGTATGTTTCCTCTCTTTTTAAAAAAAAATATATTTTATTTTGTACTTGCTAATTTATTTAGTTAATTTAATTCTATTGCATTAGGGTGACATGGTGTTCTTGGATTGTTTTGGGTTTTTTTAAGTAACAACCCATATTCCTTTCATTATATAATTATATGTTTTCTAATTATTATGTTGTATTCAAAATTATTAGAAAAATATAGGTGCCAAAGGAAAATAGAGAAATATTCAAATCAAACCACATTTACAGGTTCCTTTCCTAAGGCACTTTAGGTCTTTATATGATGTCTTACAATCATAGGGCATACAGTCAGTTTAGTCGTGTTACTTATTCAGCAAGAAAGTAGATATATAAATTGATTGCTCAGATGATTAGCTGGAAGACCACCTGTAATGAATTAAAAGTAACACATTACGTAATGTTGTTTTTTCTTAGCTGAATGTGGAGGCCGTTTTAAAGGAGAATCATCAGGAAGAATCTTATCTCCTGGCTATCCTTTTCCTTATGACAACAATCTGCGTTGCATGTGGGTGATTGAAGTAGACCCAGGAAATATTGTCAGGTACTGAAAATGAATCTTATAATTATAGCAAATCTTTTTGATTATATAATAACCAAACCTTACCTGTACAGTAGAGGAAAAAAGGGATTTAGGATTTCAAATTTAAGATGCAGCTCAAGGCCAGTATTTTTGGCATTCTAAGCTTGAATATGTAGGTTGTGTTGAAACTGTCTATTTTTCAATAAACATTGTCTGATGAAAATCAAGCTTTAAAATTGGTTATAATTTTGTGAAACGCTGATGAACTTTAAACCAATTCATATATGTATATTTGCAAACATATATAAAAACTAGGACTGTTAACTGGAAATCTGATTAAAAAATACCTAATATGAATGCTATTTTAATGCCAAAGTTATAAGGCTAGATATGTAAAAAGTGCTGGAGTCAGCAGAACCGTTTAGTGGAAGAGTCTACATTTTTAAAAAAACCCTGCATTTCAATAGTTCTTTTTAGTTAGCTATTTATTAACATTATACCACTAATTGCATGAGTTTACAGTTCCATTTAATTTGTTTTGATGAGAATGTGATACATGATATTGTCTTAAGAAAAATGAAACTATTTTCTGAAAAGATTGTCTGGATACTTATAGATTATTTGAAAAGCTAAAGTAATATTTTGCTTTATGGTAGACAAATGCAAATATTGTTAGTTTTTTTCTTTCAAATACATTTCTGTATTAGGCTGTTATACATCCAAAGGTAAAGGTGTGAAACATTATGGAAAATCACCCTTGGAAATCAAAATTTATTTCTTTTTTTTTTTTACTTTTGTTGCTAAAGATATGTTGTTGAGTAATATGAAAGCTGACAATAAAATCATGGTGTTCTTACAGCCTGCAGTTTCTTGCTTTTGATACTGAGGCATCCCATGATATTCTACGAGTTTGGGATGGTCCACCTGAGAATGAGATGTTACTCAAAGAAATTAGTGGATCCCTTGTTCCTGAAGGCATTCACAGTACACTCAACATAGTAACTATCCAGTTTGACACAGATTTTTATATCAGCAAATCTGGATTTGCCATACAGTTTTCAAGTAAGTTGATGATTTTTTTTTTTTTTTTTTATAAGATAGTTCACTCACAGATAATTGTAGTGCTGGGAACAATTGAAATCAGTGATACTTCTGACTTTACTAGGGAAAGAATTGGCCCAGACTTACAGGTTTGTTGTAAAGCTATATTTTTATCTTAAAAAAAAAAAAAAAAATCACATTCTTTGCTAGTTTGCAAGTTTGTTTCAAGGGCAGCTGGGGCAGTGCCTGAATGCTTATAATTACAAATAGTGTTTTTCACAAAGGAGGTGATATAGGCATGTTAAAGGCTTCATCCTTTTCTAATCAATAAGCATTTCTGCTTTCAGAGACATCTGTGCAGAGTTTTCATTCCTGCTGTGCTTGTATAGGATGAAATGGGAAACAGCACTACAGAAACAGCAGTGTCCTTCTCCTTTTTGCCTTCTAGCACTATTTCATCTTATTACAGGCAGTGTGATGACAAATCTAAACAGTTACTTAACTGTTATTAAATCTCTTTAGACACTTTTAGTGCTGAAACAGAAGAAATCATTGAGTGAGGTCCATTTCGACCTTTTTTTTCTCATCAGTGAAATTTATATATATTTTTTCAAGATTAGCAAGATCTGTTCTAATATCATCATTTTGTTTAGCAGTAACAATGTTTCTAACATGGGTTCACACAGAGACTCTTAAGGATAACATTATTTATCTTCTTGTGCTTCCTGTGCTTCGTAGTTGTATTAGCCCTTGTTTTCCCCTACCACATATGTGTATGACAAACACAGTACACATTGTATGTGAATGAGACGACAAAGTAAAAGATATTTCATTTTTATTGAAAGAGTCCCTCTGCTCCATCTGCTGGTTTTTGAAGCCATGAATAGAGTTTTTAATTCCTTTGCTTCAAGATACTTCTGCCATTTTACTACCTTCCTCCCTCGCAGAACCTGTTATGGGAGAGTCTCATGTATCTGCTTTCCAGCCTCAGACATGCTCCTTTAATTAATGTTGAGGCCAAAAAGGAAATGAGGAGAGCATTATGCACTGAACTTATTCAGGTAGTCATTCAGGGTGAGTGGAAAAGAGATTGATGCAGATTAAGAATGGAGTTGCAAGGAAAAATGGATGGGACATGGGAGTAAAGCCATAAAGCAGCTACTGATGTACTTCCAGTGCTTTACCTGAAAAGAGGTTTTAGAGTTTCATTTGACAGGAGAGGCATTTTATTTAATTCTCTATGCTCTTGCAGTCTGTTGAGATCTAATGCTGACAGTTTAAAGGATCCATGAAGCCTTACTGCCTCAGCGTTTCTCTTACTCTTCAGTCCAGGTTCAGAAAATCACAGTAATCCTTCTCAAATACTTGATGTTGCACAGTTTGGGTATATATTCCTTATTAGAATCACAGAGGGTTTTTTTCTTCCTAACTTAAGATTTTTAAAATAATATATAAATAGCTACACAACTTGAATTACACTGTTGCTGTATGGACATATTATTTTACTAACCAGGAAAGAAATATATTTGAGGAGATGGAAGAAAGAGAAAGATAATTCTGTTCAACTTTATTGCAAGCTTTCATATACTTTCTTTGAGTATATAATGTTGTCTGAGTGAAACAGATGGTGTCTGCGTACTTTAGCTACAGTGTAATTAACAAACAGAAAGCTCACACAGGGGACGTATCTGCTTTTACTTTCCTCTTCCCATTTCATGAAATTCGGTATGAGTATTTAACTAGATTATTGGCCCTTTTACCTCAAGAGGAATGTTATTCAATGACAACAGATATTTTATGTTCAAACCTTTTTAAGACCTTGAATGCTTTATTTTTTTTATATTATTTTCTTAACGTTTAAACTAAAAATCTGTTTCTAAAAAGTGGATTAACCTTCTTATCAGTTCCTTACTGGTTTTGATCTCATTTTATCAACTGTTCATACACAATTCTGCACCTGTCGTTTATTTAATGAGTGAAAATGTTCACCATTGATAATGTGATATAACTTGAATTTGACTCCTTTACAAATCATCCAATATATACAGAAAATTAATGTGTATCTGGTAAAGTAAATTACAGGTGAGACATAGCATCCTTCACCGAATTAAAGGGTAGGGGGGGAGGGAAAGCCTAGAGAAGCTGAAATGTTATATAAACAGTAGAAAGAAAATTGTAATTTAATTAGTATTATATATTACAGCTGGTAATATTAGAATTGTCTCTGTTTAGGGCTGCCCAACACAATCCCTTACAAGGCATCGAAGTTGTTAATAATTTTGTAAAATTTAGGGGATTAGAAGAAGGGAGTCAAAATGAGATTTTCTTGCCCATTGCCTCAATTAATCTGTTTTGTTTGTTTCTTTTTGTTTGCTTGCCTTTTTGTGGAGAAATATATGGGATTTTCTCACCTGAAATAGAACTATTTCCATGATTTTAACATTCACAGTCTCTTTTCATAAGTAATTAACATGAAGGAAACTATTTATTTTATGCTGAACTTCTAAGGAATACTGAAGAGTTTTTTATGGTTGACAAGGATAAGTTTTCTAAGTTAGTATAATTGTGCATTACTCTGAGAGGCAGAAGAGAAAGTGATGGATTTGGGGTGAAATAAGGGAGCTCAGCCTGCTCATGCTTCTTTACTTTCTACCATCATCATGTATCTAGGACTACTGAAAATACAGCTTGTTTTATACATCTAATGTAAACAAACAAATGCCACTGCTCATGACTTCACATCTCATCACTGGGCAGAGTAGACCTTTGGTCTAGTATTGTCCTTGATGTGTAGTGTATGATTTTCTTGTTGGACATCTGCAAACCATGACTATGGAATCTCTTCATATAAACTTTAAAATTTTTCAGTGTCTGTGGTCTCCTTTGAGATGACAGTGAAGGAACACAATAGAAAGCAGAGCCCACAAACCCTGAAAAACAAAGTAGAAAAAGATGTGTAATAAAGCAGAACATTAACAAAAAAACCCAAAAAACAAAAAACAAAACAACTTTGTATATATGTGTAAAAGAAAAATAAGAACCTCTGGGCATTCAACAGCAGGATTGCAATATGAGGATTTTGGAATATGTCTAAACGGGATGAAGAGATTGAATAATGTAGCTAGAGACCAGGTGCCAGAGGTCTTCTCTTAAATTAGGAGAAGAAGGAAAGGTTGGCAACAGGCCAGAAGCAATATGCAAACAGGAAGTACCTGTTACAGCATATTTTCTCTGAACTGTCAGAGACAGAGCATGAAGAATCCAATATAGACTGCAAAAACACCAATGAAATCAGAAGTAACTTCATTTGGACATTAAATTCTGCAGTAAATAGAAAATTAAACCTTCAAGAAAATTGAAGGAGAAAGAGAAGGGAACAAGCGTGTATTTGCCAGAGACAAGAGCTGTGTATCTCAGGGTCAGACAGAAGTATTAAGCATAATGAAACATTTTCTTCAGCTGACATTGCTTCATGTCACCAAGCTGAAAGTAGTAGCTAAGAGAGGAAAAGACAGAGAAAGAGAACTGAAAAAAGTTGAGTGAGAACATTAAAGTGCAAAAAATTGGGTGATAATAATTGTGTGTGCTTAAAATAATCTTTTTCGTTCCTTTAATATGTGTGAAGTGTGTAATATTAGATCACATCCTACTGAAGTTGATGAGATTATTTCCAAAGATTTCAAGACCCTTTGAATCTGGTATTACTGGGAAGTTTCCTCTCTGCTAGCTTTAACAGTTTGTGTTCCATTTATCATTTATGTAGCAAGAAAGGATCTGTATTCATCTTTCATAGGCCATTATTTCACTGTTAATAGCTGCACTACTGAGTCACTCAGCATTACAGACTGCATTCTGCTCAGGCCTAAGTATGCAGTCACATTTCTGACTAATGAAACAGCAAAAAATGTAGGACACTTTTGGAGCATTATAAGGCAGCCTGGGCAGAACTAACCTGTAAACATGTTTTGAGTATTTGGGAGGTTTTTTTGTAAATACATGCTCTAGCAGTATTTTATGTCATGTGACAGCAATTTCTTATATAACAGGATATGCCTTAAAATGCTTGGTTTTACTCTACTGTCAAACTGCAGCTGTCCTTCCTTATTTTAAGACTGGGTGAATAGCCCTTTGGAGTTACTTGTCTCTGTAGACTACAGAAAAAGCCTAGAAAACTTGTGTCAGACACCTACCTGGATGGCTTAAGTTTGGCAGTATTAATTTCCACTCTAGAATTATAACGCATGATATTGCTTACTTTGATTATATTTAATGATTAAATGCTTACAAGTCAGTTTTCTATATTTATGTTTAGTGCTGATTTATAGCCACAGTGTCTTCTGAATGTCCTGTGTCTGATTTTTTCTTTTGCTTGTTTGGTTGTTTCCATTGTTGGGGATTTTTGTGGTTTTGTTTTTGGTTTTGTGGAAATTTTTTTTTTTTTTCCAAAGAAATACATATTCACTACAGTTTCATTTAGGAAGATTCTTTGACACTGAACACCCTCTTGTTTTTTTTTTTTTATTTTCTCCAGTTTTCCAGTAACAGAGATCTCTACTTCTGACATGTTTAACCTGAAGGTGATTTGAGAATTAATTTGGGGAATTTAAGTTTTTTTTTCTTAGAGTGTTGTTTACTGGCACTGCTGGTATAGGGATCACTTCCTAACACAACTTCTTCACTTTTCTGAAGTCAGTAAGATAGGATTTATTCTTCCTCATGTCTATTCCATAGCAGAACCAGCTTTTCATCTAAAATGTTTTCATACTCTGGTTTGCAGATTTTTTTCAACTTTGAGAAGAGTCCTTTAGATTTAAAGATTTCAGGATGACTATTTTCCTATCAGAAATAACTATGAATTTTCATACTTCTAAATTTAGCCCAGTGGTTTTGTTTTGGATTTGCTCAGGGTGGTGTTGGTGTGTGCTTTCTTGGTTTTTTTGTCTGTGTGGTTTTTTTGTTGTTTCTTTTTTTTTTTTTTTTTTTTTTTTTGCTTTGTGTTTATCATCCAGAGGCTTGAAAGAAAGAAGCCATTGAATAAACTTGTTTCTATCAGCTGTTGCCTTTCATCTAAGTAGTAGATGTTAGTAAAAGGAATAACCACCTATGGGTCTTTCAATGGCAAAAATGTCATTCCTGTCACAGGTTTGTAAATGGTATTAACTGCTCAGTAGCTATTATCTCTTAGTTCAGTAGTATATATGTGTATTTTATGCAGTCAAATACTATGAGTTAATGTTTCCCTGTAAAATGCCCTGGTAATGGCTTTTAGCTAGAGAGACCTGGAGTTATGGTATGGACAGCTGAAAGCAGAAAGGAAATATCAAAAGAAACAGGTTAATTTATAAGTACTTTTGAAATTATAAATAGATAAATAGTCCTCTTGGTCATGTCACCACAAAAATAGCTTATTTTAATTGTACTGAAGATTGAACTTCCTTAATTTAAACCCCATACAACATAGTTTGGCCAAATCCTTGTGACTTACATCAATGCAAAGCCTTCTCACTTGCCCTAAATTTGCAGATGCAGAGTTTAAAATAGACTGTCTGACTTGTGACATGGCATTTCAGAGAGCTCAAGCTGATTTGGTTCCAAATTGGGAATGTCATGTGTCCCAGATTAACGTTTTAAGTTCATATTTCAATTTCATATGTGTGAAATTATTCTTTGAAGCTGAAAAATCTGCTGGTATGTTTTCTGTTAAAGCAGTACAAAATTGAACACTGTACTTTAGTTTTCTCAGATAAAATTTGTAATTCTGGTTGGTCATTTTACTTGACCAACAAGTCAAGTTACAAACAAAATCCATTACAAATTTTTATAATTGTCTATAAAACAAAATAAATTTGGAAGTTCAAAAATACCTTTATGTGGAGTCATAATGTTATAAATTAAACTACTTTTCTATTTCAGAAGAAGTTCTCTTTAACTTCCTCATCTTTTTTTTCTCTTAGTTAATCCAATTTCTACCATTAAATTCTTTAAAGTTAGCTATTGGTCAAAATAGTGCACAAGACATTCGAATGTTTCTATAGAAGTACATTTGTACAAATCTTTGAAATTATTCCAGCTAAGATACCTTGAAGATTTAATTAATAGCATGTATTTTATTTTCCATTTTGTATCAGTCAGTAAAAAATTTTGTCAAAAGTATATGGGTTAAGCTATTTTGTGTAACAGGTGTCTTTCTAACAGATATCTGTGACATCAGTAGAAGGGCATTACAATTTGGTCTGTATCCACATCCACAATTGGATGATTTTAGTC
Organism: Platalea leucorodia; assembly: GCF_965183815.1. Lineage (NCBI taxonomy): Eukaryota > Metazoa > Chordata > Aves > Pelecaniformes > Threskiornithidae > Platalea > Platalea leucorodia. Next base: position 18,180,205 of record NC_138823.1, read on the forward strand.
ACAGTAGAAATCAGAGAATGAGGGGATAAGGAAGCCTAATCATCAAATAGTAGCCTATGCTTAATAATATGGTTTGCATCTTTAGGATCCTTTGGGACCAAAATTATGTGCCTTGGTTGACTGGATAAGGTGTATAATCATAATGCAGCTTTCCCTTCCTTGCATTTCCACTACTACCAATAAGTAAGCAAAACTGCATGAGACCAGGGCTTGCTATTTTTTGTCTTCTATGTACAAAGCAGCATCTCCCAAGCCTCTTCTCTTGTGGAGATTTCACCCTGAAAATTAGTCTCTACATTCATATGTTACATTGGTTATTCAACAGTCCTTTTTTGAACTCTTACATAGAACTACAGGCAAACTGCAGTGTGACTGGCAAATTCATCATCTTATAGGAATTATTTTGATGAAACCATGTAAAGTTGACATTTTGCATCTTTAAATGTATGTGAAGTTCATCCTGCCTGTATGAAATATCTTCTTACAATATGTTTTGCATGTAGGAGAGTAGTACTGAGCTGGTTTTGCAGTATTCTCCAAAAAGGTATCTTGTTAAGTATTTGGTACAAAACAGAAGAAAACAGCACGGAATTGACATTCAATCATATGACCGGGGAAAACATTTTCCAACGGCAAATAAATGGAAGGCTGTAGTTATTCTGCTCTCTGTTTTCACTGACAAATTCTGGTATTGCATTATACTACTTTGGAGATGGATTTTCTGTTCAACATTTTCAGTATCAGTAGTTTCCTTTATGATTCATGTGCTATCCTTTATAGATATATACAAGCAACCACGTGTGCATGCACACACACACACACACATGCATGGGTGCACACACACATGATGGGCTCTTTCCTGCAAGTACAGATACATCTTCTGGACTGTTTTCTACACTGAGATTACAGTAGAATGCATAAACGTACTGGAGGGACAGCTATTTTGAAATTTATCTTCTGTTTCTCCAAGGTCTTATCCTCTCACTTATACATCTCTCATTTTCAGTCAATGAGTGTAATTGAAGTGCGTTTTCTATTGTATGTCGTCCATACCATAAGAAAGAAAGGTGTTTTGGAAATTTTATTGCCAGCTTGCAATGCAATAAACATATCACAAAAATGTATCTAGAGACAAGTAATATTTTGGGAGAATGGCCAAAATATACTTATATAAGTGAAATTCCTTGAAGGTATCTCAAACTAGATTTGCACTTTATCAGTGATATTTCTACATGTTCTGTAATTAATCTTGCTGCCTTTTGAAAAGCTCTCATTGGTGGAAGCCAGAGCCTCTTTTTCTCAAGCCATAATTGTTTCAAATCCTATATATCGACTTTTACAGCCCATATATATCTTCTTCAGTTTTAAGAAGAGTTCTTAACATGGAGGTTACTTCAAGTTTGTCAGCTCATTGTCTGTTCCTACTTTCCCTGTTTTCCCATTCCTGGCTAGGGCTGGGTGTTTTGTAACATAGTTAAATTAAAGGGAGATTTTTACTGCTATTTTATTGCTATAGAAGTATTTCTTTTTTCTTGAAAGCATTCCAGTGAGCTGCCTGATCTCATAAAGGACAGATCTAGCAAAGACATTTGACTGAAGGAATGCTCATCTTTCAGTCTTTTATATATGACTATGGAAAAAATTATTTGTGGACTGGTAACTTCAGTTACTGGCTGGACATATTCAGACATGCAGTCTGAGATATAATTCATTTACATAGAGGAGTTTTAAAACCTTGCAAAAGAAAATGAAAATAAGAATGAAATCTTTATTCTTCTTTATATTCCCATTGTTGTTTTGGGAAGGTGTAATCCGTATAATGAAACTAAAGAAAACAGAAGATATTTTCTGACACTGTTCTGTAACTTTTTGCCACTGACCATAGCATAATGCTTTCCTAAATCAAAATTTTGGTTATCTTAACAAAGATCAGAGTAATGACATTCAAGTGTGTGAACAGAATGTTACCAAATAATGAGGCCAATTCTGTATCAATGCCAAAATATTCAATTATAATACAAAAAAAAAATAAAGTAATAAGTCAACAAAAGCTAAATACTTCAGGCAGATTAAACAGCTTCTTACTTTATCAGGTGTCAGGAGCTCCAAGTTTGGCTCCAAGTCCTATCTTTAAGAACTCCCAAAATATTAATAGAGTTTTGAAACTGTAAGGCTCTAATGCCTATATAAAATTTGTGATGCTAAAAAACAAAATAGAAAATTTAACTTTTAAGATAGGAGCAATCTTCCCTTCTCTTCAGAGGATTTCAGTCCACCCAGAGTGCAAAATCAAGGACAAGGCAAACCATCAGTGCTCTCTGTTGCACAACTGTGTCCTTAACAGTTGCAACAGAACAGGTTGTACACTATTCTGTAGAGAATTAAATTAAACAAACAGATGTATTTTCACTCAGATCATCTTAATGATCTTTCTAGTAGAAATGGTATTAAAAACTGGGTAATCATTGGTAAGATTTTTCAATGCATGAGTAGCCCTTGTGTGTGGTCCAAGATCCTGGTGATTGCTTCTTTCTGAGAAGCTATTTCTAGCTCCCTGTATTCATATACACACATAAAGAAATATGCCATCTGAAATAGGGATAGATCTGGTATAAAAAGCTTAAAAAACCCTATAGTTCCAAAAAAACCCAAACCCCAAAACATGCAATCTAAATGAAATTAAGATTTTTCAAAACACTTCTCCCCAGCTGGAATTCATTGCCAGCATGATTACATATTGTCACAGTATCCATTTTCTGCTGAGTTCCAGCAATTATCGGAAACCATATGTCAATTAATTTATTTGGGGCTGGGTTTCATACTCAGTGCCAAAGCTATGAGCAAATGCTTAAGGGATAATAGATGTTCAGAACTGAAGAGTTCATATGTATGGAAAAAGAGATCTACTTATGAACTGGGAAAAAATAGCTCATAAGTTGTCCAAGAAGACATGATAAAAGCAGTGTAGTACTTCAGATGGTTTTAACAAAATGCATTTTAACAACTAATGCAAATTAACAACAACAAAAACAATAAGAAAAAAGAAAATTAGGTTATCTCATTAAACCTGTGTATGTTATCTCCCTAAGAACTAAAATGTATGACAGTAAAATCAGATAAAGTCCATTAGGAAAGAACTTGATCTCCACAGTTCCCCCCACAAAAAAGAGGTGAGACTACACCAGGTTACAATGTAAACAACACTTTTAAAACAAGTTCAGTTAACAAACGCTACTAAATACTTTTGATTGATAATCAGTAGAACACATAAAATAATCTGGATACAAATTCTGAATACAATAGCAATGAAATAATACTTATGCAGTTGGCCATGTAGTCTGTGTTTTCCAACTTGAGTTATCAGGTAAGCATTCTAAAACATATCATTACTGGTCATACAAACCATTGTTGTTGGAAACAGAATATAAATCTCCAGATTTTGTAAAGAATCATATGCAATACAAAACAAAACCAATGTGATGAATATTTAATAACGTGGGACTTGGCATCTATGGTAACCATGAATTTGTGATGCCATTCAGAACTACCTCTATTGTTGAGCCTTCTTGGAAAATCTAACAGGTGAATCTACACTGATTAAACTATGTACAGAGTGAAATTCTTAATGAGCTTCAATATACACCAAATATATATAAAGATTTAACTAAAAAAAAACATGAATATGCAGCAGGAGAAAGATGCAAACACAAACAAGACCGATGTTTCTTTTTCTTTTTTTTTCAAGGCCCTGGCCAAATTTACTTTTTTGGTTTGGTTTGTTTTTTTCCCTAAAATGACTAATAACTCTCCTACATGTTAAATAAAATTATTAAAATAAAATGTGTTTCAATAACTAAGAATAAGATCCTTGAAGGCAACCCTATGCACAGAAATTTAAGTAATTATTTCTTTCTGTGAACAGCAAATTCAGTAAAATATGTTTAAAACCTCAGCTTTTTCCACCTTTTTAAAACTTAATTTGTTTCTGTTTTCTTTCAAAGTTTCCTAAAGAAAATAATCTTTCCCTATATCAGGGTCCTTTGCGCACTAAACAGGCTTTACTGTCCCTGAGCATCCTCAACTGGGAACCCCCTTACCCTTACCTCCTGGGCAGGGGCCCAGGAGCCCCATTTCAGCTCAGCACAAGGCTCCTGAGTAATGCTGTAGGAGTGCTGGTCTCCAGCCCTGTGGCTGGATCCCTTGGACCTACACTGTGGGGAGCTTGGCTCCTGTACAGACCATTCTGCCTCTTGCTGTAGGGAGCTTGGCTCCTGGATGGACTGCAAGCCAGTCATATCCCTGGATTATATTCCCTGATTTAGTAGTTGTTTTCAGAGGGTAGATGCTTTTCCCCAAAATCCCTCCTGTTTCCCACTTCTCAAATGTGTACTTAGATCACAGTATGTTATAGGGGTTACCAGGCATGGCTTTAATTTCTATAATTGTCTTCAAAAGAGTGCTAGTCAGGTTCACCTCTAATGCTTTTTTGCAGGTTGGGATCTCCCAGAAAACTTGGTACTCAATTTATGTGTGGGTGTGGATGTATGAGCCTGTGCATGTGCCCACATATAACGCAACAGAAGTTTAAGAGAACAACGCCACATGAAGACCTTACTGGTTATTTATTATCAGGATAACATTACCAAAATGGGAATATTGTTTATTATACCCTGGGAAACAGGGAAAGAAAAAAAAGAAAAAAAAAAAAAAACCATTACCTTGTAAAGGACCTTGCAGCAGTCTCCAGCGTGCATCTTTCCATGCAACTTTACAAGTTGTGGCTTCCCTGTTTCTGTGAGCCTGGGGCCAGCCAATGAAATTCCCACTGCGGGACTATGCAGGTGCACAAATTCACAAGAAATCTGTAACTCGTTTAGTGAACTTGTTTTTCAGGACAGAACAATCCACTTGACTTAACGCGTCTTCTGACAATTGCATGCACACAACCTATGTTTGACAATTACATGTTTGCAGAGCCAAGTACACAGGGCAGCTGGAGTGTCAGGACCTTTAAACTTTGTGTTACACACCCCTTTTTGTGCTCTGCCCAAGTTGTGGTCCCTGTGAGTTCAGTGGCAGCCAGGGAAATCCCCATGGAGGGTTACTGGGGATGAATGTTATCCTTCCTGTTCCAATGTATAATCCATCTTCATTCATCTCTTTCCTGTTCTGATGTGTGGTAGCAGGCTTGGTGCTAGGATGCATTTGGTGAGTGCTTAGTGTAAGAGGGAAATAAGGTTCACAAAGGTTCACTGAGAGTTATAGAGATACAGTGGAGATGGGCCCTGCTATCTGCAAGATAAGTACCATTCCTATGGCTTTGGACAGCAAAATGACCTGTTGGCTATGCCTTGGATTGTCAAGGTGGTTGCTGCTGCTGCTCTGAGAAGGTTTGGAATGTGTGACCTGGAAGCTACTATTTACAATCCACAGCATCTATTGCTCCATTGTCTCTCACAGTCCATACAGCAACAAGAGAAGCAAGTCAATGTGCTGTCCCAGCTCTAAACATTCAACATGGACCTTCTCTTCTTCCAGAAATTCATTCAAGAATTTAATCTGTTGTCTGGTCTTCTTGGAAGATCTGCAACTGAAACTTAAACTGATGATTTAGCAATTTTATTTCCAAGTTTCTATTTCATTTAGAATACTTCAGGATTATTTGAAACAGAAACTGGTTAGGCCTATGTATTGCATTCTTTGAGCTATTGACTCTTGAACAAGTCAGGAAGTTCTATGTGAGAAGCCACATCAAGATGTATTATATCTTCTGCTTCAAATTAAACAGGAGAGATTTGAACTGTGGTTTACCCTAGTTTACAAGTTTCTGTGCTTTGGGGTTTTGTGTTTGTTTGGGTTTTTTGTTTTGCACTTTTTGTTTGTTTGTTTGCTTTTCCCCATGCAAAATAAGCCTGACTTATCCTACCTAATTTATTTACTAATAATTTTAATTTACTACCTAGCCTACCTAATTTATTTACTGTTGCAGAATCTGAGAGGAATGAAACCCAAAGTTAAGTGCCTAAGATGATGCAGCTAAGAGGAGGTAAACAGAGAATTTGCCTAGACAACCAGGAAAACACTGACTGTGCAAAATGTTAAACTCTTTTTGTTGAAGGGGTGCATTGTCCCAAATGAAATTCTGATTCTGTGCTTTATTAATATTTTCCTATTTTAATATTCAAACAATAACTGACAAACTTAGATAAAATCTATGAAGTCATGCAAAATCAACAAACTGAATCTATGGTTAGAATTTACTTAAGAATTATAATGGCTATGCTCCTAAATTTCTGTTAGATCTACAACAGAAACAGAAGTTAAAAATAGACAAAAAAAAAATTATCTCAACAGTGCTTCTGTTGATAGAAGACTGAATAAAAACACTGTGGCTATTTTATTCTTTCTTTTTCAGGAAAAGTTATATAGAAGGTTGGATTTGAGATAGCAAATACCAGGCTGACCTGCTTCTCAAACAGTGTTAGAGATGCAGAGAGACTGCAGTGTCCATATGGGTAAAGGTATTACATGGAGTCTGGGACAGCTTGAATTTTGAAGGTGCAGTCTGTCAGGATTGGTTTAGGCTACTGCAAGTTTGAAACACCAACAATTATAGAAAGCCTTTATTTAAAGTCATAGGAGTTTAGAAGAACATGTTGGTTTAAATAAGTTAAGAATATTTTTTGTTTACATGCTGTATGTTATGAAGAGCTTGAAATTTGGAAGGCTTAGAACTTCTGGTCTGATTTTGTGCTCTGGGGAAAAAAAAAGAAAAAAAGAAGGAAAGGAAAAAAAAAAGTTTGTTTTTTTTTCCCCCTAATTCTCAAATAAACAAATAAAATTCCCCTTTCTCTCCTCCCCGGCATAGTGGACTCTATTACTGCCTTGTCACACTCTTAATGCCATGTTTCAAAGTATCTTTCCTGCATGAAAACGAAGCTGTCATCTTAGGACATTAAAGTCACATATCAAATTGTATGGGCTTATGAACTATCAGAAACCTTTGGACCCTAGCAGTAATTTACTATCTATGAGGCAGGAATGATCAATTTAAAATAATTTAATTATCTGATTTATTGTTTAAATGTATTTTGGTGATTATTTAAAAGACATATCAAAATGTTTTTATACCCCATATCAAGGACATTTGTAGACAGACCTGTGTTTAAACTCTTTCTAGGTATAACTGAATGCTGGTTTAATGGCTTCTGCAAATGCTCTCTAGGAGCATTTGTACAGTCATGTACAACTAGTAAAGTGGTGATTTGAGATACTCCCTCCTCTCAACTTCTCAGAACATATAAATCTGTTCATATAGAATAGACTAGAATAGAATAGAACAGAATAGAATAGAATAATTTAGATTGGAAAGGACCTTTAAGATCATCAAGTCCAACTGTTAACCTAGCACTACCAAGTCCACCATTAAACCATGTCCCTAAGCACCACGTCTACCCATCTTTTAAATACCTCCAGGGATGGGGACGCAACCACTTTCCTGGGCAGCATGTTCCAATGCCTGACTACCCTTTCTGTGAAGAAATTGTTCCTAATATCCAATCTAAACCTCCCCTGGTGCAACTTGAGGCCATTTCCTCTTGCCTTATTGCTTGTTACTTGGCAGAAGAGACTGACACCCATCTCACTCCAACCTCCTTTCAGGTAGTTGTAGAGAGTGATAAGGTCTCCTCTGAGCCTCCTTTTCTCCAGACTAAACAACCCCAGCTCCCTCAGCCGCTCCTCATAAGACTTGTGCTCTAGACCCTTCACCACCTTCGTTGCCCTTCTTTGGACATGCTCCAGCACCTCAATGTCCTTCTTGTAGTGAGGGGCCCAAAACTGAACACAGTATTCAAGGTGCAGACTCACCAGTGCTATTAGAACAAATCCAAAGAAGTTGGGGGTGGGGGGGAATTTTTTTACACAGGTTCACTGCTATGCAACTCCAAAACAAGATTATCCCCCACTTCCTTCAAGTAACATAGCAGGAATGGAGTAAGATAAGTAACTCTCCAGAGTAACTGTTACTTGTACCTGTGCCTTGGCACAAGTTTTCTGGAGGATTGGTGGTCTCACATTCAAAGTCTACATTAAAGAATATGTTAAATGGATATCTGAGATATTAAGTCTCATGTGTGAGTCCTTTGGCTATTTCTGTATTATCAGGTAACATAGGTTAAAAGGAGCTGATGTATAGATTGAAACAGCTGGTACTGAAACACTGCTGGCAACACTGTTCATATTCAGAGATACTCTTAATTCAGAGTTGTTCTAGTGTAGTTCAGAAGTGTATATTCCAGTTCAGTTTCATCCAAAAAGAATCAATGCATGTGCTCCAAAACCATGCCCCAATGTAAAACAAAACACAATCTCAAGTTTTATTTCACAAACACACTCAGATCTAAAGTGTGAAATGCTAATGTTGAAACTTTCTGTCACTCTGACCATGTAGAAAGACAGACAAGCTCTGTGTGTCTAATCTGTCCATTAATCTCTCACCTGTTGAACAGTTTGAGCATTGAGTCTCATTCCTCCCCATCCTGAAGCTGGAGTTCTTGGTCAAGAACTGTCTCTTTGAATTCTTAATCTAGCACAAATCTTTGGCTGACTGCAGTGTAACTATTCCAAACTACCACTGCCCAGAGAAAGAATAAAATAGGTTTCTGTTTTCTTTATTTTCATTAGGGAAAAAAAAGCTCTCAGATGATCACACACAGGTTTTTGTTACACATACAGTCATTCTTGCACCTGTTATGCTGTGTGTACTAGATAATAGACACTTTTTTGGAGTTTGCCTTTTTCCCATCTAAAATGTAGTTTATAGCAATTTAAGCAATTATATTTACAATTCATACTTCACTAGTTATTCAAGACAATGTGACCATGAGAAAAATCTTTGCTTAACTCTCAGTTGACAATGATTGTAATAGAATAAAACTTGATCTATTCTTTTCTTACTTTATCTACCAATTTTAATGTGTCACAAAAAACTTTAGAGCCTATACATGAACCTATGGGGAATTGTGGTAGCCTGCTCCATTTATTTTGCAGAAAGATCTCAAGACTGCATTGAAGGTATGATACCAAAGTTATAAGGGACTTTATAATTCCTGAGCTTTTTGCTTACTCCACAAATTTTCATGTGAAATGATGAAGGTAGTGATTGAGATGCCTGAAGATACAAAAGGGAAAAAAAAAATCAGTTCTTGTACTGGAATATACACTTCATAAGTAACAGTACAGATAGTTCAAAAGGAGACAAAAAAAATAGGCCAAAGGTAGATAATGAAAAGAAATATTCAAAAATAAACAGAATAAAGAAGCAAACAGAGAGTTAGAATGCAATACAGAACACAGCCTATCAAGACAATTATAATAGACATCCTCTTTGAAATCAAACAAACAAACAAACACAGTTTTGACAGTCAGCAACTAAGCACCACACAGCCGCTCGCTCACCTTTCCCCCTGGTGGGATAGGGGAGAGAATCGGAAAAAAAGTAAAATCCACGAGTTGAGATAAAGACATTTTAATAGGAAAGCAGAGGAAGAAATAATAGTAATCATCATCACCATCATTAAAGAATACACAAAGCAAGTGATGCACAATGCAATTACTCACCACTCACTGACCAATGTTCAACCAATCCCTGAGCAATGATCCCTGCCCCCCCAGGCAACTGCCCCCAGTTTATATACTGAGCATGACATCATAACGTATGGAATAGCCCTTTGGCCAGTTTGGGCCAGCTGTCCTGGCTGTGCCCCCTCCCAGATTCTTGTGCACCTGGCAGAGCATGAGAAGCTGAAAAGTCCTTGACTTAGTTAAGCACTACTTAGCAACAACTAAAACATCAGTATGTTATCAACATTATTCTCATCCTAAATCCAAAAAACTGCAGTAGACCAGCTACTAGAAAGGAAATTAACTCTATCCCAGCCAAAATGAGGACATAGGGTTAATATATATAGGTCTCAAGAAATGCATTTTTTCTATAATTATATACAGTACTGAGATTTTCCTTCTCCAGTCTCTTTCTTGTATCATTATTTTTTAACCTTGCACCAAAAAAAGATATTTCTGTTTTTGAAAATTTTTATTTTGACAATTTGATTTATCAAAAAAAAAAATTCTGTCTCCTTTTTGAGGCAAATATATGACGTCAAGTGAGTCAAAATAAAAGTTATTATGACAAATTTATTCTTAAGATAAAGGTTACATGTCTAATATAAATTATTCATACAGGATTTTTCTCTCAATGGAAAAAGACTGATGTACCAGGACAATGTTTCCTCCCATTCCATCACATGACACTATTAAGTGTCTAAGACAGAAGCAGGTGTTTCTCCCTTGTGATATTGACTGTAGAGGAAATCTGGCAAATGAGCCCATTAATAAGACACCTAACTTTCACATGGCCAAAATTAAGTTAAATTAATCCCACTCCTAATTAAGCAAGTTGAATTTAGACACATGTTTACAAAGAAACATATGTGATTTTCAGAAATACTGTAAAAGAATAATTTAGGCTTCAATCTCACTATAAGTTTGGAACTGTGTTTGGATACTTCTCCTAGTCTATTCTTTTTAAAATTAATAAGAAGGAAAAAAATGAAGATGAAAATGGTCTTTTTTAGGAATTCTATAATGCTCAGTTATTTCCACAACAAAATATGGGAACAGGTAAGAAAAATAAATAAATAAATAGATAGATAGATAGATAGATAGATAGATAGATAGATATAAATGGACCTCTACCAACATTTATATATATAAGCCTCTACTAACATTTTAAATGACAATTAAATTAAAATGACAGCTGAAATTTTGTATCTAAATCTGTTAGTTACATTTGTGGAAATGCTCTGTAGAGGTATGTGTATATTTTGAAATGGAGGTGAGAGATACAAAACCGATTGGAATGCTTGCTCTCAACAACAGCAACAAAATATTGGAGATTCTTATATAAATATAAATTAAAAATTTAGACCAAGCCATATGTCAAAAACTTATCTATGTTTGGCTTGTCCAATATGCATACCTACCCAAGGATTTTACTAAATTTACCCAATCACATTCCCAAAGACTGTGGGACAAATTCTACTGGCAATTCTAGGTTAGTAGCTTTGTAGCTCTACAGTGTACTTGCACTAGGAAATCATTACTGCACTGGTTTATTATCTTGATGATGATATTGAAGACAATGTCACACAACTACGCAAATAAATAAATCTCATATCATGTGGCAGCAATATTATGGAGATTTTTTTCTCTCTTTCTTAAAATGTCTCCTTAAAGTAGCACTTTAGCAGAGAACATAAAAGCAAAATTTCCCATAGATTTTAGACAAATCAAAACAAAATTGTTATTTATTTATGAGAAAGTAAAAATAAATATATAGTTTCATGAATCTTAGTGCTTTTAATGGCATGCTAGGTTCTTTCCCTTCCTTACATTTTATTCATTGAGAATACATTAATTTATTTTTTATCAGCCTATTGAAAATTTCTATATGACATTCATAGTTGGTTCTAAAATAGTAGCTCACCTTATCTGTCAGACTGTTTCAGAAATCCTTCAATCAGAATTGATGCTTTTAATAGAGCCTTGCAAATTGCTGAACAAACCCTGAAAAATGAGAATTAGACTTTTAGAAAATGAGTACTTAAATGCCTAAAATCCAGACTTAATAGTGATTTCTCTACTTCCATTGTGGGAGCAGAGAACCTGTCTTTTACATTTCAACATTGTAATGCAAAAATCAGCCTTAAAACAGTCTTTTTATTTTTAAATGAAGTCTGTGTGTATTTAATATGAATTTGCAAAGTTAAAAAACAGCCATAGAATAGTTTAGGTTGAAAAGGACCTCTGGAGACCTCTAGTCCAACTCCTTGGTCACAAAAATGTTCAACAGATCAGACTGCTTAGGGCTTTGACTGTCTCCAAGGTTGGAGACAACACAACCCCTTTGGAAAAATTTTTCTGGATAAGAAGAGCAAGAAGTAGGTTGTACAAACATGTAAGTATGCAAGAAGGCTACTATAGATGGCAAATAAGGAGAAGGTTATCAGTTTGGCATACATATCTCATATTCTAAAGTTAACTTGCATAATTATTACTAAGTGATTAAAAAACCCCAAGCATTATGTATCAGGAATTCCAAATAGATCTGGGTGGCCCTTTACCTTCTTTTTCAGTCATATACAATTATTTTGCAGAATGATACTGTCTAGTAAGAACAATACGATGTACAGCTAATAAATTTTATAGCAACAACTTTCTCTCTTGAGCACTTCAAGACTGATTGCAAATTCCGTGTAAGTATCAGCCCCCATTCTTCTAGAATTAATTTCAGTATGTTTTAAATAAGGCACAGGAGTGTTACTCTTGTTTATGGCAAAATTCAAGGCACGTAGTATTTAAGTAGGCAGAACAGAGTTTCTCTCCAATATGGACTGCTCTGACTGGCCAACACTAATCAAAAGATACAGTGTGTTCTGTGTTCTCAGCAGGGAGGAATGCAGATTAATATATGACTGGTTTTACTACTTGCTTTAGTCTAAGTTTATCTTAAGGATTTCTTTTTTACTTCTGATCTACATTAATGTTATGAATCTTTTCATATTTGATGAAATTTCACTCCTCTGTGGTCTAGTTCCAGTATCTTATTCTCTTGCATGAAACAATTGCAAGATCTGCTAGTATAGTGCAGTGAAATTTAGTAATTCCATATTTTAGTAATATTTTTTTCTAAATTAAAAACCAGCAGCTTATTTAAAGGTGTAAACAGGAGTCCTGATCATTGTGTCTAAAGCAGAAATTATAAAAACCTGCATGATAATATATAAAAAAAAAAACTTTCATTTATTATGCAATAGTTAATACTTTAAAGAAATATTTATTTCATCTTTGAGGAATACAGAGGAAAAATTTCCCTAATTTCTGGTCATAGATGACTTTTTGTGTGGTTTTTTTTTGTGTGTGTGTGTGTTTTTTTCCCTGTACTCAGCACTTCTTATGTGGAAAAACAACCCCATTAAAAGCCCCATAACTTTACAGAGCTAATTCTTTTATTTTTTATTAACTATGTCTTGGAAAGCAAGATACTTGGGGTTTTTTAGGGAAATAACATATTTAGACCAAGATTTCTTCTTCAAAAACAGTAAATACATAAACCATGCACATTTCAGATTAATACATTGCTGTCTGCTGGTATTAGCTCCCCAGAAAGAGGGTATTTGAATTAAATCTTAGTACTGCCACTTTGTGTTTATGTTACACAGATTGCTCAGCTCAGTGGGAGTAGTTCCACAAGCAACTCTGACACTTGTTATTTATTTGTAATACATATAATGTTGCAGTTCTATAATGTAAGTAGGAAATATTTATTTAAATAAACATTGATGTGCTTACTTTTCACATAAGCTTACATACTTTGATGCATAATATATTAAATAATATGTTGATCATAATATGTTAAATCTGGGGAAAATATAAATCTTTCGTACTTCTCTTGTAGTCATTGAGATTGTGTGTGCAGTCTTGGTAATAATCTGTACTTATGCATTATGTGTAGCTGTATATTATCTCAGACTAAGTCCATGTGTATTTTTTGTGTAGGTGATTTCTTTAATATTATTACAAAATCCTAGCATGGTGGATATGTCATGTGCAAGGGTACAGATATGAGTGATCAATGAAATTCACTTCCAAATTTGCTACTAAATGTTACACCATACACACGTTTAAGAACTATAGAATTGTGGAGAATTGAAGATGCGTACAAGCATAGCTTACTGGACAACTTGAAGTTCTTTACCTGTTCTTTCCATTATTCATATTAAAAATTCCTCTAAGTTAGAAATGTTGAGTGTCCAGGGTACTAGGAAATCTCCTACTTTCCTTTTTACATATTGCAATGCTCCACAGAATTTTTTCCAAAAAAAGACTAAATGAAAAATGAGACACTTTAAATAATTAAAGCAGGCGGCAAAAAATAATAGAATAAAAGCATCAGATTGTTGAATGATTTCTCAAAATTTTAGAAGTGAGTAGAAAAATTTTAGATTTGCAGAACTTCTTGATTAGAAAAATGTAACGGGGCAAAAACGGATTGAAAAGCTGACTTTTAAAAAAAATTATTTTATTTTTTCCCATCTCTGCTAGGTTCTGTAGCTACTGCCTGCCGCGATCCTGGTGTCCCCATGAATGGAACTAGAAATGGGGATGGAAGAGAACCTGGAGACACTGTTATTTTTCAGTGTGACCCTGGCTATGAACTGCAAGGAGATGAGAGAATAACCTGCATTCAGGTAGAAAATCGGTACTTCTGGCAGCCCAACCCACCTGTCTGTATAGGTATGCAGAAAAAATCAAATAATGCTTTCCTAAATTTTGAAATTCCGGTGTAATGAATCACACTGCTCTACAAACTTTCTTTGAAGAACAAATGCATACAAGTACTGAACATCTGATAAATTATTCTATATAAAGCTCAGATGGACGTTACCAGAATCTTTCCTCTGTAGTTTTCAGTATAGTAGTTCTCATCCTTTCCCTCTCAAGGACATATCATTTACAATTTGAGGACCTGTGACAGAGAAAGCAAGAAAGTCAATATCAACGACACTATTAACTTTGCCTTAAAACTTAAAAAATGGTAATAAGTGTGGAGGATTTGGTTAAAGTTCATATGCTTGGACGTACAAAATATCAGGTAGATGACCTAGTAAATTTATAGATCAGGTAAAATTATGCAAGGCCTAAAGTAGGATGCAACAGTAAAGAATAAGAAGATTGTAGCCTAATTTCTCTGGCAGTCTTCATTATTTTAGAAAGAAGAAAATTTTCATTAGTAAAAATTATAATGTACCATTTATTTCTGGAAATATTGTCTCAGTCTCTAATGCTATTCTGATTAACATCTGATCTGATCTGAATTCTCTCAGTGCCAGGAGGCACACAAGGCGCAAACATCGTTCTTCCACTTCGATCGGTCTGCGGCTGCGTGCTCTGGAGTCCCAAGGGCCACAGTGCAGTCTTCTGTTGGTTTTTTCCTCAAGACATGACCGATCCAGTTCCATCTCCTCCTCCTCCTCACTTCATTACTGATTTTCTCCATCTCCGAGTTGATGCTCGTCGTTTCTGCAACTTTTTTTTTTTTTTTTTTTTCCCGGGAGGAGGTAGTTGGCCTCCTGCCCAGCCCCCATGACTTGGAGGGCCAGTGGTTTTTCTGTCAGGGTGGCCTTCCCTTAGGCTGCGTTGGTTCACGGCACCTTCTTCAATTTTATCCGGTGCACCCTCCAGAGAGGGATCCCCTATCCACTACCCAGGGGACGCGCCTTCTAGCCGTGCAGCCCCAGCCGATGGTTCTGATTAACATAGCTCGTATTACATGGATTTGGAAAGCATTTAACATGGTTAACTGAATCATCATGAAAAGTAATAAGAAATTACAAAAGTCTCTAGTAGATAGTAGCCTTACAATAAACTTTTCTGAGGCAACTCTAATCATTATTATTATTGATCTAGAAAATAGCTAAACCATCACTTCTAAAACCTGCTGTAGAGGTACAGTGATAAATAATCAGGGGGTTTCCCATCTGGCTAGTTCAGCAAATAATGTAATGCCACTCATTTCCAGTATGTTCTTTAATGCAGTCAAATGTGATATTATGATGTTGAATGATAGAAGATTTTGTCTCAGAGGACAGCAGCTGCTGACCTGAAATTCCCTAAGGGTTGTGATAGGTAACCTGTTAAACAGGATCTGCAAGTTTGATGATGCAGAAAAGAAGGAAAATAGACCACATCAAGGAAGTACAAGTCGAAAAATATTGCATAGGCCAGCTGCAGTGGTATTATCCTGAGTCACATCATTATGAGATGTCATGCTTACTGTCCAAAGCAGAACTGCCTGAAAGGAGTGTCTAAAAGGATGGAGGTGAAACAAGTGAACTTAAAATAATCAGACAGGAGCCCTTGGGCCCAGAGTGGTCTAGCATGGGCACTTCAACTGTGAGAACATGAGCTCCACAAAGGTATTCTTCCTCCTTTGCTATCCCTGGTGGTCTGGTCTTAGGCAAACATTGCAGGGAGGAACTAGCCAGAGACCGCAACTGCTAGGAGCACTTGTATAGTTTTCAGATACTCTCTTGCCTTTAATAAACTTAACTTGATCTTAGGTGTTACAAAATAAAATCTGCATCATATTTGTGTATGCATGAGCGCAACCCCCCCCCATGTCTACAGACAGGTATTTGCAAACATATTACAGTACTGACCTGTGGCTATTCTACTTACCACATCAAAGTGTTATTGTGGGTTGACCTTGGCTGGATGCCAGGTGCCCACCAAAGCCACTCTATCAGTCCCCTCCTCAGCTAGCTAGAGGAGAGAAAATATAATGAAAAGCTTGTGGGTCAAAATAAGGACAGGAGATCACTCAGTAATTACCATCACAGGCAAAACAGACTAAACTTGGGGAAAATTAATTTAATTTATTACCAATCAAATCAGAGTAGGGGAATGAGAAACAAAACAAAATCTTAAAAACACCTTCCCCTCACTCCTCCCTTCTTCCCTTCTTCCTGGGCTTAACTTTACTCCCAATTTTCTCTGTCTCCTCCCGTCTGGTGGCACAGGGGGACAGGGAATGGGCGTTGCAGTCAGTTTATCACGTGTTGTCTCTACCACTCCTTCCTCCTCAGGGGGAGGACTCCTCACACTCTTCCCCTGCTCCAGCATGGGGTCCTCCTACGGGAGACAGTCCTACATGAACATCTTCAATGTGAGTCCTTCCCACGGGCTGCACTTCTTCATGAACTCCTTCAGCATGGGTCCCTTCTGTGGGGTGCAGTCCTTCAGGAACAGACTGCTCCAGTGTGGTTCCCTCACAGGGTCACAAGTCCTGCCAGCAAACTTGCTCCAGCTTGGGCTTCTCTCTCCACGAAGCCACAGGTCCTGCCAGGAGCCTGCTCCAGTGCAGGCTTCCCATGGGGTCACAGCCTCCTTCAGGCATCCACCTGCTCCAGTGTGGGGTCCTCCATGGGCTGCAGGTGGATATCTACTCCACTCTGGGTCTCCATGGGCTGCAGGGGGACAGCCTGCTTCACCATGGTCTTCACCATGGTCTTCACCATGGGCTGCAGGGGAATCTTTGCTCTGGTGCCTGGAGCACCTCCTCCCCCTCCTTCTGCACTGACCTTGGTGTCTGCAGAGTTGTTCCTCTCACATATTCTCACTCTTCTCTTCTGGCTGCTGCTGCACAGTTTTCCGCCCCCCACCCTCTTAAATTTGTTATGCGAGAGGTGCTACCACCGTCGGTGATGATTGGCTCAGTCTTGGCCAGCGGTGGGTGCGTCTTGGAGCCACCTGGCATTGGCTCTATCGGCATAGGGGAAGCTTCTAGCAGCTTTTCATAGAAGCCACCCTTATAGCCGCCCCACTACCAAAACCTTGCCATGGAAACCCAATAAAGTTATTTTCTGTGTTCTTAATCTGCTTACTATGCCTTCCTGTGCAGTGTGAGTTTATGGGCTTGAGGACAAGAACTGTTTACACTATTTACTGGAAGACTGCAGAAAAGAAATATTTTATTGCTCATCTCTTTATTTTTATATGCCTAAATATGTATTTGGTAATAATTGAACATCTGTGGGCGTTTAAAGGAAAAAGTAAAAGGAATGACAGAGCTCTAGGAACACACTTTGTAATGAATATATTGTATCATGCTGGCCCCACTAGATATTTCTGGTTTAAAAATATTTTTTCAACTGAAAAATAATTACCCTATTGTAAAGCAGAGCTAGGAGTTTTAATGATTATCAATACTGAGTTGATGATATTATTAAACAGATTAAATGTAGGTGCTGCACTGTCATTCTGTTCTTAGTACATGTGTAAGTATGCATTCACTTGTTTTCTTAACTGCCTACTGTACATAGAGTAGCAAGAATGCTTATTATGATGATTTATTGGTAAAATATCAGGCACGAAGTTATTTTATATTGATTTCCTATAATGATACATTTTTGCGGAATATGAGCTGCTAATAGACTAAAGCAAGGTTTGCAAACCTTGGCTTGGAGCCCAAAGATTTCAAAATTGTCTGTTGTAGTTCAGTACACTCTGAAGTTCATCAATTTTTTTCCAAATTTGTAATATATTCACTTATGTTGTTTCCATGCCTGCAAATTAAAACTGTACAAGGCTTACTCTACATATTTAATTATGATTATTTAAATATATCCTCAGACTAGATATAAGGAAGAAATTTTTTATAATGAGGGTGGTGAAGCACTGGAACAGGTTGCCCAGAGAGGCTGTAGATGTCACATCCCTGGAAACATTCAAGGTTGGGTTGGACGGGGCTCTGAGCAACCTGATCTAGTTGAAGATGTCCCTGCTCATGGCAGGGGGGTTGGGCTAGATGATCTTTAAAGGTCCCTTCCAACCCAAACCATTCTATGATTCTATGATTCTGTATTTAATATCTCATTATATAATGTCTGGCACAGTGCTTGCTTACCACTGTGTCTACACAGAGGTTTATAAAGACAGGTTGACATAACCTACATCTAGTTTTCATTGTGTAATACATTAAAACCACTTTTTTCATAGTGTATTGACATTTGCCTTTCTTTCTAGATGGGCTATTATATTTGTTCAGTCTTAGATCTTATGTCTAATACTATAAAAGATAAGTGTCCTTTAAACTTTGTTTTCAGAGCTGGTCTGCCCTCACTTAAAAACAAAGTTATGACACCTAATAATAATGTTGAACACATTAAATTCAGAAAATTATGAATTCTGAAACACACAGAATTTAATTCACGCACACAGAGAAATTAAGTCTTTAAACAACTTTAGAGAAGATAGTAACTGGAGAAAGCAACATTGTCTAATAACATTTTTCACTAGATGATGTTGATTTTCTCAGCTTACTATCTAATGAATTAAAAAATAAAATAATCTGAAACTGCTATATCTGAAGAAAATTCTACCTGGGACATATTTTACAAAGTTGAAGATTAATGGTTTTTGTTTACTGCTGTTAATTGTATAGCTTGAAATAGAATATATTTTGACTATCCAACATTGTGTACATTCCATTTATTCCCTGGAGAGTCTTCTTGATTATTAGCTAGACCTTGGGAAGAATTAAATGAAAGAACCAGTCTCACTGTAACAGAAAAAGTAACTACTAATATGTTTAAAAGAAAGAGTAAGTAGTTAAGAAAGAAGATACTAATATGCAAATATTCTATTAATGAACTTAACAGAGAACTAAACTAAATCAAGACTACATCAGGAAAGTATCATGAATGCAGACATTGGCAGAAAGTAGCCTGGAACAAGGACATAACAGTTTGAGTTAACATCTTTGTATCATCATATGTAAGTTCAGGGTGCTTCAGAAAATATCGTGACTGATACAGTTTAAGGGTCATTTCAGTGAAGCTTGGTTACAGTGAATAACCTTAATGTACCTCTTTGGTACTCTTTAAATTTTCATTCTTGAGATACACAGATAGTGGAGCCTGAACAATTAAAGTACTTCAAGAACATGAATGTACAGGGTAATACTAAAAAAACACTAGTTCCAGGTGATAAGCAGCCTTTACATTCCATATAGCCTCACAGTTCAAGACACTTCTGTACAAACTTTTAGTCAAGCAAGATAGGTTACAGTGACCTCTTTTACAGTTAAAGGAAGCATATTGTTTTGTAATAATCTCATGGGTTTTTTTTCAGATTTGTAACAAAAGAACTTTAAACAGAAGATGTTTCTGATTAGAAACAATACAAATTGTCATCTTGTGAAGACAAAGAAATTGCCTTTATTATCCTTATTGTAAAACTAAGTAAATGTTTTGTACTAAATGAAACTTCTCCAGCCTGTTCCCTTTTAGCTAATGGTACATTCTCTAGCAACTGAAAATCTCTGAGAAAATGCTATCGTGATAAAATTTGTATTTGGTGATTATTAAGAGGAGCAAAAAAACTGTGCTAGGTCTGGAAAAATTATTATATACATTTGCTAATATTGTTGATTTATAATATTTATTTGTTCCTAGAACAAGGTGGTGTTTCAGCTTCTAAGTGTTTTTACACAAAATGGTGATTTTGGAATTAATTACCACTTACAGTACCAAAATATAATGGAAGATTCTAATTTTGTATTTGTTTTCGAGGCAATTTAGCTATCCATTGCTCTGTTTTAATGTAAGAAAAATATGAAAAATATAGAAAGATTATATCCATATGTATTGTAACTGTGGATACGTTAATCTACTTAATTTTTTTACTTGCACTGCTTCAATTCCTAAATGACTTGTGATTAATTTCTCATGACATTAGAAAACACTGTGCATATTTCCCACTCCGTCGATTTATATCTGTACATATCATCTTGATCTGTACAGATCATCTTGAATGGCATCACACAGCACATATGGGACAACCAGGGGATCAGGCCCAGTCAGCATGGGTTTATGAAAGGCAGGTCGTGCTTCACTAACCTGATGTCCTTCTATGAGAGGGTGACCCGCTTAGTGGATGAGGGAAAGGCTGCGGATGTTGTCTACCTAGACTTTGGTAAAGTCTTTGACACCATTTTGCACAGTGTTGTCCTGGAGAAACTGTCTGCTCACGCTTTGGATGGGCGTACTGTCTGCTGGGTAAAAAACTGGCTGGATGGCCAGGCCCAAAGAGGTGTGGTGAATGGAGTTCAATCCAGTCAGCGGCTGGTCACAAGTGGTGTTCCCCAGGGCTCAGTATTGGGGCCAGTCCTGTTTAATATCTTTATCAATGATTTGGAAGAGGGGACTGAGTGCACCCTCAGTAAGTTTGCAGATGACTCCAAGTTGGTCAGGAGTGTCGATCTGCTGGAGGGTAGGAAGGCCCTACAGAGGGATCTGGACAGGCTGGATTGTTGGGCCGAAGCCAACTGTATGAGGTTCAACGAGGCTAAGTGCCGGGTCCTGCACTTGGGTCACAACAACCCCATGCAACACTACAGGCTTGGGGAAGAGTGGCTGGAGAGCTGCCTGGCAGAAAAGGACCTGGGGGTGTTGGTTGACAGCCACCTGAACATGAGCCAGCAGTGTGCTCAGGCAGCCAAGACGGCCAAAGGCATCCTGGCTTACATCAGAAATAGTGTGGCCAGCAGGACCAGGGAGGTGTTAGTGCCCCTATACTCAGCACTGGTGAGGCTGCACCTCGAATATTCTGTTCAATTTTGGGCCCCTCACTACAAGAAGGTAGTACAATTGAGGTGCTGGAGCATGTCCAAAGAAGGGCAGTGAAGCTGGTGAAGGGTCTAGAGCACAAGTCTTACGAGGAGTGGCTGAGGGAGCTGGGGTTGTTTAGTGTGGAGAAGAGGAGGCTGAGGGGAGACCTTATTGCTCTCTACAACTACCTGAAAGGAGGTTGTAGTGAGGTGGGGGCTGGTCTCTTCTCCCAGGTAACATGCGATAGGGCAAGAGGAAATGTCCTCAGTTGTGCCAAGGGAGATTTAGATTGGATATTAGGAAAAATTTCTTTACTGAAAGTGTTGTCAGGCACTGCAACATGCTGCCCAGGGAAGTGTTTGAGTCCCCATCCCTTGAGGTGTTTAAAAGCCGTGAAGATGTGGTGCTTAGGGACATGGTTTAGTGGTGGACTTGGCAGTGATAGGTTAACAGTTGGATTTGATGATCTTAAGGGTCTTTTCCAACCTAAAAGATTCTATGATTCTATAAGTGATTTAAGTAACCTTTGAGGTCACAGAATCTCTGTTACAGAAGACCTCAGGAATCAACTTCGTTCCCTGGTACTGCAGATGATGACTTTGTAGAATTGAATTTTGCAAAATTATTAGTCTTTATAAATCTTATCTAGAATCTTTTGAATAAAATTTTGGAAGTACTTTCAAAAAAGGTCTTTACAAAACATGCTTATTCTCTTGTTCTTACATGAATTCTCAGTTAAAGAATGCTGAAATACAAAACTTCATGAGAGCAGTGATACTTTCATTTTTTTCTTAAGTATTTACATTTCTGGACCACATACACGTAACATTTAGAAACCTCAAAGTCACACACGGAAATGTGTTTGTTGTGTTCTGCATCTGCTTGGAAGATGTTTATTTCTGAGCTTGAAAACTGCAATTACTAGAATGATTTTGTTGAATTTCGTTTTTATTATATCCGTCTTGATCTGAATTACTAATCAGCGCTGTCTGGTGAAAATGCAGGTAGTTGCATTATCAGTGTAAGTAGATCATATTTCATAACCTAAGAAGCTTCTTTTACAATGCCTTTAAGAAGAAGTAGAAAGTGGAAATCTTAACCATTCAAGTTTTTTTTTTTATGTCTGCAGCCAGAGCATTTTTCAAGTTCCCAGTATTTTCAGAAAAGCCTTGACATAATATTATGCAGGCAAATAAAAGGACACAGAGTTCAAAAACAAGTGCTTCACCTAGTAGTATTAGTGTTTGTCTAAGGAGAAATGTGAATACTTTTTTTTTTTCTGTTAAAGCTTTGTAAACTCTTCACTTGTTTCTTGTTTAACTGTTGGAGGACATTAAATGTCAGTGAACAGATTGCTGGTACTTGCTTCTTTTTCTCTTACCTTCTTTCCTCAATTCCAGTTTATTTTTTTCACAGCTCCCTGTGGAGGAAACTTGACTGGTTCATCAGGTTTTATACTTTCACCAAACTTCCCTCATCCTTATCCCCACAGCAGAGATTGTGACTGGACTATCACTGTTAATAATGATTATGTAATATCATTAGCATTTATCAGGTAAAGTGCTACTTGCTCATAATTTTTAAAGTCATGTTTGTAACTTTATTATTGGCAGTTGTTCCAAGCTGTGTAGGGTAACGTATGTATACTTAATATAACTGTCAAAGTGATTTGTAATTGTTATCTTTGTTAGCAGTCACAACAAATGCATGAGAGTATTCAATACACATAGAGGTGGAGTTTGGGAGCTCATTGCTCCTGTTCAATCAAAAGCACTCTCAGTTTACACTGATTAATGTGGAAGTACATGGTACTTCTCTTCCTGAGAAGGCAGCATGGAGTAACTCACTGAATTGTCCCCAGCCCAGGAGGATGGTCTTTAATGATGAAGCCTATTGAGTCATCATATTTTATGAGACACACCTGCTATTTAAGCAAAATTTCAAAAGTAGTCTTTAAATTTAGTTTTATTAGTCTGTATTATTTCAGGATACTTCAACAAGATACTTCCTCTTGTTCTGGTTATTAAATGAAATTGGTTTAGCATTTTTGTTTATCACAGTGCAAGATTAAATTGAGCTTAGTAGAATCCACAGAGGAACTTTTGTTGTCTGCATTGTATGTAATACATAAAGTGAATTAATATACATTTTATGCGTGAAAAATATGCATCCCAACTGGGGCATATGAGGATGTCACAGAAAAGTTAAAAATTGTACTTGTAATGTCCCATCAAATTTAAGTCCTTCTTCTGCTGGATGTTATATAGTGGCTTTATTGTTCTGATCAGTGGTAATGTGATGACTTGTTTAATGATGTAGGTTATATAGTTGTCTATTCTCGGTGCTCAGTGATATATTATGTGTTTTGAAGAATCCCTTCCAAGCAAATTAATCACTCAATTATATTTACATAATTAACAATTTAACTATTTTTTTTGTGATTTCAGAATGCTGTAAGTTGCTAAGCAACTTTCTACTGTGCAGTAGCACCTTTTTTTTAGTTTGGTGAAATATCTTGAGCTCAAAATATTTAAGAATATTCTGCTCTCTGTATTGTACATTTAAATATGACATCCTCCATCTTAGAATAAAAACAATATTTTACAGTGTGACTCAGTATAGTATGTGAACAGTTTATAGATCCCAAATATTGCCAAGTTGCTCTTAAAATCTGGACAACTGCTATGATTCTTGACGGAAGCTGGCAAGCTTAGTCTTGGTCTATGTAGATTGCATGCTCACTGAGACTTGCCTCACTTATGACACACAGACTGTTCCAGAGTGAGAAAAAAACCCTTCCTGTATAAACCAAACTCTGGATGCTCCAAAGAGTACTGTTAAATATGCTTTTGAGTGGGACTTACTCCAACTAACCCTTTTAAACTCAAGATAAACTATGGAACTTTAAAAATTGAAGCTGTTGACATTCGATTTTTTCATTTCTTTTGTAAGGAAATATTTTTAAAATAATACAAAAGTTAAAAAAGATTTTCGCTGAAGGAGCTGTATCAGTTCTTCAATGCCTACATATATTTTAATCAGGAGCAAGCGTCAAGTAGAAACAAAATAATTCTATTGGTTGGATTTCCATTCTTTTACTAACAATCTTTTTTTTAAACTTTTTTTGTACAATGATAATCTTATAAGTAAATTTGGTCAACTCTCTGCCCTTAACTAAAATTAAGTTCAAAATTAACTAATTAGTTAATTAACTGTAGTTACATAATTAAGTAATTTAATTAAATTTTAAAAAATAAGTAAAATTAAGTTAAAAAGAAAAGATGAGGTTTCAATACTACACCTTTTCATTTAAACTCATTATAGGCAAAATGCTTCTTGCTCTTAGGGTTACTAGAAGATCATGCCCTGGCTGTGTGAAAGTGTTCAGTCTGACTGGAAGCTGTGTACGCTCTACTCTGCAGCTGACTGCATTATATCATAAAGCATTTCTGCGAAGGGTTCCAGTAGATCTAGGTTGTTTATTTCTCTAAAGCTTTAGAAATATTGTTATTGATTTTTTTCTATTTAAAAAGTTTACCTTTTTTTTTTTCTGGCTAGAAGCAAAATATTATTTCTAAGCAGAGAACCAATAAATATA
The DNA here is from genome assembly GCF_965183815.1 of Platalea leucorodia. NCBI lineage: Eukaryota > Metazoa > Chordata > Aves > Pelecaniformes > Threskiornithidae > Platalea > Platalea leucorodia. Next base: position 18,205,036 of record NC_138823.1, read on the forward strand.
GTATTTCTCTTGTTTTCTAATAAAACACTTCTACAAACCATCTGACAGTAGAGGGTTTTTTTTACTTTTATGAAAACAGTGATAGTAAACATTTATTTAAGTTAATAAGAGTGAAAATGTTAGGCAAAGCATATTCTGTCTAATATTTCTCTTTTTTGTTCTACAGTTTCAGTATAGAACCAAATTATGATTTTCTTTATATCTATGATGGGCCAGATGGTAATAGCCCACTGATTGGAAGCTTTCAAGATAGCAAGCTGCCAGAGAGGATAGAAAGCAGTTCAAATACCATGCATCTGGCTTTTCGGAGTGATGGATCTGTTAGTTTTACTGGATTTCACCTGGAGTACAAAGGTAAATAAAATTTTTTTTCTTTTCTATTAAAAAAGTCCAATGCATGAGTGTAAATTTTAATCTGTTTTAATTTCTCATAGTTTTCTGCCTGGTAATGTTTGGATTTTCCCTAAGAGTATGATAATGGGTATTACCCATACATACAAAATATAATGTTATAAGGGTATTAATTTAAGATAAAGTTTCTAGTATGATTTCATTTAGCTGATACATGATAATGTTAAATGCATGATTCCAAAGAAAAAAAGACAACAGTTTACATCTTTCAAACATAATGATGCAGTGGCAAAACTCAAAAGCATATATACATGTTTTTTCCAGAATATAATTTGTTTTTACTTTTCCTTTATATATTAAGGCATGATGGCATATGTCAATTTAAGATCCTGTAAGATGAAATGATGTGCTAGAATCTAGGAGACCAATATTGTAAGTGAAAAGTATTTTGGCTAGACATTTGTAAGATAGGCCATGGTAAAGCTGTCTACCTATCTCAGACAGATCTGTCTGAGGTCATCACATAGTAAACAAGAAAATACAGGCTTCTAAAATTCATAATCACTAGGAGCTTTCATAACTGCCTCTGTGTGGCTCAAGAAACAGAAATATTTGATATTAAATGAATATTAAAATATCCAACAATCTGTAAAAAGAACGAGAGACAATATATGGATGTTGCTGGTATAGAGGCAATACATCCTAACCTCCTCAGACTTATTTTCTTCTCTATTTATTCTGAAAGTAATTACTAAATGCAAAGGTATAGAAGAGAAAGACTGATGCATTTGTTGCTTTGGTAAACCCACAAAGTCTCCTTTTACTTTTCTAAAGTCATTGGATTCTACAGATGTAATGGAAGTTGTCTCCACAGTATGAGCTAGTCCTAAGAAGTTAAAAGTAGGTCTCAAACATGTTGATGGTGAGACCAGGTGTATGTACTGTTCCACATCACTTAAAAATATTTCTTCTTCCTTCTCAATTAAATTGAAGAATGATAAATGCAGATGGAAGTGCAATAGAAAGCAGTTCAGGGATGCAGAACTTCTAAAGAACAAGAAAATATATTGATTTTTTAAAGGGCCTAATCTTTTTCTGCTGTGCTGTTTAATACAGTCTTGTCTCATGGAATTAAAGGGTTTCTTCCATCCACTAATCCAAGTATGAAGGATACTCATTAGGGACCCAGTCTCTTCTCATTCTTGATCTAGGTTTAAACAAAGAAGGGAACCGCTGCACTTTGGAATCAAGGCAGAATACTGTTTCTAACATTACTGCTAGACTCTGTGTGCCACAAAGATCTCTTATTCCTTTCACTGCTTCCAGGAGTCACAATGCCAAAGAAATTATGCAGATTTTCACCACATTTGTAAAGGGACTGGAAATCTAAATAATGGAAGGATGTAGGCATTAGATTATGTGTTTGTGTGTGTATATGTAAGCGAGGGGAAATTTGAGAAAGGAATCAAACTAATCCTAATTTTCCCTGTTCACCTGAGATGGTTATATCTCTTGCTTTTCTCACAATATCTGGAGTATGCATTTCAACACCTACCTTAGAACAGTGAGACATAAAAAAAAGGAATTATTTTAATTCCCATTAAAAAATGTTAAGGATTATTAAATTTGCACAGCTCAAAATACCTTAAGCAGCGGACCAGTTTACTCAGTGAATTATTTCAGTTTTACTGGGACTATCTGCTAAATATGACACTGCACTGCTTAACTTATTTTAGGAGTGTCATAAGAACACTTACTGTGAGGCTGCACCTCAAATACTGTGTTCAGTTTTGAGCCCCTCACTACAAGAAAGACATTGAGGTGCTGGAGCATGTCCAAAGAAGGGCAACAAAGCTGGTGAAGGGTCTAGAGCACAAGTCTTATGAGGAGCGGCTGAGGGAGCTGGGGTTGTTTAGTCTGGAGAAGAGGAGGCTGAGGGGAGACCTTATTGCTCTCTACAACTACCTGAAAGGAGGTTGGAGCGAGGTGGGGGTCAGCCTCTTCTCCCAGGTAACATGCGATAGGATGAGAGGAAACAGCCTCAAGCTGTGCCAGGGGAGGTTTAGGTTGGATATTAGGAAAAACTTCTTCACCAAAAGGGCTGTCAGGCACTGGGACAGGCTGCCCAGGGAAGTGGTTGAGTCTCCATCCCTGGAGGTATTTAAAAGACAGGTAGATGTGGTGCTTGAGGACATGGTTTAGTGGTGGACTTGGCAGTGTTAGGTTGACAGTTGGACTTGATGATCTTAACGGTCTTTTCCAACCTGGATTATTCAATGATTCTGTGATTCTATGTCTTAAAATTTGAAAGTGATATGACTGTTATTAGTTGGCAAAAGAGCAGTTGTAAAGATTCTTAACAATTTTTTGTTAGTTTCTTGCATAGTGGATTGTAAGTATCCAAATAATGAAAGCATGATATCTGCAATAGAAAACTGACATGCATTTAATTTAGCCAAAATGAATAATTACGTTATTGAGGAGAAAACTGTTAATAGAATGTTTTATGAACCAAGTGTCTTTTTTTTGTTTATAATGCAGTGACTGGGCAGGGAACATGCAGAGCAGCAGACTTCAGGGAGGAGTTATTAATGGTGTGGTATATCATAAATTGGAAGGAAAAGGCAGAGTAAGGTAAAGAATTGATTTAAAGTGAAACCAACTACAGATGATATTGTTCTAGGTGCCTGACTCAGACCAGGTGGCCAAGAGAACATAGATGTTACCTGGAAGAAACATAGCCCTGGTACTCACAGGGAATTTTAACCACTCCAATAGCTGCTGTAAGCAGTCCAAGGGACCTCTGGAGTGTGTTCATGACAATTTTTGATGCAGGTGATTCCCTAGCTGACTAGGGCAAATGCTCTGCTGGAATGGTAACTCACTATTGGGGCTGAAGACCCAATGAAAAGAAAATGGAAAAGGTTGCTGTACTTAATACCTTTTTACCTTGTTTTTTACTGGTATGTTTTGCCCCCAGTCCTCCCTGAACCTACTAGTAGGGTTTGTGGGAGTGCAACATTATCCACAGTGGAGGAAGAGAGTCAGGAAGTAATTAAGCCATCTAATTCTACATATCTCCATTGGAACAGATGAGATGCACCCAAGAGTGCTGAGGAAGCTGGCTGATGCCACTGCAAAACTGCTTTCTGTCATCTCTGAAAGGTCATGGCAGTCAGTGTGGCTCCTGGTAAATGGAAAAGATAAATGTCACATGCACCTCGAAGAAGAGCGAGAAGAGGACCTCGGGAAGTGCAGGGCTAGTCATATTAAACTCAGTCCCTGGAAAGGTTATGGAGCAAATCCTCCTGGAAACTGTTTCTGAAACAAAGAACAAGTAGCTGTGTAGGAATAGCCTGCATGCATTTACCATGGGGAATTGTGCTCAGCCAACATGTCACTGTCTATGAGGAGATGAAAGGCTGTGTAGGCAAGGAGAGAGTAGTGGATATTAAATACTCTGACTTCAGAAAGGCCTTTGATACACTCTCCGCCAGTATCCTCAGAGCTCAATTTGATGACATATGGGCTGGACAAGTGGATGATAACATGGGTGGAAAATTGACTTGGTGATTGCTGATCTCAGACTCTTGGCTAGTATTAATTGTAATTAATAATGTGGACAGTATTCTCTGTATTGATGACCTGTATGATGGGACAGAGCAAGTTTGTGTACAACACCAATTTGGGGGGGAAATGTCAGTACTCTGAAAGGTAGCATTGGTATTCAAAGGGATCTTATGAGGCTGGAGAATCAGGTTGATAGGAGCCTTTGACAAAGGCAAATGCAAAGTCCTGCATCTTCAATGGAATAACCCTGTGCAACAGTAAAGACTGAGGGCTGACTGGATAGTGTAAAGCTCTGCAGAAAAGGATCTGGAGGGCCTTGTGTATGAATTAACCATGAGCCAGCAGTGTGTCCTTGTGGTAAAGAATGCCAGCAGCTTTCTGGGCAGAGAGTGGAAGACTGGAAGCAAGAGTGGAATCAGCAGATCCAGGCAAGTGATTCTTCCCCGTGGATCTTCTGGGATCACACCTGGAGTACTTTTAAGGGCTCACCAGTGCTGGAATGATTTTGACACATAGAAATAAGTCCGGTCGAATGGAGAGTCACCAAGATGATTAGGAGGGTGGAGCATATAACATACAAAGACAGTCTGAGGGAACTGAGTTTGCTTCAACTGTCTAATGAGAGTGTAAGGAAAAGACAGAGCCAGACTCTTCTCAGGGGCACATAGTGATAAGATGGGAGATAATGGGCACAAGTTGCAACAAGAGGAATATCTATTAGATATTAAGAAAAAAAAAAAAAATCACTCTGAGGGTAGTCAAACATTGGAACTGGTTGCCCTGAGATCATGTCATCTGAATCCTTTGAAATCATTACTGAACTGGGCAAAGGCCTGAGCAACATAATCAAATTGGCCCTGTTTTGTGTGGGGGCTGTGCTACACCTCTTCCAACCTAAATTGTTCTGATTCCATGAACTTAACTTTTTCACACAAATTATACCAGCTACAGTTGTGTCCTATATGTAAACTAATCCTATTTTAAATGGCAGTAGTACTCAAATTGTAGTTTATTGACAGGCCATATTTTTCAGATAGAAATCTCAGACCTGACCCATGTCTCAGGTCTGATCCGTAATCATGTTTCTGGTGAGGTTTTGTTCTTGCCTTCCTTCCTCCTTTCATTTCTATTTTATAATGGAGGAGCAGCTTAGTTCTAATAAGTGCTCTGGAGAATAATTATGGAATGTTTGTTATAGTTAGGTATGTCTGTAATATTATCTCTAAGATGCTTATTATGGCTTTGTTCTCTTTGAGACTTAGGGATGAAGTCATAAGTCATCAAGTTCTGGACAAAACACCTGCTTCTCTTGGCTTTCAATGTTGTTTTCCATGCACTGAGATACTAGTTTTCTAGAAGGTTTTGGCATCATTACCATATGTTAGCCAACAGAGACTTCCTTGTTGAACTTGAGATTGCAGCAGCACATATTGCTACCTGTTTTCAGCCTGTATTCAGAAGCCTTAGTCGAACCAATGGTATGCCAAAGTTATCAGAGAAGTAATTGCTGTTTTTCTTGAGGCTTGTTGCAAAATTTTATTATGGGCAAAAGAATTTACACCTAGTATGCACAGCCAAGAATATAATGTTACTGTAACTCAAATCTTAACTGTCTAATGAAAAAATTATTTTTAGTCCATACCTAATTATTACAGAAAATAATTAAAACAATATTACCACAGAAAAAAGACTTTGTAATAATACAGCTAAAATTGTAGTGCACACACTCTCCAGAAATTTTTCTGATGTTCTGCTATACCTGCCACAGCCCTTCTGTGTTTTCAGCTTAATGATTCTAGTATTCTTTGGAAAGAAAGGGGAAGGGCTATAAGGATCATCAATGTCTTCAGTTCTTCAACTGATGCAATATGACATTGATGGTGAAGGACTTCTCCTCCTGTCTCCTGGGAGCACTTTTGTTTTCATAAATGTGCTAATACAGTCTTCTTATTTGCTCTTTTTTCACTGGTTCTCAGCTAGACCTGATGAATCTTTTTGCCACATCTGACTTTATTCTTCTTATATTATAGTGTAGTGTACTGACTTTCTTTACAAGTTCATTTAGCAGTTACTTCACATTTGAAAAAGTAGTTTGAAGGTGCTAAGTATTTCAGGCTTTATTTTTCAGAATAGTTATTAAGAAACTGTATTTCTATAGTGACATTGTTACTGTTTAGTCAGCAACTTCATGAGTCTGTCACAACTGTAACTTTGGGGAAAAGAAAATTACAGGGCTGTAATTTTTCCCTAGAGAAAATTTGTGCTGTGATAGATCATGTCTTTCCTCAGTTTTTGATTTATGCACCAGACATAATAGATTTATCTTTTTCTCTTTTTAATTTCTCATGTAGTACTAATCTCTACTTTATCCAAGGATCTGCTAGAATTATGAAGCATGGATTTCTTATCATAAACTCAAGAATAGTGTTCTCACAATTTCAGTTGTGTATCAATACAAAAATACCAATATCAGTTCATTAAGAAGAAAAAATAATGCTTTCTTGCTATTGTCAAATGTTAGTTATAATCCTAAATTAAATGATCTTTTTTTTTTTTTTTTTTTTTTTTAATTTGAGAATTTGGATTTGAAAGAGTTTTCAGTTTGCCCTAAGGTCTGCCAGACTTCTCAAGTGACAGTGTGGTTGGCTGACATAATAATTATTAACATCTATGTGATATCTTACAGACTTTCTAGTAAATTGTATCTTTTAAGTTTTGATTGTCCATCCAAAGTTTTGAATATGAGTGTTACAAAAGTTTTAGCTTTTCTTTTTGTAATGTCACACTGTGTTTTAAAGCCTCACCATTCAGAACAGGAGACAGATGTTACAGGCACCACACTACAACTATCTAAATGAATCAATGTGGATATCAAATACCTGTTCTTAATAATTAAGTATGTGATGTAACTATTACTTGTTATTGTACCATTTTTCATATCAGAAGCATGCTCTGTAGATTAGATATGCAATAATAATAAATTGTTAACCACATTAGGAGAGCTTCATGGTTTTTTGGAAGATGTGAAGTTGAAATTTCAGAAGAATTATTCTGTGTTTCCATTTTCAAATGTAAATGTACTTTTATGGTTTTGCAACGTAATTCTTTCTCTCCTCTCAGAAATGCTACAAAATAAAACATGGCCTTAGGGGATCAAACCAACCACCTACTTAGTTCATTAGCTTGTCTCTAGTAGTGACCAAGAGCTGATATGTGGCTAAACTATATAAAAGTCAAATATATAATAATTTCTCCCTATTATCTGTAAGTTTTCAGAAACTTCAGTTTGGGTACTGCCAGAATCAAATTAATTGTCTTTGTATTTAAAGCTCTTAAATAGCCTTCCAGGAATTTCAAAGCTCATATAGTCTTTTGGCAACCGCACCTACCTGTAGCAGAAAGTTCCACAGTGCAAATATGCCTGGTAAAAAAACATCTATTTTGCTGTATTTGAAAGTGGGCACTGATCTTGCAGAAAGTGAATAAGTGTTCACTATTGATCTTCTCCACAACACGTTTAAATGGTAAAGAAAGAAGAAGATCTGAAATTTCTGTCTGCTTTTTAAGAAAATAAATTACTCTGAATTCGATCCTGCATAGCACAAAATCATCTGCTTCATTCCAGTTTCTACCATTTCCTAATACTTTTACTGCCTTTTCCTTCATGGAAAAACATTGCAAATTTTTCCAAAATGTTTACCTTTTCTCTCTTTCTGCTTAGTAATGTTGTCAATTAGAAGTGTCAAGTGGTTATTTTTGTGCAGTTTTTTATGTCTTGGCTATTAAACACACTGGTATTCAGATTATAGAGGGAAGAGGGAAGCAAAGATAAAAGCATATGCATATATTTGAATTTATTTTGATATTTTGAAAGAAATAGCTATGAATAACAAGAAACAGAGATAAATTTAATGAATATTTTCATGCTTTGTCCTCCAGTGAGGAAAAAAAACCTGTATGAAAATATATCAGTATATCATATGCATGGATATAAATATTCATTTGGGGTGTATTAATTTTGAAGAAATTCTTGTTTGAATACTTTTTATTTTGTAACAAACTACTTTTATATTGGTTTCCTTCACTTACCAGTTTTCAGACTACAGATTTTGAAACTGGCATGTGTCTTATCTACTGGAACATTGTCCACAGATCTAACTTCATCTAACTATGTAACTACAGCATTGGTCACAGTGAACTCTGAAAAAACAGTTCTCATAATGGAACTCTATAAGAATTATCTAGGAAAAGTACAGGAGAGATGGTTTTGGTCATTATATCAGAATTTGTCCAGTCTTCAAAATGAAGGAGAGAGAACATTTGATGTAGAATTGAAGGATTCTTAAAAAAAAAAAATAGAACATTATGTGTCTACATGTCTACAGGGTCCTCAAAGAAAACCTTAAGAAAGAAAACGCCAGAAAACATTTGTAATGTTTTGGATTGTATTCAGAATTGTGTTTGCATTTGTTTCCTTTATAGCAAAGCTTCGTGAGTCTTGCTTTGATCCTGGAAATATAATGAATGGAACAAGACTTGGAATGGATTATAAACTGGGGTCAACTGTCACATATTACTGTGATGCAGGTTATGTTCTTCAAGGGTATTCTACGCTAACATGTATCATGGGGGATGATGGAAGACCTGGATGGAACAGAGCCCTGCCCAGTTGTCATGGTAAGAGCAGTTTTTCATTTATTATAGTTGCTGTTATTATTCTTGCTTTGTCATATGGAAGAAACAGATACAAAATTAGAAGAAGCAATTTTAATAAACTTCTCTTTTAGGACAAAGCCCTTCTCAATGATATATTTAATAAAAATAACATATTTAATAAATCAGAATAAATATTGTTTCAAGTTTTTGATAACATTGGATAAATAGTGTGACAAGTTATTGTTGCGAATAGAGGTTAATAGTAACGCCATCCTCTATGGCGACCAGTATTCTTGAATTAGCAAATTTACAGCAGAGTGTAGAGATATATACCATATATGTATATTTAAATAGAGCATTAAGTATACTCTGGGTGTCACAATATATGTTTGTTTCCTTTTGTTATATCTGTTTTTCAAACCAGATGAAATATGTCGTATATACAACATTACATCATTCAACCTGTTGGACATGTGGTCTCTAGAAAAATTCAGCTCAGCAAAACAATCATAGCACTGAACACCAGACTTCAGTGGCATCAAATTGGAAAACTGGCCCTAGCAAACTTTTGGAAATGTGTTCAAACTTGTAGACTATGTGCAATGGAAGTCAAAAGTTTCTTCCTCATTTTAAAATGAGATACGAATGTTGTTTTCTAGAGAGGAGTTGGTAAGGGAGGTTGTTGTGTATAAGAGGTTTCCTTCTTTTGGAAGGTCTTTTTTATTGGTAATGAAAGATGAATTTCTTTATCAATGATGCAATAATCATGTCTATTCATGCCACTTATATGATACTTAGACATCTTCCAATGGTATCTATTGTAACACTCACTAAAGGGAGAGTGTTTTGCATGGAAGGACTATTATTTTAATAAAAGGAAAAAAAAATCTTATAATAAAAGGGGTAGCGGATATCTGTAACTAATTCTAACTGCACCATTTTCTTTCCTGGATGAACAAGGCCTTATTTCAAAGATGACAAATCCCAAACTTCTTTAGGATATGATGTCACAGAGTAGAGTTCAATAAAAGTGCCTTAGCTTTGTGATTTTCACTTGTTTTTCTTATATTGCTTTTTCCTACAGTTCAGAGTTGATGAATGTTTGTAAATATGTTGCTGTGATATATTATAGTATATTTTTACCATGTAACCAATGCTTTCCACTTTTGTGGGATTTAGCTCAAGAAAAACAGAACTTTTATATAGCTGTAAGAAAGATGATATCAGTTGATTATCTTTCAGTTACATGGAGCTGGCAGAAACAGTTTGAGAGCTGAATTTTGCCTTCTGACCACCAGTCTCACCTATTTGAAAAATTTGCTTAGTAGACAAATGAGATTCCTGCATTCTGCCAGTTGTATTTTGAAACTCCATTGAAATTGATTGTATCGGGTTTGCGTGGCAAGGTTTTGGTAGCAGGGAGGGACTTCAGGGGTGGCTTTTGTGAGAAGCTGCTAGAAGCTTCCCCTATGCCGATAGAGCCAATGCCAGGTGGTAGCATAACATATTTAAGAGGGGGCGGGGGAGGAAACTGTGCAGCAGCAGCCAGAAGAGAAGAGTGAGAATATGTGAGAGGAACAACTCTGCAGACACCAAGGTCAGTGCAGAAGGAGGGGGAGGAGGTGCTCCAGGCACCAGAGCAAAGATTCCCCTGCAGCCCATGGTGAAGACCATGGTGAAGACCATGGTGAAGCAGGCTGTCCCCCTGCAGCCCATGGAGACCCAGAGTGGAGTAGATATCCACCTGCAGCCCATGGAGGACCCCACACTGGAGCAGGTGGATGCCTGAAGGAGGCTGTGACCCCATGGGAAGCCTGCACTGGAGCAGGCTCCTGGCAGGACCTGTGGCTTCGTGGAGAGAGAAGCCCAAGCTGGAGCAGGTTTGCTGGCAGGACTTGTGACCCTGTGAGGGAACCACACTGGAGCAGTCTGTTCCTGAAGGACTGCACCCCACAGAAGGGACCCATGCTGAAGGAGTTCATGAAGAAGTGCAGCCCGTGGGAAGGACTCACATTGAAGATGTTCATGTAGGACTGTCTCCCGTAGGAGGACCCCATGCTGGAGCAGGGGAAGAGTGTGAGGAGTCCTCCCCCTGAGGAGGAAGGAGTGGTAGAGACAACACGTGATAAACTGACTGCAACGCCCATTCCCTGTCCCCCTGTGCCACCAGACGGGAGGAGACAGAGAAAATTGGGAGTAAAGTTAAGCCCAGGAAGAAGGGAAGAAGGGAGGAGTGAGGGGAAGGTGTTTTTAAGATTTTGTTTTGTTTCTCATTCCCCTACTCTGATTTGATTGGTAATAAGTTAAATTAATTTTCCCCAAGTTTAGTCTGTTTTGCCCATGATGGTATTTGATGAGTGATGTCACCCTGTCCTTATCTCGATCCATGAGACTTTCATTATATTTTCTTTCTCCTGTCCAGCTGAGGAGGGGACTGAGAGTGGCTTTGGTGGGCACCTGGCATCCAGCCAGAGTCAACCCACCACACTGATAGTGTTATAATGAAATGTGGTATACAATACACCTCAGTAGATATATATTTTTTCTTGCTTAATTTTAAGAAAAAAAAAAAAAAAATTGAGAACCTGAACCCCCTTTATAGCTGTAATATTTTGATCTAATGCTTTAAGTATGAAGTAAAAAAGGTTTTTAAAAATTTACCTGTCATTTTTGTTTGTAATATCAATTTAGAATATAGGTTCTTCTGTTAAATTCCTTTAACACATATTTAGCCATATAGGTTCATAGGGGGAGTGAGGCATCTCAGAATACGGAAAAGAGAAATATTGCGAATGAGTATTCTCATTTTGCTCATACTTGAAGCTAAGTAAGTTGGAGAAGAGGAAAGGAGAACTTCAACACTCCAGATGGCTCTCTGGGCTCAAGAGACATGCTTTGGAATGTATAGAATTGGTCTTGTAAAGAGTATAAATCAAAGAACATATAAAAGCCAGCAGTGTGCTCAGGTGGCCAAGAGGGCCAATGGCATCCTGGCCTGTATCAAGAATAGTGTGGCCAGCAGCACCAGGGAGGTGATAGTGCCCCTGTCCTTGGCACTGGTGAGGCCGCACCTTGAGTACTGTGTGCAGTTTTGGGCCCCTCACTCCAAGAAGGACATCGAGGTGCTGGAGCGTGTCCAGAGAAGGGCAACGAAGCTGGTGAAGGGTCTAGAGCACAAGTCTTCTGAGGAGCGGCTGAGGGAACTGGGGTTGTTTAGTCTGGAGAAGAGGAGGCTGAGGGGCGACCTTATTCCTCTCTACAGCTACCTGAAAGGAGGTTGTAGTGAGGTGGGGGTCAGTCTCTTCTCCCTAGTAACGAGTGATAGGACGAGAGGAAACGGCCTCAAGCTGCGCCAGGGGAGGTTTAGGTTAGACATTAGGAAAAACTTCTTCACCGAGAGGGTGGTCAAGCATTGGAACAGGCTGCCCAGGGAAGTGGTTGAGTCTCCATCCCTGGAAGTATTTAAAGAACGGATAGATGTGGTGCTCGAGGACATGGTATAGATGGACTTGGCAGTGCTAGGTTAACGGTTGGACTCGATGATCTTAAGGGTCTTTTCCAATCTTGACAATTCTATGATTCTATGATTCTATGATTCTCTTCTAAGAGAATTTGCGTCAGTAATATTTGATCATTTCCCTGAAGAAAATTATTAGATAAACAACATGGATAACATGAGTGTGAAACTGATACAGTGGTCTAAAGTCCTGATGTTTTGGGTCTGGTCAGGCTTCGGCATCGACTAGCTGATGAATTGTTCAGTCTGTCAAAACTTGCTTTCCTGGGAATGTGCAAAACTAGAAAATATGAGTGTTTACAGACCCTGAAAGTCAATAACTGATGATTTTGGAGTTAGATAAAAGCTGAGTAGAGGCTTTCAGGATGATAGAAGACTAATTTTCCAAAATTTACTCTGCATAAAAGTGATGTTTTTGCAATTGTACCTTTATGTACCAAATATTTTTATGACCTAGTCCTATGTGCATTAGGCATGACTTGCATTTGGTTGAAATCATTATTTAAAATGACCTTGAGCCTCTCTAATAAGTGTGGGAAGTGAACCAAATCATTGGCTTCATTCTTTTATGAACACATGCAATGATTATCCAGGCTAATATGCTAAGCTGCTTGGCATTTCATGGTAGATGTTAAGATCAGGATGTAATTAACATATGCAGATCCAATATTACTATGACAGAGATGATGATTAATGATTTCTCTTAGCTTCACCACCTATAGTTAATTTTAAATTTTTGGTAGCAAACAACAATTGTTTACAGAGTAACAAAAAGCCCTGTAGCGGGAAATCACATATATGACTGAGTGTAATAACCTTGCTCCTACCAGCAGAAATCATTTACTGATCACTAAAAAATATTGCTACCTTTCATTATAGTCTGTTGTTTAATCCTTGGAAATATTTGAATCCAGGCTTCAAAATATCTCCATCTGAAATATGTATCTAATAATCTCAAATATTGTCATGAACTGCCTATTATTTATTTGCTTTTTTATTTTGTAACAAAATTGTTACTCACAATAGTGTTATTCACAATAGTCATATGTACTGTTTGTCTTTTGTTTAAAAGAAAACCAAAAAAGTCATGGGATTGCTCACAGAGAAATTCCATACCATGATATTTTAAAACAACAGGAAAATTCTTAATTATGATTGCAACAAGAAATCTTAATTCCCAGTCTTATGTACATAATTACATACTATAGCCATGGAGGTTTAGTGATTAAAGACTATGCTACAAACCACATGCATATGCATTATGAGGAAGGAGAGAGGACCTTGAACTACATGTCCACTCCTCTGTCATATGACCTGGGGAATAATTTGCATTATTGGGAGCTGGGAAAAGTCTCATCTTCTCCAAAAGAAATATTTTCCTGAAAACTGAAATGTCGGAGGAAGTACCTGTTCTTTGTTTTGGCTCTGACAGTAGTTCTTGGTTTAATTTACAGTAATTCATACTTTTCTGTATGACTTTTTTGTTTCTTTCTGTCTGTATTAACTTGTCACAGCTATTCGAGGTAGCTCAGATCAGGTTTATATCTGAAAACTTTTAGGATGGCAGACTTCACAGAAAAGCTTAATCTTACTAGTTATTATTTTGTAATATATGAAATGTTGACAGTTTTTTCATTAACCATTCAATATTTATTATTTAATCAGAGGCTTTATAGGACACATTTTTATGCACTTTTAACATAATAAAGCTATGATTCTAATGTGGTTATTGCATACTGGTGTGGTCTTTTGAGACCATGACTTTAGTCAGCCAATTTTTTCATGATAAATCGTAGTCAGACTGAGTACTATTACAAATTGCAAGAAAAAAATGAAAATCATAATTTTCACCATTATTGACAATATTATAAAGAATGGAGAATGTTCTTGTCATAGGCAAACATATAAGTCTATCAGAAGATAAAAGACTAAGGCACATTAGGCTAAAACACTTTCTTGGGTGATTTTTATTTAGGATAGGTAGGTAAAGACAAAGTTGTATTTCTAGGTAATCTAATTTACATTTCTTAAAAATGCTCAAGTATGTTAACAGAACAATCAGATCGATTTGGCATGTGGTGGTCTATTTTATACATGCAAGAATCAAGGCTTTTTTTGTGTTTAGAATATTTTGGATGTAAAGATTGTGATCAAAGCAGTTGGAACTTTCATTAACAGTTTTGTCCCATTCTGCATTTTTGGAGTACAAATCTAGAATGCTTGGTAATATTCCCAAATCCTCAACTATCATATATAAGCAATTAAAAAGAGTATTTTGAAAGGCACAAAACAGTTGTCAGAAGCCTAAAATTCATTAACTTCCATTTGTGGTATTTAACATTTTCATCATTATTAAAAAAGCAACCAAAAAAAAAAAAATTTCTAGACAAAATTGTTCATCTTTAATAGACAGAACAGATCAAACGCATATCTAAAATGTAACTGAGATCAGGATCAGACATTATTACAGGGATATGGTAGATGGATAGTAGTATCTGTATTTTGGGTTGGCTACAGTCATGGCTTATTATTTTTGCTAAAAACACCTACATTTAAGTTCTTTTAATTATTTCATGAATTTAACGTGCCATGCTGGTATTTGCTTTTGCACTTCTCTGCAAGAGGTTTGTTCCTCAATGTGATTAATTTGCTTTAAAATAATGTATCTGTGGTAGAGAATTAAGTTTACAGTAAACACTTTGTCTTCATACTTCGGAGGTGGCAGAGGATTGAATGAGATAGTAGAAGAAAAGCAGAGATACGGTGAGGATACAAAGCCAGGATGGCTTATAATCACTAAAGAAGAATTCTTGCAAAATCTGAAATTAATTCTATTCTATTAATGTCTATCTTTCTCATGTTAGGAAAGGGCCTCAGCCAGAAACTCTGAGGATGACATGAGTTTAAATGGTTGGTATTTATGTTATAAAGAGTGGAACAAAGGCATTGAGAGAGTTACTGTGCACTGGAGTGCAAAGACAAACATTAGTCAGCATTCCATTAAGGCAGTAAAAGTACTAAAGGCATTAAAACATGTGAAAGAGGTGGCATAGGTGATGCTGCAATTGTGGTCATCCATTTACCTCTTCTTGAAGCATAACACTTTTATTTAAAAGAAATTTAACCCTACTAATTTTACATTTGAATTATGACTAGCTAAATGATATTACAAAGTGAAATTCATTAATTGCATATGAACAAGTTGTGCCACCTGCTCTTGGATTTTAAATATTGAAGGGGCGCTCTGACTAGATTTCTTCATTATCTACTTCAGAAACCTTTCTTAAATGAGCATTCATACAAAGTATAACTGTTATTTTTCTCATATTGTGCACTTTTATCATGCACTGTCATGCTTGCACAACATCTTTGAGTAGGTACAGAATTCAACTTCACGACATTTACACCATAAAACAAGAAGAAAAGATTGATGCTTTTATTTTAAAACTACTCAGTAGTTCTCTTAAATCTTTATAAATAAAATCGGTAAAACCAGTAGTGGAAAAAAAAAAAAAAAAGCCATAGCCCCTTGGAGTGGCTGTGTTTATATTACTTTACAATGTCACCAATTAATCTGTTAACTCTGCATAACTTTGTGTTTAAAGCTGTGAAGAATGAAATGACACATGTGGAGAGGTAAGATGAAGTGTGCAGAGAGGAAAAATTTGTCCTTTAAAATAATAAAAATTATATTTATTATTAGAGAGTGTGGTATAGCATACATGTATATAAAAGTATTAAACCATTATTAATAATTAATTTATGTGTGTAAAAGTGTTATACCATCATAAGTAATAAACTGATGTGGTATTTCTGTTCAAAGAAAAAGAAATTTAAGGCTGAAAAATCTAACATTTGAAAGTTAGTCCATGACAGAATTAAGGCTGTTATCCAGAGGAGCGTGTGTTTAGAACATCTTCAACAGAGATCTTATATACTACTGTGGTTGGGAGAGGGCATCAGTTGTTTTGTTTTGATCCAGTGTTGATAAAGAGTTACTTATGTTTGAAGTCACCATACGAAGGGCCATTATTTAATCTATTTCAAAGTTTGAAAATGTGTAAGGAATGAGTCAGGCAACTGCAGAAGGCACAGAGTATTCTTGCAGCTAATGAAGATGAATGTTACTGTGAATGAGACTCTGTGGTTGTCTGTGTTTTATAGTCCCAAAGTAATGTTCAGTTTAACTACTTAAGCAGCATGCTTTACTTAAAATTGTCATATGTTGGCTACTTACAAAGCATTTCTTGTTTTCGTTTTATCCAGAATAACACATCCGGTTTATAGAATCACATGAAACATGACCTGAGTACTTAGAATTAGAGTTGAAATCATTTAGGATTTTGTTTTGAATATGTCAAATGCTACTCAAATGCTACGTACTCTGAAAAGTTAGTTCTTAACATTCATGCTTGAAAAGGCAATTGAAGGACTTTTCAAGAAAATATAAAGGATTTTATTTTATTGAAATGAAATATCTTCTGAATACTAAATTTTTGTTCCCAAGCTTCTGCTGCCCATTTTTTACAAATATAAGCCCATTGCTTTACCATTCCAAGCTTTCCTCACAGTATAGTCAGTGGAGAGAGATAGGTTTCTTAAAAGGTCATGAAACGGGATTCAAAGAGCTTGTTAAGAAGGTGTATTTTTCCATTTGCATCTGGACTGCGTGAACAGGGTTTACTGTGTTTACATGCTCATTGGGGCGTGACTTAGAGCAGCAACATAGGAAATACGTTGCTAACTAGATACAGTGAAGTATGTGAATACACTGTGTGGAAGCAATACTGCTTAAGATTAAACCGTACAACACACACTATTTTGAAGGGATTGTAGGGTTACTTTTTGTGTGTATGTGCAAAAATTTAGCACTTAGGACATTTCTGAGAAAGTAAAAGAGGAACCTTAACCTATAAACCTCACACTACAGACACTTTTCTCTATGAACAAACTCATTACTCCTCCTCCATGGAAAAAAGACCATTGTACACCAAGAACTATGAAGTCAAAAAGCCAAAAAGAGAAAAGCTAACTTCCACCTAGTGGATTTGACAGTAATTAAGTAGAGATTTTGTTATCAGTATATATTTCTTGGAGATAGTGGGCTCATTTTTCCTACGACAAGCCACTGACTGTTTACTGTAAAATACACAAATGGTTTTGGGAATAGGAAACAAAAATAAGATCTTTCTATATGGCTATGTAGATACCTGGTATTTTGCCGAAAACCCCCCAGTTTTTGGATTACGTGATTAAATTAAAATCTCAGCTTTTCTTAAAGCTGTCCATCTCTTCATATCAGAGAAAGTTTGAAAATGTTACTGGAATGAGCTATAGAGGTTAGTAATTCTAGAAAGCTCAGAAAACAATTAAAAATAAATACAGACACATACATATACCCACACCAAATATTACTTTGAGTCTCTGACCTTTTGCATATACATTTGGAATTCATAGTATGGCTTTACAATAGCCATTGAATAATAAATGCTGTGTGTAATTATTCCAAGCTTTCATTTAAGAAGCACTAATGTAATATAATGGTAAATAAAGCATAAGAAATGAAGAATAGTAGTTAATTACAATGATCTCATTAAAATCAGCTGCCAGAGAATCCTAATTTCCAAAGTATTTAAGGGATTAGTTAAATAGAGTGCACCATAAAACCAGGTAATTCATCTTCTGTTGAACTAAATCTGCTGCCAACTTTTAGAAGCATAGTTTAATGAAGGAAATGTTAGAAAGAAGGCAAAATAGTTTAAGCTACATTAAGCCTTAATTTTTTATATTCTTTACTATAAAAATTGTATCTGAAATCAAGCATGTATATCCAAGCCATAATTTTAAATAGGTCCGCTTATATGCAACTGTTAGTTTGAATAAACATCATGAATAAACACGGAAAATGTAACAGAAAACTTAAGTATTACTGAGAATAGCATGTAAATGATAAAATATGTAAATTAACTGGCATACAGTTTCTAATATATTCTACAATAAAAACATATAGAAAGCACAGATGAAAATGCAGAATAAAGTATGTGGCGGTCTTTTTTTTAATTTAGAATATTAAAAATTGACTTTTTTTTTGTTTGAATATGTAAATTTTCCCGTAGAATACTGAAAAACTTTATTATTCCTTAAAAAAAAATGTTATTCTATCATGTATTTTGAGGTGGAGAGAAAAACAGCTTTTAGCACTAGTTTAACTAAATATACGCTTGTTTCTGTATTAAGAGTTAACATCACAGGTACGTAATTTTCTTTAAAGATTTTTTAGAACAGACAAGGTGACTGCAGGGTATTCTGTTCTTAGAAGGAAAAAAAATCCCTACCATTTATTCACACCGATAAGCAAATATTTATTTTCCAAAGACTGCAAGACACTGAAGTAGGGTAGGATAGGATTATGTAGTATCAGTCAGTAATCAAGGTAAGTCAATTAATTAATAACTGGAATTAAACAAACTAATCCAGTCATCTGCACTGGCTATATCTGATAAATATGCATGTTTCTAATTTAACCTCGGGCAGCAGTCTGAAGGTCCTCACTCTTGTTAATAAGACTTCAGTAACCCACTCAACTGGAAGAAGATTTATTAGATGGGATATGTTGGTGGTTACATACATGAGACTCATATTTCATTCTTTGCACAAGTTTTGTCATCTTCACATTGGCTATCACAGTGGGGACTAGAGGAGGGTTCTGCGGAATAGAAAAACCTGCAATTAAGAAACTGCATTATTTTAAAATGGAATTCAGTTTTCTTTTCCTTCTTGACTGGGATTCATGTAGCAGTTAGTCAACCTATAGGAATGGTAAACAAGATCATTGTCCAGCATAAAGAGGATAGCTGCCTCTTTTAAGATCTCTTGTTTCTTGATTCACTCAGAAGCTGCATGCATAACAGCTTTTTTCTGATCTCACCCTCTCTTGAAGGAAAGTATCTTCCACAACAAAACTTTACTTCTAGTTTTTATCTATTCACTGGAACCTTTTTATTATATATTTCTTTTTTATGTTTTGAAGCATAGCTGTGTGCTAACAGAAGTTAATACAATGAATCACAACTCTCTCCAACACACATTTGTGTACTCCAACTACTGCAAACGTTGTTTTATTGTTATGAATTTAAAAGGTTACGTTTCCATCCCTGTTGTACTGCACTTCATTTTATATTTTTCTGTTGTTTTGATAATCATTTACTGACTAAGTTGGTAGTTTAAAGCTTTACTTATGTAAAGGAAATATACTGGTTTGGTTCATGGGTGAATTTTTAATAAAAGATATATTCAGACATTAAACTATATTTAGAGTTACAGTTGAGAGCACATATAAGTAACTGAAGGTCAGAGAACATTACAGTGATATTTTAATTATCCTCAGTTCAAATATTAGTGATTCAGCTAACATCTTTTTATTTCAGTATTAAGATAAAAGTATCAAATGAAGAGAGAAACAGCTGGACTAAAGCAGAGTAGATTTTCTCAATAAGCATAAATGTGACAATAATGTGCCAGAAAGTATCCAAAGTGTCCATAAAGCACTGAAATTAGACACTCTGGGAGGAAGGGAAGAGAAAAAAAACTAAAAGTAATATTTGACTTTGTATGGGGAGCTATATCAAACTGAGGAAGCTCATGGAAATGAATTTGAAGAAAACAGCAAAAAGGTAAGTATTTACGGGTGACCTGGAAATCATGTAGAAATACCATTTTAGAGTCTCACGAATCAGAAGCAAAATCTAAAAGGATCACCAAAAGAGGTGGTGAAACAACACAGTCAAGGAATATAATAGGTATTAAAATATGTATTCCAGGAAAAGGAAATAATGTTCAAAAGAGGGTAGTAGAAAGTGTAGTCAACAGGGTTTTGAGAAACAAATTTAAAACATGTGAACCTAATCTAACCACTAATACACTTTTTCAAACACGAGAAAAATAAGAAACTTACTTATTAAAGTGTCAACAGAAATTCAAGGCCAAAAATACATTCAAGGACAATATTATTGCAGGAAAGCTAAGTAAATTATATGTTATGTTATAGAATCAAAGAATTGTTTAGGTTGGAAGAGACCCTTAAGATCATGAAGTCCAACTGTTAACCTAGCACTGCCAACTCCACCACTAAACCGTGTCCCTAAGTAACACATCTACCTGTCTTTTAAATACCTCTGGGGATGGGGACTCAACCACTTCCCTGGGCAGCCTGTTCCAATACTTGACCACCCTCTCGGTGAAGAAGTTTTTCCTAATATCCAACCTAAACCTCCCCTGGCACGACTTGAGGCCATGTCCTCTTGTCGTATCGCTTGTTACTTGGGAAAAGAGACCGACCCCTATCTCACTCCAACCTCCTTTCAGGTAGTTGTAGAGAGCAATAAGGTCTCCCCTCAGCCTCCTCTTCTCCAGACTAAACAACCCCAGCTCCCTCAGCCGCTCCTTATAAGACTTGTGCTCTAGACCCTTCACCACCTTCGTTGCCCTTCTTTGGACACGCTCCAGCACCTCGATGTCCTTCTTGTAGTGAGGGGCCCAAAACTGAACACAATATTCAAGTGTGGCCTCACCAGTGCTGAGGACAGGGGAACAATCACTTCCCTAGTCCTGCTGGCCACAGTATTTCTGATGCAAGCCAGGATGCTATTGGCCTTCTTGGCCACCTGGGCACACTGCTGCCTCATATTCAGCCAGCTATCAACCAATACCCCCAGGTCCTTTTCTGCCAGGCAGCTCTCCAGCCACTCTTCCCCAAGCCTATAGTGTATCATGGGGTTGTTGTGACTGAAGTGCAGGACCTGGGCACCCTCCAGCAGTTCAACACTCCTGCCTAATTTGGTGTCTGCAAACTTACTGTTGTCTGCATAACTTATGTTATGTTATGTTATGTTATGTTATGTTATGTTATGTTATGTTTGTTATATTAGGTAACTGAGGTAACCAGAGAGGTCCTACATTAGAACCATTCTTTTGGCTCTAAGGAACTGTGTCAAAATGGGAGCAGTTCTAGAAGAGATGTTAAAGAAAATAAACAGAACCATAGCGAGTTGCTACGATGAGACAGTCTTTTCTGTGTGGTTCTGAAAGAGCTTAGTTATGAAGTGTTTGAAGTACAAATGTTGACCTTAAGGTTAAGTTAGCTTTTCTATCAAAGTAGTGGAAGGTGATGAACATGTCAGAAAGCTTCCATGATGAACAATTGGACAATTTCCACAGTTAGAAAATTAGTAGAGATTATAAAAAAGAACAGAACTAGGAGGTGTATGGTTAAGCATGTTGAAAAAAATCAATATAACTTTTGAAGAGGAGCTTAATGGGAAGTCTGAGAACTTAAGCATATGAATGAAATTAACAACAGTTGATATCATATTCTTGAATTTTTAAAAACTTTTGACAGAGTTCCACAAAGAAAAGTTGTTTTTTTTTAAAGGAAATGTAATACAATGTGTTAGGATTAATATTTGATTACAAAGTAAGAATTAAAAGTTGCTGGCGTGATGTTGGGTTTTATGTTATTTAAAAAAAAAAAAAAAAAAAGAAATTACAGTAAAGGAAAGTTACCACAAAGATCCCATACATATTTGTGTGGGGAATTGTGCCAACCAATACAACTTCACATAAAATCAAGATTACAAAGTTCACAGATATCACAAAATTATATTGTGTAATCAAATCTAGAATCAAATGCACAAAGGTTAATCCTCAATACTGTGTGGCTGGGGAGTAAAATGTACATCAATTTCACTTTTGTTAAGTGCAGGATAAATGCTCATAGAAGAAATAACCCTAAGTATAGACATGTGATGATGGACAATTGGCTTCTAGTAGCTAGGTAAATTACTTTGAAATCATTATGACTAGTCCTTTGCAGATTAGTAAAATTCTAGCAGGATTATATTTAAATATTTTTTTTTCTTCATACAGCACCCTAGCCCATGAGACATATTCTGATGAGTAAGTGTTAACACTAGAACAAATAAATGTAACATGAAAGTAGTGTTTGCTTCCTGCCTTCAGATATAGGAGAGTTTATTTCTTGGAGCTCAGAGTTCAAGGAAAAATAAAATTGAAATTCTCAGATGTAATATTTATTGCAAGGAAATAAAACAGTCTTAGATTGCTGAGAAATGCAATTAAAAATACTTTTAAACAGCTGAATCAAGGTGCCTTAAATCTATCTTTCTGATACTGAGAAATAGATCTGTACCTTATGCCTTCTTAAACTTGGTGATTTGAAATGCAGCAAATAAGATTCTCTGGGTTGCTGATCAATAGAGAATCCCAGTGATACCAGTGAAGAACATGTGAAGGTCTTCCAGACACACAAAAATCAGCAATCTTTCTTTGTTTCTGTCTTATGGCATCCCTAGAGATTGAGACCTTCCTCGATTAACATAATTCAAAGACTATTAAAAATCTTTGCAAAAAATGGATGCTATGATTCCTCTTCTTCAGAAACTAGATACTTATTTTTTGTGTATCAGTTCAATACTTGTTTTTTAACATAATTATCAAAGATACTTTTAATTAAATATTTAATTGTGGACAGTTTAACTTCCATAGACTAGTCCTGGACACATTCAGAAGTCAAGGCTGTTAACTAATGATGTGCACAAACTATTAAGTTGTTTCAATGTACTCTAAAAAGGATAGTGATTTTTTTAACTTTTGCTTCATGTGGGTAACATACATATTCCTCTGCATTTCAGTCTAGCAACTCAACTGAATTTAGAATGATGTTGCAGTTATGGAGCTAAAAACTACAGTCTTACTCAGGACAAAAAACCTTATTATCTTTAATGACTGTTTTTCTTAAACTAATCAAAAATACCAAATATTAGTTTTAACAGACATCCTGGAAATAGTTCCTTTCTAAAATTTAAACCGTTCGGTTCCTTTAAACCATTTAGTTCCTTTCTAAAATTTAAACCATTTCTAATCAGTACAGTTCATTGCAAATCTATCACATGTAACCTACTGAATTACTTTTAGAGTTAAAATACATGGAATCAAAAGGAAGGTTAAGGAAATCAAAAAGAAGTTTAAGTAAAAGAAGATTTTTTGAAGAAATTATTTGAAGATGGACTCAAAATTTTATTAAAAATCTTTATGGACATATCAGACATAGACAGGATGTTCATCCAAATGTGTGTTCACACTTACAAGATCATGTTACTGCTGTTGACAAAATCAGCTCTGAAAGGTGTTCTTTGGAGTTTGATGAAAACTGTGAAGCTGGGGTCTTTCCAAGTTTTGTTGTCGTTGCGGTATACACTTGGAACAGAAACTGTCAGGACTGCATAATTTTAAATCATGACCTCCCTCTTTTTCATATATTTCTTTTTCTCCCTCTCCTTCCTAGTCTATCTGCTGTCCTAGACATTTGCTTTCTTTATGTGTACCACTGCTTGACTTGCAATGGATATGCATAGAACGTTAAAAATTAGAAATGCAATTATCGTAATCTTGCTTTAAATATAATCAATCATTCAAGAATTAGTAAGAGATACAGTATAATCAGAAAGTAGCTACACGTAAAAGTGGTAAACAATATGCACAAGTATTCTTTAGCTCATCCAAGAAGTAAGAGTTTGAGTTTTTGACACTGGTGAAATTCTGTGCTTCATGTTATGCAAGAGGTCACATTGATTAAAATGGCCTATCTTAGTCTTATATTATATAAATCTGTAACCAGTGGATGAAATGTTTTAGTATGTACTGACATGCCACACTGTTATTCGAAATCAAGTAGAGACATTACTGGTAATATCAGAGTAGTGTAACTGGCTTTTACGGAAATGGTATTTCTTTTGTATGTAGAACCACTTCCACCAGATATAGCAAAATCAGTCTAGATTAGATTAGTGAGTCTTGTGAGCATTTTTATTTTTATATTTTGTCTGTTTGCTTGTTTTGAAGGCCAATCTTGTATTCTTATTTTATTTTATACTTTAAATTGGTACTTGTCCTCATGACTGTTCATTCCATAGACCAGTTATTTTGACTATTGTTTATTTTACTATTAACAGTTGTTTCTTACCTTGTTTTTTCTTTCCTGTGTTTCAGGAGTTGCATCCTTGTTCCTCACTTTCTGGCATGAATTAATTATTTTTGTTTGCTTTGTCTAATGTGAATGTGATTGTACTTACCCATTATGTATGGTTTGGGGTTTTTTTCTTTTTTTTTTTTCCTCTCTCATGTTTGCCTTTTTTAGTCTGATACTTCTTCAACATCTTGGTTAGTAACTGAGAACTGGAGTTCTCCAGAGTGGGAATAATAGAATGTGTTTTTCCCTCTGCTGGTCATAGTGCCTAGATGACTAGACAGCTGTGTATTAGAATCCTAGAATTAAGAAATGTGAATCTGTGGCCTCATCTACACTAATTTTAAAAGACATTTCTCTTGCCATTTGAGAGAGACAGGTATTTGCACCTGTCTCTCCCGAATACTACAGGGTGAGATGAATCATCCTTTGGGGAAATCTATTTCTTTTAAACTTTATTCCTTTATGCATATGTATTTAAAAGCAGCAATGCTTTGCTGATATTATTTGCTCTTTTTCCCTCAGTTGTATTATTGAATTGTCATATTTAATTTGCTACTGCTTTGAGAATGATGGTAAACAAACCTTGAATTAACTCAGGTATTTAAGTAGTTGAATTGAGATGGCTGTTCTTACTGTTTGTATTTTAATGTATTTTCCCCTTTTAACCACAGACCTGTGTTTATAAGAGTTAATATTGTTTTGGGTGTACCATGGCATTTTATTTTCTAGGAAACTTACTAGTTTGACTTTTTTCTCTTAAGAACAGTTTGTTATAGCAAACTGATATTTACTTTGTAGGTATCAGTCCACCAGTAAATTTAATTACTCACAAGTCCAGTTGAAAATTAAAAGGAGGAATCATTTAAGGAAGGGAGCTTGAAAAGTGAGCACTTCTATCATCTTAAAATTAATTTAAAAGTCTGTGTTGCAAACACAAACATCACTGATAGCAAAGAATGCTGACATTGAGCAGATTACGGTGACTTCAGATAATTTATCTTTGGTTGTCAGATCTCAAATTTAAAATTAAATTCATTACTTGTTACTGTAGTTTCTTTCCAAACTGCCGATGGACGCACACACTCAAAATATTGGAAATCACTTGCAAACCAAGTGATCATCAATCACTTGGAAACCTAAGGAATTATAGAGTTTCATTCTAATATTGTAATAATGTTCTCAGGTAATTCAAGAAAAAGCTTATTCTTTGTAGCAGCTGTGATTCACTGCTAGTGCTAGAAAACTCATTTGGGTAAAGGGACATTCTAGAGACATACGGATGGGCAGAATACAACAACATCAAGGATTTTGGGGTGAGTAATACACTCATACAGCCTCCACACCCCTAAAATAGTGAGAGTCTTATTATCAAAACAAGGACATGTTATCTCTTACTAGCTCTCTAGTAGATTCTTGGTTCTATGCAGTTCTAAATGAACTCACAAAGTTAGTGAGTTCTAAGAAAGTTCATAATTTTAACTTTCATCCTCACATTTTGTAGGTTTCTTCTGCGTAATGAAAAGATGTTTTAAGTATGTCCTTGTCCACTAAAGCTATGGAACAAAAAATACTCCCAGTGAGACCTCAACTGCATAGTCTATCAAATGACTTAGAAGCAGTCATCACACTCTTCATCACACAATAGGAATGATTCTTTCTTAAACCATGAAATATGATTTAGATATAAAGAGTGCACAGGTGAATAAACAAATAATACAGAAGCTATATGTCCTACAAAAAAAGAAAAAATAACTTTCTGATTGGAAGGGATGATCATTTCTTGTGAAGAGATCTGTAAATCCCTACACATCTTTCATTCATACTTTCTCATGAGTCAGTCTCAATTCTGCTATTGTAGCTAAAAATGTGTTAAGCTTTGTTAATCTCTGACTTATTTTTACTTCCACACATCTGTCATGTAATGCTCTTTTCCTCTTGCTATCTAAGTAGACTTGAAAGACTCTGAAACAGTCTCCCCCCGAAGACTGCCAATTTTCTTTTCTCTTATTTTTTATTCATTTATTATGCTCGTAGATAAATTGTTTTAAAATAATTGTTTCTTTTACTCCAGAAGTTCCTTAAATATCATGTCAAAGCTTTGCTGCAGATGGTTGACTTGAAAAGCATTTTTAAAGTTTTATTTAGTTACTGTTTTTCAGTATTGGAAGCTATAACTCTGGTGTGCTCTTACAGAGGTATGAACTCGTGCCGAGGCACAGGCTGACTACAAAGACCTATTCCACCTCCATTTGTTATGAGCAGAGACTGCTTCACTGCAAAGACTTTTATTCTAGCACAAAACATGTTAGAAAACATTTTCTCATATTAGATATTTCCATTCTCAGAGCCTGCTACTTTACCTCCATTTTGTTGGCAGAGAGAAAATAAAACATTACTTAAATGAAGCAACCACAACCTTATTCAGTGAGTGTTTCTGAAGTGACCCAGACTCCTGGAAATGTATCTCACAGAGTTCTAGTTCACTTATCAACTGGAACCAGAGATCTCTGGTGCAGTAAAAAACATGAAGGAGTGGAGGCACCTCACCATCCTCCAGCTTGCCTGGGAACACTAAGCCAGAGAGACCTGAGATCCCATCCCTTGTTCCAGAGACAAGCAACATTAAAAAAAGTCTTTGCCTATTGCAGAAAGGCAATGTGATCACTCAGTGAAGTCTTCATGAGCTGCATCACTTCCTTC
Source organism: Platalea leucorodia (assembly GCF_965183815.1). Classification (NCBI taxonomy): domain Eukaryota; kingdom Metazoa; phylum Chordata; class Aves; order Pelecaniformes; family Threskiornithidae; genus Platalea; species Platalea leucorodia. The sequence continues at coordinate 18,231,876 of NC_138823.1, forward strand.
AAAAGTTAAGAAGAAAAAATTAGTGCATTAAACATCAATTAAGAGCCTAGAAGACTATACCACACTGGAAATTAATTTATACCACTGCTACCTGTTGAATTGTTTCCTTACAGAAAGCTATTTGTTGCACTATAAGTAGAAAAATGAAGAATTAAGATTAATAATTGTCTGCAATTTAGCTGTTTTAGATTTGAAATTTGGTAGTGTATCTGTTTAACAGAGATTTAACAAGATAGCTAATTGCAGCCTAATTTCAATCAGGTTAACTTTTTAGTTATATCAATAAATTTTTAAAACATTAAACATATTTATTTAGTATCTGATTATGCTTAACTACTAGATATTTTGACATCTACATGCCACAGTCTTTGATAATAAATAATTACTGATGTGTAGCTCTACCTTGACATTTAGAAATGGAAACGTTATATAGAATACGATTTTGGGTTATAAAAAGTGGAACTCTCACTTTTCAAGTTTGTTTTTTTTTTTTTAATTTTTTCTCTAGTACCAGGGAGGTGATAGTGTCCCTGTACTCGGCACTGGTGAGGCCGCACCTCGAGTACTGTGTTCAGTTTTGGGCTCCTCACTACAAGAAGGACATTGAGGTGCTGGAGCGTGTCCAGAGAAGGGCAATGAAGCTGATGAAGGGTCTAAAGCACAAGTCTTATGAGGAGCGGCTGAGGGAGCTGGGGTTGTTTAGTCTGGAGAAGAGAAGGCTGAGGGGCGACCTTATTGCTCTCTACAACTGCCTGAAAGGAGGTTGGAGTGAGGTGGGGGTCGGTCTCTTTTCCCAAGTAACAAGCGATTGGAGTGAAGTGGGGGTTGGTCTCTTCTCCCAGGTAACGAGTCATAGGACGAGAGGAAATGGCCTCAAGCTACACCAGGGAAGGTTTAGGTTAGATATTAGGAAAAACTTCTTCACCGAGAGGGTGGTCAAGTATTGGAACAGGCTGCCCAGGGAAGTGGTTGAGTCTCCATCCCTGGAAGTATTTAAAATATGGGTAGATGTGGTGCTCGAGGACATGGTATAGATGGACTTGGCAGTGCTAGGTTAACGGTTGGACTCGATGATCTTAAGGGTCTTTTCCAACCTTGATGATTCTATGATTCTATGATTCTATGACAATTTAAATAGGAGAACAGGATTTTGCTTTTATGCTTCTGCACTCTACTGACAATCTAAAATGGACATGGATTAACTCAGCCAGGACAGAACGAGAAATATGCCTAATTGCCAGCTAATTGCATTTGTTCAGAAAAATATAGGAAAAAGAAATAAGGAAGCAATAATTTTGCAAATAGATGATATTTTGGCTATTTGGATAACAGCCAATATTATGAAGGAGCAATCAGCTGTGATGACATTCTACTGCAGAAAAAATGTAGGATTTCGACCTTCTGCCACATCTCAGTTCATATCAAAAAATTCATTTCAGACTTTCCATACACTTAGCTAAAATGAGTAAATTTAGTAAACTAATTTTAAGCAACACATTATTTCAGTACCTAAGAAAACTATATAGAACTTTTAAAAATTGTGTGCATCACAGATCATTAGGAAAAAAGGAATATAATTGAAATTTAATAATCCTTAATCATTAAATTGAGAGCTAACATTGTTTCTATAGTTAGGCTAAACCAATTTTCCTTTGTATTTTTTTTCCCCTGAATGTAAAAGTGTATCTCATATTCAACTATATAAAATCTGCTTCTCATGCCTGCAGAAAGACTATTAGTTTTGCTTTAAAGTTTTCAAGGAATGGAAACTGAGGACACAAAGTTATTCGGATTTGGTTTTGGTTTTGTTGGTTTTAGAGGTAATAGCTGATGAACTGTTAAATAAATCTACATAGAAATAATTTGATTCTGTGATTAATTGCATTTTATACATTTATATATACATTATATATAAAGTAACAAGGAAAGCTCAAGCTGAGAGTTAGCTTTAGCTTCTGTTAAATTTTCTTTTGCTTCTTTTTATTGAAAAGAAAGAGGTACTATCCTCTTGAAATGTCCTCCTTAAAATGTATCAAATTATCTTCCTCTGCTAAACTACACAGATTTTTAGTTTCTTCGTTCTCTCTTTACAAGGCATATTTTCTTGGTTATACATCTTTCAGAAAACTTCCAAATTTTTTATAATTCAAGTTTATGATAGTTTTTCAATTTTAGAATTGCCTTTTGGGGGTTCTCCTATTGTGTACTTCTTTATTCATAACCTTTTTTTCTTTGTGAGTTTTACATTTCAACATGAAATACTATCCTTCCTCTTCTAGAAAAAAATAAAATAGCTCATCACACTATAACCATTCAATTCATGTTTTTAGCATTGCCAGCACAAAGAAAATGGAATGTACCCCTTTCTCATGCTACAATCAATTAATATGGATAGATTCATAGCCAATTATAAAAAGGTGAAGTACTGTCTCTTGTCTGCTTGGATATACTTAACCTATTATGACAAATGTCTTGTTCTTCCAGGAATCACCAAAAACTTCAATACCTTCCCAAAAGTTGTTATGAGAATATTTAAAATTAATTGATTTTACTAAAATAGTTGGCAGTTATTCCTTGTCATATCATTTCTGGATGAAGAGAAAAAATTATTTCTTTAATCTTTATCTCAATCTACCACATTTTCAAAAAGTGACCAGTCTGACCATGGTCTCATTCTTCTTTTTTTGGAGACTAAACAAAACCAATTATTTCAAAATTTCCTGTTAGGTCATAATAGAACCTTCTGTTTTTTTTTTTTTCTTTTTTCTTTTTTCTTTTTTTTTTTTTTTTAATGCCAAAAACTTGATGTGATGTTCCTGCTGAGACTTTACTACTCTTGAATGGAGCAGAAATGTTACCTTCCATGTCTAATACATGAAAGCCTATCTTAGAAGTGTCTTTGTCTACAGCAATGGTGTATTGAAACTCACAATTCATATTTGATCCATTAAGTTTTTCAGCAATATCTAGCTCGCTGCTTTTGATTTTGCATTTCTACATTTGCTAATTTTTTTTTTTTTTTTTTTAAGTTGCTACTTAGAATTTGTCTGGTTTGGGATTTTGGGTTTTTTTGGTTTGGTTTGGTTTGGTTTGGTTTTGTTTTGTTTTTTTAATTATGTAATTCTCCAGCTTCTGTTAATGATTCAGGCCCTGCTTAGATAAGTTTCTGAATTCCTGAGGGGATTTTGCCAGCTTCTGCTGGACTGTGTTTTAAGTAACCACTTTCAAATACTATTATCATATATTGGCTTGAGCTTCTCTCTCATTTTTTAAATCAATTTTGATTACCATAATTAAACTGTGTTGTGAGACAACAGAAGAGACAACAGTATGGAAGGCTTCCATATTATTTATGATATTGTTTTCTTTGGTACTGCTTTCCAGCTGTATGATGATGCACTCTCTCTCTTTGTATTTGTTGGTGTCTTTTTATTTTTAATGTATTTCTGTATTTCCAAACAGCAACTAAAATGCTTATTTCTGTATCAGATTGTCTTTTCCATATTCATTGTACTGTTAAAACAAATGTAGGTGCTTCATCACATTCACATTTGCAGACTGATATCCACAATAAAAGTATCTGTAATTTGGAAGTAATTTGTTTTCCATTTTTACCTGTTAAGGTTTCCTTTGCATGATTTTTTATTATTTTATTTCCTGATGGTGATATATCAGTCACTATATTTGTTTTCTTATTACCTGTATATTAGTCTTGATTTAACCACTACAAGAAATCATTACAACTGAAAATCTCATCATTCGGTTTAAAAAAGATAAATAGAATGACATTGTATTATATCAGACTAGGAAAAACATCAATCCATGATTTAATATATTAAATTCTAAAAACACACATCATGTCACCAAATAATTATTTTTCTTAACTGACTCATTTAGACCAACTAAATATTAGGTATCCTAGTCTGGATTTTGAAACAGTGGCCCATTAGATAAAAAGTCAGTATCCCATTAACAGTTCTTCAAGGCAATTCCTTTTGCAGAGTTTATGCACTACTATTCTTCATTTTTTGTTGTATTTGTAGCTGTGTAATCAAATTTATCTGCATGACATAAAGCCATATTGTGCCATTCATTTTTAAGCAGCATTCCCCATTGATTCCACTGAGGAATGCTGCTTAAAAATGGATGGTACAATACGGCACTTAAATCTGCAGTTACAATTAAATTATATTAGATCTTAGCTGTAGGAGCTAGAAAGTAGGTAATCTGAAAGTAGTAGCAGGAATTAAAAGCTTCAAGCTGCAGAAAAAAAAATGGTAGCAAAAATATTCATTTATTCAAAAGATGAAGAGATTTGAGATTGATTCTCATACTTATGTAGTCTATTCTTCACAGTTCTTTTACTGAAGTTTTTCCTTGTCGGTTCTTTCTTTTGGTTAAACTGCAAAGGCATGATGGAAAACATATGAGCAATAAGCACATGGCAGGGGCTTTTAACCCTGTAATGTTTTGCAGGCGCTATACAAAATTTTACTTTCTAGCAGTAGTTAGGTGTAGATTACAGGGATCTGTGGTTCTGTTGTGTGATTTTGCCTCTGCAGTGATCATCTGCATTTCTTTTACAACTAGTGTATGCTGAAATGTGAGAAAAGGTGTCATTGCTGATGGTAATGCATTTTGTATTGTATTCTCTATTTACTAATGCATTGCCATAAAGAGGTAGAATTTAGTTCTTTGACAAAGGTGCATGAATACTAATGATCAAGATGGGTAATCTTCCAGATAAAAAAGCTTACCAATTTAAGAAGCAGAGTGGGTGATACTTCATTGTTGTTATGACAGGGTTTTTTCAAGGGCTGCAGGGAGTGCTATTTTACAAGACAAGATACCATTACAGTAAATTCAGCACAGACAGAAAAGGAACCGTTTGCCATTCGTGTTTAATAATGTTTCAAGGAAACAGTGAGCAATGCCTCAACACACCGATTCCTATCATATTCTTGCCACAGTCAAGTGCCTTTCTCTCCTATTAGTGTTTCATTGCTAATCCTGGAAAGCAGGACAAGGACAGTATACTGAGTAGTATTTTTATATGTCATATATTTATATTTGTAAAGCAGAAATAAATACAGAAAGTGATACAACATTTCAGAGTCTAAGCAAACATTATTAAAAATATTGGAATACTATTGGAGAATTACATTAGACAATATCATTTGCCTTTCGAGGTTTTTTTTTTTTTTTTTTTGGTTGGTTGGTTTGTTGATTTGTTTTATTCTGCAGGATTTTTTTAATTCCTAGGGAAATGGTGCTTAGCATTTGTTGCTTTTTTGTGTTAAATAACACAGTTTATATTTGTAGATGTGATGAATCTGTTAGAATTTTTACTGTAGGTAGAACTTTCAACACACAGCACAATAATTGGACATGTTGATTTTCACAGCCTTTCAGATTTTTAACTTTGTAGTTATTAGCAAATTAAATAAATCACAGCACTGTAAAACTGATGTAAAAGCAATGAGATGTACATAGCTGAAATAAGCATAAATGGAAGTCAGTTGGTAGCATTGTGGTAGTGGAATTACTATATCCAACCAAACAACTTGATACTAGGTATTTTCCAGAGGCACAAATATGTTTTATCTTTTTATCAAATTAATGTTTTTAATTCACTGTAGCTATGGTTTCATGTCCCTGGATCCATCTTTGATTTGTGAATAGTAATGTTTAGTGATGGCCAGGGTAGAATCTTCTCTTCCTGAAACTTCTGGCATTTTAAAGTAAGGATTTCCCCAAAGGTAAGAAAGGAAATATAGTCAGCAAACTCTATGGGTTTACTAAAATATCAAATAAACCTCTTCCTCCTTCCTGATACATTCAGAAAGGTCTTGGAGGACAGTCTTGCTGCTATAAGAACTAAATGATTTACCACCTAATGATTTATGAAGTTAAACATTTTCTCAGATGACAAAGGTCTACTGTGTGCTTACATCTTGATTTAACTTTCCTTTATATGATTAGTTTTTGAGACCCAGGAATGTGAATTCTTGTGAGGATAGAGTCATTATAGCAGCAGTTGGGAAACAATGGGAAACACCATAAAGGAAATGGTAAACTCAGAAAAGGCAGAGTGAAAAAGTCCAGAATGAGAACACCAAGTGAAAGAAATTACTATGAAATACTCAATGCAAGTATTTTGGTTTTGCTGCAAATTAAACTTTACACATGTCAGAGTGACAAATAGTTCATCTCTAAGTCCAGTCTGTACTGAGCATATTCTAGTATAGGCTGCAGACAATGCTGTTGAGACACTTTGCCCTTAAAGGACCCCTGCTGGAAATCCTGCTTCCAGCCTTGTACTGTGTCTCTTGTCCTCTTACATGACCAGATATGTGCCCACTATATAATCAGTACAGATGTATGTTGCTTTCATGGGATTCAATGTGTGGGAAAAATGTTTAGATGTTTCAGAGAACGTGTCACATAAACATTTTAATTAATATCAATTATTAAAAAAAAATGGCATTATCTTCACCTTTTAGAGACATTAAAATTGTTTTAATCAGTCTTTAACATTAATGAGAGCTCTCAGATTTTTGAAGGTGCTAAATTGTATTTTGTATTATTTTTTTAATTTGCAAAAATTGCTGGGTTTAATCACTTTTAGAAATCTATGTGCATTTGTCAATGAAATTATTTTGCGTGATTATTCTTATACCAGCTGTAGTAATACTACTAAAATAGTGTGAAACATTTTGGCTAGACGTATACGTACTTAATTCATAGTTGTACCTCAGAGAATCAAGAACACTTTGAAAGTGTACAAGCTTTCTTAAATTGTTGTGTATGACACAAACATAATTAGTTTCTCTCTTTGCCTAGCTTTAAAAAAATTTCCTGGTGACATTAGTTTGATACTACAGTATGCTATCGATATCATACAGTGTTACACCATCAACACAACTTCCACAGTGTTACATATTTAGTAAACAATATAACTCAAAAGTCACTGTTGATTTTAGATACACAACTATTAATATCAATATTTTGTAGTGTAAGGTATTGCACTAAAGTGAATAAAACCTTGTAAAATTTGCAGCAAATTTATTTTTGTTTGAAAAATTATGTATGTTGAGTTAAATAATTTATAGAAAAATATATGTTTATTTAAAATAAACTGTTAGGAGTTTTTTATTTTGTTCTGTTCTAAGCATACTAGTAGTTTTGTAAAATCACAAATACCTTACTGTATAACTTGTAGGAATAAAAAAGAATTGGGGTATAAAAAATCTGGACTTTATAACTAATGGTCAACTATATGCTGAGTACTAAATATATAGCTATTAACTTAAAGTATTGCTCTTGTTTGCTATTACTTCAAGTTTTATTAAAAATGAAGGGTGAAATTCTGTCCCTTTTGGTGTCAATGGCATTGACTTCAGTGGAATCATAATTTTACCCTGAATTTGCACGTTATTGTATATCTGCTGATTAGGGAAGTATAATAATGATATGAGTGCTGGAGTGGGATGGTATTATTGGTCTTTGTTGAAATAACTCATTTATTCACTCACAAACAGTAAAGAAGGAAATGGGGTTAGGGAGAAGTAACAAGCTTTTTGGCAATCTTATTTCTCTAATTTTAGTGCTTTTGTTGCTTATATTCTTTCATATTCTCTTATTTTTCATCAAAAACCTGGAACAGAAAATCTTGAGTACTTACAAACTTGTAAACAAACCTGTTTTCATCAAAAAATATTTACCATATTCAGCTAGTGAAGAGTTTGTGTTTTTTCAAATAACTCAAGGCAAATAAGTCCCTGGATGTGAGACTCAACCAAGACTATTGCTTCTCGGCAAAAAGTGCCAATAATTCTATTATCTAAATACATTTTCACAGGAAAGCATGATATTTCACATGATGGTGGATTGAGGGAAGACACTGAGATTATTCTTTTAGCCATAGTCAGTAATATTCCATGTACATATGGTAGTCTTAGTGCTTAGTCCGTATCTCAGAGTGGGTGCCTATCAGTAAAGTTGTACTGAGCATCGCCAAGACTATGTCCTTTTCTGGGTCCTGACTGATTTTCTAATCTCTAATATTTGTGCCACATCTACCACATGCACACGCAAAAGTCAATGTTCTTCTGTTGACCTATTTCAAACACCATGTCTTTCCTGCTAGCCCATTAAATCACTTACAAATTGTATATGCAGACTGGAGCAATAGGTACCATCTGCTCACATTTCAGGTACACAGTCTGTCAGGCTCTGCAGCTACACCATACTGAAAGGAACCCGTGTTAATGCAAATTGCAGAAATCCATGCTCAAAGCAATGGGGCCTTAAGCTGCTAACATTAAAAGATGTATTCTTTTCATGGTATACTCTACCATATATTTTGTGTGAATTAACTAAAAGTAGTCTTAAAACGCATGATTTGTAGCTAAGCTAATAAACAGCTTGTATTTAGTATGACAGGTAATGAGATAAAAATCTTCTGAAATAATAGTAAGAAACCCATGTTTTTCTTATTTAATGCAATTCAGAAGTTATTAATGTTTTGAGAGCATACCACAAAAAACAGATTTGTTTGTGTTTAGCAAACAAAATATTGAGTAGTACTTATTTTAGAAAGACGCTTACTTCTTAACAGAGGAAACAAATTTGTTAAATAGATATGTTAACATTAAACTCATTAAAAAAATGTTTTATAGTCCAAAGCCGTTAGAAGAAATATTCTAAACAGATGCCATAATCTTGACAATAGATTTAACTACTAAATTACAAAGTGTGTATGAGAAGCAGGTAATAGACATAGGAAAACACTAACACTTATGACTGTTTCATATAAATGCACCTGAACATCTGATGAAAAAAAAGAAGAAAAAGCACTGTTTCTTGTTTGACAGTTTTGAATAATGCCAAATGCTAACTTCTATTGTTAACCTTATAAAAAGATATTGTTGTAGTAAATAGAATTGTTAGTTATCTGCCATTTTATCAAGTATTATAGCTATTAATGGTAGAATAAACATGATGCTTGTGTGATAAAGAAAAGTGTTTGCACATAACTTTATATATTTAATGTTATAAATAATTGAGATATAAATAAGTGGTACATCATGTTCAGTCAAGGAATTCTGACTTCCTTATTTCAGTAGTTTTATACATTATTTTGAATTATGAGACTATTGGCATGAGTAAGAATTTACTAGTGTGCAGAAGGGCTGCATAATCTATGCTTTTATCAGAGTATAAAGCATCATACAAATGAATAATAGTTTTGTATGCTGTGAATAATAGCATACTGTGTATAAAGCACATCATTATTTTGTTAAGATGGTTGATAAATGGTAAAGAAAAACATTAATTGATCTGGAAAACTGCAGAGTGCCATCAATTCTCTTTTGATGTGTGAGAAAGTTGTGCATCCTCAGTACTTCACAGGATATACAAATTTAATCCAGTGTAGAATTGTAATAAAATTTACTGTAATAGCATATACCAACATAGAACAAATCACTTTATACTGATTTTTTCTGATATTATATTATTCAAAACTGATTAACTTCACTTTCTAGCACCCTGTGGAAGCCGCTCAACAGGCTCTGAAGGCACTGTATTATCACCAAACTACCCCAAGAATTATAGTGTTGGTCACAACTGTGTTTACTCTATCACTGTTCCCAAGGAATTTGGTAAGTAGACCTGGTCTCATTCATATCTTTTTGTTGCTTGGATACTTTCAACAATTCTGGATGATTTGTGTGATTGCTTTTATATTAAACATACAAATGTGAAAAGGCTGTTTTAAACTGACATTTCTGTTTATACTTTTTGTCATTTTTATAGTGCACTATTTTCTCAAAATGCTTATATTTACCATTATTTTTTGAAATTACTGTTGTTCAGTTATTTTTGTCTCACTGTGACAGCCAACATGTAACTTAGAATATTGCTGTGATACTAGCCAAAGATACTAGTGGTACCAGTTAAGGTTTCTCTTCACACATGATCATGTGCCAAGGCTCTAGAAAGTGTAGCATAGTTCCAGTAAATCCACGTAAGCAGGTTAAAAAACATTTTTCTTAAATGTGTGGTAATATTGCTGTCACAATCCTTGGCTTCTCTGCATCATGAGGCAATGGCATAGTCTTTGCTGAGGAATGAAATTAGAGCAGCATGTGTTTATCTGGTTTTGGTAGATTCCCAGATCCTCCATCAAAACTTCACTCCCATCCTAATATTTTTTCTGATGACTAGGTGAAACTTTTAAAGATGTCTTCTGTCCCACACAAAGACAGGGCTTTTACAGCACTGTTTTATCGCTCTGGATTTATGAATTATTTTATCTCACTTTATTATTAAACAATGCCTATGATGACAGCTGATAGTTTGTTGTTCACTTTGACTCCTTGGTAAGCAGTATGTCACATACTGAATATCATTTATTCTTTAAATATTCATGCTTCAGATTTATGCTTCGATAAGTAGGACTTTTTATTCTGACTATGTTCACATTTCAGTTCATCAAATAACAGGTGCCTGCGGATGGGAATAGGTATTTATTAATATTCCTTCATGTTGATTCTGCAAACATTTTATTCAAATTAAAGACAATGCTTGAACTGCTGTGTATCCATCTGCCATACTCATGATGACTGAAATCCCTTAATATCCAATTAATTTGTTCTTATGTACAGCATAGAGATACATAGGCTACTACAAAATAAACAGGCTTTTAAAAGTATTGTCTCCTAAGCCATAGGAATCTCTACTTATTCCTCTAGAACAGCCAGAAAAAATTAAACACATTTCCACAATTCTTGGTTTATTTCTAGCTGTTGCAAGCATATGCTTTTGACATAGCTAATTTGGTTTAGATCAACTGTAAAGATTATGTCCTCCCATTTCCATCAAATCTGATACTTAGTTTATGACACAGATGTCAACATGTAAAGAGTTAAAATTACTACAATAAAGGATTTAAAATGTTAATGCTCTGTACTTCATGTCTTTGACATTCTGGATGGAAATGTAATTTTGTGATTTCTGGAACTAAAGACAGAATTCCCAAAACAAGACATGGAAATGTGGAAAAATCCCACTGTTCTGTATAGTTTTTTGGAATAATTTGACAAATACTCATTTTCTTTACACATTAAGCATGTTAAGAAGAGTATTAAGGAATTCTGTTTGACCCTTTCACAGTGCTTATACAAAAAAAAAGAAAAATGCTGATACAAAGAAGGAAAATCATGGTTTAGATACGATTAACCCTGCCATACAAGGACACAGTGATGTATTGGGGATATGATTATGATTATGATATGATATGATTATGAGTATTGGCCATTTCTCTTGAGCTTTTTGGCTGTCCTACCTTGGGATAGTCCTTTACTCTTTTTCTTGTGTTTAAACAGCATATTTTGACAATTTGGCCAGGTATCTGTAGAATGTACCATGGAAGTATTTAATCCACTTTTGCAAATACCGAAAATATGAATGCTTGTGTGTTGAAAGAGAAAAGTAAAAAAAAATACTTGGCAGTAGCCATTAAAAAATGAGAATGACATGACACATCAAATAGGCCAAACCAAGTATTTCCATTTTAGCTGTTTTTTTGGAATGATAGTCCTGCAGTAATAGGGAGCAGAATTCCTTGCACCCAAAACCTCAATTTTTAAAATATGAGTTATACAGTGCTGTATTTTTTTTGTAAGTTATTAATATGTTTTTTTATTCTGACCCATGCTCTTTCTCTAATCTATCGTTACTAAAATTATTCCAGTAACGACCACTAAGAACGTCAAAGTAATTTTGACAATTGATTTAACCTGTGTTTTCTACACTCAAGATAATTATTTGTCTGTCTGAAATTTTAAAGGTTTGTGTAATGAATGTGTTTTATCTAATAGCTTTTATCTTTAACTCATCACAATATACTCAAGTACAGTTGCGGAGAAGGATAGCCATACATTTTTAATGCTGAGCTCTTTAAGATCAGCTTTAGGAAATTATTACCTGTAACACTATAATTTTGGGTCCTGATAGAAGACATTGCATTAAGAAAAGAGTGTTTTCTTGCTGCTTGATATGGATTGTGTAGGGATCACTCACTGACAAGATGGTCCCCAAAAAATACTGGCCTTTGTGGCCTCTGTGGAAAGACACCAGATTTCATCTTGAGTTCACTTGCTAATGTGCATCATGACACATAGATTTGTCAGAGATTATTCACAACAACAAAGAGTCGAAACAAGCTTTTTTGGAGAATGACTGGGTACTCCAGCAAACCTGCTGGCATAAGATAATTTAAAGTAATTGTCCTAAAGAAAACAGCAAAAAATCTTCTTCTGTAATCCTATGGCTTTCCTATGGCTCCAACTTTCAATGTGAAATATAACACTCAAATATTTGCTGAATGGAACTTCTTCAGGAAGTATTTTGGCATCCAATACAGTATATGAGATCTTATAATAGAACACAGTTTAAAAAAAAGCTAAAACCAGCTCAATATAGAAAAAAACACAAACAATGGAATAGCATATTCAGTGTGTAGAAGGCAACTCATTGGCCTGGATTAGTTTTTGATGGAATGAAAAGGAAAGTTATTTCATGTGCAGCTTTTCAGGTTCTAAAGCCCAAAATTCTGTGGAAAAGCCATTGCAGTGTGGACTTTTTTTTCAATGTTTCATTATTCTGTCATGCAGAATCACAGTTGCAATATTTCATACCATGACAGGTTTAAGCTAGAAGATAAATGATTCACAAAAGCACACAGTATGCCACAGGCAAAATCTTTTGTAAACATGGAAGACTCATCTTCTTTGACACTCTCCCAGTGGTATTTTAAAACGATGTAATGATTGTTAATTGTTCAACACTGAAATCCAGCACTGGCAACACTGAAATCCAGCACTGGTTACAATTAAAATGTAGATGTTTAAGATTTTATTTTGTTTTCCTGATGCACGTGAATTAATTTGTATGCTATTCTCTGCATAACAGTGTCATCTATACTTCTATTTAAATTAATATTTTTAACAGATAAATAAGTTTTATATCAACTTGCCTCAGCAAACGGCTTTCCTTTCTGTTAGAGCAAAAAGTTAGATCGAACATACACAGTAAGAAACGTAACTGTGGTTTATGAGCTATGCTATCAGAAAATTAAGTATCGACTCTCAGTGACCATCGAAAAATATAAAATTTAAATCAGGGCTCTTTTTTTCCTACAAAGAAGCTAAAAACATGTATGTTATTGGGAAACTGTCTAGTTTCTATGGAGACTGTACATTTGGTTTACATTTACAGCAAGATATAATATTAAGAAAATGACAAACACTTTATTCATAAGCATGGAATTTTGGGAAAAGATTTCTTAGATTTTTGGCAATGAAGGTAGATCCAGTTTGCTTATTATAAACAGGGTAGTTAAAATCCACTGTTCTCTTCAGTTCCTGAATAACTGACTTGTATTCACAGACACCTTTCTATCATAGTTATACCATTTTCAGCTTTCCCTTGTGTCTTTTCTTGAATTTCTGTTATGAGATAGCCCTGATCTATTGTAAATAAGCAACAGACAGAAGAAACAGAGCCAAACAGCAGGGGTTTGGGATTATTATTATAATTATTATTTATTAAATCCTTTAAAGAGTAATTTTTTGCAAATACTGGAAGGTACACATAAAACTTTTATTCTGACAGTGACACACATTGAGCAAACAATGTTGTCAACATGTGTTTTCTCTTAGAGAGTTCACTTCATCTAGAACTGTTAGACAGCTTAAAAGCCATGTCACACTAGAATTATTTCAGTACTGCTTGATTTGATTTCAAACTCAGTTTACATTTGGAAAGAAAAAAAGATAGGCAAGGACAGATCATATGTAGCAGAATGTACCAAATGACAACCTCCCATCAAGAGGGAATAAGAACCAAATGGTATTTATGATAATACTTAGCTGCATTAAAGTAAAACATTTGCTTTTAATATCTTGAATCCATCATCACTGCTGTGTACAACTTAATGTCATTTAAGAAATGTGTCAGACATGTATGGACTGACGTTTTTAAAATGTGGACTATTTAACTCTCTATCTTAAATTCAAGTGGATGGAAATGTCTGGCTGAATATCTAGATTTAATATTTTTAACCATGAACTAAACAATTATTGAATTAAGCAATGCTTTGCTGAATGGGAGATGGAGATGATAGAGGATGATATGAAATATCAAAATGCTACCATAGGTGGGAATCTTATTCTATTTCCTACCCTCTTTTCATACAGGCAACCATTTCAAAGTCAGTGGGATTGCATTGTCCAAACAGTGATTACTTGTCAGCAAAATGGAGTGGAACCACAAAGACTGCTCCAAATGTTTGTATGCACTACTTAATAAAGGCTTAAGACACCAATTTCAGGAGAAAGGGACAATGATCTGGCTTGTACCATGCATTTTATAAAAAGTCGGTCAGTCCACCTTTCCTTCCCAAAAAGAATGACTTCAAAACCACATGAATTCCAAGAAAAGTGACCATTATTTATTTGTGCATTTTGAAAAAGTATTTTTTTTCCAGGTAATCATAAAACTATATTTTTAAGACAAAACCTTCTACTTTTTGTGTATGTGTTTACAAGAATTTGGCATAAAGACGGAAAAGCTGACTGTATCACAGGACAATTAATATAAAAACTAAAAATATTTTTTAAAAATGAATCATTTAGTCCAGATATTTAATGAAATTCAATTTAGTTCAGCATGCCAACAAGTTAGATTAGGAGTATGGTACTTCAGTTTTCTCATTTATTTTCTCAGTTTTCTGAAGTAGAGTGAACATCATGCGATATTGAGGATGTACATGCAAAAATTTATTAGTAACAATAGGGAGATGTATTTGCTGTATGAGTAAACCCAATAGACAATAGAAAGTTCATGCCCCTTTTCCTTTTTTCTTGGCATTTTTTCAACTCTGTTGCCCTGTTGTCATTTCTCTTTTTAACACTATTCTGTCAAGGCAAGATTTTCAAAGGATCTTGTACTAGTATCCAAAAACATTAGAACGATGTTTAGTAAATTCTTATAACTGAGCTTCAAAAGCCCAGCATTAAAAAGTGTATGGAAGTCCTTTTCTGTAATTTTCTCCAGTCAGCTAACTAAGCTTCATTCAAAAGTACATAAACAGAAGTATTACCTCTGATAGAATTTAGAAACTCTGGCCAGAACTGAGATGTCTTTGTGCAGAGGGTATCAGGCAGACACAGAAGTGGTTTTCATCCCAGAGATGATAAGCCTAATTGAGGTAATATGCAATCAGACATACAATTGGCAAAGTATTCTTAAAGTATTCTTTCTTTTTTTTTTTTTTTTTTTTTTTTTTTTTATGATGTATTATCAGTATGGAAATAAAACATTTGCTACATTAGTGTAAATACTGCTTTCTGTTAATTTAGCTCATTGCAAGAATATTATTTTGATTTCAAAATTCTCTGACTGAACTTAACTGTGGTGGGTACATGTCTTTTCATTTGATTCTTTTGTCAAGTTAATTTTGAGAGTTAATGAAGAACACTGAAGGGGGATAAGAATGGAGTATATATGGAGAAATATGTAGGTTGTGTACATTGTGCTAGAAACAAATAATACACCCTCCCACCACAATGGAAATCAAATATTCTTAATGTGCATTCAATGTGCATTGAATGACTGGATATGAATTTATTTTCCACTATTATTTTGATTAAATATAAAAAAATAAACTACTTGTTTGAAATGTACAATACATTTTTAAGGCATAGTTCATTTCTTCCTTAAAGTAAGAAGATTATACACCTATATAATAAATACAATAAGGATGAGTAGAATCTGGCTTACTGTACTGTGTGGATTTTAGCAAGAAAACAATGTACAGGTGGTGAGCCAGAAACATAATAAAACAAAAGTTTATCTATCTTCTGCACAATAAATAGACACAAAAAGTTTAATGGAAAAAAAAAATCTTCATCCATAAATGTAAGATCTGGACCTTTGGAGTCAGATGCAGTGACATGATCTGTGTTTTAATCTGTATAATCTAAGTGGAGATGCTCTAAATCTGTGAACGTATCTTTTCTTGAAAAGCTTCCCTTAAACATTGCTTATTTATGTACATATGTGGTTTAGGCTGGTATGCAAAGAAAATAGGTGTGTATACATGTAATTTAACTCTCTGGTGGGATACATTTCCTCTTGGCTTTGTTAGGCACCTATCTATGGAGGTTACATATCTAGTCTAAGCCATTCGGATGCTTGCTCTAATCAACAGAGAGAGATACATATTCCCATGGAACGATTCATCCCACCTAAAACATCTATCTGAAATTTTTGGAAGGAGATAAATTCTTTGTAATGTGAAAGAAACAGCACAGCCTCATTTTATCATATTTGCTCTGTCAGCTGCCGTGGGTTAAATGAATTAGAAAACATTGCTGCTAGTGTAATCTACATCCATCCAGTAGTCATGCTGCACACAGATAGCTTCATGATTTTATCTCTGAGTATACGGTAAGGCTGGCAATTTTAGATACTTTTCAGTTAGCAGTCATCTAGGAGCGTGAGCTTGGATGATTCAAATTCAAGCTTTACTTAGTGATTCCTCATCCTCAAATCTTTTAATTCTAACACTGGAGGCAAACAAAACCTGTGTCTTATTGTTAAGCATATATTAGACAAAAACATTCCTGCTTGTTCAAATGTTGTTAGATCACATACTCAGGAAGAATTCCAGGTAATGGACTGCATTATATCAGATATTCTGAGGGAACAGGAATCCATGGCCTATAGCCTGTCTACACAATGAAAACATAATGGATTTATGTTGCTATCTGGAAAAAGAAAATTAAAGGCAGGATTAGTTATATGCTGGAAATATTTTTTGCTGTAGGTTTTTTTCTTTTTTAGCAATTATTAAGTATTTTCTTCTCCAGAATATATAATAAATGTATCTTAAAGTGCTACTTAAAATATAAATATTTTCAGAGGTGGTATAAAATGAATTATAATGCAAGAATGTACATTACATATGCAAACTAGGAAATTATTTTCCCATTGATGTAAAAATTTTTTTCTATGAAGAATGTTTTAAAAGTTTTAACAAGGTTGTGCCAAAGATCTCTATTTTTCATTATGTTTCAAACACAGAGAGATAATACTAACTACGTAATTCAGATATGAATAGGCTCATATTAATATATTGCATATTGAAGATATCTGGTAGATATACCTGAAAATATTTTTTATCATACTTTTAAGTACACATGAATTGCTGTGCTATCTGGTCTCCATAAAATAGCTGGAGATTACAGTCTAAGATGTTGGGAGAACAGAGGTGAGCATTAGTTGTATAACTATTAACTTCTGGTTTGCTTTTCTAATTCAAGGCCAAGTTTGTGTCACTCAGATGCTGACTATATAATTTAAAGAAGTACCAGAAGGTCATTTCACATCACTTTCCATTTATCTATGAATCTCCTAGGCTTATGAAAGGAAGGACTGGCAGGTTTTATATACGCAAACTCACAGCTGGGGAGTATTTCATTCATTGGTTCAGTGCTTAACATGCTTGCCAAGCGAGCAGATGCCAATAAAAAAGTCACCATAGGGTGACTTTTAAAGGAGATCAAAGTATTCAATGTATTTTTTTAAATAAAATTTGAAGAGATTTACTATTTTAGTTGCTTAATATGATTTGAAGTCACTTTTTCAATGCTGCTTTTAGATTTTCTCAATAAAAATGATTAGTTTTGGCTCAAATATTAATGATGTTTTTTGAATATAATAATGGCCATTTTAATACAGCTTAAGCTATTGAGTTTGACTATAAAGATATGGCAACAGTATAGCTGTCTTTTTAATAGCCTAATAACAAAGTGTAATGATGATAAGACCACATCTGTGGTCTTCGAAGAAATTTGTGGCTTCACAATAAGTAAAATAATTTGACTATAATGGCAATGAATTGATGAAAGATTTCTAAAGATTTTTTTTTTTCTTTTTTTTCGGAGCAGTGTGACTCCAGCTGCTGCAAATATTTAATTATCAAACCTTGTTCACTGGAAATGCTGTGATTAAAATAGCTGAAATGAGTCTGGGTTCCTGATTCCAAATGACAGACAACAGACTACATCATTACATTTCACTTACATGCTTTCCAATACATGTTACTACCCTGAGGAGGAGACTGAGTGGTGGCAGATTTTTTAAACAATTCTGTTTTTTTGTTAGGTTCACTTCTTAGGACAGGATTGAAGTACTTTAGCAGCACAACACTGAAAGCATGCATCACCACTGATTACGTCCTTTTAATGTAAAGTTATATTGATAATGAAGATGTCATTTTTACTCTTAATCTCTGTATGAGTGAAAAAACTGCTTCCTCACTCTTCAAGCATGGCCAGAGTGGGGTTCATTAGGTGGTGCAAAATTGCTTACTTCTGACCAGCAGACTTCTGGGATTCAGGAGTATCCTGCTGCCCCGACAACGAATGTGTGCCCTAGATGGGCCTTCTTCGTTCATCCTGTTGGAACAAGGCCACAGTGCACCTCAGAATTCACCTAGCTGCATATGAAGCCAGGCAGAGAGCAGGTAAGCTCTCTCTGGAGAGCCTGACTCTTCAAGGATTAGCTAGGCTGTGGAAATTTATAGTTTTGCTTTTCATTCCTAGGAATTACAGATAACAAAATAATCAAGGGAAAGTGGTTACATCAGTCTTCCTGGGGGAAAAAAGAGCTCTTACAGCTTGTGATTCTTCTAGAAACATTAATTTTCCATATATGACTACATAAAATCTCAGAAAACTGGAAAGGCTAACAGTGCTTCTATTTAGAACAAGATATAGTTTGTCTGATAGGGTACACTTCTCAGATGATAGAAAGGAATGAGGCTTCAAATTTCACTCAGACTAAAGTCTAAAACTCTATTCACCTACTCACCTAGTTCTGTAACTAATGGGCTATAAAAAATTATGAAAAATAAAAATCATACCAGTCTCACAAACCAGTCTAGACTTCATCTAAGCAAATTGTGTTCTTCTTGGGGGATTGGTAGATTTGGCCTTATAACTCAGATACTAAATTCTGGAAATAACTCTTCCTGGCTTCATAAAAGGGATGAATAGTCATAATTATGTAGCTGTTCATAAATATCATTAGCTTTCATTTAAATCACCTGTAAATTTTTGAAGTTAAATGTATTTTCAATAATCAGTAGATACAGGCCATTGGACCAGGCCTTTCTTTCTCTTGGTTTTGGTTTTGTTTTGTTTTTGTTTTTCTTTTTGTTTTTCCCCCCCTGCATTTTCCCACCTTTTTAGCTGCAAAAATCAATAGGAAAGTCATCCTAACAGAACAACTGAGGAATCTCCAAGTGGCCACTCCCTAACACAGAAGTTTCACTGGTTGGCAGTAAGAGACAGAGAAACCTGGCCAAGGAATCCATGAGGAGCCATTGTGACCATTGCCAAGTTTCCATCTTGAAGTCTTCTGCTATATTTCAGGGAAGGAGTTTGTTAGGATCAGGCTAGGATCAAGGAACTGCAAAAAATCTTCTTACAAAAGTCTTCCACTTATAAAACTTTTCAGTATTAGGCCCTGCTCATGTAGATATAATCCATACTTCTCACCTTTCCTCTTCATTATATTCCTTTGCATATAAACCATTCCTCTCTCAAGTAAGCTTATCTGTATTGACTCAGATGTTTGTGTTCACCACTGTGCACACAGATACAATCTTCAAAGATTCAGGATTTCTCTCAGTGATTTCTCTGTAATTACCTTTGTTTAGAAAACAAATTAAAAAAGGGTTTGCAATCCTCACTAAACTTTGCTTTGTGTTTCTTCCAATTGCAGTCCTGACTCAATTAGTCAAGTGATTAGTCCATACTCTTAAAACAGAATGTCTGAGCAGTCTATTTTACTGAAGAAAGGTTGGTTTCTTCAGCTGTTTGTATCCAATTATTTATTTGTAGTAATTTAAAAAGAAATATTCTAGTTAAACTTAGGATAGAGATGAATTGCATCTACTCTGTTAACATCAGTAAATTTCAGGAAAATGTGATTAAATGCTCCAAGGAAAAAAAAAAAAACTTGGAAGCCAAACTCTTGCACACATTTTGTGGCAACCGTCCCCCCCTTTTTTATAAGAGTTTAGAATTTGAAATGTATTTTGAGAAGTCATTAAAAGACTGTCAAAATATGGCTATTTGGTGGCAGGAAATTGCTTTGAGTTGCTGCTTAGAGAAGATGTTGAATTTCTGTTTTGGGGGCAGGTGTGCAACACCAGTGAAGGATGACAGTCCTATTGTTTCTGATAGGTTCCATTTGGGGTATGTCAGTTAGGCAGGAGAATGGGACTGTATCAGTCGATGATTACAAGGGATAAATAGCAGAAGAAGTGATGGGAAGAACAAGAAAAGTAGTGTATATACATATGTATGGATATCTATGCATGTATGTTGTCAAAGGGTAAAGCCTTCCTGACAGCAACACTCGGCTAATGAGACTTGCCTACCTCTAACTGATTATATGAGCGTTGCATGCACTGTTGTCATGGTTTAACCCCAGTCGGCAATCAAGCACCACACAGCTGCTCTCTCCTGCTCCCTCCACACAGTGGGAAGGGGGAGAGAATCTGAAGAGCAAAAGTAAGAAAACTCGTGAGTTGAGATAAGAACAGTTTAATAATTGAAATAAAATATAATAATAATTAATAATAATAATAATAATAATAATAATAATAATAATAATGAAAGCAACAAGAGTGAGAGAGAGGAACAAAAATCAAGAAAAATAAGTGATGCAACTGCTCACCAACCAACACCCAGCCAGTCCCTGAGTAGCAATCCCTGCCGCCCCAGCCAACTCCCCCCAGTTTATATATTGAGGATGACATCATATGGAATGGAATATCCCTTTGGCCAGTCTGGGTCAGCTGTCCTGGCTGTGCTCCCTCCCAGCTTCTTGTGCACCTGGCAGAGCATGGGAAGCTGAAAAGCCCTTGAATTTGTGTAAGCACTACTTAGCAACAACTAAAACATCAATGTGTTATCAACATTGTTCTCATGCTAAATCCAAAACACAGCACTACACCAGCTACTAGGAAGAAAATTAACTCTATCCCAGCCAGAACCAGCACAACTGGGAAGAAAAAGGCAAACACAAACTTTGTTATTGTCATGGGGTGAGACCTACTTAAGAACACTGCTCAGATAAAAGACACCTGTGCCACACCTATCCAGGTCTAACAGATAAAATTATTCCAATATGTGCAGAAAAGAAGAAAAAAACCCACAGATGAACCTTGTGAAAGAGTTACCCTAAGGTGGAGATGGTATGTATGGGCATCAGGATGCCAGGCAGGACTCAGACACGTCAAAAATTTGGTGCAAGTATTCTGTTTCCCTGAAAGTATGGTACCGGTCACAGCTTGACTGAAGGAGCTGATGTCTTGGCCAGTGTAAGTGTGAAGTTATATATATGTCATAGAACAGAAATCTTAGACTATCTCTGCCTACTTCTATCTACTACATTATCCACCTTGCTTTGTAAAAATATGTGGGATTATATGTCACTGAGTGATGTGGTTCTGTTATTGTGACTATCACACCCCAAATTCCATGGTAACAGTGTACGTATTATATGTAATATTGGATGGACATCTCTGATTTTTGCTTTAATACTTAAGGACTGCATAGACCTGTCATTTTAAAATATATGTGATGCTGAATATCCACTTGCACTGTTCTGAAGTTATCATAGTCAATTAGAAATGTTTCTACAAAAACTGTTTTTTGTGAGGTTTCTTTTCATGATTGAATCACCAAGTCAAACTGTTATTTATCCAAATCATCTGTTCCTCCTGTGCTCTTCTTCCTTTTTCCCTTTCCCAGTCTCCATAAAGGACTGTGGATACTTAAGAAAACAGTTTTGGCTGTACCTTCTTGTTTATACTTTCAGCAGTGGCATCAAGAAGATAGTAAAAATCCTCAAAATATTAACATATACTATTAAGAATTATTAAAAATGTTGAGGCTCCATATTGTGCTGTATAGAGAGGGTAAATCTTGTAATAATATAACTTTGGTGGTTATTTAGTATAAGTATTGTTGACCAATGTCCGGTAATTTACAGGAAACAGTATTTTAAGAAAAAGTTCATGTCTTCATTAAGTATGTCATGTCCAATTAGATACTTAATTTTAAATTATTTTTTAAGATCAAAGTACACAGTTAAAGCCTTAAATTAGTTTAATATACCTCTAAGATAAACATTCTTATTTTTAGTTACAATCTTATGCTACTGATCCACTTTTCTCTTCTTTTTCATAGAATCATAGAATCCTAGAATCATAGAATCCTAGAATCACAGAATCCTAGAATCACAGAATTATTTAGGTTGGAAAAGACCCTTAAGATCATCAAGTCCAACCATTAACCTAATGCTACCAAGTTCACTACTAGAACATGTGCTTAAGTGCCACATCTACATGTCTTTTGAATACCTCCAGGGGTGGGAACTCAACCACTTCCCTGGGCAGCCTATTCCAGTCTTTAACACTCCTTTTGGTGTAGAAATTTTTCCCAATATCCAACGAAAACCTCTGCTAGCACAACTTGAGGACGTTTCCTCTTGTCCTGTCACTTGTCACTTAGCAGAAGACACTGACCCCCAGCTCGCTACAACCTCCTTTCAGGTAGTTGTAAAGAGCGATAAGGTCTCCCCTCAGCCTCCTTTTCTCCAAACTAAACAACCCCAGCTCCCTCAGCCACTCCCCATAAGACTTGTGCTCTAGACCCTTCACCAGCTTCGTTGCCCTTCTTTGGACACGCTCCAACACCTCAATTGTACTACCTTCTTGTAGTGAGGGGCCCAAAACTGAACACAGTATTCAAGGTGCAGCCTCACTAGTGCCGAGTACAGGGGCACTATCACCTCCCTAATCCTGCTGGGCACACTATTTCTGATGCAAGCCAGGATGCTATTGGCCTTCTTGGCCACCTGAGCACATTACTGGCTCATATTCAGCCGGCTGTTTATCAGTACCCCCAGGTCCTTTTCTGCCAGGCAGCTCTCCAGACACTCTTCCCCAAGCCTGTAACATTGCATGGGGTTGTTGTGACTCAAGTGCAGGACCCGGCACTTAGTCTTCGATAAGGTGAAGTGATCAATCCAGCCTGTCCAGATCCTTCTGTAAAGCCTTCCTTCCAGCAGATCAACACTCTAGCCCAACTTGGTGTCATCTGCAAACGTACTGAGGGTGCACTTGATCCCCTCATCCAGATCATCGATAAAGATATTGAACAGGACTGGCCCCAGTACTGAGTTCTGGCGAACACGACTTGTGACCAGCTGCCAACTGGATTTAACTCCATTCACCACAACTCTTTGGGCTTGGCCATCCAGCCATTCTTTTACCCAGCAGACAGTCCAAGCCATGAGGAGCCGGTTTCTCCAGGAGAATGCTGTGGGAAACCGTGTCAAAGGCCTTACTAAGTCAACATCCACAGCCTTTCCCTCATCCACTAGGTAGGTCACCTTGTCATAGAAGATCAGGTTAGTCAAGCAGGACCTGCCTTTCATAATCCCATGCTGAATGGGCATGATCACCTGGTTGTCCTGTATGTGTCATGTGATGACACTCAGGATGACCTGTTCCATAACCTTCCTTGGCACCGAGGTCAGGCTGACAGGCCTGTAGTTCCCCAGATCCTCCTTCTGGCCCTGCTTGTAGATGGGTGTCACATTTGCTAACCTCCAGTAAACTGGGACCTCCCCGATTAGCCAGGACTGATGATAAATCACTGAAAGTTCCTCTTGTGTGAGTTTATATCACCCTGTTGAAATCAGGTAAGTCAGAATTAGTATGTTAATGTGGAATAGGAACAGAAGTGTCTTGTATTACTGTAGTATGGCTTTTCATTTCTTTGTTTCTCTTTGCTGTTTCCTTTTGGCGGAATGGTCTTTCCTCTCTCTTGGCAAAGCTTCTTCTCAAAGACAGTCTCATAGTTATGAACTTTACAGGTACTTACTTTTGGGTTTATGCTTATTTATTATTTTAGTTACTGCTAAAATACAAATATTCCTAGTGTTTCAAAAGAGTCCCAATCTGTACTTTGATACATACGATATTTCAGTTTTCTTGTAATTTTAATGGCTGTGCTTAAAGTTTTCCATAGCACCTGTCACTACATCATGAATATCCTGCATGTATGCATCACTAATGTTATTAGGTGGTTTGGATGCTTCTACTTGGACTTGTGGAACCCCAAAATACTCATTTTGTGAGGGTTTATTTTATTTTATTTTATTTAAGGGGGGTTGTATAACTGAAATCTTCGGTATAATTGCAACCTAACATTGTGTCATAATATCAGTGACATTTTCAATCTGATTGCTCTGGTGATTTCATTTCCTGTCATAATGTCCAAAAGCAGATCTGAGAAGTTTTAGCTCATGTTAAGATTTAGCATCTTTATGTTGTATCCAAGGGGAATAAATTTTCTTTTCATCTCCTGGGTGAAGGAGGTGTCTAAATTTTAACATTTAATGGTTTTGATGGTAGTTTAAAAGATCAGACTCTGAACTGAAATAGGAAGTGCACTAGAAAATACAGATGAAAGGAGTGGTGTGATGGTAATACTGAACCTCAAAAATGTAAGTCACCTAGTTCTGTTCACGGGTGAAGCTTTCAGTATTGTAAATTTGAATACTTAGTATACATACTGAAATGTGTGGTAAAATCCTCAGCTAAAAGGAAAGACAAGGTATTCTCATATGTTGACTGTAGATGACAATTTCCACTAGTCACTCAGGATTATAAAGCAGTTTCACTCATATCACTTTGATAAATGCAGAGCAACTAAAATGAATTAGAAGTCATGAATTTCTACAACTTTATAATGTTATTACAATTAATTATTATAACATTAATTAAAATACTGAAAATATGGTAATTTCAATAAGACAATAAAAAAACTCGATAATAACTTTCTCATCATATTTAGGATAAATTCTTTACCAGTTCTGTGCTGACGTCTGCTAAAACTAAAATGATAAGCTTATAGTTACACAAGATTTGCTTTCTCCACAAACAAAAAAGTTTCTCATTTAGCTCTTGAAACATTTCACTTTGAAACATTCCCTAAGTTTTGAGTTCACATTTCAGTTATAGACTCAGGCAGACTGGCAACACATCTGTTGCCAGACTGGAAACTCTGATAAATGGTTACATCTCCTTTAGGGATAGTATTGATGAAGTCCTGTTTCTCCTATTTACAGCTATCGAATGGCTGAAATATTTTCTTTTTTTTCTTTCACAGGTTTTCTTTATATACCTTTTGATAATATACGAAGGAATTTTTCAGTGTTTCCTAATTTTATTTTCTTATTTTCCACTGGGAGTTGTTTTGGATTTTCCTACTAATGAAAAGAAAAAATAATTATTTAAGTATTAATTTCATCCATACCATTCAGTAAGCTGAAGTGATAATTTGTTTCAGATGAATGAACTGATGAATTGTCTGATCTAAACAATAACATTTACTAGTAGGATAATAAAAGATAATTATTATACTCAGAAAGCTGTTCTACTTTTAATTAGTAGCTCTAAATTAACTGAGAGGTGATTGAAGAACCAAACAGCTTTTTCAAAGTGACTTTTCCATTAAATCTAGAACCCTTTTTACTTAATTAATAAGACTGCTTTAATTAAACCTGGTATCTTAATAAGATTTTATGCTTAATTTTACGCCAAATAAAATAACATTGGATTATTATTATTATTGTCGTTGTTGTTATTCCAGAGTTAAAATTGTTTATTCCTTCTATCATGTGTATTACTTAAGAGGTTAGTGTCCCTGTGGTCCCTACATAAGCATTAGAGAGTGGCTTAACCAAAAATTTATTAAGGGAAGACCAGCCTTTAAAGTTAGGCACCTTGCTTAAATACCTCATTAGCCAATTTCATGTTCCCTTATTACATTTTTTTTTTTTGTCATAATTTTCTTACTGAAAAATTAGTTCTTGCCAGAACTATAGTGAAGAGGTTTGTAGAGTGCAAGTAAGTTGAACTTCATGTAGTTTGTGTCTTTGGAGATAATAGTTTTATGAATGGTTTTGTGATTACAGTCTGAAGAACTATCAATAAAAAAAATTTTTCTTAATCTGTCACCTCTAGTGATATTCCTTCTGTTATGCACAGGCTACTGTTAAAATCTACAGGAAAGCAACAAAAAGTTGCAGGCATGTTTTATTTTTTCTTCAGTCCAGAAAACGTAATATAAAAATAAGCAATAAATAAAATTCAGATGTTTTACCAGTGTACTCCTCTTTCTTTCCATAAAAACTTGCTTAGACAGTCAGATGCTATAAAAGTTTGATTCAGATTTGTTTTCTAAAAACAAATAAGCAAATGTATAAGAAAGCAATGAAGCAGGACTAGAAAATGCTGCCCGTGCTCAAGATTAGCAAGATCTTTGCATTTCCAAGATGCAGACACAGTTCAGAACATGTGTAGTAGCAGGGCTATTGCCTTCTATGCTGTGCTGCTTCTAACTTCTTCCACTCATTTTTGTTCATAAAACAAACAAAAGAAGTGACCACACAGCATGCAATGTACACAACTGGTCTCAGAATATTATTATCCCTAGTAGTAGCTTTTCCAGCATAAAATAAATGTCAATAGTTGTTAGCTGTACAGTCTTGGATATTTTTTCCTCCATCCTGTTCACACACCCTGCAGGACACTACAAAAAAAACATATCAGCTCTAGGCTACAATTACTGGGCCTAGCAGAGAAGTGTGCCACATAATTTTCTTTTCCTTTTCAGGGTATCCTGCCTACATGCACATCATAATGGCAAAGAATTGTCTTTTATTTAGATAAGAGCCTGGACAGAAGGAAATCAGTACATTTTAAATTTAGGATTTGAAGAAAAGCTTTTGCACAAAAGCGGAGAGGAGACTATTTTAAGTAAACAGGAGTGTTGGACTATGCATATTATGCCTCAAAACCCAGGATCCTCAAGGTGATCTGAGATTATTTATTAAGAAATGGAGCAATAAAGTAGAAGTGACAATACAATGATAAGAAGTTGTTAATACCAGGATACTAAGAAAGGAAACATTCCCCTTCCCTTCATTATCTTCAATAATTGACTCACATCTGCTTATTCTTGTTGCCTTAATTCTCATTGCCGGTGTTCTTAATAATGACTTAGAAACACGAATACATATTTTATCTTAAACTAAAGCAAAAAGTCAGAATGTGTCTCTAATACTTGAAATAAATTAAGTTTACAAGGACTGATGTCTAAATTAAATACTTAAATTATATAAGTATATTTTGGCAAGCCTGTGTAAGGCAAGAGTTTTCCATTGATTTCTGTGGCTGAGTATTTATATTAAAATTACTCCCATCTACCTTTAATAATTTTACTGAGAAATTAAAAGCAAATTGGTATAAAGTGTTTCTAAAAGCACTGTAGAAAGATGGACGACTCCTTCAATTTAAGGCTGGTTCAGTTACCTAATATTAATACTTCCCTAATTTAGAGATATCAATTAAGAATCTAAAAATAAATTGAATGAATACCAGCTTCAGTGAGCCTTAAAATGCATTTGATCACTGAATTTCTTGTTAGCACTATTTTTTTACCAATTTTAGTAACAAATAGAAAAACATATTTTCCTACTAAGAATATTTTTAAAAAGCTATTTAAAATTAATCTATCTGGGTTTTTTTTTCACTTTTCTAGTGACTAGGGATGTAATTAGACTGTTGGGAATTAGAGTTGGGTGATCACAATATGGGTTGTAATCGTATAAATGATCATATAAATATAAATGCTTCAAGTTTTAGAAAACAAATTTGTGTGGGAGGATGACCTTGGGAAAAAGGATGTATTCAACTTCTGTACCTTGTTTAGAAAAGCTTTTAATAATTTTCTCTCTGTCTTTAATTCTGAAATAAGACACTCTAATTTTATTATATAACTTATTTCTAATCATCAGTATTTTTCTTTTTCTTGGTTTCTGCAGCTATGAATAGTATTTTATAGTTTCCTCAATCTACTTAGAAATTAACTTGAATAAGAGGGAGATAATTAAAAATGTTCTCATAATTAAATATAAGAATAAATATAATATAAGAATAAATATAAGAAAATAGATAGAACTCTGTATGGTTTTGATTTTTAAATTTAGCAATCACTCATGTTCATAATTAATTTTCTAGTTATTTTGTGGTCACTATTCCTCCAAAGTTTATTGTATTAAAAAAGAAAAAAACGAAACAAAAAAATGGAAAACCCAAAACAGACTTCATAATTAAAATAAGAGGGCTTGTTCTAGACTAATGTCATTAAATCAAATTCTCTATTATTTACTTTTCAAAATAAGGCCACCTAAGTGTTAGACTACAGTTTCCTGAACCCTACTCAAACTGATAAATTTTACACTAGGTTCATCTATAATCCAAGTTTACTTTGTTCCTCCAGAATGTAACTCACCAGAAACAAATAACAATTCTTGATAAAGGAGGCAAAGAAACTAAGTCTAACACACTCAACCATGTTATTATGAATTGCCCTTAGCTCTTTAAAAATAAATAAATATCAGAAACAAATACAACAATATGAAAAAAAAAAACAACTTTACAGCATTAATGTTAGCAAGTATAATCTTTATGAAAGGATATTTTTGTTAAAAGTCATTTGATGCACTGGTTACTGTTTATGGGGATGGTTGAAGATTCTTCAGCAGCGTTCATAAACCCATACTGGTATTTTTGTGTATGTGTTTGCCCCATATCCATCAGTAATTCTGAGTCCATAAATGCATTTGTATTTATAAACAACCATGTAGTCTCTTACTTATCACAGAATCATAGAATCATGGAATGGTTTGAGTTGGAGGGACCTTTAAAGTTCATTTAATCCACTCACCCTGCTAAGGACAGGGACATCTTTCACTAGATCAGGTTGCTCAAAGCCCCATCCAACCAGACCTTGAACACTTCCAGGGATAGGGCATCCATAACTTCTCTGGGTAACCTGTTCCAGTGTCTTGCCACCCTCATCATAAAAAAAATTTTTCCTTACATCCAATCTAAATCTACCCTCTTAGTTTAAAACTGTTGCCCATGTAAATGGTGTATACAAAGAAAACATAACAAAAATGGAAAAAAAGTCTTATGAAAAATTGATTTTGCTTTCTGTTTCAACAACAGAACATCTGATGTACTGTGAAAAGCAGATCCAGAGTTAACAAGTAATAGAAATATTTTCTCTACTTCAGGGGAGCCATATAGCTATAGCTGTGAATCTTGTCCAAGATTCAGCTTTAAAACCTAAGTCAAAAGAAGTATCCTACAGAAGAGTCCATCTTTGGGATATACTGTTCCATTTTGCTCCATTTATGAGATATCAAATAAGAAATAGAATTTGCTGATAAAAGCATACAGCTTCAGGGGCAGAAATCATATTCCTTAAGTGAGCTCATACTATTCAATAAGGTACATCATGCAACATGGTACAAGATGAGAGGATGTGCCAGCAACTAGCTTCTTCAACAGAAGTTCCATTGAATCTAGCTGTAAATAGCTTAATGTCAAATAACTGCAATGTGGATATGTATTCACACCCTGCAATGTGAATATATGCTCAAGGGCTGAAGAAATTAACAAAATATCCTTCTGTAGGTAGAGAGGTCAAACATAGATAGCTACATAGATAATGAGTTAAGCAGAATTCAGACTGTTGTTTTGAAAACTGGTTTTTAAAAGTGAACAGCAGAGTACTCTGGTCCTCTTAAGAAAAAAAAATTCCTTAGCAATAAGGAAACACCTCTGCTGTGAGACACTTGTCTGTGTGTATCTTTTTAGTGAGATTGTGTCCATTATGATTAATCAGAGGATGTGAGAATTTAAATTAAATCACTTCCTTTGTCTTGATTTACCTTTTTTTTAAATCTATACTTCTTGTCACATAAGAGGAACAATGGCGAGAAGGAACGAGAAACCATACTGTAAAAATAATATTTAAAAAATAGCAAGGGAGAATAAATATTTGCATGTATATATTAGTTCAGCAAAGCACTTTGCCCCTCTGTATCTCTGTTTATCCATCTTTAAGACAGTATAATAACATTACTCTCAAAGAAATCCTATAAAATCCTATAAAAATTAATTTGAGTAACAGTTAAGTACCAAAAGGCACTGTGTAAACCTGAAGTGAAATACAAGTCCTATGTTTTATGTTACACCAAGAAAAAGCATGAAACCTGGTGGTAATGAACTGCTTTGTACAGTCTTGCATATTCCCTTTGAAGTCCTACCATTTTCTTGTAACTAACATACCCTTGCGTTGTTACCCTCGATGTATCACAGTGTGATACAGGCTTTGAAGGCTAAGAAACTTGAATATTTAAATAACAAAAAGTATATGGAGATGGACAGTAGATACACTTTTTTATTATTTGGTAAAATTTAATGCAATTTACTAATGTAGAAAAATTGTTTTGCTTTTTAAAATCTTATAGTTAGTTTGAGTAATAAAAAATGGTATTAATGATGCTTTTCAAAAATTTGTGTTCTCACCTACTATATTTAGTTTGCTCGCTGATGGACTTTCAGAGAAGCAAACGCATACTTTTTTCTCCCTTGTTGTTCCCTTCAAGGTGGATTTGAAGCTAGAAATTTAACTGGAAAGCAAAGAATTGAGGGACAAAAGCTGAAAACTGGCTTCTAAAACATGGTGATATTTTCTTTGGGACATAGAAAGAAAACAGTTAATTTAAAATGAGCAGCTAGGAAGAGTCTTTACTTCTCTATAAAGTTTCAGAGTTGAAATAACCTGTCAACTAAAAGTTCTGGAAGGTATATAATCATCTGATCTTCCAGCAGTGAAGGTTAATTTCTTGCTGAGAGAAAAATGGTTGAAGGAGATTCAGCCTTCTGGTTGAAAAAACAGTTCAAAGTGTAATTATATGTATTCTATGTAATATATTTTAATGTATTCAATCAGGTCTCCATTTTTAATGTTTGCAAATTGCCAGTTACTGAGATCAAAGCCTTCTAGGTTTTTTAATACCATTTGAGAAAATTAAGACTGTCAATAGCATAGTCAAATATGGAATGATGTTATGCTACCTGCAACATACGTGATTGTAATGTGCATATATAACTAGTTAATATAATGTGGAGTATAAACATCTTTGTTGCTGTCCTTTTTGGTTGAGTGCATACTCCTTTCTGCATAAAGAAGATAATATCCTATGCTATGTATGATAGACTTGAAATAATTTCAGATTTTGAAACTTGGTACCTTTATAAAATAAAATTTCTTAAAAAAAATATGCTTATACTTACCTACATTAGAAATCACTATTTGTAAGTATTATCACAGCAGAAATTTGAATATATCAGTATTCATATTAAAATCATGAAGACTGCAGAATTAGTCAGGGTCATACTGATTAAAATTTAGACCTAAATAAATTAGGAATACACAGAGGGGAAAAAAGTAAAACAGTAAAAGTACTGGACAGTGGAATTACTTGCCTAAATATATGCTGCAGTTCCATCACTTAGAGTATTTAAATGAAGACTTTCCAGTCTTAATACCTATAAATTATGAAGCCATAGACCTGGAGCATAAGAATTACCATAATACCAGGTCAGAAAACAAGGGTCTGCCCAACACAGTGTCTTTTTAGCAGCAATAAATGTGGAAATCCAGGTAAAATATAATCTTAGGATGATGTTTACTGTTGGTTCTCAGAAGTACTTTCTCAGTCTCCATTAATTTGTTACTGAAGGAGCTGTTGTTCTATATGTAGTACCTTTGTTTTTAGTAGCTCCTCATGAGTTCTTCCATTAATTTACATAACTGCTTTTTTAGCCCATTTAGGTTTAGCATTTATGACATCCTGTAGCATGCACTTCCACTCCTTAAGTGTGTATTGTGTAAAGAAATGTTCCCAGTTTTAAATATCCTATTGTCTTTTTTCACTTGGAGCTCTCCAATTCTTTTACTTGAAAGGACTGTAAAAATCATTCCCTTTTCAATTTCTCCATACATCTCATGATTTTATCGATTCCTATCATATTTGCTCCTCAATTATCTCCTTTGCAGAATGAAGACGCCAAATCTGTTCATGACACAAAAAAGACCATTACATAATTGCTATTATCTTGTTCATTCTTCTCTATATTTTCAAATTTCACTCATGTTTTTTGCAGAGGGCAGACCAAAATATCTATCCTCTGCACCCTGGATTTTCACATTTGTGTTATGATTGCTCATTGTTCCCTGCTCTTTTCTTCATAACTGCTAACATTTTATTCCCTTTCCGTCACTATTGAGCACTGAACTGATGTTTCACAGGAATTACCTGTCATAACCTCAAGATCTCAGTCCAGCGTTGTTAATAGCTAATTCAAAGCCCATCACTGTGAATATAAAGTAGGTTTATTTTTTTCCTCATGTGCAGTACTTTACAATAAATTTCATCTAATATTTTATCACTAGTTATTCATTACCACAATGTCTTTCTGTAACTTTTCAGTTAGTTTTTGCTTTCAATTCTTTGATAATTTAATGCCATCAATGTATTTTGTAACTATTACTTGTATCTTTTTTGAATAATTTAAGAATATATTGAAAATCACGATTCATGACACACATCCCTGCACAACTCTGTGCATGAAGAAAACTATTTTTGCCTACTGTTGTTTCCCTAAATTTCCTAAACCATGTAACTTTTTTTCTTTTAAACAGCATTTGCTGAAATACTTTGCTATAGTTTTTTGGAAATTGTGAAATTACATTCTGTTTATAGTTAACATATGCATCATTTCTTTATGATAAAAAATCTAACTTGTGTCCCAAATGATTGCATAGACATGTCGTGTAATGTAACTCCATGGAAACAGGGGATAAAAGCTTTCTAATTGATAACATACCATAGTGATTTTGGCCAATATAGCTGTAAAGATAAACCCGTGCTAGATAAGGACCTGATTAGTCATCTTACAGGATCCGGGAGGCATTATCATAGATTTAAGATGTGTCATGTTAGATACCAGAAAAATACCTAATTAAAAACCATCACTAGTGACCAAAGACCTACCTTAGTTTTTAAGAAAGACTACATATAGGACTGAAATAATACAGGAAAATGTCTGCACATCTAATATAAAAGTCTCTCAATAGGATATTTTGAAACTATGGTGTACTTTTATGTCATATAATATAGTACCTGACTTATCAGTAAGCTTTTCCATGCAGCTTTTCTTCAGACTAAATAAATTCTATATTTCTTATTCTCTCTCTAGTCAGTGCTCTGGGTCTGCTCACTCACTCTCAGTCTATTAAATAAAACATGGTTATTGCTTATAGCCATCTATAACTATTTTTTGGCAAACTGTTCTACTTGGGCTGCATTATCATTTCAACTTCCTTTCCCTGGTTTAGAAATACCATTAGCAATATTTGAGAGGAAAACATATATTTTTCACTCAAAGATTTGAGAATGACATTCTTTCAAAAACTAAAATAAGAAAAAAAACAGTGTATCTTAAGCAAATGTCATATGAATAGAGGTCTTTTTAAATGTAGTGTTATGATCTAAATGGAAAAAAAAAAAAAAGCCATAAAGAATTCAAAAGCTTCCCAGCATGCTACAGGTATTAGGAAAAATGTCATCTTCATCATATATGTAGTAGTGTTGCTTTTTTCCTGTTTATCTTGGTTTATAATTTATTTTTCTTCTGTATATCTATTTTTCTTCTGTACTTTTCAGTAGCTTTCACAAGTGCTTTGTTTTCCCTCTTTTGACCATATTATTATTCTCTCTGTTTTTTCTAAGTCTTCTTCCTGTACCATTATTTTATAAGAATTAAATGAAACAAAATGAAAGAACACGTATGTTGGCATCGAACAGTCCAGTCTGTGAGGTTTGATTGGTTTTGAATGTATTGGGTTTGTGTAGCAAGGTTTTAGTAGCGGGGTTCTACAGGGGTGGCTTCTGTGAGAAGCTGCTAGAAGCTTCCCCTATGTCACATAGAGCCGATGCCAGCTGACTCGAAGATGGACCCACCGCTGGCCAAGGCTGAACCAATCAGCAATGGCTGTAGTGCCTCTGGGATAACATAGTTAAGAAGGGGGAACAAAAAAACCTATGCAAGTGCAGCTGTAGAGAGGAGTGAGAACATGTGAGAGCAACAACTCTGCAGACACCAAGGTCAGTGCAGAAGGAGGGAGAGGAGGTGCTCCAGGCGCCAGAGCAGAGATTCCCCTGCAGCCCATGGTGAAGACCATGGTGAAGACCATGGTGAAGCAGGCTGTCCCCCTGCAGCCCATGGAGACCCCGGGTGGAGTAGATATCCACCCGCAGCCCATGGAGGAACCCACACTGGAGCAGGCAGATGCACCCCAAAGGAGGCTGTGACCCCATGGGAAGCCTGCACTGGAGCAGGCTCCTGGCAGGACCTGTGGCTTCGTGGAGAGAGAAGCCCAAGCTGGAGCAGGTTTGCTGGCAGGACTTGTGACCCTGTGAGGGAACCACGCTGAAGCAGTCTATTCCTGAAGGACTGCGCCCTATGGAATGGACATATGCTGGAGCAGTTCGTGAAGAACTGTAGCCCTGGGAAAGACCAACATTGGAGAAGTTTGTGGAGGACTGTCTCTCCTGGGAGGGACCCCACGCTGGAGCAGGGGAAGAGTGTAAGGAGCCCTACCCCTGAGGAGGAAGGAGTGGCAGAGACAACGTGTGATGAACTGACTGCAACCTTCATTCCCCACCCCCGTGTGCCACTCAGGGGGAGCAGGTAGAGAAAATTGGGAGTGAAGTTAAACCTTGGAAGAAGGGAGGGGTGAGGGGAAGATTTTTTGAAGATCTGGTTTTGTTTCTCATTATCCTACCCTGATTTGATTGGTAATAAATTCAACTAATTTCCCCAAGTCGAGTCTATTTTGCCCGTGACAGTAATGGGTGAATGATCTCTCCCTGTCCTTATCTTGACCCACGAGCCTTTCATTATATTTTCTCTCCCCTGTCCAGCTGAGGAAGGGGAGTCATAGAGTGGCTTTGGTGGGCACCTGGCATCCGGCCAGGGTAAACCCACCACACTGATATCGAGCAAATCACTTACCATTTCTGATTCAGCATAAATACAGTCAGTTTTCTGACTAGAAGTATAGTCACTGTTCTCCATACTGAACAGAATACCAAAATGGATAATATTTGCAAAGTGTGTTTTCATTAACTGTTACTGTTTTACACATTGTGTGCTATAAGATTGGATAAAATTATATCCATCAACTTTTCCTTAAAGTGGCAGCTGAATGTGATCTGTAGGTGATAAGAACATACATCAACAGAACAATAAGACACAAGTAAGCAAGCATTAGTAAACCATTTGTGAAGTTCTTTGCTGGCTAGGGCATATCAGTTAATTCACTAGAAATTCGTAGCACCAGTAGCTTTTCATAGTTTAATGCTTCTTGTCTTACTGATATATCAACTTATTTTGTATCGAATACTTACTGTTCATTATCATTGTTGAATCTCATTAATTGAAGGAAAACCCAGTGTAAATTATTAGTATTTGAATGGGTCATCGATTTTATATATTTTAAAGTAAATTTTGGAGACATCTTATTCTTCCACTTTCAAAAGTAATTACATATAAGCACACAAAAAATATGTCACAATCTGTCAGTATACAACTGAATAGTTTGACATTGATGTTGGATGAAAAAGCAACATACCCTCTTCTAGAGCTCTGTCCTTGTCCTTTTCACAACATATATCCTTATTTCCTTATTTAAAACAAACAAACAAACAAAAAAGTATACTCTGGAGGAAACAAATTTTTTCTATTGCTGGACACATGACGTTATAACACGTCAGCTTGTGCACATTTGTTTATTTAACATACATTTATTTATTTTTTATTTAGTGGTACATAATTTCAGGTCTTCAGTTTACAGTCAAGTTTTTAAAAGACTGCTTTGTAAGACAACAAGAAGAATAAATTGTGTCTGTAAGGCCAAACTGTTATGGATGACGTTCATCTCAGCTTTCTTCAGCCATCTAAAAACTGAATACCGAGTTTATACTAGTTGTCCAGGTTCCCACTCTAGTTAATGGAGAAAGATAGGCCCCTCCAGAGCATGATTCATTCCACTTCAGGAAAAATTTCAAGAAACAAGCACCAAAAAACTATCTAACTTTTAGGTAGCTTAGGCAAAAAGAAATAAATTCAACATTTTAGATATACAATCAATACTAAGAGCTTTAAAGGTACTCAAAACGGTAAGATACGTTTTTTGACTGTAGGGGTAAATAAACCAATGTTACCTGTTGAAGCAAATAATAATAATAGGTGCTTGAATTTCAGTTTAGCCAAATTGAAACAAACCAATATAAAGAAGGTGATATGATGTGATGGTTTTTTCAGGGTTCTGTATTACATAGCAGATGCAACATTGCATTATTTATTATTATTGCAAATAGTATGTAATATAATTAATATAATGTAACATAGTATCATATGATATAGTATAATATGATATAATATAATAGGATATAATATAATATACATAATATACATAGTATTTAAAATAAAATGTACTGTTTTGACTGTTTTTGCTCTTCTGTTGTGCTGTTGCAGATCCAGAAAGGGTTTCACATGTATGCATAATGACTCAGGCCAGGAGAGAAGGATGTGAGCTGCAGAAAGGGAGAAACAGAAAGGGAGATTGAGGTTTGAAGCCTGGAGCAGAATGATAATTTATGTAATCAACTTTGCTGATTTTAGGAGCAAGCAAGAAATGTGTTAATTAAGAGTTCATTCCTGTTCCAGCTCCCAGAAAAGGCCTGAATCTCAGTTTTCTCCCATTTTATATGGAATTATGCTTATTTCTAAGGAAATATGCATATATCTTTTTCTGTGCAATTTCACTTGAATTCTTCATTTTGAGCTTCTAGTGTTTCTAACTGCCCCCTCTCCTGTCCCCAAACGCATTCTTACTGTCTTTTCATATATTCAGATAAACAATTTATTTTCTCAAACATGAGAAGATGTAGCATTTCCCATCTTCTTCTTCCCTTCCTAGTCTGGGAATGCAGAAATACAGTAACAAGAAAGAGGACAGGCCAGCATGTTTTCAGCACACTTTCTTTACGGAAGAAAACCAAAGGAAGAACGACAGAGTATGTCTTACAGCTCAGACTTAGATCTGTGCACTCCTGCTTTTTGTGTCTCTGACACAGGTATTTTCTTAGCCTTCATGCGGAGGAGGAAAACAGTACCTGATAGCTTTAAGAACTAGAACTCTTTCTGCCCTTCCTTACCTGTCCCTTGTTTGCAGAGAGAATCCTTTTTTCTTTCTTATTCTCCCTAATCTTCTGGATGTCCTGCTAGGAAGCAGAGGACTCCACTTGAGAGAACAATAGCTGAGACTACCAATGGAACACTGATAGCTCGCAATGAAAGGCAGGTAGTTCAGTAAAGGCTTTTTCCACATACTAAGAGACTAAGACCTAGACAGTGGTACATGTCACATACATTGTGAAGAACTAGTATAAATTCACATTAATTTGCCCTATCCAAGTACAGTTAACTGGCATGCCTATGTGTGGTTTGGAAAATCTCCACAACTTTTATGTTGACCTTTGATATTAAATGTAAACTTATTCAAGTATATTTAATTAGCTAATAACAGGAAACTTGTGCTATACATATGGTGACATTGAAATACAATTCCATTACATTCAAAGGCTTCTGCAGGTTTGTATTGTATAATCATACATTTATACATTGGGAAACTTGTGTAAGGGCAATCTATAGCTTCAGAAGCTATAGAAAATGTATATAATTATATATTTATGTGTATTATGTGTATATATATATGCATTCCTTTTACCTTTTGACATCTTTAGCATCTTTTAATTACCAGTTATTTCATGTTTTCTCTTTATTTTTATATCTGATTACTTTTTGTAACATTATTATATTAACTCCATTCAGTTTCAGTTGCTCAGTCATTCTTGTTAATAATTATCTGTTGAGAATAAACAGTTCTCTGCCCTTACTCATGTCAGTAAGAATACCTCTTCTAGTGGTTTACACATAAACCCATCACTGGTCTTATTTTGACGTCTAGTCTGCAGTGCACCCAAGTGGCTTATACTGTTAGAATTAATGTTTACTGCTTACAAATTCAGGAACACTAGATAGCTGTTTTATTCTGGTATTTGCTTGAAATGGATTGAGATTTACCCAACAGGATACTACTAGTAGGGACTCTACTTTGTATTCATAAACAATATTTTCCCTGTTATAACATATGCTAAAAAGTGTCAACCATTACAGAGAAATCTAACAGATATCACTAAAGATTACTGCTACAGACACAGAGTAGACTGAATGTATTAACAGTAACTGGCAGACAAACAAATGTTTGGAAACTTAA
The DNA here is from genome assembly GCF_965183815.1 of Platalea leucorodia. Taxonomy (NCBI): domain Eukaryota; kingdom Metazoa; phylum Chordata; class Aves; order Pelecaniformes; family Threskiornithidae; genus Platalea; species Platalea leucorodia. Next base: position 18,270,365 of record NC_138823.1, read on the forward strand.
GAGGAGAAACATTAAAAAAAAAAAAAAAGACACCTCTGCTACTAATTTCATTTAAAAAATAAATGTTAATAACACTGCTAACTCAGAGATACTCAGTTATTGTTACATCAAACTGAAGTGTTCCACTGAACAGTACAAGATCAGGTGTTCCAATTTTTTTATGTGAGCTGGTCAAAATTTATTTAAGTTGCTTTACTGAAAGCAGTATTCCTATATGCATGAATTCTGTAAGATCATCTCTTTAGGATGTCATCTTTCGATCTTTCCCTTCAAAGCCCTTCTCAGTGATTACTGAACAATTCCTATTTGAAGAGCCCAACGTACATTCAACTTGTCTTGCAGTTTTACTGAACATCTTTTTCAGGCAGAAGAGGGTAAATATCCATTTCTTTGGTGTCTACATGAGTATAATTTAATTTAAAAATATTGAGTCAGTCCATCATTACAGTGTATTGCTAAGTCATCCTAAATGCAAAGGAAAATTTCATACATTTTTTTCTTATCTTTTGCTTGTTATGAAGGTGAATATTTAAATTAACAGGATTACTCACAGAGGAATACTATGTTCCAGCAGGAGGAGGCAGATTTAAACATCCTGTTTTTCACAAAAAAAAAAGGAAATCCTTTTCCTTCCCTCCTCTTCCTAAAAAAAAAAAAAAAAAAAAAACACACCAAACATTTTCTGAAACTCCTGTGATGAAAGCTAGAGTGATATTGTCATCATACTAGTGTAGTTCTCTGATGCAGTTCTCTGATCTTGTGGAGAATTCCTGTCTATCTTATGAGAAGGGACACAAGAATTTCTCCTACCCAATGATCGTTTGGTTGATGACCCTTAGCTGACCAGCTGTAAAGCCTTGCTGTCTTTCTCATTGAAAGAGTATCTCACACAATAGTTTGCTGCTTTCTGCTTCCCATTATGCCTGAATCCTGCTTATCTAAAGCATGTTTTTTCTCCATTGTCATTTGTTATTTAGCTGACTGGCCAAGATCCACCACTTAGCACAGTGAATGGGTTCTCCAGATTTGGGAGTTAAAATGCATGAGAAGTTTACATTTCTTCTTTCTTAGCGCATACTCCTTATATTTAATCACCATAGAGACCATTTCTCTACTGAGAGATTTCTCTTTCCCTGTCTTTTAATGAAGGCTGTAGCTTCTGAACAATGTTGCTTTCTTCTTTTTTCTTTGTTTTCTCCCCCCCCCCCAAAAAAAAAAAAAAAAATTAAACGTGGTATTATAATTCCTTTATAATACCTGATAGGAAAAACATCACAGCTAAATCATAAGCAAAGAGAGGATGTCATCAGTAGAGCTGATGAAGAATCAGATTTTTTTTCACTGTGAAATAAAATTTCCATGCTGTTATGAGCAAAACTCTCTTTTGGAAAGATTATTTTTACCGTTTTCCCAGGATACAGCTCTTGATAATAGTTATGTGTACTTGTTAAGTTATGCCTCAGAACTTGCCTGAATTTTCCATACACAGTTTGCAACTTAAATCAAAATGGGAAATAGCAGTGGAAGTCACAAAGAACTTTACTTGGCTCAAAGGCAAAATGAAATTCACTGAGTACGAAAATAAGATTTGATAAAAGTACAAATGTGATAGAAACAATTAGCTGTATTAAGTTTGTTAGTTATCTTTAGCAACACCAAAGAGAAGACTTGGATGCAGATAAATATTATTTTAAAAATCAAAAGAGCTAGTAAAAACATCAATGTTTAATTTCTGGAGATTGAAGGAAAAATGATGGAGATAACTTAGCATCTTACTTATGGTTCCTCCTAAAAATGGACAAAAATCTTCAAAAGTGTCTCACAGACACTTTTAAAATTACTTTTGTTTAAACATTTTATAAATATAACATCCAGTCTTTCCCTTCAAAAAGTGGTTTTCTTTTTTAAAAAATCGACTTCTTTTCTTCTTGAAAAGAGGGTATGATAGGATCCTGAGTTGGCAAGGTGGAACTGCCTTTTTTTAAATCAGTGAAAAGAAAAAAAAAAAAGAAAAAAAGTCAGCGATTTGAAGACTTCACATTTTTAATATACTGTTTTTAAAGCTCTAAGGTTGTATACATTGAAAGAATTGTAGGTGCCTAGCTCCATCATTTGTAACAAAATATACCAGATAAAGATATTATAGAACATATGGCAAACAAATATAATCTAGTAGCAACACATTGGAATATTTATCCCAAAATGTCTAACCTGGAAAATGAACCAGAACAGGTTTTGTTTCTCTTTATAGGTGTTCCAGTACTTACAAATATCTAACTACTTCCACCTTTTTACCTTTATATTCCTTAAGCCATATTCCCTCCATTGCTACTAATGGTGATATTATTAGGATGCTTTGTAGGTACTAGGACCAGAATTAATCAAAACAATTCTTTTTTCTTTTCACTGTTTACTTATATTGAAAGTGCAAACACCTGTGATGTGAATGTTCTGCACAGACCTTTGAACTTAAATGCAAAAATAACATTCTTGAATTGAGTTGTTCTACTAGCATTACTTTAAAAAATAATTTTTGTGATTCAATATATGTATTCTGAAAAGTGTTTGTTGCTTTGAATCAGTTGCTTATTTATTTTCCAAAAGTAAAGATGCACTGAATGTTAACGTTCGTAAGAAAAATGAAACATTCCAAGGTAAGGAAAACTTACAGAGGCTTATCAACAAAATTAATTAATAAAACACAATATATTGCACTATGCCTAGAATGATAAAGGAGGATATTGCACTGAGAGAATTTAGATGTGTGTTCGATGGGGGAGAGCAGAGAATTTGAAAGTATATTCAACAACAGAACGATGGTTTTATTCCCCCACTACCAGAATCTTTTAATGAGTATATGTATGGCTTGTGTACCTTCATTGCCTGTTTTATACATATAGAATTACATTTTTATTTATTTACCGCTGTAATAGTATGAAAAAAAATTAAACACCACGACAGCTAATTAAGTGATCAGAAAAAACTATCAATAAATATAATTCTTTATATAAATACTTTTAAAACAATATATTAATGTATATTTTGTTCTCTTTTTTTTTTTTTTTTTTTTCTTTCTTTCTCATTCTGTCCCCCTTTTTTTTGGCCATTGGTGCCTCTTGCTTTTTCTCCTTCCTGTTTGGTCAGTGGTTTTTGGCCAGTTTGTATTTTTCCAGACATCACTCCATGATGTAGTTGAAGTATATGATGGCCCAACTCTGCAGTCATCTTTGTTATCCTCTCTCTCAGGATCTCATTCAGGTATCCTTTAACAGAACTGTCATTAAACTGTTATTTATTTTTTATGAACCTAGAAAGATAGTGTAGTCAGAAAAAAAAGAAAAAGACAATTTTCATATTTTCTTAGATACAATTCAGGCTAATATACAAAATCAGGATTTTGAACTAAAAGCCTGATCACTCAAAACTTTGCATTAATGAATAAAAGGAAGCAAAATTGAATCTATTTTCTTTAGATATTTTTCCTTCTGATATTTAGCTATTATAGTGAGTGGTTTGGGCTTCTTACTCTGTGCCTTTATGACTTTTATCTAGTGAGCAATCTGAAATAGGCATTATATATTTAAAAGAGAAAGAAGAGTTTATTTGTAGCAAAGTAAAATTGTATAGATTGTGTGCACGTTGACTCTGTTAAAAGAGGTATGAGGGTTTGGTGGTTGGGTTTGTTTTTTTTTTTGGGTACAGGAAAAAAACAACAAATATTCCTAATAACTGTGATGAGTTTTAGTCCCTCTTTTCTACCATACAATGCTGCCAAAATAAAATATTGAAATCACATATATCTTGCAAAGTTTACTGAGGCAGAACAGGGTTTTGGGAGGGTTATTTCTAGCTGCAAAGACGTTGACAGACACTTTAAATGCTTCTTTAGTAAAAAGTGGTTATGATAGCTTTGTATTTGCTTTGTTTGAGTAGGTGAATCCCTTCCGTTGAGCTCAGGTAACCAGATCACGGTTAGATTTACTTCAGTTGGACCAATAACAGCTAAAGGATTTCATTTTGTTTATCAAGGTGAGACAACCTGGAAAGACGTATACATTTATTCTTTTCATCACAAATTGTAAAACATCAGAGAGGAACAGACCAAAAATGTAGAGGAAAGTACTAGCCTGTTAACAATATAACAAGTTTCACTATTCCTGCATGTTTTGAAAAATCTTTAGGACCATTCTTTTATCTCTATTTTAAAGCTTAAATCAAATATTTAAGAAGCATAAGAGAGGTTCCAAATTTAAGAAGACAGTTATACAAAGCAGCTGTTTCTGTTTGCTAATCTGGCTGACTAATGTTAGATCCATCTGGCTGCTCAAACTGGTTTATCTCTCAATTTACATATGAATAACTGTAAGTGTTATTACCTGTGGTTGAATCAGTGATCTTGCTGTTATTAAGATACTTCTCTCAGTTTACATTATTTGCCTTTTTATGGGTTAAACACAGAAATATTTGTACATCAATACTTGCAACTGCAATTCATTCTTTCATTAGATTTAAATCCTGATGTGACAGTCAGAATACACATTTAGAAATCCACAAAAATAAATGTAAATATCTATCTGACACAGAAATGTTATTTTGAAACCATGTATTAGCTGAATATTTCATAGTAGTATTTCTTTTCAGTGCCATTTTCGAGTGATTTCAGTGTGGATTTTATGCATTGCTTTTAATCTTGGCAAGGATATCAATGCTATGCTCTTCTAAATAGTAACTCAGACATCAAAAGTATGCAATCCGTATTGTGAAGATTCATTTGGGGATCATGAAAATGTTCTTAACTGGAAAATAATTGAATGTTAATTCCAATCATTTTGAATATTTGGGGCTCCAAATCTGTATTCCTCCACCAAATCTGAAATTAAGAATCCACAATTGTTTGTATGTTTGCAGCTGTTCCAAGAACAAGTGCAACACAGTGTAGCTCTGTGCCTGAACCGAGATTTGGAAAAAGGATTGGAAATGAATTTGCAGTTGGGTCATTAGTTCTTTTTGAGTGCAATCCAGGCTATATCCTCCATGGGTCAACAGCAATTAGATGTGATACAGTACCAAATGCATTGGCACAGTGGAATGATTCACTCCCTACATGTGTTGGTGAGTTCTTAAGGCTTTTTAATAGAACTAATTACTGCCTAAAGTGTAGACCATTCTCTCTAGCTGAATGTATTCCTTCTTTGTCATCAGTACAGTATTTTATTTTTGCTTACTTTTATTCATTTTCTTCTTCATTCAAGGTTAAGATTTTATTCCCCTTTCTACTCTAACCTTGCTGTGACATTTCATGAGTTTCCTGAGCATACTCTGCTGCTATAAAATATATGTTAGCTTCTTTTACATTAACATCAGTGACAGGCCCTGGCTATCCCTTAATCAAGACTCAGAAATATCAGTTTGTGCCCTGACTGCTTGCAAGACTAAGATGCTCTCACCTTGCAGATCTCAAACTAGATATTGCAAGCTATTAGAAAGAACACTAGTATATTTAAGACTGAGAAATAGTTATGCTGATATTTCATTGCTTGTCAGAAAAAAAGCAGTATTTTTTCAGAATAGAAAATATATTTTGTCTGGTTCTACTCATACGAGATTAAATTCTCAAAATTCAATTCTTAAATTAATGTGCATCCATTGACATTTATAAAGCTGACTTGTACCAACTGGAAATCTGGTGATTGTGCTGAAAAGCTCCACAGTAAAGAGATGAAATTCTAATGGTACATTTTTCCATAGGTTTATGTCAAGGGCAAATATGGCACATTTACATATTAAGTTTTATTAGAGTTTGGCTTGTTTTTTTATATGGAAAAAATCAGTTGTTTATAAATGAAGTTAAATTGGTTATCATTTGCATAGATGTTTTTGCAATGTATTCAAAGTTTTCCACCTATAACATCTGTTGCAGTATTGACTGCATTATACATTAATTTTGTGCAAATTGAAAACACTGAAAACTATTCATTTTGAGGATGAAGACATCTGAAGAACTCCATTCCCAACCAAAACAGTAAATATATATGTATGAGTTAAAGTTACTTTACTTTTCTTGACAGAGAACAGATTTTTTTATAAAAAAAGATCTTAACCCATTTCAAAAACCACATTATGATATTGACTCCAGCATTAAGAAACAGCATTAAGAACTACATAAGCAGAGTTTTAGATGAGTGGAGGAAAGGAAAATAGAGAACATTTTTTCATTAACTTGATTTGAATCTTCTGTGCTAATCAGCTGATGGTGCATGGTAGAGTCTGAGTGATTTTCAGTAAAATAAATTATTTTCTCCAAAATAGTAAAATTTTGATAGACATCAAGACTAAGTACCACTGAAGTAATATTAATAAAATATGATTAACCATCTATTATATGCAAATAATATTTATTTAGACTGTTTCAGACATGGGAATAGAACCACAATTTATATATCAATAAGAAGTTGAAGTATATAGCTATATTTCATTTATTCTCAGTGAATACAGTTTAATCAGTAGAGTTGTGCTATTTATCCCCTTGAAATGTATTCCCTTTGTTTTTCAGACATAACAACTCAAGAAAGTGTTGAAATAATTATTTTGGCCATTGATCACAATATATTATTGATATTTTAATATATGATTCAGTCTGTGGAAGAGAAAGCTATCTGTCTCTAGGCAAGCTGAATTGAGAAAGGGTTACAGGCCACCTTATGTGTGAAAATCACTGTGCCAATAAAGGTGATAAAATATATATGAGGTGAAAATTGCATTGAACTAAATCAGTTTAATAATTGAAGTGGTAGACATGACCATATTAAATTGCCTTAACTCTGGTGAATGCTTGAATATTTCCTTATAGATAGTAGACATCAATCATTGTGTCTGTTCATCCTTTTATGAGTAATTATTTAAGCACTTTAAGTGACACTGCCCTTTAGTTTACCCATGTAGTTCCGAACAGATTCTATCATTATATGCCACACAAAATGTTGCTACAGTATTCATTATTAAGATAAGTTGCATTCTCCTACGTATTTTCTAAATCCTCATATTTGTACCTAATGAAATCTGTTCAGAACTTAATAGTGTTGCATAGAAGTGATACATTAGCTTCTAATGGTTTTGATAAACCATCTCATCAATCTTTTCCATCAACTTCTTAAATAACAACAGAATATATGTATCATCTAGATTAAGCTGTAATATTCTTTGTCCCTGTCAGAGCATCTAATGATCTAGACAAGATACATTCAAGTTGAACATTCAGAAGAGAAACTTGATGGTACTGAATGCCTCTGTCCTATTTCATGCATAACACTTTTATTAATCCATGGGCATGGATATGATGAGTGCAGTCTTGCAAGCATTTAGCAACTTCTTTACTAATGTAATAGATCCATAGTCTGTAATGGGATAACTCACACAAGCAAAGAGAACAGTCAGGGAGTTGAGACTGGTGCTATTAATTATTCAGACAACAACAAAGTAGCAATATTAAGAAAGACTATCTTTTTTATGACACATTTTTATCTTTTCTACTAATACAATACATAACTGTTCAAACTTCATTCTTAACCCCTAAAAATAATACTTTTATTTTTGTAAGATTACTAGGAGACAATGGAATGGATTTTACTTACTTTGTTAAAGGTCAAATAAATAAGGGGAATATTAGCATGATTCTGTCAAGTAGAAAACTGACACAATTCTAATTTTTCTTTATTCTTTTTTGGTCATGTAAAAGAAGGTTTTTGAGACACAAGTTTTTATTTTCCTGAGATGAATATAAAATTTTTAGTGTAGCATAAATTTACAAAAGTTTTCAGCCATGGTATGCTGAATATTGTGCAAGCTTTGATAATAACTTTTCTCACTTCTGAAGCCTCATACTTAATTTCTTGCCTTGTGCATTTCCTTTCAGTGCCCTGTGGTGGAATTTTAACAAAGCGCAAAGGGACTATTTTGTCTCCCGGTTACCCTGAGCCTTATGACAACAATCTGAATTGTGTGTGGAAGATCACAGTACCAGAGGGAGCTGGGATTCAAGTAAGTATACTTTCTATTTGCTTGTTATCATCATGTTTAAAACTATTTTTCCTGATGCGAGAGCATGAAAAGATCATTTATTCATATATTTTTTTATCTCACTAATGATTCTTACAATGGAATTTATTGCACATCTTTTTATTCACGCAGCTGTTAAAAATTACAAGATTTACAAAAATCTTAAAAGATAGACTTGTAACTTTTTACTTAGAAAAAAACACCAGTAATTTAAAATGTGTTATTTCAATAGGTCAGTGACTCCTTGTAAGGCAGAGAAAATAGAGAGGCTTTCCTGTGATTTTTTTTTTCCCCTCTCCCAAAATGGATAAATCTCCTCTAACAGAGTGGAATTAAGTGGGTTGCTTCCATGAACAGGTTATATATGTTTTCCTAGAAACTCATTTATTTACTCTATAGTTATGGAAATTCATTGTGATATAAATATGCTTCAGTATGTTTCAATTTGAGATGGGAATTGGTCCTTTAAAATATTGTCAGAATTCTCATTTACTAAAATTTAGATTAAGAAGTTCATGGAACACATAGCAGAAAATTATCCATTAAGCTGAGTCATGTATATCTCACTCTTTAAGGTTCACTAAAGAAACTGGCAGAAATCTGGTTATTGGAAAGGCAGTTGAGTTTAATAAATTAGGACTTTTAAGCATCATCTGATCAAATTCCTAGCAAAATGCATATCAAGAAACCATGGTAGCAATTTTTCTATGTCTACCCTTCGTTCAAAACATAACTACGCTAGAAAACGAATAAATAAAGAGCTTTATTTCTGTAGGTAGAGATTTAACAGTGAAAATCAGGAAAACCATTGTGGACAGTTTATTAAATCTTTTTAATAAATTACATCACAGAGATTTTAAGGTATTCTACTGTGTCAAGAAAAGTTTTAAAAATAGTATGGGTTTATACTTTGCTACGTTATAAGCATTCAGAAAATCTATTTTTGCTTTAAATAACTAAAAATACTTAAGAAAAGTGTAAAAACTTTATGGAAGAACACAGAAACCATCATAAATACAAATTAAGTCCATACATGATAAGATTTATGAGTTTGGTTTTCAAAGCCACCCATTTCCATTAACAATAATATTTAATAACATAAATTAGTTTTGAGATTGATTTTGAGGAACAGTACTTGATTTAAACAGTTGACTAAGTTAGGATACTTTGTTTTGTGTATTTCTTATACAATCAGTAATGTAAGTTAAACACTAGGAGGATAACTCAGAGGGTTTAAATTAGACGTTAATTGGCTTTCTGACTTAGCCAGTCACTGTTACTTTTTGGAAGTGTTTATCTCTTATCACAGACTGAATTAGGTGATTAAATTACTAACTTTAATTTCGAATTATGTTTCTAATCTGCATGATATTCTTTTGCTCCAGAGTCATATTAAGTAGATATATTTACTGTTTGGTTTTTTTCCTGGTTCTCTTGAGGTTTTTTGCTGAGCTAGCAAATACCATCCTTCCTTTCTATTCTCAGTTACTAAATAAGTTATTCATTTATATTTGTATAAATGTAATGACAACAGGGCAGTTTCATGGACATACCTGTATGACTGTAATTAGATCTGTAGAACGTTTAGTATTGTCACTGAAGCAGGACAGTCATGAAGTGTGATATTTATGCTTGATTCTTTGTATCCTGTCTGATTTTCAGGGCTAGGTCTGAGGAAGATAAACTCCCTGATATAATAAACTGAATGCAGCTGATACAAGATCAGTAAGACAGAGTATACACCAGAAATCATCATACCATTTTTACTGTGTTATTTTTCACAACTATGCTTAGCTTTATATCTACTAAGGACATTAAAAAAAGACATTGGAATTGTTTGGGGTTTGTTTTTTTCACTTCATAGGAAAGAAAAGAACTGAATATACATATACAAAAATGTAATTATTACTGGGAAAATCAGCTACTTGAGACAACATTTGAAAACTTGGGTGACTGATTTTGTCCAACCTGAGAATGCACGCATATGCAGATACTCAAGATACTGTGATAGCTATCGGTTTTTGTGTTTATAGAAATGCATAAAATATCTGGACATTTTTCCTGACCAATATTTATTCCCTCAAAGTAACAAAGACACTTTTCCAGCTTTAAAGAAGATGAAAATAATATATCACCAATGTATATTCCTCTGTGAAATGTGTAGATGGAATTTTAAACTATTTAGGTATAACAGCTATCAATGTGCATGATTATGTTGTTGAATTTGTTGAAACAGTGATCAGATGTAAATACTGATCTGTCTCATACCAGACATTTAAAAGTAGATTTAGGTAAGTATGAAGAGTGTGCACTAACAACCTGCCTTCAGGCACCTAACTTAAATACCTTATATCAGGAAATTAATCTACCATGGTTCCTTATAAAGTTAGGGAAGAAAGGCACCTCGAATAGATGACTCAAAACAATTAATATAGACTCTGACTCTCAATCACTGCCTGAAGGTATGTCTGTCTATTTATTGACTGCATGGGAAGGTTAGGGCAACTAGCAACAGTTGTACTAAAATAAATGTTTTAAATTAGGTGTTTTATGATGAATATAAAAACTGCAGTCAGCAGCAATCTAGCCCTGAAAACACATAAAAAATTAGATAATTTGAAATTTGTTCTGAAAGTTTCCTAGATGCCTGCTCTTCCAATTCTGTATGTCTTCAGAAATATTCCTGACAGAGACAACACCCATACATTTCACCTAAAACCCTTGTGAACCAAGAAATGAACAGACAAGTCTTAAAGTTTTCTGAGAGACCAGATCCAGTGGACCCTCTGCAAGTATCTAAAACATGCTAATAGTCAGGGCCTCTGCATTTCTTCACTTTTTTAAGAAAAAAGTCATTCTTTGGCTGTTGTATCTGACCAATTCCTACAAAAAGTACAGTGTTTAAGACCCTCATCCAAGAAATAGGTAGCCAAACTGAACATTCGTTTTACCTAGAAGAAGGTCCAAGTCATATATTTCACCTAGAAAAAGAACTTCATTACCTATTTGTACTGGAACCAGTGCTTATTTCTTGTGCTGAAGTTATTCCATTTTGGAGAAAATAAAAGGAAGAATAAGTGAGGTGGAAGAACAGTAAAATAAGTACAATTCTCTAACTTAGTGTCTAAGGTATCGCTTTCTGAGAGTGGTTGGGGTTTCTTCTGCAATTCTGTCACTCTTTAATTGCTTTTCATTAAATGGTTATTTTACTAAAACAAAAAACTGCCAGACCCTCTCCCCTCCAAAACAGGACCAGGAACCTGTCATTTCTCTACTTTGTAAGGAGTGTTTTCACTGTATGAGAACAGATACAACCTCCCTCTTGCAGTCTATCTGCTTACCGTTTTGCATCTCCTTATGAGTGGAAGGATGTTGTTACCTCTGGAAGGAACGAAGTGAATGTTCTGCCTTTTGCTTGTAGCATGCTAGTGACTGCTTCTCCTCAGGAAATGAGTCAATGATGAAGTTAACCAAACACAGGAGGTTGCTCTTACCTGAAAGCAGAATTGAACATGGCAAGACAGATGAAACAGCGTGCATCACTGTGGGACTGTTTTCAGCCCTGGATAAACCAGAGAGAATCACAAAGAAACTGCAGTACTTGACAATACCATATTTTGTCTTCCCTTAAATGTCCTCCCAACAAGGGAATCATGTTCTATACCCAGATGATTTTCACAGTTGTGTTATTCATCAGAGGTAATATGTGGTTATCACTAAGGGTCACAGGACTTAGAAGTCTGAATTAGCAATTAAATACAAAAAAATGTTGCAACGCAATTTTATTCACTTAATGATGATTTTCTATTCTCTTTGACAATGAGAGCAAGACACAACTTTTCATGATTGAAAGCCACAGAGGCTACAATTTATGGCCATTTTTGTGCTTGAATACAGAGGGGAAGAAGTTTATGTTCTTTACCTCACGTTTTCTTCATAGGTGCAAGTGGTCAGTTTTGCCACAGAACACAACTGGGATTCCTTAGACTTTTATGATGGTGCTGACAACAATGCTCCAAGGCTTGGAAGTTATTCAGGTGACTGAGAAGATTTTACAATAAGTGTTTCACAGATTCAACTCTTCATTGTAAACACACAGCTCTTTCTAGTTCCTTTCTGTGTGTATGCATGTGTGTCTGTGTGTGTTTTTTTCTCCTAAAATCAACAACAGGTAGTATACTTTCTGTTTTTATCAGTCATCTCTCAGTGGATTTTCATAAAGCTGAATATTTAAAAATGTTAGAAATTAAATAAAATTCAGAGGCTCCCAAACTATATGTCTATTAATCTCATTTTATACCCACTGTTATAGTAGGGTCCAGAGATACAGACCTCTAAAAGAGATGCCTCTTGAAATTGTACATGACTAAAGGATGCAGTACCCTTATTTTAGATAAATGAGACAGTTCTGTTTGCCTTACTTTGTCTTGTTTTGTTTTGTTTTCCTTTATTCTACTTCATTCATGTGTAGAGAATGAGATCACAGACAATAGATTGTTGTCTTGTGCTGAAACACAAATAAATAATCAACCACATTTCTAAGAATAGACATACAAAATATGTTCAGAGCTGCTTGATATATTTGGCTGTTACATTTAAAATTATTCCAGTTACAGAATTTTCTCTTGCTTTTATGAAAACCCCGGTGAATATTTCTCCTTTTATGGATAAAAGCATGTAAAATTCAGGTGTACAGTTCACTGGGCAAAAAATTGGCTGGATGGCCAAGCTCAAAGAGTTGTGGTGAATGGAGTCAAATCCAGTTGGCGGCCAGTCACAATTGGTGTTCCCCAGGGCTCAGTATTCAGGCCACTTCTGTTTAATATCTTTATCAAAGATATGGATGAGGGGATCGAATGCACCCTCAGTAAATTCGCAGACGACACCAAGTTGGGCTAGCGTGTTGATCTGCTGGAGGGTAGGAAGGCCTACAGAGGAATCTGGATTGATGGGCCAAGGCCATTTGTATGAGATTCAATAGGGCTAAGTGCTGGGTCCTGCACTTGGACCACAAAAAACCCCATGCAATGTTATAGGCTTGGGGAAGAGTGGCTGGAGAGCAGCCTGACGGAAAGGGACCTGGGGGTGTTGGTTGACAGCTGGCTGAATATGAGCAGGCAGTGTGCCCAGGTGGCCAAGAGGGCCAATGGCATCCTGGCTTGCATTAGAAATAGTGTGGCCAGCAGGACCACGGAAGTGATAGTGCCCCTATACTCGGCACTGGTGAGGCTGCACCTTGAATACTGTGTTCAGTTTTGGGCCCCTCACTACAAGAAGGGCATTGAGGTGTTGGAGTGTGTCCAAAGAAGGGCAATGAAGCTGGTGAAAAGTCTAGAGCACAAGTCTTATAAGGAGCGGCTGAGGGAGCTGGGTTTGTTTAGTCTGGAGAAGAGGAGGCTGAGGGGAGACCTTATCACTCTCTACAACTACCTGAAAGGAGGTTGTAGAGAGGTGGGGGTTGGTCTCTTCTGCCAAGTAACAAGTCACAGGACAAGAGGAAATGGCCTCAAGTTGTGCCAGGGGAGGTTTAGATTGGGTATTAGGAAAAATTTTTTCATCAAAAGGACTGTCAAGCACTGGAACAGGCTGCCCAGGGAAGCGGTTGCGTCTCCATCCCTGGAGGTATTTAAAAGATGTGTAGATGTGGCATTTAGGGACATGGTTTAGTGGTGGACTTGGCAGTGTTAGGTTAACGGTTGGACTTCATGCTCTTAAAGGTTCTTTCCGACCTAAATGATTTTATGATTCTATGATAATATAAATTTATATTAGACCCTGCTTCCATGAGTGCTTACAGTTCATATGTCTGATACTGTGGTGCACTGAAAATGTAATAAAACTTTTATAGGGACATATATCTGATAATACCCATGGTGACAAAATATGGTGAAATTGGTTATGTGACCTCTTTCCCCCTCCCATCCTCACTCCCCCCTTCCTCCCTTTCTCTTTTTCTCTTTCTCTCTTTTCATACACGCACACAAATTTATGTATGTATTTATTTCAGTTTCTGTGCATTCCAATAATATTTTGATTTCTCTTTTCAGGAACAACCATACCTCCACTTCTCAACAGCACATCAAATAATCTCTACCTAAATTTTCAGTCTGATATCAGTGTTTCAGCTGCTGGATTTCATCTTGAGTATACAGGTAATGCAGAAATGTTCAATTAATCAAGAGTGCTTGCTGGTTGCAGACATCAGGTGTACCTAAACTATATGAAAGAGGAATGTTCAGTTCTATTGCACATAATGAGATACATACCATTACTTCAAAGTCATTGGCAAAATCCTCATTTAATTCCAAGGGAGCAAGATCAGTCCTGAAACCTGTACTGTAAGGGCTGGGAAGTTTAGTTTGTCTTACTTCCACCTTTAATTTGGTTTTGCTCACTGAAAAGCTTTTCTGAACATACAGCAGTCAGGAGTAAATGCAGATATGCTCATGTGACAATCCTTATACCAAGATATAACATATTTGTATAACTGCTGCAGGCAAAGCCAGCATAATGATTTGGGTGATTTCAATTTAACTTCTTTGCCAATTAACAATTAATTGCGGATTCTGGTATTGAACAAAAATAATAATAAACAAATTCTTAGAAAAACTCCTCTGCTTCCCTCCAGACATCTCCCCATACACACACTTCTTTGTTTTCCCGTGCCCTTGCCCCACACTACACTTTGTCTCTTTGGTGAGGCAAGGGCAGCGCAGCAGATTGGGTCAGTGTCATGTGGTTCCACCTTTCAGTGCCTGCTCAAGTGGACACTTGGGCTCCAGTCCCTGCTCAGCCAGCTGCTTTGGCTGCAGCCTCTGCTCAGTCACTCTCTTGTGTCCATCCTCCTCCAGTGAGGTCTCCTTTCTCCTCCTGCTCTGGCTTTGTTGTTCCTTTTCTTGGTGCTTACCACTTTTTCTTAAATATGTTTTCACAGAGGCACATCTGAGTGGTTCAGAGGCACCACAGACTTCTCTGGTGGGTGCAGCTGTGTCCTGCGGTGGGTCCGTTGGACCCGGCTGGAGCTGGCTGGAACCAGCTGTGTTTGCCACAGTCCCTGGTCTCTTCCCACAGATGCCACCCTTGCAGCCCCACCCCCCACCACCCCCAACAAAATCTGCAAATGATGCCCAATACAATAATATATGTACTATATAGTATGTATTTTATATATATGTGTAGGACATGAAAATTAATCACTCTTAGAGAAAATGAGAGAATGAATAAACTGAAAGCAGCTGTGCTTCTTAACTAACTGACAAATGCTGACAGGTTGGTTAGAACACAGCAAAATTATTTCAAATGTTTTTCTCATTACTCAGTACCTCACCAGTAGAAAAAGATATAATTATGAATATACTTTCTGTCTGAATGAGATTGCCTTAGCTGACTGCCAGGAATTCTGGTAGTCTATAACATTTTGTTGCAGATTTTTTTTTTCTCTTCCCAGCTCTGCAGTTTCCTTTGCTCATATTGGTTCTGGTGTCTGATCTGCATAATTGTGTCACTGTAATTTCTTGTCAGTTTTACAGTATGAAAATCCCATGCTCTGCTTGTCTGATCAGCCAGTCGGAGAACACGGCCTTGCAAAATTGCTGCCTGATCACTTGTCTATAACTAAGCATTAGTTATAGGTTAGAATTATCCTGCCATTTCCTTGATATACAGATACTCTCCCAGCTGCTTACAACCTCAGAGGGTAAAAAACTGCAGGAAGTTATGAAAAAGAAATTAAAATGAGACTGAATCCAGTGAAAGTGAAAACACATCTGTGTATTCCTGTGTCCAAATAACTGAAATGTGTAATGTACTGCTGGTATACAACTTTCACTGCTAAATAAAGAAAGAATTCACAGCATATCATTTAAAGTATTGGTCTGTGCCAAGAACAATAGCTGTATATGTGTGCATGGATTTATACAAAGGTGCATGTGTGAATCTGTACGTATGTAATATGTTTTCTATGTGAATGTATCCCAAAGTATATGCTGAAAATTTGTGATTCAGGAAAGATTATTGATATCCCTCAGTAGATACCCAATTAACCAGTAGCTCAGTAAAATACGCTATTTTACAAAATTAATAATTAATTAACTTTTAATGTGCAGGTGATAGAGATATATGATTAAAACATCATATATGAAAATATATTTGAGATGGAGTGAGGAAATTGCAAAACAATGTCTAAACCTGTAATCTTTATTGGAAACAAATGTAAACTTTAACATCAAAACCTTTGTAACAAGTAAAGAATCGTTGTTGGAGAGTAAACTATGATGACTTCTGAATTAAGATTTTCTGTGATATGTGATAAATTTTATAAATATATTCTCTAAAATAAACATAAATTATTGTGCATGTGTGGGAATAATTGAAGTAAAATCTATGGTATTCAAAGTGCAGAATAGGATTAAGTGCCCATAATAACTCCATAAAATCTGTGGAGTACAAAATCTATAAACTGTAAATAAGAAAAATAAAATAGAAAATATTGTCAAGATTATTTTGAAGTTTAAAATAGAGGTACATTGTAACTAAATTCCTATACTTCAAATTGCAAAATAATGAAATTATTTTGTAGAATAAATGTGGAAAAATGTAAAGTGTTAGGCATCCCTGTTTGTTTACCATTCTCTGGCTTCCAACACAGAACTAAAGCATGGTTTCAGAGCATGCAATCTGGATTCCTGTCATGCAGAACTAAATAGGAATGTGTGCTTCAATATCTCAGCTAATACTTTCAGCCACTAATGGACAATCAGCCTATAGGACCAGACTAACTAAAGCTAATAATGATAAAACCCTTTAGTTTGGCACTTAGTATGGATCTTGGGTCCTAGGCACCAGCTGTTTCAGTCCATAGATCCATGACTATTACTCTGCACTACTCGGTAAGACAGACATAGTCTCTCTTACCTGTGAATTGGAGGAAAGTTGTGGATTTGTTGTTTTTTGTTTTGTTTTGTTTTGTTTTTTTATCTGTAGCTTAATTATTTTTCAAGAAGAGACTATGGAAATTCTGCATTGGGTTGAATTATGAATTTGATACCAGAGATTAAGCTAAGGGACAATACTTTCTCATCATTGCTGGAAGGAAGACAACAGACACTGTATCTTGTCTGTTTTCTGGATTTTTGTCTCTTGCAGCTTTCTGCAACGGAGAGACAGGAATTTTTGTCAGAATTCCAGAACTCACAATACTGCTGTATTTCTACTGAAATTTCTCCAGAAATGCATTGATCAGAACAGAGTTCACTCTCCTCAGTTGTGTTGGTCATCTCTGACTCTCAGACAACTCTTCCTGCTCCAAAAGTTGTGATTACGTTTTTAGAGATAGTAAATAGAAAGTAATGGCCACATTTAATGCCAGTGTTTCATACATTTATTACATTTCACTGGAGCCTGTACTGACAGAGGTCATCATGAGGAGTCAGCTAAATTAAAGTCTTCGTCTTTGAGGTATCAGTGCAGAGTTCTCATTGAAAATTACATCAGAGTTAAATATTTATATTAAGCAATTTTCAAGTCAGTTAGCCATAAATATTTTTTGTTCAATAGGTAGTGCATCTTCCAAGTCTATTTCATGTATTCTAGGATACATGAGTCTGAGGGGAAGTGCACCTCTATTGTCAAAGCGATTATTTTTTCATATTTTTTCAATATTTTCAATATTTTTCATATTTTTTTCAATAATTCCTATTGTAACATTCTTATTATAACATACAGTTTATGTGTTCCAATGCATACCTTAAATATGAAAATATATTGCATCAACTGAAGTATGTCACCTAAAAGCACCACAGAATGGTTTCTTAAACACATACATCATGTTTTTATGTTTTATGCCACTATAGATCTTAATTTAGTCTCATTTTCTCTAACTAAAGTTTTGCTAATTAGGTAATTGATTATGCTGTATAAATAGTAGTAATATACTTTAAGATTAGTTGAGTTTGTCAGATTCCCTCTACATAACTTCTATAATACTCAATATCTATTTAAAATCAGTAAAAAACATGACAGACTAATTTTCATTCTAAAATATAATCCCTAGAAATCTATGTATTTAAACTGTATAATGTATAATTCTAACATCATAAATATAAAAACATTTCCATAAAATTACAGTTATAACTCTAAAAAATTAAAAGGGTTATTACTTTAAGACTTCTGTAGTACCAGAGTGCATTATCCGAAGTTTCATTGGTAACTTTTTATATTTAGAGCCATAGGAGCTGTTGGAGAAGGGTGAGACAACATCAAATAGCTTCTTTTTCTTTATATACAATTATTCTTATCTAAAAATTAGAAGACACTGGAAGTATGTTTTCAATGAATGCCTATGTTAAAATCTCTTTTCTTTCTAATGCTGTTGCTCATGAAAGTTTAAAAATCTAACACATTATACTGAGATAGTAGTATAAAGTGGTTCAAGGAACTAGTCATGCACCACAAATGAGTCAATAATAAACAGAGTGAAGTTTATGAATAAATTTATGATTTCACCTGAATAACTATCATGACACTCTAAAGACACAAGTTCTCTGACTAGCCCTCAGCTGGGAAGGCAGCAAGCCCTGTTATGTTTCAGACATTGTAAATGTTCAAGAAGTATTTTTTTCCAAGAATTATTTTATTAATTGAAGTGAGAGAACAATAGGATGAATACCTGTGATGTTTCGAGCTGTTAAGATACCTACTCTGAGAAAGGCATTTAACTGAACTCATTTCACTTTGCATGGCCTGAGTATTCGCATAGTAAGGTTTTGCATTTCAGATGAAGGTTCAGTAATTGGAAGCTGAAAACTCCTAACTCTTTCCTTAACTGTTCAAAATATATTATAAGCACTCATCTCTGTAAGCCAAGTACTACTGTTCTTTTGCATTTGTACTTTATACATGAGCGGGATAACTGTCTGGATCTCTGAAATATAAAAAGTGGATCTAAGCCCATCAGCCATTTTCAAAATAGATTCTTTGGTGTTCTTTTTGTTTGCAGTTTGAGAAGAGAAAATAAGAATTTGGAAGATAAAAATAATCTGTTACGTAGAAATAGGTTGCAAAATACTTGCATCATTTAGTACATGGCAAATATAGGATCATTATGGGATCAGTAAGTGTGTGATCCATATATACAAAAGTATTATTGTCATAGAGGAAGGAACATTACATCCTCTTCTGTGAAGCTGCAGAGGAGACCCCTGAAATAAATACTACCTTTTTCAAAGTAGCAGCATTCCTTTCCACACAAGATGATGCAAGCCAGTATTGCATATTGTGGAGAACATCTTGTTGCCAAATTGTCTAAGTTGATTAATAACAAATATAAAATTAAAAAAAAAAAAAACAAAAACAACACAAAGTTAACAGTGACCAAAAGTACTGAGTAAAATGGCTCAGGTTGTGGACCTGTATTAGTTATTTCTGACTCCAATTAACAGATATCTGCAGTAAAAAATACATTTTTACCTCTCATTATTGTTCTCAGCAATGAAAATAAGGACTGCAAAGGCATTAAGGATTTTTTTCCAATTTAGGATCGAATTATGTTTTATAGCAGGAAGTTTATATTGCCATGGTTCTGAGTTTTACTTGTATGAACAGACTGTAGGTTCCAATGATTTTAGTTCAAAAAGTTTTTCTTTTAATATAGTTTTATATAAAGTTTCATGTGCCCAATACATTTTAAAGAACAGTAATTACAAACTAGATTATCAGTTTAATGTCTACTTTCTAAATGCCAGACATTCAATTTGAGTTTTTTTGCACTTTTACAATACAATGTTATTGTAAAATTATGGTAGTAAAAACTACTATTGATGCACAAAACATGCCTCATAGACAAAAAATAATGTGTATGCTTTATAAATGCCTTAGAATTTGTATTAGCTTTCAGCTTTCATATACTATAAAAATACTTCATTGTAAGGGTCTTCAAAAAATAATTTTTACTTAATGAGATTCTTACTTGAAGTGATCAGTTACATTAGTAAGTTTTTAAACATGCAGAGATTGATTATATATTGAAGCAGTGCCATTGTTGAATCCTACAACATTTCCCTATTACCCTATGTACTGATGTTTAGTTGCTTAACAGTCCTAGCTTCACAACTAGTTAGGGTGTAGGCAGAGAGAGTAACTGAGCTGCTTATATTTAATGTTACACATATTTGTATATCCCTCGATCTTCCTAGGTAGATGTGATGAAGAATTTATTTATTTCCCTTTTTTGTGACCAAGAAAAAAGCATATGGTGTCTTGGCAAACTAGCTTCTATTGCAATAGAAGAGATACCTAGATATTTCATTAAAATAACAGACTCAGTAAAATCTGATGTAAATATTTACTCTGTGTGTATGTGTGTCTGTGTACATGAAAGGAAGAGTAGAGTCAGACCTATGATGGACTGAATGCAGGTAAGCAGTTATAGTTTGCATGGGTTTTCCTGTGTTTTGCACTTGGTGTAGTATCGGCCAGCATCCCCGGGAACGGATTCTGGGAAAGGAAAGTGGGGGTGCCCCCAGTTT
The DNA here is from genome assembly GCF_965183815.1 of Platalea leucorodia. NCBI lineage: Eukaryota > Metazoa > Chordata > Aves > Pelecaniformes > Threskiornithidae > Platalea > Platalea leucorodia. Next base: position 18,290,944 of record NC_138823.1, read on the forward strand.
GAATTAGGTAGGCTGTAATTAGAATTGAGACTGGAGGTGGAAATGAATGAGTCTCAGCCAGGAGATAGTGGAAATTTAGAGAAGACTTTGAGTTGAGACTGCAGATTTTTGGGAAGTGTTTGTTGCCACTCTGATTATTTCTTTCCTTTTACTTTACTCAGGAAATAAGGTTTTTCTCCTTATGTAACAGTCGTTCCAAAATAATATACCACTTACTTGTCCACAGACAAACTGCTGGTACCCAAGAGCTTCCTAAAACATATCAATACAGTGTGCCTATGTACAGTGTGCACTGAAGTTCTATGTGAATCTAAAACTAGGTTTTATGTTCCTTAGAATGTCTAAACTTCTCAATTTTTCACAGCTATAGGCTTGGACTCTTGTCCTGAACCACAGACACCAAGCAATGGGATCAAAATTGGAGACAGATACATGGTTGGAGATGTGGTGTCTTTCCAGTGTGATCAGGGTTATTCTCTTCAGGTGAGCCAAGTTTCTAATTTCAAATGGTGCCTTTTAGTTCCTTAACATGGTTATATTTGAGTTTGTCAATATGAAATGGACACTGAACTCTTCAGGAGTTGTGAACCTGTGATAAGCTTGCAGGACTGGCAGGCTTTTCTGCCAAATATTAAATTAACAGCCATCCAAATATTCTATCAGAAGTGTACGGCTCTGTGCTTCCTCTGCATTAGTGATTATAGGTTGTTGTCTATTTTTGATGGCATCTTTGGTATTCATAGCTGAGCTATGTAGTGTTGGCAAATTAAGTTAAATCACTTGATGAGGAATTATCAATACTTCTCTAGGAACAGGAGGAAAAAGAAAGTGAGTGAAGAGGGGGAATAAGAACAAACAAAGGGAAAGGAAATAATTGTTTTTCTCAGTAAATCAGATAGTGACAGTTATTTTATTTCAGTAATTTCTTGGGGGTTTTTATCCAAAAAGGTTTTCAAATGTGCGTCTATTTCTGCCAAGCAAATTTGCTATGCTCTTGCATTAGCAAAAGGTATAACTAGAGGCAATGCAGTAATTGTAAACTGTGACTAATTTGCCTCTTTGAGTTACTTAGCATATATAACCAGTAGGAATCTGTCTGCCTACAGGAAAGGTCTTGAAAATATTTTCAAAAATTTGTACAGTTACACCATAGAACCAAATACAAAACTAAGTATTGTTTCCACTTGAGACACTCCCCAAAAGGACTAAGGTTCCAACTGATAAGTTACTGTTTTGAACAACTTTTTTTTTTCTCATTTGTGACTCTGCAGACTATAGAGTCTCCACTTTATCTAGCTCTTTGAGAGCGTAAAAAGAGAGAAAACAATCACATTACCTATGTATAGTAAAAATAAAAGTCTTAAAGGGAGAAAATGTTTTGTATTTAACAGCACGTGATTAACCGCTAATGGAATTATTGATACCTTTGGAGTAAATTAGCAAAAGGATAACTTACCTGCCTTTCTTTCTTCATTAACATCAGTCTAGCCTGCAACACATGTTGATGAGTGTCAGACTAACTAACTGAAGTTTTAAAAATGTTAATAATTTCAAACATGTATTTTACATAATTCTGTGAAGACCTAAATACTGGGGTCTTATGTACTACATGAAAAATAGAAATTGAATTACTTTTACTAAAAATATTTTTTAAAAAGCTACAGTTTATATGTTGTGATAGAAACTAAATAAAATTGTCTGCTTCCAGATCTCAACTGCTGTTTGGATTTGGGACCTGTATCCAGGTTTCCCCTTTAAGACGGAGTTCCTAGTCATGTGTGCAGCCTTCTAGTATTTCAAGAATAACTGAAATGTTCTGTGATTGCAGCTCTGACAATGACTATTGAAGTTTACTTCTTATGTTGCCTGATTTTAGCTGGTCATTCTTGGGACCAACCTGTCAATAATTTTTTTCTTCTTTATTTTAATTTCATACTTAAATATAAATGTGTGAGCAGACAAGCCACAGCAAATGGCTGAAATAAAGAAAATATAAAGAATATTGGAGCATAGACTGTGCAAACACATATGTAAAACCTCTTCCCTCCATATTATTTTTCTGGCTTATACCCTATGACTTTGCCGCTTCATTTTTTTTTTTTTTATTCTAGCAATGAGTCGATATGCCTACTTGCACTATGGAGAAAGTGTGTTTATCTCTCTTCTAGGAGAGAAAAAGAATGGGTTGCAGACTGATGAATAAACTACTCACAGTTATCCTGGATGCTTTAGAGATACTTGGTTCCCTCAAATGCTACAGGCTCTGAATCGATAAGGAGATTTAACATGAAAAACTAACTTTTCTTTTCATATGAGGGTTGAACAAACAGGCCAAAAGCTACTGAATTTTTTCTACTAGATCATCTTAAAATGTGTACTGTCTGGTTTTGCAAGATATCCTAAGTACAGTTTTCTCTTAAGGTTTTTCATTTTCTTTTGCTGTCTTTGAAAGACAATTACAACTACACGAGGCTGATGAACAACACAGAGGGTCACTCTGGTGGGTCTTGGAACATATCTGTAACAGATTGCCTTGAAATCATAGCACTTCACCTGTTGTAAAGGGACACATGTTGTAAAGGGAGTCCTTAAATATCTCAGCTTTTGGCAACTTAAGCCAACTGTTTCAGGGGTGAGGGTAAGGACTGCATTTAGAATAGGTATTATGAATTTAAGATGTAAAGTCAGTACTGTATAATGTATGTAGTTCATATCTTTTCATCATATTCCACAAATTATGCAAAACAATACTATGTAAATATTGCTTCCATTAGACCTTTAGTTTCTAGACCCTTGGTTTATACTAAAGCTGGTATTATAGAATTCAGCTGGATACTGTTATGCAGTTAGAAACAATATTAAGAATACAAACACAATCCTCTTGTGGGCTAACAATCACATAGTTAAGATTACAGTCTTCTCTGCTATAGTGAAGGTATGATACGATTCACAGTGTACAATATAAATGTTATACGTTATTGTTTTTCTATATTTTGATGATGTTTTACATTTAAATTATTTTTGTTGAGATACTAATGATGTGCCATATATTGTATATTTTTTATTATATGAATTAGCAAATATTGTGTCATTTTAGGGACACTCACACATCACCTGTATGCCTGGACCAGTAAGAAGATGGAATTATCCGATTCCAATATGTTTAGGTATGTTCAGCATACATAAACTTTCTTAAATATGCCAGAATAAGAAAGCCAGAGAACTCAAAAATAGAAGATACTTATAGGGGAAAGAACAGAGAGAACTGGAAGAACTTAATTAAAAGTGAAAATAGTCAAATTAAGCTGAAGATTTTCAAAGTATACTTCACACTTATTTTGACAAACCTTTTCTGAAGTGTCCAGTCAGAAGAAGAAAGAATGAAATATCATAGAATCATAGAATCATAGAATCGTCAAGGTTGGAAAAGACCCTTAAGATCATCGAGTCCAACCGAACCAAATATGTTCTAGGCAGAACCTATCATCAATTCACTATCAGTGAAGAGAACTCCAGAGACCCTTGCAAACATAATTTATTTATTTATGAATCATTTCCACAGCAATGCGATGACTATTATAGAAAATACTAAAATAGAAATAGCATTACAGTTTCATCTCCAATAAGTTCAACATAAGGCATATCTGCCCAATTTAAGAAGATGATACATTATTTTTCAAATTAAGCTATATACATGACCATATTAATACTGTTGGAAAAAGCGCTGAAATCCTGCCAGAAGCCCAAATGAAACATTTGAAGTGCATTTAAACATGTTCTCTTTATGTGATGAATAAATGTGAGGGTTGTAAAACTATTTCCATTTGTATTCTCTTTCACAGAATAGAAATGCCTTTTTGTTTGGGTTCCCTAATGGCAAAAGTTATCTGTATTTGTATCTTGAATGTATGGAAGGTAGGATGCTGCAGATCTCATTAAAGATTTTATCCTTTGCTTTTCTTCAAGACAGATTACGTGTCCTCTTGAGCTGCCTCACATAATCCTCTTCTTAATTCTGTGAGGTTTTAAAAACCTCCTATGAGGTACCAAGCTCCCTCAGCTTAGAATTTATAAATATTCAACAAGATTCAGATATTTGTAAGAATTTTTTCAGGAGTTAGTCTTCACTTTCCATCATTATGCATTAACATATGTCTAGGAAGTCTGATATGATAATTACACTGATCTATGGTAAATTCTGAAGGCAAAGATGCTGTGCTAAAATTTTAGGGCTTTTATTTCCCTTTTTTTCCTTCTTTTTTGCAAGTAATGATTTTTAATTGTGTTTCAAAGGATGTAGCAGCTGTTAATTGGACAAAACTGTTAAAAAATTGTATTTACCATAATTAACAACTTCAAATCTAATATTGAAGTGTAAGTTACTTTATTCACTGATGTCATGCCTGAAAAAAACTAAAATGAAGTTCAAATATGGATTTAGTTCAATTTCTGGAAATATGTGTATGTGTACGTTTTCTGAGTCTGCTTCTTTTATGTTGGTTTTAGAACAGCAGGATATAAATGCAGTTTTTAAAAGGTCTCTTGAAGTGCTTTGAGTACAGAATCTTTTAAAAATACATTATTATCTTATATTATTCAGTTGCTCCTTTACAAACTAATCTGGAATTGTGTCAGTGTTGCTATGAGCTGATGTGTGCCACTTGCCTATTCACAAGGGTGGTTCAGGCAGATAGAGTGCAGAGTAAACATCTATTCTCTTTTCAGGTGCATGTGCCCCTCAAATTAAGACCTAGTCAATTCAGAGAAGATACATATGTTTAAAGCACCTACTTGTAAATTACTTTGTTACAGATATTTAGGGGTAAAAGAATGTTTGCGCACTTTTTGAAATATAAACCTAGTTATTATTATATTATTAATGCTGGAAGAATCTTCAATATTCTGGATTAATTTTTAGCGGATTCTACTCCTCTGAAAAATGTCTTTGCTTTTTTTTGCAGCACAATGTGGTGGTGGCATGTCAGACTTCAGCGGAGTGATCCTCAGCCCTGGGTTTCCTGGCAACTATCCTAGCAGTTTGGATTGCACATGGACAATAAAGCTGCCTATTGGTTTTGGTATGTGTTCTTTCACAGATTATATTTGTTGGTGTTTTAATGGATTCAAAACACTGAACACAGATTTTAAAATATTGTGAATATTTATCCTGGTAAAAAAAGGAATTATAATTTATTTAAAGAAGTTATCAGAGCCTTAAAAGAAAAAGAATAGAAAAACTACAAGGTTCTTGTTTTTTCATTTAACATATACTACAATTTTCTGATAAAGACAAAGTTGTTTAATTAGAATTAAGCACAATTTTCTAACTTAACAGGCTTGATTTCTCTTTGTGAGGTCATAAACCCAACAAAAACAAATAGCTATCACGAATATTTTAAACTAAGTCAGTATCAGTTTAGAATAAGTTAAAGCTATATTTGAGTTCATTATTTTATCATTAAGCTTCTTTGCATATCCTAGGTGAATATCTCAGCAGCATAGAAAGGTTCTTGGAAGAGACCTCTAGAAGCCTCCCACTCAAAGTTGTCAAGCTTCCCACTCAAAGTGAAATTGTCAGTAACACTAAATCAAGTCCACTACGACTCGCAGATGCTTCTCAGCAGGGTTCCTACTCACCTAATCAATTCCCAGCCTGTACCAACAGATAAGGATGTTGTGCTCATATGCAGAACTTTGCACTTCTTGTGCAAACCTTTAAGAAGGGTGTGTTTACTCAGGTCTCAAGTTTTTCAGTGTTTCTCTGGATAGAAGTTGTGCCATTTGGTATATCATCCATGTCCCCTAGTTAAGTATCCTCCACATATTTGTGAGGATGCATTCTCATTATCCAGGTCTCTCATGAAGACCTTGAATAGTGTAAGCTCCCATATCAACCCATAGAATGTTGTACTTGTTACTGGCTACCAACTGGACCTTGAATGACTGATTATCACTCTTGGAACCTTAAAGTTCCATTAATTATTAACCTACTTCCTCTCCATTCATCAAGTTCATATATGTTCAGCTTCCAGATGAGAATGCTATAGAAGATTGAGTCAAAAGTCATAGCAGAGTAAATTATATCCACCATTCTCCCTTTGTCAGTTTAATCATAGAAGAAAATCATGATTCATCAATTGTGATTTTCTGTTAGTAAATCCATGTTGACTGCTCCTGAGTTCCTTTTTGTCTTTTATGTGTTTGGAAATTACCTCCAATTAGACAAGTTCCATAATCTTTCTGTGGACTGCAGTGAACCTGCAGTTGCCATTGCCCAAGTCCTCTTTCTTGTCTTAAAGGTATATCTTCAGACTTTTCTGGTCACCAGTGCTTCTCTCATTCACCATGATTTTGCATAGGTAATATCAGCATTTCAATTACATTGGCTAACCCCTTGAGCAACTTTGAGTGGATCCTATGTATCTATCATTGCAAAATCTTTATTCAAAGCTAGCCAATACAGTCATCCCATCTAATTTTTTATACTTGTGGCATGCTGTTTTTTTCAGACATGCCTCACTGTTTTCTATTTTACACTTGCCATCTTCTGTCATCTTCTTTGCTTTATGATACAGAATTTCTGGGTCTTCCACAGTAACTGAATGTGACATCCCAAATAGTTTTCCCTTCTACATCTGTTCAGATTTTTTCTATCTTCTTTTGAAAATCACTTCTGTGATCTTTTCAATTATAAGTCCCGTGAGCCTGGTTCACTTATTTAAATGAAAGCCAATTGTTGTGCATGGTTTGTTTAAACTGAATAATATTAAACATTCAGTAACATTGACTTATCAGAATCTATCTGTGGGAAATACATTATATCAGGATAGGGATTTCCATATAGAACTGAATTGTTATGTTTGTGTTTTGTTCAAAATTCACAATATTCAAGTCAATAATTGGGTTTTTTTATATTAGCATTTTATAGAAATAGCATTGATATTTTAATTTTTCCATTACCCGAATTTTAGATAGCTTGATGTGACAGCTTCTAGTGTTTCATCATTAGAAATGTGAAGGCCCAGCTAGAATTTAAACTGGCCACCACCATTAAAGATAACAAAAAAAGTTTTACAAATATATCAGCGACAAAAGGAAGGCCAGGGAGAATCTCCCTCCTTTGTTGGATGCGGAGGGAAACTTTGCCAGGAAGGATGAGGAGAAGGCAGAGGTACTTAATGCCTTCTTTGCCTGAGCCTTTAATAGTCAGACTGGTCATCCTTGGGTTTTCAGGCCCCTGAGCTGGGAGATGGAGATAGGATGCAGAATGAAATCCCAGTTGTTCAAGAGGTGGCAGTCACCAACCTGCTCCTCCACCTGAATGCTCACAAGTCTTTGGGGCCAGATGGGATCCACCCGAGGATCCTGAGGGAGCTGGCAGAGGAGCTTGCCAAACCACTCTCCATCATTTATCAGCAGTCCTGGTCAACCGGGGAGGTCCCAGATGACTGGAAGTCAGAAAATATGACACCCCTCGACAAGAAGGGTCGGAAGGAGGATCCAGGGAACTACAGGCCTATCAGCCTGACCTCAATGCCAGGGAAGGTCATGGAGCAGATCATCTTGAGTGCCATTACGCGGCACGTGCGGGACAACCCGGGGATCAGGCTCAGCCAGCATGGGTTTATGAAAGGGAGGTCGTGCTTCACTAACCTGGTCTCCTTCTATGACAAAGTGACCCGCTTAGTGGATGAGAGGAAGTTTGTGGATGTTGTTGACTTGGACTTTAGTAAGGCCTTTGACAGAGTCTCCCACAGCATTCTCCTGGAGAAGCTGGCTGCTCATGACCTGGATAAGTGCACTCTGAGCTGGGTTGAGAACTGGCTGGACGGCCGAGCCCAGAGAGTGGTGGTGAACGGAGTCAAATCCAGTTGGCGGCGGGTCACAAGTGGTGTTCCCCAGGGCTCAGTGTTGGAGCCGGTCCGGTTCAACCTCTTCATTGATGATCTGGATGAGGGGATTGAGTGCACCCTCAGTAAGTTTGCAGATGAGTCCAAGTTGGGTGGAAGTGTTGATCTGCTGGAGGGTAGGAAGGCCCTACAGAGGGATCTGGACAGGCTGGACTGATGGGCCGGGGCCAATTGTATGCGATTCAACAAGGCTAAGTGCCAGGTCCTGCACTTGGGTCACAACAACCCCGTGCAACGCTACAGGCTGGGGGAAGAGTGGCTGGAGAGCTGCCTGATGGAAAAGGACCTGGGGGTGTTGGTTGACAGCTGCCTGAACATGAGCCAGCACTGTGCCCAGGTGGCCAAGAGGGCCAATGGCATCCTGGCTTGCATTAGAAATAGTGTGGCCAGCAGGACCACGGAAGTGATAGTGCCCCTATACTCGGCACTGGTGAGGCCGCACCTTGAATACTGTGTTCAGTTTTGGGCCCCTCACTACAAGAAGGGCATTGAGGTGTTGGAGTGTGTCCAAAGAAGGGCAATGAAGCTGGTGAAAAGTCTAGAGCACAAGTCTTTTGAGGAGCGGCTGAAGGATCTGGGTTTGTTTAGTCTGGAGAAGAGCAGGCTGAGGGGAGACCTTATTGCTCTCTACAACTACCTGAAAGGAGGTTGCAGTGAGGTGAGGGTCGGTCTCTTCTCCCTAGTAACAAGTGATAGGACAAGAGGAAACAGCCTCAAGCTGTGCCAGGGGAAGTTTAGGTTGGATATTTGGAAAAACTTCTTCACTGAAAGGGTAGTCAGGCATTGGAACAGGCTGCCCAGGGAAGTGGTTAGGTCTCCATCCCTGGAGGTATTTAAAAGACAGGTAGATGTGGTGCTTGAGGAGAGGACATGGTTTAGTGGTGGACTTGGCAGCGCTAAGTTAATGGTTGGACTCGATGATCTTAAGGGTCTTTTCCAACGTTAATGATTCTATGATTCTATAATCATGAGTCATAATGCTGTCTAGAATCTTCAGATCCCATGCAGATCCCTGGTAGTTTTCCAATTCATATACAGGAGAAATAAATGGTCCTTTTTCTGGAAGAAAACTAAAACTGCACACATTGAAAAGCGCTTGTCAGTTTTTAGTATTTCTAAATAAGATATGATTAAAACTGAATTGAAAATTAAAATAAAATCACATTGTAAAAATAAAATAAAAAAAAACATTAGGAAAAGTGATGGCTAAAACTGGTTTTAATGATGCTGTGATGCTAGTCCAGTGGAAGCAGATATGTCTAACTCTTCTGAGTAGCAAATAGAAAAACTCAGAAACACCATCATGGGAACCTTCTATAGGCTTTCATTTGTTTAAGTGTTTCTAACAAGATTTTTGCCTGGTTAGAAGTTATAGATCATAAGATGTTTCACTTTATGTTAGCTAATGATGTAACCTAAACCAATGACACTATGTTGATTTCAATCAACTTACAAGGTTACTTTATATGATTTGTTGCTATTCTTTCTGAGATTTATCATTCATCAGGGGTGCCCAAACTGCAAAAGGCATAGAAAAAACAGTCTAACAAGCAGAAGTCTGAGACAGAGGCAAGTGCTACAGGCTGAGCAAAGGATTAATAATTTCGAAGATTGATATGGTTCAGGAATTTGTAGTGAAAGACAATAGAGTAGAGAGCAGAATGATGGGCAAAAATATATTAGAGTTGTTTTTGTATCGAACAAATTGGGTGAAAGAGAAAAAAAAATTGACCGTAAGATAGCATGAGTCGGCAGTTATTAACGACAGCTTAAACTTTGGGCAAGTGTTTTGTTCACAGGATCAAATAAAAGGCCAAGCCTACAAATATCATTGGTAGAGAAAGAGCAAAGTTTGGATAGAAATAGATTCTCTGTGTAGGAAATATTTGGAAGGCTGGCAAAGCCAAAGAATGACACTTATAAGCAGAAGCTTTCTTATCACATATAAACTATCTTCAGATAAAGAGAGATCAAGGTAACAGTAATTTAATTATGCATCAACCTTTTTTCTTGTAGCATATAAAATGTTACATGCTTCAGAAAACCATTCATAAACCTTACATGGTATCTGGGGAGAAAGCTCTAAAAGACAGTGGCAAACACTATTTAGCTATTACAGTTTAGGAGTTACAAAATTATTCATGACTTTTCAATAATTAATCTGACATTATATCTTTTCCTTTCAATTTTATATGAAATCATGTTGATTGTCTTTGCCAGAAACACCAGTGGGACTCAATCATCTTCTTAATGAAAGTGCTCCATTATCATTCCATAGTTGCACTATCTCCCAACAAAATACAAATTCTACTTTGTTGTAACTTATATAGAAATATGTATAAACAGGAAAATGTCTAAAGAGCCCTATAACTACTCAGCTGATGAGCATTTTCTTCTTGTCTTGCCACATAATCGTTGTAATACATCACCTGGTTAGGAGAGATAACTTGCTAATGGATAGTAAGCTACTTTCCTGTTCTTTACTGAATCAAATAATCAGAAATTTCTGTTGGCAAGATCAGTATACAGCACAGTGTGTGTATAGGAATTAAATAATTGAACTGCGTGTTTAGTGGGAGAGACACTCATGAATGATGGTTAGATAATATAATTTAATTTTTTTGTGGCTCAAAAATAATATATATATGTTAAGTAATGTAAGGATTTTTGAGAACACACACTGTTCCCACCCCAGTGGCTGGTATTTAAAGACCCTTGCACTCACTTCAGGCCAGGGGCATCAACACCCCTGCTCTGACTCCAGTAGATGGCACCTAATCCATTCATACTCGTTCCCTCCTTAGCTGGCATTCTGTGCACGAGGTCTGTAGAATCATAGAATCGTAGAATCATAGAATCATAGAATAGTTTGGATTGGAAGGGACCTTTAAAGGTCACCTAGTCCAACCCCCCTGCAATGAGCAGGGACATCTTCAACTAGATCAGGTTGCTCAGAGATGCTGCAGGACCCTCCCTAGATCCAGAGAGCTATGGCCTCTTGCTCACTCCAGTAGCTGAGACCACAGGCTGCAGGGCGCCCACACCTCTGGTCTGACTTCAGTAGCTGGCACCAATTTTCACACACACCCTCCCCCCTCCCTGCCCCGAGGTCTCACCAGCAATGCACTGAGAGCCACACACTCACTCCAGTAGCTAGCACCACAGGCCAGGGGCACACACACCCCTGGTCTGACTCCAGCAGCTGGCACCAGATTCCACTCACAGATATGGGTCTCACCAGTAGCTGGCACTTAGTCCTTGCAGCACACATACACATGGGATAGAGAGTGAGATTACACAGAAAGTTAAGAAAAGATTTAATAAAAAGATATGAGATGATAGGACAGACTGGTGATCAGGTGCAGGGCTCAGCCAGACAAACGTACTTATCTGCCCCATTCTACACAAAACCAGCCCCTTTTATACCCTTTCCTCTCTACCCCTGTCTTTGTTCCTCCGTGCTCCGCTTTCCCCTGCACATCCCCTCAGGGGTTTGTATAGGTCTATCAGTTCCTGCACTCCTCCCAGTAAGGGGTCCCCCTGGTTTACAATCTCATCAGTTACAAAGTCCAGGTGATTTTCCTGGAAGTTGTGCCTGTAGTTTCTTGACAACCCATCAATTAGTGTGACTAGCAAGGTTTGTTTCTTGTCATTGGCTCCATGTTTACTTTGTCAGGTCTGTGTCTTTGTATATTTTGGGTTCTGGTTCACCCCTTTTCTGTTGGTTTTCCAACTGATAAAGTCCTTGATCAGATAACCTTGCTGGAATAAACATTCTCACACTCTCACTTGACCTCATCAATTAGTGTGATTGACCAGGTTTGATTCTCATCACTGCCTCCCTCAGGTTTGTGTCCTCTATGTTCTTGTTTACGGCTTCCTCCTTTTCGTATTTTCCCTCGCTTCATTGAAAAATGTCCTTGACCAAATACCCTTAAAGGGGCAAACACTCTCCTTCCACATACCTTTGCAATATATATAATCCATATTATTTGCATAATTTTTACTGTGCCTTATTATTTTATATATATGTATTAATATATATAAGCTGAGAGAGATCAGTTTATGTGCAACTGAAACACAGCTATCTCTGGGGTAGAATTCTGTCACTGTTTTTTTCCAGGTGTGGCACACAAAGCATTTTTTCATTTAATAGAACTGCAGACTATTTTATGCAATTGAAAACAGGAAAGATCCAACTAAATTGCAGGTAGTCAATGTTCAGAACTGAAATTTGCCCTAAATGCACAAACAACAAACTTTGCCAAAAAGTGGCATATAAACAGCCTACAGTTCAATGCCTTAGATCATGGTAATATTTCAGTGTTAGTATTTCTTACCTTACTAGACTCTCAGAATTAGTAATGCACGAAGAGAAAGAATGCTTCAAATTGAATTCCACGGACTGCATCTGGGAGCATAACACATACATTTCCACTGGTTACATTATTTTCTGATATTATCAGTGTAAAATGTACATACTTTATTTTCCCTTCTGGTATTGATACTGGTGTCTTTTATTTACTGATGATGTTTTTCAGGTGTTCATTTGCAATTTGTGAATTTCTCAACGGAGACCATACATGATTACTTAGAAGTTAGGAGTGGATCTACAGAAACTAGCACTGTTATTGGGAGACTAAGTGGCCCTCAGCTACCAGCCTCTCTGTTCAGCACAACTCATGAAACCAGCTTATACTTTCACAGCGATTATTCACAGAACAAACAAGGATTTCATATTGTATATCAAGGTGAGATTTTGACATTCTTATGTGAGAACAAGGTGGCTGTTAAAGGTTATTTCTTTTTTTAGCATTCCTAAAAGATAAACATGAAATAAAAGATTTTGTGTGTTTCAAACCAGTGTTACGCATCAAGATCAAACAGAAGAATGCAGAAAATTAAGATGAAAAGGGAAAAATAATTGCATATTCTCTTTAAAAAATAGTTCAAATGTAGACAAACAGATAATTTCCCATATCTGAATTTGGTTGGCATATCAATTTACATTGCATGGCTTTACAAAGTAAGCATCTCTATTGTTCAATCTTTATAAGGATATGGGAATCTCAATTTTGTGTCTTGGGTTCTGGAAGGAGAATGTCTAAATATTGTTTTAGAGTACGGGATCCATGTAGGCTAGTACAGAATAATGCCAACTCAGAAATTTCCAAATCCATTTTACTTCCTAGTTGGCAATATCACTGGAAGGTTCTTGTTCTGTTGTACCCAAATAGGTCATGCTGAGCTGGTGGAGACTGTAAGATCATAATTCTATTTATATAATTGCAGATTCATTTAAATGGGATTAGATCACCACTGTTCATAAAAAAGGACAAATGTATATTTTAAACTATACCTGTTTTGATGATATGAATAACATCAAAGGATGATTTAAAGAGTTTTTACTTCAGGGCAGTCTCCTATTACTCTTTCAATAGTAACAAGTCCAAATTGACTTGAACTCTGTGTAACATTCTGGAAGTGAACCACTGTAAAAAGTGTTAGCTTTTAAAGAAATAGTCAGTTTATGACTTAAATTGCCTGGTAAGATTTCATTCACTTCTTATTTGGAATATGGTAAAATTTGTAGGAGTACGGGAACTTTAAAATCTACTGCTAAGAGGGCAGTAAAAGACTTAAGAGCGTATGCTATTACTGTTATTAATAGTAACAGTAGTCATTTTGGAAATGCTGTTATTTGTCTACGAAATTAAAAAAAAAAAAGTTCCTGTCTGTGTTTTTGACCACATAAGAGAGAATAATTTCTTTCAAGAGTATACAAACTGTGATCTTCTGATTTTGCAGATTTTGCATAGTGTATTTGTTCTCAGTTCTGTAATAAGAAGATGATGGTTCAGATCTTGTTGGAAAGGGTCACCATGATGTGTGACAGAGGCTTATTTTCAACTCTTACTTTTTTGCTATAAAATCTTTGATATATATAGTTCATTATAGAGCCTTGTAATTCTTCTGAGAAAAACAAGTAAAATTATAGACAGGTTTATTTCTCCTCTTCCTTAAACATAAGAATGTAAAAAGAGAAAACCCCTATCAGATCAGAAAAAAGCTCCATCTAGCTCAGTATGGTATTTCCAAATGGCAAAGAAATGCTACTTAGCAGCACAGAAGCCTAGCTAATTTCTTTCGTACTCCCCCAGCATCCACAGTTGTTGTCAGACTCTTAATTCTGTTCTGTGGGATTTGATGGCATTTTCGTATTCAGCCTTTCCACTGTCTTCATGATTTTTGTGAACTTCAGTCATATCACCCCCAATCTCTTTTCCAAGAAACCATGTTTAGCCATGTGCTCAGTAATGTTATTCATTATTATAGGCTGTATCATATTAGCAGGTATAGAAGTCAGACTCACTGATCTGTAATTTCAAGGCTCCCCTCTAAAGATAGGTGTGATTTATATTGGGAAATCACTACTCCTCTAGATCAGATCTTGAAATGATATGATATATATATCTTGGCTCAGAACCTCTTCTCAGTGAAAGCCATCTGCTCCTGGTTCTTTGCCTTACCTATTTAATATAGTGGTTTTGTATTTTTTTCAAACTGATCTTGTGCCTTAGACTTGCGTAATACAAGCACCATATCTTGTTTGGAAATCTGTACACCATCTTCAGCAGTAAAGATGCATACAAAGAATTTCCAGGGTTTTTCTCTCTATGCTATCCTAATTCATAAAAGTCCCTTTTTTCTCATGTGTCATGAATTGTCCCACCAGTTCCTTAGCCGACTTCTTGCTTCCGAAGTTGTCAAATAATTTTTTTATGATCAGCTGAGACATCTTCTGCAAGACATTTTTCAAATTATTTTTGCTCTCTTTATTTTCTATTTAAATTTGTCCTGCTATATTTTATGACTTTTTGGAAAGGCACACTTTCATTTTTTAAATGCCAACCTTTTCCCTATTGTAGCTTCTTTAACTTTCCTACTGAGTCACAGAGGCATTTTTCTGAACCACTTTAGCATTTTTTTTTATTATTCTGAACTGTAGAACATATTTTACCTGGTCTTTAAAGTTGTGTCAATTAGCAGATTTTAATCTGCATTACCTCATTTTTGTATAATTTCCTTTCCAGAAAATTGAATATCCCTGTGCTGGGTTTATTTGACTTGCTCCCTCCCAGTACAGTCAAACTGCATTATGACTGCTATTATGGAGCATCTCTCCCATGAATACTTCTCAAACTAAGGCTTGAGTACCAAGCTGATTCAAATCTAAAATAACATTTTTTTCTTGTGGGCTTTCAAACTGCTTGTTCTAGGGAACAATTATTTCCTGCATTCAAAATTTTATTTCTTCACGCCATTCTGGTGAGGTGGATATTTGGGTACTGCATTACTACTACCTGTCATATTTTTGCAGCTTCTTTAGTTTTACTTAACATTTACCATTCACTATCATTTTCCTGTTTAGATGTTTGTAGAAGCAGCTCAGTACTACACTTATATTTCTGGAGTTTTAATTTCCACCTATGAGTATTCTATAGTGCTTCTTTTTTTCTGGTAATATTTTTCTTCTATGTCACTTAATATAATTTCTAAACAACAGTGCTGCTCTCCCACCTAGAAGTCTCTGCCCTCTCAGTCTTGGAAAGGTGGTTGCCTGGTAACACTGCATCCTGCTGCTCTATGCCATGCCTTTCACTTCAGGGCTCTTGGTTGGTTCAAGCATTCTAGATGCCGCCTCCTGTGTTTTAGGCTCCTATATTTGTGTGAAAGGGCTTCTTAGTTTGGCCTTTGTTCTGTTCCTTAACATTGTAAGCATCACTCAACATGCAGTGTAAGCTACCTGATTTGCTTTTCCTATTTATTGTAATTCTGCTGTTTGTCATGCTGCACATTTTAAAAATGCATTGGCTGTTAGCCTTCTCCCTGTCATGGTATCACATCAGTCTTCTGTACCTGTTAGTTTTTTTCCCATGCTTCTAGTTTAGATACTCTTCTACAGCCTTTTTAATTTTCATTGTCAGCAGCTTGGATCCATTTTGATCAGGGTGTACTTAAGGGTGCACTTGGAAACAATTCACAGTCTTAAAGAGCCAGTCAGTAGCCTACCTTTTTGAAGATCTAAGTGGAGAAAACACAAAGTCTAAATTCCTTTCTACTCTCTTCTTCGCCAGTGCAGTACTCCTGTACTTACTAAAATGAAAAGGTAAAATTAAGAGGCTAGTCTCATTTTTGCCTTCATGGACTCTTTTCCAAAACCCTGTAGGGTAGGGTGTTGGCTATTTGTTTGTTTACACACACACACACACACACACACATATTATCAAAGTGTAAAGAACATAAAAGCATTTAAACTTAAGTTGTTGTATTATGTTTTCCTTATGAGGTTTGGAACTGGAAACTAATTTTCATGCATATTTCCAGAATCGCTGTGGGAATGTTCCACTGTGCTTCTCTTGGTGCACGACCAATGATTTTGATTGTCACCGTGATGGAACTTAAGGCATATGGGATGCCCATGATTCTTTAATTTTAGTCTAATGAAAAGCTTTTATTTTTGAAGTAATAAGAATTTGTATTTTAATTCTCCCCCCTGCCCCCTTACTATTATCTAATTATTTCAGCATATCAACTACAAAGCTGTCCTGACCCTCGACCATTTCGCAATGGTTTTGTTATTGGGAATGACTTTACTGTGGGACAAACTATTTCATTTGAGTGTTTTCCTGGCTACACATTAATTGGAAATTCAGCTCTGACTTGTCTTCATGGCATCAGCCGTAACTGGAATCATCCTCTCCCCAGATGTGAAGGTATGTTCCGGATGACCTATGAACCCTTCATTATTTGTAAGTCTTCCTAAGGACTGTTAACTGAAATCATTTCATCTTTTCAATTTATAGAGACCTATATTTTTATATTGTGGTCTTTGCAGAGGAAGTCTTCAATTTTGCACATGAAATTTTTTGCAAAGAAGCTGGAATGTTTCATGGAAATATGAAATCTCTGAAAACTTATCTGAGATAATATAAATTTATTTTTGGAAGGTTATGCTAAAGGTCTGGAGTGTGGAGACCTGGGCTCCTTTTTAATATAGGTGGTGCTACAGAGTAAAAGCTCTGCACTGAGTCAAGAAAAAGGGGCTCAAAAATTGAATTTCCCAACTCTGGCCACTTATGTTCTGTCTTATCAGTTAGAAAGAAATGTCAAAGGCACCATAAAGTACAGATGTCCTCCAGTCAATGCTGTGAGAATTCCTTTCTACATATATTTTTTTGTGAATGGAGATTTTTTTTAAATTACATTTTTTAACCTTTTACAATATTTTACACTGATATGCTTGCAGCAAGTAAGCAGATTCAAAGAACTGTGGCTTGCACATAGCTGAAATTTTAAGGAGATCGAATGAATGTATATGATGATTCTGTAGGGGTGTTTATCTTATCCCTAGCTATGTTGAAAGGAACCTGTACTTAAGTAGCAGGCTAAAGAAGATCAGTCATTTAGTGTCATCAGACTCTGAAACAGAGAAGGGTGGATGTTTGGTAACACAGAAATCTCTTTGAGAAATATCTGTGCACCACAAAATCTGTCTGTGGAACTAAGGACTGAATTTTCTTCCATATGAAATAATTATTTTCTCCTGGAACCTCCAGGTTTGTCACAATTGTGGCAACATTCAGACAGCAATGTTAGGTTCCTGGAAAAACACAGAGACAGTGAAGATACTTCATATTCAAAACTGTCATCCCAAAATCCTACACTCCTGGGACCACAAGATCCAAACACATTTAGCAATTAATTTATCGACTGTAAAATTCTCTATAAGCCTAAATATAAGTTTCCACAAAGATGAGATCTCTACAAGGTGTCGAATGCCCACTTTTATATGCCATAAAGACCCTCCACTGCTTCAGAAGGGGTGTTCAGGACCCGAGTTAAAGGCTTAACTTCCCTCTGTATTGAATGGTAAAAACTCAGCATTAAGAATGGTATCCTCAGTACCAAGCAAGCTGAAGAGGAATGCCTGGGGGGGGGGGGGGAAGCCACCTTCTTTTCTGGATTTTTGCATTGTATTCTGAATCATCTACCTAAATTTCGGTACTTAAATTAGAAGCCTCATTACTCAAAATTCCTTCTGGAGTCAGTGAGCCACAGACATTTCTGGGGGATGTGGTAGCTAAATTAAGACGTATCTGATACTGAATTCTGAAGCAGAAGCCTTATCATATAAAAGAGAGCTGACACCTACACTGTCTGTCTTTTGCAAGGGAAAGAAGTTAATTCATCACAATTAACTTTCAACCCCCATTTTCTGGATCCTGAGGGAATAGTAATGGCTCATGTCTTAACTGCTAAAGAGCTTAGCTTTTCCCTATTACATGGTTCTAGCTGTATTTTCTGTGTGTCAGAATCAAGACAAATAATTTACTGAATGGAGTGATTCTGTTTCTTTGAATTACCTTACTGGAACCAAGAATTTAATTAGTAAATTCTAAGATGCCCGAAGTATGTTGCTGTACTGAGTATCACTTTTGATGAAGTTCCTGAACAGTGGCTGGAAGTTCTTTGTTTCTATTTAATGTGATATGAAAAGATGCAGATTAAAAAGATCAACCTAATTGATAACAGAGATCTAACATGTGTGCTGTGCTGCATGATTACAGACTGCCAACATTATTCAGCTCCAAGAGAAATTTCTTAAATTACATGGGGTTTTGTGCAAATATTTACGCTGGTATTTTTAGTAAAGAGTTTTTGACATTTTTATATGCTACTGAAGTTTTTTACTTTTTTTTTCTTTATTGTTGAAGGAAAAAGATAATTAAGTATCTTCTAGTTGTACTTGGTTTGATTTGAGATAAAGGCCTTGTGTTCAAAAGCATTAAAATGAAGTGAGCGTTATTGTGTATGCCTAGTGCCAGAAATGTACAGTATGTTTTCAATTTGCATTTGCTTTAATACCTTTATTGTAAGGCAGCATATACTAAGGCTTGTTTAACACCTCAGACTTCTTGAAGCGGACAATCTGAATCAAATATTACTAAACATGGTTCCTGTTTAAACAGTTTTGTTCTCTTCTCCTTGCATCCTCATGCACTTAAAATCCCTCTAACCTGTGCTCAGCACCATCTGACACTCTGAACCTTCTTAACTCATCTCCCTCACTTTCATCCTTTTGGAATCTGTTCCCTCTCCTTTTCCAAGAAGTCTCATTGCCTGACAGTCATCAGCCCGTGTCTTCACTCCCCTAAGACCCTGCTGCAAAATCAATTCTGTCTGCATTGCTCAAAACCCCTTGAGACTTTGAAGTTAAAGCTGAAGAAAAGCAGTATACCAGCTGTTGTGTCTGAATGGATGAGGTGTGACTAAGAAAGTCTCCTTACCCTACAGTTCAGCACCGAAGTATATATATAAACCATAACACATGCTTTACTTAAATACAAGCAATGCATAATTCCTATATGTCAAACCTATGTTTCCAACAACCTGTTCTCCGGCTAGAGGTTCTTAAGCATATTTTAAGGAATCTGGGTTACCATTCCGTGCCCATTTGGGGTGGAGTGGGGAGGAATGTATGCAAAATAAAACAAATTATGCCATTTTTAGCTTTGCTTACTTTTCCAGAACTAGGCTTCTATAACATAATTTCTCTTCTGTATTAACAAGATGGTGTGATATTCAACATGCATCTGAAACCTCTGTGGAGAAAATCATATAGTTTGGACTAATAGTTTTCCTGAAATGCATACTTATGAAAGTCCAAAAGCTGTATGGTCAGTCTTGCACTGTATGATGTCTAAAATTAGTTCACTTCAACAAGAATTACAGAAAGGACTGTTACTTTGTCTACCAGAATTTATCTCAGGAAATACAAAATTGCTATTCATACTGTTACACACAATATTTTCATTTCAAATTCCCCTCTAATTTTCCCCCACCCATCCTCCATCAACTTAGCATATTTCTTCTCTCACCTGATAATTTTGGTTGGCTACCTTCTTGTGACAATAAATGAAAGCAATTAATATGTTTCACTGCTAATTTGTGGCTGGTGTTTACACAAAGCTGTAACAAAGTGGTTTTCAATTTTGCAGGAAATAATTAAAACCAATGTCTAAATATTAATTTAGTTCCAGTTCTGATAGTATTTATGACATCAGAATTACATTTTTTTTTGTTTTAGATTTGTCCAATAATGTCAAAATAGACTTCTGACTCCACAAAAAGCTCAGTAAAATCTGTTTTCTATACACAGCAGTGGCTTTACATAATCTAGTTATTGTGTGCCAAATGTGTTTAAAAGTATGGCTTTCACATGGTCTAAGAAGAATGCAAGAATCTTCTAATATTTTTTAAAAAACAAATGTCTCTTTTATAGCCCTCTGTGGGGGAAATATAACTGCAATGAATGGCACCATATACTCTCCAGGATACCCTGATGAGTATCCAAACTTTCAAGACTGCTTCTGGCTTGTAAGAGTGCCACCTGGGAATGGAATCTACATCAATTTCACAGTTCTCCAAACAGAGCCAATATATGATTTCATAACTGTCTGGTAAGAAAACACTTTTGGCATTTATTTAATATTCATGTGACTCTATGCAAAAAAGTCTGAACTGAAAAGAGTATATTTGTGATTTCTCCCTTGACACTGGTGTTCTGTCCAGCGAAAATGAGTGATTTGCACTAATCCATGTCTTCCAATGTACCATTCTCTCTAGATAACACTGGGCATGAAGTTTCATAGTCCTTGTCTTAAGAATTCAAAAACAATAATAATGTGCCTCAGTTTCTTGATGAAGAAAAGCATTCAGAAGTATGCTATGACAGCTTATCAACAACCAAGAGAAGTAATACTTTAGAGTGATAATAAGCAGCTGCAGCTGTGTGTATTACAATGTTTTAGAGTGTTAATACAAGAAACTACAGCAACACTTTCTTCATTTCTTCCAAGCTGGTTTCTTTTAAACTGTTAACAGTACATAAAAGGAGAGACTCTATTTGTATTTGGCTATGACAAAGAAAGTTAAGCTAACGGTAGCTGTAAACAAATTATATTCTTTATATACCTGAATCCATGTCTATCATTAATCTTTTCAGACAAAGAAGCCCCCATTTTTCTTAGTTGCAAAGCTGGTAAAGGCAGGAGGCTGTAACCAAATGTAACTGCCCCTATAGTAATCTTGAAACTGTTACCAGTGAGTCTCCTAGACATTTCAACAGTGGCTAAGACCTTTTGGAAGCTTGCCTAAAACAATAATCTACTGATTGTTGAATCTGCAGATTGAAAATCCGCAGGTTGAGAGAGTAGTCTTGTAGTCTGAGTAGTGCAAAATAATGAGAGGCAATTTAGAATATTAATTATTCATTTTATGTTTCTGTTGCACAGAAATCTAATTTGGATTCATGTAAATTCATATAACTCAGGATTTCATCTCTACTTTCCTTAACATTAAACTGTTCTCTATACACTTTTATGATAATTTCTGTAGGTGCTGGTTTTTTTGGTTTGGTGTTTTTTTTTTTTTTTTTTTCCCATCTTGTGTACTACAAACTGTCTTGTCCTGCAGTCCAGATACTCAATTGCTTTATCTTAAAGTCTAAGCAAAATTTGATCAGAATAGGCACCCAGATATTGCTCTGATTGATAGATAATTTTGAATCTTTTTAACTCTTCACCAGTTTTTTTGTGTATCAAATTTAGGCTGACCTTCAGAATCTTTCCTGAATTAAATTATACTTTTGTGTGCATACAGACATCTTTTCTCCATTTCATCCCACACAAACTAGAACACTACTGTCCACTTCTAGTGCTTCTTCCATTTGGCTCTTCCTGTCTACCAAGGGATTTCATGTGCTTTCAGCTGTACTCCTGTCTGTGTTACAAACTTAGTTCTTACAGTAAAAGTAATTGTATATACCATGACAAAGGTAAAACCTCAGTTTTATTTCATTATATGTTCTTTGCTGATTTTTATTAGATGTTTTGTACCCTATGTAGATTAACAACACTTTCAGAAGAATGTTCTGAAATTAAAGCATCTGTTATGCTATTCATGTATATATCATGCGTGTTGTTACTTATGTATGGTTTATGTACCTGTATAGGCTATATTACAAAATGATGGCTGTATAGTTAAATAGCTTATGCCACTTCTGCGATATTACTTATTTACAGAGCTGATCAGAAATTTTGATAGTTGTTTCCAATTGAAAGAATACATTTTATTCACAGTTCAAATGCTTCTTCAAATCATACTATTTCCCTGATAAACCAGAAGGGGAAGGAGTAATGTGTGAGAATTTGGACAAATGTATTACTGCAAAATTTTCAAAACAAAAAATATCCATCATTTTATTTTGAAATTATTTTCAGTTAAAATATCTTATGCCAATAACAATTAGAAAATTTAAAATTTTAATGTTCATCAATTCTGATATGGAAGGAAGCAAGTATGAAAATTTAGTGCCCTTGCATCATGATTTTGTCCTCTGTACAGTTCCACTATTGTTTAGTACTAACTTTGATTTAATTTTCCTATTGAAATGAGTATTTCATTCTTCCATAAGGTAGCAGGGATCTTACCAGCAGCACATGTATTGTCTAAATCATAATAAATAGTACAAAATAATATTGATCAATGTATGTGAACAAGGATTTAAGAAATTAGTCAACTGCATGTCATACTTAGTTTTTGTTAAAACTACCGACTACTATATGAATGTTTTCCTGAGCCAAAGAGACACAACCATTTACATAAAATGCATGGCACATCTCTCTCAGCAAGAAATTGATTCAGAAAACTCTAAACTAGTCATAAAACCAAATTTTAAATGAATTTTTATGTATCCATATGTACTATAAATTATAAGTGATACCATTATAATATTTAATTATGGAGGAGAAAAAGCTAGGTTAAAAAATTCTGACATTAGAGAATTTCTAAAAGTAGCACCCTTAAAATAAATGCTATAAATAAAGTCTGCATTTATAAATGCCCACCTGCAGATTTCAAGTGGAGTCTTGTATTCAGTAGAGTATAAGCATTTTGTTTTAATTTCTACTGAAGCCAATATTCACTCATTGTCTTTTACAAAATTAAAGAGTATTTGTTTCTTAATTTTCCTAGAAATTGCCAAATTCAAAAGACTGAGGGAGATGAGCAGTATTAGGTTTATTTATTTTCTGATAGCCACATTTGAAAGCATAGATAAGTAAATGTGAGCAGAGTTTGTGGCAGGAAGATGAAGTATGATCACAAATTCATTCATTTTGAGCTGGCTGCATTTTTTTATTTAAAAATAAGAGTATTACGTCCAGAAGGTGGTTGAATGGAGCATCTTGCTTTCTAATAAATTTTGATGGTCCTCTAAGCTACTACCCACTATACTCCAATCCACATAGAGAATTTCAAAAGGCTTTCAGCCCTTAATGTCTGTTTTATCTGATTTTAGAAGACTCATGGCTTTTAGAGTACTCTAAAGAAATTTTACTACATTATATCAAAATTTGGAGAAATTAAATTATCTTGGGGAGCAAAAAAAATCTTTTTGTATCTGTTTTTCTTAGGGATGGACCAGATCAAACTTCTCCTCAAATTGGACAATTTAGTGGCAACACTGCATTAGAATCAGTCTACAGCACTTCCAATCAGATTCTGATCAAGTTCCACAGTGACTTTACTACCAGTGGCTTCTTTGTACTTAGTTACCATGGTAAGTGTGACAAATTACACTTTTTCACTCTCTGTACTGATTACTGCAGGAAGAAAACTCAGGAAAAAACTAATTACTTTTTCTAAGAAGAGTTGTTATTATTAATAGCTGACTTATTATATAATATTATATAAATGACTGACCACCACTAGGGTAATGCAAACTTATGAAAGACTAATATGAATGATGAAAACAAGCTATTTTCTTGACCAGGTATTAAATTTACTAGTAGTCAAGCAAAAAAAGAATGCACTATGAAGAGACATGAGCAAAGAAGGTAGCATCAAGACCCTGCAGTTCAAGGTGCTTGTCTTCTCACTGCTTATAATGTGTCTAAAATTCCTTTGTAATCTAGATGTTTGTGGGGGTCATTAAATTTCTCCTAGATATTTGAATATTTTGAAGAAAGTACTGTTCTAGAGATTTCAATGATGGTTAACTATACTGTGTAGTTAAAGTTAAACTGCCCTTGAATTAAATACTGACTGAATGAAAATGCATAAGTATTACTGCACCAAATTCTACCTCTTTTTATAGTCATTCAAACCTTCTGTGGTCAAGTGTTCTCTTGCATTCCTATCATTACAAAGAAACATTCAGAAGCAAAGGTGTTTTAGGTGCTCTGTGAATGCCTGTTGGTTGACTATTCCAGGAAACATGTACAGATTACTGTCTGTTTTCTGGATTGTGATCAGAATTTGGGAATCCAAAGCTTTCTTTTTTGACTTAGTAAAGACTGAGGTGAATACAGATAGACAGAACAAAGCAAAACAAAATTACCTAAATCCCACAATAAAAAACCCAGCAGCAACAGCACTTCAATTGATTATGGAGTATAGACTCCAGTAGGATTAGGCACAGGGAAGTCAGAATTTTCATTCCAAATCTGGACATCTAAATTGCATGTAGCAGTTTGTAAAGGACAAACTGACCCTTTGTGTTCATCAATATATGAGTTGATATGTATTGATATATATGAATATATCAGTATATCACCAAACACAAGTAAAAATGCTCATACCTAGTAATAAAGTGTTTCTAAAGAATTTGATATGCTTGTACTTGTTTCTTTCATTATTGTGGAAATTGTCATTCCACAAGTGTGGGCTGTAATGTGTAGTAAAGATGCAAACCGAGCAGCACAAAGGATTATTCATGAAGAAATTTAAAACAATTTGGATTGATATTGTCAAGATAAATAAATCTCTCAGTATCCTTAAATCTGTGATCCTTCATATCAACTACATACAATTTATAGCAATAAAGGCAAGGCAGCGAGAAGAGTCAAATTTATTTAAAATAGATAATTTGGGGATTAAAATGAATAATACCTCTAAATAAGAGCCATTCAAAATAAATTATATGAATTGTTTATTGAATCAATTTTTTAATTATGTTGGTGATATTTTTTTTTTTTAATGTAAATAGCACAGCCGTTCCATATTTGCTTGGTGTGTTTTATTTTAAATTACTTTATCCTAAGGCAGGATGTTAGCTTGCTGACTCACTGATTTAATTGGCTCTTCATTATATGATCTACAAAAAGGAGTGGAGTAGGAAGATGTTAAATATGGGTGACACAGTATCAACAAAAGATCTCACCTGGATAAAATATAAATTTTGTGACTGACAAAAGTTGGACCAATTCAATTACTATAGGATCCAAGCACAGGAAGTAACAAAGATGTGTATAACTGAAGCTGAATCATTGTCTGCCATAGGTAGATAATGTTTCCCTGCTAATGAGAGATGCTATAAAACAATGCTATATGAAAATGTAATATCAGTGAAAACCAGACATACTTGACTCATTGATCAACCTGAGTGTACACCTTAAAACGTGGAAGACTACACTGTCAGTATAAATACTTCACTGTGATTTCTTTGGCCAGATTTCTGTCCTAATTACATTCAGATTGAAGGGAATTTCATCTGTGTCCAAACACAGACCCATCCTCATAGGTTGTCTGTAAAAAAATAAAGCTATATAGCTACTGTGTACTCTTCCTATTTGTCTTTTTTATCATTTGTTTCACCTGATTTTTTGCCTGGCTGTTGCATACATGTGTTAAAATTCAGAAAATTATTTCATGTGAGACTTCAAATTAGAAGTTTGAAAGCAGAATTATTCTCTGACTCTATCTGCATGTGAGATATGCTCCACAACTATTCATTTAGTGGGAAATTTCACATTCAAAATGAATTCAGTTATGCTGCCTCCGGGTAGAATCTTTTGGATTCTAAAACTTGTCTTTATTACAAAGTTTCAAAAGTGGAAGAGTTCAGCAGTAAAAATATTTTGTAAAAAACAAAACAAAACAAAAACAACAATGATTGCACAATACAAAAAATATTTGCTTTTCTGATGAGATCACTTAAGTGAGAAAATTGACAACAACAACTAAGATTCTTAGGTTACTTATGAAGAGGGTTTTGCCACTGAAATTAAACAACCAATTAAGAACACAGAAGAAAGTTTCATTCAATGAATAGATGTTTATTTTTATCCTGTTAATGTGGGTATCAACTCAATTATGTTTGCATGGCTATGTTAACTGTCTAGGTATGGGAATGTCAGCTGTGCTTTTTTCCTGTTTATAGCCTATCAGCTCCGGGTCTGCCAGCCTCCAACAAATATACCAAATGCTGAAGTTCTAACTGAGGACGATGAGTTTGAAATAGGTAATATAAGAGAAAATAAAAGTAGTATTTGTTTCAAAAAAAAAAAAAAAGGACTGCTATGCACAGAAATTTCTTGCTTTTCAGGGTGCAAATCATGCCTGTAATATGTTAGATTTACATTTGAAAGTAAAATTTTTAAGAAGTTATTCCTCTTGCCCATAATTCCTGAATCCCATCTATGTTTCAGAGATCACATATAAATAACACAGTAACTCCTTTCTAACTAACTTCACTTTAAAATACATTTTTCATAACGTTTAACATAAAACATTGTCTTATACTGAAACGAACAAACAAAACCAACAAAAAAACATGTAGCAACGGTATATTCTGTACCAGAATTAAGTTCTGTGCTCTGAAAGGTAAAATCAAATTTGTAAAAATTAGGAGAATCTGAAAAGAGGATGACATTCTGACCTTCTAAGACATGTTAATAATATTACTTAACCACCTATCGTTAGAGAAATATGACTTACACAACTAGACATCACATGTCTGACCAGCTAGGTTTGCTCACATTAAGGCAAAGAAAAATAAATTTATTTTTAATATATACCAATATTTGTTTAGTTATATCGGTAACAAAGAAAAAAGACTTTTTTTTTTTCTTTTCTGCTCTGTAATCTGGACCAAAAAGAACTGTTAGGATGTATAAATTCTTACTTTTATAGGTACATAAAACTATATGAATTTTTAATTTCTTAATTAAAAAATGACAATTCCTTATTCTCACCATGTCAATTTTAGATATCTTCAACTAAATTCAGTTCCTATTTATTTTTTTTTTCCCTCAGGATTGTAGGGGTTACTGACTTGATCTTATCTATTTATTTAGTTCCATGATGGTTATCCAATAAATTATATTGCTTAAAGGTTTGTGGACACATGGTTCACACAGCACCAGTCAAACCCAGACAAATTAGCAAACTATCCAGGTAATAATGTGGTGGAAAACAGTGATAGATGCAGCATAGTGTGCAACAGAATGCTCATTTAGCACATTTCTTAGGCTAATCAAAGTTGTTTATGCCAGAGGTCATTTAGCCCATTATATACGGCAGCAAGAAACTTCATTAATCAATAATGTTTTCAAAGCTAAAAGACACAGTTAATTGCTGTTTAATGTTTCTTTTGTTTGTTTGTGTTTTGTCCTGTTTTGTTTTTCCAAACAGGAGACATAATAAGATACCAGTGTCAACCAGGCTTTACGTTGGTTGGTAATGAGATTCTGACATGCCGACTAGGTGAAAGGCTTCAGATGGATGGAGCACCACCTACTTGTCAAGGTTTTTTCTCCTTTTTCTTTTCCTTCTGCCAGACCAGCTGAATGCTGATTCCTTAAATGCCCTCCACTATCTGTTTCATAAGATGACACACTGAAAATATTTCAGAATTTTGATGCTATTTGCAATATTATCACTGTTATGGTGAATAAGTGTCAAATATTAATGCAAAATAATTAGTAGTGTTTTAATGAATTTGATGAGTTTAAAGGACTGTTGCTTTACTTTGTGAAAATAATTTCACAATTCTTTTTTTGGAAGGAGTCTAAATTTAATAAGTAATGAGATTATTTCATTTTATCTAGAACATAATAGTATGAAAATTAAAAAAAAAAATTAAAAAAAAAGTTAAATTAACATAGCAAGGATTTGGGTGAACAAGATCACAACATCATTTTTCAGTGCAAGTTTAAATGCTACCATTTTTATTCAGTGTATTCTAAAGAATAGGTTTTCTGTATGTGTGTGTGTGTATGCCACTGTGTCTTCATGTCTTCCTCCTTTTATTGAAAACTGTGAATAGAGAAATATAACACTACCTCATGGTTAAGGTCAAAACAAGATTACAGTCCTGCCAACCACTAACATCACAGTTTAAAACAGTCTTTATTAAGCTGACATTTGATGTGTTATGCTAGAATAGAATTTTTCCATCATTCCTGATGAAAATACTAGAGTTTTCTTTCATATGGAACCAATTAGGGAGCTAATGGAGAGGAACTTAGCATATGATTTATTTAAAAAAATGTAATCTCTTTAAAGTTTCAGCGATGGGCACATGTTTATGTTTTCTTACTAATTCTTCCATTTATTTCCAGAAAGATAAATAAGGACATACAGTTATAAACATGTAGGAAAAACATTTTAAGGGGAAAAAAGAAAAAAAAAAAACAACAAAAACACCACAATGCATGAAAGTATAATTTATGTAAACAAAAGCCATTTTGAATCCTGCTAGTTGTTGTGATATTCCTTTATGATCCATCTACTCCTGAGCTTAATATTCTAACATCTACTGCAAGACTAAAATACTTTCCCAAATCAGTCATAATAAATACAATTGATTTACATTCGTATTAAATGAAAAATACTGCTGTCTGCGTTTTCTACCAATCATAATTTTTCCCCAGCAATTTTAATTAATTAGCATATCTATACAAAACTCATGATGAAAGATTTATTTGGAAATAATAAATTAATTGTGACCAAATCTACTACCTTTACAAGTAAAGCTTTAATATTTCACTGTTTCTTAGTAATTTCTGAAGTTTCAAACTGATGCATAATTTAGTTGTTACAAATTTAAACATCAGTATGCTAATTTTTAGAACTTAATTATGACTACAGTGTTCAACTCAGTTTTCAGCTGAGAACTGAAAAATTACTGTTTTATAAATACACCTTTTTCCTGCATTCCTGAAAAACTGGAAGGGTCAACTACTGCTGCTGAATAAACTGTTTTCCCTTGGTTTTATGCACAAAACTATGCAAAAGTCAAAATCATTCGTAGCAGTATGTATAGTTCTTAAAAATGCAAAGTGATCTTGAATTGTGACTTTTATAAGAACTTTAACACTGATGATAATTTCTGAAAATCCATGCATTTAATTAGGTACAATTGTGTCTAGGAATAGCTTCCAACATCCCCATTTAAATTAAAATCCTAACTTGGCAGGCTCATAGCATTTAATAGGTGGAAAACCACAGTAACCTTCAGGCATTGCTTTAAATGCTAAAATGATGTAATAATAGATAGGACAAACAGAAACATATGTGCTGATCCTTAGACATTCTCTCAACACATGTTGCTGAAGGCATATTTATATTCATTGCAAGACCCAAGACAAAAACACAGGTATGATGACTTCAGTTACCATAGTTGATCTTTTCTCTATCACATATAAATGCTAAATATTGGGTCAAATACTAAATATTAAATCAGTGCTCTTATCATTTCAGTCTAAAGCTGAATGAAGTTAACATAATTTTCAGAGTTACTAGACTCAGAAAATTAAAAAAAAAAAAAAAAGGAATTACTTAAAACATATTTAAAATAACCATTCAAACTAGCCACCTAGAATAAGCAGGAACATAATTTTCTCTCATATTTATTTATATAATGTGTAAGTTTGACGATAACAATATGTAAGCTAAATTTCAATATTGAAACCCAGATCAATAGAGGGCTTTGTGGAATCTAGAGGCAGCAAAATTATATGCCTAAAATTTGTTTTTCATGATTTTAGTATACTACACTGGTTTATGCATAAGCTGCCATAATTTAATTGTACAGGCTGTAACACATTACCTAAGAGTCACTCTCAAGCAATAAACCCAGCTCTTCTGTTGGTTCATATTTGTATTAGTTTACTAATTATTTTCACAACGTAGAGCATATGTTTATTGTTAGACTTCACAGTGTTAACTTCTGTTGCCTTAACCTTGTGCATATGTTAGACAATTTAGGCAGTGTTAAGTGAGTTTTGGTTGAATTTTGCTTCAGTTTTTAACCTGAAATAAATTAATACCCATTCAACATTCATTTATTTATTGAATCTGAAGAGTGCTGCTGAACAGATGTAAATAACAATATTTTAGTTTTGAAGCTAACATACTGCAGTAAAGATATTGTAGTCAATAATGAGG
The DNA here is from genome assembly GCF_965183815.1 of Platalea leucorodia. Taxonomy (NCBI): domain Eukaryota; kingdom Metazoa; phylum Chordata; class Aves; order Pelecaniformes; family Threskiornithidae; genus Platalea; species Platalea leucorodia. The sequence continues at coordinate 18,321,150 of NC_138823.1, forward strand.
TATCCCTAGGAGAAAATATTGAAGCAGAATCTATTTAAGATTTTATTTGGTGATTTTAATTGTCACAAGTTAGTTTACACCACTTTTAGTACTATATAAAACTATATTGCTTTTTTTTTTCTATTTTTCTCTGATGTGTATCAGTTGGATGAGCATTTCTTAAAATTCTTGAAGATTTCCTTCTTTAGATCAGAAAATAACCACTAACTTCCACAAGTTTATGTCAATGCCTATCATCTTCATTTGTTAAAATAGAGTATTTCACACACACAGCATGTAACTTTATCCTTAATTTTCCTTGAAATTAGCTTTTACTTTCAGGATAAAACAAAAGCTTCAGAGTAAGAAGATTCAAACTGTACTTTGCATCATAATTAGAGGACCTTGAGAAAATTCTTGAATGATTACTCTCAGCTGTATCTCATCTACATTAGCTCAGAGTCATAAAAAAACTTAGCCACCCGATTCCCAAGGCAATCCATTGTACAGAGATAAGTCTTTAAGCTCCCTATAAAATTTCTGAGGGATGTTTACCTGGAGGTCCTGAAATTGAGGACAGTTTGCAAAGCAGAATTATATGGAGACAGCAAAACTAGCTGTAAATAAACCAGTGCAGCCAGATGACTATGATGCTCTTCCTGCCTTCCTGCCACCCCTCTCTGTTTGTGTTTATATATATGTATGTACATATAAAGCTTGAGATAAAAGTAAAAAGCTCAGCTCTTTCATTTTTTTTGAGATAAAGTCTGTATTACAGCTGGCCCAGCACTGTAGTTTGACAGCTATATTCTAGTCATATGAGTTTTCTCATGTGGAGTGGAGGTGTTACATTCAATCTCTTCTTGATTAATTGAGACAAACACAGGACATGAGAAAGAATTATTTATATATAGCAATTAGATGCTAATTTTGAAACTGAGAGATGAATATTTTAAAATACATGGACAGATTCCTTTCTCTTTTTCAAGGTCTGGTTGAATGGGGCTTTGAGCAACCTAATCTAGTGAAACATGTCTCTGCTTGTATCGGGGGGTTGGACTAGATAGTCTTCAAAGGTCCCTTCCAACCCAAACCATTCTATGATTCCATGATTCTTAAGAGTTTTGTTTATGAAGATGATTATTCTCTTTCTCTCTCTTTCCCTGCTTTTCTGTGTTCTCTGTCTCTCTTCATAGTCCAATGATTTTTTCCCCATAAAAATCTGATTTTTGTATTTAATAATCCAATATTATGTTCTTGAGAAATCTAAGATCCTATTATTTTCTTGTGTAACTTGTAATGGTTCAGTACTAACTCACTTTCATGTAAGTAGTAGTTGGTGAATATAAAAACTGGATTTTAAGGCTCCTGTTTAGCAGTGTTCAGTTCTGAATAAACTGTAGGCACGTGTTCATATATCATGACACAAAACCAGTTCTTGAAAAAAGTTCCAATAACATGGTAATATAAAATATTTTTATTTAATGACATTGTTATTCTGTGTAGACCTCGCGAATCCAGATAAATTCAAAATCAAGACTCTTCATCATACTTTTAAACACCATTTTGCCCAATTTCAACAGCTGCTTTAAATAGTGGTGATAACTTATTTACAAAGTAGCATTTATCCTGCTAGCATCCTCTATCCCTCCTGAAACTATGATAATTAAGAATAGCCAGAACTGCTATGTATTTTCCAGCACAGCTGTGAGTGGAAGATTAATAACTTCAGAATATGACATAGAAGGTAAGAAAAAATAATTCTTTAGAGTAAGATGAAGGTATGGTAGGCAATACCTGCTGAAGAAGTCATCAGGGATGCACCAGGTGTCTCCTTTTATCCCTGCAGGAAACACTCTCATGTTGTGGGGTCTAGCCTCTCCCAGCAATGTTTTAGAGAAAAGGGTAATGCATGTTCTTTTTCTTATTTCCTAGAGTGAAATTTGGAAAAAAGGCTGTCAGCAATTAAGATCCTCAGATTTTTGTAATTTCTTCTTCAGCTGACTTACATCTATTCATCAGGGAAATAGTCTGTCTCTGTGTTAGAAGGAGGAAAGTATCTGTCTGTCTGAACTTTAGAGTTCACTAGAAATGTGAATGTATAATGCAAAATCTCTCATACACAGATCTAATAAAAAAGAATTGGTTTGTAGATGTAGATTCAATATGCACATGACATGTATAACACAGTTACACATCTGTTATGCTTACCAGAGAACTGAAAGATGATGAGGAATATGGAGTTAAAATAAATATATATATATATGTGTGTGTGTGTGTATATATCTATCTATCTATCTCAGGGTGACATTTGGATTTTTACTTTTAAGTGGGGCAGAAATCACCTGTTTTTTTTCCTCCTAATTTGGTCTTTATTTCCTCAGAAATTTTTTGTCATACGGTGAACTGTTCTACCTGTTTTTAAAAGGAGGAACAATTAGATGAATTGCCCAAAGTCAGCCTGAGATTTTCTAGCTCATTCAGGATTATAACACCGATGTCTTGACTGCTAGTCATAAGATTTGGTTTTAAGACCTTTTCTTTGCTGCTTCTTTGAGAATCGTAGAATCTTTTGGTAAAGGGTAGGAAAGAAATGGGACTGTATTAGGTCTGGTGAAGGAAAAATAGAATTTCCAGTGGTTTTTATTGCGTGTAAAGGCAATAACCTAGCATTTTCTGAGGTTTCTATGAATCTAAAAACTGGGTAACTGGATTAGCACAAGTCATCTTCTTGTCTAAGTAGTCCTACAGAGACCTACTGAGGAACAAAATGTCAGCCTGAAGTGTGCCTTTTATTTTCTAGAGCAAAGGCATCATGTGTGAATAGTGCTTACATTGTATGTAGGTACATCAATGTTCTTGGAGCCTGATTGAGGATCTCAACATTTAGGTGCTGTTTTATACAAATCTTAAGAGGGATTGATTACTCTTTATTTAGAATCTGACAACCAAAAATCACAGTGTCTTCAAGTTCTGCTTTCAGTGTAAGACTTTACCTGGAATTATTGCTGACAGTAATAGTAATCTGAGGGGGAAAAAAAAAAGTCTATGGTTCACTTTTTGAACAATGTAACAATTTACTACTTAAGCAAAGCCTACATGAATATCTTATCTTCTAGGGAATGAAAGAAGAAAAATATCATGAATTGATAACTTCTGAGGGTTGCAGGGCTTATTTTCAAGATAAACATTACTTTAGATTTTTTTCCTACTAACTGACTTTGTTTCCAAAATGTTGTCAGTCTTTCTGTATTTATGGAAATAAAATGAGTAATGCAGATCTTTTAAACTCAGGAAAATCTTGCCAATCACATAAAGCAGAAATAGTGGACTTAAGATTTTTTTACCAATCTTTCTGTTTCACAGTGCTCTGTCCAGCCAATGAAATGCGTCTGGATTCAACAGGAGTAATACTGAGCCCTGGATATCCTGACAGCTACCCAAATCTCCAGATGTGTGCGTGGACCATAACTGTGGAAAAGGGTTATAATATCAGCATGTTCTTTGAATTCTTCCAGACAGAAAAGGAATTTGATATACTTGAGGTGTTTGATGGTAACTATAGGATGCACAACTTTGGATGATACTTTTTCTCTATATATGTATTTTTACATTGCATCTGTGTAATCACTATTGTTTATGCATACTATAATTTGTCAGTATAAAAAATCATAAATAAGCAATTATTTGGGTTTGTTGTGTTAAAAAGAACTGTTGGATTACTGTGTTTCAAAATTGTATTCCATTAATTATGTTTAGAAGTAATTTTGTTTCTGAACACATATGTACTCTCTAGTGTATAACATGTAATGTCAACTTCCATTTTTAATTCAGATTAATTTACCATTTGCTTAGAGGATGTTTTAAATGTATATTAATTGTATGCATACAATTTATTGTGTGTTATTTTAAACTTTGTAACTCCTTTTTGCTTTTTTCTTTTTCCTTCCTTGTATCAAGGACCAAATAGTCATAGTCCATTGCTCATTTCTCTCAGTGGGGACTATTCATCTTCTCTAAATATAACCAGCAATGGCCATGAAGTATTTCTCCGGTGGTCAGCAGATCATGGCACCAATAAAAAAGGTTTCAGGATAAGATATATAGGTATGTAAATCAGACTTTCTTTAATGTGTATAAAATTTCAATATGGAGCATATTTATTTATGTGAAAAGGGTAATGTAAGATATATTTTGTAACATTAATTGCCGAGATTGAATGAAAATTGAATCTGTTTTATATATGAACCTGATGATAGTGATCTTGTGAGGAAGAAAAAATCCTGTGCACCCTAAGTAGGATATATGAAACACATGTGCTTTGTAGAGATTTAAGCAAATATTTCACAGAACTTTAAAATGGCATAAGCCAATACTAAAGATGAAAGAAGCAGCTTCCCCTTTCTCCCTCCCATCATTTATTTGCCTTCATGTGTCTCTGTTCTTCATAATGGATCTTTATGTAATTCATCAACACTTTTGGTGGGACAGAGGAAGAGGTGGAAACAAGACAGGAGTGAGCGGCTATAAGGTGGAAAAATGTAAGAACCTGAAGGATTGAACTCTTTCATTTAAGGTTCAACAGAAGCAACAAACTGTATTAGAAGAGATCAATTAGTATGTCAAAAAAGCCAACACTGTGTGTGTTATTAATTCAAATGAATGTATTTATGAATAGTGCCTGAAGATGATACTTAACAAAGATTGATTTTTATATAATAGCTTTTATAGAATTAACATATAATAAACATCTTTACAGGATAATAGTATTCATTAATCAAGCTGAAGCAGATCGGTTGCAATTTACAGCAATTGCACAAAATCTATATTTGATTTTTTTATCATGACCAAAGACATGAAATACACAGAATGAAAAGTACTGGCGATAGTATCTGTAGATACTAGAGAAGTTATTGGGATAAAACAATTTCACTTTATAAAGTGGATAAAACAATACAGAAAAAATATGAAAAATTCTTCTTTCTGATGTGTTGTTTTGTTTTTCCTCACTCAATTTTTGGCTAATTTACTATTGCAGAAAAATAATTAGGCTCACAACACTCTGTAAAACAGTATCAGTGTCATCTTTCCTTTTAGGAGAGGACAGTTTTCTCAGAGGTAAAATGGTTTCTGTATATCTAGATAAAATTCACTGTTGGCTAGACGAAAAATATTATATGGTACCTATTTTCATTAGCTGTAGTACCTGTTGGATCTGTTAAAAAAGAAAGAAGAGAAAGTTCTTAGAACTCTCTCCCTACTGACAGTGAGAGAACTATTGAGAGGTAGACAGGAAATATTTACTGATTTGTATCACTCAGAAAATACCAGTATATTTTCCTATACACTAAAGAAGTAGAGGTGTCTCTATCTCTTGTTCTTCCAAGAGTATAAGGCAGGAGCAATTTAGTGTAAGGAAGAAAATATTTTCATAATACATGCTCTGAAAGATATGGCAGTACTTCTCATTCTGCTGTTTGCTTTGATAAAGAGTAAACAAACAGCCACATGATTCCATCCTGATCACAGGAAGCCTTTGCCTGAGAGTATGGCAAAGGAAAAAAAAACTTCATTGACATGAAGTAAGTCATGGGAAATGGAAAGGCTTAAAGAGCGACTGAGGCAGCACTTTTCTATTTGCCTGAGAAAACGGATACCAAGTTACCAACATTTCTTCAAAGCATGAAGGAAACACTTGGAAACAAACTTCCAACTTAATTTTCTTTCTGACAAAATGGGAAAATGGTCATCTTGGCTAACCTGTCTTGGCTCGTACTTGAACCAAAATGATCAGAGACCAAGTTAAATTCTTAAACAAACAACATTTATTTTAAACTGGCTACCAGGCTGTGAGTCCCTTCTGGTCCAATCCTTTGGCAAAGTAGCCAAAACCAAGTGACTTTGTACTCATGGACTTAGTGAATGAGGGAGTTAAAAGAAATACAAACATAATGACAGTATAATAAGTAAGCAATCTTTAATGTCAGAGAGACTTAAAGTACATAAATCCTTTCAGATTATAACAACTATACCTCTTAAAGATCTTTTTGCTCTCATAAAGATTTCTGAATTTTTTTTTCATAGTATCTAAATAAGACTTCTGTAGGACTTTTTGTGTTCTAAATAAATCACCAAAAAAAAGCAGATTCAGTGGTTTTGCCAAGGATTTATGGTGACACTCATAAATGTAAGTGAAGTTTATTTTAGATTTACTAGTTCACTTCAGTTCATTGTATCACAGAACTTGAAAGAAATAACTTATTTAAGACCAGAAGGAAAAGATAATTTGAAAATAATTACGTGCAGTATGCCCTTTACGTTTCCTTCTTAAAAAAAAAAAAAGTATACTACTGAAACTAATATAATAGCAATAAATTTCATCATGAACTAAAATCCTATAGCTCACTTTGTTTAAAAAAAAACATGGTGAAAAAAAGGTAGTTATAACAGTGAGGTATCACTATATTTCCTTTGAGGCTACTAAAAACTGAAGCCCTTATAAAGACCTATTCTTTCACCTTTATACTTAGTGAAATTGCTTGATGCATGCATGATCAGGATACAAAATGCAACAACTTTTAGTGATGTTTTCTCAGCTTGTTATCAGATGTCCACTGAATTCAACAAGAATTTGTCAAGAATTGTCATCTGGGTTCTAAATGCATATTTTATTTATTCAATATTTATGTTTAAAGCTCTCTACTGTAGTACTCCAGAGTCCCCTCCACACGGTTTCATTGTCAGTCAGACAGGTGGACAGCTCAACAGTATGGTTCGCTGGGCTTGTGATCGAGGTTTTCGGCTCATTGGGAAAAGTACTGCTGTATGCAGGAAGTCTCCATATGGTTATTACTCATGGGATGTTCCAGTCCCAGCTTGTCAAGGTAAATTCTTTCATTATAAAATAATACACTCTAAGAAACTTTCTTTTTCCTTTCTAATGTAAACCATCAGTTTTCTGTCTTAAAATGAATAGCAGGTAATCATTTAATTGTCATACCTCTGTACCAAAATTTTTCTACCTAGTAGAACTTACAAACAAATGTATTTTTAAGAAACAGTATTTCAACAGGATTTTCTAATACTGGCAGATGCTAAAAATAATCTGCACCACTGTGAGGGAAAAAACACCCACAAATTTAAAATATGAAATTATTCAAAAGTTCATTTAAAACTGAATATTTAGTAAAGTTCATTTATCATGATCCAAGAAGTACATAAAAACCAGAACAACCTGAAAATTGCTACATTTCCAAGAACAGGGAACTGGACCAAAAAAGCGTTGCCTGTAACGCCATACTAATCTTTTGCTGTTTAAATGGAAATTTAAAAGAGAATTCATTGGGTTAACTGTATATTTAGTTTCTTCTGCCTTATAAAAGCCAAACATGTTCATGGGACAGTTTACATGGCACCAGGCCTGCTGGCGACAGATGGGGTTCACTTGTCTCAAAGGGGGAAAAGGATTCTAGCTCAGGAGTTAGCAGGCCTCATTGAGAGAGTTTTAAACTGGGTTCGAAGGGGAAAGGGGATAAAATCAGGCTTGCTAGGGATGAGCCTAGGGGTGGCATGCCTGTGTTGGAGAAGAGATCAGTAGCCCAACTGAAGTGCATTTACACCAATGGTCAATAAACAGGAGGAGCTGGAAGCCATTGCGCAGCAGGAAAAATTTGACATAGTCGCCATCATGGAAACATGGTGGGATAACTTCCCTGACTGGAGTGCCACAACGGATGGCTAAAAGCTCTTCAGAAGGTATAGGCAAGGAAGGAGATGTGGTGGGGCATCTCTCTATGTTAGAGAGTGTTTTGATTGTCTGGAGCTCAATGAAGGTAATGATAAGGTCGAGTGCTTATGGGTAAAGATCGGGGGAAGGCCAACAAAGCAGATATCCTGGTGGGAGTGTTTTATAGACCACCCAACCAAGATGAGGAAACAGATGAAACATTCTACAAGTGGTTGGCTGAAGTCTCACGATCACTAGCCCTTGTTCTCACAGGGGACTTCAATTTACCAGATATCTGCTGGAAATACAACACAGAAGAGAGGAAACAATCTAGGAGGTTCCTGGAGTGTGTGGGAGATAACTTCCTGACGCCGCTGGTAAGCGAGCCAACCAGGGGAGGTGCCCCACTGGACCTGCTGTTTACGAACAGAGAAGGCCTGGTGGGTGATGTGGCGGTCAGAGGCAGTCTTGGGCTCAGCAACCATGAAATGATAGTTTCAATTCTTGGAGAAGTAAGGAAGGGGGTCAGCAAAACCACTACCCTGAACTTTAGAAGGGCAGACTTTGGATTGTCTAGGAGTCTGGTTGAGAGAGTCCCTTGGGAGGCAGCCCTGAAGGGCAAAGGAGTCCAGGAAGGCTGGATGTTATTCAAGAAGGAAGTCTTAAAGGCACAGGAGCAGGCTGTCCCCATGTGCTGAAAGACAAGCAGGCGGGGGAGAAGACCGGCCCGGCTGAAGAGAGAGCTTTGGCTGGGGCTCAGGAAAAAAAAAGAGAATCATAGAATCAGAGAATCATAGAATCGTTAAGGTTGGAAAAGACCCTTAAGATCATCAAGTCCAACCATTAACTTAGCACTGCCAAGTCCACCACTAAACCATGTCTTCAAGCACCATGTCTACCAGTCTTTTAAATACCTTCAGGGATGGAGACTCAACCACTTCCCTGGACAGCCTGTTCCAATGCCTGACTACCCTTTCGATGAAGAAGTTTTTCCAAATATCCAACCTTAACTTCCCCTGGCGCAGCTTGAGGCCGTTTCCTCTTGTCCTGTTGCTTGTTACTTGGGAGAAGAGACCAACCCCCACCTTACTCCAACCTCCTTTCAGGTAGTTGTAGGGAGCAATAAGGTCTCCCCTCAGCCTCCTCTTCTCCAAACTAAACAACCCCAGAGAGTTTACCATCTTTGGAAGAAGAGGCAGGCAACTCAGGAGGACTACAAGGATGTTGTGACGTTATGCAGGGAAAAGATTATAAAGGCGAAGGCCCAGCTAGAACTTAAACTGGCCACTGCAGTTAAAGATAACAAAAATTGTTTTTGCAAATATATCAGCAGCAAAAGGAGGGCCAAGGAGAATCTCCGTCCTTTATTGGATGCAGAGGGAAACATCACCACAAAGGATGAGGAGAAGGCTGAGGTACTTAATGCCTTCTTTGCCTCAGTCTTTAATAGTCGGACTGGTCATTCTCAGGGTATTCAGCCTGCTGAGCTGGGAGACGGAGATGGGAAGCAGAATAAAGCCCCAATAATCAGGCCCAGTCAGCATGGGTTCATGAAGGGAAGGTCCTGCTTGACCAATCTGATCTCCTTCTATGGCAAGGTGACCCGCTTGATGGATGTTGTGTACCTGGACTTTAGTAAGGCCTTTGACACCGTTTCCCACAGCGTTCTCCTGGAGAAACTGTCTGCTCACGGCTTGGATAAGTGCACTCTTTGCTGGGTAAAAAACTGGCCGAGCCCAGAGAATCATGGTGAATGGAGTCAAATCCAGTTGGTGACTGGTCTCGAGTGGTGTTTCCCAGGGCTCAGTATTCAGGTCAGTTCTGTTCAATATCTTTATCGATGATCTTGATGAGGAGATTGAGTGCACCCTCAGTAAGTTTGCAGATGACACCGAGTTGGGTGGAAGTGTTGATCTGCCTGAAGGTAGGAAGGCTCTACAGAGGGATCTGGACAGGCTGGATCGATCAGCCAAGGCCAACTGTATAAGGTTCAACAAGGCTAAGTGCTGGGTCCTGCACTTGGGTCACAACAACCTCATGCAACGCTACAGGCTTGGGGAAGAGTGGCTAGAAAGCTGCTTGGAGGAAAAAAAGACCTGTGGATGCTGGTTGACAGCCGCCTGAACATGAGCCAGCAGTGTGCGCAGGTGGCCAAGAAGGCCAATGGCATCCTGGCTTGTATCAGAAATAATGTGGCCAGCAGGACCAGAGAGGTGATAGTGGCCCTGTACTCAGCACTGGCGAGGCCACACCTCAAATAACTGTGTTCAGTTTTGGGCCCCTCACTACAAGAAGGGCATTGAGGTGCTGGAGTGTGTCCAAAGAAGGGCAATGAAGTTGGTGAAGGGTCTAGAGCACAAGTCTTATGAGGAGAGGGTGAGGGAGCTGGGGTTGTTTAATTTGGAGAAGAGGAGGCTGAGGGGAGACCTTATTGCTCTCTACAACTACCTGAAAGGAGGTTGTAGCAAGGTGGGGATCGGTCTCTTCTCCCAGGTAGTACACATCAGGACGAGGGGAAATGGTCTCAAGTTGTGCCAGGGGAGGTTTAGATTAGGTATTAGGAAAAATTTCTTCACAGAGGGAGTGTTTAGGCATTGGAACGGAGTACCCAGGGAAGCGGTGCAATCACAGTCCCTGGAAGTGTTCAAAAAACGCATGGATGTGGTGCTTTGGAGCCATGGTTTAGAGGTGAACCTGGGTGGTTAACCTGGTTAACAGTTGGACTCGATGATCTCAGAGCTCTTTTCCAACCTTAATGATTCTATGACTCTATACTTAACAAGGAAAAGGAAATGGTTATTTAATACCCATCACAATTGTATTCTAATTCTTACTTTCCTGGAAAGAATATTATTGTTCTGATAACTTACTTATGTAGATGTGTTTATTCAAAATATGCACATTTTGTTCCTGTTGACCAGTGAAGATAAATGCTATAGGAATTTTCCATGTTAATTTCCCATGAGGTTTTTTTTGACACAAAGTCTTTGAACTGTGTTCCTAAAGCAAAACTACCTAACCTTTGCCAAAGTTGAAACAATCTCAGTTTCAAAACATTTTGATAAATTTCTATTAATATATAAAAATTGTGCCTGTATTTTTAAAAACTGAAAGTCATAAAAAAAAAAAAAAAAAAAGTACAGGCAGTGCATTTGCTACATATCATTCTTTAGCTTGTTCTCCTCATCAGTTATCTAAGGACTGCCTTCATGACACTTATTTGTAGAAGTTGACCAGACTGTTAATTAGATGCATCAAACAATGTAGAATGAAAAAAAACCCCAAACCCTAAATGACTTACCAAATTCAAATAGCAGATGATTATTCTCAACATACTGAGTAGAGTTCAGTAATGGAAATAGTTGCAATACTCAGATAATACTTTAGGAACAAGTGGAGTTAAATGCTTAGCAATCTTATGGTGTCTGATCAAGTACAAAGTCTGTTGGTAACAATAGTTAGCATATTGAAAATTATTTAATGTATGTATGAATTGAATAACAGTTTATTATAATTATGCATTTAATGAGGGCTAGCTTTGATACATGATATGAACTTTATTCAATTCTTCCAGCAAGTCCTTGTGCATGGAAAGTAGTTTGTGGCCATGATATGTAGCTGTAACTCACAACAGCAAACTCCTCAGATTCAACCTAAAGACACATTATTGCTGCAAAAACCCTCAGAAATAATCTGCGTCCATACATCAGTCATACATCTAAGCTTCCTGTTGTTTTGCTGAGTTGAAAATTATCCCCCGTACCCAGATGATACAGAAGACTTATGATAAGACCTCTTGTATCAAAAGGTTGAGAACACCATCAGTAAATATCCCTCATGTTCTTTCACAGAGGATATTTACAAGACACAAGGGCTTTGCCATTCCCCCTACTTCTGAGCAGTTCAGCTTCACCATGAAGTAGTTCTAACTCTTTTAAATATCGGCTAGTGGTTTTTAGAACTTCATGATATAGAGGATGAACATTGTTTTAACAACTGTTATAATTCGTCAGTCAGAATTTACCAACTATTTTCCCAGGTGATATCAGATGACGTCACAGTCTTACCTTCTACTTCACATTCTCTATCATTTACAGCATAACTAGCAAAGCTGTTTTAATCAGTTCTTTTACACATCTGAATGTAGGATTGCCACAGATGACCATTTAACACAGCCAAAAAAAAATATTAGGCTTTTTTTATTTTTTACATAGCAGTGCAAGGAAAAAAAAGATATTTGCAATTTCTTTAAAAGCAATGCATGTCATCTTAATCTATTTGTTTTCTGTCCCCTAAATGAAGATTACCAGTCAAATCACAGTAGTAGTTACTGGCATGATCCCATGGGAAATGAGGAATCTAAGGCCTCAAAATTTATGGATTCTTTAATGATACCTCTGCAATCAGCACAGCTAGTGGTTTGTGGTGGGTTTTTTTTGGGTTTTTTTTTAGCAATACTAAGTCCATTTCTTGGCAAACATTTTTTACTGCCTGCAGAATATTTCATGACTGTATTTAAATTAATGCTTTCTCTTTACATTTTTCATTTTTTATCTGTACCATTATTATAACTTCTGAATCCTCTCCTATAACTAATCAATGTCAGTAGCCTTTTCCACTACAGCTGTTTTTTCCATGTTCATGGGTAATGTTTGAGCAATTTTTAACGTTCTCATTCTTATACCTATATGAATACAAAGCTTGATCACTGAACCTCTAAATAAATAATACTAGCCATTCTTCAAATCACTTGCATTACAGGATTGACAGAACCTGAAAAATCCAAATACACACTTTAACCTTGGATGAAAGCTTTTTTACATTGTTTATAGAACTAAACATATCTCAGTAGAAGAGACTCAATGCAGTAATAAGGAATCAAAAAGAAAAGCCTCAAGCGAGACTTTGGCAATTACCTGAAACCTGTTTCAAAGTTAATACGAAAGCACGCTTCCTCTGTCATGAAAAGAAGTAAAAGGAAACTGCTTCAAAATCTGATATTGTTTTAGTATAATGGTAACAATAATACAAATTAATTACAAACTTCTACTGTTCTAACTTTTAGATATTAACTATTCTGTTTATATAGGTATGCATTAAATGAATCATAGTGTGAAAATGTTGCAATCCATGTATCCATCTCAGTTTTCATGATATTAAGCCTCTGATCACAATTCAATAAAAGATTCTCATGGTTAACTAAATTATGAGGTCTGGCTATGATAAACTTGAAAGAATGAGCAGGTTTACAATGATCTATCTGAATACAAGAATTAAGATGAATTCATATAAATGGTTGAATATTTACAACTGATCGTAGATCTCAGAAGATTCAAAGTGTTTTAAAACATTTGTTTTTCTCCTAGTTATTTTTTACATTTTAATTTTTTATCTCAGCATTACATGATTCTTGGTTTTAATTATGAAATATTTCTTTTGCAAATAAACATTGTCTCACACAGGCCTCATCAGAAATCAGTATTAATATTTTATAATATCATATATAGATAACAGGCAAATGCTTTTACAGGAATTCTCGGTAGAGAGTTAAGTAAGTAAAGTTTCAAACATAACATTATATCCCGAAGAATTCTCTGTCAGTAATCTAAATTGTCTGTAACAGCAGACATAAGTGTTGCATAACTGTGAATGTTATATGAATTATACTAAAGCATTGGGGGGAAAAAAAAAAAAAAAAAGAAAGAATACCTAGAATACTTGGTTAGGTATGATACCTGATGAGTTATAATTTTCTCAAAAATTAAGCTAAAGTACATTTGTAGTGGTCTGGAACAAATATCAGATGTGTAAAGCATAACACCTTCTACCTTTACATTTTTTTAGACATGGCTATAGGTTTGAGATAGTCATATTCATATACATTAGAAAAATTAATATAGCTATGTATAAGATAAATAAGTCTTGTATTTATTCAAAAGAGACTTGTTCATTTCCAAATGTATAGCAGTATTGGGACAGGTGTGAAAACTCAATTAATAACTTATTAAATGCCAAAGAGATAGTTGGTATCCTTTAAAGTGATTTATAAGGCAATCTACAGGAAATTTAGTTTTTATAGAATTTCTTAATTTTTCACAAGTTGAATGTCCAGGTAAAGTTCAGAGGACTATGTCACTGCATAGTTTCAGTAGTCTTGCCTATGTTTGAAATGCTCCTGGTAAATGTTACCAGCTCTAGCCTGGTGTCTGTATTGATACTCAATTTTTTTCTCATATCCTTGACATGTGAAAGGTAGCTACATCTGCTAAGTGTTGTTCTTAAGTGAGGAAGAGCAAATCCAAGGATTTGAGGTCCTTAATAGGGTGAATAGTCTGATTTCTATTTAGGAAATTGTCATCACAGAAACTTTTAATCGTGCCTTAACATTTAATGAAGGGTATTTAAGAACTTCATCCTGGTCTGATAATAATTTCTGATATTTCAGATAAGTCTTTAGAATGTGCTGGTGGTCTTTGAGAACTAATAAAGTTAAAGTCTTCCAAGGGCTGTATGTGTATATCTTTGGAATTGGAACTGTGTTCTGAAGTTTGTGAACAAAGAATAGATTTTAATGTTTCAGTTGTGAGTACAATTATGGTGTTGATTTGCAACACTGTCCAAGCTGACATATAATGACCAAACATTTCTGTGATATACCTGTTTTTTGGGCACTTTGTCCTTTTTTTCCTGTCAAGTTGTTAAATGTAGCAATAACTTGTCTTGATCTTTTCATATTTTTTCCCTTAACTAAAAGCTAAATTTCTGTGCAAGTTTTCACATATGTAAAATTCAGATCATAACTGCTGTAAACTAAAAACGTCATTGAGTGATTCCTTGGGAGCTCTGTTGTTTGTATAGAAGGCTGTTGTCAAGCATTTAGTGTGCTGGGATGAAACTTGTTTCTTAAAAATTTAAGGTTAAGGGAAGGAGATTTTTCTCTTATGCCACAAGATTGATTCTGTTAACATCGATAATATGACTCAAAATTTATCAAGTCACTAACGAAGATTTTTGAATACTGAAGGAATAATTAATCTCAGTGGTAGATATTAAACATCTCAGGTTGTATCTACAAAATTTCTGATATATATTTTGCTGATTGCTAAAAGAGACAGAATTTTCAGTATGTGAACAAGTAGTGCTTTAGCATTTGTTGGTGCTTAGGATCATAAGCAACAGCTGTTAATGTTACAAGTCTTTTGGAGGTGGATATCAGTTTTTATACCCTGCTGAATGCTGGCCCTGATATAACTGGAAGTGAACTTGGTTCTGGCTACTCCATTATCATCTGAAACTTCTTTTTGTCATTAACATGTGCTTTTGAAGGAAGAGGTTAGCTTGGCCAGTTATGCAGTAAACAGTTATTTGCTTATACCTTGATTATATTAGCCTTTGGTTATCCTCCTCTTTGCACGGATAGGTCTGCCTAATGTTTGCTGCTGCAATCCAAGCTATTGAGGAATTTGATATATAATAAACACCAACTTGGTCATACGTTTTCACTTTAGTCTCATGGAGACTCAGTTTCTTTCTTCGGTGATATCAGGTGAAAGTACAGCTTTGTCAGATGTTTAGTACGAAGTGGAAGATGGACCTTCTGGTTTAGTTCACTTCTCTCTTTTTATCCCTCTGGGATCATACCCTCTGGAAGATGGAATTCAATTACTCTCTTGGGGTCTTCACTATCTGCTAATCACTGTTTTCTTACTTTTTTCTAAATGTGTGTTTGTCTCTAGTTGGCAGCAGATATTGTGATAGCCATAAGACATGTTTTTATGGTTGCCCAGATAAGGTGATGAGCAAATTAATAATAGTTTTCTTTTTGATCTTTTTGATCTTTTCAATACAGTGTGTCCTTTTTTTTTTTTTTTTTTTTTTCAATTAACATGTCATACAGAGTTTCTTTTTATGGCAATTCAAGTATATTTAAACATTGGCCCTATCAGCTCTGTTCTGCAAGTCATGACAGCATTAGTGTTTTACCTGTGTCTCAGCTGTGATTATTAGCTTTAGTATAGTTCCACACTGTTGTTATATTGCTCATGAAGCAGATCTGTCTTACATCAGATCAGCTCACAATAGGGGAAAAAAATAGATTACTCTTTTTTACCAAGTATTTATACATAGTCTGGGAGGCTTAACTTTTCATATTTCTATGTAGTCAGGATAGGTGGCCTCTTAGGGTTCAAGATGCTGCTCCAACGTAAAGTACTTAAGAGTTAAGTACCTAAAAGTCCTTTTTTTTTTGGATCTGACCTTCATTAAATGTATGGTGTTAAACTGTGGAAAAGATTTAGTTTTGATTTTATTCCCAAAACAGACAGAGCATTATTTAGAAACAGATCTTCTCTTAATGCTTTCTTTCTGCTGAATAATTTAAAAAAAAAAAAAAAAAAAAAAGTGGCTAACACTTTCATTTGTCAATTTTCAATATTTTCAAAAGGGTATTTTCTTTCTGCTGTGCAGAAGGAAAAATAGAATGTTAAAAGTTAATTTTAGTGCTTTGCCGGAGGTCACGTAGTACATCTGATGGAAGAAACCTGAATTACAAAGTAGACTTTGAATGTCTCAGACTGATGCTTTACTGATTCAACCATGTTGATCATATTTTTTCCACATATTATCTACTGCCTCTTCTTTGATTACCTTCTGCATTTTGAATGGATAGCTGCTGAGTTATGAACCATTGTTCTTATTTTTAATCTCTTCCATCGAAAGACAAAAACTTCCTGAGATTTAATTCCCTAAAATTTTAAGGGATTTTATTTGTAGACTTAAAACACACATTAATGAGTTAAAAAGTCATTTTTATGAATTTAAGACTGTTGATGTTACAACTCATAAACGCTTTGAGATGAGCGGAATCTTATAGTGAAGAAGATATAAAATAATTGTGTCTTTCTCTTTACTCAGCAATATCTTGTGGAATTCCTAAAGCTCCATTAAATGGTGGGATATTAACTACAGATTACTTAGTTGGCACCCACGTTACTTATTTTTGCAATGATGGATATAGACTATCAGCTAAGGAACTTACTACTGCAGTCTGCCAGCCGGATGGTACATGGAGCAATCACAATAAAACACCTCGCTGTGTAGGTAAGTAATGTGAAAAGTCTCGAGTAAGAACCTGGCTGTACATTTTTTTTTGTTTATCCAAGGCACAAATCTTCACATTACTCAAACTTTCAGCTTCAGTTTACTTTAATCTATGAATAATTGCTGGTATTAAATTATTGTGAAATACATATTTGAAATGTATATATCTGAGATACATTCTGTGACAGCAGCAGAATTACACTAGAGATCATAGAATACATTCAAACTGATAATTAATTTGCAGCTACATCAAAGGTAATGCTTGCAGAAGTTTATGCAAAAGCCATAGTGAGCTGCACAGTTCATATAATGTTAACAAACCCTATTTACTATCCAGAATTGCAAAGTCTCTGGTAGTCTGGGATACTTGTTTGAAACTACTGCTTATTATTCATATTCAGTCCATCATTATAATCCTACACCATCTAAAATTAGGGGAACATCACTGAAGAGAAAATACATGTTCAGTCCCAAAGAGAAGTGGATACCATCAAAGTTATTGGAGGAAGAACACATAGAATTAAGACATGAGATAGAATGTGTAGCTGCTGAAAAACCATCTTGGATATGGATATTATTTTATCCGTCACTAATGTGCAGCCTCTCCAAATGAGTCTTTAATATCTCACAGAACTTACCTGGGTAGAAAAAGAATTCCTATATTGAAATGTAGCTAACATTTTAGTAAAGATTCTGATGTCTGATGTAAAGTGTCACAGGAGTTCCATGACTATTAATCTACAGTGAATTCAACCATGGTATAGATTCTGTCTACACCAATTGCATAGCTCTGCATACACAGTTACTGGTCTGTTTAGGCCATTGATTATTATTAAATTAAATGAGAGAACTCGTACCTGTTAACCACAGGCAATTTCAAATACAGCCTTTCTCTTCAAACATTATGTTACTGTGTTTAAAACATATTTGTGAATTAATAATGGTACAGATTTTCCTAATTTGCCTGTACTGAGACACAAATAACTATGTGTTTTTCTTATTCTGAAAGTTGTTACATGTCCAAGCATCAATTCTTTTACACTGGAACATGGAAGATGGAGAATAGTGAATGGTTCACATTATGAGTATAAAACAAAAGTAGTTTTCAGCTGTGATCCAGGGTATTATGGTTTGGGACCAGCATCTATTGAGTGTCTTGCTAATGGCACCTGGAGTTGGAGAAACGAGCGGCCTTACTGCCAAAGTGAGTACATGTTGTATCTGTATTCAGATAAAAATATTTCATTTGGCTGAATTAGAAATTAACTAATTAAATATTAGAATCAGTTAATTAGAAACATGTTTCCTGGCTGGAATTCCTGGGTATCCTAAAGGCTATTGTTTACTAACACAATCCATTAGGTTTAGTGACAATGAAATATCTGTAAGCATGTTTCTGGATTTTAAATGTCCCTAAATCTATAAAGGTACAAATAAGTAATAGCAAACATTTTCCTACATATTTTTCTAGGTCAGGAATGTTGTATAGTCTAGAAACATGCAAAAACTTTGTATCCTGTCTGCACACTTGATAAATAAAATAATCTCTCCTTTCAGCTGGTTACCATATAGTGTGCAAGTCCACATCATTCCTACCATTAGCTGGTATCCTGATAACCTGCAATAGTTGCTTTTCAAAAAAATGAGCAATGAATATTCAGATACTTTAAACAAGCTAAATGTGTGGCTACAGTTATGTTCCCCTCCCCAACTCCTGTGAAAAGCAGGTTTCTTTATGTACTTAAATTTAGACATCTATTTTTCAAAATTGTGGGGTTTTGGGTATACTTTGAAGCTCCAAAATTCTTCCTCTTTGTGAAACACAACATGACGTGCACTCTGATAGAATGGGATATGACTGTGGTTTTGGTGCATGTGTCTAAACTGTGTGTATTTGCATGTATTTGTATAAATCCACACATATCTAAAAAGCAGGAAACAGTGTGTAGATAAACCAGATAATTGTGGTTTCGAATATGTTTAGAGTTTACTGAGAATGTATTTGAAACTAATAAAAAAGGGGCTGAAAAATGCAATTCTGATATATATTATATTGGAATTAACCTTAATTTTGACTTCTCTATAACCTAGTGGAAATTTCGTTTATAATTTAGAGGATTTTTAAAAGTTAATTGCAATATTTCACCTCTGCTAGTGTTAAAAATATTGTGTATATGTCTGTATCTATATATCTTTCTGTGTATATAGATATTTTACATACTATATATGTATTTGTAACCCTTTTTTCTTTAAAAGAAACATTTTTCGCTTTGTTTTGGGAAGTTTCATTTGCAATATTATTACTTAACATTTTTTTTTAGCATAAAGGTACTAACTGCTTTCACCATTTTATAATCCACCATTTTGTTTACTAATAGTAAAGTTCTTTTTAATAATTCTTAAAATAAAATTATTAAAGAAAAGTTATGATTTTGAATGAAAAGATGCTTTGAATTGTAAATAAGTACCAAGGAATTCCAGGCACATCATTCACTCATTATAACAACATATTGTGTGAATGCATTTCACACAATGCATTCACACAATATGTGAAAGCATTTCATTATGAACTAGAAGATAAAAATTACATCTTTCCAAAGGAACATAAAGATATTTTTTTAAATGGCAACAATCATGATATTCCAATATTAAGAAAAAGTAATTGATATAACCAAGGTAATTAAATAGCAATTAATAATGTTCTGAATGCTGGGGTTTTTTAACTTTACAGAGACAATTTTAATTTGTGTTCCTCCCTGTCTTTCTTAAGTATTATTTCTGGGGAAGTAATAATCTTTGTATGCAGAGTTTTTAATCTGTTTTTTCTACATAGAAAATTACTTCAAGTTGTGAAATTTATTTATCTGATTGATAATAATTACTGGTTGATAAGTATTATTGTATGTGTGTTTGTGGTACTCAGCTGTACATTTCTGTTTTGTTTTGGTTTTGCCATAAAGTTATTTCTTGTGGAGAACTTCCTACACCTCCAAACGGGAATAAGATTGGAACTCAGATCACATATGGATCTACAGCTATATTTACTTGTGACTCAGGATACATGCTAGTTGGGTCTGCGGTGAGGGAATGTCTGTCTTCTGGACTCTGGAGTGGAATTGAGACCAGATGTTTAGGTATGGATACTACTGTCATGGCTTATCTATTTTCTTTCTCTCTAGCAGACAAAACTAAGCAAAGCAAATCAGCTTATCTCCTTCTGTTAGCACAGACATTGAAGAGACTTCTGCATTTTAAAAAACGTTGGTTGGGTTGTTTTTCTTATCAAATTATGACTATGATTGTTATAGTTACAGTACCATGTCATTTGTGAGGGCATGAGAATATAAAAGAATATCTGTAAATGGAGACTTTCAGAAGAATCTGAAGTAGTATACACATTAAATATAGGGGTTTGTTGCAATATATCTTTGTGCAGATTGCCATTTACCTTTTTAGAATACTCTCCATCCCAAGTAATTTTCCTTCTGTAATACAGCATTATTTGGTGCAATTCTTCACTTAAGCTTAATTTGAATGACTCATGAATGAGCAAAAGTGTTGCTTATCAAGATAAAAGTCTGAAGCTGGAATGTTTCCTGACATATAGCTGAGGAGAACAGAGAGGCTTTGTTTATGTTTCACTTTTACTATGAAAAATATTTAGCAGAGAGGAAGAAAAAAGAAAAGATCGTCACATTTGATTTTCTTTCTCTTCTAAGTTGTCAGAAATGGTAAGACAGACTGTTTTAAATCTAAAAGTTTTAGGACACCATAGTATGTGTGTAATCAAAATGTTCTGAATTTTTTTTTCATTTCTACTGGTTTGTCTGCAAAGGTTACAGATATTGAAGTTTGGAGAAATATAAAAATTTTAATCAGAGAAATATTAATCTAAAATCAGTCAAATTGTCTGCTATTTGTGAATAGCACCTTGGAAAAATACTTGCTTTTAAGAATTTTGCTAAAATAACTTTATGCCAAGTGAAGATCAACAGAGAATGAATTGAAATTTTCCTACATTTGCCTGTAGAAATAAAAATGTAATATAAGCTTAATAATAGTAATAGGTTGCATAACCTTTTTTTGAAACTTAAATGAAAACCCTGAAATAATCAATTTTCAGATGAAATAACAATTTTTTAACTTCTCAGAAGAGATTCGTTTTTATTAACTTCATATACTATACTGTCCAGTAACAATAAACAGTAAGAAAATATGTGAAAACCAATATATGACTTGAGGAGAAAACAGTAATCTAAAAGATATCTTTTGTATCAGACTAATAGGACTACAGTAAATCTTCAAATGTATATCTTCAAAGCTTTAATGATGGTGAATTGTTGCAGAGAGCATGAATAAAAGTTTTACTTACAGAAATAGGATGTAGTATATATCATATATAGCATACAAAAAACGTGTATAGCTTGTTAAAAAACAAAAAACAAAAAGCAAAAAACAAAACCTAGTGACAGGGCAAATTTATAAAAGGGAGAGAGTAATGGCTACTATAACTGCTCTTGCAGCAATACTGCCTGCTGACCTACATCACCATGCAGGAATGAGATTTCTGGAAAGACACAGACTAACTCAGTTCAATTCTTGTTTCTTCAACAAGTAATTTGAGACTTAAGATAGAGGGATGGGTTCAGCTAATGACAAATCAGAAGTCAGAAATTTGTTTAAGAAGGTTGAGAAAGAAAATGTTGGAAGGTAGAGGAAATGGAGGAAATGAAAGAAATGGTAGAATGTGGGAGAAAGTACATAAAATACAGCATGAAGATCTACATGGCGGGTATTGTAATGATCCAAGAAATAAATTTTTGTGCAACTCATGAATAAATTCTGGTGTTTGTTTTCAATCACTGAAAAACAGTAAGACAAAAATTTAAATTTCACTTACTACTTCTAAAGCTTTTCTGCTCACAGCTGTAAACCTTTTTTATCATTTACCTTAGAGCCTTTCCACTTTTACTTGCTGAAAAATGTAGTTATGCTTGGACTCAAGTGGCTACCAGTGTATTTCTATTTTAAGTGATGAAGATACCCTTAAGAGTACAGTTAGATGACATTAATGAAATCCTACAGGATAAAATATTATCCTTTTCTAAGTATTTTGTTTAGAAATACAACTTATTTTTTCAAAACTGCTACTCAAACCATTTAATTTAATCATTGTGTTAGAAAACTTAATTTTCATTCCAGTTATGTGTAATTTGAAAAATTTATGAAAGGTAGAATAAATAAGAATATAAATATCAGCAACAGAACCTAAAACTAGTTAGTATTGAATCTAGTTAGATATAGAAGAGAACTAGAACATAAGTAAGCTTTAAATCACCAAAAATATTGACTAAAATCCAAATTGTATTACAACACAAATAAAATTCCACAACATTATGGACAGTAGTGCATGATTTTAATGACAGCCATAATAGCGTCAGAATATGTTAATAGTTTTCACAGCAATTTTTTGTCTTTCTTTTTCCGTCCCTGCTTCTTTTATTACAGGGACAAGGATAATACTTTATGGCTACTGAATCTTAGAAGACAGTAGATGGCAAAGAGAATTAGAACATTTAGCACAACTGCCCTCCTTTCTGAACCTCACTTTTTTTTTTTTTTTTTTTTTTTTTCCAGAATACCTAAATAACAATGTAGTACTGTGTGAGCAATCATATTAATGTAATGATCTTGGTTTGATCTTTCACTTAGTGTAGTGAGAAATTGAGTTCTGGATGAGTCGTCTTGTTCTCCGTAGCTGGTGAGAAGAAACAATGTTCAAATTGAAAAAATGAACAAAACAACAGAGGGCTCCTGAAGTAATTCTGTTGTGGAAGTCTTAAAAACAAATAAATGTTTCACAAGACTTTATGGTGAAAAAATATGAAAAAAATCACTTTAGTCTTTTAAAATAAAGAAACAGCCAAAGACAAAACCCATGACTGTTTTGTCTCCAAGGTTACAGACTGCCTCTCACAATTTATTGTGCTTGATCTTTTTCTATACTGAAAACATTAAAGCAGTTTCTGGGGGAAAGTCTATATAATAAATCCTGGAGAGACATTCAGAAACATAGAATAGATTTCTACTGAATATCCTATTTGTAAAAAGAGACTGTCAAAACTGTATTTTGTTATACGCTTTCCTCAAGGAAAAAGATTTAAATATTTGATGAAGAAATTAATTGTTCTGTTTCTGTTTATATGAAAACTTAGCTTATGTATATTATTTTATCTATTTATGACATTAACTTTATTTGCTTTAATTTACTGACATTAGTAACAATGAGTTACAATGAGGATCTGAACCAAAATGCTAATGTAGACACAACCTGTGACTTACTTAACTTAGAAATTTTTACCCCAGTTTTACTCAACTCTCTCTTCCTTTTTTCATACAAAAATACCAATTCCAAACACTAATGAGTCATTGGTGACAGCCTGCTGCTCACAAAGAAAATATGATGACATATGAGAAAACAATTACCCAATAGTTCTGTACAGAGCAATGCTGTCAATGGGGTAAAGAGAGTAGCAGACATACTGTCTGGGGCAGAGCAACTGTATAAGCCGACAGTGAAGAATATGCAGTGCATGAATCAATCAGTGATGTGGAGAACTGTGTGGGACAGGTAAGGATCTGACATTTAGCACCTCCAGTCAATTCATAACTGAAAGGTAACATGATAACGGATGAAAAGTTTTTTCATAAGACCAGTTTATAAGATGTGTGTACATTAGTGAATGAAAGCACCAGTGGGGAGGTTAGATAATCTACTTAGAAGGTATGAAAAGATATTAAATTTATGTATGTTGTGGATAAATTAAATCAGGAACTGAAATACATATATATATTTACATTATATGCAATTTATGTGTTTGGAAGAGCAAGATAGAACAGTAGAGCTGGAAAGTTATCTTTCAGTTCTTTTATTTGAGAGGAAGGAATGCATACTCAGGAGTGAGTGTACCTTTAAATTTCTATCAGGTAAGGACAAAGGAACTGTAGTATTTATATTTTCCCAGTCACCTTTCAGTCACTGAAAGGTTTCTGTGGCTAAGTATCCTCTGAAGTGTAGCCTTTCTGCCACTATTTTCATCCTTAAAACTTTTGGAAAAACATATAAGCAACTAACTTCTTCCTCTTCACAGTTTTTAAACATCTTTTTTTAAACTCATGGTATTTCAACTGAAAGGGAACCTGTATCTCCAGTGATACTGAATTAATATATCTAGTCATATGTTTCTCTTTGTTCTTCGATACTACTGCATAATGATAACAACTAGACTTTCAAATGAGGAATATGATGTTTCATCTTTAAAGAATTATTCAGCCATTTCAAGGAATTCAGCAGAGAACTTCCCTCTGTGGGCTATGGATTAAAAAAGAATTAAAAGAACGTTACCATTCATCCTGAACAGTTTTAGTACAGCTTGAACAGCTGGCAAGGTGAGGATCTTCTGAAACTAGCAGGAGAAAGACCCTGAACCTTGTTTTGTCCAGGGCTGTGCCAGTGTCATTTCAATACTGTGATTTTCTACAGAAGATGTTGTTTGGGAACAGAAGGATGTAAAAAAATATATCTATATAAGAAATGCAAGCCCTGTAGAGAAGAAATAAATTCCATCAAACAATTCTTTCCTCCTCAGCTGAGGTCATCTTGACAGGTTAATTAACTTTGTTGAGTAATAACCTAAAACTGTTTTTTCAATAATATATGGATATGTAGATTTCTTTCACTACTGTCCTCATGTTTGACATTACTGACAGCTAAAATAAACATAGACACGTTTTTGCCATTTAATGTAAAGATTCTGTATTCATTTATTCCTACTCTTGCATCTCAGAGAGTAATCTGCAGCAAAGAAACCTTCTTTGCAGCTGAGGTTTCTGACACTAAGTTATTGTGCTCATTCTTCATTGCTAGAGGTGGATTTCATGTCAAGTTAGGTAATATATTTGGTGCTTACATGTTATTAATGTCCTTCATTCCTATTTTTTGACTAATTTTGTTTCTTAATAATATTTCATGTAGTTATTTTTCTCAAGCTTTGCTAGACTGGAAATTGAGAATAAGCACTATAGCTTATTTTCCCCCCTCAAATCTGCTACTCAGTAAAACGTTCATAATCTCTTTCTTTGTAGCAATGACTCTTAGCCTTTACAAAAGTCACATCTTTTGATTCAGTATTATAAATTACATTAAGACTCAGGGGCCTCAACTGGATTCATAGAACTGCTGTATAGGTCTTTTATATCTGTATCATATAAAAGATGGAACTAGAGTCAGTCTTACGATACAGCACTAAAATAAAGACATTGACAATGAGCAAGGTTATCCTGAAAACAGTCTAGAATAGCCTAGTCTAAAATAGTCTAGAATCCAAACTTAGTGTGAAGTCAACTATTTACTACTAGGGTGTTAGAATATTTTTTTTCCCCCCAGTAATAGTAATTATGACACATTAATTCTTGCAAATCATTGAATGGATATTTTGCTTAACATTTACTAATTTTGTTTCAGCTTTTCTTCTATCCATAACCTAGCTCTTAATGCAGTACAGTAAATATTCTATTTGTTATGTGATTGCATTTGGCAATGTACCATGCAAGGGTGTATTTTTTTTCCTCTCACTCATTCATTCTGATAAGTACACTCAGTCATTCATTCAGACATACAATATTGATCTTACTGCTTGAACCACTTCCTCTGTCTCATATTTCCCACAAATCTTATATGATTGTTTTTCATTTTTTGTTTTCAATAGCCTTCCAAGGTTACTACAATAGTATTATATTTGCTTGTAATTGGTCTTAGAATCAGAATATTACTTTGGGGATAAAAAAGTGGTATTCCATTAGATAACAACAGTACTACTAAATCTTTTATCCGTGATAAGCAAATATTCAATTACTTATTGGTTGTTTAAACAGGAGTGTAAAGTGATAATAGAATCAGTATTTCTTAAGTGCTTTCTCATCTATTTGCAAAATAAATTTCCTGACAAACAAGAAAAACAGAAAAACAGGAGACAACTTTTTTTCTCAGTATTTGAAACTTTGTTTTCCCAGCAGTAGTCTTAGTTTTTTCTCAGCAGTCCTTTGCTTTCTACTTTCTTATCTTTTTGCATCTGTTTTCAGTCTTCTGCTATAGTTTTTCTGGAAGATTTTTGTTCATATTTATAGAGAAGTCTCTCAATATGATACCCAGTTTGCATTATTTGCATTCAGTCCCCAATGAAAACACTCCACCTACAGAGCTCAGTTCCTGAACATTATTCTATCTGGATTGCATTTAGCTATCTCATTGAAAAAGACAGTTAGCCACACCTTATGGTTATATTGAATGAAGGCTAGTTATTACAACAATCAGTTTTATCATTTTATTCAGTTTCATTATACCAAACTTCACAACTGAAATATTCTTCTTCCATAATGATGTTTCTCAGAGAACAGATTTAAAGTTATGTCCCTTTATGGCTTTGCACTATTTTTTGTGGTAGTGAAATCATATGTTACTCCTTGTTTATAACAGTGTGACAAAACTGACATCAATTACACGGTAGATGATATATATATAATACAAGCGAGTGAGTGGAAAAAGGTTTTAGGGATACAGCTGTGAGATAAAATGAAAGAATAGAGTTGATCTTTTATGCCATTGCACAATAACTGTGTCTCATTCAGAAAAAAAAGGCAGTTTCTCAGAAAACTATACATGTGCAGTATTTGTTTTTCTCAGACTACCAAAGAATCGGCAGTAATCTGAAAGCTTTGAAAACTTTCAATAATAAAAAAAAAAAACCTTCAAAACCCCAAACTCACTATTTTTATATATATATATATAAACGCATATATATATATAAATATATGCAAGCACATAATACACAACGAAAAGCATCACAGGCTACTGAATGGGACTTCAAAAATTCATTTCAGAATGTTAATAAGGGGAAATATATATCTTTATTTGTCACAAATCCCTTAAAATAAGAGTTTACAATGGAACCCCTGAAAAACAATTAACAGCAGAATTGATCATAAAAACTACCGGGACATGCAGTAATGAATATGCACATGTCCTTAATGTATAATAAACATTTTGGAATTCTTTTCTTTACAGGTATCTTAAGAAAAAAAATGATGAAAGGGAAGAATTCTACTGATAGTCATGAGAAAAATAAATAAACAATTTGCTTTTAGAAGAAATACAACAAAACCATAATAGAATGGAAGAGAAATTCAGTAATAATTACTGTTCCAGATATGGATGTGGATGGTGGTGGGGTTTTTTGTTGGTTTGGCGGTTGTTTTTTTTTCTTCATCTTCTTTTTTTCTTGGTATTGGAGAAGTAGTGATAGCAACTATTACAAGTGAAAGGTCTTTATTTCCTCTGAGGGAGACCACCTCTGTGGATGTGTGAAATAAGAGTGGGAAAATAAAGCAAACAGAAAAAAATTCTGGAAAATAGCAATGAGTCTCTGAATTTATTGCAACTTAGGGAATTTATTCAGCTGCATTAATTAGTGGACATTTCAGTAATGTTCTCAAAGGTTCTCTTAACAGGAACTATGTATACCATTACATACACTTTCAGTAGCAAACATACTGAACTGCTTACCACATGCACCTACATGACAGATGGTATTATGAAAATGAAATAAAAAGGGCTGAACCCTTTGGGGGTTTTTGTTTGGTTGGTTTTTTGGGGGGTACTGGTGTTTGTTTTGATTTTTTTTTTATGTCTCTCAGTCAGACAAAACTTCCCCTGTAAAACAGAGTGAAAAATGGAGACAAATTCTGCAAATCCCAAATGTTTTTTTTTTTTTTTTTAAATCAAAATGAAAAATGTGTCACAAGTCTGGCATATCCTGTTTTTAAGTGACATTTAATTCCTTAACACTGTCACAGGGAGTTAAAATTATGTTGTGATTGAGCTGCAGTTTTATAATATTCTTCATAAATTTAGATTTTTTTATTTTTCAGTTTAGAAACTTTACACAGAGGTAGGAGCAGGCTCTACTATTCAGAAAATATTCACTTCTTTACTAATAGTGACTAGTTCACAATTTTTCATGCAATATAGTTAGTGCTCCAAAGATGTAACTGTTATACAGAGTGGGAGGAAATAATCAAGGCAGAAGGATTTGAAGTAATAAAATCATAGAACAGCCCAAGCTGGAAGGGACCTCAAAAGATCACTTGGTCCAACCTTTCATGGGAAAGGGGGCTGAGATGGGATTATCTAGCACCCTGCCCAGTCACATCTTGAAAACTTCCAGTGATGGGGACTACATCACATCCCTGGGAGGTTGTTCCAGTGAATGTTTGTTCTTAGTGTAAAAAAAATCCTTTCTTATGTCAGGATGAAACCTCTCCCAGGGCAACTTGTACCCATTGCCCCTTGTCCTCTCCATGTGACTCCTTGTGAAGAGAGAGCCTTTGTCTTCTTTGTAGCTGCCTTTTAAGTACTGGAATACTGTGATGAGGTCCCCCCTAGTCCTCTCTTCTTCCGGGACTAACACCTTCAGCCTTTCCTTATAAGGCAGGTTCTACAGCCCTTTGATAATCTTCATGGCCCTCCTTTGGACTCTCTTCAGTCTGTCTTCAACTTTCTTTAGTGGTGGGGACAAGAATGGACACGGTACTCCAGGTGCAGCCTGACGAGCACTGAGTAAAGTGGGATGATTGCATTTCTATCTCTGCTAGTAATGCCCCTGCACATGCAGTCCAGGATCCGATTTGCCTTTGTTGCTGCAGCAGTGCACAGCTGATTCATGTTCAGCTTGTTGTCCACTAGAACCAGCAGGTCCCTTTCAGCAAAGCTGCTACCCAGCCACACAGATTCTAGGTGGTACTGGGCTCTTCAGTTTTTCCTTCCCAGGTGCAGGACCTTGCAATCCCATCATCCAGATAATTTATGAAGACGTTGAACAGGTGGGGCCCAGTATAGATCCCTAGGGGATCCCACTTTTGACAGGCTGCCAGCCTGAGTTAAAACCATCGATCACCACCCTCTGTGTGGCCTGTTAGCCAATTCCCTACATCTCACAGACTACCCATCCAAGCTGTATCTTGCCAGTTTGTCCAGGAGAAGGCTGTGGGAAATGGTGTTGAATGCTTTGCTGAAGTCCAGGTAAACAACATCCACTGCTCTCCCCTTGTCAACAGAAGACATCAAAGAAAGTCAAAAGAAAAGAAAAAAGAAAAAAGTAACTCAAAACTCAAAAGTAAAAACTAGGGTCTGAGAGGTTTATGACAATGAAAGGAAGTAGGCTGAGAGGATGGGAATTTTAACAGAAATAGTAATGCAAGACTTACAGGTGATTTACAATGAATTTTTCACCTGTTGCAGTTGCGTGATTTTTGTAATGGCAATGCACAGTTGCAGAAGCCGCAGTGTGATGTCACCTGATGTGTTGAATTACTTCAGTTTTATTCCCTCTGCACAGGAAACAGAGCTTGACCTTTCTGGTGATGTATTCTGCTTCCACTACCATAAAGCAACACTAAAATCTTAATTAAGAACCATGCCAAATATTGTAATTAAATGTAATTAGAAAATTATTTCCTTGAACATGGTCTGAATCACTGCAAACTCTCTGGTTGCACTTCTGATAGAAACTGATCTTTTCCGGCTCAGTTTTCACTCCTTATCCAGTTTGTCCTGTTTATCATCGCAAATGCAATAGAACAGGGAAATTGGGCCCTTTGTGGCATGTTCAAGAAAGTCTACTACATACTGAACTAAGCTTATGACTTTCCTGGAGAATCAAGAAGTACTCTGACAAAAATTTTATAATCATACATTATGCCGTCTTATCCCAGAAAACATAAAACAAATTTAAAGTATGCCTGATCCTTATGTAACACTGAGGGAAATGGCGAGGGGACAAACAGGGGGTGAATATACCCTTGAACAGCACCAGATTTGGACACCTGTTCCTTATACAGAAGTCAAATTGCACTCATCAATTTAATCTGTGTGAAGATTCAGATACTACCTGTATCGTAAATTCTGATGGTTTGATCATGGTTCACATGATGAAATACTATACGAGGCTTAAGTTGCCAGATGCAAGTCATAAGAAAATCTCAGATTTGCAATTTTTTTAATAGGAAGTTTCTAGCCCTGAAAGAATGAGACAAAATGCTGCAAATTACATCAGAGTATTATAAAAACTTAAAAGTTCAAAGGAAAAAACAATTCAAACTATATTGCTTTTAATTGTTATATTTGCTACATATATTGCTAAATTACTTCCTTTCTTATTAGCAACCCCATGTTCTGGGAGTTTGTTTGTGGGGTTTTTTTTGAGGAGAAGTAGAGGAGAAAAGGAGACCAGAGGCATTTGGGTGGCTGGTAATTTTTTTTTTTTTTTTCACTAAAGTACTAGCTGAAACACTGCTCATTTTTCTTGCTTGCCTTACTTGGTTTTGCAGTAAGTTCTCTGCTATATGTCACAGACTCCACGAGGTCAACCATTCTCAGAGGATTTTCTATTATCACATTGTTTGCTAAATCACAGTGCCCATTTTCCAAAGTTTATTAAGAAAAATAGTAACAAATGACACATGGTACCTTCTTTTTCCCAGCCTCTCTCTAGATGAAATATCTGTTTGTGACTTTCATAGTGTAAATAAAATACTTCTCATATTTTGAGAATACAGGGTAGAAGATTAGTCCAAGACATAGAAGGGTTTTTGGTTGCAGGACATTTGCATGTGGTTGCTATGACTGCCTTTAGCCCAAACATGGTAATCTCTTTGGGATTCCTCTGGGATCAGTAGGAAAGAAAAAGTGGAAAACAATCCAGAGAATCAGATTCCAGCAATAAATTGTCCAAGTTAATTTGTTTCCATTGTAAGAAAGCTATATTTATGACACCCACATGGATTGACATTTATAATGGATAGATATTTATAATTCTTTCTACAAGTATTTTTATTTGTACTTATAAGGATTTTTTATATTTATTTAAATGTATAATGGTGTAATGTTAACTTTATTAAGTTTAATCTTAACCAAAATAAAACTAAGGGAAATAATATAGAATTTTACAGGTTTTAATAAAAAGGAGTTATTCATATTTTTTAAAATAAATTTGATAGCATATATGACATTTAACCTCTTTGCTACATTATCTTTTTGTAATTTTTTTATATGTGTACAGTCCTACCTATAGAAATGCAATACTGCACTTTTCCCCAAGTTAATAAAAATAAACCTTTGAATGAAGTAAATAAAAAAAATTGAAAGATGTTCAGCATTTCTTTTTTTTAATTAAGGAGGTATATTTAAAATTTCTCTGGCATATTTACTGATCATTTTTTCTTTGTTTTTTTTATTTACTTTGAAAAATCTAGCTGGTCACTGTGGTATTCCAGATCTTATAGTCAATGGTCAAGTAATTGGAGAAAATTATGGATATAGAGACACAGTTGTGTACCAGTGCAGTCCTGGTTTTCGGTTGATTGGTTCTTCTGTAAGAATATGTCAACAGGACCACAACTGGTCTGGTCAACTTCCATCCTGTGTGCGTAAGTAAGCATGGCAACACATACTCATTTATGTTACAAGAATGTCTTTGTCAGACAAGATGAGGAGTGACTTTGCAACTTAGTATTCATTTTTCAAAAAAAAAAAAAAAAATACTTAAAGGAGATCCTCAAAAGTATGTGGCCACCTAAGATCTGTGATTCATCTGTCAGGTGAAGTTTAATGTTGTCACTTAAAATTTTCATTGCATCTTTTGGTTACTAAACACTTGTCATTTATATATGAATATGAAACTTATTCAAAAAGTGACGGGACACAAAAAGTGACCCAGGTACTCAAATTTGAAAAGGGCTTTAAGTCCTGTAGTGGTTTTTGGAAATATTTAATGTACATTTGCTTTGACTGTGGTAGTTAGATAAGTAGATCCTCTTGAATTACACCATCAGTACTAATGATTAAAATGTTTATTTCAACAAACCGATACTTTTTGTTTTCTTCTCTTCAGAAAGATACTGTTACTTTGTTTTCTGGTTTAGGTTTTGGCTTTTTTTGGCATGAATTTTGTATTTTGTTAGTGAGGCTCTTTTTGTGTGGTAAGTGTGTGAACATATCAAATGAAATACCATTAAGTAATAACAGAAAATACTCTATTTTTAGAGTTCTCGAAGGATTGTCAAGCAAATTACAATTATGTTTAAATAATTCAGGTTCAGTAATATCACTGTATTGAAAATGTATTAGTTCATCTTCAAATATTCTATTTTTATAGCTACTTTGTTGTAGTAGATACTGTCTGAATGATGAATCATAATACACAATGTTAATTAATTACGCTTACTGCTCACTCTTGACTGTTTTACATAGAACTAGATATACATAACTACTATAATAATTGTATTTCTTAATTTTGTTTCCACGTTATGATCTAGTAATAGATCATTATTTCTTTATATTACATTTCAGACCAACACACTTCATAGGTAACTGTTAAGGCAATAAAATTAGACACCATTAATCAAGAATTTCTAAATAAAAATGTTAATATCAATGTTAGAAAAAAAAAAATTGGATGTGCTAACAGCAGAGAAAATGGACGTATTTTCTTCCTCTAATTGAATGGAAGCTGCTTTTTTGAACACAGGAGGATGCATGATACAGCTCTTCAGAAAAGGACACAAGACTTAGGAAAAAGCTTAGGCTTGCAAAAGCCTCCTATAAACAGCAGCTGCCTCTAACTTTGTGATGCATATTTAGGAACAGCTCCACTTCAGATCAAAGGTTCAAATGAAGTGTAAAAAATAGTCTCACATTTCTTTATTTATTTAACTTTAGATATTTTAATTGAATTTTTGATATTGTGTTTAAATTTAGCAATTCTATCATTTACACTTTTGGATTCACTAGTTTTCTTCCTTATACAGTGGACAGATATATTACTACTGTTGTGTATTGCGGCTGTATATGCATGGGTATTATTCAAAATTTTATGCAAATTTCATACTTCTGTTTTCACAAGAATAATTTTTATTGGTGTTATATGTACAATAAAGAACATCTCTGTGGGCTGAATACATATCTTTTCCTGACAGTTTTACAAATGTTAACAGTTTAGTGTAAAATGCCAATTACATTTTGGGGAAAAAAATACAATTCTTTGTATAAAAATTTCTAATACCAGTAACAACGATAATATATTTAATTAAAATAACTTACTTAGTGATATTAATAGAACATACTGAATTCAATTTAACTTTCATTCATAGAATATACTGTGACTTGTCTGTATTCTATACTAGTTCTTAAGGACCATTTTCACTTTTTTGATATTACTAAAAACTGTATTTTATTTAGATTGTATGAAGGGGTTTCTTTTAGAGTTGTCATGATGAGTCTATTCTACATGGAGAAAAAGAACATATATTTACCAGACCTAAAAAAATTAATTTAGAAAAATAATGAAGTTTCAAAAGTCATAAAAAATTTGAGAGCTAAATAATTTATTCTGTGATTTTTTTTTTTTTTCATTTTAAATTAGAATCATAGAATCATAGAATCATTTAGGTTGGAAAAGACCTTTAAGAGCATCAAGTCCAACCGTTAACCTGACATTGCCAAGTCCAACACTAAACCATGTCCCTAAGCACCATATCTACACATCTTTTAAATTTCTCCAGGGATGAGGACTCAGCCACTTCCCTGTTCCAATGCTTGACAACCCTTTCAGTGAAGAAATTTTTCCTAATATCCAACCTAAACTTCCCCTGGTGCAACCGAGGACATTTCCTCTTGTCCTATCCCTTGTTACTAGGGAGAAGAGACCGACCCCCACCTCACTCCAACCTCCTTTCAGGTAGTTGTAGAGAGTGATAAGGTGTCCCTTCAGCCTCCTCTTTTCCAGACTAAACAACCCCAGCTCCCTCAGCCGCTCCTCATAAGACTTGTGCTCTAGACCCTTCACCAACTTCGTTGCCCTTCTGTCTTTGGATGTGCTCCAGCACCTCAATGTCCTTCTCGTAGTGAGGGGCCCAAAACTGAACACAGTACTCGAGGTGCAGCCTCACCGGTGCTGAGGACAGGGGGACAATCACTTCCCTGGTTCTGCTGGCCACACTATTTCTGATGCAAGCCAGGATGCTATTGGCCTTCTTGGCCACCTGGGCACATTACTGGCTCATATTCAGCTGGCTATCGACTGATATGCCCATGTACTTTTCCGTCAGGCAGCTCTCCAGCCACTCTTCCCCAAGCCTATAGTGTAGCATGAGGTTGTTGTGACCCAAGTGCAGGACCCGGCACTTAACTTTGTTGAGCCTCATGCAGTTGGCCTCGGCCCATAAATCCAGCCTGTCCAGATCCCTCTGTAGAGCCTTCCTACCTTCAGGCAGATCAACACTCCTGGCCAACTTGGTGTCATCTGCAAACTTACTGAGGGTGCACTCCATCCCCTCGTCCAGATCATTAATAAAGATACTAAACAGGACTGGCCCCAGTACCGAGCCCTGGGGAACACCACTTGTGACCGGCTGCCAACTGGATTGAACTCCATTCACCACAACTCTTTGGGCCCGGCCATCCAGCCAGTTTTTTACCCAGGGAAGCATACATCTGTCCAAGCCATGAGGAGCCAGTTTCTCCAGGAGAATGCTACAGGAAACAGTAGCTCTAAGGCTCTACTAAAGTCTAGGTAGACAATATCCACAGCTTTTCCCTCATCCACTAAGCGGCTCACCTTGTCATAGAAGAACATCAGGTTAGTCAAGCAGGACCTGCCTTTCATAAACCCATGCCGACTGGGCCCAATCACCTGGTTGTCCTGTATGTGCCACGTGATAGCACTCAAGTTTACTGATGAACATTTTATTTATCAACAACTAGAGTTTGTTAAAATATAGAAGAAAATATTTATACATTTTTAATTATTTTGGGAAAATTAATTTTTGTTTTATTTTCCGTATTAGTTTTCCATCTGTTCTTTGTGGGCATAGAAAAGGAACTTTACCTTCTGTAGTCAGTTTTTGTATAAATACAAGAAAAGTTTCGCAGTGCCCATAATGTTTCATATACCTAGTTATAAATTTATAACTTCTCTAAGTACTTAGGCCTCAATGATAAAACAGAGTGAGTCGATAGTAAGACATATTTGCAAGAAATAATACCCGAGGAACTAACGCACTGAAATATTTCCTTTCAATTTCAGACTGTATGTAATGATAATCAAGTATTTGCTTTTCTCTTGATCCTTCAGAAAAATTTTCTTCATTTGCCTTGATTACTGCATGGCAAATTCTGTTACGTTTATTTCAATATTTAAGTAAGTGCTTGAACATTTATTAAATATGTCTTAGTTCATATTCAGTTCAGAGAAATGTGAATCTTTCATCGAAAGTACACAGTATCTTACAATATCAAAACTTTTAAATACCATGATATAGTTATTATAATGATTATCTATTGTATCATAAATCATGAAAAGTGATAACAGCATGCTCTGTTGGTTTTTTGTTTCTTTGTTTTGTGCTATGCTAGCTGTTAGCTGTGGTCACCCTGGTAGTCCTATTTATGGAAGAACAAGTGGAAACGGTTTCAACTTCAATGATGTTGTGACATTCTCATGCAATACTGGGTATGTTATGCAAGGACCAACCAAAGCACAGTGTCAGGCCAATAGGCAGTGGAGCCACCCACCTCCAATATGCAAAGGTAAGAATGCAAGCATTTACAGATTTCAAACTTAGTTGGAAAATTAAGGTTAAAAAAATAAACTGAAGGTAAAGGGACACTGTCAAGACAAAATGATGCCTCTCTTACTAACAGGCATTAAATTATTAAAGAAGATGTTTCATGATTCTATGTCTGTAGTTTGTATTGATTTTTTAAGATGTTTTCTACAAGTTCCTTAAGCAAAATTATGCAGAGATAATTAAGAGCTTAAATCCTGAAATAATGTTCTCTGCATTTTTAGCCAACAGAGTTCTAATAGGTGCATGAGAAAACATACCTTTTTTTCCTTTTACATTTCCATTGATCTGACTGCTCATCTTGACTTTTTAAATTTTTATTCTAATTTGTTAGCATAATCCATTTGGGTTGGTTCTCAACACTTCTGGATATTATATTTAAAATTCTTTCACTGAAAATAAAATAACATTATGAAATTAGTTCTGTTTGAGTTTTCATAAGCACTTTTAGAAACGTTTTTAGAAAGTTATTTCTACCCTTGAATAAAGTATGTATGCTAGTCTGGTGGTATCGATATTTGAGAACTGCCAGGAGGAGCACACCTGCAGACTCCAACATTTAGGATGGTGACTAGAGAGAAGCAGGTGAGCCATAAAATAACTACATTGAGTGATGTAAGTAGGAAAAATGATCTTAAATCGCATCTGACAATACCTTTTTTTTGGTTTTAGATTACAGAGTTTTTTAGCGTATTTTGATACTTTTATGTACACACATTCGTGTACATATGCAGATATATATGTATTTGCACACAGCTACATACACATGTATGCATATAAACATGCAATTCGTTATAAGGCTACAGGGATAGTAATGAATTGTAGTTTTCTAGAGTAATTTTGAGTAGGTGATAATGTGTTTACTTGACCAGAGGATTCTATTGCATGGAAACTGTTAAAAAATCCCCATGACCCCCAAAATAAGTATTATACTCTTGTCACCAGACAGCTGTAAGTTGCAAAAAAGGAAAAAAAAAAAAAAAAATCATTCTTCAGTGATTTTCAAACATATGAATCTTAAAGTTGTTGAGGACTTAAAAAATCCATTAGTATCCTGTCCCGATCCAATGTCTGGAGAGGTTTTGATATGATCCCAAGGACGAGATTAAGACGCTGGAATCGGTCAGATGTCGTACAACCTTTCACTTTTATTGGAGGGGAGAAGAGAACAGAGGGAGGAGGGAGGGCAAGGGAGGAGAGGAAAAGAATAGGGGAGAGAGAATTAGAAAGAGAAGGAGAAGGAGGAGTTTACCACCACCACTTCGAGTCCGATGATCTTCCACTGGGCCTTTGGTGGCCTCAGGCTTCGTCGGGGACTGATGCGGGGGTGGGGGGAAGCCTTGAGGGTGCAGGAACGGAACGAGTGGTCTCATGTGCG
The DNA here is from genome assembly GCF_965183815.1 of Platalea leucorodia. Classification (NCBI taxonomy): domain Eukaryota; kingdom Metazoa; phylum Chordata; class Aves; order Pelecaniformes; family Threskiornithidae; genus Platalea; species Platalea leucorodia. The sequence continues at coordinate 18,358,070 of NC_138823.1, forward strand.
CCGCTGCCGCCCGCCGAGGGCCACGTGTGCTCCTTATATAGGGGTTCCCACGCATGCGCAGATCACAAATGTGTACGTGCGGTTCGCCACGGCCGTGCTGCCCCCGCCTCTGCTCTTTTCGCGCCTTTTTGTCCCCGCCTCGGCTCTTTTCGCGCCTTTAGTCCCTGCGCAGGCGCACGAGGTTGTTTTTCTCAAAACTGTGGAGAAGATGGTCTTTTCGAAGCGCGACGCTGGATGGCGCTACAGCGGCAATGTCGAGACAAAGCCACATTTGGTACCGGTTCTCTACGTATTCTTAACCGTTAAAGTGTACTGCTATTTTTAAAAGCACATACCCATTTTGTGGGATAATTCCCTGTTCTAGTAGAATCATCACAGTCTTACCTAACTGACCATGTGCCCTTTAGCTCAAAACATCTGCCTCAAAGGTGTTCCATTATCAAATTGTTAGTATAGGAACGTAAGTATATTTGCATGGCTCTGTGGGTTAGACCAAAGGCACATCTAGCCCCGTAACCTGTTTCCAGCTGTGGGGTGGAAATGTTTATGTCAAGGCAAGAGTGTACATTGAATATATTGGTATGTCCAGTCACTTTTAGTGGCAAATACTTTTACAGCATCATCACACTCTCTGAAGAAACATTTCCTTTTACTTGCTCTGAGTTTAGCACCTCCTGGTTTTATCATCTCCTTGTTTCAGATCATCTTCCTAATTCAGTATCATTATATATAAAATCAGGGTATATAAAATCAGGGTAGCAACACATTGGAAGTTTCTCATACAAAGCATAGTAGATCATTTAAAGACCATTTTAGTAGACTGTGTTTGTATGACTTTCAAATCTGTGTTCTTTTTCTTTTTAGTGGTCAATTGCTCTGATCCTGGAATTCCTGCAAATTCTATAAGAGAAAGTAAAATTGAACACGGAAATTTCACATATGGCACAGTGGTATTTTATGACTGTAATCCTGGATATTTTTTATTTGGCTCTTCAGTTTTAATTTGTCAACCAAATGGCCACTGGGACAAAACTCTACCTGAATGCATTAGTAAGTAGATAATGTGTATGCTTCTACAAAGACTGTGGACTAGACTAGGTATTATTTTTACACAACATTTCCATCAGTCTCGTGACACCAATTAGAATAATCATATTTATATACATTTGTGTGTGTGCAGTAATGATGGAAGGTCTCAGTAGCAGCTGAAGTAGACAGTTACATTGTTATTTCATGTAGCAAATGACATAGAAACTTTGGGAAATGCAATAACTGAAACAAATATCTCTGAATGCTTCAGCACAATCATCCCTGAGAGCAGGGATAGAAGGTCAAAACATATCCATTGAATTTGCAATATGTGGCCTCCACTGGCCACAAAGCTATAATCACACTGAAACTTAAAAACTATAGTACCCAATTATTGACTTATTTCACTATAGTACTTTCTGGACTTCTCTTGGGACAACGGCAAGATCAGACTATCTATGAAGACAGTAAGCAAATAGTAATGGCACTGTAGAGCACCAAAAGTGTCCTCTGGATCATGTCCTCAGCTTACTACACTACCAAATGTACCTGAACATCATAGTCATATACAATATCCACTATGGCAAGTGGATCAACACAAGGAGGATGTTTTTGTTCTGGCTTGTCATGAACCACTTTCTAACTGTGATGTAGATATAGCCATAGATGTTTCATACGTTTTCAGTTGTCTGGAACAGCTCATTTACCCAGTTCTCTATAAGTCTATGAAAATGGTTTTGGTTTAGGATCAAAATTTCTCTCTGAGAAAGGCTGAAAGCTTTATTTTCTAGAGGTTAAAGGGAAAACAGGCTAAGGATTCCTTATTCAGGAATAATGGCCTGATATTTGCAATATTGTAGATATCAGTTCTCAGTTTCACCTTTATTAGTCTTCCTTAATTGAGGTTTCTCCAGTTCTGCTATTCTCTCTCTAAAAAAAAAAAAAAAAATCTGAAAATTTATTTCTTATTACTGTTAAAACTTTTAGTTCTGGAACTTGTCACTTTCTTGGACAGGATAAATAGCTTGATTGGAAGTCACAGTTGAACATATAACAAAGAGTTTAATAGTTTCACATTAAATGTTAAGGTAACATTACCATTGCAGAAAGATAAGTGTTACTTAATAGTAGCATATCTCCAAAGAGAAAGAAATTCTAAAGGTAAAGGTGCAAAGACTTCTTCTTTCTCCTTTTCTTTTTTTATCTCTTAGTATTCTTTCAGAATTGTCACAAGTAATTTAATAATACAGATTTTACTCTTCTTTTAAGCTGACCTTTGAGAGTAAGAGTGCTATATGTACTTTTGAAAGGGCATCCTCAGCTGTATTTGTGCCATTTATATAGAGGGGTCAATGAATTCTAACCTAGACACTATCTATGATATTTTGTAATCATAAAGCTTACCAAAACTTATTCTGATGCAGCTATTGAATATTTTTTATAAGAGCCATTCAGCTTCCGGAGTGTTTTGCAAATTGTTTCCCTTTTGGACATATGCAGGGCAGTCATTTAGTAGGCTGCTCTTTTTTTTTTTTTTTTTTTTTCACTGTAAGAGCAATGGAAAAGGATTGGAAAGCTTGCTGGATGTTTTTCTTTGACCCAGGTTGGATTATTTTTTTGACCTAGCTGGATTTCATCTCTCTCTAACTAGTCTCAAAGAACACACACTTTTTTGAAATATCGCTAGAATAATGGAGAAGAGACATGGTAACAAAGGAAAAGTTGTTCACCTGTAAAGTGACTCAATTCCTTTGAAATGTGTTGTAGCTAGAATACTTCTAGCTACTATAAATCCTGTAACAAGCAGAATTCAGCGTTGGCCTGGACCATAATGCCCTTTTAACTCTCCCTTTGAATTAAAGACTTTCAGGGGCATATGCTGCTTAGGCACATGTTACTTGTAAAATCCTTTAAATTTTAAATGTACTCAAAATACAAGATATGTTTTGACAATATACCTCAAACAATTCCAGTGACCATATCAGATTTTTTTTGTACTGCAAAGTATTCTCAATTTAGTTCTGATAGACATGCTCTGATTTGTTATTTTTAAGCTACTGAGATGTGAGTACATACAATCCACATCTTCCAAGCTTGAAATCCAAATAATGTAGACTAGTTTTTTACTGGTGTCTGTGCCATCCTCTCAGTAATTCTATTGCAGCACCATATCCTGACATTTATTTCCTCACAATATGACAATGTTAATGTGCCTTTTGTTTATTGGGATTTTTCAGGGAAAAAGAAATAGCCATTGAAATGTCACACTGGAAAAAGAATTATTTGCATGTCGTTCAGAATTTATTTTTTTTTTTAAGGAAAGTGAGGTTTTGGTTTGACAGAAATTGATTGATAATTGTCCATAATAATGAAAAAAATATAATTTGACCTGACTTTTTTACATACTCTGAAGAAGACTAACAATATTATTCTCTTTTATTTTTCTTTTCCCCTCATTATTTGTTCTTTAAATCTAAATCAAAGCTTAACATAAAATAAAATTTACACAGCTATAAGAAGGTACTGTGCAGGTATGTGATGGAACAGGACTAGATCAGCCAGCAGATCTTTAAGGATGCTTTCCGTAGAGTGTAAGAGCTCTCGATACCCAGGTGTAAGAAATAAAGAAAGGAAGGCAAGAGACCAGCATGGATAAGTTGAGACCTGCTGGTCAAACTAAAGAGCAAGAAGGAAATGCACAGGTAGTGGAAGCAGGGACATCCTGGGAAGAGTATAGGGACGCTGCTCTATGTAGGAATGGGGTCAGGAAAGCCAAGGCATGGATAGAACTGAACTTGGCAAGGGAGACAAAGAATAATAAGAACGGCTTCTACAGGTATCTCAGCCAGAAAAGGAAGGTCAAAGAAAGTGTACACCCCTGATGAACATGACTGGCAAACTGGTAACAACAGATGAGGAGAAGGCTGAGGTACTGAACAACTGCAAGACAAGGACTGGGGGAGCAAAGTCCCTCCCACTGTAAGTGAAGATCAGGTTCATGACCGCCTGAGGAACCTGAATATACATCAGTCCATGGGACCTGAAAAGATGCATCCCAGAGTCCTGAGGGAATTGGCTGATGTAGTTGCTAAGCCACTCTCCATGATATTTGAAAAGTCATGGCAGTCAGGTGAAGTCCCTGGGGACTGGAAAAGGGGAAATATTGCACCCATTTTTAAAAAGTGTAGAAAGGAGGACCCTGGGAACTACTGACCTGTCAGCCTCACCTCTGTGCCTGGGAAGATCATGGAACAAATCCTCCTAGAAACTATGCCAAGGCCCGTGGATGACAGGGAGGTGATTCGAGACAGCCAGCATGGCTTCACCAAGGGCAATCCTGACCAACATAGTGTCCTTCTATGGTGGAGTGACTACACCAGTGGAGAAGGGAAGAGCTAGAGATGTCATCTATCTGGACTTCTGTGAGGCCTTTGACACGGTCCCCCACAACATCCTCTCTAAATTGGAGAGATATGGGTTTGATGGGTCGACTCTTTGGTGGATGAAAAATTGGTTGGATGGTCACATCCAGAGAGTAGTGGACAATGGCTCAACGTCCAGATGGAGATCAGAGACAAGTAGTGTCCCTCAAGGGCCTGTATTGGGATCACTCTGTTCAATATCTTTATCAATGACATGGACAGTGGGATTGAGTGCACCCTCAGCAAGTTTGCAGACAACATCAAGTTAAGTGGTGCGGCTGACATGCCTGAGGGATGGGATGTCATCCAGAGGGACCTGGACAAGCTTGAGGAGTGGGCCCACGTGAATCTCATGAGGTTCCAGAAGGACAAGTGCAAGGTCCTGCACCTGGGTCGGGGCAATCCCTGGTATCAGTAAAGGCTGGGGAATGAAGGGATTGAGAGCAGCCCTGAGGAGGAGGACTTGGGGGTACTGATAGATGAAAAGCTGGACATGAGCTGGAAATGTGTGCTGACAGCGAAGAAAGCCAACCGTATCCTGGGCTGCATCAAAAGAAGTGTGGCCAGCAGGTCGAGGGAGGTGATTCTGCCCCTCTACTCTGCTTTGGTGAGACCCCACCTGGGGTACTGTGTCCAGCTCTGGAGCCCTCAGCATAGGAAAGACATGGACCTGTTGGAGTGGGTCCAGAGGAGGGCCACAAAAATGATCAGAGGGATGGAACACCTCTCCTGTGAAGAAAGGCTGAGAGAATTGGGGTTGTTCAGCCTGGAGAAGAGAAGCCTGCAGGGAGACCTTATGGCAGCCTTTCAGTACTTAAAGGGGGCTTATAAGAAGGATGGGGGCAGACTTTTTAGTAGGGCCTATTGCCATAGGGCAAGGGGTAATGGTTTTAACCTAAAAGAGGGTAGATTCAGACTAGATATAAAGAAGAATTTTTTTACAGTGAGGGTGGTGAAACACTGGAACGGGTTGCCCAGAGAGGTGTTAGATGCCCCATCACTGGAAACATTCAAGGTCAGGCTGGATGGGGCTCTGAGCAACCTGATCTAGTTGAAGATGTCCCTGGTCATTGCGGGGGGGGGGGGGGGGGGGGGGGCCTGGACTAGATGACCTTTAAAGGTCCCTTCCATCCCAAACTATTCTATGATTCTATAACAGAGAGGCAGAAAGGAAGAAATTGATCAAAATAAAATGGAGGATGAATTAACATTAGGAGAAAAAAAGAATAAATATGGTCTACTCTTCACATGAAATACCCACCTGAGAACATGAATATCACATTAAATTTTGTAGAACATTTAACTGAGTTAGTGGTAGTATTGGAGGGTGGTATAATTTTCTAAATCCGTTATTAGGAATCCAGGACTTTTAGACATAAGTGTCTAAAAGTCTCTTTTAAGACATAAAAGCGAAGTATGTATAGGAGAGCCCAAAACTGAATGCTGTAAGGTATGAAATTAACTTTTCCTCTATGACAATATCTGAAAAGGGCAAAAGAATCGATCAAGAAAAATACAGATATTAAAAAACACTCTGAAAAATTGTGAATGTTTTTCACAAAAAGAAATAGTTTCACTTCATTGAAGCCTGCATGACCAACATTCCTGTTTATTAATAATGTTCTGTTTGCCTTCTCTACAATCATACACAATTAATAGTAGGTTTTATTTATAAGCAATTGATTAAACAAATAACATGGTAACAGCAAGTGCCCAGTTTGTAAAGATGACCATTCTGACCATTTCACTCAAAGTCCTACAAGACTACAAAATGATGACAGGGGCCAGTGGCACTAGGTAGAAATCATAGTCAATCAATCACATACCACATTCTTAAATCCTTTGTGGGGTTGTCAGGAAGGTTCTGCACCTTGCAAGCTGTACCCCTAAAAGAACATGTGTCACTGAACACAGGTCAGTATATGTATAAATCTAAAGCTCTAAGACTGAGAATAATCATTAGAGGAAGATGAATCATCACACATGACTTTGGTCATATGTTGTATTCTACAACCATTGTACTGTTATATATATCCAAAGTGCTAGGGAACTGAATACATCCTTAACCCTGATCAGACTTCTGATCTGGCTTATTTTGATAAAAAAAATCCTTCTGAAAACATTATGGTACTGAAGATGACAAAGTATTGATAAAACCTACATTTGTATGATTTAGGGGTCTGTTCTAGTACCCTAGTATTTGCAGCTATAATTTGTGGTTTTCATGATGCATAAATGCAAGTATCTTTGGTCAAGATATGCCACATGCCATGGGCAGATGTAAGATAAAAAGAAGTCAAACATGCAAGGCTAGATTAATTCTGTGAACAGAATGAATTTGGTTTATGAATTTTAACTGTGCATTTCCTCAACTTGACATATTTATCTTGCTTTTAAAATAACTACTTGCTCTGAATCCTTAGAAGTTTTCTCTATATTAGCTCCACATGTAGGGGGCTTCTTTTGTACATTTTTGATATGTGCACTTAATCTTAAAAGACAAACTAGCTATTACTTTTCAATACAGAACTTCGGTTCCATTACATACATTGTCCATGTAGATAATGTTCTCCATAATGATACCTAAGACCTTTTGTCATTTTACTTTAGTCTTATGGAATAGCTAGCTTCCTGTTGATCTAGCCAAAGTAGCTTCACTGTTACTTTATACAACTTTCCAGTAGATAAGAGGCTGCTGAAATTATTTCAGCGGTGTTATCCTGATTTTAGACCAGGTTTCTATCATTTAGCCTGTTTTTTATTCCTAAAAAATTACTGCTTTTGACTATTTATAGCAAGAGCCACTTATAATAATTTTCTGTATAAGAGAAAACTAAAGGACAAAAGATATCATGCTAAATTTTCTTTCCTGAGTTTATGTACTTCACGACATTTGAGCCAGTTAGCAAAATTAGGTGTGTGTAAGGTAACTGTTGGATACCCTTATGTGCAATCTGTAAGTGGAAATCACAAAAATGTCAAGATTGAGAGTACTAAAGATTAATCACAGTATGGAAATAACTAGCAATTATTGATCAAAATTTATTCAATAAACAACTGATATGATACGTAGTTTATCCATGACCATTTCTAAGATTAGGATCCTATAGAAATTCCCTCCAACCTCTGTGCAATTAACATCAATGGATGATGCCTAGGAATACGTTAAAAATATGTCATCAAATATTTTATTTATATAATACAATGTTTTAAGTAACCAAAACCATGAATATGAAATAAGTATATTAGCATTAAGGTTCATAGCAAAATTTAGCCAAAATGATCTTGTTTATAAACCTAATAGACTTCATGACCAAGGATTTTGGACCAGTGAATGAGAGATGAAGGTCTGCATATTCTCTACCTCAGCAGTGATTTTGGCAGATACTGTCATCCTTTATTTGTTCTCTGACGAGTACGTGCATGAGTGTGTGTTTGTGTGTGTATGTGTTCATACCATAAAGATCAACTTAGTGAATGAGTGTCTTTGGACATCAATATCTATATCTAAAATACCTTTTTGATGTCTCCAAATATTTGTTTCACAGTTTTTGGTCTGTAATATATTTTGCATTTCTAATTACAGAATATGTCTCCTTTCCCCAAACTGTGAAAAGGTCAGCCTCTTCACAAAGTTTATGTATGGAGTTTTGAAAATGATGACAATAAACTGTTTGATCAGTGATAATAACCTTTTTTTATCTCCAATAATTATGCATTGTAGTGATTGACTGTGGCCATCCTGGCGTTCCTCCTAACGCGGTCCTGTCTGGAGATAAATACACGTTTGGGTCTACTGTTCATTATACCTGCACAGGTAGACGATCGCTGTTAGGGCAGTCATCTCGTACATGTCAGTTAAATGGACACTGGAGTGGATCTCTTCCTCATTGCTCAGGTAATATTTTTGAATTGATGAGTGTGTCCTGAAGTTGTTTTGAATTTATTTTGATTTTATCAGAAGGCCATTTTAAAATCTGGAAAATCATGTATAAAAATGTAGTACTATCTCAGTAGAAATAAAATAAGTAAAACCAAAATAAGTAAAAACTGTTAGCAAGAAAATAATTTGGGAGAAGTAGGCTTTCTCAGTGCCATTTAATATGAATAGGAAATTGCACATTCAATAGAATGTTAAAGGAACTAGTTTGTTTCGAAAATATTTTCTATGTGACTTCTGGAAAGAGTATTAATTTCCACAGGGAAACCTTGCATCATTATCTCTTCAAGATGATGGGTAAGTTGTTTTTTTTTTACACTTGTAAAATATCTACTAACTTGATGACACCTCAGGTATATCTTAACTGCATAATACATCCATCTTTATGATAAAGCCAAGTGGGCTCGACATAATTTCAAGAAAGGATGCTCAGTTTTTGCAGGAACACCATTTAATCCTTGTAATAGATTAGCCCTCACTGAAGTCAAGATATGTTTTCTGAACAACTTAATGCTTAGGAATGTTCCGTTTCACAACTTCAGTTTGATTCACTTTAACAGCAGTGATCAAGTGAAAACCAGAAATCTACGTCACACGCTAATTTGAGATTTGGCTAAATCCCATTTCTTATCTTAGAGCATGTAAACACAGATTGTGATAGAGGTTAATCATGTTATCAGTTTTAATTCTCAATAAATATTGGGGGGAGGTTCCTTCTTGTCATCCTCATGTTTCCATTATATAGTTTAAAGAAATCAGTGGGGTTTTGGACTTTATTCAGACCTATGTAATAGGTCTGCCTATGTATGGAAGAAAACAGGCAGAAAACAAGTGACACATTCTTTCTTGGGTTACAGCTATGCCAAAACAAGAAGTGAAAAATAAACCAATATGCAAATCTGACAGCTATACCAGTTTCACAATAAAAATCCAAGGTTCTTTACAGCCTTAGTAAATCATAGAATCATAGAATGGTTTGGGTCAGAAGGGACCTTTAAAATTCATCTAGTCCAACCACCCAGCCATAGGCAGGGACATCTTCCACTAGAATCGTGGAATCATAGAATGGTTTGCTTTGGAAGGCGTCTTTAAAGATCATCTAGTCCATCACTAGATCATGTTGCTCAAAGCCTCATCCTACCTGACCTCAAACACTGCCAGGGATGGGGCATCCACAGCTTCTCTGGGCAGCCTGGTCCTGTGTCTCTTCACCCTTTCTTCCCTATGTCCAATCTAAACCTACCATCTTTCAGTTTAAATCCATTGCCCCTTGTCCTGTTACTACAGGCCTTGATAAAAAGTCTCTCTCCATCTTTCTTATATATTTTGTATATTGAAAGGCTGCAATAAGGTCTCCCGGGAGCCTTCCTTTCTCCAGGCTGAACAGCCCCAACTCTCAGCATTTTTGCATAGGAGAGGTGTTCCAGCCCTCTGGTCATTTTTGTGACCTTCCTCTGGACATGCTCTAAAAGGTCTGTGTCCTTCTTGTACTGAGGACCCCAGAACTGAATACAGTACTCCAGGTGGGGTCTCACATATTCCAATCCTTTTTTTTTTTCCTGCTGCCTTCATCTCTTTAGTGTATTAAGGTATAAATAAATAACGTCAGCTACAGTTTCAGAATATGCACTTTTTTACAGCCCATGGCACAGAAATGGTTAAAAATTAATAACAAATATTAAAATAGTGCTTCTTGGTTAAAATCTTGCACTAAATTCCAAAGGATTAGAAGAATTTTTCAGTATCTAAACCTTCTACTGCAAACTTTTAGGAAGTGGTTAGACAAGGACAATCTAAACATTATCTTGCTCTATGAGTCCCTCTTCTTTCAATAATTTGCCATTACAGCCTAAAATGTGACAGAAACTAGAAAATGTGAATACTTAATTTAATCCCTTAACTTTGTATCAAGAAAATCAGAGGGAAATTTGCCACAATGGGAACAAATATCAAGTTCTTATAACCTATGATATTTAGAGCTATGCACCAGAAATCAAAGCTTAGTGTAAATATTACTTAATAAATAATGATATTTTTATGTGCATTGTAAATTCAAACTAGGTTAATCAAAAATGTTTTTACTGCTAGTATGTATACATATTTGCTTTGGGGAAAAAAAATCCTCTTTAGATAAAATCTAAGGAAACTTATTGTAGTTTTCCATAGTCTTTATAAGAAAAGAAAAATCTGAATTAAAAAAAAATTAAAAAATTAAAGAAGTAGACAAAAATATCAAGGAATACAAATAGGAAGCCTGGAAATGTACATGAAAATATTGAAGAAACCGTACTGAAAATAAGATTGTTCTACCATCATTCTGCTGTTAAATTAAATAAGTGTTCAAATATCGGGATAAGCATTCGTGAGATACATGAAAATCCTTTTTTTTCTAATGACATTTTTTGTACCCACAGATAGGAAACTAATCAGATCTAATGAATTTTTCTCAATACCTGAAGAAATATTTCTTTGATATAGGTTCAAATGTTAATCATAGCAAGTCAAATTGTGACAGAATACAAACATTTTCTTTAGCTGTGCCGTAGCAAACTATAATTCTAGCTTAGGACAACTTTGAGACTTTGTTTTCAAAGTGTATTGAGACTTTGTTTTCAAAGTGTATATCTGAAATGCTTTCTCATTTTAAAATAATTTACAGTTTATCATACACAATTTCCATATCTTGTTTCTAAAAATATGTGAAATCGTTAGCTTTCGTCGTTAGCCTTGATAACTTGATTTCTTCACTTTAATGCATATTAAAGCCTTAAACTTTGTATTTTTTTGTTGATGATATTAATAATAAATAATATAGAATGTTCAACTGACAAACGATACAGCATGCTTGTCCTTGTCATATATGGAGAAGAATTAAAACAGCAAATGCTAGGTCAGCGAACATAAGGCAACCAAATTTTGTCACATCATCCCTAAGACAGTTTCCTTTTTGTCATATGGCACATTATGTTTCACATCCTAGAGCTAGAAGGAATTGTCATGTCCCATTGATACGTATTGGCATTCAGAAACACAGTTTTCAGTCGTCATATGCATATCAGCTGGAGTCAGAAATTTGCAGCAACTTAGAATTCCTCATAAATGCAGCAATGGTTGTGTCCTTACTTAAGTGGTCTAAATACCCTGCTTTTCGTTAAGATTAAATGTCAGCTGAGAATTTGTTACACATATGGGTGAAGGATGGCTCATAACTGTCTGTGAAAATCACTTAGTTGAATCTCTGCATGAGGAAATAAAAATATGTTCCATTATGATATCATTGATTATATCACTGTCACTTCCTGATGTGATTAGTCATTTAGAAAAATTATTTCTGTAACCTTCAATCAAAAGAGCTGGTGGTTAACTTCCCTAAGATTAAAAGAGTAATAATTCACAGTAATGATTAGGTATTAGGAAAGAACACACGATTTCATTTACAAGAGGAATATGTAATTTATACTTGGCATAGCAAAAAGCCTATTTTCATTTTTTCATCATAAAATTATTTTAGGCATAATGCCAAGTAACTTGCTGAAAACTGAGCTGTTATTGTAGAGACTTTACAAGTATAGAATAATTAATAGGCCCCGTCCCAAATTCTTCATAGTCTAAATAAATAATACTGGAAAATGTAAGATATGGATTCCCAAAATAACAAAAAAAAATCTTGATCTAGGACATTTTAAAATTATTGTAAAAATATCTAGCAGACTATTTTCAAACTAGAAGTATGTTAAGTCATCTAAATAGCTTGGACATGAAGTATTTTGAAAGCTTATAAAATTCTTTTACTTACTATAATTTGGAACTATTTACAATTTCTTTTTAAAGAGGGCTGGCAGGCTGCTTTACTGATTTGTGTCACATAATGACAGAGAAGAGCCTAAGCTTTTGAGTTTGTGATTTTGAACAAGACAGTCAGCTAGCTCTTTTACTTACTTGAGTGAGTTTGTTATTTCTGAAAGCATTGAAATATATAGGACCATGTACTTTTTGCACATACATGCTATAGAAGTTCACAATGTAACAGGCATGACTACATTAGTTTGTTTGATTATTCTGAAATGAAAGGTGTCAGTTTAAGCTTGATTAACTTAAGTAATTATAAAATTGGCTCCTAAATTAGTGAGAGTGGTTCACAATAAGCCTACTTTGTCAGCTGCTTCAGCAAGGGGTTGGATAGGTAATACAAGCTTCCAGGTTTGTTTTCTTTTGCATTTCAAAGCAAAGTTCTGCCCTTTTTTGTGACTCTCCAGATGTGCCTTCAAACCGAGGCTCCATAGCTGCTTTCTCTTTTCGCACAAGCCTATAGGAGCTGTGCAGATCAGCTCCTGTAAGGTGCTTGCTTATATTGTTTTTCAATGAATTTGTGGGGAAAGAAGGAAGCGTGGCCTATATAGAAAAATATATGGAAATAAAAAGTAGTAAACATGACCTACAAAACTGCAGGTTAGTACATGAACTACCTTCATAAGTGACAAAAATATGGTCAGCTTCTTGGACATATTGGACTAAAACAAATATTTGCTCATACACCATAATTCTCAAAGCAAAGTAAGCTATTTCTACTCTTCTTCCTTTCGCTATTCTGTTCTGGACATGCTTTTGTTAGTACAGAGATGTGTCCAACCAGTCACTCCAACAGTATAGTTTACACACGTACATTGCCAACCAAGGCAAGGGAAGCTCTGTTTTTCTCTGCATCTACAACTCCAGGGTCCTAACTTCTCACAGAACCCCTAAATATTGCATTTGTCATTTTTAGTCTTCAGGGTACTTGGAGCAGACAACTTTGCTTACTACTTCTATGTAAGAACTTCTCTTATTATTGCTATTCAAGCTTGGACAAATACCAGAAAACTATAGCTATTCTACAGAAAGCATTATTTACATAATTTGTACAAATCTTTTAATATAATTGTCTCTAATATGAAGCTATAATATGATGTTCTTAAGTAGTTGAGTTAAAGCTTTCTAGTTGATTCTTAAAATAGTTCTTCGTTATTTATATTAGTGTAACTAAATGCAAAATAATGCAGATATACTCTCAAAAATATTATGATGTTTGAATTATTTTTTGAAGACTGTTCAGTTTATTTGCAGGTTGTCACAGAAAACCATAAGCTGAATATCTATGGGTGAGAACCTGAACGGTGCAACTCCAAGAATTCTAGAACTCAACTCTTTTGTGTTGAAACTCAGTAATACCGTATACCTTCATCTCTTATTACACAGAAAACTAACTTAAAGACCTTTAAAAAGATAAAACAGCAGATCCTAAGTACATATTAAAAGATTTAAACAACTGACCTGCCGTGCAAATACAGTGTTACCTAGAGCTTCCTAAAAGTTCTCACCACACATGAAGATTTAGATGTATAATCTTAGATATGGTTATTGTTATTATTATGACTATGTTGATTGCTCTAACATTGATATACAACAGATAGTAGAAAACATTAACCCTCTACCTTAGAATTTGCTTAAACATTTCTAGCTGAGTGAGATTTTAGCTATGAGGCAGTCCTGAAGTGAACTTTCAACATTTCTACGTCAGGTAAATACTTCATGTCAGATGTACATAAAATTGTTGACTAGAGCTTTCATTCAATGGTAAAACTGTTACAACTCTAATATAGTAAAACTAGGAAGTATTTTATGGACACTTGTTATAGGCAAACAACAAAATTATCTATATGATCAGGATCTTGGTTTTCCTCAGAATTCCTTATTTTAAATGAAAAATGACCAAGGTTTTGTGGCTTTCTTTTTGTTTTCCTATTCTTGTTTGATGATTCTGTTACCAAAAGTTTAGCATGATGTCAGGGGAATCTTGAGATAATTATAATTTCTCTTCTGTACTTAAATATATAAAATAAGTAAAAAGAAATTATTTGAGAGTCAAATAATTTTATAATTACAGGGCTTCACACCCACTTTTTTCTGAAAATATAAATATAAATTTATTTATCAACAAATAGAAGCATATTTTAAATGCAGTATCATAATAATATTTCATATTTATTCTAATCTTTGCACTCTAAATTCTAGGTGATACAGCTGGTTCTTGTGGTGATCCAGGTATCCCAGGTCATGGGTCTAGAGAAGAAAACAATTTTAAAATTAAAAGCACGGTACATTTCAGCTGTGATATTGGATATATTCTCCATGGCTCAGAAGAAAGGACATGTATGGCAAATGGAAGTTGGACAGGAAGACAACCTGAGTGTAAAGGTAAATCACAGAAGATCCATTCTATTTTTAAACTGTCTTGTTAAAAATTCTAATCAGAAAACCTATTTTACGTTGCCAGTTTTGTGTTGTGAATGGTATACAGTTGATTTATGGACTGACCATTGAATTTTTTTGAGTAAGTTGTTACACCATAGCAATGGTTTGGCATCAGGTAACAAATTTGAAATCAGTTCCTGACACCCATGAAACAGCATGTTTTCAGTCTTGAGAAAAAAATGTATACTGAACTGTTTATTTCTTCTCAACCTTGTGTCAGTGTCAACTATGTGTGTTATCCAGTACAAAAAACTAAGCAGAAAAGGAAATAGGTAAGACCTCTAGAACTCAATTTTTGCTGAAAGAGTTTTTCCCTTAAAAATCTTACCACCACCTGATCTTTAATTACAATCATTATACATCGGAATTTCAGAGAAAAGAGCTGAGTTTTAGGAAAATATCATTGTCGGGATTTCATTAGATACCTCTATGTCATAAATGATTGGCTTAAAATTTTTATTTACTAATACTGTTGACATTATTATTATTTTTCAATAGAATATGAAATGCTGAAACAAGTTTATTTGGAAAAAAATCATTTTAGAAATTTCAAGCTAGATGTATTATCATAGAAGAAAGCTCTAACAGAATATTTATGGAGAATCATTTATTACCTTAATTATCTTGATTCAAAAATAGGAAATAATTCCCAATAGACTCTTCTTCAAAGAAAAGCTTCCTGAAAAACAAAAAATAATTTGAGAACCTGTACTCTTATTTTCCACTTTATCACTGTTGACTGCGTTATCTGTATGAAATAGTCATCTCATTTTAAAAACTTATTTCACAAGCTGGTTTTGTAATATCCTTTCTGCTGAATGATTGCCACCCTGACACAACTTAAATATATATATACGTGTTTGTATATTAGTATCTATCTGAAGGGATATGCTTAGCCCAACTGAACTTTATGCTATTCTTCTTTTATCTTATCTATTACAGAATTTAATTACCCCTTTTACATTTTAAGATATTTTGGTGTTATTTTTCCCCCTAAAAATCTCTTGAAATGATGAATCTGGTTCACAGATATAGATATAGATATAGATATAGATATAGATATAGATATAGATAGGTGTGTGTAATGCACACACAGATATATTGTTCTAGTTTAGGTCATATAGAAGTGTATATGTAATCACATAAGAAAGATGCATAAAAATTCCAAAGTTGAGCATTGAAGAACGGGGAAACATCAGGCTTACACCTGGCTATGAAATAATAGTTTGACTCTATCCTGTGCTTTGAATTAGGTAGGAAATGTACTTTGGTGAAGCTATAAATGCATACATACTATAGATTAAAATGAAATCTACAATGATAACTGTAGATTAGGCATTTTCTTATAATTGGGAGTTTACCTTTGCAGCTAAACTAGCTTTCCTTTAATGCAGATTTTAAAGTGAAATTCATAGGCTGTGTTTCCCTACATACAAAAGAGTAAAAACAAATAATTAATGCAAACAGCTATTTACTGTACAATATGACTTATCAGTAGGTGGTGAAACTTAAATTTTTCAGGTCAACCGTATGGATTTCTACCACATAACACTGCTGGCAGCAAGATTGTCCTTAGGCATTACTATTTCAAAAATTATCTTTACTGCATTTTAAAAATATTTAACATTTTGCTTTATAGCTGTGCAGTGTGGTAATCCAGGAACAACTGCTAATGGAAAAGTATTTCGTATTGATGGAACTACATTCTCTAATTCAGTAATTTATTCATGCATGGAAGGATACATACTTTCTGGATCATCTGTCAGACAATGCACTGCCAATGGAACATGGTCTGGATCCTTGCCAAACTGCACAAGTAAGACACATCTCTAAGGAATACCATTTGCTTTTCTCTCCTCTGAAAGACAATACAGTAAAATACAGAAGTTGGATGCAAATAAATTAAGTCTTCAGCTTTTTCTTGCACTACTTCATACATAATTTTGTACATGAAATCCTTTAAAAAGATACAGTGCTATGAGAAGATGAATACGTTTTTTTAAAGACAGACACAGTATAGAAAAATATATAGACTGCTGTTACAGTTTAAAGGAGTTGTATGGTTACATGATCTACCTACTTTAATCCTTTCCTAGTATATATTTTTAATCTTGTTTATATGTTTTGATATCTCATATTCAGACATTATTAATTTAATTGCTTTTCTTTATCATTAAAACATAGCAGCATAATATTCTGGTCTTCCAGGGAGCAGAAAATAAAACCTTTGAAATAAACACTTGAGAATTCTTTTTGTAGTGACTCTGAGGTCAAAACGGTTGTCCTGCTCTCACATAACATCTTCTGTTTGGCCTCTTCATCAACCTTATACTTGCTTTGGTTACTCAGCTAACAGAAGCTATTTCAGCTTCTCTCACATTCATAATAAGCATTTTGCAACAATTTATTTTCAAGCCCATCTGTTCCTGCTTTATTATATGTCCTAGTTCATCTTTTAGTAACAATTATGAAAATTTTACATTTATGTGACACACAAGACTGCCTATCATTTCGAGGAAACATATCCTCATCAGAGGTATAGCAAACTGTTGCTTAAACTTTTAATTAGTACCCTAGTTTTCATAGAATTGGCTACTTTACACACTTATAGCAACCCAAGTAGAGGCCAAAAGTAAGATGATAAAGAAAACTTCTCCTTCTTGTGTTGTTTTTAAATCCATCTTTAATGGTAAACATGTGAACGGTGCTTTGCAGCCAGCAAACCTGTGAGAGAGCCTAATGTTTTTGTTTTTAGTTATTATTTTCCAAGTTATAATGAGAACCAGATTAATTGTACCAAAGATAAAGGTGTTTTATAATTGTAACTGAATTTATATTTTTTTCTTGCATTTTAGAATGACATTTAACTGAAGTACATGCTAAAACAGTCTTCTCAAAAAACACTACTCAGGTAGAAACTTAGGATTTTCGCTTAAAACCTAAAAAAATGTCTTAACAGGAAAAGTATCCTAATAAAACAGAGAGAGGCATTGTGAAGATTATGTGTAATAGAAAAAAAAAATATTATTGATTTAATTAATATATAAATATTTTAAATTTGTTATACAATAAATCTATTGACATTCCTAATACACAGTTCTCTTATTGTTATGATTACACATCTAAAAAGTATATCCCCTTATATGTTTATTCCAACAATAATGTTATTTAGGGGTTTTTAGTTTGATGTGTATCCCCCGGAGTGGTCAGAATATGAAAAGAACAACTGAAGGAAAATCTTACCAAAAAAGGTACAAAGTCTGAGAATCTCAGCCTGACTCATGTCTGCCTTTTGATCATTGCTGGCTATTACCTAAACCCTAAAGGGGAGTGGAAGTGCTACTAGGTACTACAACTTGTATCTAAGCTGATATAGGTACTAGCAGCAGCTCTAAAATACTCAGAAATGGAGAGGCATTTTACAGCATTGCAGAATGGCTGAGGTCGGCAGTCACCTCTGGAGATTGTCTAGTCCAGCCCCTCTGCTCATGGCAGGATCAGCTAGGGCAGGTTGCTCAGAGCCGTATCCAGTCTGTCTCCCTTTCTACAGACCTTTAATTCTATAGTTCCCTAGTGCATCTAAACATAAAATAAAAAGTATATTAAACTTCATCATACTTAACTTGCTATGTTCTCTCTTATGACAATATATCAATTTTAAATTGCTAACAGACAATTAACAAGAATTAATGGACAATATTAGCTAAATAACTAATTAACAGATCATGAGTTAACAATCCCCTCTTTCTCCTGCCAGTTTTATCTCCAGGTCTATAAAATATGCCTGAAGAAGATTATCTATTGTAAGGGAACAATTTTCTCATAATGACTTCAAAGTGTATCCAAAGCCCTAAAATTGGTAGTGCCAACAGCCAACAGACTTCGTTCACAGGGCAGGTTCTATTTAATTTTTTTCCTAACTCTCCCTACCATGCTGTTGTGGTTTAACCCCGGCAGGCAGCTAAACACCACACAGCTGCTCACTCACTCACTCCTCCCCAGTGGGATGGGGGAGAGAACTGGAAGGCTAAAAGTGCAAAAACTTGTGGGTTGAGTTAAAGACAATCTAATAGGTTAAGCAAAAGCTCTGCATGTAAGCAAAGCAAGTAAGGGATTCATTCCCTTCTTCCCATTGGCAGGGAGGTGTTCAGCCATCTCCAGGAAAGCAGGGCTCCATCACACGTAGTGGTTTCTTGGGAAGACAAATGCCGTAACTCCAAATCTCCCCGCTTCTGCAGCTTTTATGCTGAGCACAATGTCACAGGGTGTGGAATATCCCTTTGGTCAGTTGGGGTCAGCTGTCCCAGCTGTGTCCCCTCCCAACTTCTTGTGCACCCCCAGCCTACTCACTGGCAGGACAGCATGAGAAACAGAGGCCTTGATGCTGTGCAATGACTGTTCAGTGATAACTTAAACACCCCTATGTTATCAACACTGTTTTCATCACAAATCCACACCACCATACAAGCTACTATGAAGAAAATTAGCTCTGTCCCAGCCAAAACCAGTACACATGCTCTCCATCTTTTACTATGACAAGATTTCTTCAGATTTGCTTATTGCCTGTTCAAGTCATAGAACCTCTTGGAACCATTGCAGGTTTCCAGAACAACTTAGGCAAGCACCTGTCCCGAGTGGCTGTCATGGGTGACTCAAAGTAAACAGCAACCCACAGTGGATCTGGATGTTGGTGTCCATTTAAGTACCATGCAATTTACAGCTTTTACCTGCCTGATTATCTCATACTTCCTCTCTCCCCCTCAGGGTCACATTTGGGGAGCTGTCTGCTGTCCTGGGAAGGATGGGTTCAAAGTCCCATTGGTTCATGCTGTGCCACTGCTCATATAAAACTCAGATGTTATCAGTCAGGGTCATCCCCTGGCATTTGCCTCCACATATCTCTTCCTTTTCTAGGATCTTCCCCAGTTCCAGGTTCTTTTCTCCAGACAGGATCTTCACCTTCTTTCTGGGCCCCAAAACCACTGTTAGCAGACACATAACACATATCAGCGTCCCAATTGGTTGTTCTGTCTCACATCTCTATTAACAGGAAGATTCAGGATATACCACTTTTGTTTAGTCCAGGTATTATCAAAATTTACAGCCAGCCCATACTTATTACACCTACCAAATAATGGCTTGCTTATTGCATATTATTGACAATGTTATTTTTTAGAGCTAACACTATAAGAAGAGAATAGCATAAATAATCTTATGTCCCTTTAGATGCTGGGAGCCCTGGGCAGTGTAGCATCGAACAAGACTCTGACCCATGTCCAGCATGCCATGCAGACCTTGTCCATAACAAAGATTCTCCCCTTTCAGTTGCTCAAGCTGTTATAGGATTTTCTCACAAGGAAACAACTCTATCATTTCTACAGTCAAACAGAAACAATGTTCTCAAGAGAACTTCTTGCTGCACTGATAGATGAAAAGTGAGAACATGTGGCTGGTGTAATCACTGCTACTGAGTGGGAGCTGCCTTCAGCTCCTCTGTTGCAATGAGCTGGCTGAGGCTGTGCCCTAGCCAAGGGATCTGTGCAGCACAGCCCAGGTCTGAAGGCCACACTGGATGGGCAGCACAGTGCAGCACAGGACTGGGGCTCCACTGTATTGTGGATCGCTGACTCCTCAATGTGCAATGGTCTTCTGGTCAGAATCACTACAACAATTTAAGATGTTTTTTGCCTACCACAGTGATTTAAGTGGAGGTGGTCCAACTTTGGGTCATTGGATGGACTGCTTGAGCAGATGAGTTGGACAACATGACCTCCTGAGGTCCCCTCCAACCTCACCATTCTGTGATTCTGTGACTGTCCGAATCTATGAACTTCAGAAAATGCCACTGAGCTTTCTAAGTAACTACTACATGTTTCTTTTAGTTAAAGCTGAAAGAGGGTAGATTTAGATTAGATATAAGGAAGAAGTTCTTCACTATGAGGGTGGTGAGGCACTGGAACATGTTGCCCAGAGAAGTTGTGGATACCCCGTCCCTGGAAGTGTTCAAGGCCAGCTTTGAGCAACCTGGTCTAGTGGAAGGTGACTCTGCCCATGGCAGAGGGGTTGGAATTAGATGATCTTTAAGGTCCCTTCCAACCCAAACCATCCTATGATTCTGTGATTCTATGATTCTATGATTCCTATGTTTCTGACAAAACACAGTATCTCAATAAAATCTAGATCACATCCTTACATATGCTTTTGCTTTCTTTGAAAGTCAAATGCTGCAGTATAGGACAAAAGAGCAAAAGGATCTTTTCCTTACCACTCGTAACCCACCTCTGTGAACAGTTCTAATGTTACAACACAGTAATGTGAAGAATGACTCCTTATTTCCCCTAAGTCTTTTCTTTCATGCAACTCTCTTTCCTATAGTAAGATAAAGACTAGCAAGTACAGAAGTGAAAAAAAAAAAAACAAAACCATGAAAGAAAATCAGTTCTGTTTTTTGTTTTTTTTTTTTTTTTTTCTTTGAACTATGGCTTGAAAAGTTAATGATAGGAAGGTAGGAATTTTGAGAAGCTAGAACAATCTAGAAATCTGCTAAAGCCATGGTGGCTGTTGCTGTATAACGGATCAATCTTAAAGTGTCAGCAGCAGGAAAGGGTACAATCTTTACAGTAACAATGGAAGAAACAAAAAGTTTGTATTAATGACCAAAAGAAAGAAATGGAGATTGTAAGGAAGGTGAGTGAAAAAGCTGAGAACACGGTTTTAGTTGGATTTAAATAAATAATGAAAATAGTTTTTAGCTGTATAAAATAAATGGATAATTTGTGGAGCTGTTTCATCATATATGGTGTATGGAGTTTGCACGTTCTTAAAATCATAAGGCAATGATTTGAAATATCCTTCATACAGGAAAATCTAAAGAGATGAAACAAAGATTAGGGAAAAAAGGATAAAGGCATTAGCATTATGTTGTCATCCAGTCAAAAGAATAGTATACTTGAAAAAGTATCAAGAATGATTTTAGTTGAATTTGCAACATTAAGGATAGTAAATGGAATATGTCAAATAAAGAAAGGTAGAACATGTAGACTATTTGAATATATTTGTGTAACTAAGAAAAACAGTTCTGTCTTTTACAGCTCTATATTTTTTGAAGAATGACAAAGAATAATCTATGACTTTTTAAGTTAAAAAAAGATTAAAATTACCATGCTAGTAGGTGAAATAAAACAGGCTGATCTCCAATTTTCTTTATCACTGAACTAGCTACCTTTAGACTAACCCAGATAACCCTGTGGTATGTTTTATAGTCTCTTCTGTATCCATAGACAGCAATTGTGTAGGACATTTTTTTTTTTTAGATTTGATATATGCAGCTTAATTAGTATCTTCTCACTCAGACTGTGACAAACTGTAGGGCAGGCATACTATATACCGCGGATTCTCAGTTCCCCAATTATTTAGATCAAGGGACCTGGCCAAAATACACTACAAACACATAATCACAGGTTTTCTCATTTTGGAAACCAGGATACAGAGAAGGTGCCATTCACATCAGTCATGCTTTGGCATTGAAGTGGCCAGGATGTGCTTTCAGCCCAGGAAACTGCCTCTCATAATTTTCCGGAAGTAATAACAATGCTGTAGGGGGTTTGTAAAGTTTACTATAAGATGGGTGCTGTATTTTGTATGAGCTGGATTTTTTCCCTGGTGTTTGTTGTTTCCCTGAAAACAAGAGCTTTTTATCATTGCCACCAGGGTTCTCAAGATTTCTTACTCTGAAAACTGTTGCAGAAATTGATAGATCCAACTGACCAAATCCGAGAGAAACTTACCTATTTTAACATTATTCTCAGATTATAATGATATAACTCTTTATTAAGTCCTTATGGATATTTAATCTCATTAAGAGATCCTGACACTAGCAGTCACAAGAGGTTTTACAACCACTCCCACTCATTAAAGTACTATAGACCTAATTTTGGCATAAGCCATGGCCTATGTTTAGAGATTGCCTGAATGTTCTTATTTGTTTATGTACATAGTAACCATGTGAGCATTTAAAAAGTGGGAGCTTTTTGCAGACATATATCTTAAATTTTCCAGACTGTGTTTCCTTTCAGAATGTACCCATGAAAAAGTAAACTAAACAATAGATATCTGCTTCTTTAACAACGAAAGTCTAAACTGAAAAATCCATAGTGACATATGGATTATTTATTGCTTTTTTTTTTCATTTTATAATCTTGAAATTTTACTGATCAAAATTGTACAGTCCGTTACTTCTGCTGTTGAACAGATGTATTGATGTTCTCCAAATATAACTATTATACAGCTCCATATGCTGTGTTTGGCAACTAATTCAGATGACATATATGTTTATCTTCTCTTGATAGAGATAACATTTATTATAGTTTTTTCTTCTCCTTTTTGCCCCAATAAATTCTTAGTTTTACCCTATGTTTTCCCCCTCATGTATAAATAAATCACATTTAGGTTTTAAAATCTGTTCCTCAATGATTTACTTGCAGTTATCAGTTGTGGAGATCCAGGAGTCCCAGCCAATGGCATGAGATATGGTGATGATTATGTTGTTGGACAAAATGTTACTTATATGTGCCAACCTGGTTATACAATGGAATCAAATATCTCCTTAATTCGCACTTGTACTAGCAATGGCACGTGGAGTGGAGTAATCCCAACATGCAAAGGTACAACATTTATTTTGATTGTCAACTATTGCTTCTATGACATTTACATCTACTGTTTATTGTAATGAGTCAGCCAAATATTTCCGCAGAAATCAAAACTTACTTTTAGTATGAATATACTAAATTGATTTTTTGGCTGCAGGAATGGTGACTTCATCCTTTGCTTCTTGTCCCTTTTATTTTTCGTACCAGCACAGCATGTTGAACAGGTTTTTGTAGCTTTATAGAACATTTTATTATTTTGCTGCTAAACTGAATTAGCCAATATAAAAAAGATGGTTTAGATTTGTTTGTTTGTTTGTTAAGGTTAGTATGTCATACCAAAAATGACCTTAACTATGTCCCTGTCTTTACAAAAAGACCACTCAAGTACATGATAGACACCTTTCAGAAAGGTCTGCATATATACAACTGAACTTTGTCAAAGGTAAATTGTTCTGGGTTACCCTAATACTAAGATTTTTCACTGATCCCTCCTTCATTAGATGTGCACCTTTGAGCATCACTGTGCTGTATTGAGATACTCAGCAAAAAAACTAAATCATTCTAGCAAATTTCCTAATAAACATTTTTCTGCTTCATGTTATTTTCTCTACTGTGAGAACTGAAAGGGTTAATCTCAAGATCTTCCTTTTCTCTCTTTTACTAATTGCATTCCTGATTTTTCTGTTTTATTGGAATTCTTTTAATGCTCTCTGTTGAAACTGAAACAGCAGAAAATCTGAACGTTACTGAAAGACCACCTTATCTGTGTCATCAAAACAATTTTCTCTGAGAAACTCGCTTGCTAAACCCTAAAACATCTTCTTTCTACTGTCATTTTTCTCACTCTTCCTGATACCACAGCCATAGAAAAGCAGCATTACTGTTTTGGTGTTTTCTTTCTGGGTTCACACTAATTATGTCTGATCTCTATTCTTTTAAAACTTAGTAGGCTAAGTTTGTACTTACTTTGTTCTCATCCATCTTCCTTCTGTTTTGTTTTCAGGAGGTACAGTTACATACCTGCTCAGCAGTTCTCTTGTTCCTCCCTTGAATTCATTCATCAAAACAGATCAAATACATTTCAGATCTCCACCCCATTTGCAATTACTTTCCTTGCTGAGTACAATTCTCCCAATATCTTACCAAGTCCAGTTTAATTCTAATTCACCTTTGATAATGTCAATTTTTAAAGTTATTTTCCCAACACATGCTTGAGGTTGTCAGACTTTGAGATCCTCTTAACAGTTCACTTTTTTTCTATTTGTATTGTGCTCTTACCCAGCCTCAGCTTCAATTACAAAACTGATTTTAAGAACGGAATAGCCATGCTGGTGCTATTGACCAAGACTCTGTCTGTCTCCAGGAGTGGCTGTAAGCGAAGAGCTAAAAATTATAAGACAGAACAATCATTTATGATACAGTGTCCCAACCTCAAATTCTTAAGGACTACAGGGCACATAACTGGGAGCAGGAGATCTAACTCCAATTTGATTCAAACAGAACCATATAAAGAAAGAGTTAGACTGTCATTTTTGGGTTTGAGTTTTTGAGTCTTTCTGGTTTTAGGTTATGCATCTTTATGGCTTTTATAAATACTAAATGATAATCATATGCAGAACCTCTAGTGTTCTCATTCTACTCCACACAGGTTTGTGTGAGTGCACTAAGTTAATAACCCCCATTTCTTTGTCTATGTAATTAATCATGATATATAATATGGAGTAGTGTGTTTGAAATATATAACAATTAGTTCTTACTGTCAGGAGGAAATGCCAGGGTCCTCTGGTACCTTTTAGTTAAAATAATTGGAAAATGAATTGGGCAGAAAATGGATGCGTAACTGTCACCGTGCCATTGAAATAAACGATATAAATAATTCTCTGGCTTTGCCTAGTTGGAAAAGGATACATGTTCATCTGCAACTAAATATTTGACTATTCAAGCATTGTCTTTTCTACAGACTTGCATTTGCAATATATTTTCAGGTCTTAAACTGAGAAACGCTGCTGTACGTATTTATGGTTAAATCTCTGACCAAAATATTTAGAGAGGCATTCTGCCTTGTTGCTGGGTGTTGTTTTGTTTTGCTTTTTTCACCCCAAAATTCTGATATTACACCTATTTTCATGCTACTTCTTCTGTCTCCTTTCCTAATTATTGACTGCTATTTCTTCCTTTATTATTCAGCTCAGAAGTTAAGACATACAAATCTTTTTAAAAGGACTAGTCATGAAGCTCCCGGAGAATGTGGACAGACTTTTGCTGCTTGGAGTACTTATTTTGACTTACTTTTATTAAAGCATCATGAATGTGTGGCAAAATCTATCATGTCCTTTTCTGGGTTGGTTGGTTGGTTGGTGTTTTTTTTTTAAACTATGAACCAGAGCAAGAGAAACAGAAAGTATAAGAAATAAGGCCTTAAAATTTAGATTTGGTTTACTGATTGGCAAAGGATTATTTGGTAATAGCACTACTTTCACACAGTATTCTCAAACAGCCATGAATAATGCTGCAGAGCATCTTCATGGTGTAAATAGTTGAGATTGTCTCACTGAAAAGTATAATAAAAAAGGAGGAATGATACATGGTGAACCTTCTGCAGATCACATTCAAATACAAAGTACTCCTGATCTAGTGCTTCTGACTTCTTTTGAGCCTGCAAGATGACAGGTGTCTAAACATAAGTTTAAAGGTTATGAATGCAGCATTTCATTTCCTTCATTCCAGTGACCTGTGTGTTCTCCGTTTTATTTTTAGTCACCCCCCTTCTCATTTATGTCAGCTGTCTCCACTAAATTAAATCATGCTAGTTTCGTTTGCTTTCTCTCTCTTTTGCTAGCACAGTTTCTCCCAGCTTTTCTCCCTTTTACTCCTTTTCCCTTTCTCATTCATTCTCGTAACTTTGGGGCCTAAATTTCCCCCTATCTATTTTTGATTCAGATTTTTTTTTCTTTTAACTTCTTTTTTACTTTTTTTCCTTCAGCTCTCAATTAGTGATTGTCTGTTACTACCCCACTATGCAGTAAATAACACTTTTATCTTCATCACTACAGTTATGTCTGTTTATTTCTACTGTCTTCCTGTGGTGTTTTTCCGTTCTTTTTCCTACAACTGAGTAGAAGATGTTTCTGTTTTTTCCTGGGAGGTCTGGAAATGAGAGACTTATACTGAAATACTTCTTGTTGGCCTTCTTAGAGGTAGCAACACTGACAATTTCAAGAGGTTTCAGATCCTTAAATTTTCTCCCTCTAGCTAGAAGCTGGATGCTTTTTGGTGAGGAGCTATTCATGAAGTAAATACTAACCAAACTGTGGTACTTAGAAACAGCCTTTCAAATCATATTTTGGAACAATGGTCCTGGAATTTCATCCCTGGGCATTAATATTTAGTAAATGCCTAAGATGGTTAACAGGAAGAAAGTATTTGACTATTACCGTGATAACTAAAGATAATTGTACTTTATGCTGTCTAAACAGACAAACAAAATCATTTTGTAGTATACTACCAGATATATCTTAAATGCTTTACAGTTCATACTCTCCATACTGATTTTTAGGTGGTCTTCCTATTTGGTTCCTGTTTTATTTAAGACACTTCATCAACCAGCCACTGTCTCCTAGATGGAGGAAACCAGAAGTACTAATTTCAGGAAAGTACTAACATCAGGAATACAGTGAGAAAGATAGCATGTCCTCACTGTATTGTCCTCTAAAAAAGGTGGAATTAGCACATATGGTTCTTCTAGTAATTGTGTACACTGGGGATATTTACAGCAGCTGGGCCTAATTATTTTGAATATTATTGCAGCTGTTACCTGCCCAGCTCCTCCGCAGATCTCTAATGGAAGGCTGGAAGGAACAAACTTGGATTGGGGATTTAGCATTAGCTATGTCTGCTCTCCAGGATATGAACTCTCTTTTCCTGCTGTTTTGACTTGCGTTGGGAATGGAACATGGAGTGGTGAAGTACCTCAGTGCTTGCGTATGTATTTACTTTATAGTCCTGTATTTCTTTATTCAACTACATTGCTTTTTTCCTTTTTAAAGTTTTCACCTCCCCCCCCCCCAGCAGTGGCTGGGTTCATTTCAAACCTGGGACAAATACAATCCTTCTATATTTTCCAAAATTATACCATAATTTCTAGATTGAGGAAGGCATAGGAATATCTGTAAATCCTTTGTGAACATACAGGAAGCCTTAACACAAACAGAAAAAAAAATATTACAGGCAATGCGTACCAAATGATCCCAGGCAAAACAAGATTAAGAGGTGCTGTCTTGTTTTCAAATCCAGCTACATATAGAATAGGGGAAGTTTCATTATAATCTCTCTTATTTCCTCATTACTCATCCTAAACTTTCTCTGATGTCACAGAGTTTTTTCTGTTGGTAATGTTGAATAGGCCCCAGGGTGATTCCTTGACAATTGTCTATTTTTCCCCCTACACTAAATTAAGTTATATATTTTATGCAGTAAATTTTGTTAACCTGAAAGTTATAACATTGATGGATTTTTATGTTACTACAAATTTCATTACAATAGCAAATGTGGCTTTTTCTTTAGGTTGGTGTCATTCCACTCATTATTTTAAAAAATCTTTTTAAAGAAGTGATTGCGATGATTCTGAGAGATATTCAATTGATTGTACTGAAGAAGTAGGTTCTGTAGTTATTTGTAGAATAGCTATACCACTGAAACTCTGTAATTGTCTTGAGCAAGGAGTCTAACTGGAAGAGAATAATATCATCTTCACGGCTTTACAGTTTCTGAAGTTTAATTCAAGCTCGCCAAGTAGCTGAGCTTGCCAGGTAGCTTGCTAAATGTTGCAAAATGCAATTCTCCATTCTTTTACTATTTTTTGCCTTCTTCACCTCTCCCTTTCAAAATGTTCTTTTTTGGCTATATCCTACTACTATGAAAGCATATCATATAGACGATTTTTTCTTTTCCTTTTTTTCCTAATGATATTCTCATATCATCAACAACAGTTGCTTAGAGCTGCTGAAACTGTATGTGCCAGGGAACGTGGTGAAAGGCATTGTTTCTGGAAGAAAAAAAAATCACAATTTGTTGTTTAAGTTCTCTAGATGGAGCTCTTCTACAGTCCAATATATTATGAACGTCAAAGACCATGAAAAATTCTTTTCATCCTTTGTTCTTGATTTTAATATTGTGTCCTTACATTCATTTTTAGATACCATAAGCTATTTGTCATCTTTGAGGTTGGAATACTCAATATTGCAACATGTTCTGGAAAAGGGGGTCCACTTTTAAACTTTTCAAAAGGTATAGTTAGCACAGAATGCAGCTGCCTGGGAATTAAATTCATGCAGAGACTACATTAACTGAATGTTGTTGATGTGCAATGGTTACCCATTGGCTTGCAAGAGAAATCAAGTGGCAGCCAGTGCTTTTCAAAGAGCTTAAACTAGCTGCCATCTGGCAGAAATGAGAGGGAGCTGGTGAAAGTCATTCTCAATGAGCAATCTTTAAGCAGTTCTTGACATCAGAAATTTAGTTCCCACTTTGGTTCCATACAGCCTGTAGCTGAAGATATGCAAGGTATAGTTATAACAGGGAATAATTTTTCAGAATAGAATATGGTCATGTCTTTGGTTGAGTATTTGTCACCTATGACCTAGTTTAATTATTCATATGGTAATGTGAGTAAAGGACTGCTGTTTTTATAAGCTTGGCAATAGATGGCAAAAAAAAAAAAAAAAAAAGAGGCCTATGCCTGAAAATTCTTAACTACAGATATAATTTGCTGTTAATCAATTAAATGTCTTTGAAGAATGAGACTAGCCTCACAGCCTCAGTGCCAGAGCTCCACAGACCTGTCTCTGTTAAAGGCTATCAGAGTCCTTAGGAAAATATTTCCATTGTGAGTGGGAGCACTCACAGAGCTTCCAGTTTGCTGCAACTTCAGTTTGTTCTGTAGTCCCCTGTTCCGATATCAGAGGAAAACTGCTGTGTTTTACCATGGTGCCTGATTTCCATGGTTACCTATATAGAAGGCAAATATTCAGTAGCTATTCAATGACTGGGTAAAGTTGACTGACAACAAGGTGGTGGAGTTTACTTAGTTTTATAAACTAATAATAATAACTATTAACTAATAAACTAATTAATAAACTTACCAAAAAGAATTTTTTTATTGTGAGGATTTTTTTCCCTTGAGAGTGGTTGCTACTTTGTTGGTACAAAGAACTGTTCAGGAGACAATTTCAAGCCTCTGTGTTAAAAATCTATGTGTTTCATGTATTTTCAAATTAAGACTTCCACAGAATTTTCTAATGAAAACAAATTACAACCAATGAGATTCACTGTGTGGCACTATCGCCAATTCATAGATTTTTTCAGAATTTGGCCTATAATTCTGCAGACAGTCCCATTCCACTGAAAGCCATGAAATTATATACATTTCTGGTATGTTATAGATTAAGACCTTTTTTTTTGACAACATGTGCGTGCATGGATTTCCCATACAGTCGGTGTCTGCAGTAAGAGGTAGAGGACAGGAGCATTTCATGTGACCAGGTCTTTTGGAAAGCTTAAGGCATAGGTGACAAAGAAAGAGATATTAGAAATGTATTTTGAATGTGGTTGTTTAAGAGATGTAATTTAAATTTTGTTTGTAGAAGAGAAAGATGGAGCAGAAAATTTCACTGTCTGTACAACATGCCTTTTTAGAAATATGTCATTGCACACATCTGGGTTAGTGTTTTATTTTTTTGTGTGTATTGCAGCATTCTCTGTTTGATATGAAATTAGACTCTACAATATTGGCATTCATGGTGTGTCAGGGAATAATATAGTCTGATGGAACAGGGTTTACCATTGCTGATTGCATTTCCTGAATCAATTAGGTAGGTCGCAGAAAACAGGAGAGGACGAGAGACTGACATAAAGGTTTGGTACACTCTCTGATTGATCTCTATAGGAGGATTTGCAGATTGATATGGTTTAGGGCAGAGGTGAATTGTGGATATTTGAGCCTTAATAAGTTATGTAACCTTGAGTGTCAACTTCAAGCTACTGCCAAGCCCACTATGTAGGCATTTTGAACAACGAGAAAAACTATTGCAAACTGAAGCAGGCTAAAGACTGGCTATCTAGTGTCTCTCTGAATTCCTATTAAATGTTTCTGTATTTGACCTGTGTTTAATAAAATAAACATAAAATTTGGAGTAACTGTTTGACTGAGTTCAGGTAAGTGTTATTTTTGTGTATTTTAATAAATGACACATTCCATTTCTGTCATGTCTTTTCTCACAGCAAAGTTTTGTGGTGACCCTGGAGTACCTGCTCAAGGGAAAAGAGAAGGCAAAAGCTTCATCTATCAGTCTGAAGTCTCTTTCAGCTGCAATCCTCCTTTTATTTTGGTTGGCTCCAACACCAGGATTTGCCAAGCAGATGGCACGTGGAGTGGTTCTTCTCCTCGATGTATAGGTAAGGTTACATCCATATTATTGAAATTTCTTGAAATGCTTATTATTCCTTTTCCTGCTAAGTCAATCTAGGAGTTTTAAGCCATTTTGAATTATCCTGGTGTTATTCTATACTCTCTAAGAATGAAGTCACTTTATTTTTGTTTCTCTCAGTGGTTCATTGCATGTTGTATGAACAAGCTTAATTTTGTGATACATTTATGTATTCATTAAAATACTGTAATTTGTTTTGTCTTTATTGTAATTTTTTTAAGAACCTACTCGCACAGCATGTGAAAATCCAGGAGTCCCAAGGCATGGGTCACAAAATAACACATTTGGCTATCAGGTAGAGTATACTTTTTTTAATTAACTTTCACAATAAAATATTTTTACATTACCTCAAAGTCTAGAAAATTCTGATTAAAGGTTCAGAAACTTCTCATGCCCTCTAAGAGCTGGTTGTTGGACTGTTGCTGTGTTTCCTTATTTCTAGCTATTGGATTACACTGGCCTTGTGTCTCTATTAGTAATGCGATTTGTGAAACCCTGGCGATCAAGTTCTGCTTGGTTTCACCTTGAAGGAGTTCAGTATCTCCTCACCAATATAGAAGTACTCCCTACTGTTTATCAAGTATGCTTTTTCTCCTTGAAAGTTGTGTGTGCCAAACTGCTAGCGTAGATACACTCTAAAAAACAGTGGATTTTTTCCCTGAGAACAATTCTGTTGTTACATTTGGAAATTATGTGACCACAAATGAATCAGAGTCAGGGAGGCTGGCAGGTGCCTCTGGAGAGCTCCTAGTCCAACCGCCCTTCTCAGAGCAGGGGCAGCTAAAGCAGGTTGATCCGGGCTGTGTCCAGGTGGTTTTGAGTACTTTCAGGGATGGAGACTCCACAGCCTCTCTGGGCAACCTGTTCCAAGTTGATCACCCTTAGAGTGAAAATACATTTTCTTATTTTTAAACTGAATTTCCTATGTTTCAATTTGTGCTTTTTTCCTCTTGTCCTGTCACTGGGCACCACTAAAAAAAAGTCTGTCACCTTTCCTGCCCCCAGTAAGTTTTAATACACACTAATAGGATTCCCCTTGAGCCTTTTCTTTTGCACACTGGACAATTCCAGCTCTTTCAACCACTCTTTGTGTGCCAGATGCTCTAGTCCCTTAATCACATTTGTGGCCCATCACTGGACTCAATGCAGTATGTCCCTGCTTCTCTTGCACTGGTGAGCCCAGCACCCGCCAGTGCTGAGTAGAGGGGAAGAATCACCTCCCTCAACCTGCTGGCAATGCCCTGCCTGATGCACCCCAGGAGGCTGTTGGCCACCTTTTCTACAAGGGTGTGTTGTGGCAAATGGTGTGTGCATATGTTGAAAAAGAATTGTGAAACTGAAAATGCTTCTGAATTTCTGATTTTCTGAATCATACAAAACAGTGATATCAGTGAGACGTTTTCATGGGTGAATGGTGTACATATGCAAAAATGTGCCCCATAATTTGCTAGGAATCTTATAAGGCAGCTGCAAACAAAGAGTGAGTCTAAACTGTCCTGCTAAATCTGTGTTGGGTGTCAGGGCTAAAAGCTCCAGACATGTGAAGAGGATTCGACAGAAGAGTAAGCTAGCAGCTCCCCGGTTGTATGTGGTGCCTGTCTAGTAGCAGGAGTTAAATAAAAACTGCAGATTGCCAGAAATTCTTTGGTTTGTCATTTTGGTGGCCTTTATGCAGTATTCGTTCTGCTTAATGATTGCTTTAGCCATCTTTGGGTTTTCAGATTGTGCTAGATCAGAATCATATGTGAGTGGTAATATAATTGTCTCAGTTTTCTCCAGGGAATGGAGTGCTGTTTTGTGCCAAGATAGAATATGCAGGGGCAGTCCTTGGGCTAACTTTCTTTGGGTATAATACAATATTATGTTAGAGGTCAACTCTTTATTCAACTGTGTAAGAAATGAATCATTGCAGTGACCATTTTCTACAATTTTATTGTCACAGTTTCTCTGGCATACTAATGAGCTTTCTATCACTGAAGAAGCTAACACAGACTTTCTCATTTGTGGTGTAGTTGTTGTAGTTGTGAATAAAAGCATCACTCAGAACTAGCATGGAACTGTCAAAATACCAGGCAAAATGTCAGCTGATAAATAATTTCAAAAAGAAGTGTAGCTGCTGGCAGAATTTACAGCCTTGATCCCACAGTTGTAAGGTTAGTGCCTAGCAGATTTAAACTGTATGAGCTACAGTCTCCTTACCTAGCCAGCAACTTATCCTCACACTCATGTAATGAATTTGTGTTTATATAGTAACTAAATGTCTGCATGCAATTTCTGATTACTCTAAATATGATTGGTTAGTTAATACAGAACAGGGTAGGAGTATCATTCATACAGGTGAAGCTGAGTTTAGCTTTTTATTGGGTGGAAACAACAGTGAAAATGATCAATTCTAGACAAGTTATTGTCTGTAGATCCTGGAAAGAAATATTACATTATCATATATCCAATAATGTTATGACTCATTTAAATCACAAACATATTATAAAAGAATTTACATTATGCTATAATTAACTTCCTGTATGAATGGGATAATAATGACTTTTGCTTCCATCCATAGCAGAAAGGTAAAGAATAATTCTAAGATATACAAAATACTGAAGATGAGATGACTTTGATTTTCTTTTGTCTGATAGATCCATTGTCTACAATTTTAAACAACAGAACAAAAGAACTTATGCAAAATTAAGCAAAATGTTTTGCAGTTGGCAAATGCATAATGAGTTCTTACTGTTGAATATATAAGAAGGTTTTCTGACTCTAACCCATGGTGGTGTTTTTTTTTCTCTTTTGGGGGTTTGGTGGGTTTTTTGGTTTGTTTTTTTGTGGTTTGTTTGTTTGTTGGGTTTTTTTTAACTCTCTTAAATACTTCATATTTAAACTAATATTAACAGGGTCACTTAAATGACTTAATTGTTAAGTTTTAAATTTTTGTCTCTGTCTCATAAAAAAATAAAGCTGTAGCCTGACAGTAGAATTCAAGTCTTCATATGTGGAGTCCTCTTTTAAGTGCTTTTCAACAAATGACAATACCTCCTCTTTTACCTGATTATATCACTGACTGTCACTTGCTTTTCACTATACTAGTGTCAAGTCATGAACTTCCACAGCACTGTTTTTTTTGTTCTTGTTGTTTCTGCTACTCTTGATTATCTGTTTTCCTATCTATCTCATTGATTGCACTGAAAGTTCAGGCATATACAACATAATTCCAGGCTTGACTGAAAGGTGTATCAAAACCTGACCTCCTGGAACCTATACTAACACACAAATATCACCACCTCACATTTGAATGGTGTTTCAACTGTTAAGTAGGAGCTTTGGAACAAAGAGGTCACAGAATTTTATATGGGTTTTATTGTTTGATATTGAATTCAGCAGGCAGAAGCAGATCAGGTTCTTGTATGTTCAAATAACACCAAAATACCAGTTTAGTGTTACTTACATATCAAGCATGGCGTGTAAATGTGTAGCATCACCTCCTTTAATTATTATGAATATGTACTTCTAGGATGTTAACCTTTCATCTGAGTATTTTTGATTTGACAAATCTACCTTAACAGTGTGTTACTATGAAGACAAAATATCTGTAGAACTTAGTGAATACTGACTTCATCTGTAATCTGGAAAATAAATTGCTCCTTGGAAAGAAACTGTGGTTTTGAAATATTTGTTCAGATATATTGCTAGTAACACAGAAAATTGCTTATAGCACTTTCACCATAAGCTGTTGTAACATAAGATACTACTGAATTGAAGAAACAGTTTAGAACTGCTTAGACCAATCACTCGTATATGTAAGATTTATTACTTCTCATACTTTTCCAACATATTTTTTTGTAGAAATTCAGCTATTTTCCCCTACATTAAAGCCTGAAGGGAGCCAAAGAGCAGTCTGGATTTAGAAAAGAAAATAGCCACATTACAGTAGTGGTAGCCATATGTTAGCTCTTGAGTTCTATTTTATGAAAAGCTGTTTGAAACATGATCTGTAGATGTGGAGCAACGTTGCAAATAATCTCCTTTTGTGAATGTAATGCTTATAAAAATTTTAGTGTTGATTGAATTGTAGGATGAAATTCCAAGAGAAGTGCTTTATTACCACAGCATAGCTGTCTCCATTAACACAGTTGACATCATCACTGCATCAATGAAAATATAATTTAAGGCTTATCAGACACCAAGTTCCTTCTGCTTCTCAGGATCCTGAGGTCTGTGGCTTCAGCCTGATGTCCGTGGGAGATGTTAGTGTCAGAATCTGGAGTGCTTCACTGGCAGGAATGTGATTTTGACTTTTTTTTTTTTTTTTTTTTTTTTTGTCTCTGTCATTCTTGATTCACCTGGGGTTATTTATAAAGTTTCTAACACTTTTACACTACTCACACTGCAGCTCCACATTATATTTCAATATCTCCTCCATAAAGCGCATTTCACCTATATTAGTTACTTATTCTTTTTTACCCCTGAAACCTGATTCTGTCCAGGTCTGCATTTCTTTAAGTGACGATGGGTGAGTTGTTCACAAAAATGGGGTCTCCACTGCCGAGCCCATGTCAAACCTCTTATTATACTGACACCTGTAGTCGTCTTCACAATATCCTGTGTCTCAAGGCCTTTGCTATCATTCCAGTGCCAGGTCTGTATTTCACTATACTGCATCACATTAGTGGTAAATAACTCATTCTGTACATAATAACTTATTGTTACTACTATGGATATAAAGCTGTGGTTGTACAGTACAAAGATAAAGGAAGGCATAAAAATTAGTCACAGCCACCTGATCACAAGAAAATTTTATGTTATGGCTAAACCAAGTTTAAAAAAAAAAAAAAACAAAAACAAAACTCCAGGCAGCTCAAGACACTTTCAGACAAAGGAAGCCTGGCAAGCTTCTGTCCAGAGGTCTTGCAAACTCAATAGCCTGTTACTACTAGTGGCAATACTGTATTACTGGGCTACGAAACTACACGTACAGCAAAGACTTAATGAGTTGTGGTTTTGTTCACGTAAAATATGATGCTAAAAGTTAGTGAAGAGAAATAACTGACATTCCTTTAGCTTCTCGATCCTTAGGTATGAATTGCTGGGGATGGAGAAGCTTGTTAGAGTATCTTCATGTTCTTTGGTAAACAGAAGTCTAAGAAAAAACATTATTGTAGAATAACTCATGAAAGTTAGAAATTGCTTCTATTCTTATAAGGAATATAAGAAATAATAAGGATAATAATTTATTATTATTATTTTTATAACTATTATACATTATAATAATATTATTTTGGTGAAAAAAATGTATCTAGAGTACTATCCTAATCTTTATAAATGGATGCAGGTTGATATTTATGCATTTTCTTCTCAGATTGCTATTTCTCCTGTTAGATAATAGCAAATACATGGCCTTTGATTCTTAGTAAAAGAAAAAGTTAGTGATGTTGATTTGGGGAATATCCAAATCATAACAGACACTATGGAAAAAGCAGCTATGGAACAGAGATGATCAAGCAGTATACAAGGAAATATTTTTTTTCAGGATTGGATGCAAATACTGTTGCACATAGACCAGTTCTTTCCTAAAACCAGAGAGTACAGTGAACAAAGATATTTCAGCTGTTTCCCCAGCTCTCCCCAGTAATGTTTCTATTCAAGCTGTACAACAAAAAATTCGAACAAACCGGAACATGTCAAGACCGGGAATTTTTCAAGAACGCAGAAGGCTATATTGTAGCGCCACCTGGTGCCTCTGGCACAAGAATATTGCAAAACAAACTTCCCAAAAAGTATTTTTTAAATTACTTTTTTAAAAAATTATTTTTAATACTTACATATTGCTTTTAAGCTTTTTTTTAGGAGCAGGGAGCCTCACTCCTTTATTTATTTATTCATTATCTTGAATAGCATGGATATACTTCTAAAAACATCTTCATCACTTCAGCAACTCTTGTATTTTTGATGCTACTTTGGGGGCTCATGTATATAAAGGTTGTGTTTCCCTAGCAAGGATAATACAGGTGACATCCATTTTTTTTTGAGAAAATAAGGAAAACAGTTTCACTAGCAGTTACTGTTTTGGATAGAAAAGTTGGTATTGCAACAACTGGTTGCAATATCAACCATGGTTGGTTTGGAGTTTTATTTGTTTGCTGTGGGTTTTTTGGTTTTGTTTGTTTGTTTGTTTGTTTTTTTAATTGTGGAATTCTAGCAACTCAACCTTTCCACTTACTTGGCAACTTGAGCCATTTCCTTATCTCACTGATGTATTTCTAGTACTAAAGAACTGGTTTGATGTTTAGGCAACCAAGCCTCAGTGAAGCCATAAGATAGGCAGAGCTGCAGTGAAGACGGGTAGACAGTGGCAAAAATTTCTATGCATTTCTTGGTTCTGCTCTTCAGGTGAACAGTTTTCCTTCAATATATCTGTCCAGCAGATGACTCAGTTCATAAAGAACTAATGCAAAGTCATGAATAGGCAGCTAAAGAAGAGAGAGAAGTTACATAAAATTGAAAAAACACACCTCCTTCCTTTTTTCACTGATACCCATTGAGTCCTGTAGGTTTAGAGACTTTATGGACATGATTTTCCAGCCCTTTCAACTCACAAGGTATGAACTTTCTGTTCAGGCCATTCTTGATGAGTAGAATCACAATATACTGAATTTTATTTAATATACTGAATTCATTTTTTTGATCTATTGACTTTCTGTTCCTCTAAAGAAGTTCTATATAATGACAAATTTATTTTAGGTAATATCGTACTAAAAAGTAGGTGAAAATTTCAAGATTGCCATTATCTGATTAATTCAGTATTGCACATATTTAAGTAGTGTTGAGCTAATATATGAAAGATAATCACATGGTGAGAACTGTCAAACTCTGAAAAGAAGATTTTTTTTTTGCTAAAAAGAGAATGTAGCACACAAAATGTTAATTGAAAATAAGTGAGGTAGTGTAACTAAGCAGTTAAAGTCACACAGTAGCTACTTCTGGAGTTGCTATTGACTACTAGAGTTTGAATCTCTAACTTAATTACAGTTTAGAATTAGATATCTAAGTAGCCAATTAACCTCTTTACCTCATTGACTTCCTTGATGTCCAGCTTCTCCACATCATAAAACAACTATATTTTTTCTTAAATATTTTATATTCAGGAAGATCATAGAGTCAACTTTGAAAGAATAAAGTGGAAAGAAAATTAAGCTCCTATTCAGATGGATATTAAGAAACTACATTTAACTGTTAAGCTGAGGTTTGGTTTTGGTTGGATTTTTTTTGGTGTGAGCAAGCGTGAAAGGGTCCTGGTTTTAAAGACAGTGTTGAAGTATTGTCTTCCTTGATAGCTAAAGGGCAGGTGTTCCTTCCATAGTTGTGCATGGAGATTGCTTCGATAGAGGCAAATTACTGAAATGAACAAGTCTTTCATAAGACCAGTACTTGCCGTAAAGTAATATATTGGTGGTGGTTGTTTTAACTAAGCTCTTCACCACACAAAAAAGTACTTCTATTTCTATTTGGTGTAACTTCTAAAACTTTTAGTGTTTTCCCACTTTGTGTTTAATCATGAAAGTGATTTAGTGTTTTTTATTCAAAATCTTTTAAAAGTAATTACATAGTCCAGTGAGCACAGTAAAGAGGCAAAAAAAAGGAGATGAGTTTTAAATCACATACTGTGTTGATGAGCTACTATCTGTAGTTCATGGGTTATTACTAAATTTCATTCTGATGAGAAGCTTGAGCTGAAATGGAATAGTACTATAAAGTTTCAAATGACTACTTGTAGCAGTGAAATGCTGTTTCCCAGGACTAAACTATTGTGAAAGAGTCCACATTTTACCTTTGAGCATCAATTTGAATCAAGTGTTATATTTTTAAACAAAATAATGAGAAAAAAAACCCAAACAAACCAGAACCATAAATGTGCTGTCACATACAGTTCAAAGTTTTCAACTTCTTGTTTAAACATGAGTTGATACATACATTAGACAGGTCACTGCAGAACAGTGGATGTGATCTATGCACCTTAATATTTGATTTAACCACTCACAGCATATAATAAACTACTCTCTGAATGATATATTTGTAATCTAATTTCCTTGCTTTTGATGGAAACTGAGAATTATTTGCATTTTCATCAACGTCACCATGACTGGACATGCTGAACAAGTTATTCTATGCTATATTTGTGCAGAAACTGTTATTGACTAAAGAATCCTATTTTCCTTTTTATGCAACAGATACACATAATAAGAATAATAATTAAAAACTAATCTCAGATGAATTCCTATTGTAAATTGTAATGTACTTGCATTCCAGTTTCTATTATCTGTGTAGTATAAAGAACTATTCTTTTTTACCTCTTGTAATCAAAAAACAAAATTAAAATATTATAGGAACATTGAAGTTTCTGAAGCATGAGACAGTGTTGTTGATCAGGTCTTGCATGTTCTAATGAAATATTTCTCATTATAATTTGTCAATTCATCCAGCATTCCACAAAGGGGATCTAGTTCAGCAAACATCCAGCAGTATCTATTACCCATTTCAGCTCTGTGACTTCCCTGGTTTGCTGCAAGATTGACTAACTGGCTCCTCC
Organism: Platalea leucorodia; assembly: GCF_965183815.1. NCBI lineage: Eukaryota > Metazoa > Chordata > Aves > Pelecaniformes > Threskiornithidae > Platalea > Platalea leucorodia. The sequence goes on from NC_138823.1 coordinate 18,397,468, forward strand.
TTAATCCAAAGCTAGGAAGCCACAGTGAGATTGGTTTCCAAACTCACAGTGCCTCAACTATTCAAGGCCCAAAGCAACACACCAGAGAGACCACAGAAGATGTGGTTTTGATTTTCTTCCATGGAGGATTTCAGTTTGGGAGGAGAGTAATTTCAATGAGAATGAAGCTAATTTTTATTTCATATCAAAATGCTCTGTGAAATTAATTTACTTTCTACAGAAAGAGCATCACAATTTATTGAGCCTGTATTATGTGAAGGAGTTTGCTATCAAATTAGGAAAAAAACCCCAACAAACTGATATTTCCTCATAACAATACTGCTGTATTTTCTACTTTTCAACAGGTGGGAAATATTGTTCAATTTCAGTGTGAAAAAGGACACCTTCTCCATGGCTCAACAACACGAACTTGCCTTCCTGATCTTACATGGAGTGGAATCCAGCCAGAATGTATACGTAAGTAAATGACAGATTTTTGATCTATACATTTTTTTATCTAGGCTATTTAGTTACAGTAACATTGTTATAAACTTAATTTATATAGTTTTATTAACTTAATACAAATTTGCATTACTAGCTTATAGCAGCTAGAAATGTGATTTTGTGAGTGAATTTTTCTACAATAGCCTACAGAATTTAAAAAAAAAGAAACAACACAAAATAATGCGAATAACAGACAGCTCTTCATCCAGAGAGATGCTGAAAATAGTAAGTTTCTATCTAAGAGGGTGCAACCCTTCCAATGAAAAGAGTGAAAGAGTTGGGAGGAGGTGATGAGAACACGACATGTAGGAAAGCCCTGCACAACCCTAACTTGTACTGGAGCAGATAGTTACAATCAGTCCTAGTAAAGAGTTTGAGCTGTTTCCCAAGTAAGGAGTCAGAGTATTTTAAGAAAGGGGAAAAAAGAATGGGGAAATTTTTGAATCTGAAATGGAGAGAATCCTTTTACTTGGGTACAGGAAGTAGCATTTCATTTCTTAGATCATTTATACTTCGGTAAATAGCAATAATTTACTGAAGGTATAACATCATGGTTAATCTTTCTAGTTTTTCAGCTAGCAAGATGTATTTTTCTGGAAATAGTCTCACCTTATAAAGTCTGACCTTATTGAATTACTTCAGCATATGGAAAGCATATGCACAGAAGAAAACAACGTTAGTGTTTCAGTTGGTGCTAGCATTTCCCCTAAGCAAACAGCAAATCAGTAGCTCAGTGTGTTGAAAGGTGACCTCTGCTCTTGGAGGTATGCTGTTTTTGAGATAACACAAGGCTCAGATTCTGGTGCTTGTTAAAGATATAAGGCACTTTGTGTAAGATTAGGAATGGTAATTAATTTTTCTGCCTGATATTTAAATCTTGCCTTACCTACAATTTCTCCTTGACCTTTCATAGTGTTTTCCAAATGACCCATTTATTTACTGTTATCCAGTGCTACACAGATATCATAAGTCATGTAAGTCACAAGCCGTGATTGCTTTTAACTGTGATAAGATGTGCGCTGTTTGTGTTCACATATGCAGACAATTTTGGTTATGCAAGGGCATTTAAGTTGGTTCTTGGTCCCTTGAAATTGAAAGGTCCATTTTTGAGTGCATTTACAGGCTCAGGACAGTAATTTATAAACTATGTAGTAATTTTTAATGTGAATTTAAAATATATTAATAAGCTATAATTATTGATACTTTTTTCTTCATTAGTTACCTCTCAGAATATGTCTAGATTATTTTTTCAGAAATAGTGTCACCATTTTGACTGAAGATATTTTATCTTTTCTTCGTAGCTCACAGTTGTAAACAACCAGAAACACCAACTCATGCTAATGTTGCAGGAATGGATCTTCCCTCACTTGGTTATACATTGATTTACACTTGTCAGCCAGGCTTCTTCCTGGTGGGAGGATCAGAGCATAGAGCCTGTAGGTCTGATGGCACATGGACTGGGAAAGTTCCAGTTTGTGAAGGTAAGGTCTTCTGTTTCCCACTGCATCTTTCATCTATCATATTTCAGTGATTTTCTTTACTTGCAGTCTAATAAGATAAGGTAGAATGGCAAGGAGAACTAAGAGGGAGAAGGTAACTCTAATCCTTTGTCAGTTGTTTAATGGGACATATGCTTTCATGTACTTGTCTTTTATTTGCATGCTCACAGGTGTCAATTCCAGATATAATTCTAAAGGCCAAATACTTGGGTAACACCTGCTTTTAGACTTCTGACTGAGGCAAGTGTGGACTACATTCTCGTAAGCTCAGTGGAGTAAGAATCTCGATGTTTTTGCCCATACCTACTAATCTTAGATCAGGATGATTTTATTTACAGAGATTGTGTCAGCTGCAAGACAGCTATGACAGTTGCAATGCTACTATGATACAGTTGTCATCACGGAAACATGGTGGGATGACTCACACAACTGGAGTGCTGTAATGGATGGCTATAAACTCTTTAGAAGGGATAGGCAAGGAAGGAGAGGTGGTGGGGTAGCCCTCTATGCTAGGAAGTGTTTTGACTGTCTAGACCTTAATGATAGTGATGATAGTGATGATAGGGTTCAGTGTTTATGGGTAAGAATCAGGGGGAAGACCAATAAGGCAGATATCATGGTGGGAGTCTGTTTTAGACTACCCAACCAGGATGAAGAGGCAGAAGAAATATTCTATAAGCAGCTGGGAGAGGTCTCACAATCACTAGCCCTTGTTCCTGTGGGGGACTTCAACTTAACAGATGTCTGCTGGAAATACAACACAGCAGAGAGAAAGCAGTCTAGGATGTTTCTGGAGTGTGCGGAAGATAACTTCCTGGCAGAGCTGGTAAGTGGGCCAACTAGAGAAGGCGGTCCATTGGAACAGTTGTTTGCTAACAGAGAATGACTCGTTGGTCATGTGACACTTGGAGGCCATCTTGGGCACAGCAATAACGAAATGATAAGAGTTTTCGATTCTTGGAGAAGTAAGGAGGGGAGTCAGCAGAACTGCTACCTTGGATTTCCAGAGGGCAGACTTTGGCCTGTTTAGGAGTCTGGTTGAGAAAGTCCCTTGGGAGGCAGTCCTGAAGGCCAAAGGAGTCCAGGAAGGCTGGACATTCTGCAAGAAGGAAATCTTAAAGGTGCAGGAGCACGCTGTCCCCATGCAGTGAAAGACAAGCTGGCAGGGAAGAAGACTGGCCTGGCTGAACAGAGAGCTTTGGCTGGAACTTTGGAAAAAAAAAGAGAGTTTATGACCTTTGGAAGAAGGGGCAGGCAACTAAAGAGGACTACAAGGACGTCATGAGGTTATGCAGGGAGAAAATTAGAAGGGTCAAAGCGCAACTAGAACTTAATTTGGCTATTGCCATAAAAGACAATAAAAAATGTTTCTACAAATACATTAGTAACAAAAGGAGAGCTAAGAAGAATCTCCATCCTTTATTGGATGCGGAGGGAAGCATCACCACAAAGGATGAGGAGAAGGCTGAGGTACTTAATGCCCTCTTTGCCTCAGTCTTTAATAGTCAGACAAGTTGTTCTCGGGGCACCCAGCCTGCTGAGGTGGAAGACAGGGACAGGGAACAGAATGAAGCCCCCATAATCCAAGGGGAAATGGTTAGCCGCCTGTTACACCACTTAGAGACACACAAGTCTATCGGGCTGGCTGGGATCCACCCAAGGGTACTAAAAGAGCTGGTGAAAGTGCTCACTAAGCCACTCTCCATCACCTATCAGCAGTCCTGGCTAACAAGAGAGGTCCCAGTTGACTGGAGGTTAGCAAATATGACGCCCATATACAAGAAGGGCCAGAAGGAGGACTCAGGGAACTACAGGCCTGTCAACCTGACCTTGTTTCTGTGGAAGGTTATGGAGCAGATCATCCTGAGTGCCATCACATGACATGTACGGGACAACCAGGGGATCGTGCCCAGTCAGCATGGGTTTATGAAAGGCAGGTCCTGCTTGACTAACCTGATCTCCTTCTATGAGAGGGTGACCCGCTTAGTGGATGAGGGGAAGGTTGTGGATGTTGTCTACCTGGACTTTAGTAAAGCCTTTGACACTGTTTCCCGTAGCAGTCTCCTGGAGAAACTGGCTGCTCATGGCTTGGACAGATGTATGCTTCCCTGGATAAAAAACTGGCTGGATGGCCGGGCCCAAAGAGTTGTGGTGAATGGAGTTCAATCCAGTTGGCAGCCGGTCACAAGTGGTGCTCCCCAGGGCTCGGTACTGGGGCCAGTCCTGTCTAGTATCTTTATCGATGATCTGGAAGAGGGGATGGAGTGCACCCTCAGTAAGTTTGCAGATGACACCAAGTTGGCCAGGAGTGTTGATCTGCCTGAAGGTAGGAAGGCTCTACAGAGGGATCTGGACAGGCTGGATTTATGGGCCGAGGCCAACTGCATAAGGTTCAACAAAGTTAAGTGCCGGGTCCTGCACTTGGGTCACAACAGCCCCATGCAACACTACAGGTTTGGGGAGGAGTGGCTGGAGAGCTGCCTGGCGGAAAAGGACCTGGGGGTGTTGGTTGACAGCTGCCTGAACATGAGCCAGTAATGTGCCCAGGTGGCCAAGAAGGCCAATAGCATCCTGGCTTGTATCAGAAATAGTGTGGCCAGCAGGACCACAAAGGCGACAGTGCCCCTGTCCTTGGCACTGGTGAGGCTGCACCTTGAGTACTGTGTTCAGTTTTGGGCCTCTCACTACAAGAAGGACATTGAGGTGCTGGAGTGTGTCCAAAGACGGGCAATGAAGCTGGTGAAGGATCTAGAGCACAAGTCTTATGTGGAGTGGCTGAGGGAGCCAGGGTTGTTTAGTCTGGAGAAGAGGAGGCTGAGGGGTGACGTTATTGCTCTCTACAACTACCTGAAAGGAGGTTGTAGTGAGGTGGGGGTCGGTCTCTTTTCCCAAGTGACAAGTGATAGGACAAGAGTAAATGGCCTCAGTTGTGCCAGGGATAGGCACCTAATATTTAGATATTAGGAAAAATTTCTTCACCAAATGGGTTTTCAAGCGCTGGAACAGGCTGCCCAGGGAAGTGGCTGAGTCCTCATCCCTGGAGATATTTAAAAGACATGTAGATATGGAGCTTAGGGACGTGGTTTAGTGATGGGCTTTACAGTGTTAGGTTAACAGTTGGATTTGATGATCTTAAAGGTCTTTGCCAAGTTAAATGTTTCTGTGATTCTATGATTGTTTTCTGATTTTGATGAAGGATGCCTAAAGTCCAAGTAGATGTCTGAATCACTGCATGGAATTAATCCATAGGACTTAATATTATTTTTTATTTGTATGTAAGCAACAATATACTACTTGGAAAGAAAATGTATCTACTTTGCCCTTGATGTTCCAACATTTTATGTCCTTTCTAATTTTTAGTACATACTTTGTCATGGCAGGGCATGAAAAACCTCATGGCAAAATCATGGTGATAATGTTGTTTTTCATGTGAGATAAGAAACATCCTCATGTATCACAACTGTTTGGAATTCTATTTCCTCAATACTTGAAGCACCCTTCAGATTACTGATACCTAATGTTTCAGATGTGGTTATCCCCACGGCATTTACAGAGGCATTCAAAGGCTGTATAGCCAAACAGTGCTACTTGGAAGGGAAACAGGAAATGAATATTTTGTATTACTAAAAAACAGGTGTCCTGGCATTACATGCTAAGCAAGTACTGGGGGAAAACAGAGCAGACCTTTGGGAAAGTGTTAGGAAGAAAGCTGCCAGGAGGCTTATTACTTGTTCAGTACTCAGGAAGAGTTATGGCAAGCCAAATGGGATTCATGGGTTGTATGTTGATCCAAGAATTTTCAGCTGATGATATTGAAACAAGTAGTATTAGCTATCCTATCTGATAGTAAGGAACTTTTATGAGAATTTTCTTAAAAAGTGTTGAGTGGTAACTGTGAGTGTATCTACCTTATCATATAACTTAGTTCCCCAATATCCTTAGAAAATGTTACAGAAATGATAAATTTTTAGGATCAGAGGTCTTGCTTCTTGCTTTTTAGCAGTGGAGAAAGCCAAGAATGAGCAACATATTGTAAAGTATTAATTCTAATTAAAGAAAGTAAAATATCTCTTAAATATTTTCAATTTTACCTACTACAAATGGGTGAAACGTCTCTCCTATGGAATGGAGAACAGTACCACGTCAGGTTGTTCACCTGTGATTGTGAACTTCACAAAAATAACTTGGAAATGGATAAAAAGCCATAAAACATTTGGTGTTGAGAGCTCTAAAAGGATCTGTAGGGGAATTAAACCAGAATTTGGTCCTTTAAATACAAAACTGCAATCTTAAAAGTCCTACTCAGCAAATATTTGGACCTAGAAAATTAAACTCCATAGATAACTTGTTTTTGTTTTGGCTTTGTATTTAAAATTTGTATTTAAATATTATTTTCTATTCAAAATTTCAGTTCTGAGCTTGACTAGAAATGTATCCACCTTGACAAGGCTGATTAACTCATCAGCTTTTTATACTGAAACCCTTTGAAAGTATGATCCAGATATTTCTAACTTGAGTTTGATGTAGTCAAAAATCATATGCTGTTGAAGCAAGCCATCCAGGTCAACCACCTTCAGTAAAGTTCAGTAAGTTTCTTTCAAAACAGAGAGGAAATAGAGATTAATCAATCAGTAGTAACAGGCCATGAGAACTTTAGTTTGAATTCCAACCCCTGCCTTTGTTTCTTGCCAGTTTTAATCTATATAACAAGAGCAAGCCTTCTGTATAAGCTAAAAGTTGTTCTCAAGAAAAATATTCTCAGTGCTTCTTGCTAAAGTTTCCTTTTTATGCAGAAAAATATTCCACTCAGGGAGAAGGAAGTTGCTTTTCTTGTCTATTTTTTTTTAAGTATCAACCAGAGAGAGAAGTCCTGATTTCAAAGTCAAGATCCAAAATACAAAATATTGAAATAACCATTGGAGCAAGGAATGGAGACTAGTGCTGCATGAGAGTATTCTACATCAGGAGACAGAATTATACGTCTTCTTTATAGTCTAGTGAATCCAAATTAGTTTCTGCAAAATAAAATAGCTTCAGCTACAGGAAATGACATTGTCCCATTGCATTAGGTTCATCATCTTCAGCGGTGGGAGAGTTCCTGCTCTAAGCAGAGAAGAAATGAAATTCTCCAACTTCCAGTGCTCAAATCACCTGAGCAGTTGGAGATACTATGGACAGCCTCATTTCTTTCTTTCTTTCTGTCGCTATTCTTTAAAGAAACAGTGACCTCCTCCTCCATTGTTAAGAGATTAGGCATGCATCTTTGGGTTTTCAGTCTTGAACACAAAATGTCTCACTCATTCACTGTTTGGTGTTACATTGCTTACTGTCAATGCACTATTCAAAGTTCTATTTTGTGTGGATCCCTATTTAAATGACATAACCTGCCTTAGATGACATATTAGAAGACATCTCACAAACTAGGTGCATAGTCCAGGACTGTGAATTCTGAAATGTGGATTCTGAAGTGAAGGCCTACACTGTTTGGGTATTGCAAATGACTTGGTAGCATCCAGGTGACTGACTTAGGAGAAAATGCAGCAACTGAAGAAATCAGTGGGCACATGCTCCTGTGATACCAAGGCTTGATACTGACTGAAATCTCATTCTTATTTGAGTTTGAAACATCATCTTATATCCTTTGTAACAACTAAATTCCACTATGGCACTTATTTTCCTAGTTTCTGAGTAACATATTTGCTACTGATTTGGTTTTTTGTCATTCATTCTTTCTGACAGCTGGTTCCAAAATATTAGTGAAGGACCCTAGACCAGCTTTGGGAACACCAAGTCCCAAACTAAGTGGTAAGTACTTTGAGGTATATTTAGTTTGAAACAGTTTCTGTAGAAAAGACAACAAGGATCGATTTAGTGAGACTGTACTGAATGGCTTAGAAAGAATAAAGGGTATTAGATTAGGAATTACATTAATAGAACAAAAACATCATTAGTTAACAAAAACATCATTAATTAAATTATTCCCCAATGTTTAAGTCCGTCTAGACTATATGGTATTATTTATATCCATATATAATTTCTAACTGTTATGTGATGGAAGTTTTATTGGTTTCCCTGAAATCAGTGTTCTGTGTAAGATCCTATGCAATTTACCCATTCAAAAACTATGTTACACAGAAATAAAGACGTTTCACATTTTTTTTCATAGTCTTGCATTTCTTTTACATATTGCTAATTTAGATTGCTTTACCTAAATACTTCAGTATTAGCCTTCAACAAAGATAATTTTAGCGTAGAGAAGGTAGTCTCTCTAACTGTGGCTAAAGTAAACTCCAGTTTTAACTGATTTGCTAAAGACGACTGTCTTTGGATGTCCTGACTAGATCCAAGACAAATCTTTCTCTCTCCACTAAAGAGATGTTTTGAAGAGAGAAGTCTCCTTAACTAAAAGTAGCCTTTGAGTATAACCCTATTAAATGTCTACCAATAATGAATAAAGATTTAAAAGCAATTCCTTAGCATAGGGTTTTTTGGGGGGTGGGGTGGGGCTTTTTTTTTTTAACAGGTTGTACACTACTTCAAAACTAGGTTTGTCAATTATGTACTGTATGGTAGTCATATTATCAGTTTTTTCATTCAGAAGTTTTTTGTACAATCCCAATTAATTGCAAATAAAGTACACAAAGATTAGTTTTCCTGAAAGTAGGGAAATAAATTTCAGGCAGATCATAAATCAACAACATCAGACTGTTTACACCATGCAGTTTCTTTCCTTGCAGTTTGTAGGCCTAGTACCTAGGTGTTTTGTTTTTATGTGTTTACTTGTCAAATATTATATGCATATATACATATACATACACAAATAAAAAAACTAGGAAAGCTCTTTTACCCTTCATGGGGAAGACAACCTATGTCTGTGACCCATAAAATAAATGATGAAGGAAGACTGTCGGGTATTCCAGTGTGCCCCAGTCTTGAATTTTGGGATATCCTGAGAGAAAGGGACAAGTATTCTGTGTTTATCTGACATGAGATGCCAATGCACACATGAACCCAGAGCTTTAAGTTCAGTGTGAGTGACTCCAAATAATGTGAAAGTGCTGATTTTAAATAGTGATTATTTGGTTTAGGGCTAAGTTTGATACATTTCCTTTGGAAAGTGTAGTAAACCCACCCGAAGTCACCTTCAATTTAATTGTTTAAATGGTATTTTATGTTAAGATTTTAAAGATTTGCATGTTTTTACTGGATAAGCAAAATTTATTTTTTTTAAGCATACTGTTGCTGGAATAGCATTACTTAAATTAATCATTTTACAGTTGGATAATGATAAATATTAAATATAAAGGTATAAATTTAACATATTTATACTCCCTGCAGTCTATGATCTCTTTTTAACTTTAAAATAGGGGATTTTTTTTCTCCTGGTGAAGCTCATAATGTTTTTAAGCATTTGAAGACAGGACAAAACTTGTTATATAAGTTTTTCATTAGAAAAATTGACTAGGTAATAAAGAAGATGCTTATAATCTTTTAATGTCATTTAAATATGCTTATAAAAATTTTGATGTCTAAATCAATATTAATTTCTGCAAAATTTAATCCTAGCTGTATGTCCCTGCCTGTCTGTGCTGGCATAGAAAACATTCTGCAGTGAGAGGAATCTGGTTTTTTTTGGTTACAGCTATTAAATTAGATTTTGTGAAGTTGGTTTAATTTTAGGACATGTCCATGTTTGAGGAAGGTACAGTTGTGGTTGTGTTCTTCAGTACAAATACATTTCTTTCATAAATGTTCATGCCAGGTTTCTATGCTTGATATGTGAAGATTATGCCTAATAGACTTAGGGAGGGTAAAGTAGAGAAAATGCTAATACTTATCATACATTTTGTTAGATGTTTGACTTCATAACTACTAAATACTGCAAAATGTATTGAAACATGTTTGATGTCTATATAGTTCCTGATGATGTATTTGCCCAAAATTATATATGGAAAGGATCTTACAATTACAAAAGCAAGAAACAGCCCATGACTTTGACAGTCACCAGTTTCAATGCAACTTCAGGAAGAGTAAATGCAACACTTACAAACAGCAACATGGAATTGCTGCTATCAGGTATGGGATTAGAAAACCATTTCCTTTTAATTTCTTCTGCCTTATGTACATTGGGTACCTGTAACTTCATGCATAACACTTGAAGTTTTAACGTCTTCCGGAAACGTTCTTAGCTTACCAAAGAAATTTTCATTCTAGTTTGATTCCTTTTCAAAGGTAGGGATTTTTCCACCTTTTCCTTCTCTCCCCTTTGTTAATGTCCCAGGTTTTTGTTATATTTGGAATTAATAGTCAATGAGGAGTGAAAGAATCATCCTAATTCTCATTCTTCTTCCTTAAATATTATAAATAAACTTAAATTGCTGTTCCTGAGTTTTTCTTAATTATTAATTTTACAATTTCCCTACAATAGCCTATTAATGACTAATAAGTAATATGATGAGACTGATATGTGTTGACCTAGCAAGGTAGACATACTTAATGAACACGGAGAGCAAGGAGAGATGACACTTGTTAGATTAGCTGCTATAGTTGAAAAAAGTAGCTACCCTTCATGCTGTGGTTTCAGAAGAAGCCCTTGATTGCAATCTTGGTTTATGATATTCCACAATCCCTGGCACACAGAACACTGTTGCCATGGTTATGTTGGCACAATATGCACAGTTCTGTACACTGTGAACCATCAGCAGAAACTACAGATATGGCTTGATAAGCAAGCAAACAAAAATGCTGTAAAAAAATGTTTGGATTTATAGTTTTTGCATGTTTTTTAAACTCTGTCAGTTCCATGATTGAGACATCTCAGCCACACAGACAATGGGCCCATCACACCACAGGAGTGGCAGGCTGTAGCACAGGGGTGTGAATAAGCATAAAAGAAACACCTGCAATCAATATTATCACTCAAAACTTAGTTTCTTGAAACTTCACCCTCTGTCTACAACACTTTTTGCAAGGACTGAAGAAGCCTAAGAATAGCAGTTATGTATAGACTGGACACTGCTGGTTTTAATTTTGTTCACCACTTAAGGACCCCTTTCTCTGAAGTAGTTTAACATCACTCTTTATGCTTGAGGTTAAGGACAGAAGTGACAGAACATTACCCTGTTGGAAAAAACGAAGGGGGGAAAGTTCAGCCCATATGTTTCTAAGAGGTGTGATCTACAGGAAGAATGTAATGGTCCAAAGAATCCATGTCTCTGTTGAGCTCTTAGTTTCTAATATCTAGTAGAGTGGTGAATTTTTGTCACTAGGTTTGCCTGTTGAAGGTATTTTGTGGGTGTCCTTTGAAGAGTCACACTTAAGAGGCCATAGGTAGACTGAATGTTTCATAAAATATTTTCTGACTGGTAACTGTGTTTGTCTTGACTGTCTGTGTGAATTTATTCTATCATATGATGTCTGTTTAGCTACAACCATGTAATTTCTATGAGGGTATTAGGTGCAATGGATGTAGTAAAAGTAAAAGCTGCATTTTCTCACCCAAACAACCTCCTCCTCCTCCAAATAAAAAGGTTCCCTCAGTTGTAATCACAAAAGTGATTACAAATGCCCATTTTCACTCTACATACATGCATTGCTCACATCATCAGGTATTTAAAATTATTTTCTTTCCCTATTTTGAAGATAGAAAACTGTGATCCTGTATATTGAAAGAGTATCTTAGGGCCAGGGAAGTAGGGATGTATCAAAAAAGACATTTAGATGCCAGAAAGCTGATTTCTCCTATTCTCAACTTGTAGGTTTCTGAAATGAAAAGTAGTTCCCTCCCCATGCAGCACTTACTGTTTTGCATGCCATCATTTGCTGCATCTTTTTTTTACTTCTTTTTATTTTGACAACTGTGCTTGCTGTAATTATAGTATACATATCTGTCATAGGATAGAAATGGGCATGTTCTTTTGATCAGGTTAGCATGAGTGAAAATAGCAATGCTGTTATAGGGATTAAGGGAAGAGAAAGGTACAGCTTTTACTTGTTTATTTGGCTCAGATTAAACACTCTCTTGTAGACTGGGAAACCAGTTGCCAGCTCTGAAGAAACACATCGTCCTTTCACCAAGAAACACTTGTGAATACTTGTAAACTAGCAGAGAACAATGGTGCCTTGGTCTGCGGAATAATTTTTCTCTATGCTCTTTGTTTGAGTGTACGTACATAGTGTATGCCCATGTACACACACCATAGTCCTCAGCCTCATGCAAGTATTTCCTAATGTACATTTATAACATACATCCATGGCAGATATGATTGCTTTTTTCTTCCCAAGCTCCAAATGATTTCTATATGCACACTGTCCAAGCTCTTGAAGTGACCAAACACCATGTGATGATGTTAGCACAGTCCTGAAGACAAGAGAATAAACTCTTTCTTATCAAAGCACATTCATTTGAGCTCAGTGCAGTGTTAACACGAAAGTAAGTCTGCTTGTTAGCTCAGAGATGATTTATATATAATGATACCTCCTATAGGGCAATCACCTATCTTCAATGTGGAGAAGGCTTTTGTTCTATGAATTTAGGCATGTAAATGAGAAACATGAATTAGGAATCTCATTGCACTGTCTCTTACTGAAGCTTCTGAAGAGAGCTAGGAAGTTTGCATCTTAACCTGAATTGAACTTTTGAGATGCCCATCTCACTGTAGTGAGAGCCTAGAGTGAATAAACTAATGGAGAGGACAAAATTAAATGTCTTTTCTTAGTTGGGATACATCTGGGCATGTGATCTGTTTCCAGTTTATAAATTTTTGTTTTTGTCAGATTAGCAGCTAGCATGACAGATGTGACCATGCTTTTTCTTCTCTGGAATTCATTTTAACACAACAACATCGGCCACCATTTTCTTCTGACCATGTATACAAAACTCTATTTGTCTGAAAACCCTGTTGTCTCCCAGATCGTCTCTTTGCAGTACTGCAGTACAATATTAAGCAATTGGTTGTGTCAGCTTTTCTTCCTTCTCTACCTTAAAATGCAAAGAGCACTAAGTACTTGGGTATTTCCTTCCTACTGTGTTAGCTAGTGTTTTTGTGCAGCCTTAGTTATATTTTTTTCCACTGGAGACTGTGGTGGGTTGACCTTGGCTGGATGCCAGGTGCCCACCAAGCTGCTCTATCACTCCCCTTCTTCAAGTGGACAGGGGAAAAAAAATATGATGAAAGGCTTGTGGGTCGAGATAAGGACAGGGAGAGATCACTCACCAGTTACCATCATGGGCAAAACAGACCTGACTTGGAGAAATTAATTTAATTCATTGCCAATCAAATAAGAGTAGGGCAATAAGAAATAAAACTAAATCTTAAAATATCTTCCCCCCACTCCTCTCTTCTTCCCAGAATCAACTTCACTCCTGAATTCACTACCTCCTCCCCCCGAGTGGCCCAGGGGGACAGGAATGGAGATTGCAGTCAGTTCATCACCTGTTGTCTCTGCTGCTCCTTCCTCCTCACTGTCTTCCCTTGCTCCAGCATGGGGTTTCCACCCATGGGAGACAGTCCTCCACGAACTTCTACAATGTGGGTCTTTCCCACAGGCTACAGTTCTTCACAAACTACTCCAGTATGGGTCCTTTCCATGTATTCTTTCCATGGGGTGCAGTCCTTCAGGAACAGACTGCTCCAGCATGGGTCCCCCGTGGCGTCACAAGTCCCGCCAGCAAACCTGCTCCAGCATGGGCTCCTCTCTCCACAAGGCCATAGGTCCTGCCAGGAGCCTGCTCCAGCACAGGCTCTCCACAGGGTCACAGCCTCCTTTGACCATCTGCCTGCTGTGGTGTGGGGTCCTCCACAGGCTGCAGGTGGATATCTGCTCCACTGTTAACCTCTATGGGCTGCAGGGGGACAGCTTGCTTCACCATGGTCTTCACCATGGGCTGCAGGGGAATCTCTGCTTCAGTGCCTGGAGCACCTTCTCCCCCTCCTTCACTGTCCTTGGTGTCTGCAGAGTTGTTCCTCTCACATATTCTCACTCCTCTCTTCTGGATGCTGTTGCATAGCAGGTTTTTTCCCCTTAGATATGTTATCACAGAGGTGCTGCCACCATCACTGATTGGCTCAGCCTTGGCCAGTGGTGGGTACATCTTCAAGTTGCCTGGCATTGACTCTGTTGGACATGGGGGAAGCTTCTAGCAGCTTCTCAGAGAAGCCACCCCTGCAGCCACCCCGCTACCAAAACCTTGTCATGCAAACCCACTACAGAGCCATTACCTTCTCCGATGTCTCAGTGCTGTCTTCAGTTCTTGTTCACATCACAGAATTTGGATGAACACAAAAATGGGAAATGACCAAAATTAAGAGTACTGCTATGTTACTGGAGTTTTCAGTTAATAAAAAGATATTCAGTTTAGTTCATGTGTAGTTAACACATACTAACGAAATCTAGTCTGAAGTCATCCACATTTGTCAGTATAAATTTAAAAAAAGAAAAAAAAAGGGAGGGACGAAAGCTAGTGTTTAAGTCTAACTTATTTACAGTATGAAGCCTGTTCTGTGATGTATTGAGTCAATAAATCAGTGAATTTTAATTTCAGTTTGGTGGAGTTTTCTGGAGGTGGAAGTATAATTGTTTGGGTTTTTTTTTTAATTTTCTTGGTTTTGGTTTTAATTTTGTTTCTGTTAAAGTTTTAGCCATCATTAGCTTTTGTTCATGTAAAGTGCAATATAACCTTGCATGATTCTACAAATAGAAGATTTCATATGAAATGAACAGTAATTTCAGTGCTCTGCCAGAAAGGAAATGATCATACTAGAGAGGTCTTCTACTTAAAATCTGAAGTTTTAAACCATTAATTGCTAACAATGGTCAAAAATGTGGGGGGAAGAAATCTTGACTGTATTTTCACTATTCACCATTGTCTTTGTAACAGAAGATTAAATCACTAAGCATATCATATTATTTTATTTTCATTCTCCAAATTAGCAGATAAAGTTATTTGGGTTCTAAATATTTCTTCTTCAGGAATGAAAATGAATCAATTAATTATGCCTACAAAGTAAATAAGGTTATATATGTCTTGTCATTGTCTGGAAGAAACTGTATCATAATATTGTCTGATGCACAATTTCATTTTTTGAGATATTTTCAAATTTAGAAATTTTTAATTTAGCACCAGCTTTTAGAAAACCATTTAGATGTGGATGTTCCTATTATCATCTTCTTTACCTGATGACTAAACTACAAATCTTGAAAGTGGGGATGCAAGGTTCAAATATACTCTGCCTGATTCAGAACAGTATTTTCCATCTCTAATCGGATTACTGTCACTGTTTGTCTTGTCTAAGGCTTGTTACCATAACTGTTAATTAACAGCTGTGTGTATAGGGTTTCCCTTCTGTCCTCTCTGCAGCCTAAGCTAAAACCAGCTTCTATTGAACTCCTATGATAATTGAAATAATTTCACAAAAGAATGTGTCTTGCTAAAATAAAATGTTGATAACAATGCTATCTATTCTTCCTGCTTTCCCTTTTTAAGGCAAGAGATTAAATGCTTATTCTTAAAGATGAAATTATTTCTCTACTCAACACAAATATAAATTTTTAAAACTATATTCTACAGGAGTGTATAAAAGCCAGGAAGCTCGGCTAATGCTCCACATATATCTCATTAAAGCACCCTCTCATACATCTGCGAGCAAGTTGAAAGAGGAAAAATGGGCTATGGATGGTTTTGTGAGTATATTTCTGCTACAAAAGAGAGAGAAAGATTTTTTTTTTTTTTTTTTTTTTAAATCATGCTAGTGTTCTACACCCAAAAAACCCTGAGACATATCAAATGGAATCTTGTTAGCAATGCTGATTCATTAAATGAAATGAAAATTTTATGATGAGATATAGACCATTCTCAGGGAAAATATGGGAATAGTCATACAGTGTAGGCACAATTATAATGCATGTTAACACAGAAGCCTTTCCCTTACTTCTCTTTGAATTTTATTCTAATATATTGAGACATTTTATCATCATGATAATATAATATCAATTTATAATAATATTATAATATATAATATTAATATAATAGCAATTTTTATCATTAAGCTAGCAGTCATGTTTTATTTTTTGGTGATATTTTTAGAAATACCATGGAAAAGCTGAACTGTTACGTATATGGGGAAACCAAATAGATTGCTGCAATTAAGCATTAAGCCCCTTGGAGGTTCAGGGGCTGAGCTTATTCTTTAAAAGGGACAAGAAGAGAGCACATAACTGAGAGGAAGAGAGGTGAAGGAGAGAAGTAAGAAGAAGAAGCAACAGCCCAGGGGGCCGGGATGTGTTTAAACCATGAAAAGGAAATCCCTTCAGAGAACAGACAGGAAAAACAAACATTGCCCAAGACAATTCTAAGGCTGTAAAAAGCTGAGTGTGCTGGGGGCCTCAGACACTTTATTTGCCAGAGAAGAAAGCAGATTTTTCAGAAAAGAAAGGGACTAAAATAATTTGGATGTTGATGAACATTCATACATCCCTATTATACCATCTCATTTTTCAAGGAATCTGTTTGTTTTCTTATGCTTCACCTGCTGGTAAAGCACTACAGGGACATGGGTGCACATGCCAAAAGAAGAGAAGAGGTGTACATTGAAGTGTACGCATAAATGTATATTTGTATAAATTGTGGCACTGCTTCAATAATAATTTTAAAAAAGGTGCAAAACCAAAGCAAAAAACCCTAAACTGCTTAAACAATAAACATACTGGTAGAAGGGCTTAACTCCCTTGGTTTGTACAAACTTTAGGCTTCATGAGCATGCTCTTGAGATGAAAAAAATATGGTAAAAGCAAGAAATTTATTTTCAGACTACTAAATGTACAAAAGTACTCAGTACAGTCCCTACATTCCATATGCTATTTACATACTGTTCTTATTTTATTTTTTTTTTTTTAATCTTGGAATAGCTCAAACAAGCTGCTTTACCCCAAAGTAAGAAATTCACCTGAGAAATGCACCCTTTCTTCTGTGAAAACATAGCTTCAGGTCATTGCTGAAGACATACTGTTGCCTTGAGAAAGGGAAGCTTAAGGGAAAATCTTGAAGGAACCTGCCTCGAGACCACTGAATTTAAACCTAATAACTACCCTGGAAAGCAAATACCTGTAAATTTGAATACAATATGTTAGTTTAGAATGTACTTACCCCAATAAGGGAGGTATTCATAGGATCACAACCCTTTCCTCCCTCCCACAAGTCTTTTAGTTTATACTGGCATATCTTGCTCTTGTACCAAAGCCTCGTTCAATATTCTTCCAGTCTACAGATGTAGAATTAAGTAATTATTGGGATAACCACTGAGCAAGAACAAAGGAACTAACTGTCAATTGAATGTGAGGTCTTTTTTATTTACTTTTAAAGTAATTATTAAAACCTCAATACTTGCCTCCTTAGGATCATCTACAATATAACGTTTGCCATCTGCTTCCAAACAAATCAGATAATTATGAACTATGTAAGATAGAAATACTGACATCCTGAATTACCAAAAACATTAAGTTTTGTTGGTTTTAAAAAGTCATACAGTTAAAGGTATTATAAGGTAGTACGTGTGGCCATAAGCCACCATGTCTAAGTTCTGCCTTTAACAATTCTGTCTTTTCTTTTGAACTTTATGGATTTCCTAGAGAAAAGACGGTGTTTTCAATGGGAAATAACACTACCAGTCAAGCATATTAGGTTTTCTCTCTTCCAAACAGATATTTGTAACTTGTAACAATCTTTTCCCCATTTAATTCAGAGTACTTTTTGTTTACAGGTTTCTGCTGAACCTGATGGAGCAACATATGTTTTTCAAGGATTCATCCAGGGTAAAGATTATGGACAATTTGGACTTCAAAGATTAGGTATTCAGCAAATTCTAAGTTTTTGCCAGTTCACTGTTCCATATTCTGTTTTATTATGTCCAGTAGTTTAAGGGCATCTGCAGGATGTTGTCGGTATTAACATTTTATAGAATATTGAGATATTCATATCTTTAAAATCTCATTTAAGTAGTACTTACAAAGAGTGTTTTGTCAGAAGTTATAGGGAGTTAAGATGCCTTGCAATGTGCTGCTTATTATAGCTATATATTTGCTATGTTTTAGGCAATGTTTTTCTATGAATGTGTGTAAAATGCATTTAGTTTCATATCTTAATAACTATTTAGAAGCCCATGTTACAGAATGTTCTCCTAAACTGAACTCTTGCTCATGGTGCTGAAAAAATATTTCACTTAAGCATTTGATAGAAGAGTGAAACTGCTAAATATTTGCAAGTAAATCTTCATGTCACTCAAGAAGAACAAAATCTTACTCGATAAGCATTTATTTCCTACAAATTGGCTTCTTGGTTCTATACATTCAGTTCTACACCAAACTAATAGTCTTTATTTATCCTTTCTTGGAGAAGACAGCTCTGGTGACAGAGCTCTAGTAACAACATTCTGTTGTGTTTTTTAAGAAAAAAAATTTCATTTACTTTTCTGATACTGTCTTAAGAACTGTGATATTTCTTCTTCAACAAGAATTTGAATTTAGTTAATACTGAATTCTTGAATTATAAAATACTACAGAGAATGTCTTAGAAGAGGAATTATTTTTCACTACTGTAATGGCTCCTTACATAGAGTGCTTATCTTCAGGTAAAATTCCTCTATGTGGAGGTAAAAGTAGGCTCTTTCAGCCACAAAGTATTGTGCATCCTTATTTTTTCAGTAAAACCAGGAAATTTATTAATTCTTGAATGTGCTGGAAAGTTTTATTAATGAATATATGAGGTAAAGGCAATTTTTTCTTTTTTTACAATTCTAAGTCACAGTAAAATGCACTGCTTCAGATCTTGATTTTCACTGTATTTGCATATGCAAATTCTTTTAAAAAATTTTAGAAATATCTTTGTCAAGAAATATTTCCTTTAAATTAATATAAAAAGAGTTATTTCCCTTTATTATTTACTTCAAAATACTTGAAAGTTATCTAACAAAAATTAAAATGCAAGACTTCCTTGGCAAATTTTTTTTGATAGATTCTTATGAAAATTGTGTTTCTTCATTTGATTTTCAGAGGGATTTTTCTTTTTTTTCTTTTTTTTATTTGTAATTGTGAGATTCTTTTCTTTACTATATTGAAGTTATGTTTTATTGGTTTATATCTTTTAGGAACAGAATGGTTCACTCCAGTACAAATTCTAGACAAGAATTAATTGTAGTTAATATAGTCAATAATACAATTATGGAGAGATTTACAATCCCTGAATAAATTTTGTTTAGCATGTTTACCACTTCATTATTTCATGCACACAAACACAAAAATGGTTTCTCTCAAACAAAATATTTTGATTGCTGTTCCCATACAATTTTCCTCACAATATTTAATTATTTTTTTGTATTTTTGTATATTGATTATCTGTTTGTTTCTTTTTGTTTGTTTGTTTGTTTGGGTGGTTTTTTTTTTAATTTCTATATATTGCCTTGTAAGATCAAGAAAGTCAGGAAATATTATGGCCTATGCAATTCTTAAGAGGTCCAGTTCAAAGCTTAAAAATTAACCTTGAAGCTGCATCAGTATTCCTTTCCTCACATTAAAAAGGTGTATATCTTGTCTCTGTAGATAATCTAGATAATGTGTTCCCCAACCATGCAACAGATTATACTCTTATTTTTTTCATCAATATCTGGCTTTAGCTCTTAACAATTGTTCCTACCTTCTTCAACTCTATATGTCAATAGAGAGTGTAATGAAATCAACATGATGAATTTTCAGTTTGCTTCTTCAGGTGATTTACCTTTTCTTTGAAATCATGTTTGCTTTTTATACATGCAGTATTTATTCTTTCTGAAATATATAAATATAATCAGTAATATAATCAATCTAACATATGGGTTATTGTAAATTTGACTTTTTGTAACACAGTACATTAATGTGTATTAATAACATCCAAAACTTGAATCCCATACAGGATTATTCAGTAATATATTTACTGTACCAGAGTATATGTATTGTTCTTCCGACATTTTGCATCCACTTTTTAATCAGAATATGGTATACCACACTACAGTTACTTTCCAGGTGGTCTCAGCACATAGGTGTATTTATATAGCTGAACATATTATGATGACCCAATCACAAGGTGTTATTGAATTCTGAAGTTTATGAAGTAGTATGTGCTGCGGGTAACAAGACGGATACTATATTATCTGCTTTTTCTTATTATTCTTTCTAGGTCTTAACATGTCTGAGGGTTCAAATTCTTCTAATCAACCACATGGTACAAATAGTAGTTCAGTGGCCATTGCTATCCTTGTGCCTTTCTTTGCTCTTATATTTGCTGGTTTTGGCTTTTATCTTTATAAACAAAGGTAAGTACAAATTACATATATAGAATTCTTGTATGACCTGGTGTTTTCATTCCCTTCAATCTTTATTAGTGTAAATAAAGTTTTCTGTAAAACCACAAAATGTTTGCAAAATATGCACGTAGACAGTTCTTCCTACCTCCATTGAGGTCTGCCATAATGGCTGAGAGATCAATTTATTGTACTGTGCTATACTTTCATTCCTACCTTTTTAAAATGTTATAAATTTCTCTCTTTATGATAACTGGATGCTATAAATTATTGGCATATGGGGAATAATTTAATTAACAGACTTTGTGTGTACTTGCAGTAGATTGCCTGTATTATTTTTTTTACATGTGACAGAATGATGAGTTGTATCTTGAGTAATTTATTTTAATGCCTGCTCTGTTTATTGGCTTGCAAGTATTATGTCATCCAGAGGCTTCATTACGGAACTGTTTCTGCATCTGAAATTATTAGTTCATATGCAATTATGTTACAGTCACCAATTTTCTCAATTTCATTAGTCTAAGTTCAACAGTTTTGCTCATGTTATTGAGACGAGTATTAATTCTTTGGATTTAGTGTCATGTAATCTTTTCCTATACCTTTAAAGCATTAGATGATTAAAGAAAATTTAATCACTTTAATGAAAAGACAATTCATTGCCTATTAGCTGTTAAAATGGTGATTTACATCTGGTAATAATTGTAATATACTCTGCAGGATAACATCAGTTTGAACAGCTTCAGAGCATGAAAAAATTTTCACGTAATTTTTTTATACATTTGCTATTAACTATATGCTATAAGCACTTGTCTTTACTTTTTCTATTGATGATGTACAATGCAGTATACATTTTCCATAACAATATAGATGAAACATTTTCAAGTGATTGAACTTTGGTATTTTGAGTTGTTCAGTGAAAAAAGAAAATATTTCAGCTATGAATTCATTCTTGATAAACTTGTTGAGTCTCCAAAGAGCGAAAGAAAATTTCAGTCATATGGCTGAGGAATTATTGTATCTTTACAAGATTTTGTTGTACTCTTAACTATTTATCATCTGACCATCCAAGTGGAAATGTGTACCTCTTCTCAGGTTGCTAACTAAGTTTTTAAGTGAATATCATTTTAAAGGAATCATAAATCCCTTAAACTTTGATAAAGAGAGTACTAATTCTTAGCACAGATACTGTAAAAAAATTGAGATCTTATATTTAGCTCCAATATTTGGAATGGGGACCTAAATTCTGTTCAGATTCTTAAACCACATCAAGTCAGTGAGGAAAACTGCAGTTACAAATACTGTCTTTTTTCTACAGGACTGCACCGAAAACACAGTATACAGGATGCTCTGTACATGAAAATAATAACGGACAAGCTGCTTTTGAAAACCCCATGTATGACACAAATGCAAAATCTGTGGAAGGGAAAGCAGTACGATTTGACCCCAACTTGAACACCGTTTGCACAATGGTATAATGTGGTAATGATATGTCTTCAAAGTCTGGAAACTGACACACAACAAAGTGCACACAGAGTTCACTGATTAAAAAAAAAAAAAAAAAAAAAATTAAAGCACACTTTTCAGGATATACTGGGTCACCTTTTCCTGAGGATGATAGACAAGAATGGGATGTGGTTATTTCGTTTTGATTTTGTTTTTCATAAACTGGATCAGAATTCTTCTTTGTGTATACCACGGAGAGTTTTAAAAAAAATTGCTGCACTCCATGAGTGCTACTCACAGTTTATTTGCTTTTTTAAAAAAGGAGGTTATTCTAAAACATAAAACATATTTGCATATATCGGAGGAGCATCCACTATCAGTATTTCTGTGCTTTATAAAAACTATAATAGAGGGACTGGGTTAAAAAAAGATATAGGTAGAAAATAAGAGCTATACTTACAGAAGACAATAGATCACTGACTTCTCTTTAACAGTCATATGCTACATCTTTCTCATGAGTTTGTACGTTTTTTTCGTTTATTCAGCCCGTTTAGTATTTTATTTTTCTCAGAACAGTTAATCCTTTAAGTCCAGGGTGTAGTATTTAGAAATCAGCAAGTACAACTTACTCTTTTCACGTCACAGAAGAAAAATTAAAATGTCAGGTTCTTATTTAATGAATTTCCTTCCCTGCTTCACATCTTGCTTCCTTTTCATGTTCCAAGTGAAGCTGCTTTTGTCTGTTTCCTTTAACAATACCCACAAATGGTAAGGTTTCTACATTTCTTTTGTCAATCATACAACTGGACAAATTTTGTAATCAAGAAGCTAGTATGAATTGAGCTTTGTCATGTGGTTATGTTCCTTACTGTTGAAGATCATTCATAAGAGTGACCATCTTACATTTTTTTCAAATATGAAAACATAATTTAAAGATATTTCCAACTAAAAAATGCAGTTTACAGTAACATTAGCAATCAATCAAATCCATATATTAAAAATCTAAGAGTCCATTTTTCAGTCCATGCTAGTTAAATCTAGATTGTATCACATCAGCTTATTCCTTTAGCATTTTGCCAAAATGCATGCAAACAGCATGGCAAAATCCCATTGAAGTTGATGGATTCTAAAAGACTTCAATGAACTTCAATGAAGAATGATCAGACCTACAAGGCAAGAGGAAGTTATAATTTGGAAATACTGTCTTTTCACATCTATTTTATCTATATATTCCATATTTTATGGAAACAAATCCTTACAGCTAATGATTTAAAATTGAATATATTACCATAGTTCAATGAAAACAAAATATTAAATATATATATATATATATAAAGCCATGATTTTATTAGGGACAATCCATTCATTTTAGGGACAATTCAGATTCCACAGCCCTCAGATGATACAAGTTTTAGACATTCCAGAATCACTTCTAAGGAAATGTAATTTCTAGTTTTACAGTTATTTCATATCAGAATTATTTAGTGGTAACTCAGTAATTTATTTGATATAGGTCATTGTCTTCCATTCATAGCATGACTCACAAATGCTGTGTGTTAGCCAGTGTGAATTATCTGTTATTGTCCCTTTCAGACATTAATAATTCTGTGAAAATCTAAACTTTTTATTACCGTAATAGAGAGTGCCTACCAAAAATCATTGTACCCAGGATTGCTGCTTGGATTTCTATAATGTTTGATGAATTTCTTATAAACCATTTTACAACATATTGTTTTGAATATTCATACAACTCTTGTCAACCTGTATTCTACTAAAAGGATGCTGTTTTATATTTTATATCATTGGTTGTTATTTATTCTTGTTTATTCCAATGACTGCAATAACTATGATTCATTCATTAATGTTAAGGTTAATACATTTGAGATCATTTAAAATGTTTCTTCTGCAACTGGCTACTCCTCTTATATTAATGCATACACTTTTGTAAAGAAGTATATTTTTATGAAAAAGGATTTGTAAAAGTATGATGTAAATTTTCAGTGCAATGTAAACAAAATAAAAATGGACAATTGCTTTTTTTAACTGTGTTTCTTCTTTGAAAGATGAGCTTTAAACTCATTTCTGTTGTGAAGACGAGAAAATAACCAAATTCATTATTCAAATTTGGTATTTTTGTGGGTCTTAAAGTCATGTTATTTTTTCTGAGTCTTCCTGTGAATTTTAGGTGAAGTAGCAAGACTTAGATTACTTTCACAAATAACCAATGAGCATAATGTGTAAAATTATCTATTTACTAAAATAAATTTTCTGTTTTACTTGAAAATGCAGATTTAAAAAAAAAAAAAAGGCCTATACTTCTCAACCCAGTGAAAAACACAGAAAAACCTTTTTTTTTTAACTTTAAAGGAAAAAAAAAAAAAATCTTAGTGTTCCTCAAGGTTGTAGACAGCTTACTTTGCACATTAATTTTGCTACCTTTGTGCAGAAATGTACAGGATGTACATATTAACAGGTAGTACCAGTGCATACAGTATTTTCTGGCATTAAAAAAAACCAGTGTTGTCTTTTCATGACATTGAACCAGAGGGGAGGATCTTAATTATTTTACTATAATATTAAAAGTATATTTTAACTACCCCTTTTGCTTCCAACCTTGGAAAGTGTATGACAAATCCTAATCTGAAATGCTATTCACATGATAACTGGGGGAAAAAAAGTCTAATATTCTTTTGTGAATTTAGTGTTCTATATAAACTGAAAAGGACCACTCAGGCCCACGTTGAAATCACTGAAGACTGTGTTGTTGAATACATTGGAAAGAGAAACAAGGAGTCACTGTAAAAATGATATTGTGAGAATCATGCACTAATGTTTTTTGGGGGCTTTCTAGAGCAAATTGGTTAATTCTGAAAAGCAAAAAAAAAATCCTGTTTCACAGTGGCCAAATTTTCATATGCAATCTAGAATCTGAAGTTAAGTTCTCCCTTTTTTGGTTTATGCCTTATATGTTTTAACATATAAAAGTAAATAAAACTTACATTGAACTTGTTCAAAAATTCTGTTAATGCTTAAGCTAGTATACAGCTTGCTCTTTTCAAGAATTATACTGACTTAATTGTAAGAGAATGAACTATTCATAACAGATTTTTTTTGTTGTTGTTGATTTGGGTTGGGTTTGTTTGGGTTTTTTTGTTTTGTTTTGTGGGGGTTTGTTTGTTTGTTTGTTTCTGTAATTCCTGAGTTGTTTGACTCATAAATTTTTTGTGTGTGAACTGTTCAGTTTTCTAGTACATAGTGGTTAATTTTCACTGTGGCATATGGAATTTCAAGTTTTGGTTGCTTGATTGGAGTTGGTTAGCACAGTCTACTCACTGTTTCTTGTTTGTCTCAGGAAGATAGCTGAAACTAATTAGATTGTTTTGTCCTTCAAACACTTTGGCTACATTATTCAAGCAAACACACTACAGAGAAACTGCGCAGGAACACAGAGATTGTTATGCAACTCTGTGAGTCCTTTCAAGTTTAAGGCAACTTCTGCTATACTACGGACTGAGATTTAAAACTTTATTTAAGTTTCTATAACTAAACTGGGTAACTCTGGAGGCACTGAGACTAGCTGTCTCCAAGATTCATTGAGCTCTTTTAATCCTACATTATTAACCTAGGTAAAACACAACTTTTCTTTTCTAGGCCTTAAAAGCGTATGTCATATCTCAACCCACTAGTACAGTTGGCTGAAGTGTTATGAAATATTCATCATTCTTTCCAACATTAGTGAAATACAGGGAATTTAAAATCTTGGATATCACTGCACAAATAGGTCAGCAGATCTGTATCCCAGTGTGTAGATTCAGTTGTAAGTCCCTAACTACTACCTAACTACTACAATATCTGAGTAAAACATAGATCTCGTGGGCAGGGGTATACCATGTTTTTACCTTGTATGCTTCTGTCCATGCTCTTTCTATAAGACGATCTGTTCTACAATGAGTAAGTCAGTATGTGTTCCAGCATGCTTCCTTATAGGATGATCAGAGTTGGAGAAAAATATGGCTTGTATAACTTTTTATATTAAAACCCCACGATCTTTGTTAGATTAATTTGTGAAAATATTTTCCAATTTCAGATTGTCAGTAAGGATTGATATAGGTACATGAAGTGTCTGTGACTTCAGGATGACCACCCAAGCAACGGTAAACCCAGCAACCAAGTTCCAGAGCTCGTCTCATAAACATTTTGTTAGTACTCTTACTAGCCTTACACGGTACTACAGAGAATCCACTTAGCATCTTTCAAACCCCTAATTTTTTTTTTTTATTTTTATTTTTATTGAGTTTCTGTGATTTCATATTGATTTGATTGCCAAAAGTTCAGTCAAACATGATGCAGAAAGATGCAGGGTGTTGTTTTTCTGGTAAAGCTGTATTACTGTTTAGCAATTAAACATGTTATTCTTTGCCACCTTTTATATCTCTCTCTACGAAATAATTAAATCTCACAGAAGAGAGTATTCACATGAGGGGAGCATGATGTAACATTTAGGAATACATTTATGTTTAAGATTTCTGCACTGTATATCTATTTATTTTCCAAAATCTTTGTGTGATCCCAGCTGGCATTTTTTAAACAAATATTTAAGTCCTGTCATTTCTGCACAAAGTTGGTTTTATCTTTAATTCCAGACGAAATCTCCCACTGTTTGACCATTTTGTTCATCATCTACTTTGTACTGCTGTCCTAAGTGACAGCTAGGACAATGGAAAAATGATTCATAATTTGGTTTCCTTATGTAGTAAAATAAGTACAGTGAGTAATAGTTCAGAAAAATAATTCTGATTATGATTTTGTAGCATTAAAGATTAAACAGGATCAATATTAAATGAACATTTGATTACATAAAAAAATATTCCAGTGAAGTACCTGTGTTCCCCATTTATTACCTTCTTGATACTGAAACTATGGCAACATAATATCCTGACTCGCTCAACCAGGAGTAAGTGCAGTAGTAGTTCTAAAAAGTAGATCCCATCACTTTGTGAAAAATTATGAATGTTGAAGACATATATCATTCTCTAGCAATTAGTCAAGTATCCAGTGAATATCTGTCAGTGCTCCATACTTTGCCACACACAAAATCATGCCAAATTAGCCAGATTAGGCTGATGAGAGAAAATACTTTTTTGTCTGAAGTATATTGAGAAAACACTTGTAGAAAGTGTCCTAGCTACCAAACAGACTGAAGAGAAGGTAATTTCCATCAAAGGAGCTGCACATCCATTTTAAGGTAACATCTTAAACCACATTAACTAGTGTCCAGAATTTTATGCTCTAGCTGCATGTCTACATTTCTAAGAATATGCATAATGTTTATCAGGGTGAACTTGGATCCCAGTTACCTAGTACTGATAAAATAATTTATGTTCCTAAAATAAAAAAATTCTATGTAGGGGCAAATTAATTATATAGTCATCTTCTTTTCCAATACTTAAATGACAGGAGATTATATCGGAACACTCTAAGTCTCCTGTGGTGATTCTTATGAGACATTCTGCTTGGTGTTTTATCACATTCTGCAGTGATAAGAGTTTAGTCAATGAAGTGCTAGAATTCAGAAACCGGGAAAAAATAAAAAATAAAAAATAAAAAATAAAAGCAAGCTCTTCAAATTGTGAAGAATGGACTCTTCTCTAAAAGAAGAATAACACAGGATTCCGCTCCCATATATCAATTGAAGAATTTGCACATCCATGGGGAATCACCCCATTTATGGTTAGCCCACTAAGAGAATGCACAGTAGTGCAATTTGAGTAATGAGTCCCTCAGATTATTCCTTTTATATTCACTCATGTGCATTCGGAAATAGGTTGATGCTAGAAAAGTGGTCAGAAAACCCTAAACATCCATTAAAAAAAAAAAAGTATTCTGGGAAAGCATAAAGGAATGAATACATTGATGTTCTATGTTAACAAGCTAAATGGTGTTATGTTTGATTAGTGACTCTGAAGCCAGATGAGTAATATCAGGCTGATGTGACTTTATCTTCCAGGCCCTCAGAGCAGCTTAGCATGTTCATTCCACCTATACTTGGCAAGGTTTTGTTCCTCTACCTCTTATCTATTGAGTTATTTCTTATGTGGTTTGAAAAGTTGCTTGATTCAAAAAAGTTTTGAAGAGCAACTCTCAGGGACAGGAAATTAGAAAATCATTGTGAACAGGGTCCATCTTATTTTAATGACCTGCTAAAAACTATGATTTACGTGTTTTTTGATAACATTTCTGGGCTTTATTTTTTATTAAGATGATAGAATTAATATATTGTATCTCTTAAACCAACATCAAAAAGTGTAAAAATATTTAGAGCTTGCAAATTTATACTTCTGATTTTATTTGTAAAATATATTTTTAAATGACATACATAAAGTCATGACAGTCTGCACTGTCAGTATTACGTAGAATACAATATTTATCTCTAAAGTGATGGACAAAGAGAAAATGAATGAAAAGCTCTCACTGCACTTACTACTGCTGTTTTTACATATAAAAAGATGCCAAAGATGAAGCAAGACATATATTAGATGTAAGACTGATTAAATAAAACCTATTTCCAGTAAAGTAACTGTGCTTTCCCTCTTTTATTATCTTCTCTGGAAGCTGAAACTATGTCAACATGATATCGACTGTATCTAACCAAATCTAAAAAAAGGCTAATTGCATAATATCAGTCATGTCTGTCATTCTAAAATAAGATGATGATGGACTTTGTCATTAGTGAAAAGCAAAAATATGTTTGGCCTGGAGTACAGAGCTTTCCTGTAAATGAAGAAATTGATACTTACCACATGTTAATGAGCTACGATTAGTTCATAAGCTCATTAAGCTAAAACAGCTAAAGAGCTGTCAATTGCTTTTTGAGAAAGAGATTATATAGCACAAGAAAAATTCAGGAGAACAAGCAACTGTCCTCACCACAGCCATGGGCTCCAGAGAATAATGCAAAGTGACAAAAGCAATTAAGGAAGCTAAAGACCTGATAGCTGTGGAACCAGTTAAGCCAGATGTCTCATATCATTCTTAAGCATGTCCAGAAGATACTGAGGAGTATATATGTACTATATACATATATTTATACACACCCCCCGTATCTATATATACACACACAGAGTGTATATATACTGTATAATAAATAATAAACTATGTATATATCCATGCACACATCTAATGTAAAATCAAGCCAGTGGTGGTGAAATTTTCCCTAGATTTTTTAATAGAAAACCAAAATATATACAATATACACTATATACACACTATGAACTATATACATATGCCAAATTCAACTACTATACTAGTAGATATAACATAGTATATGTATATAATGTGTAGGTTGTATACTATATTGTATATAGCATAATAAATATTTTATATATATAATATGTAGAGCTATATATACACTCATATATTCACTTACATTGTTAAGTCAATTTTGCAAGTAGTGGATCCTCATAAAACATTTATTGCTTCAAATTGCAATATATTTACCACATATTGAGCCATAATTGCAGAAAGACCTTGTCTGTAGATAACTGCAAAATGTAAATGCTTACCGTAAAAAGGGTATCCAATATCTGTATTAACATGCTATATTTAGTGTTAAAAGATTACAAGTGTGAAGTATGACTTGCAAGTGCCTTTACGTTCATGGAAGATAAGGTGTAGATGTCTGAAAGAGTGGTTTTATTACACTGAGAAGACTAAATTAGTTTTAAAAACAGAGAGACTATAAAGATCTTCATAAAAATACTGCATGATTTTTTTTTAAAGAGAATTATAAAATATAGTAGCAACTTTCCCCCATTGTGTGGTAGAACTGTGGAACACTACAATGTAAGTAACACTTGAAGCTGTTTGAGGGGGAATTCATCAATGTTAAACGCTGAAAGCTAAAGCTGTGATCTCACACAATGTTCAATGAAATTTTACAAGTACACCATGAACAATAGAGAAAGGTACTGTATCAAATGCCATAACATTAATGGACACCTACAATGAACTTAGTCATTTGTAGCCTCATCTCTTAAAAACCCTTAAAACCTTTTTCAGACCTTTTCAGTCTAGTAACATAATTCTATACTTCATGCCTTAAATCTATGTTTTCATTCTAAAAATTAAAATACTTTCATTACACCACAATAAAAATAAGCAGCTACATGTAACTCTGTCCTTTATCATGGTTCTTGCTACCTCTGTGGATAAGACCTGGATACCTGCCCAGGTGGGATGTCAGGACCCTGGCATAGCTAGCTTTATTTTGTCAACTAACTTTAGATTTGAGAAAGAGGCAAGAGATTTGAACCCTACTTTAATGCAGCATAGAAGTATGATGAAGCAGAAAGTAGTGTGCTACATGCCTTCTTTTATCTGTTCTTTTCCATCTTTCAACACAGCAGGGCTAGGTTATCAGAAAAAAGAAAACCAAAATACTTTTCCTCTCCATGTGCAAAACTGTCAGAATACAGTGCTTAATGACAAAGCATTAACCTTTTTACAGTGCTTTTAACTGCTGCTCCCTTAGCAAGCACAAAAGGTGAAAAACAAAAACAAAAAGGATAAAAAAACCATTAACATCAGACAAATCCTTCCCCTCCTGAGACTCTTTAAGAGTGAACAGATCATCTGCTGTTGGACTTGATGATCTTAAGGGTCTTTTCCAACCTAAATGATTTTATGATTCTATGCCGTTGTGCAACATGAGCAAGATGCAAGAATTCTAGGAGGTCCATATAGCATTTGTAAGAGATAGAGTAATATGGATCCCAAAGGGAAGCATATTGTTAGTTCTGCTTCCTAGTCATAGAAAGGTCCATGAAATTCGCTAAGAAAACACTTGATTCTATTCTGTGGAGGGTTTTGAAAGTGCAGAGCCTTGTTTACTGTTTACAAGAGAAGATGTGCCTAGCTAGAATCACATTCTGCATGTTATTCTCCTGAGAACATTTGCTGCCCACAAATACCTCCAGCCCTTGACTTCTAGAGCCTGGTAGCTGAGACTCTAAGTACTAAATAAAGCTATCAGGTTTCAGACAGTATTGTACTGGCATTTAAAATGTCTTTATGAATTATTTCTATTTTGACAGAGCAACAAAGTCTGTGGAAAAAAATGTTTTTGTGAAAATGTTTTTATTATCTCTACCAGTCACTTCTCTGTTGAGGAGATAAGGTTATATAACTCATGTTAGACATAGAAACAAAATTATGAGTTCTCAGAACTAAAATATACATATAAAACTCACAGTTTCTTTCTAGTCCATTTTTTCAAGTTCAAGCTCAGGATCTTCTGGACTGTTCTACAATAATAGAAAGCTGCAGTTGTCATAGCCAGGAATATGACAATGGGATAGGAAAAAAATTTAAATAGACCATTGAAGTATTCATTCTCAATCATAGAATCATAGGATTACATGATCATAGAGTAATTCAGGTTGGAAAGTACCTCAGGATCTCTCCAGTCCAGCCTCTTGCTCAAAGCAGGGTCAGCTCTGAGGTCAGCCCAGGTTGCTCAGGGCTTTATCTAATTGTGTCTTAAAAACCTCCAGGAATGGAAGCTGTGCAACCTTCCTTGGTAACCTCTTTCACTGCCTGACTGTCCTCATGGGGAAAATATTTCCTGTGTGTTAAGTTGGAGCCCCTCCCTTATGAATTTTGCCTGTTGTTTCTTGTCTTCCTGTCATGTGCTGCTGCAAAGATTTCAGCTCTGTCTTCTTGAGACCATCCTCACATGTATTGGGTGAATAGCATTAAGTCCTCCCCACAAAGTTCTTTTTTCTCCAGGCTAAATAAACCCAGCTCCCTCAACTGTCACAAAACAGGTTATGTGGTCCCCAACCATCTTGGTGGCCAAAACAATTTATCAACATCTTTCTTGTCTTGGGGATCTCTAAGCTGGCTGCAGTATTCTAGGTGCTAACAAGTCTTGAGTAAAAGGGGAATCCCTCAATCTACTGGCTGGATTCCTGTTAACCCAGTGTGGGGTGCCTTTGGCCCTCTGTTTGTAGGGCACACTGATGGCTCATGATCAGCTTGCTGCCTGCAGTGACTCTCAGACTTTTCAGCAGAGCTTCCTCCCCTGCAGTCAGTCTCCAGCTTGTATTGCAGCCAGGGGAATGTCTTTGCCAGGTGCAAGATCTCTTCTTTGTTCTTGATGAATTTCATAAGATTCTTGTAATGCTGTGTAGGTCCTTTTGGATGGCAGCACTGTCTTGGGGGTCTCTAAACTGGCTGCAGTATTCTAGGTGCTAACAAGTCTTGAGTAAAAGTATTGGCTTTTCCCGCACTCACACTTTGTCATTTACACATTTGCTGAAAATTCACTCTGTCAGCTCCTCTGGGTCATTGATATGGATATTATGAATGGGCCCCTGAGGAATATCACCAGCCTCTTGGTTAGGATAAACATTACCCTTAGATCCTGACCTCCCAAAAATTTTTTTACCCATGTAGTTATCCACCATTCAGATCATAATGTCCTATTGTGGTTTAACCCCAGCTGGCAACTAAGCACCACACAATTGTTCACTCACCATTCGAATCGGACATGTAAAAGGGTAAACTCATTCGCGACAGTCAGTCAGGGTCAGCTGTCACAGCTGTGTCCCCTCCCAGTTTCTTGTACACCCCCAGCCTACTCACTGGTGGGGTGGTGTGAGAAGCAGAAAAGGCCTTGACTCTGTGTGAGTACTGCTCAGCAATAACGAAAACATCCCTGTATTATCAACACTGTTTTCAGCACAAATCCAAAACATAGCCCCATACTAGCTACTATGAAGAAAATTAACTCTACCCCAGCCAAAAGCAGCACACGTCCTAACTTTTATACAGGAATATTTTGACACACTGTCAAAGACTTTACTGAAGTTTAGCTGAATGGCATTAGTACTGCTCTATCACCTAAAAACATAGTCAATTTTATTATAAAAGGGAATCAGGTTGTTTGGGCATGATTTTTACTATGGGAGTGATCAAATACTCTAACAGACTGCTCATAGAGGTTGTGGAATCTCCGTTCATTTCTGAAAATAATTCAGAACTCAACTGGACACAACCTGATCTAGCCGGCCCTAGTTTATGTACGGGTTAGTCTAGGTGACCTCCAAAGGATCCTTCCAACTATTTTTTTCTATGTTTCTGAATAAGTCATAAGGTGATGATAGTGTATCCAGGTAGAGAAAAAGACAGGAAAAAGGTTGCTGAGTGCAGTCACATATTTTGTCTAATGGAAATAAGGAAGCAAAGCTTTTATATTGGATTAGATGACCTCTGATCATTCTTTCACATTCATCCTTTGTTATTCATGTAACAAGTGAATAGTTGTATCCACTTTAGAAAAGTAGACACAATAGTAGTTTAGAGCCAGGTTTGTTTAGCCTGGAGAAAAGGAGGCTGAGGGGAGACCTTATCGCTCTCTACAACTACCTGAAAGGAGATCGTAGCAAGGAAAGGGTCAGTCACTTCTTCCTAGTAACAAGTGATAGGACAAGAGGAAACGGCCTCAAGTTGCTCCAGGGTAGGTTTAGATTGGATATTAGGAAAAATTTCTTCACCAAAAGGGTTGTCAAGCATTGGAACAGACTGCCCAGGGAAGTGGTTGAGTCGCCATCCCTGGAGGTATCTAAAAGATGTGTAGATGGGGCACTTAGTGACATGGTGTAGTGGTGGACCTGGTAGTGCTAGGTTTACGGTTCGACTTGATGGTCTTAAAGGTCTTTTCCAACTTAAATGAATCTATGATTCTATGATTCTACAATTCTGTGATTCTATGATTCTATGAAAGTAGAGTATGTGAGCTAAACTGTTCAAAGGAGTGTCTCTAACTACTTACATCACTGTGCACAAAGTACCATAAACAAGTAAGTTGAAAATATGTTTCAAATCTTTCTGTTTGGTCAGTTAAATTGTCATCCCTTCTGATAAATTCTTCTGTTTTTCAACTGATTTTTTTTAAAAAATCAGTAGATTTAAAAAAGAAACACTTTTACAATAAATTTATTGACAATTCCAATGTACTAATAAACAAAACAACAGAAAAAAACAAACAAAAAAATAGAAAGAAAAGTGGTAGCTTACTGAGTTATACACTGCATTTTCATGGACTTAGCATCAATGATAGCTCAGGTAAGACCTACTTTGTGGAACTTGCAGTATCAAGTATGACTTACACGTGTACATAATGTCATCTGAAGTTTTATTGTTTTGTTTATAAATTTCAGGGAATGCATTAGCTCCCTGACCAAAAATACAAATAGCAATAAAAATATCATAAGGATAATTTGAATCAGTAAAGATAATATTGTCAAAGTTGACATCAGCCTTGAAGCTGACAGAATATAAGTTGCAGAGATTGTTAAGCAATTGTCTTGACTTCCAATGTTGGCTGAAAATACACAGTGTTACTTTGTACAAAGAACAATTAAAAATTGATTCAATATGATATTTGGGAGTGGGAGTGGGGCAAACTTGAAGAAGGCAGGAATATCCTATAGAGAGTGACTCTTCCTCAGTCTCTGTCTCTGAGTTTCAGCAGCACTTGAGTCCTCCTACTTTCCCACCTTGTTATTCCAAGCTGTCGCAAGTAAATATACTTAGAAATAAAAAAAATTGTGAGTTATTTTTTCAACCTAGCAAAATAATTACCTTCACGCTTACATCATCTAGGCAGCACACTTGTCTGTTCATTTAAGGCATGAAACATTAAGCTTTAGGGGAATCTATGCAAAAGCAAGCAAGAGAGGAACACTATAGAAACAGCTCAAGTAAAAAAGAAAAAAAAAACCACTCACAAACAAACCATGAACAACTGACATTTTTTTTTCCATCATTTTACTGGTGTAACTATAGTGTAACTATGTCTATTCCCATCGCCCAGGTTTTTATCCTGCTCTTGAGTTGATAGCATGTGAAAGCTGTATAATATATGAAAACAGGCACATGAATTAGACACAGTCCTACAGAAAGAGGTTTCCACACAGTATATATGGAATGTTTTACTAAATAAAGAGCATTTGCTTTTAGGAAAACAGGGAACTTAAAATCCTTTAAAGTTCATTAAACAAATTGTTAGACAAACAAAATTATTAGACAAAATATGGCAGAGTAGGAAGCCAAATTCACTAGTTGTATTGCAAGTGGTTTTATCACTTTTTCTGAAATTCTCCTCAAATGTTCAAGGTGGGATGAACTATTCATGTAAGATAATGTATTTCTATCAATAATCTGTAATATATTAGGCCAGTACATGAACCAATCCTGCTATACAGTGAAAAGGTGGGAAAAAAAAAACCACCTCTAGTGAGTCTTGTACAGGGATTGTGAGAACTAAGATGAGTGAAGAGATGTATTTTTCCTGTTTCTCTAAGCTGTTGACCATTGAGGCTTATTTTTTCTACTGTCAACAGGCAGGCACAGAGCATGAAAAATGTGTCAATTATATCGGACGGGCCTGAAGTCTTTTAAAAGGAGATTTTGCCTCCAAAAGAAACAGGAATTCGATTAATTTTCTGTTTACATAACATTATTCATCCTGTACACACTTTAATACCTAGCTGAGGGATGTCTGAAATCTCAAGACCGTGAATTATTGTGAATAGTATATAAAAATCAAGGGACCTGTTGTCTACGACAGGAAGTATTAGGGCTCATGTGACATAGTAAAATCAAACAGTCTAGAGAAGATGTTTTCTTCTGATTTGAGTATGGCATTCATTATATGTCGGGCCACACAGCATTGTACATCTTTGATGTCAGTGGAGGCTGAATGTAGATTTATTTGTCGTCAGGAACATAAACCAGCCACAAGATTAATAAAGCAACTTTAGTTTTCGCTTTACTGCTTTTTAGAGCATATAAATTAAGAAAGAATGTTGAGAAAATATATTTAAACTGTATAATTTTTACCAGAAGTAATTACACCAAATCAAATTAGAAACAAAATAGATGAAGTTAAACTGCCTCACGAAGTACTCATTTACAGGTCTATAAGAGTCAAAACCACATATTATTAGCTAGAGCTGTAGTTTTTTCCTGTCTTGCTGAGTTCCTTGTGTCCCTGACAAAAAGCTGACATTTCACTAATTGCTCTTTAACTAGCAGCTTACATATACCCAACTTTGGAAAACATACAGGCTGGGTTTAGATGGCATTTTGAGTGCTTGATTGTACTCCAAGCCAAACACACCTCTTGGCAGATCTCACCACTGAAGAACAGCTGAAGAATCAAGAGGTAGAAACCATGAGTCTCTGATATCCCTCAGTAGGGAAAGCCCACATATACCTTACTTGCAATATGGATGGAACACATCTATATTTCCTTGCAGTCAAATCCCATGGCCCATTGAGCAGATGGCACGGTGACAAAGGCTTTCCTGAAAAAGCCCCATATGTGTGCAGCAAAGGCTGATGTGGTATGCAGAATTTTGGAGGTGTGTGCATTCTGCATTGCTCTCACTGATGATCTGTAAGTAGTGAAATGACCAGACAAAACGCAGATCAAAGAATACATTGTCTTTTGTCCAATATTCTATCTTCAGTTTTTCATTCAACAGGGAGAATTGCAACATTTTGAAACCAACAAACTCTGCTTCCAGAAAAGCAAAAAAACCAATGACAGTATGCCTTGCTTTTGCATAGAAAAGATTAAAAGATCTGTGGTAAACCACTCCCACAGCTTTTGCTTCTGAGTCAGAAGTCCAAAAAACATGACAAAGGAAGTTTGGCTGTGGTGTTTTTGTGAGTTTTTTGATTTCGTTTTTTATTTTGAATCTTCCGTCACTGAGTAACCTCTTCTGGGAAGATAGATCATCTGTTTTGCTTCAAATAGGTGTGACCCTGCAGGCTCTAAACTTTCATGACAGTATCTCAGCTCCTCTTGATGTCTTCCCTAGTGGAAACTGAAGAATGGTGCTGACCACCCACAGTATCTTATAAGATTAGAGGAAAAGCTATAAAGTTCAGAGAGCATAGGCAGATTCATTTTTTGACTGTACAAAGAAAGAAGATAAATCAAAAAGCTAAATGTCTATTGCAGAAAATAATGAAGAAAAAAGTTCTGGTTGCATGAATAAATGTCCCACCCTGGTTAACGGAACTGTAATTGCTCATGTTGATTTGGCACATTCTGCATTCATTCCTGGCTCGCACCTGAAACACTAGAAAGATGAGAAGACAGAGGGAAAAGCAAAGAAAGTGATTAAGTGGAGAGGGAAGGTACTTGAGGCAGAAAAATTAGGAGGTTATGGGATGACAAAGGTATAGCTGTTGTAAGTGTTTCTATTTTGAAATAGAGGAATAATTAGTGTAATGAAAGAGTTATATCTTTAAGTTATAAGAGTCCAAATTGCTGCATATTGTACATCCATTACACTCTGTCCAAGAGTGAGATTTGTATAATGGTGAGGAAACATCGTTATTTGTAATCTTTTGAAACAATTATACTGAAAAGTAGCATAAGAAAAAGATCTGCATTGGCAGGGCTACAGATATAAATTGTTTCTATCTCTGAAACATGAAACCTTGTAATTTAATTCATGTCCTCATAGCAAAACAGTTGCTTTACAAAATAGTGAATAAAATAGGATGTAGAGCATATATTTGTACTCAAGATATCAAGAAATAGCTTTTATTTCAACAAATATATACGTTTAAACCAGACAGTTCCACATTGTTCTGGAGATGTATCAGGGAAAAATGAATTACTCACAAGCAGCTGGTGGCTTTGCTGATCAAATTGATCCCCCCCGCAGAGAGGTATCTAAACAATTTCAGAATTTAAGATATCATCAGGAAAAACTTTCCTTACTGTGACTGTTAAAAAGAAATGTATCATTACACACCAACTGCATGCTCTTGACAGAACACTGAAAGAGGAGAAAATAGAATTTTTACGGTGAAGATTTTTTAACATTTGTGAAACAAGGGAATATATTAAGCAGGAGTTCATAAAATATGGCATTAAAGATTCATATTGAGATAACAATGTAATATTTCTTCACTAATTCTTTATCAGTTATGTTGGTCAGAAAGTAGCATGGTTTTAAACATTCTTTCTGTATCAAAAGAACCCAACTACCTGTTTCTTCAGGGAAATTTGAATTTTTTATTGTTGTCTGTTCCATATGTATTGGAAAACTAATGTTGGCACATTAAACAAATTTTTCTGCCACAAATAAATCTTTTCAAATTCCCTTTCCTCCTTCTCCCATTCCCTGAAAATTTGAAGATTTGATCAGGAAAAATAAATAGAGAACAGCAGTGTTCTTGGGCTTTTTCCATTTTTCATATCAAAATAGCTGACTGTAGTCAGGCATGCTTAGAGTGCCAAAATAAAGGAAATGGATTATAGACTGTTTTGAGTAATTTTGTTTGGAGAGTTTTAAAATTCATTTGTGATGGGTTTGGCTGGGATAGAGTTAATTTTCTTCATAGCAGCTAGTATAGGGCTATGTTTTGGATTTGTGCTGAAAAACAGTGTTGATAATACAGGGATGTTTTCATTATCGCTTAGCAATGCTCACACAGAGTCAAGGCCTTTTCTGCTTCTCACACCACCCCACCAGTGAGTAGGCTGGGGGTGTACAAGAAACTGGAAGGGGACACAGCTGGGACAGCTGACCCCAACAGACCAAAGAGATATTCCATACCATATGACATCATGTTCAGCATATAAAGCTGCGGGAGGAAGAAGGAAGGGAGGAACATTCAGAGTGATGGTGTTTGTCTTCCCAAGTAACCGTTACGTGCGATGGAGCCCTTCTTTCCTGGAGATGGCTGAACACGTGCCTGCCGATGGGAAGTAATGAACGAATTCCTTGTTTTGCTTTGCTTGCGTGCATGGTTTTTGCTTTACCTATGAAACTTTCTTTATTTCAACCCATGAGTTTTCTCACTTTCACCGTTCTGGTTCTCTCCCTCATCCCATGGTTGGGGGAGTGAGCGAGAAGCTGTGTGGTGCTTAGTTGCTGGCTGAGGTTAAACCATGACATCAGTTACAATGATAAATCCCCTCAGCTTTATTTCATTATTATTGTTGTTGTTGTTGTTGTTATTATTAATTATTACTATTATTATCACTGCATTTGCTTAAACAGATGTGGAAGTTATTTGCCAGTTTTGTATGAATGAATGTTTAGGATTGGGTGAGTAGTTTATATATAGATCAAAGCACAGAAATTCATACAGAATAGTTATCAAAACACCACAATGCTGGGGTATCTACTTTCTGTACAGACATTCCTTATAAGTTTCAGGAAGAAAGTGTCTTAAAAGGATAGCTTTTTAAATTTTTATTATATTTTTTATCATTACTTCTTATTATCATAATTTCTCTTTCTTCTGGCTTTTCTTAAACAACCTATGAAATCATTAATCATTCTAAAACAAATGGTTCTGTCAGTCAATTTCTGTTAGTTTTACTCTTGACTGGTGAATTCTGAAGGAGAGGGGCCCTGGTTGTTAATCATCTGAAATAACAATTTTATGTTATACAATGTAGATAATAATTTAATGTAAATTCACTCATCATTCTTCATACAGAATCTCCTAATATTAGGGGGTATTAAGGACATTTTTAGGATTTATCCATAGTATTCTGCCCTTTACTGAAATAATCTGGGAAAGTAGAGAAATAAGGATCTAAACAAAAACCAGTCTAGATCCAGCACTGTGTAGTATTTCATCTGTTAATTAAAAAATCATATTAAATATCCAGTAAAAGCTGCAGATATCACACAGATTGGTTTCGTGATAAATAAATTGGACAGCTTGCTAACACAGTGATACAAAACTTACTTATTACAAATTTACCAGTTCAACAAAATGACTTTTTAAATAGTCTAAAAAAAGACTGGTTTGGAAAAAAAAAAAGTAGGTCATCTCTAGAGAGTGGAAAATTTTAGTCTGCACAGTGATGAGTTGGAGTCATCATAGGGAACAGTAACATGCAGTTTTCTAGTGACTCAAGACTGAAAGAAAAGGTGATTTTGTAATGTGCTCAAGCTACCATCTTGTTTAACCAAAGACTTAATGAGTGCGAAAGCTGCAAAGCTCACAAAACGTTAATATATGACAAAGGCATATACTTTTAAATAGTATTGTTTTCTATAAATAATCCCAGTATGATCTGTTCAGTGCATGAATTGATCTGTATGACTGAGGGCATCAAAACAGCATATCAGAAAATTTTTTCAAGATGTCACATTGCTAAACTAACTAAAATAAATTTCTCTGCCATAACAAAATGATTCTACACTTTTTTAAAGCAGGTTAATATGCTTCTTTTAGGTACGCTGACTAGTGCATGTTTTATTAGAAAACATACCTCGAGTGTTTTAAAAAATAAATTAAAAGGAAAATACTTTACCTTGCAGCAAAATGGCCAGTAATTATCCTCATCTTACTTTGTGTATAAAAGTGCAATGGTATTTGAAACATTATTTTCTACTCACACATAATGAATGAGTCAACTAATAAAAGCTCTGTTACTTACTAAAGACCTAACTTGAGACACACAATTGTAAGCGAAACAATATATTAGCAACTAAATAAAGAAAACTAGCAAAAGTATTTAACATTTAGCAAAATAGCTAATTAAGTTTAGCATAAAATGATGATCTAAATAAGTGAAATGAGGAAAAACAACAACGAAAAAAATCCAGATGGATGTCAATCGCAAAAACATTTAGGTAAATTTTATCCAGTTATTACAATAAAAGCTAAATACCCACTTATTTTTCTAAGAAATAGGAACACATTCTGAAAAGTACCTATACTGTTACACAGGTAAAATTAAATAGAGCTTTTTTAAGCACAAGATTCTCATCAACTTTTGGAGAGGGTTAATGAGGAATTAACATGAAGACTGTATAAATTATATTATGATATATAGCAACAACAAAAACTGTAGTACACCTGAATTCAAAACTTGCATTCAAAAAACTATGAAAATTCTTCATTCAGACTTGTCATTTATTCATGTGTATAACCCAAATTACCTTTTGATGAAACTTTTCCATAGAGTATTTACAGAACCAAGACTTTTCACTCTGTGCTAGATTTTGTCATTCAAAAGGTCCAACGGTCCTGATAAATTTCTGATAAAGGTCTGACAAATTTCTCAGGGTGTCACTCTTCTCCTACATGTTGTCAAACTGACTTTCAATTAGTTAATCTTTATTTTATATGCAGGAGAACCTAATTCTGATTATAAATACCTCTTGATTAAAATAGGTGTAATTGTCTTGACTTTAGTTATTTCAGTAGGGATCTATACTGCTGTGTAGAAGAGGTGACCTTGTCCCTGAAAATAATCAGACAGCGTGACTCGTTGATATACACAGAAAAGAAGTGCAGGATGTTGAAAGTTTCTATTAAGAACATTATTATGGTCTTTGATTTACTGCTTTGTTTCATTTTAGAGAATTCATGTAAGATTCTAATTACAGAAGGAAAAACTAAAACACTCTGTCCATGAAGATAAGCAATAAAAGCCTTCAGATCCTTACACTATGCTGATATTCTCTAACTAGCAGACAGTTCTCAAAGGTCTGAACATAAATGCAATAAAATCTTTTTGTAATGAGAATACATCACTGGGAAATTCCACAAACATATCATGTTAGTATTTACCAAGGTCTTTAAGAAATACACTATAATTGCAAACTTACAAGAGAAAAGAAACCAGAAAATAGAATTTGTCACGATTATTGCGAATCAGCATACCCTGTATTTCTGTCAATATGAAAAAAAAATTTGTAAGGTGGTATTTTAATACAGACTTCCTGTTGTGTGGCTGAGATATTAATAGTTTGCATAGAAAATTATACATGCACTTGTAAAATCAACACATTATTTCTGATGATTTTCAATAGACATTTGATCAGGTCATTGTAGATCAGAAAGATGAAGCCTGTAAAAAAGGTAATTTAACATTTCCTCTTAACTCACTTTATGGAAACGCAATTAACTCCAAGTAAGTTAAATGTTTTAACCAAAGTGCATACATAATGTTAAAAATAACTTTAATTTCAGATTTTACTCTTTTCATTCGTGGACACTCAGGTGTGTTTATTTTCAGCAAAACTTGTAGCAAAGCTGTAAGGTTATGTGAAATAAAAGAGCATCTGTTTCATGAAGTTATCTGGTTAAGAACTATTCAGTGTGAAAGGAATAACAAATAAGAAGAAAACTGAATAACTAAGCACACACAAACACACAGACATTATGGACTGGATGGCAATGGAGACAACAAAGAAGACCAGAAGCCATCAGTCACTGAGGGATGGGCTCTTAGGGGAGCAGCTCAGGCACGGACTTGAAGAGGGTCAGCCTGAATTTGTCACTGATATAAAGGGGGAAAAAACACTGACACAAGTGTTTTGGAATATTTGAGGGGGCTTGTCGAACTGTGCAAAACTTATTATAGTATGTTCAGGAGAAGGGCCAAAGTCAGGGAAAAGGAATGAAGCAGGTGGATCAGGGAGAAAGAAGGATGGGAAAATGAGGGTGGGTGAGTAAAATGGGCCCATCACATGTGAGCAGGTCACTGTGCATGTCTGACTGCACCCTGCGTAAGAACCATGCAGCCTAGCCTATCCTCTTATTAAATCCTTAACTATTTTTTTCTGTGTAACCTCACTATCCTATGTGAGTGCTGCAATATGTGAGTATCAGTAAATGGAAAAGAAGCTGGGAGTCACAGGGTGGATAGCTCTGTGTGCCAGCAACTGAAGAGACCTGGGTGTATTTATCTTTTCTGAATGAATTTAGTGGTGAATGTGTGTGTGCATGTGTCATTCATTAACAAACCTCAAGCTGGACTAGTCAGCAAGCAGGAGACCGGCATCTGGATAGGCACAAGGTCTGAGCCAGGGGCTGGGCATGAATTTTAGGTGGATTTAGGTTTTGTGCTAACGGTTGAGGGATCTATGACTGTGTGGGTGCAACATCAGCGTGAGACAAGTGTGCAAGCACACACATCTGTTTGCTAGTAAACATCAAGCTGGACTAGCTGGTGAGCAGGAGGAGACCTGCACGCCAGGTGAGGGGCCTAGGGTCCAGCCATGGGCATTAGATGGACTAAGAGGTTGTGTGGATATTTGAGGGTGTGTGTTTGTGAATCTACAGAGTGAGGGTGTGTGTGAGTTTTCACTTCAGTCCTGATCATCCGGAAAAGAGGAGCAGGACTGCACTGCTTTACATGACTGCTGTTGGTGTTCGTAGGGTTGCTGCTAAAGGCAGTGCCCTGTCTGTGGTAGTCTGTGTCGCTAGCTATGTTAGTGTCCTCTGTGTGTCTGTGTGCACACATCTCTGGGACACGGGCTCATGTTTTTATATTTTGCAATAGTGTTTGTTGCCTTGTATTCAGAAGAAAAAAAAACACAAAAGTTCAAATATGGGACGACTAAACTCCCATAAAAGAGAAAGGTAAAAGAAAAATTGCATTGTAAGTCGGGCAACTCTGATTATTCTGAAAATGGAGCAGAAGATCAAAATGTTTGGTATAAACAAAGGAATTACAGTAGCCAAGAGGTAGGAGCTTGTGCAAGACTATGTTTGCACTTCTGCTCAATAGAGACCATGTAAGACTTGTTTTCTTGTATTTGCTTTAGCATACACTCAGGCAGGCTGTCCTTAATCATATCTTAGATTATTTAAGTACTTGTGATAGCATTTCTTTAATTCAGATTAGTAATATTCCACTCCTATTTTTTTATATGCATTTCATGATGAAGAAAATAAATAACAATCCTGAAAATATGTTCTAGGAACCACTGTAGCAAATGTAATGTTATTTCTCCCCCAGACACCAGATAGTGAGTATAAAAAGCAGTTATCTAAAGAGCATTAAGAATGCTACAGAACTTGGAAAAAAAAAAAATAAGCCCTTGAGCTGGCTGAAAGTAGAGAACAAAAAAAAAGGCAAGTCTCTATACATGAGAAAATAATACTAAAATCTTTAGGATGATGCGTTTCCTTTGAAAACACCATTTCACCCCCACTTCAACTCACTCTATTCTTTCTCTTTCTCTCAACCCTAACGCTGATTTTTCTGCTGACCTCTAGAAAACACCCAACTATGGCCAAGAGGAAAATGTTCTTGCAGCCCAGTTCTCTTCTGCTGCACAAAGGAGACTGCAACAGATTTGCATGCAGAGCTCTGTTAGTGGAGAGTCTAGCCAACAGCATACATCAACTCGATGATGAAAACTGCTCCAAAATTAAAAACAAAAAAAAAAAAAAAAAAGGTGAGAGAGAGAGTGAGAGAGAGGCACAGAGGGGGAGAGAGAGACAGGGAGACAGAGGAAACAGAAAAGGGAAAACTCTCCCCAGGTGGCCTGTCTGGAAGAGGGGTAACGGTTCCAGATGAGCATTCACCACTGGGAGCTCTCACCAGTGCAGCAGGTGGCAATGATGAAGATGATGAAGATGATGATCCTTTGTTGTTGTTGCGCTTTGCCTCTAGTTCTATAGACTTTCCATAAGAAGCAGAATAAATTCCCTATTGGTTGTGACTATTTATGATGTTATTAGCGCTGACTGAAGTATGTTAATCAGAAGTAAATTTGCACATTGATTGGCTGTTAAGTTTCTGTTCACAATATTATTAGATAATCCTTGTCAAGTATTCAAATTACTATTATCCACTCAGTTGAGAATTATGCTTTAGTTTCTTTAATATAAGCCATATTTCACAAACAAGACATGGAAAGGAAGGGAGGAGAAGAGAGGTGACTCTGAGACTACTGATGTGTACTTCCCATGCAGACATATCAAAACAACAAAATCTAAGTATATGGGTGCATGAGAATGAGAAAAAGCAATCTGAGACTAACAGTATGAGCTCTCAAAAGCAAAAGTGTTGCCACACTGGAAAATACTACCTAAAAAAGTAAAAAGAAAGGTCACAGAATTGCAGATAGTAGACCACTAGCATTAATAAGGACAAGTCACCAAGTTACCCAAGTGAACTTGCAACAAGAAAAAGAGAGG
The DNA here is from genome assembly GCF_965183815.1 of Platalea leucorodia. Lineage (NCBI taxonomy): Eukaryota > Metazoa > Chordata > Aves > Pelecaniformes > Threskiornithidae > Platalea > Platalea leucorodia. The sequence goes on from NC_138823.1 coordinate 18,442,214, forward strand.
TTTTCTCTTTCTCTCAACCATAACTCTAACCCTGGTATTTCCCTTACACCTTAGACAAGGCCTCCAGCCATGGCCCCAGGGAAGTATCTCACACAGGCCAGGGCTCTTTGCAGCCTGCTGTTGTCTTTCCTAGTGCTTTGTCAGCTCTACAGCACATGTAGCTCTGTTTTTCTCTCAACTCAAACCCTAACCCAAAGTGTAGGCTGAGCCTGAGGCACCGCTTCTGTTGTAGCAGGGTTAGGTATAACAGTATTCTTCTAGTTGTACTGTGTGTCTTCTAGAAATTATCTTTTTTTTTTTTTTAAAAAGAAACCAACAAAACCCAACAGACGTTCTACATGTAATGCATATTTTTTCCTCAAGATATTTAACTTCATTAAATGTTCATATTACTGTGTTTCCATTTTTGAAATCCATGAACCTGGAGAGGCAGATGGCTAAATGGTTTGCAGATGGTTGAAAAAGATAAATAGCTGTGACAAGGTTAGTAATAGTACTTTGTTCACTGTATTAGTGCAATCTGTTTCTGCCTAGGAAACAACCTGAACTATTAAGTGAACTTAACAAAATATTTTCCTCTACTTTTTGCTGTGACATTTCATAGTTTTGCTTTCAACATAATTCATGTTTATGTGTACTGAGTGCCATTTTTATATACTGTGTAATTTTACAGTTATTAGCTACGTCTTGGGTGACACCTGCCATTTTAACTATGTATATTATATAAACTTTTTTTCAGACACATTTACAGGTTTTTCAATGTCCTTTAGTTCACAGCAAATAACTAATAAAAAAAGAAAATCCATATGGCCTCACAGATGCATACCACAACTATCCTGCAAAACCGGCAGAAGGAAGTGTTTGCATTTGGTTTTGTTTTATTCCCTTGAATTAATGTCAGTTGCAATAACTGGGAATGGCAAGAGCACTAGCAAAAAGGTGTGTTATGTAATCATATTTTTTAAGTGTATTTATCAATTATTTTCCCTTCCCCAATTTACTAGACTGACAAAGAAGAAAGGAGATAATGACAGATAATTAGGGAGGCAGAGCATTCGTGCAAGGAAGGGAAAAGATTACCATAGAAATATGGGAATAGAGACTCACTGTGATTCAGATCAATGGTTTGTCTGGTTAGGCGTTCTTTACTTAACAGTATCCAGCACCATTTATTTTCTGAATAAGGTAGAAGAAAAACTATGGTTGTAGTCATTGACATTCCCACTAATTCAATGTGGCCTTAATTTTATCTCCATTCCATTTCTGGGCAATGGAATTTTTTCACGGAATAATTTCTCAATAAACTCTTCATTAAAAAAAAACCCAAACCAACCAATTACTAGCATACAGCAAACAGATTTTGTCCAGACACTGCTTTGTTTTTTTACAAAGTTTTGTTCTAGCACAGCTTATGAATGGCCTTGCCATTTTCAACAGGAATTTTATTTACCATTGTACTGCTCATGCCAGAAACTTTATTAAATTCTGCAAAGCTCTTTACCATCTTCTCAGATTTTACTAAGCGTATTTACGTGCAAATCAATGATAAATATTTCTAACATCAGTTCTACTCAGGACTCATGATTATAAACCTATTGCAGCAGAGCAGTTAAGCCAACAATTTCTATTAGTCTTCTTCCTCTTACCTAGTTCAAATCAAGTACTATATCTCTCATGTCCTTTACAATAAAAATATGTTCATGGGTAGTATTTTAGCCATCTCATATGTCCAGCTCTTATATATTTATGTGACTTCTTTTGACACAATTAATCTTCATTATTTATTATGAATTTCAACCTCTTCCTTTTTTTATGTTTCAGTTGCTGATAAACCCTTAAAAAGAAGGACAAGATAGATTGTGCCCTTGTAAAAATAATTTAGTTTCTTGTCAATGTTCCTATACTTAATCAGAGTTATAACTTATTTATATAAAGCTATTCTCAGGAAGTGTTGGTCAGGAATACATTTCATTGCATTGAGTCATGGTGCTAAACCAATCTTCACCAAATTTTCCTAATTCTTAAATTGAATATCCTATGACACTTGTTTCTCCTGTTAGCATCTTTGCACTTCCAAGGTCAACTTTGGTTTTCTAATTTCCACTATCCATTTTCTTCTCTAAGGTTTTTGATGTTTTCTATTGGATTCAGTAAAGTTGGATTTCCATTTTCTTAAAATGTATTTCAGCATGACAAGAACACTAGATATTTTCTTTGAGAATACAGGTTTTTCTTACCTGTCCTTCTGTTCTCCTTCCTGCTCCCTATCCACAGTCTTGCAGCACTTCAGAAATATTCACCTGGTCTTTGATGCTACAATTTGCCAGAGGACAAATCTTTCACAACAAATCCAAGTGTTTCTATTTCATTGCTTTTAATAATTTTTTTTTGCTAATATGTACTTCTTTAAAAAAAAAAAAAAGTCCTTTAAAAAAAAAAAGTCCTTTTTCAAAGTTTCTGGTTCAAGACTAATTTTGGCTCTAGTTTCAATACACATTTTTCTCCTAATATTAATCTTTAAAAAAAATCCTGCCCATTGCTACACTTGGTAGTTTTGTACACTGTGACAAGTCAGGGTGACTGCTTGTGCCTTTTAGACTGGACCCTTGCCTTGGCCATTTGGTGAATTCCACATAACACGCATGATTTAAGGAGACAATCAAGCATGTCTAATAATCATGTCCATCTCCTAGGATATGGTCCCCTTTTCCACATTCTCTTCAGCCTTCTTTATGCTGAGTGCTGCAACATTAACAATTGCTTGCCAAGGTTGTCTCAAACTTTTGCAATTGTGTCTCTTGTTGCCAGATTTGCATTACAAACCACAATGTCAATAACAGTGGCTTTCAACTGTTGACAGAACCTGGTCTGCCATTCCACTTGATACATAAAAATTATGCAGTATGTTGCAGGCAACAGTAAAAATTTTGGAACAGACATGCCCAGGTCAGTTGTTTGTAGCTGTTCTTGTACACGCTACAAAAATAACTATCATCAAGCTTATCTTGTCTACAAAACCAAGCAAAGAAAGTGTAATTGTTAATTGTGACATTAAAGGATGAAATAATACATGGGTTGTTTAAACACTGAAAATTTTAAAGAATTTTCTGAACCTCAGTTCTAAACTAAATTGCCCTCGGTCCAAAAGCTAGATTGCCCTCTTTTCAGGGTCCACATATGAGATATAATGAACAAAAATACAGAGAACAAAACTTACTTGGCTTAAAACATTAAGTGTTCCAAAATTTTTCATTTGTAAATACCTCTACTGCTTTCCTTCTTTAGTCACTTCTTATTTCTCGTAAAAGTCCCAATCCTGAAAACCTTGAAAAACTGAGAAATGGGCTTTGTCCAAATTGGTCTCTCAGCTTTCCACCATATGAGAGATGCTCCAGTCCCTTCCTCATCTTAGAAGCCTTTTGTTTGACTCTCTATTTAAACCATGGGAAGGACACATACATAAAGCCACCCAAAGGACAGGAAATCTTACAGTTTGCCTCTGACTCTCTTGAGAGTCTACTGAAACCCCAGCTTGTTACATTACATACAGCTTAAAATATTCTAGGGCAATTAAAAATGCTGATAAAGGTTTGACTGTGAATTCAAGGAAAAGTACATATGGTTATGAATGGTATGTTCAAGTGAGGCAACAGGCTGGAATTTTGCACTGTTTCTAGGCACTTTTAGTTCTGTGTTGGTAATACATTTTCAATATTAGATGATAAAAACTGTGTAGGCTATAATTATGCATTTCATTCACCAGAAAAGCTTCCACAGATGTGCAGTTTTATTTATGAGCTTCCAGACAGCATGATATCTTACTGAAATTATCATCAATAACATGCAAACATGCTCCAAAATACTATTCAGAATTGATTTATCATACTTTAAAATAATTACGTTAATATTCCCTTTTTTTGCACATGTACCTTTCCCCCATTGTCTGAGACAGCGGTAATGGCAAGGATTCAAGGCTACGTCTGAATTATAAAGTTTCATGGTATCAAGAAGCAAATGTACCATCAGGCTTACTCTTTAATTGCTTAATCTCTGGTAAAGTTTCATCCCAGGTCAGCTAGCACTCTCCTAAATTCCAGGACTTGTTTAGGGGATAAACTGGTCAGGAATTCCCTAAATATATTATGGAAAAGATTGCCTTGATTTGTGTGGGAAAAGTTGAATTTGAGAATAGGTCACAGTACCTCTTAGTTTACTGATACAGGTGTAGCCCTAGAAATGAACTTAATCCCACCTATCCAAAATCATAACGTATAGAAGATAACTAGATTCTTTTCATTTGCTTTTTCGTGTTTTGACTTTACACTTTCAATTAATTAATCATGAGCTCTAGAAACTATTTTTTTAATGAGAAATGGAAGCTGAAGTTTTCTGTTAATGACATAATGCTTAGAATGAAGTCTCACAAACTCACCAAGTCTTCTCAGATTGATGAAACTAAGGGAGTTAGAAACAATGAGATATGTTACAGAAGCTCATCTCTAGTAATGTGTACATAAACTAGTAATTTTTTTAACTGCCTCAACAACTTAGGAAACCTACAGTGTTATCTACAAGTATCTACATTGATTTTTTTCTTCCAGGCCCCCTTATAATTAAAGTAAAGAAATAAGTAATTCTGAGGAGAAATTAATCTGACCTGCTTTAGACTTCTACTTCATAATAAAATTAATCACTGTATAAAGGTGACAATTTCTCTCCTGTGTGTTAAATAACTCCAGGTGCCTAGCTGTAGCGGTCCTATCTTGGCCACAAGATAAACTTAGCTGGCTAATTGTAATGGAGCAGCACGTAGACAGCTCCCCCTTGGCACCAGCGATTGCCTCACTGATGAGTCCTTTTCCCAATCCAAAAGTAAAGCACGTTCTTATGCAAATATCTTTTTGCTTAACAATAGAAATGATGAATAAAATTGTTTACATCTAAGAAGATCCTATAAGAGCTCTGAAGACCATAATGCTGGTGAATGTTGCATGCAGCATGTCGTGCCACGACATGGCTGGAGGTCCATTCAGTGTGGCACAGCTCAGGATTCCCAGCATCTGAACACATGCAAGATTATCTATCCTCTTTTTCTTTATAGTGTTTGCACCAATAAATGGTATTTAAATGAATACAGAGTCCAAATGTCTTTCTTACTGAGGTCATAACAAACACTAATGCTGGTGCATTATGGTATTTTTAAGCCTGATCTCTGGATTTGGTCAGCTGAATCCTTGACTGCTCTGCAGCAATATCTATGTCTATCATAGTGTAGTAGTAAGAAGCAAGTTTATGGAGAAGTGTTAATGCATAAGATACTGCTAGATGGTTGCACATCAAATATGTGTTTTGGATGATGTTATAACCTTTTTTTCAATTCTATGTTAAAAGAAAATACACTTGATATTAAATTCTTCGTATTCTTTAGTCATTGTACTGCAGCTAAATGAGTTAATTTGACCAACAAAGGCTACTATATGATGATTATTTATAGATTTCAGTGGCTATTAATAATTCATTTATAAGTTGTGAATAACAGCCTGTGAGAATTAGCCTACAACATTGCTCTATGAATATGTATGCATTATTGTAATGCTCATCCTTCTCAAGACCTGAGAGGGAGAATGGTACAAATAAAGCACACAGTAAGTGCTACATTCATAGAAGGTTATTTTTGCAATTTCTATGTAAATAGACTGCTCTCTGTGGACAAAATGTGTGGAATGAGGAAAGAAGAGAGAATGCAAATTATCTGTTCATGAATAAAGTCCTAGGGTCAAAGGCTTTTTAAAGTAATTACCTTCACAATTTCAAGGCAGCCCTCAGCTCCTCGTGATGTTAATGGAAATATTCCCACAGACTGGGAATCTGGGTGGTGGGATGTGTTCAAAATTGAGGTGGATTTTATATTAATAAATAAATCTTTCAATAAATTTCACAGATTCAATGTGGATTTTTATTTCTTGCGGCTTTTTTTGAAGAATAAGGTGGATGGTGCATGAGCAAGTTCAAATTCATACATGATTAAGAGGGCCTGAATTTACTTCTGTGTGTGTGAATAAGGGGGGGGTGTAACTCTACGAGAGAAGAGTTGTCCCTGGAAGGACAGTTAATTCTTTTTGTATTACCTATCACCAGATGACGTGATCTTTAAAAACTCTTATCTCCAATACTAAGTATTAAAAGTGGTAAATGTAAAGTATATTATTGCATTTAGGAAATAAACATATTATTTTCTTCCCTGTCTGTCATTCAGCAATGAGGCTTTAAGGATTCTGCTAGTAATATTTATCAGCAATATTATCACTGTAAATTGCTATGTGCTGAATTTCTTAGAATTACTGCTTCTCAGATTTTGACCCTGACATTGTAGCTTGAATTATTTCTCCTCATTTTCCAAAGCAGAATTGCAGCTATATATTATTTATGTTTAAATAAACCATTGGTAGATCCCTTTTGTTGTTGTTAATGCTCATTGCTCAAAGTCTCGGTTCTTCTATAGGGCAGACCTATCTAGCTTTTGTCTTCACAAACAATTGTTGTTTTATTTGACTTCAGTCAGTCCTTCCTGGGCTTCTTCCATGTAGCTGTCATTTGAAAATGTCTGTCTTTAAAGGGATGCACTAAGCTGTATCAGTGCTGTGGGATAATTTATTTAAGCTTAATTTATAATTGTGGCCATATCACAGTACTGTGTAAGACTATTATGATGGATAAAGATGAGGTTATGAATAAGCTACCAACTTCCAGTATGTCTGATTCTAGCCAAGTGTGATAAGGGTGCTCAGATGTATTGTTGAAAGACAGAAACATTCATTAACTATTTCTGTTCTATATTTAGAGTGGAGCAGGATAATGTTTACGTGGCTTAGAGAGACTTTTCTAGTTTCAGTGAGTAAAGGGTATGTTTCATGAATACAGAAGAAACATTTAAAATCTGAAGAGTTGGAAAAGCTGTATGCAGGATTTTAAGAACTTTCTGGAAATATTTTTTAATCATTGGAAGTGATTTTTAAGAAAGTATGGAAAGTATACGAAGACTGAAAAATGAAGGAGATGATATTCAAAAGGAGATGAGGGAATGAACTTGGTAACTGTATGGTGAGTAGGTCATCACTGATCATAGGTTAACAAATGAGAAAGCTATTTAATAATAAAAATAATAATAGTAAAAATTTACCAAAAAAAATTGTCTTCTGAGTAGATTTTGACATTGCTTTTGGTGAAACCATGATGAAAGTAATGAATTTGACATACATAAGCTTCTATACAACGTTTAAATGGCAGTCTGGTTAGAAAAACAGCTATGACACAGAATCAATATGTGACTCTTGCCAGATGGATTAAAAATGATTAGTTAATACCTTCACATCTATAGTTATGCTATGAGGCCTGTCAGACACTGCAAGAAATTTTTCATGTGGTCCAGTAGCAATCTGTTGTCAGCCAATGATGTTCAGTAAATCTCATCAATTTTCCAGAAAAAAATGTAGAATCAGTGCTACTATAGTCTTGTCAATACACATACATTAGAGAAATGTCAAATACTTTGGAAAACATTGATAACAACGTGGAATCATGTCTATTACATTAATTTTTACATTGCCACATATAATATTTATTGTAGAGTAAATGTTCTACAGTGATGGGAAGCTACATCTTGTAATTCTGAAAACAGCTTTGGGTCTTGCTATATGAAACCATATGAACATGAGTTCCTTTCTATTGTAGTGACGTAGCTCTATGAATTAGCATAATGTGTAGATTTTTAGCAGATAACTATAAAGGAGAAACAGTAGGTATTTTCTACACAAACAATTAGTTTGACTACTTCTGCAATCGTGCATCCAGTTCTGATGCCTGGATCTTCAACAAAGATTTGAAATCTATAAAAAAGAACAGGAAAACCTTTAAGGTTGATTTGATTCAGGAAAAAAATCAATTTTGTGTAAGAGTAACAGAATTCAATAAGTTTAGTTCTTTAAGAAACAAAGATTATGACTTACAAGAGTCTTCAGAAGAATCTTTTTATAGGATAAATGTTTCTTAAGTCATTCTAAAAAAGACATAATAAACTCACTAGTAAAACACTGAAATAAGGGTTGTTCAGACTAGAAGATTCAAGTTTTTGAGTGATAGTATTGACAATTAACTAAATTATTTAGGTTACTTTTATATTCTCCATCCTTTTTATTGTGTGACTCAACACAGCATATCTCTTAAAATACATATGGAACAAACTTGGTGTAGAAATTGCTCAATATTTTTCTTCCATGTTATCTCCTAAAATAAAATAATTATCTGATAAAATTATTGTAGTTGTTCTGCATGGATTGCTAATCTGTTAAAATTGGTATTTACTACTTTTTATTTATCTCAGAAACATTAAATTTTAAAGAAAATTGTAAAAATCAGTTACACAAAAAAGTTAGACACTTCTGAGAATCTATGCTTTTATTGCATTTCTTGACAACTCTCCTATAGTTCCTGATTTAAAATATTTTGAGGTAAATAGTGAGACTCTCACTTATTTCAAAAAGTAGTGAATTATCCTTGTAACAGCATATTTCTTCTGAAGCAATCCAGTGTGCAATAGGTGGATTGGACACTTAAATCCTATATGGATGTTCTGTATCAAACTATAGATCATAATGATACAGTTATATGCTGAATCTTTTTTGGTGGAAGGGAAGGATGAAAATCTTTAGGAAAGGAAAAATATACCTTTCAGTGAAACCAAACCTGTATGCATGCTTTAGTGGTGGCTGTGAGTCTGCAGTGCTTTTCACACTGTAACCTCACAATACTGCACATTCTGGCTTTCGTCTCATGGTGTCTTAGTCCTAGTTATACAAGCTAACTACATTTAGACTGGACTATCTAAATGCTGTTAACTTCTGTTACTAAGTGCCTTAGGTTCTGTTGCTGAGCTTTCTTCCATTGCAGGGCATTTAGTACGGGCCATTGTGGGGTGAGGGTATAAAAGCAAAGAGGCAGTATACCTGCTAAGTTTGATCAGCAGAATGATCTTTAGGCTGGATAAAAGAAAATGAAGAACATATTAAATATCTTAGGAGATTATGGCATGATGAAACCAAGGCAGTGAAAAAACCATAGTGGAAGTGTTTCTCTACTTGAGCCACTGAAGAGAAAATTACTTACGTTCTGTTTTCACTACTATAATAGTTTGTTATTCACTTCTTTTCCCTGTAAGTTTTGAAGAGTTTATTGAATTTTATAAAAAATTTGAGAGCAACAAAATGATACTACTTTGAGTATATTACCCCAGCTTATGAAATGTTGTTCTACTACGTATACAACTGAATGTGCAATCATAAAAAAGAGTCAGAGGCAAGGAAAGGTGGGCTGACCTGTCACTGCATATACTTGCATTTGATATCCACACCAGGGGGGATTATATGTTAACAGTTAGCAGCCATTTCAAATATACTGTTCTGTCAGAATATCTGCTGCATTAAACTAATAATGGTTTTAACTTTCCTATTGGAAATCATTCTGTATCTTCTTACATTTTAACCAGGTGGTATTTCATGGGGTGCCAAGTCACAATACAATTACATATTTCAGAAAAATTAAGTACTAACTTCTTACTGGAAATTTAAAAGATGCACATCTGTTTCCCAATGGAAAAATAAAAAAAGCACTTATTTCACCAAGCAGCTTTTCAAATAGCCCTTGAAAAAGACTTACTTGGACAAAATATTGAAGCTATTCCATTAAAATTCAGGTTAAAATAATGTAAATTACTTTCCAAACTGTAGTCTGGAAAGTTTACTTTCACAGAAAGTAACATCTTCAATTGCCCAAATTCTGTAGAGTTTGCACGCAACTTTCAAACCCAACATCAAGGATTCTGGTACAATTATAAGATCAAATATTTCATTTTAGTCTCTATTTTGTATTTTAAAAGATGATAAAATGTTCTTTAAAGTTATAGCAGGAATTTCTTCTAAGAAACACACTTAAAGATATATCATAAGGGTGTATGTCGGTGGTCTTTTGGAGTAAGCACTTTGAGTAAGCACTTCAAGTAAGCACTTCTTATTTTTATCGGCCAATGTCTTCTTAACTAATATTCCTGAACAGCATATTTTATAAATACTATTTCTGTTATCTCACTGATCTGCATAGGAAACCAACCAAATACTCACCCAAGTAACTTCACTTGATAAAGGAAAATAAAATAAAACCAAAACTATGCATATTTTTCTGAGGAAAATTTCTCTACCTTGATGTTATTGTCAAACTAAAAACTGTAGTCTTTGATCCCTTTATTCACAATCACCTCTGTACCTCTGTTAATTTTAATTATGTTCTGTAGTAGACTCTTAAAAGGACATGGGCAAAAAGTCCTCCTAACCATCTTCTCACATCTCCTAAGCAATGGGGTCTAGAGAGCAAAGTTATTATATGTTCTGTCACATCAGGCATGTATATTCATAAAACAATTAAAAAATAACAGCCCCAAAAAGAACGGCCTTGTTTTATTTCCAGGTTAGTATTTTCAAACTTTCCAGGAAATTTTACCAGTAAATGTTCTTAGTGATCAGAAAACTGTCTAACAATATGAGTTGATGTGGCTGAATATATTGCAGATTAGTAATAACACATTGATGGAAAAAATAGCTATGTAAATAAACTCTCCTTCTAGTACTAGCCAATGTACATTTTTATTTCTACTTAGAGAGATGTGACAGACTGTATGGAATTTTTTGGTCAAGTGCACTTCAGGACTTTCTGCTCCAGGAAGACAAACTAGGGTAAGGTACAGTTATCGGAGGAATCGATGGGCCATATCCACAGTGATGTGAGTTTGACATTTAAGGAATAGATCCAGGTTTGGATCTATTTAGTTTGGCAACTAAATTAAGCTTGATTGCCAGAAAATTCGATTGCAGTGTCATAATTGTATAGCTTTTTATTTTCTCAAGGAGGCAAACTTAGCTCACAATAATGAAAATGTATCAGTAATGTTTATTACAAAATAGAGACTCCATTTGAACAATGGAAACACAATAACATCTTAATTTTTGTTGTTAGAAGTTAATCACCCAGCAAATACGACTGAAAAGTTATGCAGTAGAAGCATATCTATTATGCTATTATGTTGAATCCAATAATAGCCAATTATAATGTAATTGAACTGAAAGTGTCAAAATGGGATAGACTGGGGATGGGGAGTGGTTTGTAGCAAATATTTCTCAGACGGTCTCATTCTTCTCTGATATGTGGATGCAGAAGAAAAGCACTTTATTACAAGCTAGTAACAACACCTCGTAGAAACTCTTCAAATATCAATTCCTCTACTTAATTCTGTTCAACATTAGGTGACACTGATTCTGTCTTCAGCATAATTTAGATTCAATAGAGCTGTTTAGCAGGGGGATAGCACATGCTCAGTTTTGTATGAAACACAACATTAAGTGATTTGAGCATATTAACCAGAAAAATCTTCAGGAACTTCCTCAGTGGTGTTTTGACAGCATGTGTGTAAGAAGGTGGAAGGCAGCTGTGATGAACATAAAAGACTGTAGAATATTTGAGAATAAATTCTATAGCCATCCAGTGTTTCTGTGAGGTAAACAGTCCTTACATCACAGACAATTTACTTCTACCATAGGAAAATATAACACTGTGACTTTTGAATTACTAATTTCCAGGCAGTATAAATATTTAGCTCTTATTGAAGAATAGAATAGAATAGAATAGAATAGAATAGAATAGAATAGAATAGAATAGAATAATTCAGTTGGAAGGGACCTACAACAATCATGTAGTTCAACTGCAATATTTAAAATATTTTAAACTAATATTTAGTACATTTCAGCTTTAGGCCTGTATGCACAATATGGCTATATTGTTCCTCATCTCTCACATGAAAGCTACACCTGCACTTGGAAGATTGAGAGAGGATGCAGATTTTTCACAAGTATAAACTGCATAAGGCATAAAAGGTCCTGTTTCTCTTATTGACCTTTCACAGCCCTGTAGCCCACATACCATCAAGTTTTCAACTGGAAACAAGTTGAAAAATATATTGCAACAAAGACATTAGGAGTCGTTACCCTTTCAATATGTGATAGTTTCCACTCTCTCTTTTATTTTCGTAAGCAAACCCACTGGGGAGCCTAACCATGCACATTTATGTATGTATGTCTTATGTACAGAGGAAGTGTATTTGTGCAATCCCATTTCTAGGAAAGTACAGATAAGCAGAATATCTTTTGAACTGGAAAACCTTGAAAAGAGGAAGGACCTTGCTATTTTGTTCTTTATCAAGCAGAAAACAGCTACAAACCATTCTATATGAAGAGAGGAAAAAAGTGGTTCTTTTTCCCAATATATTTAACTAAAAACTTTCTTGTAAGAAAATATGAGTAACAACTTCTGATGCAGAGAAGGATAAATCAGGGCTTTATACTTATCTGTTTTAATTAGAGACAAATATTACACCTCTAATGTTACTTTTATAATGTGTATTTGTGTCAATGGAGCGTTATTTACAAGCTAATAACTGTTGTATCTGAAGAACATGCAGTTCTGAGGTTGACAAAATACTGGTCCTCGCTATTTTTATAATTCTGCAGAGAGAACCTGTGAAAAAACACAGACGAGCACCATTTTTATCCTCTACTATATATCTACTGTCTATTTATAACAAGTTATAAATGAAAAGGGCGCAGATAAACCTGGATATGCATCATTTTTAATATACTGTGTCTAATTGAAGTATTTGTTAGGGTATGTAATAAAGGCTCATCCCCATGCACACAGAGGAGCAGAGAGGCAGAAGGCAGCAGGGAAGGCCCAGTGCCCCAGTCAGAGACACGAGCCCCTGCCCTGGCCCTCCAGGGCTGTCCTGGAGAGCATCAGCCCCATGGGCTGGATGAGACCCAGCACCATGAGTCGCCAGGCAGTGGCTCTCTGGGACACGGCACGGGCTGGGATAGGGGTGGGGCTCCTGCCCTTCAGGATGGAACTCTTTATGGGATGCAGGAGAAGAGTGTGCTGGGATTGTGCAAGACTTCTTATGGGATGCTTAAGGAAAGAACCAAAGGCAGGGAAAGGGAGGGATCCAGGTAGTTTAAGGAGCAATAAACACAGCAAAATGCAGGAAGCAGGGGATAAAAGGGGACCAGTCACCTGTAAACAGTTTGCTGGTCAGCATGCATGTCTGTCTGAACATGCTCTGTGCTGGGTCAGCGCAGTCTGTCCTGTCTTCTCATTAAACTGTATTTCAAACTCTTTTACTGCATGAGGGACTCTCTGTTCTGTGTGCATGTGTGTGTTTGGGGTCTGAGTGCTGAAACTGCAGTGAGACCACAGCCCATGTGTCCATGGTGCAGCAACTGGAGAGACCAGAGTATGTGCATAGTGTGTGGGTACGTATGCCAGTATGTGATCACTAGCTCATATCAAGCCAGACTAGCCCACAAGAACAATATGAGTCTTGGGGAGCCTGGTATCGAAGCAGTGAGAAATGTGGGACAGACATGGGTATATCTCTGTGAGTTGGTTATCACAGATCTGACTGGGGACACCACAAGGTCTGGGCATCAGCTAAGAGACCCTTTTGCATGTGTGTTTCTGTGCATGAGGAAACCAGAGATGAAATGTTCCTGGAGCCTGCTACTGGACTGACAGTCTAAGGCCAGCTACTGGAGGGCTCCATATTGCCTATGTGTACATTTATATGTATGTATATTTCCCACTAACAGACTTTCATCTGGGAAGGGAAACAGGATGAGGCCATTGGTGCTGTTTCTCTTTACATGAGTGATAGTGGGTTTTTTGATGTTGATCTGTGCAGACAGCCATGCATATACAACATATGTATATTGTATGTGTATGTGTGATTGTGATGCCTACTGGTATTACATTCTCCACGCCTGTCTGGACTGGGGACATGGAGCTGCAACAGCCTCACCTCCATTGGGCTACTGGATTCAGCAACCCCTAACAATTGCAAATGATATCCTATCCCTAGACAAAATATCCTAAAAAATAATAATACATGCTGAACATACAGAGGAAAGAATACAAAAGACTTTTTTCTGCTTTCCCACATAAGCATTTTTTAAAAATTCCCAACATTATGTATATCCCATTGTTCCAAGCTTAGCCAATTTCATTGCTCTATACAGCTTAGTTTTATTGTCTGTTACTAATAGAAAATCCTTCTTTTTTGTACCTAGAGTTGATTTCTAGTTGCCAGTGCCATTTACTGCCAATAAATCTTTATTTGATAATAATATTCCTGTTCTGGGAATTCAGGTCAACAGTCTTTGTTAAGACATTGGCTAAGGTCTCATCCACCTTGGAAAATGGCTGTGCAGTTAAAATGTTACATAGCACCTCTACCTCATGTTAAAAGCAATTTATTTCCTATGTGACTTATTTTAGGCTTTGGCTCTTCTGGTGCCAGTTGGAGTGATTAAACACAAAACTTAGCTTCTCTAGCTGCTTGGCTACTGCTGTATACTGGAAGCTCCCCAATTTTTGGTTCTGCCAGAAGAAAAGAATATACAAGAACTTAATCTTCTTCAAGCAAAACAGCAAATTTGTCTTAAAATATCTTTTTAAGCTTCTACGTTTTGAAGGAGTAGAAGGAGGCTATCATTGCAACACCTGTTAAACAAGAATGTCTCTTCTTTCTCTTCTGTGTAGTTTATTCTCAAGCCTTGCCTAGTTAGTCATATAGGGTAAGGTACAAGAAGTAGGAGGGTTTTGAAAATTTAAACATAGTAAATGGTAATAATGAAAACAGATAATTTAAGAAATATTTTTTTCTTTCTAACAACTTTAAAACATAATTTTCTTGAGATAAGGATATAAGCAGCCAAAAAATCAGTAAAAGTGTACTGAAGGGTCAGTATCAGCCCTTCTTCTTTAAGGTACTATGTGACCTGTATGTAAAGAAGACTTGTATGCAAAGCACAAAAAGGAAAGGGGAAAAAAAACGTTTTCCTGAGCTGTAGCAGTTGGTAAAACTAATCTGATTTTAAAACAATGCATCTGTGATGCTAACTTGAAACAGGTACAATAGGAATCAGATTATTATAATATCGCCTGTTCACCAGGCTGAAATAATCCCTGTACTTGTGGTCAAGGAGTGAATATGCTGCCCATCCTTGAACTGGATGCCAATCCTCCCCAGGCAGAAACACTACAAAGCCAGCTAAAAGAGAGTGCCTTGCTGGCTTTAAGCACAGTAGGAAATTTACTTAGCTTTTGTCAGCTAGAAGTCACTGTTCTGTACATCATGCACATTACATTTGGCAGCCTTTATTCTCATATGAGAACTACAATGCCAATAATTTTAAACAGTTATTTTTAAATGCACATAATACAATTGTGAAATATGTTCTATATAGCTTTTTAATTTCCTCTTACCAACTGATGCGTCATTAACAGAGAATAACAATTTATTTTTTTCAGACTTCTCCAACAGGCTTACTCTTAATAGAAGTACCAAAGGAGAGTCCAGAGTAACTTTACATGGATTTTCAGAAAAATACCTTTCTCTAGTGAGAGTCCTCTCTAATCTGCTTCTAAATGAGTCCACAACCTATCCGTACCTCTTTACTGAGACTTTGAGCATGTTTTTATTTGAGACCTTTCTGTGTAGTAACATCACTGCTTTAGAGAATGAAGCATTTCACCACAGCTCTGAAGCCTAATTTCATTGATGCTTTTTCTTTTCAGTGTGCACAAGGACAATCTCTGGACCAGCATAAGAGTGATGACACTGTTGCTCAGGTTTAAAAGGATTTCAAATTATTTATCATTACAGATATTGGAATATAATCATAAAAAATACTGGTTTTTTTCTCCTTTGCTTTTGCCATTCTTTTGTTGAACAGGGCAAAATGACAGTGGAGATTGATTAAGATAATAAATGCAAACGTCATCCCTTGTTTCTCTCCACATATATACCAGTCTGACTGTTAGAGCACTCAGTGATTCCTTTCTTACACTAGTAAATCAAAGACCCGTTTTCCTGAAAATGTGTGGTACTCATCAGTTCCATTACAAACCTTATGAACAGGTAAACAGCAAAACTTGAGTGTTTTAAAAAAATCTATGTAAATGAGCGAATGAATTCTATATTTATTATCCTCACCTACACTGTTGGACTCTAGGGAGAATCTTTAAACAAATTCTCATTGAAAGTTGAATTTTTTGAAGACAGTGTACTCAAAGCCAAGCTCAAATTACTATCTTTGACACATCCAAGTGTGTCAGATGTAGAGCAGAACCATGCTGTTACAGGCACAGTACAAACAAGCTTATGCAGAGCCTTATACTACATTTTTTTCCCACATTCTAGTCACTATTTGGATGCCCACGTGCATACTGTATACTGGCTTCTTTACTGTTACAGATTTTGGAGTTATTTGTATCTGTTATTGTCCTGTGGTTGTCTTCTAACTGAAATATAAGCAATTCTGTAATCAGAATATAATATGCTTCAACTTCATTGAACATCTGTCGATCAAAGTGTTAGCAGCTGAGTATGATAAATCAAGAAAGGCAGTACAGTTTAAACACTGAATTTTTTATTAGGTCATTAGACAAGTGTAATGCACATTTGATAGATGATTTTTTAATATGCAAAAGAGCAATCTCATTAATTCTGCCATTTTCATTGTATACCTGATTGCCAGTGTAATGCAGGGAATTATGAGAAGAAAAGTGAAGGTACCTATCCATTAATACATAAGCTATTTGAACTAACCTAAATCTTATCTCTGTTCTGCACTAATGAAGCTTCTTTGAAGGAGATCTTTATATCCACTGAAGAAGGTAGCAATCACTGTAGAGAATTTGAAATTATATTTAGCTACTGCTGTTCCATAGCCCGTGGAATTAATGTTAAAAGGCAATATATAAGGAATCTGTACATTGCACCTACAAAATAACTCAGGCTGGGACTGAAGGCCCAGATCTGTGTTTACACAGGGAGTCTCATATGAGGCTGTTCAGGGCAGTTAAGGCCTATTGGTGCACTCCCAGCCCTGAAAGTACTTTTCTGTAGTACTATAAGCGAAGGACAGTTTTTCATTCCTGACAGTAAAATGAGCATTACTTACAGCATATTTCTATAAAGCTTTCTATGGAAATTTATAGAATCATACAATAATTTGGGGTGAGATGGACCACCGGAGGCCGTTTGTCATACCTTTTGCTCAAAGCAGAGTCAGCTGTGAAGTTGGACCAGGTTGCTCAGGACTGGAGACTGCATGGACTCTCTGGGCAAGCTGTCCTGATGCTTGACTGTGCTGATTACTAAGAAGTTTTTATATCCAATCTGAACATCTCTTATTTTAACTTATGCTTATTGTCTCTCTCCCACCAGGAACCCCTGCAAAGATCCTGATCCCATCTTGATGACCTCTCCATAGGTGTTTACTGGCTTCTATGATGTTTCTCCATAGTCGTCCCTTTTCCAGGATGAACTAGCCTCTCCTCACAGGGCAAGTGCCCTGATCAGTGTAGTGGCTCTCCACTACCCTCTCCCTAGGTTATTGATATCTTTCTGTTTGGGACCAAATATTAGACACAATATTCTAGATGAAGTCTAATGAGAGCCGACTAAAGAAAAAGAATAATTTCCCTTGATGTACTGGCTGTGCTTCTGTTAATACAGTGCAGGAGGCCCTTGCCCCTCTTTGCTGCCAGGGCACACTACTGACACTACACAACCTCCCATGGCTCCTGATCCATTTGTCCAGCCTGTCTTCATCCTCCTCAATGGCAGTCCTGTCCTCAACTGTAGCGACTGGTCCACCTATCAGTTTGGTGTCATCTGCAAACTTGATAGGGTACACTGTCACTCCTCCCAGTCTTTTGTAAAGATGTTAAATGGGATTGGTCCCAGTACATACCTCCGTGGCACTCTGCTTGTTACCAGCATCTAGGCAGAGTATAACCCATTAACCATTGCCCCCTAAGTCTAATAGTCCAACTATTTTTTTTTTATTTTTTCCCTCCCTGTCTGGTTGCCCATGCATTCAAACCACAACATCCCAATCTGGATACAAGAATCCTGTGGGGACAGAATATCAGTAGACTTCCTAAAGCCTAAGAAAATGGTATCCAGTGCTCTCCTTTTATTTAGCTGTCCAGGCATACCACAGAAAGCAATCAAGTTTGTCAGGAATAATTTATTCTTGATAAACCCATGCTGGCTATTCCCAATCACCTTTTTATCTTTCAAGTGCCCAGAAATTACTTCCAAAAGGATTCATTCTGTGATTTTCCCAGGGACTGAGGTGAAGCTGACCAGCCTGTATTTCTCTAGATTGACTTTTCAAGCTTTTTAGAAGATGGGTGTAATATTTGCATTCCTCCATTCATTAGAGATTTCCCCTGATGTACATAATTTTTCAAAATGATAGAGTTGCTTTGCAAGGACACTGGCCAGCTCCAAGCACCCTTGGATATAAGCTATCCATCCCAGAGACTTACGTGGCTCAAGATCCTTGTCTTACCACTCATCCAATGCTGGTAGGTCTCTTCCTTGAACCCCGCCTTTTATCACAGGGGCCAGGGGCAACTTGTAGGTAGAAGGTTTTCCTTTGCCTCCCTTTGCTGAGGCAAAGAACACATTCAGCACCTCAGCCTTATCTGTCTCCAGTTTTAATCTATTCTTCCAGTACAGTCCAGAAAATGATTCTTTTAACACTGTGAGCTTTCAGCAAATATAACTATTAAACACTTTACCAAATTTTTTAAAATATATGTAAATTAAAATTTTAATAATTTTGAAGTGAAAGCACTCAAGTGAGTGAGAAAACTCAAAGTTTTCTGTATTAGCCTACTGGAATACTAATTAAAAAAAAAAGTGGGGTAATTATGCAGGTGTTATTAAAATGTATAAACTATGGAACTCAGGAAGGTTTCCAAAAAGTGTTGGCATTCATAAATTATACTTGAAGTAAAATGTCATTGTGTTTTTGGAAAGCCTACACTTAATAAATCATTGCTCAGTAGAAAGATTCTCTCCCAGTGTGAAATGCGAGGATAATGAGTACACATCATACAATTGTTATTTTTTCTTCAGAGGGCAGAGGAAAGCAAAGGGGTTGGAAGCCATGCCCCTTTTTAAAGGAAATGCTGCTTAAAGAATACAAGTAATGGACCTATTTCATGATGATTAGACCAAGTTACTCCACTGTACAAATTTGTCAATTCTCATTGCTGTTGGTAAAAAAATATAATGAATATCTTGATTTAATAGGACCATCTCTACACTGATCACTTTACACTTTTTCAGTTCTGTTCAATTTAAAAGCATGTTTACTTGCCCAGAAAGTATATGACTGGATGTGTGCAAAATTTTTCTCTCAACAAATGTCTGTCCTGCTATTTTGTAAATATAATCAACTACAAATCTTTGTCCATCGATTTATTAAATGGGTAGAAGCACAGAATTTCTCACATCTGTCTTATGAAAATTAAGACTAGAGAATGATTTCTTGTGCTGGTTGCAATTTATTAACTATTTGATCATATGATGAAAGGTGATTTCTTTAACACATCCTAGTGAACTATTGCTCACTGACTCAACATAATGGTGCTTTAAGATAAAGAAAATAGCTTCAGAACTGAAGTGGTGTAGTTGAGGCAGGCAGCTATTAGGGCTCAGCTGATCCATGATAATTCATTAAGCCATAGTAACTCAATAACTTTGGGTCATTTGATAATAAAATATATGTAAACTTTTATTGTGTTTATGCAAATTATAAATCAGTGAGTAATTCCTCATGCTTCTACCAAAATATTCTTCAGTATTTTTTTTGAGATAGTAAGAAGCAAAGTTTCTCTTTTTTATTTCTTTAATATAGAAGCAATCTAAATCTTAGTGTTAGGAATTAATTACTAAGAATCGATACAAATCAGAGAGAACTTACTTCATTTTGGTGAAAACCACCCACATTCATAGCTCTATAATAATTCTGTGGATATCAATGGAAATTTTGCCAGTTAACTACTGTAAGTTAATTCTTCTCTTAGGATTATGGTGCCATATAGCTTAGGATAGCTATGTTCCACCACCACTTTTTTCACTATATGTCTCCAATACTGTCTCTCTCCATTATTTCTTTCCTTAGGAAGACAATAATTGTTCTAGCTAATGAAATATCCATATCCATAGCTAGCAGTAGTAAATTGAATTCGGTGCTACTTGAGGTACATTTGATGCTCTATTAATATGATGTCTCAGGAGGCAAGAAACAACGATCAAATATTATGTTTTTTAACACTTGCTTCAAAATAAAATCTTTAAAAGAAAACCTTATGATTTCAATGTACTGGCAAAGCTGGAAAAATGTGCAATTTAATATAAATTCTTGAATAAATTGTCATAGAAGGATAGAATAATTTTGTGTGTTAGTTTTTCATAACTTCAGGAACAATGCATCAAAGCTATAAACATAGGAACTCCATGCTCTTAATTCCTTTTTCCACTGTATAATCATTCTACAAGGGCAAAGACAGCCTACTTTATTATGTTGTTTACTTACTCCATTATCAACACCTCCTGACCCAATTATAGTAAAAGTGTAGCTTGCTTCTGCAGTGTATACTTAAAACGCTTCTGAAAAAAAAGACCCATGTTGATATCTCATCCTTTCAATATCCTTCCCCTTCATGTATTTGCTTAATCCATCTGTTGTGTCATTTCTTAATTAAGAAGCCCCTCCTGCAAATCACAGTAAGGACAGTTTAAATCCTGTTGTCCTTCTATAACATTAGCACAAACAAATGACAGGGTATCACTTTGTAAGACGGGGTTCACAGTAGGTAGATCGTGAAAGATCTGCATCTTCCCCAGTTATCTGAAAGAACACTAAACTTAAGAGTGTATCTAAACCTCACAGTTAATATGCTTCCAGATGTTGAGTAAGAACATCTTTGAACAACTGTTTGGAAAAGAGACTTAGAAAAGAGATATATAAGCAGCTAGTAAGAACTTACCATCACTTTAAAGAACTCATTAAGAAAAATATTAGCTGATATATACTCAGGCAAAGGGATAAGGACAGATAGTAGTAGTTGGAATAAAGAATACAGTATATACACAAAGTACAAACGAATGGAGAATTTTGCATTTGCTTCTTTGCAGCTGGTATAAAGTACTCCAGAAGAAAGCAACACAAACAAGTAAAGTGATGATAGAACAAGTTCTAAAAAAACAATAAAAGGTTACCTTTAAATAGAAATCTTCCAGTTTATTCTCTTTCAACATTAGGTAATATTAGTCTCATTTTATAAAATTACAAACTCTATTCTTCCTAAAATTCAATTGCAGGCTATTTGTGTGTCTCCTGTACCATTTTCTGAAAAAGGAACCATTGCTAACGCTCCTATAATTGCCTCTAAAACACACCAATTCAGCAGTACAATGCTACTGCTACTAGAACCCAAATATCAATCTCTGTGTGATGTTCTCCATCTTAGCCGCAGGGCATTGAACAGGGAGCAAATAAAGGAAGAGTTTGATGTATTATCTTTAATAGGGGATCAATGCCAGATGTTGTGTGAAAATAATGAGGAAAAGTGGTAGTATATTACACTGAATGGTGCTTATAAACACATTGTGGGCCCAATCTTGAAAATTTTATTTGTTCATAACAGCTATTATCTTTTATAGGAATTTTGCATCCCTAGGGATTACAAGTTCATGTGCTGCTTTCTAAATATATGAAAGGGAAGAAGAATATGCTCAGGAATATTAGAAAAAACAGATTTTAGGATATTAGTAGTGAATAATGTTTACTGTTTACAACACACAGAAGTAGTAACTTACAGCTTAGATGATGTACAAGATCAGTTTTAGTCTGGGTTGGAATAATTTATGAAGAAACATTAGAAATAAAAGGTATAAGAAAGGTGGTAGGACTGACAAAGAAACAGCTGTTAGGTTGGTGGTTAAGGGAAGCTTGTGAATAAAGAACCAATCAGACAGTAACAAATAACAGGAGAGGAGACCAAAAGAAGTTATGATTTTACTGGGAATGACCTTTGCTAAAGTCACTTATTTATCTGGTCCAACTAGTTTGATTCATAATAGTATAATCAGCATATTTCAGAAATAAGTTTAACGATCCATTTCTTTTTGCACATATGCACCCATCTCTAATATGGAAAATGAATTTAACATGCTGTGTACCATAATACTACATATTACACAGTATCAGGTCATAAACCCTTGCTGTCTGTCCCCAAGATACAGGTATTTACAAGCAAAAGAGAGGTGGCTCTCGAAGCAAAATTATGCATTTCACAATACATATACAAACTGGGCACAAAATAATAATCAAAAGTATTGTAAAATGTTATTTATATTATTTAATAAATAAAAAGCAAAGAGGAGCCTCTTTCTTTTCAAGAGTAGATTATGCAACAGTGTTATATCAATTACATTAAGGTTTTTTACAAAAAAAAAAAAAAAGAAAGATCGATAGCTTCCATTTTAGGTTCCTTTGTATTATTTCTTAAAGCAAAATATTTTCATTGACCATATGTTCCAAAGTATGATTTTACTGAGCTTTGACTTATTTATATTTAGATAGGAATAAAATACAAGTATTAAAATAAGTGTAGTGCTGGTGCTTTTTGGACTTAAATGATGATGATTTTTGTAGTGTATTATTCTATCTAGGGATTGCTACTATTAGATTGCAAGTTATTTTCATTGCATCTCTAACTTCACAAATGATCACACATTTGATAAGCTATTATTTTCTTATGTTTTTTTTTCCTCTTTGTGTACCTTAATAAAAAAAGTTATGAAGAGTGAATATTTTCAATACAGCTGAGATTCAAGCATATTCCAGATTACTCTAGTGAACATCCAAGAGTTTTTATAATTAATACTGGCAATTAGAAAATACTGATATAACTTTCTTCTAGACAGCAGGTCTGAGACTTGCTTGTGAAGATATGGCAAGACTCTTTGTAATCTGTTGGACATGCCGGACAAAATGTTTTGTGGTAACAGTTGCAGGTATTCTGGTATTCTAGTTTTAACCATATATACTCCTTGTTGTTAGTTCAAAACATCCTCCTCATTTACACTAAAACACCAAACATTAAAGTTACCTACATGACAGGCCATGTTAAGGTAAAGCAAATAAAATTACCAGCTGGCAACATTAAAAAATGAAAAATTCGTTGTCAAGCTTTACTAAGTAAAAGGTAATAGACTAGAAAGAAAATTATGTTTAGTCTATTTACAATACCTTCACACTTTCCTCTCCACAACCTACTTTGAACCTGCTTACATAAACTAATTGTTCAGGGCCCCAGTCCTAGAGGTAGCCAACATTTTGAGGTTAAGTTTAAAAAGATAGTGCCATCATCCAATGTCTGGTAAGAATTTATTCTGGATTCAGGGCAGGTGAATATTGCCTGCAAGTGTCTCTAGTTTCCTTCAAGTCATTGGTAGCTACCTCACATAGCAGAGTTTGAGATAAAGCTGTATTTTTATCCTGCACCCACAAGAAAATTTCTATAAGATAACTAAGCATGCCATGAAAAATTTTCTTGACAAAACCAAAAATCTCCAAAGCCTCTTAAGGTATCTGTCTGCATCATAGCATCAGGTGGAGCACAGATAATGCTATCTAAGTCTGTCACAATTTTAGGAAAGTGAAGTTCCCAGGAAACATTCTTGTAGGATGGCTGAGAGATTGTATCAGAGGTAAAATACAAGGAAAGAGACTGCAGGACCCAAAATGAAAGGCTTAATAAGCAGACCATCAGATTTACCCAATAGAACAGATAGAGTTTTAGAAAAGGAGACAAAAAGCTACAGATCTAAAAGTCTGGACCTCTTCTTTAAAGATCCCAGGCTACTTATAGAAAGATGATCCATATACTGGTATAGGTCTACATACCATACAGGTGTATAGGAGATGCTGAATATGCCTTTTTTATACCTGTCTTTATATATTTTATGTTTGTTTTTATACTTTAGCATCTGTATTTAAACTTTAAGAAAGAAACTACAAAATGCTGAATAATTTTGATCTTTTATTGTTTAATTTGGTTTCTTAAACTTAATGGTCTGTTTCTGAACGTTCAAACACTTTAACTTATTTAATGTTTTAATACAAAATTTTCTTGTGTCATCTGGTAAAAGGTAGAATTGCCAATGAGTGTTGTGGATGGCATTCAGAAAATGTGTTACACAGTCTTTGTTGTAGATGCTATAAATGGTGTGAAATGTGTCCTATTTGCAAACCATTGATGCCCAAGAACAGAGAGTTAAAGTTATCTGTCCCTGTGTTCTCCCATCTAAGAGGACTTTCTGCCAGCAATGCCTCTCTACCCTTGATAGTAGCAGGAAAAGCCAGTTTAATGCAAGGCTCAGTACTTGACATAAGGTTAATATTGCTCATAGCTCACAGTTATTAGATCAAGCTTGGGTGAGCATTTTCACATTAAAAAGAAAGCTGTTTTCTACCACTAACATCCCCTCCTTTTTTTTCTTCTTTTCCCTGCAGAACTCCATATTCTTGCACTGCATCTGAAAGATTAAAGTCATGAAGATGTGGAATAACATTGTACTGAAACATTTTGCTTATTAAAGATTAAATTTTCTCCTGTTTTTTAATTAATGCAAGAAATGAAAACGTGTTCATTCTTATCTAGATCTAATTAGTCCTGAAATACTGATTTGCCTTTTTTTGTTGTTGTTGGTTTTTTTTTTTTCCATTTATTTGTTTGTTTCATTTTTTTTTCCTGCTAGTCTTTCACTGAGATCAGGATAGTACTCTTGTAGACAAGATAGTGCTAATACTTCAGGAAAACATGGAAACATGGACCCTGTCTCACAACTGGAGTTACACTGGCAGAGGTCTGTAGAACTGTGATGCTTTATACCAAACTTCATGAAGAACTATATATGAAGATTTGTCACAAAAATTATGAATCGTCACAAGAATGATGCAAAAATTATTTCTTTGTCACCTCTTCTTGCTCAAATTTCTTCAAAGTTAAATATTGCATTCTGTCTGTAGTGAACATTTTATGGAAAAGTCAAAATGACATGGAAGAAAAAGAACATAACTGAATAGTCTTTTTTATTTGCTTGTTTTCTCACTTAAATTTTTCTTTATTTATTCTTCCTCCACCCTCTTCCCCCCCCCCCCCCTCCCCGATAGTTCCTCTTCCTAAATTAAAGAAAAACCCAGTATAAAGTTTAATTTCTGGATAAGTGTTCCAGGTAATTCATCAACTCCTACAACTTCATATAAGAGCCTCTAGTATTTATGTGCTTTGTTTAATTCTTTATCAAGTAGGAGTGGATGAAAGATCCCATCTGTGTTTTTGAAGGTTTCTGCCCTGCAAATTTATTCAATAACATTTAAATGGACAGATGGGCAGCTAATTTTGCCTTCTTATGCAGTCATGACCACATTGCACACAATATTATGGAATAAAGATGTTAATTTTCCACTTGTTGCCCATCCACACCAGGCAGTGTGGCCAAACAGAAAAGGACCAACTGTTTTCTTTAGCTGCCTGATATGGATATTGTTCTTGAATGTCCTGTGGTTTTGCAGGTCATCATTTAGATCCTTTTGTACACATTCTTACAAATATGTTCAAATATACAGGTGCATAACAGGAAAATCCAAATGGGTAACTGCAGTGACACAGATTTTATAAAAATACTAAAAGACAAATAACGTATGGCATTCATACATATAATTAGTTCTGTAAATCTCAAAAAATCCTTGAAAGAAATTTTACTGTATTGCTCCCAGCACTGTTGGTTAGTAATACCTTAATTAATTTAGAGCCCATGTGCAAAATATCTGTATTTTTGCTCACTAAATTTTATTACCAAAAAATGAAACGTTTTCCCACAGTTGTAGAGTGAACGAGGGGCATTGCTGGAAGAAGACAACAAATTATATATGAAATATTATACTCCATCCATATAGACAGGGTATGCATGGACTGATTATATTCTTTCAGATTCTGAATATCTTCAGGATGGAATTTATGGACTTAATTGTCTCTACAGTAAATTATGGAATTAATTGTCTCTAGACTATCATGAGCTCACCACTGAGTGAAACAGGTCTTTTAGTAAGAGAGACTACAAGAAAGGCTGAGGTATTCACACCTTTTCCTAAGTTTTTGTTAACAAGTTCAGCTCCCAGGTTTTCTAGGTCTTTGTGCCCTGTGCCAAGGTTTGGGAGAGAGGGGAGTAGAAGAGCCTGAGTTGGAACTCCTCAGGTGAGCTGGTCATTTTCAAGTTCATGGGATCAGGCTGGATGCATTTGAGATTGCTGACTAACATAATTGTGAGGCCAGTATCTGTCATGCTTGAAAAGTCCTGCTGATCAAGGGAGGTCCCTGAAGACTGGAGGACAGTCTCTTATACAGCCCTGGTAGTCAAACTGGAGAGATATGGAGTGGATAGGTGTACTGCATGGAAAGTGAAAATCTAAAATTGGACTGTTGGGTTATAGGGTAGTGGTTCAAAGTGAAACTGGTTACTGGTTCTGAATGTTATTTTTAAGGAGTTTATACTGGGAGCAATTCTGGTTTTAGCATCCTTATCAACAACCTAGATGATGGGGCAGAACACCTCTAGCAAATTCACAGATGACACAGATTAGGTATATTCAACTACATTAACAAGACCATAGTCAGTCACTGAGGGAAACAGTCATTCTGCTGTACTTGGCTGTCATGAAGCTGCATCTGGCATTTTGTGCCCAGTTTAGGACTCCCCATTTAAAAAGAATTATCAACACAGATGAGAGACTGTAGGCCACCAGGATGTACTTAAGGGTTTGGAATATATTAGAGACTGAATGAACCAGAAACTTAGACTGGAGAGGAAAGCTAATGCAAAACTAATCACTGTGCAGAAAATGTAAAGCTTGTTCTTTTGCTCTGCAACCTTCCTCAAGAAATTATAAAACTATCATTCACACATTGCACTCATATAAGGAAACAAACACATTGTATAAAAATGCTCCATGCAAGGAATATATTTGGTTTGGTGTACAATAATAATATTCATATTAGGTCATACTTTATTTGGCCAGCAGCACCTGAAGAGTACTGTAAGGAAAGTGGTTTAGACCTCCTGTCTAATAAAAGACACAAGCCTTCAGATGCATTTAGGATACCATTCATCAAACATTTCTTTCTGTTGTGCATAATGTTCATAAAGTGAAATGATATAGTATTCAACACCACAACACTCTTCTTTTACTAGCTTCTACATTGGGTAAAAATTGTCAATGTGACATTTCTTGAGAAAAGTCAATGTCTTACTGAAATCCCACTGCACACATGAATAAAGTTTCAGATGAGAAGGAAAACCCTTACCATTTAAAGCTTTGTATGTAAAAATTTTTCAAATAAACTTTCAAATAGGCAAAGGTATGTCTTTTCTGTCGTAAGAAACGTATAAGTGATCATTGTATTGTGTCAAAGAATTGCACTAAAAATTATTTCAATTTCTCAATACCCGGAGGCTGTCAGAGGGCACAAGGATAGATTCATTTTCTTGGTTTCATGTTTCATGTGTTGAATGGGAAAGAGAATAGGTTTTGCATTTTTTTTTTTTTTTTTGAAGCAACCTCTAAATTGTCTAGACAGGATCAGTAATCAATGATCTATTGCTCACTGCAGATTGTTGTAACTAGTGTAGTCAGCTATCTAGAAAACCTTGTACTTGGGGGAGAGTGGGGAGGAAAAAAAAATCCTTGGTAAGTTTGTATATTTGATTTCTTTGTCTTTATTGAGCTGTGTGGCTACTCTTCTTATCAAGCTAATCTGAGGGGTTTGTTCATGCTCCCACACTGATTATGTAGCAGAGATAGTTGAGTATTTTATGACATCTCTGTTCTAATTCTCTCTGTTGTATTCTTCATAAGAAAGGAAGTGGAAGTAATAATTCTTGACCAGTCAAAAAGGGTAGGTAAATAACAGAGACCTAGATAGAATGTGTGCAGCTAATGGTTATGGAAAGAAAGGAAATAACTTCTGCAACTTGATGTGGATTTTCTAAAAGACCTTTCTTTGTCTTCTGAAGATAGTACTGTTTTATACTTTGCAAACTGGTGACCAATCCAAAGGAAATCTGATTGCTTCAATAGAATTCAAGCAAACTGAGACTTCTTTGCTAAAGAAATTAGGAAATAGTTGGTATCAGTGCCACAGGAAGAACATTTTTTGATTGGCAATAGAGTAACTGAGGAAGTGGACAGACTATGATCAATAAATTAAGGGGAAAAAGGTGTTTTTTCATTCTGCTTAAGAGACAGTGAAGTAACTGTCACGTTTGGGACAACCTGAACAGAATGATACAGAAGGCATACTCAGGGTGCTGTGTAGTGTTCATAAACACAAAGTAAAGTTGTGGAGTCTCCTTCACAGGATACTTTGGATGCAAAAGATGACACTGTTTCAGAGAAAGAGAGAAAAAATTGTGAAGGAGAAATTTGTTGAGAATTGTTAAACACTTAGAAATATTTTTAAATTTTAGAAATTCCTGAGCAACTTAGGAAGTATTTGGGGGATTGTGCTGTTCTTATACTCTTCCACAGGCATCTACGTTTTGGTACTTTTAGAGACAGGACACAAAGTTGGATGGATCTTTGATCCAACTCTATAAGGTTGCTCTGATATGCTTACTTATTTCTGCTTCATACTAGTCTTTTTTGGTTTTATTGTTTTCACTTCCTGGTTACTGGCATTACTACAGTAGTTCAGTGCTGTAATCACAATTACCCTTGGTAACAATTATCTTTTTAGTGTAATCTTTTCCTTAAAGTGTAATGCATTTAAGGCTATATCTTTCCCATGACATGGAGTTACATTTGAATATTTTTTAGAGATGAAAAAGCATTGGTGTTTGATAGTAATGAACTTGTACTGATGATAAGATTTGGGGTGGCAGTTTTCAGTTAAAACTATTTTACAGAAAAAAAGTACACAGAGCAGAAAAGGTGGTGTTTAAACTTCTCTTAAAGTTCACCCCATTTAAAGAATTTATTGAGACTTAAGTAGTCCTAGTGACGATTCACACAAGAAGCAAACTCAAAACCCTGCAGAAATGTGTAATCACTAATTTTTACCATGACTGATTCTGAAGATGGTATCCTGTGTACAACAATTAGCTAACTAATAAATTAATATGTTGAACAAATCATTTAGAACAAAACAGATAAAAAGAAGGTTTTAACAGAAGGGCACAGTAGCCCAAACAAACGATCAATGTAATGATATGAGAGACCTACAGGCAGTGCAGAAGATGCCAATGCAACTGCCTGAAGAGTCTGCCAATGAACCAGATGCTGCTGCGGGGAAAATATCTTTCTCAGTTGACATCTGGGTAGTTTGTCATCTGAAAGAGAAAACGACTTACGATTATAATGTGGTGGGGTAAATAGCATTGTTTCGTCACTGTACAGTCATCTTTATTAAGTGTCTTTGGAAATCCATTCTGTATGTGGATTTTACATTTCATATTTCACTTGTGACAGAAGTATCTTGTCTAAGTAATCAGGACAAAAGTATTTGGTCCTCTGATAGATAAATGGTAGCACAGATAAAGAACATTTTGTATTTTATCCATAAAAAGAACTGCACTGTCCCT
This sequence comes from Platalea leucorodia, assembly GCF_965183815.1. Lineage (NCBI taxonomy): Eukaryota > Metazoa > Chordata > Aves > Pelecaniformes > Threskiornithidae > Platalea > Platalea leucorodia. The sequence continues at coordinate 18,471,879 of NC_138823.1, forward strand.
TTACTCTTTGCATTTCAATGCATATCTTTTCAGACTGTATGAGAATAATAATTAATATTTTCTCTCCTGAGACTGGACAAAGATTAAGTTAAACTGGCATCAACGACATTGAGATTCAGAGCAGTTTTTCCTAGTTGAAAAAATCTGAAAGGATACTTCACAAATTTTTTCTCTCTCTATATATATAGATAGATCATATATATTTATACAGAGAGAGAGAGAGATAAAAATACAGAGAGACCATCCCAATCCCCTTTTTGCATTATGTGTAAAACAATCAGACTTCACCTTTCAACCTTTCTCCCAGTAAAAGACCCTCAAAACAGAATTACCAATGATCCAGCTGGGGCTCTACTTCTGACTATTTGACAGGTCTGGAATTCTTTGGACTTCAGCAGAGTCTGCATGGATTGGCAAGGGATTAAGAATGTAAAAAGACCAAAAATGTGGCTTAGAAATATATCAAATTGCTATAAGAATTATTTCTATTTAACCTCAGTACAGATAAATTTAAGTTGAAATTCTGTGCTCTTTCACTGTAAAGAGATCCAGTGATAAATTAAAAGTGAAAAAGGCAATAGACAGAGTGAAATGGCTGTTTTTTCTGCTGGATTAAGTGTGACAAATGAATTCACAGTATACAGTCAATTTTTAAGAATGCCACTGTTCTTATACAGCTAAGAAATTTTAAGAAATTAATTGCATAATGCAGAATTGACTGTGGATTTCTTTTGGGGTTTTGTTTGTTTGTTTGCAAGAATGTCTCATATCCTTAGCTAGGGTGCATCACCTCTGCGTGTGTATGTTTCTTTTTTTGTTTTAGTGTAAGTGATGATACTTTTTGTATTTCCCCAACACTGAGTTTCTGTTGAGTACTAGTAAAGCTACAGTACTCTGTTTCACAACAGAGAGTCTGGAATTGAAATAAGCAACTTTATCAATGGGCATTGCCAATACCTTGGCCTAACGGCACTTCTCCCAGCCAGCCTATTTATATTAAATATAGAAACAGAGAAGACGGCAGGAGACATGGCAGCTTGAGCTGCACTGGGACTACTCATTATTTAGACAATCTTCCAGTGGTTTTAGGCATTTTCTGCACGTGAAAAACGACTGCAAGAGAGAACCAAACCCACTAGCACAGAAAGCCAAATCTAAATTCATTAAGGTAAATGTCACACAATTTTTTCTTTCTGTTTTGAAAGCATATATATAATAAATTTATGGTCTGAGAGATTCAGCAAATCAGATCTATGTTTTACAGTGTTAATACTAAGTGTAATAAAAATCCTAACTTCCAGAATAATATACAGCAGCTGAGAAGTACAATTACCCTGGTACTAGATCACAGAATTATAGAATAGCCCAAGTTGTAAGGGACCTTGAAAGATCATCTGGTCCAACCTTTCATGGGAAAGGGAGGCTAGATGGGATTATCTAGCACTCTGTCCAGTCACATCTTGAAAACCTCCAGTAATGGGGACTCCACCACATCCCTGGGGAAGTTGTTCCAGTGATTGATTGTTCTCACTGTAAAAAATGTATTTTTTTAATCAAGATGAAACTTCTCCCAGTGCAACTTGCACTCATTGCCCGTTGTCCTCTCCAAATGATGACCAACTGTAGCAGATTAGCACAAGTCCATTGAAATCATTGGAACAGCACCATTTGACAAGAGATTACTAGTAGTTCTGTTAACCTATATACCCAGCCCGATCTCCATCCAATAGTTATGTCAGGATCTGGATCTGCTCCTTAAAGTCCTAGAAACTTAGTGAGAATTTAATGGCCCAAATAATACGATCATTTTTATATCAGAAGTTGACTCCCATGGAGACTTCTACTTAAAATGTGGTTCCATGATATGTTCTAATATTATTTGGTAGAGTTCGTTCTGTTGACAACAAACCACCCAAGGAACAGATAGCACTTCTAAAGCTCTAGGGCTGTAAATAATGTCCTGATGCAGTGTTTTCTTATGGGGATCTCAAATTCCTTTCTAAACATAGGATTTGATGTTGAAATTTCATGAAAAACAAAATATAGCAATGAATGAATGTTTCGAGGAAACTAATATTGTCATTTACTGTTTTATGAGTTTTGCTGTTTGGCTTGTATTTGCATGTCCTCCCACAGCTAAATAGCAATAGTTGGGGCCAAAAAAAAAAAAAAAAAGAAAAAAAGATAAAATCAAGAATTCTGATTTGGAGAATGAATTTTTATATTCATCAGGGATAAAATATTTTCAAGTCTGTCTATTCCACCTATTATTCCAATTTCTAAATGAAAAAAAAAAAAAAAAATCTTTCAGTGTTCTACTATATGTAGCCATTCTTGCAAAACAACAACTTTTCATAAGCAAGAATTCTGTTTGTCTGCATATTGGAAATCTTGCTCCCACCTATACTGTAATATGAAAATAATAAATTATATTTTTTTAAATAGTCACAAATATTGGCAATACCTGTGTTATGACATTTTCTGATAAATTAATTGTCTATATAGCATAACTCTTATCACAGGTACCCAGGGATTTCAAGGATAAAACAGGTCAATCTCAGTTTAACCATCTGTCATAATTTAATAAAGACTGTTTTGTGAATATCGTGGCTTGGAAAGGAATTTGTCGGCTCTATTCAGTGCCTGATAAAGTATGAGTTCATTGAGAATTTCCCAGCTGACAAGGATTTTACATTTAAAAAAAAAGTCTATATATGTTTGTGGCTCAGTCCCATTAGAACCTTCTGTTGCTCTAGTGTGTTAGCAAAAAACACACCAGAGATTTCCAGAGTAGACTGCTTGGAGTAGCAGGAGGCCAGAAACAATTTAACTTGTAAATAATTTAAGAATAATAACCAATTGTCCATCCAATATTTCCAGAAATATAATTCAGTATCTTCCCACTAGTTTACATTAGTAATCCACTGACTTGCCACTAGAATCTGCTTTAAAAATTGTCTTTAGAAACTTTTTTAAAATTCAGATTAATGTTTACATTATTCTAAATAAAATATAAATCACATTCATTAAAATTAATAATGATAAATGTCCTTGTTTGCATGAAATGGAAATACATAATCAGTTAAAATTAAAGTCATACGAATTAATTAATTCACAAAATTGGGAGATGGTGGTGATGCCAAACAGATGCAAGTAAATAAATGGTTGAATGAATAGTACATTATCAATTTGTATGGAGGCTGTTCTGCAGTAGGCACAACTGTCTCTTTCAGTTCCACAGGGAATAACTGAAAAGTTAAACTAAGTAACAAATTGATGTGTTGTTTTTTAAGGGAAAACAAATCTGTAAATGAACCCCACAGAGTATCTGATATGGCAAAATGAAATTCAGCCTTACCTTTTCAATATTATTTATTAATAGCTTGAGAAAATAAATGAAAATGAGAAAATTATTGATCAAATGTAACCAGCTTTTGTTTAATAGAATGTGGTGAAATTTCTAGAATTTGTGGGGCTTATTTCTGAAATACTTGCCGTACATGATTACTTCACAAAGAATTTTTTTTATTCAAACTTTGAAATGCATGCTGTGTGTGTTTCTATGTATTTTTTTCTGTCCTTTGATGAGCTGACTTTGTAACTAATGAACTCAGTGGGAAATCTGATTATCATCATCAAAATATATCATTCCAAATTTGCTTTCTGCAAATACAGGGCACAAGAGCTTAAAATCCTCATAAACACTCATTCTAACAATGGCTGCTATACCTGACAAGATGTAATTTGTCACCAATAACAATATTTTTTTCCATTGTACAACCTCATTATCATTTTGCTTTATGTGCCTTTCTTTCACTTATTCTGAATCCTCAAAAAATTTTCTCAAGTCCAGCATCGCATGTTATTTGCAGAGTGCTCATCACCTCATACTGCATGAGGGATACTCTCTGCTGCTGCCATAATGCAAACAATAAATAATAATTCTAAAATTATATTCAATTGCTAGGAGTACTTGAGGCAGATAAATACATATGTAAGAATATGACCATACTTATTTGTTTGTTTGTTTGTTTGTTATTGTGGGTTGAGGTGCAAATGAGAATGGAGCTCCACTGTTCTAGGCACTGTACAAATAAATGAAGTCTGGATGAAGCAGTGGTGTGGATGAAGGTGTGTGGCCAGTTTTCTGTCTCATGGGCAAGAGGAAATGCTGTGCCAGGTAACGATAGCAAGTAGAGGCAGGACTTCTGCCTGCTCTCTCTAACCAAGAACGTAATGCAACAGCAAAGGAAAATCTTTATCAGGCCAGTGACTAGAGTCGCTGGTAGAAATTGCCATATGTGAGTTTCTGTGCTGTTAGCTACACTAGGTTTTGATTTTTCCACTTCCCCAGCTGTACTTTATCACGTTCCCTCTGACATGAGAATGCTCAAAGCATATTTGTAGCTACTGACTATATTGATGGGATGGAGAAAAGAAAGATTAGTTTGAGATTCTGTTTTCAGGAACTTTTTGGTCTTTGATTCTTTCATTAGCTATAAGGCAAGAATCCAGATATATTTTCAAACTCAGCCACAGAACTAGGTGCCTACAGAACAAAATCAGCTTGGATAATCCATTCATTTAATAGTATTTTTTCAACAGGTGTGTCAGGTCATTCTCCATGACTAATTTATATCCACGGATGTTTTTAAAGCCACTGTTCACATGTCTGTAACTCTTTAAGTAAAACTTAGCTGATTATCTGTAAAGAAAACAACAGAAATAAAACTATGGATCTCTTTTAAAATCATTGCCTACAAAATAATAATTATTCTGAATAAAAGTTCATTGTAATATAAACCAATGAAATCTTATAAGACCTACAGAAATTTAAAAAGAAAAAAAACAAAACCAGTGTCATGGTTTAAGCCCAGCAGGCAACTAAGCACCATGCAGCCAATCGCTCACTCTTCCCTGGTGGGATGACAGAGAGAACTGGAAGGGTAAAAGTGCGATCAGAAAGCCTTCTGTAGCCTATTTCTTCCAAGCTAACACCTATGAGACTGAGATTTATTAATGAATTTTACTTACTTAAGCTTGGGTCTTTTGATTTGGTGCAACTTTATGGATTTGCAAAGCAGAGATAGATCATGAGTCACATTGTTCAGCTATAAATTGAATTTCATTTATTTAAAGAACATTTTTATCACTTAGGTATAAATCACAAGGAAAATATCTGCATTGTAACTAGAAAAATATTGATATTATTCTTTTATTATTTGATTCCTAATTCATGGTGTCTGCTATTGGCAAAAATAGGGAAAATTACTTAAGCAAGATTTTCTTCATATGAAGAAAACATTTAATGGTGATCAATAGTGGCCCAATAGAGTCAATAGAGTCTGATTAAGTAGCTGTCTAAGCTAGGAGCATTGCTACACCATGGGGAAGAAAAAAAAAAAAAAAAAGAAGAGCGAGGGAGATCTTTATAGCCCTGGCAAGAAAGCAGAATAGCCCCAGAGCGTGAATAAACATTACAATAATGTAATCATTTATATGAGAAAAAATGTCCTAGAAAATATATTGTATTTACTTAATCCTGTCACCCCAGGCTTGCAAATGTAAAGAAAGTGACTCAGTGCTAAGTGATTTGTGTTATTCAATGCTGTACTGTATTCGACTGGCTGATACTTTAAGACAGACTTTAAATGACAGCAGCATTAACCTTGTCCCTTCAACCCAGATCATACAAGATAATTAGTCTTTCTGCTTTATTAGATGCCTAAATCCACTACTTGGGCACCTGTGACATCTTTCAAAATATATGTTAGTTATCACTAACTCAATAGGTACCTGCCTGTTTGGTGAATGTGAACCAAGCTATTTAAGGTAACAACATGACAGAAATTTCAGCTGAGACCTCTCTGGAGAGAAAATCTCAAAATAAGTGTTCCCCAGGTGCTAGCCTCATAAGAGACCCTTTCATCTGCAGCTATCTAGTGCGTGCTTTGGCTGTTTGAGGAGATATTAAAAATATCAGTTCTGTGTGAGCTGAAACCGAACACAGATGTCCAGGGTGACTACCAGGCTTCTGTCTGTTCTGAGATATCTCAGTATATGCCTCTGGCAGAAGTGTTCTGCTCTATAATCAAAGAACTAAGGGAATTTAGGGATGAAAGAAATTGTTCATATTTTTTGCAAAAAGGTTTTGAATCTTGGTCTTTCATATCCCTTTTGGAGGTGGCTGTCTCAAGGTAGTGGGTATTCAGGGGTAAAGTGTTGGCTGTGTTCTTTCAAAGATACGACAGATAGGAATCTAAAAGCTGTTTAACCACAGCTTTCGAGTAGAGGACAGTAGTCATCCTTGGCCTTGTGAGAAGCAATTTCCCAAGCACAGTTTGGCCAGGATCCATTATCAAAAAAAACAGTTTTGTTACACTCAAAATTTTGTTATGGGAAAAAAAGGAAACACCTTATACCTAAAGCCAGGAATTTATTGCTACTATAATTAGAATCTTAGCAACTTAATCCAAGAAGCATTATTAGTCCAGGTCTAAATATCAGAAAAATAAAATAAAATCAAGAAATTAATACTAATATATATATATATAAAGTCTCAATAATAATAATAATAATGCAGATAAAATTGACATGCATGCAATTCCTTTTTGCTGTTCCTTTGCCTAATAATATGACCACCCTTTCATGTCTCCTCTGGGTCCTAGGGTTCAAGCTACCACTGGTGGTGTTATGGTGAGTCATCAGTATCACAAGTCCTTCCAAGAGGAAAATGATGTTGATGGTTTCCTCTTCCTCATTCTAGGATCCACTTGAGGTCATTTTTTTACACCTTACGTTTATACCTTCATTGATCTGCAGCTCCAAATTAGATCCCAATGTATACTATATCATAGAATCATCAAATGGTTTGGGTTGGAAGGGGTCTTTAAAGATCATCTAGCCCAACTCCCCTACCACAGGTAGGGACATCTTTCACTAGATCAGGTTGCTCAAAGCTCCATCCAACCTGACTTTGAACACTTCCAGTGGTGGGTCATCCACAACTTCTCTGGGCAACCTGGTCCAGTGTCTCATCACCCTCATTGTAAAAGAATTTCTTCTCTATGTCCAATCTAAACATACCCTCTTTCAGCTTAAAACCATTGCCCCTTGTCCTGTCACTACAGGCCTTGGTAAAAAGTCTCTCTCCATCTTTCTTATAAGCCCCTTTTGTACATTGAAAGGTTGCAATAAGTTCTCCCGGGAACCTTCCCTTCTCCAGGTTGAACAACCCCCACTCTCTATGTCTTTCTTCATAGGAGAGGTGTTCCAGCTCTCTGATCATTTTTGTGACCCTCCCCTGAACACAGTCTAACAGGTCCATGTCTGTCTTATGCTGGGAAGCCCAGAACTGGACACAGTACCCCAGGTGGGCTCATATGAGAGCAGAGTAGAGGGGGAGAACCATCTCTCTCGACCTGCTGGCCACACTTCTTTTGATGCAGCCCAGGATACAGCTGGCTTTCTTGGCTGTGAGTGCACATTGCCAGCTCAGGTCTAATTTTTTATCCACCAGTACTTCCAAGTCCTTCTCTACAGGGCTACTCTCAATCCCTTCATCCCCCAGCCCACATTGATACCAAGGGTTGCCCCAACCCAGGTGTAGGACCTTGCCCTTGGCCTTGTTGAACTTCATGACGTTCATGACATGAATGTACTCCTCAAGCCTGTCAAGGTCCCTCTGGATGGCATCCATTCCTTCTAGTGTATCTTCAAATGCACCACTCAGCTTGGTGTCACCTGCAGACTTGCTGAGGTTGCACTCAATCCCAGTGTCTATATCACTGATGATGATGTCATTAAATAGTATTGGTCCCAGTGCAGACCCTTAAGGAATACCACTTGTTACTGGTTTCCATGTGGATGTTGAGCCACATATGGTGGCTTTTATATATGTTGGATACTACTTCATTATTCTCCCTGTTCGCCCTAGAATGAGTTTTCTCCAACTCCATGTCTTCATTTCTTTAACTGACCATGGGTTCTTTATACAATGAGGTCTCCAGCACCAAGCCTGTGTCCCATCTCTTATCATCCCATACCTGTACTGCTCTACATCACATCCTGTGTTCCCACTTCTCAAGGCCTTTACTGTCATACCAGGCTTGTATTTCTCTATGTCCTATCTCTTCCATCATTCTTTTAGATTTATAAACATATTTTTTTTCTTACAAATTAAAATACTTGTTAATACTATCTATATAAAGCTATGTTATACACACGAAGACAATAAAAGTAAAACAAGTTAGCCATAGCCACTTAGTTGGAAGAATAAATGCTATCACAGATAAACCAAATATAAAGAAAGCTGCAGGCAGGTCAAGGAAAGTTCAGACAGAGCAAACCTGACATGCTTCAGTTCTGAGACTGGGCAAACTCACTACAAGGCCTGTGGCCTTTTACTAGCAATGGCAATACAGCATCACTGAGATACAGGACTACAGTTTGTCCTTCCTTAATTTATGTCAGAGGAAAAGATAATTTAGTAATACAGATATGAGCCGTTCTGTTCAAATTAGTCTCAGAGCTCTGAAAAGCTCTGATACTGTTTTAGATATATCCTTAATTTCTCATGTACTGTGTAGAGTGCCTGAAATGAGTGAGTCTCAGTCTGATACTGAAATTCCACTAGTAAAATGTTATTTAGGTTTAGATTTAATGACCTTACATATTTTTAAGAATATAGCTCTCAGGCTCTGTGTTCTTAAACATATTTCTGTACTTTTACATGTGACACTGCATGATATCCTATTTCAGCTCTAATACTGTTCTAAGGTAGCAGCTGTTAGAGAAATCAACATTGACTCACGTCAAACCACTCAGTGCTCCAAAGGAGGAGTCTAGGGATAAGTGAATGAAGCTCAGAATTTGGGCCTCATCCCATGGATAAACTCAGACAATTGTATAATGATGGGCTGGACGGCGACTCCTTTCCCAGCTATAGTCCTCGGCCTTGAATCTTTTTGAAAGATCAAGTCCCTAAACTGAATTAATATTATTGTCTCCTGTCCGCAAGCTTCTCCTGCACTTTCAGTACACTTGTCAGTATTCCTCCTTCTCCTGTGGGTGGCTTGAAAAAGCTAATTCATCATGGGATTGGAACTTGCTAATGGGATGATAGGTATTTCTTTCATTTCTTCAGTGACATTGCTTTTAAGAAAAAAGCCTATGTATGTGACTTTCCTGTTTATTAGCTTCCTTTAAAGCTTGGGATGGAAGTTTTGTCATCTCAGACTTTTTTTCAATAATCTGGCCCGGTGCAAGCTTAGTCATGAGTTGTGTTATGCTATAATTGCATAGTCAGAGGTGGAGCACTGTGGAGGCAAGCCTGGCAGCCAGAAGCTGCAAGAAAAATGTGAAAGTGTTGACTTATTCTCAGTAGCTTGGCTCTAACCTTCTGTAATACTTGCAGGTTACGCACTGTGGAAATGGTGTGATGCACAGATGCCATCATTGTGAACTCAATCCAAAAACTACATAGAATGAAAGGTAGACAGGTATTATATAATGTAAGGCAAAAACACCAGCTGCAGAAGTGCCAGATACAGTAACCAAGCTCACAGTGAGCTGCATATGTTCTCAGATTTCCCATAAGAATTTTTTTTTCATGTTTCCACATTCGTGGGAAAGCCGCTGATATTTTATAGTCTCACTACACGTGTGGATCATTTGAGATTATGTTTGACCTCACTATTGGTCAGCCTGACCCTGAAATAAAACATTTACAATGTCTAAATTACTCTCCATGTGAACAGATATGAGTATGATAACATAGTAAATAGCATATTGCATGTATTTTGAGAGCCTGATTGTGCAAATTTAAGCTTCAGGAAAGCTAAAAGAATTGACAAAAGTTCCTGAGGAAACAGCACTAAGCTTTAGTTTGATTTCTGGCACACTCCGGATTGCAGCCTTTATGGACTTGATCAGTCTTCAGCTCTGTGCATGGGTCTTGCTCAGCTCCTGTTTCCTGTGCCCTAGTGATGCCTGTATTTGTGGGTTTTTTTTTTTATTCTGCTTCAGTAATTGGAGTGTGGGATTATGTGCTAGAAGTACTGCGCTACTGCTGAGACTATATTTATTCACAGCATTTTACTTCCTGACAGGCCCTGTTATTAGCTGGCATGCACACTTTGTAGTGTTGTGCTGGCCACAGGGTGGTCTTCTACAACAATTGTGTGACCAGACACACTCTGCCTTCAGATGAGAGATATGCCCTTACGAAGCCCTTGTGTGCATTTTCCTAGATGACTAACTAAATTGGATTTCCCTCACCAAAGACACAGAAAGTAAGCAAGAACCATCCTTTGCACTTTCTAGAATACAGGGAAAGATGCTTGATGCTTCTTAAAACTCTGCCACAGGAGAACAGAACTGTTTGTACGCTTCTTTCTTCTACCCTTAGCTTTCCTACACAAATGACATAGAAAATTTAGCCTTATGAGAAGGATGGTTATCACAACTTAATGTGGCATATTAGTGTATGTTTAGGATGCAATCTTTCAAGATACTGCAGGCCTTTTGCTCTCAGTAGTGGATTTCCAATAATATTTAACAATCTAAAGATCAAGTTATTGTGAAAAATGTAATAGCCATGAATACTAATACAGCTTTAACTGCATTCATATTTGGAAATAACACTGAAGCATGGAGGAATGAGGAGTTAAGACATATAGAATAAGTCATACAATAGAACAATACCAAAAGAAGAAATTATTCAAGTTCAGTTATATTGGAACTTTAAAGCAGAAGGCAGCTAGGAAAGTATTTTCACTTCCTACAGTTTGCAAGTCTACCTTCTGTCTTCAGCAATATTTCCAGATACTAGAATAAAATATGAAGAAAAGATGAGAAGAGTGATTACTCTGGGTTCTTTCCTATTAAAATCAGATTATAAAATGTATTAGGAGAACTGTTCAGATACCACAATTCATCAGTCATTGAACCTGCAAGCACAAGTTGAATAGCTACATGTAGAAATGTGCTGACATTTGCATACAAGCATAATTATGAATTTTTGTACACATATTTTATATAATTCTCATTTGACATACCACATAACAGAGCCTTCAAGAATCAGATCCTCCTTACATGAGAAAGAGCTAACATTTTTGCACGTTTGCTTCTGTAGTACTTCAGACATGAATGAGCTGAGTTTAGTGAACTGAATGGTGCCATCACCTTTTGGATTTTCTGATCAGTGAATAATGATAAACTTATACAGAACTTCTGACACTCCAGACATTTGGAGGGGTATAAAATGTCAGTTAGGTTTTATTTATTATCATTAACTTATGATCCAGTAAATCTTCACCAGAGAGACTGTTTTGGTTGTTTCCCCCCCCACAGCATACAGCACCTGGTGTCTCTTGGCAATAAGTTCTGTGTGATATATAGCAACTAGCTCTGAAAAATAAAAAGTTCCCTGAGTTCTGGAGTGGAAAGCTAACTTAATGGAGTATTTTCACAGTCACCAGAATTATATATGTTTTTCATTGACTGTTTTACATAATTTTCCAAAAAGGTTTTGATGAATTCAACACCTTTAAGCTGTAATTTTTAATCTATTTATCATTTTTGACAGGCAATTGCAAAACTCAGACATGCCTAGCTAGCAGAGGAAGAAAAACGTAGAGTCTGGGAATTTATACACTGCAAATTGACTCTTTGGATTCAATTCACTAAAGTAAGCTGACAAAATGTTCTTACAGTGTAATATTTCTGGCTGCTTTGTAATTTAGAAGAAAGTCCATCATTCCACTGAGTCATTTGACAATAAGTATGATGGGAAACTGACATAAAAAATTTCAATGTGGAATTCGAGAACTTGTTCCCAGAGGAATGGAAGAAAAAGTTCCTGAAAATTCAGAAAAATATACTTCTCACTGCCACAAAGATAAATTACTCATTTTCAGTGGCAAAATGTGAAGAAATAGCCTTCTTTTACCAGCAATGAATATTAAAATATTACTGAGATTTTATGTGCCTACCATTTATACATTGTATTATTATGTACTGACAGTGGCATGATGATGTTGTGCTTAATGTGACAGTTCCTCTGCTATTTTCACCAAGAATCACTTTTAATTTTGAAGACCTGCAGTTTGGGTGAGCTGCCAGGGAACAAGACACAAGGCTAGAGGGCAGAAATAGTATCACAAGGGATCCTGACGGCCTCAGAAAGGAGTGTAGCTGTCTTAGGAACGGCATAGTGTGCATCAGCCTGAATAAAGAACAGCCAGAAAGAACAAGGAACAACTGTAAAAAGCCAAGGGAATAACAAATCAAAGTCAAGACTAAAGATAGCTCTTGGCCAGGACTGAACCTCAGAGCAATTGCTTGCACTACCTCTTCCATTTTCTAAGGAAAAAATCCAAACTATTTTGATGACTTATTATGAATCTCATAATTTTTTTGTTTTTGTCATAAGTTTATTAAATACCCATGGCAGTGAGATCTAGATTTGTCTGAAAAGGATCAGAACACAGCAAAAACTGTCTCAGAGCTGAAGTTCCAGGAGTTTCAGGATGAAGGTTTCTGTGTCTTTTCTTCTTGCTCAGTGGTGCCCCTAGTGAGAGGCAGTTTGTCACTTCTCCCTTTCTGCTCCATGCCTAATCTACCTGGATTTCTCCAAGGCTTTCAATACAGTTTCCCATAGCCTCCTTCTGGAGCAACTGAGGCGTTACAGTCTCTACAAGTGGTCTGTGCGGTGAGTGGGGAGCTGGCTGACAGGCTGCACCCAGAGGATGGTGGTAAACAGCTCCTTTTCAAACTGTCAACCTGTCACAAGTGGGGTTCCCCAGGGATTGATATTGAGCCCAACGCTGTTTAATGTCTTCATAAGTGATCTGGATGATAGGATCAAGTGTAGCCTGATGAAGTTTGCTGATGATACCAAACAGAGTGGGGAAGTGGACACTTCGGAAGGGAGAAGCCACCCTGCAGGAAGACCTGGATAGGCGGGAAGAGTGGGCCAACCTTCTGAAGTTCAACAAGGATGAGTGTAAGGTCTTGCACCTGGGAAAACATAATCCAGGAGTGCAGCACAGGCTGGGATCTACCCCACTGGGGACCAGCTCTGTGGAAAGGGACCAGCGGGTCCTGGTGGACAGGAAGCTCAATATCAGTGAACAGTGTATCGCTGTAGCAAAGAAGGCCAACAGGATGCTGGGTTGCATCAACAAGCGCATCACAAGCAGAGATGAAGAAGTCATTATCCCACTCTACTCACCGCTTGTCAGGCCACACCTGGAATACTGTGTTCAGTTTTGGTCCCTGCTATACAAAAAAAAGTTGTGGACAGGCTGGAGAGGGTCCAGAGAAGGGCCACAAAGATGATCAAAGCACTAGGAAGCCTGCCTTATGAGGAAAGGCTGAGAGAACTGGGTTTATTCAGTCTTGAGAAAAGAAGGCTTAGGGGTGACCTTATCACCGTGTTCCAGTATTTAAAGGGTGGCTACAAAGAAGATGGAGACTCCTTTTTACAAGGAGTCACATGGAAAAGATGAGGGGTAATAGGTACAAGTTACTCCTGGGGAGATTCCAATTGGACACAAGATGAAAATTTTTCACAATGAGAACAATTAGCCTTTGGAATAATCTCCCCAGGGAAGTGGTGGATTCCCCAACACTGGACACTTTTAAGATTCAGCTGGACAGGATGCTGGGCAGTCTTGTCTAGGCTATGCTTTTGACAAGAAAGTTTGGACCAGATGATCCTTGAGGTCCCTTCCAACCTGGTATTCTATGATTCTATGATTAAATGGTGGAATCAGGAAATCACTTCTTAAGCCTCTACATTTAGTCAGATGTGGCATAGGCATTGCATGACTGATGTTAATTTTCTGACCTCCTGTCATCACGTAAGCCTGAGCATGGTCGTGTAACAGAGCTCACTTCTTGGAATTAAGATGTCACAAACAGCAGTTTAATGTTTTAAATTTGACAAAGTTTATTCTTTAAATGGGCTGACAATTTGATCTCTAGGCATAGACAAAATTGGCAATAGGACACCCTGTGCCAACAAATCTACTGATTTATGATTTTTCTAAACCAGGCTGATTGCTTACTACTTGAAGGGGAAATTCAAATGTTAACTGCTCAGCAGTGGTAATTTGTGACCAAAGAATGATCTGTCATGGAGGGCAAGAAGGCCCGCCTACAGAAGGGGTTAAATTGGCTGGAAGCAAGAATGCCAGAGACAGAGCAACTCTGTTTAAGGGAGTCAAGTTTCCCTTGATGAGACAAGAAACAGCCAACATTAACCTATTTTGTAGCCATCCTGGAATGTGAGCACTAAGGGGCCAGCTTTGGGCAGCGGAGCTGGGCTGGGGTTTGGCCTCAAGGCTGGGCTGAGGTGTCCCATGCCAAAGGCCCCAGAATTGGTTCTGGTGCAAGTGTGTATAAGGATTCAGCTCCTGATGCATCTCTGCAGACTCCTTGTAGAACCACTTAGGGTGGTGGGACCCTGTCCCATGGATTGTTCAATTTTTTAATATATATTTAAGCACAAATGTGTGTTTAATTCACTGCAAGGGCTACAATAAAAATTCCCCAACATGCTGATGTCACTGATGTCATGGAAAGGTGACATTATTTGTGTCTGTCCCTCTGCTTATCCCATAGTTGTGCTCCATGCACCTCGATGTCCTTCTTAGAATCATAGAATCATCAAGGTTGGAAAAGACCCTTAAGATCATCGAGTCCAACCGTTAACCTATCACTGCCAAGTCCATCTATACCATATCCTCGAGCACCGTATCTATCCATTCTTTAAATACTTCTGGGGATGGAGACTCAACCACTTCCCTGGGCAGCCTGTTCCAATACTTGACCACCCTCTTGGTGAAGAAGTTTTTCCTGATATCCAACCTAAACCTCCCCTGGTGCAACTTGGGGTCGTTTCCTCTCGTCCTATCACTCGTTACTAGGGAGAAGAGACTGACCCCCACCTCGCTACAGCCTCCTTTCAGACAGTTGTAGAGAGCAATAATGTCTCCCCTCAGCCTCCTCTTCTCCAGGCTAAACAACCCCAGCTCCCTCAGCCGCTCCTCATAAGACTTGTGCTCCAGACCCTTCACCAGCTTCGTTGCCCTCCTCTGGACACGCTCCAGCACCTCGATGTCCTTCTTGTAGTGAGGGGCCCAAAACTGAACACAGTATTTGAGGTGCAGCCTCATCGGTGCCAAGGACAAAGGGATGATCACTTCCCTAGTCCTGCTGGCCATGCTGTTCCTCATACAAGCTAGGATGCCATTGGCCTTCTTGGCCACCTGAGCACACTGCTGGCTCATGTTCAGGCGGCTGTCAACAATCACCTGCAGGTCCTTTTCCGCCAGGCAGCTCTCCAGCCACTCTTCCCCAAGCCTGTAGTGTTGCATGGGGCTGTTGTGACCCAAGTGCAGGACCCAGCACTTAGCCCTCTTGAACCTCATACAATTGGCCTTGGCCCATCGATCCAGCCTGTCCAGATCCCTCTGTAGAGCCTTTCTACCTTCAGGCAGATCAACACTTCCACCGAACTTGGTGTCACCTGCAAACATACTGAGGGTGCACTCAATCCCCTCATCTAGATCATCAATAAAGATATTAAACAGGACTGGCCCCAGTACTGAGCCCTGGGAATCACCACTCGTGACCAGTCACCAACTGGATTTGACTCCATTCATCACAACTCTTTAGGCCCAGCCATCCAGCCAGTTTTTTACCCAGCAAACAGTATGCCCATCCAAGCCATGAGCAGTCAGTTTCTCCAAGAGAATGCTGTGGGAAACAGTGTCAAAGGCCTTACTAAAGTCCAGATAGACAACATCCACAGCCTTTCCCTCATCCACTAAGCGGGTCACCCTCTCATAGAAGGAGATCAGGTTAGTCAATTAGGACCTGCCTTTCATAAACCCATGCTGACTGGGCAAGATCCCCTGGTTGTCCCATACGTGCCGTGTGACGGCACTCAGGATGATCTGCTCCATAACCTCGCCCTGCACCAAAGTCAGGCTGAGAGGCCTGTAGTTCCCCAGATTCTCCTTCTGGCCCTTCTTGTAGATGGGTGTCACATTTGCTAACCTCCAGTCAACTGGGGCCTCCCTGGATAGCCAGGACTGCTGATAGAGGATGGAAAGCGGCTTAGTGAGCACTTCTGCCAGTTCCCTCAGTACCCTTGGGTGGATTGCATCCAGCCCCATAGACTTGTGCATGTCTAAGTGGTGTAGCAGGTCTCTAACCATTTCCTCTTGGATTATGGGGGCTTCATTCTGCTCCTCATCCCTGTTTTCCAGCTCAGGGGGCTGGGTACCCTGAGAACAACTGGTCTGACTATTAAAGACTGAGGCAAAGACGGCATTAAGTACCTCAGCCTTTTCCTTGTCCTTTGTCACTATGTTTCCCCCCACATGCATCAATAATACAATAGGTATTAAGGATAACAAAATTACCTTATGTGTGTTTGGTAGAAAATATGTAGTTATGCTATACTTCCAAGCAGAAATATGAGGTCTCCAAAAGCAATGAACACTAAATATTTTTGGAAGATACACACATGTATTTGTGACAAGAATAGCTCCAGAATAAGACAAGTCTAAAAATAATGTACCATAAGAGCTTGAATCTTGTCCTCATTTTTCACATATTGATGGCAAAGCCGTTCCAAATTTAAAATGGGTCTCAAGAGACATGCATGTTCTGGAGTGCAACTTAAACAGAGTCTATCTTACATGAAAGAAATTGAAATATCGTTAGGACACAGAAACCATCTCTCCAAGGTATAATAATCTATCCTGCATGTCAGCCTCATGCCCACAATGAATGCAGATTGTCCCATTTATTGCTTGTCATATTATTTAGGGTCTTGGAATCAAATCAAAGTAGATATACCTTTCTTGGTTTCTCAGTTAAGTTATGGAAGTGTTATATTTTATTAAAAAAAAAGCCCAGATAGTTGGTTCCTGGAAGGGGCTTTATTAACATCTTAAAGAAAAAAAATACTAGAAGTTAAATGGCTATATGTTTTATTAGAAATGAACACCCATTTTTATCACACAGAAGCAATTGATCATTTTCACCAGTGCAGCCAAGTTGTTCTTGGCCTAGGACTAAGAGAAGACAAGGACAAAGTAAAGATGTTTTTAGCACTAAGATGCACACAGTTGCCAATAAACTTGTCTGAACTTCTAAAAGCTTAACCAGTGTGCATCATGGGCACACTGGATCAATCAAGCAGTATTAAGGCCTGAAAGCAGAAGACATCTGACTGTACCTCATTCAGAAGCAAAAAATCTCACAATTCTGTTCATCCACATTCTGCCTGGTTTGAGCTGTTGAATAAGCCAGAAATTGTCAAACCTAAGCTAGCATTATATCCTAAATTGTTAATACATGCTTTTTACTTTGTGGGGCTACTGTAACATGGTCATAGGTATTGCAACTCTAAAAGACTTATATTATTTCTAACTCTTAAAATGACTATAGACTATTTTTAATGGGGAGGAAGAGAAATGAAATTATAACAATATCAGAAATTAAAAAGTAACGCACATGTATAAAAGCTGGTTAGAATTTAGATAATAAATTTAGATTTGGATGAAAATTGGTAATTACATTTATTCATATGCAAAGTAGATTTTCATCTTCCAATCTGCCAGCTGAATAACTAGCTTTAGTATGTCCACTAATCTGAAATTCAAATAAATCAGTAATTTCATAGGGTAATATTTGAATAAGACAAAGTAAGCAAACATATAATTTTAAAATGTAGTATAACTTTATAGGAAACATTCATCTGATGTCTTGGATCACTTTTTTTTAATAAACTGAGGTTCAGACAACCTTAATATAAACACTTGTTCCAGATTTTTAACACTGTTTTATCAAGAATGATGGCATAATCCCATATATTGCAAAATAAAAGTATAAAGTATGCAAATGGATATTAGAAATCAGGAAAAAAAATCTGAACATTTCAGAAATGATAAAGAGCACTTATTGCAGACAAGTCAGACCGAATTTTTAATTGTCCTAACGCTTCAAAATATGATATGCCCTTTTTAACGTTACTCATATAATGTTCAACAGTGTCTGTTTTCTGTGATGCGTGAAGGAATGAATACGCCAGCCATTTGAGAAACTCTGCAGTGCTACATTGGAGATGGATTCAGTCATTTTTGGAGATATATGTGTGGATTTTTTAATCAAATAGGGTGGGTTTCTACTAAACTTGTGATTGAATTTTACAACAAATAGTGAAATAGTCAGCCTAGGTAAATTTCTCTATTCCTTATACAGACACTGGAGAAAGATAAGTTAGGACAGTTGAATCTCCTCTGGAAGCCTCTATAAGCATCAGTCTTCTCTACTGAATACAGACAGCACCGGATTCACCTGTTCTAGAGATGTATTAAAAATAGTTGTGCCTTTATAGTTAGTTAAGAGGATGGATTAAAATTTACATTGCATTTGAAATTCAAAATGTCATTGTATAGTTGGCTTTGCTACACATGATTTATCTGGTGATTCTTGTCTTTTCAGAAAGAAACACAAACCCCCTGTTTCTGACTGTAATACTGATTAAGATATTTTAGATGCAGTTGAAATAGTTTCACAATTTGCAATTATCTACTCCTAAAATAATTTTCCTCTGCTTTTAATGATTGGATATATTTTTTATACTGCTGAGTTCTTGTTGTAAAGATTTTATTCTCTGTGTCTAAACATTCAAACTAACTTTTTTCATTCTGGATCTATGCCTGAAAATTTATTAAACTTTCATGTTAAGTAATTCAGTTGCTGATTCTTCTGAGGAAAATGAATAATTTGGGTAGTTTTAGAAAGCTTTGTCTTTTTTTCTTTTTTGTGCTTGAATAGCTGTAGCATGTGTATAGCTGGGATAGAAATTTAGAAGACCTTGATCTGAAATATGTCTTTTGAGGTCCTCCTGAAAACCTGCCATGATCTGACGGGACTCACAAGCTTTTAAAAATGTAATTTTTTTCCTCAGCAGAATGTCTCAGGGTTTTGCTGCAGTTTCTAAGCATTTCTCAGAACTTTTCTGCTCCCCAAAGCTCTATAAATGCCATTCCCTATTGCAGCATCACACAGTTCCTTCAAAAATGTCAGTCTCACTAAGAATGTACCAAGACATAGAGACAATGATCGGATATGGGTGCTGGACACTGAGCTAAAGGCAACTGCGGGAGTTCCTTTAACCCCACCAGAGTCAAAAATGAGAAAGTGATAGTAGGGGACATGACCTGGTTGTGGCTCCTTGTCTCACCACTTTCACTAGATACTAGAAAACGTGTACATGTCACTCCTACCTAGGTGTACTCCTAACAAAACAAGGTCCCCATGACCTTATCTTGAGGGATACGATTTTTTTCTTCTTACAGAGAGAAGCAGAGACTTCTCAGGATATGCAGGTTGGCTGGCTGATGGAAGGAGGTGAGCAAAGGTACAGTTAAGGCACTTTACCTTTTCAGAAAATTGGGCTTTTCTCTGCTTGTTAGCCTTGGTCAATTGAAAGGGTTGTATTAATTTATGTAGATACCTCTGAAGTATTTATATATAAAGGATTCCTCAGACACATGCACAGACAATCTGTGTATGCACAGTAGTTTAGATAAAGCCAAGAAATGGTTGTTATAATTGTTATAATTGAAATCTTAAGAGTCTAATCATTATTAGTTCATAACAAATTGTTACAGAAAAAGAAAGAATAATAACATGGTTCAAATTGTTACATAGACACTTAGTTTCTACCCCTTTCCTGGTATTATGCTCACCCTTGCCCTTCTCTGGGTTCTAAGCTTGGTGGTTTCATTCTGATCATGGTGGTGACGGGCTGTTACAGTGAGTTGTCAGCTTCTGGAGACCTTCATCACCAATAGGAATATGATGTTCATGTTGATAGTTTCTTCTTCCTCACTCTATGATCCTCTTGAAGTAATTTTTCTGTATATTTGCTAACACAGTTTTACACCTTTGCCTTTTCTTCATTGATCTGTATTTCTGCATTGCATCCAAATTTACTATATATAGTGGCTTTTACGTGTATTGAATACTACTTCATTGTTCTCCTCCTTCCTCCTAAAATCAGTTTTCTCATATTTTCAGTCTGGCTTCATATGATTTGATATAAACAAACAAGTGTGCATCCATTTTAACAGTATCCACCTGTGCAATCAGATCATGCAACTCATTTTCATTTTTTCTGCTATTCATATTCCAAGTTACTTATAGTCATTTTGGGAGAACCATCCATGTTTGCTAGCATGGCTTATCCTGTGTATTAGCATCACAGTGCCTGTTTGCTTGCTTTTGGCTCACTAGCTGAGAAAATCTGTTTCAATTTTACTGTCAATATTTGAGCACCTGTAGTGATACTTTTATGATAACCACATATTTTAAGCCTAATAACACTAACGTTGACTGTTATGCCCAGCTGAATAAGGACATAAGGATAATATAAAATGGCTATATCAGGGATCTACTGACCCTCTTGCACTCGTTCATTGGATGAAAATGGAGCACTGTTACATTAACAACAAAAACATCTACTTTTTTCTCCTCTCTCCTGTGTTCCCCCATGCCCACAAGTTTTTTTGTTTCAATTCCTATTTAAAGGCTTAATTATTTTGCAGATTACTTGTAACCTCTCATCATGGTTTAACCCCAGTCAGCAACCAAGAACCACACAGCCCCTCACTCACCCTCCCCCCTGCAGTGGGATGGGGGAGACAATCGGAAGGGCAAAAGTAAGAAAACTTGTGCATTCAGATAAGAACAGTTTAATAATTGAAATAAAATACAATACAATAAAAATAAAATAAAATAAAATAAAATAAATAATTAAAAGGAAAACAACAAAAGACAGGGAGAGGAACAAAACCCAGGAAAAACAAGAGATGCAACCGCTCACCACCTGCCGACTGACAGCCACTCAGTCCCCAAGCAACAATCACTGCCCCCTCGCCAACTGCCCTCAGCTTATATACTGAGCATGGTATGGAATATCCCTTTGGCCAGTCTGGGTCAGCTGTCCTGGCTATGCTCCTTCCCAGCTTCTTATGCACCTCCTCTCTGGCAGGGTATGGGAAGCTGAAAAGTTCTTGACTTAGTATGAACACTGCTTAGCAACAACTAAGCAATCAGTGTGTTATCATATTATTCTCATGCTAAATCCAAAACACAGCAGAAGACCAGCCACTAGGAAGAAAATTAACTGTATCCCAGCTGGAACCAGGACACCTCTTTTGTTTAAAATCAAACGTTTCCCCTCCAAATAACTTTTTTAAAAAATTTCTGTTGAAATTTCAAAAATTGCTAAGTTAAATTTGTGTTAGAACATGACTATTAGTCATGAACTTTTTTTTTACTGACACGTTTTTACATGCTTTTTTACTTACAGGAAAGAGTGTCAATTTTTTTTAATGAATTTTTTGAAAAAAAAAATTATTCTTGGAAACATAAGCATGAAGTCTTTCTCTCTTTTGTAATCATTTACTTCCAGAGGCTGGGCCATTTGGGGAAAAAACAGAAAATTCAAAATATCTGAAAAAAAAAAAAGACAATTCCATACTGGGAGCTGGCAACATTGCAAGCAAGCACCCTATGGGCAAGCAATTAAGATGGGTCAGAATTAAAAAAATGAAACACATTTGGAGTGTTCCTTTCCTCAGAGCTCCATCTGCTCAGGTTTGGAATCAGCTCCACCTGCACAGCTGCTTGCAGAAGAGCTCCCCCTGGCAGCACTGGACACAAAACTCAGCCAACACAGGTTAGCATCTGAAAGGCTGCAAGTATTCACTCTCATTTAAACAAAATAAATCTCTTGTTTATTTCTGTGTTGTTTGTTTGTTTGGTTTGTTTTTTTTGTTTAGTTATTTTTTTAATTAGTATTTGTTTCTGCACTTCTGTGCATTCCCATAAAAAGTAATAAATGTTGATAAATACTACATTAAATATTCATTTCAATGTGTGTACTAGGTTCTTTCCAAATATTCAGGAGGCAAATACTCATATTCCAAGAAAATCACCATCTGGGGATAAATAAAAGCAAAGATGTGGTGTAAAAAAAGGGAACAGGAACAGGAAATTCCCAGAAGGAGGAAAAAAAAAAAAAGAAATAGAAAACGAAAATAATAGCTGAAGGTACAGAGCAATTTAAAGTATTACAGCAAATCAGTAGTGTGTTGGAAAACCTAATATGTTGTTATAAGGAAAAATGAAATAACAACAGTGAACTCTATATATTTTCAGTGTGAAAATTCAAGCTTTTCTTTTTTTAGGTATTACATTGTACATCTCCCTTACACATTAGCTATTAAAACCCTGGAAGCAAAAAGGCTGGTATCAGCATACAGACAGGGTTCACAGAGAATTAGAGATTGAAGCATAGCCCATAGGTTGAGAAAAGTGATTAACCCCCATTATTCAGCACTTGTTAGACCACATCTAGAACACTGTATCCAGTTTTGGGCTCACAATATAGAAAAGACATGAAGAAACTGGAGTGAGTTCAGTGTAGAGCCACCAAGCTGGCTGGGGCTGGAGCATCTGCCTCATGAGCAGAGGCTGATGGACTTGATCAGTCTGCAGAAGGGACAGCTTTGAGGGGGTGGAGAACTGGTTGAGGATGGGACCTGATAAAAACAGTGCATGGTGGGTGGATGAGCAATGAGAATAAGTTGAATTTTTTCCCCAGCATTGGCAGAGGCTGCCCAGAGAGGCTGTGTAGTCCCCATGCCTGGAGATGTTCCAGATCTGGATAAACCAACTTGATAAAGCTCTGAGCAACCTGGACTGATTTCACAGCTGACCTTGCTGGACTAGAGACCTCCTGAGGTCCCTTCCAGTCTGAATTAACCTCCCTATCCTATCTTTAACTGCTGTATAACTTAAAAGTAATATTGTGAAACACCAGCCAGTTTTTTCTGCTTATTCCAATATCACCTTCCCATTGTTCATTACGTACTCAGCACTTTTCCTTTTTAATGTGTATTAACTGGCATAAAGTCAGTGTCATCTTTTCCATGACTGGGAGATTCTCTTTTATGCAACAAGAAATCTCTGGCTTCCAGCAGTCTGTTGCAATGAGCAACCGAGTAAGAGGCAAAAAGATGTAGTAATAAACCATGATTCTAACTTTTTCCCCACCGTTTTCATTAAAAATACATAAACAGTAGGGCTAAAAGCAACACCATTAGAGTGATACATAATGTCTCATCCACAGCATATCTCCTCTACTACGCGTGTTAATTTAGACTATCTTCCTTAAATATTTATCCTATTTTGTTTAAAGTACATGAGATGGAATAAGATGTTCAGTTGGTCTGCTGGCAAATGGTAATTCATGGAGTAAAGATAGACACAACTTTAATTTAATCCATTGGAGAAGGTCAGAAAATATAATGTAAATCTGTATCTTCTTTATGTTTTCAATAGTGCATGGGGTTTTTTTTTTTTTTTTTTTAGAAATTCATACAACAAATAGAATGAAAATTTCTGAAAAAAACTACTTCATTTCTTAATTTATTCCGGTGTTCTAAAAATGTCATCAGCCATTTGAAATTAAAATCGATTAAAACAGTGGAAAAAAAAAAGAGGAGTTATTAAATAATAAGTTAAACATTTTTTTTTTGCCTGTTAAAGACCATTGAGCTATTTTAAATACAACAGTGTATTGAATGGACAATATAGGCTGTGGATGTAGTCTACCTAGACTTTAGTAAGGCCTTTGACACTGTCTCCCACAGCATTCTCCTGGAGACACTGGCTGCTCATGGCTTGGATAGCTGTATGCTTCCCTGGGTAAAAAACTGGCTGGAAGGCCAGGCCCAAAGAGTTGTAGTGAATGGAGTTAAATCCAGTTGGTGGAAGGTCACAAGTGGTGTTCCCAATGGCTCAATACCGGGGCCAGTACTGTTTAATATCTTTATCAGTGATCTGGATGAGGGGATTGAGTGCACCCTCAGTAAGTTTGCAGATGACACCAAGTTGGGTGGAAGTGTCGGTCTGCCTGAAGGTAGGAAGGCTCTACAGAGGGATCTGGACAGGCTGGATCGATCAGCCAAGGCCAACTGTATAAGGTTCAACAAGGCTAAGTGCTGGGTCCTGCACTTGGGTCATAACAATCCCATGCAATGCTACAGGCTTGAGGAGGAGTGGCTGGAGAGCTGCCTGGCAGAAAAGGACCTGGGGGTGTTGGTTGACAGCCACCTGAAGATGAGCCAGCAGTGTGCTCAGGTGGCCAAGAGGGCCAATAGCATCCTGGCTTGTATCAGAAAGAGTGTGGCCAGCAGGACTAGGGAAGTGATCGTCCCTTTGTACTCAGCACTGGTGAGGCCGCACCTCAAATATTGTGTTCAGTTTTGGGCCCCTCACTACAAGAAGGTAGTACAATTGAGGTGCTGGAGCATGTCCAAAGAAGGTCAGTGAAGCTGGTGAAGGGTCTAGAGCACAAGTCTTATGAGGAGCGGCTGAGGGAGCTGGGGTTGTTTAGTGTGGAGAAGAGGAGGCTGAGGGGAGACCTTATTGCTCTCTACAACCACCTGAAAGGAGGTTGCAGGGAAATGGGGGTCAGTCTCTTCTCCCTAGTAACAAGCAATAGGACAAGAGGAAATGGCCTCAAGTTGCACCAGGACAGGTTTAGACTGGATATCAGGAAAAATTTCTTCACCGAAAGGGTAGTCAGGCATTGGAACAGGCTGTCCAGGGAAGTGGTTGAGTCTCCATTCCTTGAGGTATTTAAAAGTTGTGTAGATGTGGTTCTGAGGGACATGGTTTAGTGGTGGACTTGGCAGTGTTATGTTAAGGGTTGGACTTAATGATCTTAAAGGTCTTTTCCAACTTAAAGAATTCTATGATTCTATGATTTTATATTACCATTTTTAAAACTTGCCATCTTAGAAAGTTGAAAAGACTTACTGAAAATTTCAGAAAAAGAGTGCTATAGGAAAGTTGAATATTTTCCTTCTTGTAAAATGAAAATGTTTGGCACTTCTCTATCATCTTTCAGTCTTTTGTCTATCTATCTGACTCATTATAGACTTATGGAATCATAGAGTAGTTTGGGTTGGAAGGGACCTTTAAAGGTCATCTAGTCCAATTCCCCTGCAGTGAGCAAGGACATCTTCAACTAGATCAGGTTGCGCAGAGCCCCTCCCAACCTGACCTTGAATATTTCCAGGGATGGGGCATTTGCAACCTCCCTGGGTAACCTGTTCCAGTGTTTTACCACCCTCATCAAAAAAAATTTCTTCCTTATATCTAGTCTGAATCTACCTTCTTTTAGATTAAAACCATTGCATCTTGTCTTATTGCTACAGGCCATATTAAAATTATCTGTCATACTGACAGGGTATCATCAAGCCAGCCAACATGTTGGACTCCAATGACCTCAGTACAAACCATGGGTTAAAATTCTATCTGTTCTATATTTGTTTTTACTTTAATGTCTTATAAATTCTCTTTTCTGTTTCTTTCAGATTCATCAGTGAAGTTTTTCTTTGAACTGCTCAAATTCTGGCATGCATCCCCTTTTTTTGAAAAGGTTTATTCCTGGTGTTATGCTCTCCATTTGTAATAGAGAGAGTTGTCACATACAAAAAGCAGATCCATCTTTTTCTATGTTAAATTTCTTAGAATAGAGTTGGGACATTGACTCTGTTAAAATTTCTGTCCACATATACCAAATAAATGATCTGTCGTTTCTGGAAAAACTCAAAGTTCTAGTCATCAACACACTTTTTCAAAGTCAGACTACAGATCATTCTGTGAAAGCATAAAATTTTTAGGAGTATCTGTATTCCATACAGAATGTCCTATTCTCAAAGAACAAGACAATCTGTTTTTTATCACATTGAATTTCATAGTCCTTTCACTGAGCTTTTGTTGCTAAATTGTACTTGTTCATATTTGGTAGTCACCCAATCAGAGCGCCGTTATTCACAATCACCTCATCTTTGTGTGTGCTTGTGAGGCACGAGAATTTCTAATTATGTCTGTATGATTTGTTAATGTTTAGGAAGCTGATACTCCTTCATGAATGTCATATTGCTGTATACTCTTGTGTTATCAAATATTGAATTGGTGGTGAATGTCCTATCTGCAGCCTGAAAGGATGACTGTCACCTAAATCTTCCTGACTTCAGGTGTGTGTTTGCATGTTGCCAAGTTTTCTGTAGTGAATATGAACACATTGGAGGTGAGATGATAAAAAGAAACATGAGATGAGATAGAGTTTATTCTTCAGATGTTAGAATCATAGAATTATAGAACATCTCAAGTTGCAAGGGACCCATAAGGATCAAGTCCAACTCCCTGCTCCTCGCAGGACTACCTAAAACTAAACCTAAGACTAAGAGCATTGTCCAGATGCCCCTTGAACTCTGACAGGCTTGGTGCCATGACCACTTCCCTGAGGAGCTTGTTCCATTGACCAACCACCGTCTCAGTGAAGAACCTTTTCCTAATATCCAATCTGAACTTCCCCTGATGCAGCTTCATTCCATTTCCTCATGTCCTATTGCTGGTCACCAGAGAGAGGACATCAGCACCTCCTGCTCTGCTGCCCACCTTGAGGAAGTTGTAGACTGCGATGAGGTCATGCCTTCGCCTTCTCTTCTCCGAGCTGAACAAATCAAGTGACCTCAGCCCCTCCTCATAAGTCTTGTCTTTGAGGCCTTTCACTGTCTTGGTTGCCCTCCTCTGGACACACTGTAATAGTTTGATGTCCTTCTTCTATTGAGGCACTGAAAACTACACACAGTACTCGAGGTGGGGCTGCACCAGTGTGGTGTAGAGTGGGACAATCACCTCCCTCAACCGGCTAGCTATGCTGTGCTTGATGCGCTCCAGGACACGGTTGGCCCTTTTGGGTTCACTGATATTCAACTTGCTATCTACTCAAACCCCCAGATATCTTTCTGCAGGGATGCTCTGCAGCCTCTCATCCCCCAATTTGTATATATAACCAGGATTACCCCATCTCAGGTGCAGAATCTGGCACTTGCTCTTGTTAATTTTCATATGGCTGATGATTGCCCAGCTCTCTAGTCTATCCAGATCTCTCTGTAAGGCCTCTCTACCCTTGAGGGAATCCAGAGTTCTTCCTAGTTTATTGTCATCGGCAAACTTACTTAATGTACATTCGATTCCTGCATCCAGATCTTTTATAAAAACACTAAAAAGCACTAGCCCTAAAATGGAGCCCTGGGGAACCCCACTGATTACTGGCCACCAGTCTGATGTAACCCGCTTCACTATAATTCTTTGAGCCCAACCCGTCAGCCAATTGTTCACCCAATGCATAATGGACTCGTCTAGCTGTATGCTGGACATTTGGTCCAGAAGGATACTGTGAGAGACAGTGTCAAAAGTTTTGCTAAAATCCAAAAAAACCCACATCTACTGGCTTCCTTTGGTCAACTAGATGGGTGAGTTTGTCATAAAAGGAAATTAAGTTAGGTAAGCAGGACTTTCCCCTCATGAAACCATGCTGGCTATGACCAATGACTGCAGTGTCTCTCAAAGGTTTTTCAATAACCCCCAGAATAACCTTCTTCCTTTCCCCCTTCAAATCTAGTTTAAAGCTCCTTCAATAAGCCCTACTAACTCTTGTGCAAAAATCCTTTTTCCCCTTTGAGACAGGTGTACCCTGTCGTCGCCCACAGCCTGGTGTTATGTAGACTTACCCATGATCAAAAAACCCAAAATTCTGCCAATGTCACCAGTTATTGATCAGCTGGACGTTCTTGTTTCTTCCCTCATCATGCCCTGCAACTGAAAGGATAGAGAAAAACATTACGTGTGCTCCTGATCCCTTAACCAGTTGTCCCAAGGCCCTGAAGTCTCTTTTGATCGCCCTTGGATTTCTTCCTTAACGTCCTGTTAAGGAATCATTTAATATGGTTTAGAATTAATCACATTTACAAATTAAACACTTTCATAGGTCAACTATCTTATCATCTAAGCATTTATTTTATCTACACATGCATGATATTGCCATTGTGCATGCCATTTTTGGTACTTGTGTATAATTTTCTACATCTACTCTTTGGGTTTTTATAATGTTTTGAAGTTCCTGAAAGAACTAAATGTTGCTAGGATCAGGTTTATGACTCTGTTTCAGTTTTAGGGTGAAGATCACTCCATGACTGGATGGACAGGGAAATGTGAGAGCAGTCCAGCCAGCGGTTTAAGTGCTCATGTATGCAGAAGCTTTCATCATGTCTAAGTAAAAAGAAGATCATTACAGGTTGTCTATGATGTTTACGATAACCAGTTTTGAAGACTCAAGTATTTCTGAGAAAAACAAATGCAATAGTTATTTGAGGAGAGCACCCTGATACCTGGGGCAAAATTTAGGACTAGACTATATCTGTAAATTGAAGAGTTCCATAGGGTGTTTTCTGGCACTATTGAATTTAATAGTGTAGAAACAGGCTTAATAGGTTGATCGGCTGGGCCTGAACTTTCCAAAGATTTTCCTCTGGCGTAACTGTATACACTTGGCGTGCAACTGTACCTAGGCTTGGTGAATACCCATTTCAGATGAAGTGTCTTTGTGAGGTAAATTAGCACAGAGGGTGAAAATACACTGTCATTATACAGACTGTAGGAGAAAGTGCCTATCAGGGTGAACATCAGATGAAGAAAAATAAAAGCAGAGATTGTTCCTTTTGGATGTGAAACTCAGCATTTCCGATTTCATGTCATTTGAAAGGTAAAATGAGACATTTCTGAAAAACAGTGTCTCTCTTATGAGATAAAGCCAACTTTCTTCTGCTTATATTTAGGTTTTATATACTGTGATAGCTTAAGTTCAGGTTTTCTGTCTTCGAGCATCTCACTACTCACCTCTTCAAACAGCATTTTTTTTTTTTTTTGATTGATAGAGTGTCCTAGAGAACAATGATGTGAATTATGCACAATTTCTGGAGCTAGTTAATGGGTCCCACCGAACTGCCAAAGCTTTGGAAATACATCTTTAAAATGCCAATTTTCAAAAAAGATAATTATGCTGATATGAATTACTACATTATGACACAATTCTATGAAATAAAAAAGAGGAAAGTGCTGAGGGCATATTTGTTTCTGTCTATGAGAATCAAATAGAAATGAAATAATATGATGTCCTACACTTGCTAAGCTGTATATCATCTACCTGTAGGCAAAAGAAAACAGTAAAATATGTAATAATCTTTTAAACAGATCATATCAGAGAAAAGTGTTCCTATTAGCTCTGTGGGCTGATTTAATTTGCCCAAAGTATTTGACATACTGTGTTACGGAATTGTCTACTTTACTGTTGGACACTGTTTATCTTCTACAACTACTTCACAAAACTTTTACAACAATATTATTCTGTTTCTATCTATGTTAATGCTTCTGAACTTATTGTCTTGCTTTGTGTATATGTAAAATATAAATGACTACAGTTTTTAAGTATTATAAAGTTTCAAAAGTGAAACTCTGTATTTGTCAGTGATCAGATACGTCCTCAAGGATTTATCTTCAGTGTCAACCTGATGTGAAGAGTTTAATGTGTAAGTAAGTGAAGTATTTGGAAGAGGAGGTCATAGCAGTGCATAAGTGAAGCTGCAGCACTTTTCCTCTGGTTATCCAAAGGTTTCAGGTGTCTCACAATCTTCAAATAATCATAGCCCTACTGTTATGTCACTGTCGTATAATGTCAGTATCATCGTCTGCTTCTCTACCTTTTAAATGGGAAAGCACACATATATTCACACCCGCCCACAAAATACACTGTGGCTTTGGGTTCTTTCTGTTTTTTGTTTTGTTTTTTTTTTTTTTTTCTTTTTTCCCCAGCTTGATAGGAGTATCAAAACACCATCTGGTGCTAATCTCCGCTCTGACTAATAAAATAACGTAGCGCCAAGACAGAACTTCTATTAAAATTAGTACTTCGGTAGTACAAACAGACCAACACAGAGTTCCCTGACATAACATAATGCGCATACCAGTACTCTGAATGTGGGTATTTGTTGGTTTTTTTTATACAATGAATGAAAAGCATATGTTCTTTGACCTAAAGTGAATTAGAATTTTATTATAACCTTAGAGGCAAACTCCCCTTCTAGTGCCACCAGAATCACTCAATAGTGATTGAAAAGATTACAACAGAAACGGTATCACTATTTGGCCTTAAGGAAAGTGTTATGGTCTTATGGTTCAGCAAGATGCTGAACTGGGAAACAAAAGAATTCATTTCTAATCCTGGTTCTGCAACTGATCTCTTCTACAGTGTCACTTCTTTACTGGTGTCATCTGAAGGGTAGATTCAATTGCTAGATTGTGCAATTTTACAGTTAAAATACAGAACTCGTGCTTTATAAATATGCAATTTCCATCCACATTTAGTGTTATTTTTTCTCTCAATCATAGCAAAAACTTTCTCTAAATCTTATGTATTAAATTAATGTATTAAACAGTAATTTTACAGCAATTTTACAGTAATTTTACAGTAATAACAGTAATTCTAAGAAAAACATTGCCATTGCCATTCTGAAGGGCTAAAAATGATGAATTAATCAACTCTGCCCTTCAAAATCTTGAGATTAGAAGGTAACTGAACATAAGGTAACTTTTAATGATTTTTAAAGATTGGGGTTTTTGGTTATTTGCTTGTTTGTTTGTGTTTTATCTCTTGGTTTCTAAGCTGTCAAGGTAAAAATACATCATATTTTCAAAACTGCAAAAAAATGTACAATTAATGTATTTAGCAAATATTTTTGAAATTTTTGTAATATATGTTGAAAGTGAAAAAATGTAAAAAGGTTATTTAATTGAAAGAGAGGCCACTCAAGAAAATGTACAGGAGAAAAAAAAATGTGACATTGTACTTTAGTAAAAAAAGTTGCATGAATATAGTAAAAGATTAGATAGCGAGTTCACTTTCGAACTACTCATCTATGAAAAACCACTTTAGATATTTGCTACACTAACTAGCTAGGTTACTTATTTTTCTTTATTTTGCCTCCCAAGGAAATATATTATTGTTTTATTTTTGTGGAACAAAATATGTAACACTTCTACTAAATACACAATTTTTTTTTTCTTCACGCTGTCATTAATATGATGCATCTATTTAGTATAACCCGCAATGATAATACTTGAACTCACACAGTCTGAATCAGTCTATAGATCCATCTTTATTCATCTAATTTTAACATATGCATAAGTCCAATTAACTCTGATGAAACTGAAATACATACTTAATGTTAATCATATTATTAAGTACCTTTCTGAATTGTCCCATAAAGAGGAATATCTGTTTCTTTGATCTAAGTCTAATTATTGCATCACTCACCTCTTTACTTCAGTCTTCTCTGTTTGGGCAGGAGGGAATCGTTTATTATCCATTGTTGATTATAGATATGTCTTAGAGGACTATGTAATCAGGTGAATTTGAGAACTGTAAAATTTCAAGTGTTGATACGAAGTCTGAGGATATGAGAGTAAAAGTCTTGTTTTCTCTTCTGTACTATTCCTGAAGCCTAGCCCAGAATTCTTCAAAGGGTATGTATTTGGCCTGAAAAATATTCACAGCATCTTGAAAGTCACTAAGGAATAGCTTTGGAAAAAGGCAAAGTACATGCTGCTCAGGCATACAGCATGCTGGAATCCAAGATCCTTAGAAAGATACTATGGTGTCTGCTAGAAAATAAAATGGGCTTTGGATCATTCTCTGAAGTTGAGGGCAGGAGATGCAGCATGGCTTGTAGCCATTTAGCTAAACTCTCACCCTGCTGCAACTGGGGATCTGTCATCCATGCTGCCTGAAAGGAACAAGCTCTGGAGTACAAAGTCCCCCAAACTGCCTGAATATCATCCGGAAGAGCACTAGCTGATAATGACCAAAACCATTTCTGGAAGCATGCTAGCAATTAAATAGCATGAACTATTTTGAAATGGTGTTTAAAACATGCATCCCTGTCTACTTTATTAGTATAGCAATAGACATTTTTTATAGCATATGCTGAATATGCATCCATAAAAGCCAGACAGTAAACTGAAGGTTGCTTAAATTAGTCAAGAGGAAACACCAGGGAAAAGGGTACTATAGCTAATTAGCCTCTGTTATCGCAGTGCCTGCCTCACACTGAACTTCACAGAAGCATCTTCCTGGAATGAGAAGCAAGAGCTCCACACTCCTAAAAGGCCATGGACCTTGTTACTCCAAAGAGAAAGTGTCATAGCACTTATTCAGGAGGTCAAAAATCTACTGCCAATTTTCTTCTTGTGTGAAAGAAATTAACCCACATTCAGGTACCAGAAGGTATAAAATGTACACCAGTGTGTGTTTATTTTTGTCTTACTTAAACTATACTAATTTAAATAAATAGTCAAATTTATTTGGAGAAGAAGGGGGAAAAAAAAAAAAGAGAAATGCTTAATATAACTTAATATGCAGTGGTTAGGGTGATCACTAGAGAAATAGCAAATGAAAGTTCAAGTTAGCCTTCTATAACAGGAGATCTGATATTATATCTTCTATTCTATATTAATGTCCTAAGCACTAACTTAGTCTGATGAAGAATGACAGTGCTATAACTTTTTGCATTTTGTGAGTAATGATTAAATTACTCTTGTGAATTTATCTTTAAAAACTGTAAATATTCAAAAGGTTGGAGACAAACCATTATGACATTTTAATTTCTTTCTTCTTTTTGGGGAGGGGCAAAAATTAATGACATCTATTCCTTAATATGTGAATAGTATCACAATACATAAACTGCATTTTTGGTGAATAAGTATTCCACAAAAAAAATTTAGGCCAATCTGTAATCATAATACTTCTGTAACATAGAGAAAGTAAACACGTTTTTTCACGTCAGACTTAACAAAACAAAGTGACAGAATCAAACCATAAAATAGCATTTTTTGCTGATAATAGTGCAAGGACGTTGATTCATGGGTTCACAGTTCTGATTTTTTTCCCCAGTTTTCTGTAGTGTTATGTATTTATTCCTGCAGAAAAAACCATGATACTAT
Organism: Platalea leucorodia; assembly: GCF_965183815.1. Lineage (NCBI taxonomy): Eukaryota > Metazoa > Chordata > Aves > Pelecaniformes > Threskiornithidae > Platalea > Platalea leucorodia. Next base: position 18,504,891 of record NC_138823.1, read on the forward strand.
GGAAGAACAGAGAGCTTGTAAATAGCAGAATAAAATCATGATATTCCTATCATTGTCCTTCCAGCACTTTTGGTTCATGTTGTTTCAAAACTATTTAATTTTTCTTTTTCATATCAGTTAATATGTTTCTTACTTTAAAAAAGATAACAGTACTAAAAGGATGAATAAATTATTTAAATGGTTGTACTTCAATTTAAATATTTTGACAATTAATGTAAGTATTTAGATTCCTGAGTGTTGAGCTAAATATTAGTTGATAAAGCTGTATCTATTAGTTTTTCAAGAATGGGAAAAATAGAAAATTATTGTTCAGAAACAGTGGGAAAAAATGCTCTAATGTCCCAATTGAATTTGGTGTACCCCTTAATGGAAAGTTAAAGACATATTCTGGTAGCTAGGAAAAGAAGGACCTATGAATATTTATGTAGTAACAAATTAGTTATTTCTGTAAAGGCCATTTATAGACATTTATAGGGTGACTGCAGTGGCCAGGAAATGCCATCTAATTAATTCTTTTTTTAACTACAGAAATATATGGCTACAGTTATCTTTTTTCTTAACATTTAGAAGCCATGTAAAAGAGGGACAATGGAAAAGGAGATCAGCAGTGCACAACAATAACATGATGTAAAATCAATTCAAACCTCATTTAATATATTTTTCCTCACTAAGAATTTCCCAAGTAGAGTAGTATGATTCAGCTCTCGTGAGGTAAAGGACAAATGAAAAGAAAGAAGAAGAAGAAGAAAAAAAAAGATTAAAAGTTCTGAGAATCGTGTGATTTATTTCTTCTTCTGGAATAAACAACTTAATTAGGAATTTGATTTTTGCAGACACAAAACTTTCGTTGAGCTCCTCAAGCACCAAACCACAGGCTGCTGATGTATTTTAGTAGGACACCTGAAATATTTGAAATTTGACAAAGCTGAAGATCTTTGTTTATAATCCCTTGTATTAACTTCCTTCAAGATATTAACTTTTGAAGTCTTACACAGCTCCCTACTGGTCTGAAACTTAAGGTCATTTTCACCTTGTATATTATATTTTGAGGGTTGATGGCTATCCTCATTCCTACTGTTCTTTAGCCACATGTTGTCTGGGCTATTAGTTGATTCCGTCCACACTCAGTGGGAATCCATTGTGTTATTCTTTTACCCTGCCAACAGTGCTGTTTTCCTGAATATACTGTAAAAGATATTCTGCCATCCAGTACTGTCTATTCTGCCCTCTGGTAATCACTCTCCTCCCTCACAATTCACAACAAAGACTCAGTGTGTCTTCATTCTGTTCTTAATCACTATCCTGGTCTACTCTTCTACTCCAAATTATTTCATTTTATTCCCCTATTATCCTTGTCATCTCTGCTTTTTATCTTGAACTGCTCTGCTGAGCTCTCATGTTCACAGTTCATTTCCCTTTGACTTGGCATGGATAAAAGTTCCACCCATCATCCAGTACTGAGCTGGGATTGCAGCATGAGGCTAGCGTTATCTGTGCTAGTCTGCCATTAAAGTATGTGTCCAGACATTTTTATAGCAGACCATGGTAATTTGCTCATATTAAAACCACAGGTAGCTTCCAACAGGTCTTTGCTTTTGTTTTTTTCTTTTTTTTTTTTTACTTCCTGTGAAAGTCTTCAGTTCTTCGAAGTTTTTCTTATTTAAAAACAGTCATCAGGACAACAGTTTTGTAAGACAATGCATATATCTTCACAAAGACTGAACTGAGTTACATGACTTCTTAAGTTCTACTTTCTGTTTTAAAAATATCACATAAATATCTGGCATATTTTGAATGGGCTCTGGATAATATATTGTTTAGGTAGTTGTTCTTCCATTGATAACATTTGAAGTAATATACACTGTATCTTTCAAGACACAATTCAAAGAGAATGAAACTCCAGGAAAACATTTTTTTCACTCAGATGACAGTTACATATAATAGCATGTCTTGAAACCTTAGCAATTAAAGAATGCTTTTGGGAATGCTTTGGTTAAGAAAGGGTAGTATCATCAACATGGCCACTGTAAACTCCACTTGGACAAAAAAGGCTATATTTCCATTTGCAGTATAACATTTATATCTTGGACTTCCTGGAAAGACAGGGGTTTAAGAAAGGAAAGAGAAGAAGATGAACAGAGAGATACCAAAAAGAGTAGTTAGAAAATACCAAAGATGTGAGAGACGTGTTTTTTAGAGCATATCCCATTTGTCAGGTCAGGTATTTTCATTGCAGTTTATGGGCACCTGGAATGGAGTTCTCAAAAGGCGATATTAAACTAGACACAATGCCCTGCTCACAAGGCTAGTTCATATTTTGCCAACTTAGAGCTCAGCCAGGCTGAGCTCAGCTGAGGTACATAACCAAGTAATTATGAATATGAATGATTCAGATGAATCAGTCTTATCAGCCAGGCAGTTCATGGGCTAGTTAGTTGTGTGCTTTTATTGAAAGTACATTTATCTCAGTAGGTACTGTTAAGCTGTTAAAACATTCTAAAATAGATATCTTTGTATACAGTAGTTTAGCAAGTTAATAATCTCACTATCTTTGGAAATCTGGCAGACAATAGTAATGTATTATACATATGGCTTCATCCTAGAATCATCTCTCCTCATCCTGAGATAGCACACTAAGTATGCTTTGTGTTGATATGAAAAGAACTTAGCTTTTGTGTGCTGCACCTTCCTTAAGGGTTAAATGTGAATGTCATATTCAGTTAAAAGGAAGGGAGAAATGAAATTTAAATGGTTATTTCCTTACCATATATTTAACTGATGTGAATGCTTTCTTTTTCTCAAAAAATAATTATGATAATAATTACTGTTTGTTTTTTCTCTCCAAAGCTGTTGTATGCCCTATGTTCTTTAAAGTTCTCATTATTTCATAGGCTATTTTTTGGTAAGAAAATGTCATTTATATACATACCCAGGAAAGGTATTCAGTGTTATTAGAGTCACTGGGTAAAGACCAATTTGCTGATAAAAGACTCGTGAAGGTCCTTAGTTATGTAACTTAACCTCTTGAATTAATCCAACATCTGGCAGACCAGTTAAAGTTACAATTTCAGATTGAGAGGATTATATTTCCAAATCAGCATATGAAATGGGTTGCAGGTCTAGTAGGGACAGCGATACATTTGGAGAGAAGTGATTAGCCATCAGTGATTAGAAGTGATTAGGTCATTGTGCACTGTACACAGGCATTGTGGTTACCTCGGGCATTTTAAGGTCAGAAGAATCATACTGGTCTTCTTACGGAGCTGTTATATTAACTCTCCTGTATAGTTTTGTTTATAACTTCAAGAATGAGCTGAAGTGCAGATTACACTAGGAGACTTACTTTTGTTTTTAGCTACTCATGATTAACACAATGTTAAAAATCTGAAGCTTATTTCAAGTTGGAATTTTCTAATTCCTGGTAATTGGATCTTGTTATGCTTTTGTCTACTAAATTAAATAACTCAGTTATAGAATAGGATCTCGTGGGATTGTGATCAAGTTGCTTCTTAATCTTTGCAACAAACTATATAATGATTTCCTTACGTTTCTTATCAGGAAGTGTATTAGTCAGACCACAAAATACTCTAAAGACAGTTTTCTGAGACTTTTAAAGGTTTTCTTATCCCTTTTGTAACATTTCCTTTGATCTCTCCTGTTCCCTCTCTCCAGTGCTTTACAGTATTTGTGTCTCAAGTAGAAAAGGTCTGCACATTGTGATAGAGGGCTGGGGAACATTTTATTTTTTATACTGTTTGAATGTATGCAAACTGTGATATTCTCTCTTTTCTTCAGGACTAAATTTCAATTATACAGCACATTGAATTGCAAAATTCTGGACTCAGTGACCATGGTAGTCTCTTATGTTTTTGAATGCCTAACTGTATCCACTTTTCAAGCATTGCTCTCGACAATGCTATGTAGGTAGATGACACTATCTTTTTCCATCAGTTAATATTGTCCCATTTTTTGCCTTTTTTTGAAAATCTCATCTTCATATAGAAAGATGTAGTTCTAGAGCCAAATGTACAATGATGCCTCTTCCCACAAAAAGGTTCAGCCTACAATTGTTGCTGTAGTATCATAAGAACTTATCACTTCTTTCCCAGTTATGTGCAAGATGGTAGCTGGACAGCCAGCAGAAATGAAAGCAAAGGATTTTGGAAAGTGTCCTTTGATTTCTGATCCTCTGTAATTTCCTTCTAAGCACTATTCTTATGTGTTTTAGCCAACTAGCAGAGATATAATAAGATTTTTCTCAGCTAGATTCAAAGGGAAGGCTGAATTCAAAGGATTTCAATCAAGGAAATAAAAATATTGAAGTGTAACTCAGATCATCTGTCAAAAAAATGCCTCTGATAGAAATAAGCCCTTTCCCAGGCTTTAATGTCTCCCAATCAAGCTTTAATCTGGGAATATCCTTGGATGGGAGGAAATGGAAAGAATATTTAATACTCCCTTCTCAGATCCTCTAAACTATCTCATTTCCGTGCCAGATTAGCACAGCTAACAACTTTGGTTTTCCTTTTTTCCCTCTCCTTGTAGCTAGAAAGTTCCTCAGGTGTAGTGCAGCCTGTGTACATCTTAACTTAGTCTGTATTTATTTGATGTATTTATCTCTCTGAATCTCAGAAGAAGAAAAAAATACAACATTCCATTACACACACACAAAAAAAGAGTTGTTATATATGGACTTTAAGTTGAACAATTTGTCTTTCTCAAACATGCAGAGCAGTTTTGATTATGTCTTGTAACTTTTAAATATTTGACTTACATTGAATGTGGGAAATGAAATAATATTTTGGCAGTGAAATACACTATAATGTACTTTTATGTTTAAATTCTGATTTTTTTTTTATTAACAGCTTTCTCATTCAAAAAATGTTATTACACAAAACCTATGATTGATTTGTTTATATGGAGGGTTATCTGAATTATTTATCGTGAATGGAAAGATGTTTTCCTTTTTTATCTAGCATGCACATTTGGTTACAAAAATTCATTCTGTTAATTACACTGGTAACAGCTTCAATAAGAGATCACTCTTCAGTAAAAATCAGTGACGAGGAGAAAACCAACAAATTCTTGTAGGTCATTTACTTCCTCTCTCACCAATGAAGAATTGCCAGATGCTCTATATGCTCAAGAATTTTGACCAATCCAATTTTAAATGATTCAGTGATTGGTTATCCAGCATTCTGTTAGCTAGATATATTTAGATGGATTATAGTTAAGTAGTATTTCCAAGCATGGCTATATTTCTTTCTTCTGTCTTTCTGTCATTATTCTTTGCTATACCTCTCTGAAACACTGATCAGACTCTTATGGTCTGTTTCAGCCTACTTTATTTTTGTTTGATTTTTTCATGAGTTCCACATCTTTCTGCCTTTCACTGATCAGGTTAGCAGAATAAAACACTGGCAAGTAGCCATTTCAGCCCAGCAAGAATAGACAGAAATCTGAATTTAATACCTCTCACTGTAATGAGAAGCATAGATTAGTCTGGGTATATGGACTTTCAAAAATCAGATACTTCAGATATTTTTGGGTGTTAACAATTAACTTCTACACCCAGATCACCTTCATGGCATTCTCATTTCTGGCTACCCAGACTACCACAGCTTAATTCCAATACTACATCAGTGTATACTAGTGGAGTTATGCTGGCATAAAAGTAGAGTTACACGGTGGTGACACAGTGCATACATTGGTAAATTCTGAAGTTCCAACATATTTAAAATTTAAGCAACAAAAGAGAAAACAAAAAGAAAAAAAAAAAAAGAGAAAAAAAAGAGAAGAGATAAAGAGGTAATCTTTTGTTTTCCAAAACATATTTTCTTGTTTACTCATTACTAGATATTAGATTTAAGGAAATTAACATACCCAGGATTTGAATTTTAAATAATTACTTAGACAAATGTAGCTCACAGTTTTCTGTGTGTGCATCTCCTTTAATCCTCTGTCTGATCTAGGGAGGATTTGCGACTGTTATCATAGAATCATAGAACATCTCAAGTTGCAAGGAACCCATAAGGATCAAGTCCAACTCCCTGCTCCTCACAGGACTACCTAAAACTAAACCTAAGACTAAGAGCATCGTCCAGATGCTCCTTGAACTCTGACAGGCTTGGTGCCATGACCACTTCCCTGAGGAGCTTGTTCCAGTGACCGACCACCGTCTCAGTGAAGAACCTTTTCCTAATGTCCAATTTGAACTTCCCCTGACACAGCTTCCTCCCATTTCTTCATGTCCTGTCATGGTCACCAGAGAGAGGACATCAGCACCTCCTGCTCTGCTGCCCACCTTGAGGAAGTTGTAGGCTGTGATGACATCACGCCTCAGCCTTCTCTTATGACTCATTTACAAAAGGATTCAGTTTGTGTCATATTTCTGGAAGCAAATCAGTGATTTCAGGAACATTTGAATCCAAACTGAGAATCATGGCACTAACAACTTTCACTTGGAATTCTGCCTGAGTAAGAACCGCAGGCACCTACTAAAGAATGTATGATAGAAGAAAGTGTTAACATTCATCAATGGAAGGCGACAGGTGAAAAGACACATTAAATTAAGGTGCCAGAGGTACAAAGAATATAGTAGAACAAGACTGACATTGGAAAAGGAACATAAAAAGGAAAACACACAAAGGAGAAGAAGAAATTATAGTGGGTTTACAAGGGATACAAATCTTTATGAAAATATCATTATGCAGAACATCGAATTTGCCACATATTGCTTGTTAAAGTCATAAACAGAAAAGAAGGAAAAGATAAAAGGAGAATATCAAACAGTACTAATGAAAATGGTTCAGGGGAAATACACAGGAAACATTTAATATCAAAGATGGAGGAAAATATATTTACTATATTTATATATTTTACTTTAAAAAATTTTATTATCCTGTAAGGAACAGGGAGTTGGACTCAATGATCCTTATGGGTCCCTTCCAATTTGAGATGACCTATGATTCTATGATACTTTTATATAATTATACTATTACATGTATACTTACTGATTTTTCTAAAATGCTATTTTTAATATGTCTTAATAATATTGAAAATGAAAAAGAAACAGAAATAAGAATGACAATTTATCTATAAATGCTATAAAGAACACTAGAATAAAAGTTGTGAAAGAGAATTCAGTTTAATGGATAACACGTCTAGCTAGAAATAGCAAATTAAGCAACAAATCATGTTCATAAGAAAGCACTGGAAATCTTGAGAAAACTCTTGGCATGAGATAAGCAAATACGCTACTTATCTTTCAATACAATAAAAAAACAAACTTTAGGTGTCAGGAACTCATGAAAGGCTCAGTGGTCTGCACATTATTGTGTACATTCTAGCTCTAGTAAAACAAAGTATTAAGAGGGGAAAGAATGCTTGAATATTAAAGACAGCAGGAACATGCATAATGAATTTACAGAAAAAAATTTTTAAAATATCCAACACTTTTTTCTACAGCTTTTAAAAGAAGCAGCATAAAAGATAGCATACAGGTAATATGTTTAAATTTTAATAATCTTTGTGACAACACCAGAAGTTATTGGAGAAAAAAAAAACTGCAAACAAATGATTACTTGCTATGGTAAAGAATCAAACACTATGGAAAGGAAAAAACAAGCAAGAATTCTATGGTCAATAATAGCTACTGTTGTACTTTACAGATTAATGCTCTGGAAGGAGAGAGTAAACAGCCTGTTACTGAAAATCACTGATTATCTCACAGAAGAAAAGAGCCAATAGAAGGAGCATCAGCAAGGTTAAAAATTGGGATAGAAAAATAGTAGTCCGTCCCTTTGGGGATGTGTGTGGTTGTGTATGGTGACAAAAAACAAAGCAAAAACAAAACTAAACAAACAAAAGAAAAATCAACAGTCTCCCCAAAGCCCCCCAAAAAACAACCAAAAAACTGTTTCACCTTGGAAACAGTAAGCCAAGATACTCAGTGACACTGAGGAGTCAGGGATTGGGCTCATACAGTGGTGGAAAAATTAAGAAAATAAGATTCAAGCAGTTCCTCTCAGCATTTCACTGGCTTTGATTTTCCATTGCGTAAAGAGGAATCTTGAAATTCCAGTCTCCACTTAGAGTAGACAGAAGAAACAAATGATACTGGAAAATATAAGTTCTCTTGACCTAGGACTTGCTGACAGACCCGCTTGCTGTGCCCCCCTCTGTTTTTCATTCCATCATTATCTTCTCCAATGAATTCCAGTCTTTCAGGGACAAGAAGGTATTGCCAGAACTTCAAGACATGAAGGAAAGGAAAAAATAGAGTACCACAGAGATGATCATGCAGGGACCCAAAAATTTGTACATATAGTGGAGCTGTTTCATGCCTGGTAAATTCCTTTGAAATCAGATCACAAGGTATGATTTCAGTCTTGGGTTTGGGGAGATATAATACTAAGAGATTAAAGTAATTGAAGTGAGCATCACTTGGGGACCTGGCAATACCAAATTAAAAAAAAAATTCTGCTAAAGAGGGTTTGGATAAAGTAGGTCCAAGTGGTTTTGGAGTACTAGCACTGATACCAGTCTGAAGTTCCTTTTAGAGTACTGTGTTGACCAATGGGGTAAGACAGAAAACACAAGATGACTTTAACAGAAGTTTTGCTTTCTCTCAGTGCCACGTGCTTTCATTCTCTGTAAAAATGATACAACCGCTCTATATTGTCAAGAACAGAACTTTCCTTATGATAATAAGGGAAAAGGCTTTTTCCCTGAGCACTTTCCTTTCTCTGCCATATTGGAAAGGTGTCACACAGTATCTTCTATGGTGGATTCTGCTTACTTTCCTTTCCATTTTTACTTTTTGTTTTGCTTCTTGCTGACAGAGCTCATTGGTTAATTGAGATACTTTCCTGATGTGTTTTTTCCTGAAACAGTATAAGCATAAGGCTCAATTATAACATAATGAGTCTCAGTTTGAAAATATTGGAAGAAGAAATCTCAATTAACCATGGACAAGCACTGTCCTTCACCAGGGCTGATTACGATATAACTATGATTTACTGTATTTGGCAGTAGGATTTATACGCCAAGCTGCCATTAAAATCTTATGATGTGAGATCTCAGCAGTCAGCACATTAGTGTTACTACTGTTATAACTTCAATAAGCATAAAATGGAGACAAGGTCTTGAAGTTCAAGTGAAAGTTTTTTCCAAGGTATTTCAATCTTAAACTTTAAGGAAAGACAAAAAAAAAAGGGAAAAAAAAATGCAGACTAATCTTTTCTGAAACTTTTCCTTACCGCTGGATAAAGTCTGATTATCTTAGATAGATAACCTTTTGGCTTTGATCAGGTGTTATGGAGTACAGATTAAACTAAAAATTAATCTAGAAAGTACTTCTGAGTTTATATTCCTGGAGGTCCAAAATTCAATGTTAAAATTAATTTTCTACTCATTTATTTGAGGATTTTTCTACATTTCTAGAATGACAATCCCTTGGTTCTCACTGCAGTCTCTGGAAGACAGTCAGATTTACTGAGCAAGTAGAAGACCAGTCATTAAAGAGAAACATGAGAATGAGAAACGTATTTTTTAATGTGTTTTGTATATGCATGAAGTATGTGTGAGGGGAAGAGAAACCAAAACAGAAAAAGCAGAATAAGATCCCAGTTGTTCAGTTCTGTATGCGAAAATAAAATCAAAACAAAAAACCCCTACATTGACACTGTGAATGGACCTCAGAAATCAAATGCTCATGTATCTTCTTTCTGACCAAAAAAGAAAACATTTCTTGCTACCAGACACAAAGCCAGCTGACAAAGCTGAAAACATTTTGAAAGAGTAATGCTCAAAATCCAGTCACCTCACTGTGACTCAGACAGAACAGCAGCAGCACAAAATCAAAAGCTAATTGTGACATGTCTCCTTCACTTGGCCTGAAGGATTTTTGTGCCTGGAATAAATTTGTATTTGTTTAAAAACACCCACATAGCTTTTAAAAGTCCAGGCACTCCTCTGAAAGGAAGTAGCATGTATACATTTTCAATGCAAATTTTCAGCCCACTAGTCAACTTCAGCATGTAGTTGAAATATTTGAAATATTGAAATATTCAAGTACTTGCTGATATTTGTTTGTATTTAGTTCACAGCAAAGAATAGAAAGGCAGATAGAGAGAAAGAAAGATCTTTGAAAAGGTCATGAGATCTCAAACAAAAGCAATGCTAGGCTCTGCCATGAAAACTGTTGAGTTATTAAAAGATCACAAGTGATCTGTGAAGCTTCCAAGGAAATTCCAGGTTTTGGTAAATGTACGCCCAGTAACTGAACAGTGAAAATGAAGCTGTAGGATGCGAAGGAGGTTCAGAAATCAAAAAACTGTAGTTAAAATATAGTTCAAAATCAGACTGCACTGAATTATTGAATGAAAAATGTAACCTCATGGACATATTTAACACAAATTAAATGCAGGAACTGTGGCCCTGCATTTAAACAGTACAACTTCATCAATAGTCAATATCACCATCTTATAGTGCTTTATAAATTCAGTCCCAAGTTGTGAATGCCCTTTATATCATAATCAATAATCAGCATCAAGCTATTTAACTATAACACAGCTGGCACAACTAAAATATCAAGAGGCAGAGCAGGGTTGAGCACAGGCTGGTTCTTGGGTCTTCAAAAAGCTCAGTAAATCAGCTCTAATGAAGTTGAGACTTTGACTGACAAGGTAAACATTACAAATAATACTGCTTTTCAGTTAGATGTGAGTAACATTTCTTGGTAAGCCTTAAACACTACAAAATGTTTCATTGATTATGTTACTTGAGACTTTTTTTTTTCTGAAGAATTTTTGTTTTCTCATATTTTATAGATTCTCACAGTTATTCGCTGTCACAGTGCAAACAACCTTTCCTCCGATGATTATTTATAATTATTTTCTGTACTGCGTGGGCTACATTTTCAAGTCAAAAGAGTTCCTGCTCATTTTTAACACTGTTAGTTGCCAATCTTTTTTACTACTTTAATGCGTTCTCTACCCTGTCACCCTTTTGTACGTTAGATTTAACTTAAGAATCATGCATATTCTTAGCATTCTTATTTAAATATTAGTAATTTAAATTAGTTTCTGAAGAGTTGGTTTGCAAGATTTATGCCAAACGTTTTTCATTTGCTGTTTTCCAAAGGAGTCTAAAAGACTTCAAACAATTTGGTAGAACGTTGTCTGTCTTTGGCCTCCAGAACAAGAGGTGCTCTGAAAATTTCAGTTCATGCTTCTGCACTATAATGGACAAAGTAGAACCCTTTTCTCTAGCAGTGTCTGGTGCAGTAATTTCACTGTCACTAAGAGAGGAATCATCCAACTACAAATACATAGCCCAGAATTAAATGGGGCATAAAAACATATCCAGAAGAGCTCGTGATTTCTTCCTACACAGGAGATAATCAGGGCTGTAAGGGACCTCCAAAGATGCTTCAGTGAGAAATGAGTGGATGGGCACCTTTGGCAAAGAGTAAAGATTTCACACATTTAAAATATAAGATGAGCAAAGACACATTATCACCCAGGAGGCGCTCAGATGTGACCATAGGATTCATAGGCCTTAGCCATATAACTTCTTTGTCACATTGCATCATTTAGAAATTTACATGTTCTGTTTTGGGAGGTTTTTTGTTTGTTTGTGGGGTCTGGGTTTTTTTGCTTGGGTTTTATTTTTTTGGGGGAGGGGGGGCGGGGTAGATGATACTCTATTTTGGGGGTGGGAAACTCCTGATTATATATGTTGAAGAGTCCAAAAATAAGCAATGATTATGTCTGAGGAGACTGGAGCCCGCCCAGCCCTTTAAAAAATCATTTCTATAAAATAAAGAATTGCATAAAAGAACTTACTTCATGTGTATGATGTTTCTGTATTTCTATGCATTATTCTACGTCCTATGCCTCAGCATTACATGATGTGGTGTTTTTTTGCTATCTCATACGCCTTATAAAAAACAGATATAACACACAATTGTAACATGATTCTGTCTCTGGGCACAAGAGATATACAGGCTAGGCTGTGTTCCAGATCCATGTTTCTCACTGCATTATGGAAAATGCTACTTTTGCTTTTTTTAATTTAAAATCACCTGTGTACCAGCATGACATATACAACAGATACTAGTGGGGAAAAAAAAAAAAAAACAACCCAAAACCAACTTTTACTAAGTGATTAGCAAAAATGTAATACATATTCTTCCAGGCTGTTTTAGTTTGGAAATGTGCAGAACATTAAAAAAAAAAAAAAAAAAGACTGAAATAAAAACACTGTAGAATCACTGATTTCTGAAAACTGACTTCTCACACAGCTGTAACTTAGCACCTGTTAGACTGGTGCTCACAGGGAGTCTTGCCATTCATTATTAAATGCCTTTCTATTTCTACCATTGTGTTTTATTCTACGCGCCTGTCTTTAAACAGCGCTATATTTTGTGTCTTCACTGTCACAAAAAATAAAGGAAAACATTAAAGACTAAGTTTTTATTTTGTTTTTAGCTTTTCCCAGGCATAAATAATAGAATCAGGATATTCAGAAAGTTTTGTCTGGAATTTTCTGGTATTTTATGTTTGGGTAATTCCACATAATCCTTCATACCATATTTATTCACACAAAAACTTGACATATTATAATAAACTAGATTTTCAAAAACAGATCAGGGGAATCTTTGCATCCTTATTTTGAGAAACCTGTTCTTCATTTCTAATACAATAGATGATATACATAAATCGATGTGTTGGAAATGGTGTCCAGCCACTGGCCATGAGAGAGGTCAAATGGATGCTAAATGCCATAGTTATGCATCCATCCATGCATGTGTGAGAAGTACGTGAAATAGATTGGAGAACTAAACTAAACCAATCAAATTCAAGTGAGAAATAAGGAATACATTTTCAGTGCAAGAGGTTATTAGTCATTACAACAAACTAGCAGACTAGCAAAATGCTTTCTTAAACATTTTTCCATCAGGAAAACATTTTCATTAATCTTTTATTGTGGTGTCCAGTACAGAGGCAACAGGATTATACCTTATGGCCTGGTCAAGTCAGAAAGTAGAACTACAGTCCTTAATCTGTTTTACCAGCAAGGGTGGTTTGATAAATAGATTGTACCTTTCAAAGATTGCTGGTCAGCCAGTACAAAGATAGATTCATGGAATGAAAATAAAAAAACAGACAGAGCAGCGTGACTGCTCAGGGGTCCCCATGGGTATCAGCAGGACAGGGCATCACAGCCAGTACCACCACTCCAGCCAGGGAGCAGGGCAGGCTAGGGGGCAGCCAGAGGCAGCCCCAGCCCTGGGCGTCAGGCACCTCCTCAGCGACAGGACAGGCCGAGGCTAGTCCAGGATATTGGCCTGCTGGGGTCCTGATCAGGCCTGGTGAGAGGAATGGGGGTCAAACACAGCTCTGGGATCACTGGGCAGAGCTGTGGGGATGGGCTGAAACCAAGCCAGTATGTCAGTGTGTCAGTGGGGATCACAATCAGATGGTCCCATGCCTGGGCAGGGACGGGCTGCAACATGGCTGTAGCTCAGGGGGAACCAACAGTAGAGCCTCAGCTTAAAATTAGCTCCCCTGAGAAGGAAGAACAAGCCCTCACTGAGGCCTCTTCTGGCTCTTTCTTCACAGCAGCTCTTACCAGCTGCCCTTGAACCCAGCTGGCCAAATTCTTCACTCTGAGCCCAGTAGCCAAAGCCCCAGGCAGAGGAGCCATGCCCAGGACCCTGACAGGATATATACTGTGGAATGCAATGCCGTCCACCTACTGCAACCAGACTAGTGACAAGTGTCTTCCATTTTCGCAAGGCTTTGCTAAACAAGTACTAAACGTTTCTTTTAATGCCCGAGGCATGGCCCACACCTGGTCATGCTGTGACCTGGATTAGAGTGACCTAACAGAAAAAGCTGAGGAAAACAGATGCCAAAATCAGGACACATAATTATCTTCTTACCAAGTTAGCTATAGCAGCATGGGGTGATACTACATGAATCCTTTGAATGACTGCATTTGCCATCTGCTATTCACTTGCAAAACGTGTTTCTGCTTAGCCCTCCTCAATGCACACAAGCACTATTCAGGTACCTTCAACCATAAACAGGAATTGTGTGAGCCATTCCTCTATAAGAGCAGCTCTATTTGGTAATATGTCACCAGCATGTGATTGTAATGAGCAGTTAATGTTAACATTGGTAAAAAAGATTTGTTCTGACTCTAGTTTCCCAGTGTACACAAATCTCTGGAGTTTTGTTGTCAACAAGAGGTCCTTGTTTGTACATTTAAGCTGGTGAGAGAAATTACATTCGTCAATGGTCATCGTTTTAGCCATTCTTTAGAATGTTATTTACGGTACTTTTCAAATAGGTATTAGTCTGCTTAAGGTTTCTGTGCGGTCAGCCTTTATGAACAAAGAAACCTAAAATTTGCAGACTCTGCGGTGATCTGAAGACTGAATACAGCAAAAGAAGTTTCTCTGTTCCCTTGACAAGACATATACTTGGATGGGATTGGTTTACTGAGGCACAGATCAGTGTTCTGACTTTTCAGAATGTATTAAAAAGGAATCAAACCTCAGGGCAATTATAAGCATGCAACAGTGGTTCCCTGCTGCCTTTCAAAGTATAATTTCCCAGTCAAGAAAAAAAAAAAAACAGAAATAACCTACATAGAAAATATTTTTAGTACTTTTTAAGATGCTTTGTATTATACAGAATAATGTGGATAACTTTTAAAATAAAAATTATTTTATAGTAAGTCTGCTAGCGTTCCTCTTACACACTACCCAACATTCTTCTGATGCATATCGTAATGTAGGATTTCAATATAAAGTTTATATTTGAAAACATATGAAACATGCTTCTTATGTTTTTTCCCCAAGGCTGATTTCTTAATCTATTATTCCTCTTCCTAGAAATGTTGCTTGCATATTCAGATGTTAAAAATAACTTCATAGCAACTGACTTCTCTTCACATCCTCTGCAAGACCACTCTGGAAACCATTACTGTCAGCTATTCCAGCCCTCTTGTCAACAACTGACTGCTTTCAGTTGCTCATGAAACCATCTAGAGCAGTTCAGTTATTAAAGTCTGCATATAATAATGTTAATACCTTGGATTTTTATAAATAGAAATAGAAAGCTACCAGATAGAAGCAAAATAATATTTTGAAGATAGGAACACATTTGATGTAGAAGAAAAAAAAGCAAGCTCTAAAATGCTAACTTGAAAAATATGTTTTCCAGAGTAGAAGGATACCGTAAGTGATCATTGAATTTTGAAACATAAGAAATAAATTTTTGGCACTACATGAAGCAAAATTTTCCTGATGGTTTTCTAGTCAAACAGTAAAAATCTATAAGCCTCCAAATGTTTTGTAATAAAGGTATTCTGTGAACGTAAATACATTGGCACTAGTTTTCTTTGCAGTTAATAACAACAGTAGCAACAAGAGTAAATATATCTCAGTATATGAGTGGAGATAATTTTGTATTAAAAGAAGTTATTTGTTTCTTTAATAGAAGATGACATTTGAGATATGACTTTAGTAATTTCTCACTTTGGTTTAGAATCCTCACTTTATGAAATTCAAATATACAAAGCTCTCTTTAAAATGAATTGCCTTCATACCTCTACCCTGTGGCAGCATTCTTCACTTCATCTGATTTACTGCTAGATTTTAATAGGAGAGTCCAGATGTAAATGAAGAATTTAATAGCATTAAATGCTATAGTTAAATAAATAAAGTAAATATACTATTAATTACAACCAAATCAAATTAACAATATTGTTCTCAACCATTGATGACATGTCATTTTGACAACATTTTTTTTGGCTTTACATATTCATGTTACTAAACCAAAGAGTCATCTTCTATCACATAGGCTGTGAATCACCTTGAGTCAAGTTCTTGTTTTACTTGTTTTTCTGAGGACTGCACTGGGAATACTGGGAGAAATAAGATTTGCATGTGTACTGTACTGGCTACAAACTAAATTTACCTTCAAAACTAGATGCCCAGTTATACAGGAAATGTGGGTCCATGACAAGGAATGATGATTCTTCAAATTCTGGTAGTTTGGCTGGGTCAAAATTCAGTAACTACCTTTTAAGATTCTAGGAATGAATTGTAAACTCCTTCTGGCCCTACCATTGCAAAATGGTTGTACTACTTAGACATTTTTTCATATTAAAAAAATCCAACACAACATTTCTTTTGCCTGCTATTTATATTTTAAGATGATGTAGATATGCATAACTTTTTATTTTTTCACCTCCATCCTTAAATACGTAGAATTCCCTAGGAATCAGGGAAAGCTAAGTTTTAAGTCTATGGAATAACTCTGCACATAATCAGCAAAAAGTGAGTTCTGTGACTTTGATTAGGCAGTATACTATGCAGTTTTCAAAGGAAGATGAAGTGTGATTCAGAAAAATCTTCCCACTTTGCACCTCTTCGCTTTAAATAGTAGCTGCTGGAAATTTCTACTTGCATAATAGAATGGAAAATTTATTCTTCCTCCTAATTCTTAGATACTGAAGTTATCACTTAACAGAGTTTTTCCTGACTGACTAGTTCAATGACTAAAGGAGGACAGGCTTTGTTATAAGAAAATATACCTTTACAATTAAACGCATGATTCTGAGTATTTTTATATCAGCTTGGTTTCTTGTAGAGTTATTATCTGAATCTGACCTAGACTCAGGTCCATTTTGAATATACCTGAAAGTCATATACAGTTTAAAATGAAACTAATAGATGATCTAATAATGCCTGTGGTTAATCTGTTATGGATAAACTGGCAGAGTTGCATAGATATTATACAAACAGCAAAAGAAAATGTGCTTAGAATAGGAAGTGATCAGCCCACAGTAATGGTGAATTACCAAAATGGGATCTGAAAATCATTCTACATTGAGCTAATTGACTATATTTTTTTCCCAGAGAGAGATAATTAACCAAAGCATAATTATAATAATGCTTTAGGATGAAGCATCATATCAGCCTGACTTAAAATGAACATGTGGTTGAAGGGCAGGTATATATTAATAATTCCATTTGGTAAACTGGAATTAATAAATCAAGTTTCTCAGTCAGGAGAGAATTTTGTGCAAGAAGCCAAATCCAGCGACTGATCTACTGGCCTCTATGAGTTGTGGCAATTGGGTCAATTTCTAGAAGATACAAGGAGTCTATAATTAGAATCAGTTACTTCACTATTTTGCCTTGCTGTTGTACTAAGCTTTTCAACATGCTATTGGGTCTGTTCCTAACTGAACATTTTGGAGTATTTTCCTACAAACAACTCATTTATGTGGATGCAATCCTTTTACTATGAAAACCCAAGTTACCATGTCTATTTAGAGTCCATAACAAAGGTGGGAAACTTTCTGTACATTATTTGACCAAACTATAGTAAGACATAACTAAAGTATCAAACTTGTTCTGGATAAGGGGCGGCACAGCTTATATGCGGAGATAATAATATATTATTAGTCTACTTAAAGTGTTAACAACCTAATCAAAATAAAAAAGTTAATAATACTAAAAATGCAGGTGATTACCAGTTACAACACTCTTACTTCAAATGGATTCAGGAAAAAAACTCTTCAATAACACAGTTAAAACTGTAAAAATATTTTTAAAAACCCAAACAAACAACCACAAACAAACAAAAACCTTAATGGTTTAGTCCCTTTTATTCTGGTGTTACTTTCATCTATCCAATGTCCTTCTGAATCCTTATGTCAACAGTACATTTTAAGCAGAAAGATGAGGGGTTAAAACCAGATTATAATAGCTCAGGGCAAATGACAAATCCAGAGAGTTCATGCAACCCAGTATGGGCAGGTCAGTACAATGCCTGGGACCTTTTCTTAGGGGTGGGACAAAAATCACATTTAGTTGGCTACGCTGGGAAAGATCTGTGGAGTCTAATCTTCCCAACATAACAAACTAAACTGATGATAAAGAAATATTTCAGGTGAGATTGGAAGAAGGATCGGGGAAGTGTAAGAGTCTGCGGGTAAGGATATGGAATAGTAGCAATTGTCTCACAATTTAGTTAAAATTTAAATATAACTTAACTAGCCTGGATGGAGGACTTAGTTGAACCTTTTACACAATCTTATTCAGGAGTGGCCAACTGTACATCCTTACTCCAAACCCCAACATGTGTCAAGTAAATGTGTATGTGTGCATATGTGTATTCTGGTTCCTGATACGGCAATTTCCATTCATATCGCTGTTTGCCAGTTGCAAACCTAAGTTGAAATGTCTGACTGCACTCTTGAGCTGCATGTATTTTGACATCACAACTGTTCTTAATGGGTTTCCTGTGTGCCCAGTGGAATACATTCTGCCTTACTGGCAGCTACATGCATATGTAAAATCCACCTTTTTGCCTCTGTTCTATTCAGGTAATTTTTTTTGGCTCATGCAAATCAACTGTTGTCCAGAAGAGATGCACTTGAAATAACGAGGCAATGAAGTCTCAGAGCAGGGAGCTTCTGCAGAATGGGGTGGGAAGGTTTTGAACTAATTTGCACACTAACCATCTAAATGCACATTGTCTTGGCAGATATCTTGCACTGAAATGAAGAAAAAAAAAAAAAAAAAAAAATCTGTTACAGGCACAATGCCAGTGGCAAGACGGACAGGAGTGTAGACAGACAAAAGATGAACTATGAGTGTGCTATAGGTTTACTAAAGGTAGGAGAATCTTGCCAGACCTTCACTGTTCACCCTGAGGATACTGTCTTTAGGAAGGACAATACATTATCTCTAATCAAGCTCCTGAATACACCGTATTTGCTACCTCCAAATAAAAAATTGCCACCAGTGTTACATACAGTATTTCTGACTGTCAACATGTGTTTACCTCTGAGTCATGGCTGTATGTTGTGGTGTAAAGTTGTCATCCAGAGGAGGGCCATGAAAATGATCAGAGGGCTGGAACACTTCTCCTACAAAAAAAAGGCTGAGAGAGTTCGAATTGTTCAGCCTGGAGAAGAGAAAGCTCCAGGGAGATCTTATAGCAGCCTTCCAGTACCTGAAGGGGGCCTAGCAGAAAGCTGGAGAGGGACTTTTACAAGGGCACGTCGTTATGAGACAAGGGTTAATGGCTTTAAACTGGAAGAGGTAGATTTAGTCTAGATATAAGGAAGAAATTCTTCACTATAAGGGTGGTGAGGCACTGGAAGAGGTTGCCCAGAAAAGTTGTGGATGCCCCATCCCTGGAAGTGTTCAAGGCCAGCTTGGATGAGGCTTTGAGCAACCTGATCTAGTGGATGGTGTCCCTGCGCATGGCAGGGGTTTGGAACTATGTGATCTTTAAGCTCCCTTCCAACCCAAACCATTCTGATTCTATGATTCTGTGATTCTTATGCCTCATGACTCAAGTATTCATTTGGTTGCCTGACCACATTTTGGTTACCTTTCTGACAAACACTCTCTATTGAGAAAGTTGATGGGGAAGGATTGTATTCAGTGGTTTTTATCAAATCCTTGGAAAGGGGTGCCGCATTCAGTCAAGCCATGTTCTGTGGATATTTAGCTTAGATGAAATTAACATAGGCTGCCTTCAGATATAGTCAATGGAAAGGTTCAGCCAAAGGGTAATTCAGAACAGAGTCTAACTTAGGTGTCTCTAAAGCCTGCCTCCCTCTGCCAACTGTAAAAGGAACATAAAGACCTGACAATTTCTTATGCAGGTAACAACATTGCAGTAGAACTACTCCTAATTTACACCACTTTAAGAGAAATAGATTTATTCACAAGGTTTTCTTAAATAACTGGTATTTCTCAAGATGTATAATTCCTGACACAAAGAAGCAGGACTCGTCTGGAAAAGAAAACCATGACAAGCTGCTGCCAGACAGTACAAAAATGAGATATATATATAGTTACAGAGTTCACTGAGGAGTAACAACTCCCTCTCAGATATGTTACAGTGAGGATAACAAAAGCTGAGAAGCTTTTTATATCTGTGATTGATTGCCTTATTCACATTGAGGACTTAAACACTAAGAAAATGACAAAAGTCAGCTAATGACAATGCCTGTCCCAAAACGACTTATTGTCTAAGCATAGTTAATGCAAGAGAGTTAAGTATTTTGAAGGAACAACGTAAAAATCAGTATAAGGAGAGGAAGATCATGTGGAAAATGGCATACCCACAGCCTAGCTTTGGAAGAACAGAACAGTTTCCCTGGGATTTGCCATGGGATTTAAAAAAAGACAATGAAAGCTGGTGAAGACAAAGTGAAGGAAAAGGCATCTCTTTGACTAAGAAACAAATTGGTTGTATTCAATTCGTCTTACTCATCTGTTTCAGTGTGTTCAAGGGTCTCTGTTTAGTGAGTTGCTGTGCTCCATTTTATTATTTTTGCATTATATTAAACATGGTGCTAAGTAGATGACTGGAAACTTTTTATTGTGCTTATTTTTATCAAAAGTGTGTGTGTGCATATAGGTATGTTTGTGTGTGGTGTGTAAGGGATGGGGTGGGGGGGGAATTTCCATGTCAGGAGCTAAAGATTATGTCACAAGGGCTTCAGCATTTAGGATTGTAGAGACACAAGGCAAGATACTAAGTTTCTAATATACTAAATTTCATTTTTCACAATATGCATTTGATCAAAATTAGATCAAATTCATTAAAAAACAGTTCTGTGAACAAGAAGCTTCCCAGTAGCTGCTTAGTAAAATTGACCTTCTTGTCAATGTTGTTGCTGCTAAAAGCGTTAGTGGATCTGATGAGAATGTTGTTTTCATTTAGCTTTATAGCAGGTCCCCAATTTAGGGCTGATTCTGTGAATTTAAAGGAAGCCACAGAGTTTTATCTGCAGTGAGAGGCTTAGTAATTTTGGCAGTGATGGCTCCACATGGGTTTTCCTCAGGGATTTAGGGATAAGCCAAACTCCAAATATAACATGAATCCTCAGAGCTTTCATGATGCCATGCTTTCCTTGATGCCAAACATCAAGGGAAACAGCTTAGGTTACAGACACTAGGTTCTCCAGGCTTAAAAGTAGCCAATGATGTAGAAGGTTAAGAAAGTTCTTGCAAACATTTTGGAATCTGAAAAAAAGAATGGTTTGGGCTGAGTAAGAATGAGGGGATGATAGCCTATATACATAAAAAATACTTTTGACAAGATAACAGAGCACATTATTGCATATAAGAACATTCTGACTTCAGATAGACTGTTCTTTGGCTAAAGATCCAAAGTAACTAAAATCCTTGATGGTAAAGCAGATCTGTTGAACTCCATTGGATATATTTTTTCTTACAGACCTGGTCTAAGGATCACCTTGTAATACACTTCAGGATTTGAAAAAAGTTTCTAGGTCTTGTTGTAGGACAGATCCAAAAAGTGACCTAATGAAATTAATTGATGCTACATGTACTTAGGTTTCAAAGCATTTATTTTTTCATCCAAATGTCTGAGATTTAGATCTGATGTGTTCTCTAAGAAGCTTAACCAGAAAGAACAGAAAGTGAAATTTTCACTTGCTCCAGAAGTAAAATACCCACTGATGGTTTTCTTATTTAACCTAAAAGTTTTCTAAGCACTTAAAAGTAAGCATGTTTGCCGAAATGCCTAAAAATATAGATATATAGTTCTTGATATGCTTCATTATGACCTGAACTAAGTTTTAGATATGTCTACTCTTTTTTTTTTCTTATTTCTGAGATGTGTCTAATTCACTAGGCATATTCAAAGCACACCTGAAAAGAGTTAGACCTCTTTCAATTTGTCTCCAAATGTGTATTTCATGCAATTACTGACTAATAAAGATGTTGAAATAACCCTGCAACCAGTGACCACCAAAAGCTCCTTCACTTTCTTCTTCAGTGGCACACACCTTACTTGTAAGGTACCTGCTTGCAGAAGATGTGTAAGGACTAAGGGGGGTAGCACCATACATGAAGTCTCGAGTCAAGTGTCTTAACTGTACAAAGTGGTGGAGGTTGTACTTTCCCTTCCTGTGTACAGCTCTTGGCTGCCAAGCATAGCTCCACTTGTCATGCACAATTTCTCAACCAGTTTTCATGGATTCTTTAGATCTTTCACTGCCTGAATAGAAAATTTGAGCATTAAGTTCATAATGCTCTAAACTTCGTACTGGAGTCAGGAGCTTAATTTTTTTTTAAGTATTCCAATATTTTTAGTCAGAGGTACCTCTGTAAATAGTGAGATCTATCCCCACAAGAACTTGATAACACTTGGTAAAATCTTCTGAGTTTTAGTCCCCTTTTGCAAAAAGCATGAAGGTAACACATACTAACAAGACACGTAACACATAACACAGGAAGTACAGAGTGGAAGAGATTTGGAAGCACGCTACTCCTGCACATTAGCTCTCAGTGGAGATTTCCATGGCTATACCCGGTGTCACAAAGATGGGCATGTGACAGCTCAGGATGAGTACTCATTCTGTTCATGAGGTGAGTGATGAGAGTTATTGTATAACTGTGTCCTTCAACCCTCCCTTTTACAATGAAGCTGAATCAAGTAGAATATCTTTTAAAAAAAAAAAAAAAAAAAAAAACCACAACGAGGTTAGTAAATGCATTACAGAGTTTTTGTATGTTCATGTGCCTGTTCAACAGCCCTTCCTGAGGATTTTTCTGGTATCCATCCCCAAGTTCAGACAGAAACATGGGGCAACTCAGGCTGTGTGGGATGTGACGTATAGATGAAGGTTACAAGGTCATTTACAACATAGTGGCCTTTATTTCTCTTTCTAACAAATAATAACTAAATATTGGCCTTGTTAGCATTATCTTGATAATGGATAACCTATACTATTCTTGTTTTGTACCATATTGCTCTCATAAACTGCTGGTGTGTTATACATAAAATCATTGAATCATAGGATTGCTGAGGTTGGAAGGCACCTCTGGAGGTCATCTGGTCCAAACCCCGGGCCACCTAGAGCTAGGTGCTCAGAAACATGTCCAGACAGCTTTTGGGTCTCTCCAAGGAGGGAGACTCCACAGCCTCCCTGGGCAACCTGTGCCAGTGCTCAGTCACCCTCACAGTAATAAAGTGTTTCCTCATGTTTAGATGGAATCTCCTGTGTTTCAGTTTGTGCCCATTGCCTGTTGTCCTGACACCACAAAGGAACCTGACTCTGTCTTCTTTGCACCCTTCTCTCAGGTGTTTATATACATTCATAAGATCCCCCCTGAGTCATCTCTTCTTCAGGCTGAACAGTCCCAACTCTCTCAGCCCTACCTCCTATGAAAGACGTTCCAGTCCCTTAATCATCTCCATGGCCCTTCATTGGACTCTCTGCAGTACGTTCACGTCTCTTTTGTACTGTAGAGCCCAGAACTGGGCATAATACTTCAAATGTGGCCTCACCAGTGCTGAGTAGAGAGCAAAGATGTCCTCACTCAACCTGCTGGCAACACTTCTCCTAATGCAGCCCAGGATACCTGCACACATGCACATACACATACACAGACAAACACACACGTTCACATACGTTTAAATCTTCTCTCTAAGCACATTTCTCTTTTTATTGTTGCAAGTATAGTCATCCTTTTTTAATGTATTAGAAAGAAATGCAAAAGAGATCAATCGGTTTTTTGCCTATATAAGACATTTTTCTACTTTATTCTTCTGTAGAAGTCATGTGCTATTGCAATATCAAATATAAATATTATACTGTGTTCTTTTCATGTTCCCAAATCCTGCTTCCTGTTAGTACTGTGCAAGTACTTCTCTTCTGAGATTGTAGTGGGAGAAGAGCATTGAAACCTTCTCCTTGTACATTAAATGACTTGGTCTGATCAAAGAGGGAAGAAGGTGTTACCATGATTCTTCTTTGACTAAAGAAAATAAACCATTTGATTTTGAATGGAGAATATTCTGAACTTTTGCTATAGAAAATTAGCTTTCTTTCCACTTGTTCTCTCTTTAGCAATTTGATTTTACAGTGTAAGTAAGTACCTAATGTACTGAATAACTTGAATAATTATATTTTTTATCAGAATGTTTCAGCTAAATACATGTGATGACCATCTGGAATTAGAAAGAGTATCTATCAAGCTTCAAATTTACTCTCTGGCTAGTGTGATTTTATATCATCACACTGTGGTTCATAGGTTTTGCTGGGGCCACAGATGGCAAAGAGGCTTTTTTTCAGTGTGTACTCTACATATGTACTTTGAACAAGTACTTATATAGGCTTAAGACAGCAGAAAACCTTGACACATTAGTGTATATTAGCTAGCAAGGGTTATTGCAGATAAGAACTTTTGGGGAGGAATGGATTACCTAGAGAACAGTAGTAATAATTCAGGCTGATTCAAAAGAGAAAAGGTTGTTATTGTCAGGGTTGTTTTGTTTTGTTTTGTTTTGTTTTGTTTTGTTTTGTTTTTTTTATTTTGCCTCCTCTTACCTCTTTTTGAAAGTTTTCTAAAATTTCAAATCTCATAGAATCTTCTAGCAGATCTCCATTGTAAATACCACAGAAAACTGCAGTATGTGACACAAAACTTCCTTTTTGTGTCACATGAAAATTCACTGCCTTAAACTACACATTGTCTTTATTCATATAATAATAATTAATTTAAGAAAGCAAACAAACAAAAAAGAACTCCATAACTGAGAAAATATCATTACCCTTTTTGCCCTGTAGGTGAAAGATGCTAAATGACACACAATGAAGGAATCCAAACAGAATCTAGCAGATCCCAGTTGAATTCAAATTTAATTTACAGTGACACACAAGTGGAGGGGAGGAAGAGAAGAAAAATTATTTTCACCTAATTAGCCCACCTAAAAGTAAGGTGTCAAAATGAATCCCTTTCAAACTAGTTTCAAGCTTTTATGGAGGCATTTAAAGTACATCAACAGACATAATGAATTAAAAAGCCAGAACCAGAGACAAAGAATATACTGCTGTCTTTATTGGCTTGCTTATAAATAATAGAATGTAGGTATAACAACACAAGTCTTCACAGGTTCCATCATGTACCATTTCATTTAAACTTGCTATACTTCAGTAATCCCTCTATAGTCTGCAGTTCCCCCTTCATTTATCAAATATGGCATACATCCAGCACTCTAACTAAAGAATTTAGGTAAACGGCTCTATTTAAAGTGACTCTTCTTTGTCAAGACGTTAAATTAGGTGTGCAGAATAAAACATGTTTGGCAAATGACAAACTGTATTTGGAAATTGTTAAACTTTTTATTAATGACATTACTGTGGATAATCAATAAACCCATTATATTATAGAACCCTATAAATTTTATCGGCTAACTGTGTGCCTGAGTGATTCAGAGAAAGTAAGGAGAAAAATAAAATTAAACCACCTTCGTGCACCTCTTTTTTTCTGGGATCATGCAGTAAATTACTTAAACTATAGTGAAATTTTAAACAGTTTCTGGATTATTCTAACAGTTGCTTTTCATGAAAGAGTGCATTAGGATGATTCCTGAAGCCATATTGTGAAGATCTTGTTCTACCTCCATCTGCAGAGTTTGAATGTGGAACAGGATGTGACTGTGCCTTGGATCCTGTTTTTCCCTGAAAATTCATTACCAAAGACTACTCTCAACAGATCTTTTTTTTGGTTTGTTTTCTGTTACTTTTTATAAGAAATCTTCATTTTCAAAGAATATGAAAGGATCTTGTTGAAAATAGAAATATGTATTTTTGGCAAAATTTATTGTGTACAGAGGCAATGATAAAACTCTTACTGTACAAACCTTCACAATCATGATATGGATAGAAATGTTCTTTGACATATCTGTCAATGGAATTTGAGTTGGTCATCTTCAGAGACAGCTCCATACATTCCATGTTTAAGACTGCTACTCTAGTTCATTGGCATTTAAGCAGAATGGTGCAGGGCTCTTCTACTCTTCTCCGCTTAAATCTGAAATAAGGACATACTTCATACATTGATGTTCAGTTCACATTGAGAAAAGGTCTACTTTTATTTGTCCTGTCACATGTTCCAGTAAATAATTAGTGGAAACCAAAGTACTACTCTTGCTTTTCTTTGAGTTTTATGATTAAAAGTAAAGCTTCCACAACCTCAAAAATAACTGGTTTGTTTTGTGTTTTTTTTTTTTTAAGTTTCTCCCCCTACCCCCCAAATGAAGCTGAACTGGAGATAGATTTTGCTAACACCCATGCTGACAACTGTAACAGAAGAAAATAGATTAAGCAATGCTCCATTTATATTTGCATGTGTTATTGAATATTCCATGTGTGATTGATAATAGTGGTAGATGAAAAAGACAGTGCAACAAATTCTTAGATAACTGGAGAGCATGGGCAGTATGTGATAACTGCAAGTCTAGTGGTCTGAAAATTTTTAATGAAATGCCATTCTTGTCTTGTTTTTCTTGCAAATATTGCAAGGAAATGTTGTGAAAGATTTACACTATATTTTTTTTTTATCTATGAGTTCTGTCCATTTCATTAATCATGGTATCACATCTTGCAATAATAACTAACTTCCTCTGTTACATAGTATATTAGAAATGAACAAAAAACCAGAATCTTATTCTGAGCCATGCTCAGTAATTTCAGCCAAGACACAAACTTCATAGTTATTTATGTTATAAAATCTTTTCAATAATTTAATGTAACCAAAAATTTAAAATACCTCCAAACACATTACACCAGCATTAGATATTTCTAAGTTACTTAAGCTATGTACTTAACAAGGATGAACAACTTACTTACAACATCCTAGATATCCATATATTTATAAAGGGTGTTGTAATTTATACAGTATACTGTATATAACAGTATCTTATCCCTTTGTTAAAATAAATCCCTAAAAAGATTAGTTTCATAATATGACTATTGAGTGGGCTCGTTTGCGCCTTTTTTTTTTTGTCAGTAAAACAGACCTTAAACAAATAAAAAAGAAATAATTGTATTAGTATTTTCTTTGGTGATACAGCAGTCCCACTGGGAATTTCTATGATGAGCTCAGTGCTTATACAGCTGTCTTTCACACGGCATGACTTATTTTTTAGTCCCTGAGTGAAAATGCCTGAGTGGCAGACTTGAAGACTTATTTATTCATTTATTTATTTATTTATTTATTTGAATCCATGAAGCAAAACAGCAAGGGAAAATGCAGTGCAAGATCATTATTGTAAATATGTTTCAAACCCAGGCAGCACCTCTCTGCTACTGGGATAAAAGAGTCTTCCTAGCTGCATGATATCAAGTCATTTAATGCTTTCTATAGGTTGCCAGTAAAAGAGGAAAAGGGTGATTGTGTTGATGGTTTTATTTTTGAATCTGGTGTATAACTCTCCCCTGGGAACTGAATTATGATGAATCCGTTCACTTTGTGTAGGTCAGGAGATAGCCATCAATATTAGCTTCAGGGTTTTAGTTGGAAGGAAAATACTGGCAATTTTTAGAAGTCCAACCCCACTCACAAAACAAGTATGTCCAATTTGAGACAGAGAGCATCTATGCTCTGCTAGTCTCCTGTGGAATTTCTGGTTTGGTGTAGCAGATGTGAATTCTGGCAAGCGGGATGACCAATTCCTTCTCTTGCTACACTAGTCAGATTTGATGCTGTTTTTTGTAACTCTGTGTTTCATTTCTTACTTCTTTTTATTTTCTTAGAGGCAACCTTGAGTTTATTCACTGTCATTTTATATTATTTTGTTGTCTTCATTTTCTTTTAGCTTAAATAAATCCCTCTTCTTTTTATTTGCACCCCTAGTTTAATTATAGAAAAAAAACTATATTCCTTTCTAACTTTAGCTTTCACAGAAAAAATATGTCCCAGACTTCTTTTTTCTTCTAAGAAAACTGTTCTTTATCTTGCTATTTTTAACAGGTGTTTCCTACATTTATTCCAGCTCAAATGCATGTTTCTTCAATATTGGTTAAACCACAGTCCATACTACACAGGTGTGTAGTCATCAATGCTTTGTACATTGACAGTAATATCATCTTATGTCTAGATTGTGTTTGCTGTGTCCTAACTTTACATTTGTTTATTTTCATATCTTCCACAGATTGGTAGTTTACAACCACCTTATTATCAGCTAATATATCCTGATCTTATTTCTCTTCTGCTTCTATTCAATGAGTCCCCAGTTTCTTATTGGCATCAAGTAAATGACTAGGCATTGTTCCACTGCATTTAATCTCATTCTTCCTTTTCCATCCCTAAAGATTATCCATCCCTTCATGAAAAATATTCCAGTTCTCTCATGTCTTGCTCATGCCTTCTAGTTTCATGTTTTAAATTAAGTGCATTATCATACTTCTTGCATCAAGAAGGCTAACAAAAATTTTAATATTAATATGATCAGTCCCAAGACATACTCATTAGGTGTTCACCACATTGTTAATTCTCCAGTGTGATAATACCATACCTAAATCAACAGATTTATTATGATCTTCTGCTAAGAGTCTCGGTAGTTTTGTAATACATTTATTTTAGTGTTATGGGAAGGAGATTAAGCTACACTCTCTGAACTACAGTCAAATGTAGTACTCTTCCATAAATATACTTCGATTTCCATTAGCCATTCTGCTTTTGCCCTGTGTTCAAAATTATCCTCTTTGTTGATATCCAAAATAAAAAAAAAAATATGTAGTTTTTAAAAAATACCTAGATTATCTGCAATCTCAGTGCTGTCTCTACAGCATAATGGCATACCTCTCTCATTACTTTTAAGTTTTGAAAAATCTTATTTCTCTTACTTTAATTAATCTTTGTAAGATATATTTTGAGAGAGTTTATGAATCTCTTAAATCATAGTCTCATTTCCTACATGGTTTAATAAAATGTGAAATTGTTCGTTTTGACAAGTAAAGAAACTGGCCCAGACTTACACCTCATGTTTTTTGTCAAGCTCAAGCTGACACTGTTATGTCTGTTTCCTTGGTTCTTCTTTGTTGTATACATATCGAAGGACTCTTGTATGCCTTCTGTGGACATGAATATGAAAAAGACTTCCTTTTCATTTAAGCCGTAGAACACAGAAATATTATGTCCTATGTGTGATTCTCTGATATTTGAAGTGGAAGATGTTAAATTCTATTATGAACACATTACTTCACTCCATTCAAGGAAGAAAAAAATAATATTTAAAGACTTTAACAGATCACAAATAGCTTTTGTACTCATCCTAACATAAGAACAACAGGAATACAGTGATCAATATCCATTTAAGC
This sequence comes from Platalea leucorodia, assembly GCF_965183815.1. Taxonomy (NCBI): domain Eukaryota; kingdom Metazoa; phylum Chordata; class Aves; order Pelecaniformes; family Threskiornithidae; genus Platalea; species Platalea leucorodia. Next base: position 18,534,078 of record NC_138823.1, read on the forward strand.
ACAACTCTTAATCTCCATCAGTTAGACCATCTCTGAGTATGTATCTCAAAAATAAGTCTAAACCCATAAGAAATAAGTAAAATGAAATACCTCTTTTTGAGAAAAAAAACAAACAAGCAAACAAACAAAACCCCAACCCCTAACATTTCATTATTTATGCAAAGAATAAAAATGTATTCATACATATGTTGTTATTACACAGATGTCATGGTAATACATGTAACGATCAGATCATGCTATTTTTTCCACTCTGTATTCTAATATTTCATTTTAAGGTTATCTGGGTCAGAAAACTGCCAGCGAAGTACTTGTTATTGTCTCCACGTGTGATTGATGGCTCATTTTAAATATGCTAGCAGCATGATTCTATTTCAGCAGTGGCATAAGATATATCAGAATATTTTAATATTATACACTGTGGTATTTTTGCTGCTTTGAAAAAAAGCTGATGTTCATTTGATTTTTAATACAGAGCAGTGCAGAATAAGGATTTCTAAATTATGCCATGTCATTGGTATCTTTAACTTACCTAAAATATTAGTAAATAGCAATTCATGTAAACAAAAAACTGAACCCCATAGATCAAGTATTTGATTTAAACTCGAAATGAGACAAATCTCTTCCTGCAGATTAAATAAATACAGATGATTGATCACAATTAAATTACTCAGGAAAAAGAGAACACCCAGGAATATTTATTTCATCTTGTTTATTTTCAGCTAGGAATTCCAAGGAAGGGATTTCATCCAGTTCCTTTAGTTCTTCAGCAAGGTAATCACAGAAACGCAGAACCTTAAGCCTGGTTGTCTACTGAAGCCTTTTTAAGCAGATTTCATGTTTCAAGAGGTGATAAAAACGCTTTCATAAAGATTTAGACTTCCTTGTCCCCTTTCACTGGCTTCACTAGGAGACTGAACTTTTTTTTGCTTGTAATTCCCTCCTTTCTGCTTCACTACATATTTCGCTACAAAAAAAGTAACGTCAATTCGTACGGACAAGTTTTCTTCAGTACACAGCTGTAACGTGTTCAAAGTTCAAAGACATCAAAGACATGAGTCCTAAATCAGAAAAAGAATGATGTTTGTGGTGGGGCTTTATTCCTCATGAGTCTTGGGTCACTTGTGTCTATTTTTGTGCTTTCTTAATGCAGTGTGTTTATGTTGTCTCTCTTTTCTTTGCTTCCTAAATACTGTATTTTTCTGTTCTGTTTCTTACCAATGAAACTGGGTTTCCCTGATTCACAAAATTGCACTGCTGCAGTGTCAAGAAATTGACCACAGTCATACGTGGGACCATCTAAGATTTGCGGTATCATCTCATTTCTCTGTTCATCCATGCCACATTTTTCTTCTAGTGTCACAGATAGTTCATTCCACAGCGAACAACTGCTGTTTCTATAAACTAAACCAAACTGAAAACAATTAAGGCAGAAGCTTCCTGACTGCTACACTGTATTGGGTTTGTGTGGCAAGGTTTTGGCAGCAGGGAAGCTACAGGGGTGGCTTTTGTGGGAAGCTGCTAGAAGCTTCACCTACTTCCAATAGAGCCAATGACAGCCAGATCCAAGATGGACCCACTGCTGGCCAAGGCCAAGCCAATCAACAATGGTGGTAGAGCCTCTGGGATAACGTAGTTAAGAAGGGGAAAAAAACCCTGCACAACTGCAGTCAGAGAGAGAGGAGTGAGAATATGTGAGAGAAACAACTCGGCAGACACCCAGGTCAGTGAAGGAGGAGGGGGAGGAGGTGTTCCAGGCGCTGGAGCAGAGATTCCCTTGCAGCCTGTGGTGAGGCAGGATGTCCCTCTGCAGCACACAGAATTCCACGGTGGAGCAGACATCCATCTGCAGCCCGTGGAGGACCCCACACCACAGCAGGCAGATGGTCAAAGGAGGCTGTGACCCCATGGGAACCCCACACTGGAGCAGGCTCCTGGCAGGACCTGTGACTCCATGGAGAGTGGAGTCCATGATGGAGCAGGTTTGCTGGCAGGACTTCTGACCCCCAGGGTCTCCCATGCTGGAGCAGTCTGTTCCTGAAGGACTGCACCCTATGGAAGAGACCCATGCTGGAGCAGATTGTGAAGAACTGTAGCCTGTGTGAATCATAGAATCATAGAATCATTTAGGTTAGAAAAGACATTTAAGATCATCAAGTCCAACCCCTAACCTAGCACTGCCAAGTCCACCACGAAACCATGTCCCTCAGAACCACATCTACACAACTTTTAAACACCTGCAGGGATGGAGACTCAACTACTTCCCTGGGCAGCCTGTTCCAATGCCTGACTACCCTTTCGGTGAAGAAGTTTTTCCTAATATCCAATCTAAACCTCACCTGGTGCAACTTGAGGCCATTTCCTCTTGTCCTATCACTTGTTAAGTGGGAAAAGACACCAACCCCGCACCTCGCTACAACCTCCTTTCAGGTAGTTGTAGAGAATGATAAGGTCTTCCCTCAGCCTCCTCTTCTCCAGACTAAACAACCCCAGTTCCCTCAGCCGCTCCTCATAAGACTTGTGCTCTAGACCCTTCACCAGCTTTGTTGCCCTTCTTTGGACACATTCCAGCACCTCAGTGTCCTTCTTGTAGTCACACTGGAGAAGTTTGTGGAGGACTGTCTCCCATGGGAGGGATCCCACGCTGGAGCAGGGGAAGAGTGTGAGGAGTCCTCCCTCTAAGGAGGAAGGAGCGGCAGAAACGACATGTGATGAACTGACCACAATTCCCATTCCCCGTCCCCCTGTGCTGCAGGAGGGGAGAAGGTAGAGAACTCAGGAGTAAAGTTAAGCCTGGGAAGAAGGGAAGGGTGGGGGGAAGGTGTTTTAAGATTTGTTTTTATTTCTCGTTATCCTACTTGATTTGATTGGTAATAAATTAAACTAATTTCCCCAAGTCGAGTCTGTTTTGCCTGTGACAGTAATTGGTGAATGATCTCTCCCTGTCCCGCAAGCCTCTCTCCTCAACCCACAGGCCTTTTATTATATTTTCTCTCCCCTGTCCAGTTGAGGAGGGGGAGTGATAGACCAGCTTTGGTGGGCACCTGGCATCCAGCCAGGGTCAACCCACCACACACACAGTTTCTATCAGAGCTAAAGGAAGTCCAGATCAGTTCAGGCCATGACAATCTCAGACAAGACCTCATGCCCTGTGCTGTCAGGTCAGTATAAAATCTGTGGCCTCTACTAGCAAATTACACTGGGCTACAACTGATGGGGTTTTGAGTCAATTTGACAAGTAGAAGATCCTATTGGTTATATTATATTCATGTCTCAATGAGTTTCTTCAGGAGAAATTTTGAAACTTCTTGGTACACCAGATGTCTGCCACTTGGTTTAATGGAGTAAATGATGGAAGATTTTCCTCTTTAAATGGCACTATATCAAAAGGTTAATTTTGCTTATTTGTTTCACAAACACTTGCTGAAAACAGAAGAGTACTGAAGGATACTTCAAATTTTAGAGTCTCTGTATATTATAGGTTCATCATTCTTTTCATCAATGTCACACTTAATTTCCCACTGTTCAACACTCTATCAATACCTGTTCTGATCATCTTGCATTTCTTTCCTTGTGATTTAATCCTATGACCTAGTCATGTCCAATGGCAATCCTGATAGTACTGAAGGATACTTCAAATTTTAAGGTCTGTATATTATAGGTTCGTCATTCTTTTCATCAATGTCACACTTAATTTCCCTCTGTTCAACACTCTATCAATACCTATTCTGATCATCTTGCGTTTCTTTCCTTGTGATTTAATCCTATGACCTAGTCATGTCCAATGGCAATCCTGCGAGGACAGAAGGAAGAATCACAAACATTACCACAGTGACTGTTACTATCTGACTTCTGCCCAAGGACTTATATTCTTTGGCCTCGGGTAGTTCTTTGTCTGTGTCTGTGGAGATTTATCCTTTCTCATTTGATGGTCAGGGTACCTATATGCTTCTCTTATACCTTACTGTATTATAAGACCAGAGATTCACTGCCTAGCATTTGCTTTGCCAGATTACTTATTTTATGCATGAGTTGCATCCTGTAACATGTCCATTGTCCTGGTTTCAGCTGGGATAGAGTTAATTTTCTTCTTGGTAACCGGTATGGGGCTGTGTTTTGGGTTTAGGATGAGAACAATGTCAATGACACACTGATGTTTTGTTCTTGCTAAGCAGTTGCTACGAGGCGCTCACAGTGGTCGAGGACTTTTCAGCTGCCCATGCTCTGCCGGGTGCACAAGAAGCTGGGAGGGGGCACAGCCAGGACAGCTGACCTAGGCTGGCCAAGGGGCTATTCCATACCATGTGACGTCATGCTCAGTATATAAACTGGGGGAGTTGGCCGGGGGGGGGCAACAATCGCTGCTTGAGGGACAGGCTGGGCATCGGTCGGCGGGTGGTGAGCAATTGTAGAGTGTATCGCTTGCTTTGTATTACTATTGTACTATTATTACTTGGTTTTATTATTATTGTTATTATTACTATTACTACTATTCTATTTTTATTTTACTTCAATTATTAAACTGTTCTTATCTCAACCCACGAGCTTTCCCCTTTTGCCCTTCCAATTCTCTCCCCCATCCCACTGGTGGGGAGTGAGCGAGCGGCTGCGTGGTGCTTAGTTGCTGGCTGGGGTTAAACCACAACAGTCCTTTTTGGCGCCCAACGTGGGGCTCGAAGGGTTTGAGATAACAACAGATTTAATTGGAATGCGCTAGATCGAATTTATAGCTGTTATTGCTGTTTAGCTGTTAATCGGCAGGCTTCTATGCTTGCTTGCCTTACTGTATGTTAGAGTCTAGTGCTCGTTAGTGGCTGCTTTTTCCTTACGCTGCTTGCTGTACTGCTTATCATCTTACTGTGTTGTGCCTGGGAACATTTTGATAACAGCAATGGCCACGTGCCTGGGCTGGCAGATGGCGATGGCATCGTTGCTGTTGTTCTGTGCTGCTGTACTGGACAGGCTGGAACTCCAGTGTCAACTCGAGTCGAAGGGACTGTGATCTGTGGACGAGTCCCTGCAGGAGCACGACACCCCAAAGTGTCTGTGGACGTGGATAATCCCATGTCAGAGCAGCCCATGGAAGTTAAGAGTGGAGCAGAGATCCACCTGCAGCCCATGGAGGACCCCATGCTGGAGCAGGTGGATGCCCGAAGGAGGCTGTGACCCCATGGGAAGCCTGTGCTTGAGCAGGCTCCTGGAAGGACCTGTGGACCCGTGGAGAGAAGAGCCCATGCTGGAGCAGGTTTGCTGGGAGGACTTGTGACCCTGTGGGGGACCCACGTTGGAGCAGTTCGTGAAGAACTGCAGCCCGTGGGAAGGACTCACGTTAGAGAAGTTCATGGACTGTGCTGTCGGAGGGACCCACGCCGGAGCAGGGGCAAGGGGAGGACTCCATTGCAGTGTTAAACCCTATAACCTGGCCCAAAGGGGCCAAGGGTGGAGACTGTAATGGAAATACCTTTAAATTGTTGTGATCCGGGATTTGAGTTGCATGTTATAGGAATTACCATAGCAGGAACCACCTGAACCAATGGAGGAGAAGCCTTACAAGAAGCAGTGCAAGTGCAGCAGTGACCTGACCTGAGCTGGCTTTGGTGCCCAATAACTCCACGCACCACACCACCTCTCCTGTCCTGAGTGACCACTATCACAGATGGAGCCCAAAGTCATGGACTAAATGAGCTCAATGGATATTTTTGGGACAACAGGGGTGGTGGTTAAAGAGGATGTATTGGATAATGTGGGACCTGAGCATGATGTAAATGGTATGGAATAAGGGGTGGATACTGTCCTGGTTTCAGCTGGGATAGAGTTAATTTTCATTTTAGTAGCCGGTATGGGGCTGTGTTTTGGGTTTAGGGTGAGAACAATGTCGATGATACACTGATGCTTTGGTTCTTGCTAAGTAGTGCTAAACTGTTGCTAAATAGGTGCTAAGTGGCGCTCACACCGGTCAAGGACTTTTCAGCTTCCCCTGCTCTGCCGGGTGCACAAGAAGCTGGGAGGGGGCACAGCCGGGGGGGTGCTGACCCAGACTGGCCAAAGGGCTATTCAGTATATGAGCTGGGGGAAGAAGAAGGAAAGTGGAAGGGTTAAAGCCAAGATAGACAAAGGCACTGCATCAAAATGCCTCCTGAAAGCCTAAGGGCAAGGAGTATATTTAAATATCTTAGTCACTTAACCAAACAAAAGAAAGGCCTTTGTGATTTAGGGAGTAGTTAGAATGGTTGTAAGATAAGGGGGCTCCAGGATAATCCCATCTCAGACAACTGGGCCTTGGGAGAACAAATACATGGAAGATAGGAGGTAACAAAAGAATGACAACAGACTTGAAGGACACCGTTTACATGATCCTAGGACTGAGTTTGCGCAGAAGCAAAGGTCAATCAGCGAACACAGTGAAGAAGACTACAAGCCTTCATGTGAAGATCCCCAAAGACCACCTGAAGACCACCACGGGAGACGACTGCACATGCGGATCAGACATTTGCATATGTTAATAAGTTCCAGGAAATCTCATGTTTATGTAAATGATTTCTCGGAAATCCTGTGAATATGTAGGATTTTATAGTATATAATCTCTGAAAGTCTACCAGATCAGTGGAGCACTTATGGTGGAGAATCCCCAGTGCTGCCCAGCGCTGCAATAAAGAATACCTGCTTAATAGTAACTTCGTTGCTATTGAGTTTCATTTCAGGGACTCTCTGAATACTCCGTTTCTCCCTTGGGGGGGGGATTCAGACTGTGAGGAGAAGCATCCGTGAATTTTTGTATCAGTTTTGGCGACCCAGGTGGGACCCTCTCTGCTCGGCTGTAGGACCCATTGAGAATGGGACTCCCTAGGGTACCCCTGGAAAATTTCCGGAGGGATTCCTTGCCTCAATCGGATCGCTGCGGGAGCAGACAAGGACCATCTTCAGAAAAAGGTATTCTTTCTTAAATTTGGTTAAATTTGCTTAGTTGCCGGCTCGGGTTAAACCAGAACATCCATATTTGGCAGGAATTTGCAAGCTATTACATAAAGAATGGGGTTGACAGAATCAAAGACTTCAGAGATAAGCTAGAAAATATTGGAATCCCAGTGTGTGCAGTTCTGGGTCATCTGCTTCTTATGAAAGTTGCAGAAAGTCTTCAAAACTTCTTTTCAGTTGGCTGGAAATTTCAACTATTTAAAATCTTACTGGGGGGATGCGGCAGGAGAACACTTGGACTCAGAGACAGACTGAGCTGTATAAGCTGCCTCTTCATAGGAGTCTTGACTAAATACACATAAACTGAGTATTAAACACCCCTCAATAAAGACCCAAAATTCTGAATCTTCAAGTAGATGAAAGCATGAAAAACTCCACTGGAACTTTGTCCTTTCTGAGTAGAATCAAAGAATCGTAGAATGCTTTGGGATGGAAGGGACCTTTAAAGGTCATCTAGTCCAACCCCCTGCAATGGGCAGGGACATCTACAACTAGATCAGGTTGCTCAGAGCCCCATCCAGCCTGTCCTTGAATGTTTCCAAGGATGGAGCATCTAACACCTCTCTGGGCAACCTGTTCCAGTGTTTCACCACTCTCATCACCAAAAATTTTTTCCCTGTATTTAGTCTAAATCTACCCTCCTTTAGTTTAAAAACATTGCCCCTTGTCCTGTCACAGCAGGCCTTGCTAAAAAGACTTATCCCCATCTTTCTTGTAGGCCCCCTTTAAGTATTGAAAGCCTGCAATAAGGTCTCCCCACAGCCTTCTCTTCTCCAGGCTGAACAACCCCAGCTCTTTCAGTCTTTCCTCATACCAGAGGTGCTCCACCCCTCTGATCATTTCTGTGGCCCTCCTCTGGACCCGCTCCAACAGGTCCATGTCCATCCTGTGCTGAGGGCTCCAGAGATGGACGCAGCACTCCAGGTGGGGTCTCACCAGAGCAGAGTAGAGGGACAGAATCACCTCCCTCAGCCTGCTGGCCACGCTTCTTTTGATGCAGCCCAGGATACGGTTGGCTTTCTGGGCTGTGAGAGCACATTGCTGGCTCATGTCCAGCTTTTCATACACCAGGACCCCCAAGTCCTCCTCCTCAGGCCTGCTCTCAATCCCTTCATCCCCCAGCCTGTACTGATACCAGGGATTGCCCTGACCCAGGTGCAGGACCTTGCACTTGTCCTTGTTGACCCTCATGAGGTTCACACAGGCCCACTTCTCAAGCTCGTCCAGGTCCCTCTGGATGGCACCCCATCCCTCAGGCGTGTCAACTGCACCACTCAGCTTGGCATCATCTGCAAACTTGCTGAGGGTGCACTCGATCCCACTATGTCATTGATGAAGATACTAAACAGCACTGGCCCCAGTATGGACCCCTGAGGGACACAACTTGTCACCAGTCTCCATCTGGACATCGAGTCATTGACCACTACCCTCTGGATGCGACCATCCAGCGAATTTGCTATCCACCCAACAGTCCACCCATCAAATCCATATCCTTCCAATGTAGAGAGAAGGATGTTGTGGGGGACCGTGTCAAAGGCCTTACAGAAGTCCAGATAGATGATATCTCTAGCTCTTCCCTCATCCCCTGATGCAGTCACTCCATCATAGAAGGCCACTAGGTTGGTCAGGCAGGACTTGCCCTTGGTGAAGCCATGCTGGCTGTCTCAAATCACCTCCCTGTCATCCACGGGCCTTGGCATAGTTTCTAGGAGGATTTGTTCCATGATCTTCCCAGGCACAGAGGTGAGGCTGACAGGTCGATAATTCCCAGAGTCCTCCTTTTTATCCCTTTTAAAAATGGGTGCAATATTTCCCTTTTCCAATCCCCAGGGTCTTCACCTGACTGCCATGACTTTGTGAATATCATGGAGAGTGGCTTGGCAACTATTTCAGCCAGTTCCCTCAGGACTCTGGGATGCATCTCCTTGGGAACCATGGACTGATGTATGTTCAAGTTCCTCAGGTCATCGCAAACCTGATCTTCACTTACAGTGGGAGGAACTTTGCCCCCTTGATCCCTGTCAAATGGTCCATTGACTCAGGAGGTGTGAGAAGAAAGGTTGCCAGTGAAGACTGAGACAAAAAAGTTGTTCAGTACCTCAGCCTTCTCCTCATCTGTTGTTACCAGCTTGCCACTTTGACTCATCAGAGGGGGTACGCTTTATTTAACTTCTCTTTTGTGGCTGACATACCTGTAGAAGCCCTTCTTATTCTTTGCCTCCCTTGCCAGGTTCAGCTTCAGCCGCGCCTTGGCCTTCCTGACCCCATCCTTACACAACCGGGCAGTGCCCCTATACTCTTCCCAGGATACCTGTCCCTGCTTCCACTGTCTGTGCACTTCCTTCTAGCCCTTTAGTTTGACCAACAGGTCATGACTCAGCCATGCCAACCTTTTCCCTGCCTTGCCTGATTTCTTGCACCTGGGGATCGAGAGCTCTTGTGTTCTGTCGAAAACATCCTTAAAGACCTGCCAGCTCTGTTCTGCTCCCTTGTCCCTGAGGGCAGTTTCCCAGGGGGTCCTGTTGATTAACTCCTTGAAAAGCTGAAAGTTTGCTTTCCTAAAATTCAGGGTCCTGACTATACTCTTCACCTGACCCTTGCCTCTCCGGACTGTGAACTCTACCTGTGCGTGATCACTGCAGCCGAGGCTGCCTTCAATCCTGACATCACCGATGAGCTCACTTGCGTTGGTGACGACCAGGTCTGGTACTGCATCCCCTGTGGTAGGGCCATCTACTACCTGGCTTAAGAAGTTGTCCTCCATGCACTCCAGGAGTCTCCTAGACTGCCGACCCTCTGCCGTGTTACTTTCCCAGCAGATGTCGGGGTGGTTGAAATCCCCCAGCAGGACAAGAGCCTGTGAGTGCAAAGCTTCCTGTAGTTGGAGAAAAAAGGCTTCGTCAACAGGCTCCCCTTGATCAGGCGGCCTGTAGTAGACACCAACTACGAGGTTCCCTTTGTTGCCTTGGTCTCTGATTCTTACCCATAAGCTTTCAACCTGCTCACGGCTATTCTTCAGGGACAGTTCTTCACATTTTATCCATTTGTTAATGTAGAGGGAAACGCCTCCGCCCCTCCTACCTCGCCTGTCCCTTCTGAACTGCCTGTAGCCTTCAATAGCTGAACTCCAGTCATGGGATTCGTCCCACCAAGTTTCAGTGATGGCAATTAGGTCATAACTTTCTAGCAGCACGGTAGCTTCCAGCTCCTCCTGTTTGTTACCCATGCTGCATGTATTGGTGTAGATGCACTTCAGCTAGGCTGCCGTCCATGTCCCCTTCTTGGAGGAGCACCCCTTGGTTCCCTTGAGGAATTTCTCTGACATTTCGCTGTTGGCTCCTGTTACCTCAAGAGCTCCCTGCGACTGTGCTGCAGTGTCTCCACCACATCTCAGATCAACAGGCTGAGGGCACCCCGTCCCCTGCTAATACCCTGTCCCTCTAACCATGGTGTGCCATCCCACCCCTTATCACAGGCAAACCTGATATCGACCCCCTCCCCCTTCAAATGTAGTTTAAAGCCCTGTCAATGAGCCCCTGTAAAGGACCGATAGAAAAATGCGGTTTTGTCTCGACGTTGTCGCTGTAGCGCCATCCAGCGTCGCGCTTCGAAAAGACCATCTTCTCCACAGTTTTAAGAAAAACAACCTCGTGCGCCTGCGCAGGGACAAAAGGCGCGAAAAGAGCCGAGGCGGGGGCAGCACATCCGTGACGAACCGCAGGTACACATTTGTGATCCGCGCATGCGTGAGAGCACACGTGCCCCTCGGCAGGGGCGGCGGCGGCGCGCACGTGACTGTTCCTTCCGTTCCAGCACGCTCAAGGCTCCCCCCCCCCCCCCCCCCCCCCCCCCCCTTCGGTCCCTGACGAAGCCTGAGGGCACCGAAGACCCAGGGGAAGACCATCGGACTCGAAGTGGTGGTGATAAACTCCTCCTTCTCTTTCTAACTCTCTCTCCCCTATTCTTTTCCTCTCCTCCCTTGCCCTCCCTCCTCCTTCCATTCTCTTCTCCCCTCAAATAAAAGTAAAAGGTTGTACGACATCTGACCGATTCCAGTGTCTTAATCTCGTCCTTGGGATCGTATCGAAACCTCCCCCGACATTGGATCGGGACAGCCCCTCAAACTCCTGAGCAAAGACCGTCTTCCCCCTTTGAGTAATTAGTTTTCTGATCTTATAGCAATATTAATTTGGGAAATACCTGTTCTTCTCCTGCCCCTGTTGCTCTTCCTCACCTCTGTGAAACAGATTGACACTGTTCTGCATTTACATGAAAACCCCCCACACTTTTTTTCCCAGATTTTAGATGTGTATATATATATGTACATCTACATGCACATATACTGATGTCATTCATTAATCTAGCTCATGAACAATTGTTGCCAGAGTTTGAAAAAGCAGCTAAGTATAGTAAGTGATTTCTTAGTCGGATATTAATGTCAGAGTCCCCATACCAAAAATTGCCTCTCGTTTACATATATTTTGTATTGCTGCTATCATTACTTATTTATATTATAGTAATTCACAGCAGCTGTACACATGAAATATATAGGTATAAATTCTAATTCATACGATATGATGAAAGACAAAAACATGTAAAGAAGTATGCCAGAAAGAGAACCAATAATGTAAAGCATTAATAATTGTCTTCACGTTCTCTTATTTGAATTTGTGATTGCTTCTCGAACAAGTTAAGATAGTGTATCCTTTATCTGGCATTTTAGGAGATATAACTTTTTCTTTCTTTACATGATTGAAATAAAGCAAGATGTCTAATACTGACTTCAGGTGAACAGAGGCTAGGAACCTTAATAAAGTTATTTTAGATATTAAGAGTTAAATCTTAGCCACAGGTCATTAATGACATATCTCAGTATTGTTCTCTTTAGTTACAGAAAACAAAACTGTCTGAATGTTCAAAGGGAGCTAAGATTTTTCAGACCTTTGTGAGAAATATTCTTACCTAGTAGTTAAATGGGGATATTGAGAAAAACAAATGACATGTGGCAAATTAAGTACAGCAGAACTAACAACATGAAAAGGAAAGCTGGATTTGGCCCTCTCTGTTCTTTTTTTTTTTATCAAGGCCAGATATGCTTGCCTGGACACTGTTTCTTGAATATTTATTTTGTTATTTTCTTTCTGCTGTGCAGATGTCTTTAGTTCGTCAGGCAGTATTCATGATTCGGACTTCTCATCAAAATTTTACTTGCTACCTTCACTCAATTATAAATTTTCATGTGCTGTCACTTCTCTGAGCTTGAAATGATTAAGTAGATAATAGTATTTTCCTGTGATATATTTGCAATATAAAATGACTAGAAGTATTTAGAATGAACCATGTATAACAATGAACACTTTTCCTTTGGCTCGTCATATCTTAAACACCATTTCTGTCTTTTAAATACTCTTGCAGAATATCACCACCTTGGTAATAACTTCCAACTGGCACTAGATAAAAATACATTAAAAAAAAAATGGTTCCACTTCTCGCTAGCTCTTTGTCTTTGATTTTACTTGAACTTTGTCTAATGCTTTGTTAGACAAGTTCCAAAATTTTTAGTCACACTTAATGGAAAACTCAGAATTAATGACTTATTCATAGCACTCATGCCTTTTATGTTGGTTAAGCATAAGTAAAGGTTTGGGGATTTGCCTGTTTAATCATCTTTACCAGTTTTCCAGTGACTCTTTAGCCTATACAAATTTTAGCAAATAGAGTGCTGAATAAGTGTTTTTTGATGGTTCTAATCAGACAACTGAGGTTTCACATGATTTTATTGGGACTGCATTATTAGTCGCTTTACTCTCATGATATTGTTTCTGTTGCCTTACATAATCCTTATGGAGATGACTCTCTGAAAACACCACTTGTAATCAGAGACAAAGTAATGAATTCAAGAGACCTATAACGTGAGATAAGACAATCAGAGTATTTAAGATGGGCATTTTGCAGCAAGAGTGCAGTATTTTTATTTTTTTTTTAATTCTGTTTTTTTCGATCATGACATAAAATTTTCATTTCTGGATACCATTCTGGGAATTAAAGCTACTGGAAGAAAAAAAAATCCCCATTGGAGACTGAAGATGATGTTCTGTCTCTATACACTTTTGTTAATATACAGTCTTAAAATTTTTATTGTCCTAGCATAAATAACATGTCTTTCATTTCTTCCATTTTTTCAGTAGTCATGACTAATGCTGAGATCTGCATTTCTGCTACTTTTCTGAAGTTTAGCAGGCAGATCCTGCCTATGAAGAGGTGATTTAAATGTGCAAGACAGAAAAAAAACACATGGGAAGTAATGTAAAAATGTAAAAGAAAGAGATAGAAAGATGACATTTCAGACAGTGGTGAGGAATCAGTGGACTGGACTAGGTGATAATGTATCTTCTTTTACGAAAAAAAAAAAATAAATCAAACAAACGAACATGAAATTAACAGTGATGTCCAATGGGGTATGAGGTGAATTCACTGAGGTGAATTTAGACAATTTACTCTATTTGGTAAAGCACTATACACTGATTCCTGATGCCCCATCTCAGAAATATGGAAAATAAGGACAGTTTCTTCTGCCTTCCACCCATCTGCTGCTGACAGTGGAGACCACTGGACAAGCAGCTTCTGCAGTCAGCCTGCAAGACTCTTGCAGCAGCCCTTACTAGGGAAGCAATTAAATAAGGCTGTTTAGGGAACAGTTGATCTAGTCCACAGACTTCAGTGAGTGCTTTCCAACATTTCTAATATCCCAACATTTCATATAGAAAACAAACAAACAAACAAACAAATAGAAACCTCTCCAAAGATAGAAACAGTGAGTAAAGAAATCACCTGGAGAAATCAAATCAGCATCCAAAAAAGATTGCAAGGAATGATTTAAACTATCAAAATTTCTAGGTGTTGTAAAAAACCAACAGAAACTTCAGAGGGAAAAATAAAACATGAGGGAGGCACAAATCTACCCAGGATTGTCTCGGAAGCATCACATCTTGTTGCATAACATACTGAAAAGGGCAAAAAGGCTTATATACTTCTGCAGTGTTAATTTTGCCTCGGGCTATAGATACATGCTGAGATCTGTTTGGACATTCTTTCTCAAAAACACCAACAACTCCTCTTCAAATGACACCATAAGGAGTAGAATCACGGAAATGTCAGGAGACATAAAGTAACAAATAATTGAATGTATGAAATGAGCGAAATATATCTCAATATATTTGCTATATATTGAGATTAAACTACTGCAGAAAGTCAGTTGTGATGGTTCAGGAAGAATACTTTTGCAATGGTTATTTCTGAAAAATGGCAACAATTAAACAAGTTAGTCCTAAGAAAATGTTAATTCATTTTTATAAGTGAGAGTAGGATCAGATCTGCCCGTTGCAACTGTTCATCACAAATTCTTGAGAGTGTTTCTCTCATTTACCATCCTTGTCTGATATTTCAGCACTTTGGCCTCATCTCATTAACATTGTCCTTTTTTCATGCAGTTGACCCTTTGCTATTTCATAACACTTCAAATACAGTAATTTAAAGTATTAAAATGTGATGCTGTGTATCCTTGGCAAAACCTCAAATCTCCTACACAATTTGGCCATATTATAAAAATGTAAAGTATAGAAGAAAGCTCAGCCTTCTTGAGATAGTGACATTGCTCCAGATCTATACCAATTCCATTTTTCTAACAGTGGGAGCAAGAGTACAGTCTGCTTTGTGGGTTTTACAATGCTGCCATGGTTCTCAACTTGCAATTAAGAAGCTATCTGTCCATAAAGATCCCTTAGATCTGAGGAGCAAGGAGCTTGACTGTAAGGACCATATATCTGTTTTATTAAAACATTTATAATTTATTTAGAAAAGAACAAAACATATGGCCTGGAGGTAAAAGACCAAATTTGAATCTGTTGTAAGTAAGCATACCAAATTGAACATGATAAGTCTGACTTTTGTTTTCACAGAACTTAATGTGGGTACCATAAGTGAAAGCTATGGGAGATTCCTCCCCATGGCAGACAGAGGGCCCCACTGGCTGACCTGACCTGTTGTCTAGGGAGGTTTGCTGCTTGCCAGGGCTCAGACTGAGGCTGAGTTGCTGACTCTTGTCCAGCCCTCAGACTATTATCCACTGCTGCTTTTCCATGTGGATGCTGACACCACCATGGGAAAACCTGGAGGGTATCAAGCTTGACTGTGTCTCTGGAGGTGTCCTGGTTTCAGCTGGGATAGAGTTGATTTTTTTTTCTTCCTAGTAGCTGGTATAGTGCTGTGTTTTGGATTTAGCAGGAGAATAATGTTGATGGTAACACACTGATGTTTTAGTTGTTGCTAAGTAGTGCTTACACGAGTAACGGACTTTTCAGCTTCCCATGCTCTGCCAGGTGCACAGGAAGCTGGGAGGGAGCATAGCCAGGACAGCTGACCCAGACTGGCCAAAGGGCTGTTCCATACCACATGATGTCATGCTCAGTATATAAACTGGGGTGAGTTGGCTGGGTGGGAGCGATTGCTGCTCGGGAATGGGCTGGGCATCGGTCAGCGGGTGGTAAGCAATTATGTCATGTATCACTTGCTTTGTATATTATTATTGTATTATATTATTATTATTATTATTATTACTACTACTACTATTCTAGTTCATTTTACTTCAATTATTAAAGTGTTCTTATCTCAGCCCACGAGTTTTCTGACTTTCACCCTTCCAATTCTCTCCCCCGCTCCCAGCGAGCAGCTGTGTGATGCTTAGTTGTCAGCTGGGGTTAAACCACGACAGGAGGTGAGAGCGAAGAGTGTAGTGATCCATGTGGTTTTCTCCTTGATCCTGTCAATGAGAGGAAATGGCTTGAGGTGCGGCTGGATCCTGCAGGTCAACACTTGTTTGCACAGCTGGTGTTGACCAGGGGGTGTGAGGATATGAGAAATGTCAGAGCATCTGGTTCTTTAAGTTACCTGGTTAAGGACTATTCAGTACAAAAGAAATAACAAATAAGAAGGAAACTGATTAATTAAGCAGACAGACCCATAAACATTAAGGATTTTGTGGGAACAGAGACAAGAGAGAAGACCAGAACCCATCAGTCACTGAGGGATGGGCCCATAGAGGAGAAATTCAGGCACTGCCTTGAAGAGGGTCACCCTGAATTTGTCACTGATATAAAGGGGGAAACAAGAGTGACACAAGTATTACGGGATATCTGAGGTGGCTTCTGGAACTGTGTAAAACTTACTGTCAGATATTTGAGTGGATTTGTGGGGTATTCAGTTGAAGGGTCAAAGGTGGGGAAAGGGGCAAACCACGAAGAATTGAGGAGGAACAAGCAGGGGAAAAGAGGGACAAGGGGCCTAAAGGGCCTAGTGGTTTGTAAGCCAACAGCCAGTCAATAAACCTGTCTGATTGAGCCCTACACCTGATTGTAGCACTCTAGCCTATCTTATGAACTATTATTAACTATTTCTTAACTATTTTTTCTATGTACTCTCACTCTACCCTATATGTGAGGGCTGCAAGGTGTGTGACTGGTAGGAACTGGAAGAGGGACTTCACGTTAGATGTCTTGCAGATCTGTGTAGTATTCAGCTCAGAAGACTATTGCATGAGCAGCTGGTGATCCACATAATGGCTAAACCAGGGTGATATCTCTGTATGATGAATACCATCTGACTGCTACTTAATCAAGGTACATTTAATCAATAGTGTAATTAATTGATGTATGTATAATCAATGCATAATTAGTTAACATACATACATGTGCATTTAATCATAAATATATGTATAGTGCACTGTCTTGTCCACTTGAAATCCTATAAGCACATGTTCACGACATCAAACTTTTTAATGAGATAAGAATGTTAGAGTGCAGCATGTTGTGCCCTGACCAGAGGTACATTCCATGCTTTATTGTCTTGCGGTTCCCTGCATCAGAAGGGATGTAAGATTTCATAACTAGCTATCACCTTTTCTGGGTTATTAATAAATAGTTATCTGCCTTGCAAGTTTTTATGCCTTTCTTATTGGCATCCAGAAAGAACCAGCACTTCCCCAATGCAAAAACAGCCTGGGTGCCAGCAACTGGAGGGACTGGGGTGTCAATATATGTGTGTTGAAAGGTGCAAGTGCCAGCAACTGGGGACACCAGGGGCCACAGGACTCATAGGCCTGTATGTCAGCACTGGAGAGGCCAGGGTATATGTGCAAGTACGAGAGGTCTAAACGCCAGTAACTGGCATTACCTGGAAGTGTTTATATTTCCCCAGTGAATTTAATCCTGTGTAGATGTCAGTGTATGTTTAATTCACTAGCAAATTTCAAAGTGGACTAACTGAAGAATGGGAGGAGACTTGTACCTGGAGAGATGCGAAGTCTGAGTCAGTGGCTGGGTGAGAAGCTCAATCTCTGGGAGTAGATGTTAGGCAGACTGAAAGCCTGTACTAATAGTGATTATGGAGGTGCTTCTGAGATGAGTGTGCTACTGCATGCATCATGCATCAACTGGACTACCCGGAAAGTAGAAGATCTGTGTAGTGGGTAAGGAAGCCCAGGGTCTGGGCATGGATATTAGATGAAATTAGAGGCTGTGATGATATTTGAGGGATCTTTGAAGGTGTGTGTGTGCAGTGTGTCTAGAAAGTGAGGACATGTGACTTTTCACTTTTGAACTTCATTCCCGATCAGTGAGAGGAGCAGGACTTTGCTATCTGTACTTAAGTTTTGTATGATTTCTGGTATTATTATATGTGGATGCTGCTAAAGGCCATGCTCTGTGGGAGTCTGTATAGCCAGATACGTTAATGTAATCTGTGCGCATGTGTGTGTATATGTGCCTCTCTGGGATACACACTCAGCTTTGCCACTGACTGAACCTGCAAGCAGGAACAGTGTCAGACATATCCATCGCACTGAGATTGAAAGAACCCTGGGGACCCAGACTGCACCTGTCTGGGCTTCAGCAGCCAGGAGGGAGGAATCTTCTGCCCCTGGAGTCCATTGGACTCACCAGATCCCATACCATCTCTAACAGAGGGATTTAGCTTTTACAACCATGGGACAGGCTTTGAGCATTGAGGACTGCTAGGAAGAGATGGAATACACCTGATAATGTGAGGTAAAAACATCTTTGCCAATAGGCTGTCCAACCTGGACAGGAGACCTTTAAATTAGGAACGATGTGAGAGGAAGGTGACAACTTGCAATAGAAGAAAGCAAACACCACTCCTGTCTAGAAAAAGAGCAAGGAGGAGTATCCAAGGAACTACAGGATAGTAAGCCTTACCTCAGTCCCTGCAAAGGTGATGGAGCAAATCCTCCCTGACACCATTTCCAAAGATATTAAGGACAAGAAGGTAACTGGGAGTAGATAGTATGGATTTACATAGGGGAAATCTAGCCTGACCAACCTGATAGCCTTCTACAATGAGATTACTGCGTTTTCACAGCATTGGTGGCTAAGGGAAGAGCAACAGATATCATCTACCTGGACTTGTGCAAAGCATTTGACACTGTCCCACACAACATCCTTGTCTCTAAATTGGAGAGATATGGATGTGACAGATGGACCACTTGGTGGATAATGAATTGGCTGGATGGTCGCACTCGAAGAGTTGTGGTCAACGGCTTGATGTCCAAGTGGAGATCAGTGACAAGTGGCATTCCTCAGGGGTTGGTACTGGGACCAGTACAGTTTAAAATCTTTGTTGGCAACATGGACAGTGGGATTGAGTGCACCCTCAGCAAGTGTGCCAATGACACCAAGCTGTGTGGTGCCGTTGACACGCCTGAGGGATGGGGTGCCATCCAGAGGGACCTGGACAAGCTGGAGAAGTGGTCCTGTGTGAACCTCATGAGGTTCAACAAGGACAAGTGCAAGGTCCTACATATGGGTCGGGGCAATCCCAAGCACAAATACAGGATGGGCGAAGAGTGGATTGAGAGTAGCTCTGAGGAGAAGGACTTGGGGGTGTTGGTTAAGAAACTCAACATGACCTGGCAATGTGTGCTTGCAGCCCAGAAAGCCAGCCATATCCTGGGCTGCATCAAAAGAAGCGTGACCAGCAGGTCAGGGAAGGTCATTCTCCCCCTCTACTCTGCTCTTGTGAGACCCCACCTGGAATATGGCGTTCAGGTCTGGGGCCCTCAACATAAGAAGGGCATGGAACTGCTCGAGTGAGTCCAGAAGAGAGCCACAAAGATGATCGGGGGCTGAAGCACCTCCCCTGTGAGGACAGGCTGACAGAGCTGGGGGTGTTCAGCCTGGAGAAGAGAAGGCTCCAGGCAGACCTTACAGCAGCCTTCCGGTACCTGAAAGGGGCCTACAAGAAAGCTAGAGAGGGACTTTTACAAGGGCATGTAGTGAATAGGACAAGAAGTAATGGCTTTAAACTGAAAGAGGGTAGATTTAGATTAGATATAAGGAAGAAGTTCCTTACTATGAGGGTGGTGAGGCACTGGAACAGGTTGTCCAGAGAAGCTGTGGATGCCCCATCCCTGGAAGTGTTCAAGGCCATGTTGGATGCAGCTTTGAGCAACCTGATCTAGTGGATGGTGTCCCTGCGCATGGCAGGGGGGTTGGAACTAGGTGATCTTTAAGGTCCCTTCCAACCCAAACCATTCTATGATTCTATGATTCTATGATTTTATGATTCTATGATTCTATGATTTTATGATTCTACGACTGGCTTACTGATGAGAGGAAAACAGTGCATCCACTGTTTATCTTGACTTTAGCAAGGTTTTCAACATTGTCTCCCACAATATTCTCACTGACAAGTGGACGGTGAGGTGGATTGAAAACTGGCTGAACTTCCAGGCTCAAGGTGTCATTAAGTCCTGCTTCAGGTCAGTCAATAGGGCTACTCTAGGGGACTAAGAGGGCTGGAACTCTTCAGCCTGGAGAATAGAAGGCTTGGGGAAATCTTGTGTGTAAGTACCTGATGGAAAGGAGTAAAGAAGATTGTGCCAGACACTTGTCAATGGCACCCAAGACAAAGAGGCAATGGGCTCAAATGGAATTGCAGGAAATTCCACTTAAACATAAGAAAGTTTTTGTTTGTTTGTTTGTTTGTTTATTTGTTTGGTTTTTACTGTGTAGGTGGTCAAACCCTGGAACAGGTTGCCCAGAGAGGCTGTGGAGTGTTCAACCTTGGACGTATCCAAAACCCCACTGGACACAGCCCTGAGCGCCCTGCTGTAGTTAACTAGATTGATCCACAGGTAACTCATTCATTTTGTGATTCTGTGATCATTATTTTTGTTGTTGTTCTGGCCCTAATAAAAGTGCTGTGAAATATGAGCAAGATCCTTCCCCTGTACTATGGGTGTAGCAAAAGTCAATCGACGTTTAAAGCACAGACTGGTGACACTAGGTCCACTAACATGACAAAAAGTTATTATAATTAAATCAGAGAAGTGAACTGATAATTTAAAAAGGAACATTTGCTCAAAGCAGATAGAGGATTGTTGTTCCCTACATTTCTTGTGATGTACATTTCTAGGGCTAAGCCTGAGCAATTCTTAAATTGTTTATTAGAACAGGAGTAAATATTTGATGTACACTATTTTTATGCTTAATAGACCTATCAACAGCAAGGACACGCAACTCTTTTTTCACGCCACATGTGCAACAGCAAGTAGGCCAACTATTTTAAAATCAGATATTTCTGTCAGATTATTAACTAAAAAAAATTGCCTAAACATAAAATTGCTGAATTCTAAATTAATTATGAGTAATTGAAACAGTTCAGTTTATTTGTATGTCTGTGTGTTTGGAATCTGGGTTTAAAAAGAAATCTCTTCTACTAATCTGAGTCAGTAAAAATAAAACTGTCAGTGTTTCATGTTCTTCCCACAGTTTCTGTTAAGCCTTGCTGACCTTTTTCCTATATCAACATAGAGGCCCTTATATCTGTTTTTAAAGATATACAGTGGAATGCATTCTAAGTATTGGATTTAGAAGACTGGATTTCATAGAAAATTCAGATTTATACTTTCTAACATAATTTTTATGTTAACTTCAACTAATTTTTTTTTTTTTAAATGGGAATTAAATGTTCATTATATCCTTGCCTCATTATAGTCTTTCAATAACTAGATGATTAACATACATGCCAGTGTTTTGGGTCATGTAAAACTTAGGAGGTGTAGAAGAACTGTTAAATTTTACAAGTTAACCACCACAATTTCCCATGGCTCACAATGTATTAAAAGCCAGAAGATTCCTGTAGTCATTCAGGTGCTCAGAAATAAAGCAATGTTGCCTCTAGTGAATAATTTCTTGTTCTTTTAAAAACAGTTTTTACCATTATTCATTCTACCTGTAAATGAAAAGAGTCTCTATAGAGACTTCAATATACAGTGTGTACTTATTTCTAGTGTTTCTACGCTAATTTATATAAGCCAACTATCTAGCCTTTTAAACTTTTAAGGTATGAACTGTAATCTCTCTTAAACGTCAGAAATATTTTTAAAGAATCATTCATGTTAAGTCCTTTCATATTCACCAGAACAACTACTGGGCTATTCTTGACATTTAATGAAAATGTTATTCTGATCGTCTTCTGAATAATACTATCTTTTATCTTGACAATTATCTGTAATATCAAGTTCCAAGGCTATTGATTTCAAAATTTAGTCTTTGAAAAATTAAACTACTTGTTCCATCCCTTTCTGTTTGTTATACTTGAAACATGCTGTAATTCATCAAATCTTCCTTGTAATTTTTTCAGTGTTAGATGCTACTAATTGCAAAGGCTTCAGAAGGCCAACAAGAAAATGAATTCTGAGATCAGAAATTGAATATGCCATTTTGTTTGCTTAAAACACAACACAACCTATTGTTACTTAATAAATTGTTACAATTTATTTTTAATCTACTTAGTGTTTCAACAGTTTAAGCAAAACTGTTTAACCAGTTGTCCTGGTTTCAGCTGGGATAGAGTTAATTTTCATTTTAGTAGCCGGTATGGGGCTGTGTTTTGGGTTTAGGATGAGAACAATGTCGATGATACACTGACGCTTTGGTTCTTGCTAAGTAGTGCTAAGCTGTTGCTAAATAGGTGCTAAGTGGCGCTCACACCGGTCAAGGACTTTTCAGCTTCCCCTGCTCTGCCGGGTACACAAGAAGCTGGGAGGGGCCACAGCCAGGGGGGTGCTGACCCAGACTGGCCAAAGGGTTATTCCATGCCATATGACGTCATGCTCAGTATATAAGCTGGGGGAAGAAGAAGGAAAGGGGAACATTGGATATGATGGTGTTTGTCTTCCCAAGTAACCATTACGCGTGATGGAGCCCTGCTTTCCTGGGGATGGCTGAACACCTGCCTGACGATGGGAAGTAGTGAATGAATTCCTTGTTTTGTTTTGTTTGCATGCACGGTTTTTGCTTTGCCTATTTAACTGTTCTAATTTATTTTACTTCAATTATTAAACTGTTCTTATCTCAACCCACGAGTTTTCTCCCTTTTACCCTTTTGATTCTCTCCCCCATCCCACTGGTGGGGAGTGAGCGAGCGGCTGCGTGGTGCTTAGTTGCTGGCTGGGGTTAAACCACGACACCAGTTATGATGAAGTCTTACAAGGAGCAGCTGAGGGAGCTGGTGTTGTTTAGTCTGGAGGCTGAGGGGTGGAGACCTTATTGCTCTCTACAACTACCTGAAAGGAGGTTGTAGCGAGGTGGGGGTCAGTCTTTTCTCCCAAGTAGCAAGCGATAGGATGAGAGGAAATGGCCTCAAGTTCCCCTAGGGAAGGTTTAGATTGGATATTAGGAAAAATTTATTCACTGAAAGGGTTGTCAGGCACTGGAACAAGCTGCCCAGGGAAACGGTTAAGTCTCCATCCCTGGAGGTATTTAAAAGATGTGTAGACATGGCACTTAGGGACATGGTTTAGTGGTGGACTTGGCAGTGTTAGGTTAATGGTTGGACTTGATGATCTTAAGGATCTTTTCCAACCTAAATGGTTCTATGATTCTAGGATCATATACAGTTCTTTTTATGGAGGGTAGCCTGTTGCTATGTATATCACAGATAACAATAGGACATAAACTACCCTGTTACACAAAGCTTTAAAAAACATGCCATTCATCAAAAAATGCAGACTTCAGTCTGTTGAAATTCTTGACTTCTTATACTTCTCTTCTATTTTTCTCTTTTCCCATCAACAGTAATGCTAGTTTTTTCACCAAATACTTTGGCAAAATTCTCAGTACAGCCATCTGAAAGAAATGAAGGCTCATTAATACCTTTCTTTGACGTGAAAGACTTGTAACAGAATATATTATGGGAAAATTTTAACTCTGACTGATTGATCAGTTTTGTCTGACCTTGTTTAAATAACAAAAATATGAAAACATTAAAAAAACCAACCCACAGTGTAATTGCTTCACCATTTTCTATATATTGCCTCTCCGTTTCGATCTAAGATTTTTTGGCTGTAATGCAAGTGAACATCAAGCTTTTAAAAACTGACCTAATGCACTTTTAATATGGCAGTCGTATCCTACAGAGACTGTAGCACCGAACAATACTTGAACATGGTGTAGATACCCAGGTAGTCACTTCATAACAAGTAATAGACTTTTATGTTAATTTGAGTTGGTAGAGGCTATTGTGCAACAAATTGTACAGTCACACTGTAGCTGGGGGTGAATGAACAGAAAGCAGGTTGTGATAAGAAAGCCCATAGCAAGAGCTCTGGGCAGATTCTGAGACTGAGGAGCAAGGGACCACCACCATGAGAATCACTTCTAAGTGAAGAACTCAGGACACTGAAGACTCCCTCTGACACCCCATCACCTCTCTGCTTGGGAAAGACTGTTGCCATTGACCATGAAATCCAGAGAAACATTGCAAGGATGAGCATAAATACTAGAGGAAAAAGGTAGCTATTAGGAAGGTTTTTTTCTATAACAATTTTGACATTATTATTAATGAGTCTTTTTGTATTAATTTGAACTCTGAGTGTTAGCATCACTGTAACTAGACTAAGAAGAGCTGTTTCTTGTGTTTTGATTCAACTGTAAAGATTTTAATTAGTCTAACAATAAATTCCTGGCTTTGTGTGTATATGGCTTGCTCCCTTAGCCTGTAACAAGATTATGAGTACAACAATGATTACTGGGCAAAAGTTCGGGTTTTTTGCTAATGAAAGAACTATGCATAGCATGGAACGTAGAGAATTTTACCAAGGGTCAAGCTGATAGTTACTTAGAAGAATGCCAGTTGCGATTGTTACTTAATTCTTCTTTCTTTTTTGTGTATATCTGATAAGTTCAATGCCATCTAAGACTATTCAAAGTAGGCTCACACTAAGAAATAGAATTTATTTATATCTTGTTAGTTATTTTGTTTTATCTCTTAGCGATAAGATACATTTCCAAGTTTTTGATAGCCTGAACGAAATGGAAATTGTACACACACTACGAACATGCCATGGCACTCACTTAAACCATCTGCATTTCAGTAAACTAGAAGTGAAAGAAAGCACCAAGATAGAGCTACTTGCAGAGACAGGGAAAGTCCGGGAGAGAGCATATAGTGTTTGTTTTCTTGTTTTCTGAGGGAGAAAAAATGAACGAGGTAGAAGAGCTGAGGAAAAAGCTGAAGTGATGGAACTAGATCAAAGGGGAATGAGCATGATAAGGAATAGTTAATCTTGCAGATAGAAGGATAGGACAGGGAAAATAAATGGAAGTCTTCATGTGAATAAAGTACAAGAGTGGCAGGTGAAGGAAGTGACATATTAGATGGTGATACTCAAGTTCATGGAAAAGTCGACAAATACCGTGTGACTGGAGAACGGTCGTCAGGGACTGTGGATGCTGAAGTTACACTGAATGTAGAAATAATGGTGCTTGACATGGAATATAGCAGAAGTGAAGGAGAGAACAGATTAACAACGAAAGCCAAACAAGTCAATACAGCATTACCTCATAGATCCTTCATAGTAGGATCAAATACAGAAATGAAGTGCCTTTTGTGGCTAGTAAAACTGAGTTTACTAAACTTTCTTGCAGTAAAACAAAAAAGGACATAGACACCCAGGAGGTTTAACAGCAGAAAGTGTGCAATATAAATTAACTGTGTTGATGAAAAAAAGGAAGAACTGGAAAGTTAAAAATTAAGAATGGCTACAAAATAATGCACAGAACAGTTCAGAATTCACAGTTAGAGTATTAATAAGGAAGCTAGAAGGAGCATGTAAATGGAATGAGCTGTTGGCCAAAGCAAATCAGCTAGGTATAGAAAAATCTGAGGATAAACTATGTTGAAGAGTGGAAGAGATGAGTCATTTTCACATAAGAAAATAAGGACAAGGGAAAATAAGACTAGAGAGACATTTGAAACATCAATATGAATGTGAAAATTGCCATCAATGAGGATGGAAGATCAGATTCTTCACTCTCACTCTTTCTCTCAAAGTGAAAGCCCTTCCACATCCCAGCTTGGTTGAATGAACTAAGTGCTTCTTTTTGCAAAATTTTGGCAAACAAAGGAAGCACCAATTTGGTATGTGTAGGGCTTATACTTGTGACTAAGAGACAAATGTACACTCAGAAAGGGTGTAAAAATGAAACTGATTTGGGGAAATTAGTTCAAACAGTGCCTACACATTTGAGATCTCTAAGGTCAAGGGTAGCACACATACATGCTAAGTTCCAAATTCTTAATAAAACGCACACACAGATGACCATATTTATAAACTCAGAGTCTTGTTTGACACAAAGTAAGTTCAGGAACATGGCTGTACAGGCATATATATTTTGTTACAAGGTCCCTTAAAAATACTTGCTGGTAAAATGGGATTTCAACTGAGAACAAAAAAAATATATCTTTTGTTAGTCCTTTGTAAATTTAGCAGCTCTTAATTTCAACGAATAGGGGCTATAACCCCAAGAATTTCAGGGACAAAGGGGCCTGCCAGAATCTAGAAGATTATCCAATTACAACTTAAAGAAATTTACAGCAAAGATGACTGGCTAAAGGTAGAAGTCTCTGAAAGCATTAGGAAAAGAGAAGGAAAGAGTGTGAGAGAGAGTGAGAGCTTCACTTTCTCACATGAGTAAAGTGAGGAGAATTATACCTGTCCTTAAGTTTTGTGTTAAGTGGAGTTAAGTTCCCTGGTGTCATGTTTGTACCTGCTTGCTTTCCTTCCTTTCTTCTTTTTTCCTACTTCTCTCTCATCTCCCCCCCCCCCCCCCCCCCTTTTCCTGTGTGCCAATCCCACACTTATATGAAAATCTTCAGTTAGTTCTTATGGAATAATTTTAGATTTACCTGTGTTAACCAAAAGGTGTTCTTAATTTAGAAGTTTTTTGGGGTAGTACCAACAGAGAATTAAAAATTGCTGTTAATCCTGGACTGAGTCAAGGAATTTATAGATGGCTTCTTCTCCTGGCAACAAAAAAGAAGTTTCAGAGAACTACTACTTCGGAAATCCCATCCAGATCAGGATTATCAGAAGCAAGCAGCTCTTTCAAGAGCTAACAGCCCTTCCTAGATCTCTCTAGGTACTGGGAGTTGTCCATGTAAGGAAACTGTATTATCATGCCTGGATGGAGAATTGATCATGCGTACCCATCCTACATCCATCACAGCTATTGCGATCCCTGAACTGGCATAGAAGAGTGTCCAATTGATTCAGAAGTGTTTGAGACTGACTGCTGATCAGGCCCATTTATTATTCTTTATTGCTAACAGCTTCTCTCTAACTCATCCTTAGGTGTGGGTAGTCCAACCTTACTGTTTAACCCTTGTAGCTTCAGATGTGAACTTCTGCTTCAGCCAGCATCTCTGCGAGACAGTGGATTGCCTGGGTGCAAGCTGCGAGCGCTGCTTAACAAATTTAAATGTGATTCAATTGTTACAAGTAAAAATTACTTCCCCCACAAAGTTTATAGACTCAGTGTAAGAAAGGACATACCAGTGGCCTTTGAAAGCAAAATCCGTATTTTACATACCCTTCCTATAATGGACTTTCTATAACATTATAGAAGGTGTTGATCTCTCCAGTACCTGACATTCTGTCCACACCTAGTTCAAACCCTTAGATGCAGTCATTATGCTGAATACAGTAATCAAACCAAACAAGTTTTAAGAACACGTAGAACAGAGAAATTGGAAGTATTCTGAAACACTGCCATCTTGAAATACTTAAAAGAAAAAAAACTGAGAAAAGCAGAGATTTTGCTGTCCTACATACTCAAGAAAACAGGCTAATGTTTTATATTTCTGTTCGTAATGTATGCCTTTTTATCCTTGTTAAGTTTCTGAATGCTGTTCTAAGCAAAATCAATGTAATTTTCTTGTAAAATAATACACTATCCTGTTTAACGGATGGAATAAATTCTGTCATTTCTTGAGAAAAAGAGAAACCCAGAAACTTAGAAGATTCCCCTTTTTTCTTTAAGATTACATTTGTAGAAGTTGTATTTGGTTTTGACACACTTGTATTTTGTTCCTTTAAAAAAAATAGTTTTTTTCTTTTTACTTTTCTTCTAATCATTTGGAGATAAAGGCAGGCACAATTTTTTATAGTTTTGCTTGTTGCTTTTTTTCATGAATAAAGTCAACAAAAAAACATTGCTTACCATGAAATGCAGCATGTTTGGCAGTAAATCACAAACTGCAGTATCTCACCTTCAGGATATTTAGTCCCTTCAAGCTGATGGTCTGAGCCAGCACTTGGAAGTACAAAATACGCTCTACCATCCTACTTAAAATAATGAAAATGCCAGTAATATCAACTACAATGAAAATACTGTTTCACTCTGTCTGTTGTAATTCCAATTATTGATAAAATAGTCAATGTCCTATTAATAATGTTAACATGCAGCTTGTATTTGCAGTTTAAGCTGCTTACAAGTTTTCTACTAAATATGCTGCAATGATTTATTCACTACCTTGCTCAAATCATAATGTACAGATGTACAGGGATTACTCTTTTCACCTGCTGAGATATAACCAACATTGGCTTGGAATTTAGTGTCTATTCTAAGCATTCTGACAAGAAAGTAGACTAGTTTAGGGACATGAAATCAAGGTATTTACATTATCATATGAAAGTACAGAGAAAAAATAATATTATGATGTAATTTATGAAGTTTTAATAGAGGGATATTGGGATTCTTCTTTTGGCAGGGTCTGATCAGAAGAAGTAACTAGAATATAATATGAAATCTTCATCAGTAAACTCAAACCAGCCATTCCAAGAAGGAAGAAAATTATGACAAAGTCTTCCTTTCCTTTCAAATCAACCTCAGTTAAATTGGGATTTAGATCTGCTTATGAAAGGGGATCTTTCTCCCCCCCCCCCCCCTTATGAAAGGGGATCTAAATGGCTTGGCTAAAATAAAAAAAAAAAAAAAAATAAAAAAATTCAGGGTCAACTCTTCCCTTATCTTACATGTTTTAGGTGTCAGTAGGAGATGAAGCTATGCATAAATTTAATCTTACAGACAAGACCTCACTGTCATTAGCAGCACGTGGGCAGGAAGTCCAGAAGCTCACTCTAATCTCTTACTGTCAAATAGTTTTTGCTACTTCCATGACCTTTTGCAGTCTTGCAGGTTAATAAACTTGATTACTTGTACTCTACCAATTCAAAAAGGTCTGCACTGTCTCTTTCCATTACAGGAAATAATCACAAACATGCATATTACTCCAGAGGAATCATGTAAATGTCTGAAGTGGCCATGACATACCTAACATGCCCAAATAAATAACAGTTTGCTGAAAAAAAAAAAGGTGTGAAAAATAGCTATTAGAAAAAAAAACAGTAGATGCAAACCAAATATAGTCAACTATTGGCAAATTGCGAACTTTCTTTCCCATACCAACAAAAACATATTTCAAAAATATTAATGCAAGGTTTTTTTTTTTTTTTTTTCCAGGCAGTTGGCAACAGTTACAGACACTTTCTTTTATAGAAAATTTGCTTCAACTTCATGTTGAAGGGAAACTGTGGTCATGGTAGCCTGAGTAAGCACAAAGATGAAATTATCTTTTACCCTTCTTTGTCTATTATACCTCTTAACTTAGAGGATATTTACATATTTTTTATCCATTTAATCACATGCATGCTCACATTTATATAAAAAATTAAGTGGGAGAAAAGGGAAAAACAAGCCTTTAGCTTTCCCGTAATTGAACTGCAGAGGAAGTTTAATAAAGCAATATAAGACCTATAGCTTTTCATTAGAGAAATCAATGTGTAAGCATTTTCTCACTGACATCAGTATCTCACATGGGGGTCAATCTAGCCAGAAAATCTTTCATTTCTGAATTACGCTATTTCCAAAATGCCTCTGATGTGGAGAGAAGCCAGCCCATTCAGCATAAATCTTAGACTCCTGTGGAATTTCACTCCCTAAAGCAGATAAATAAAATTTTAATGTATTTCAGCATCAATATCATTGCAAACTAGGTAGGAGCCATCTAGAAGACGGGTTTAAGAAAAGTTTTTTTCAACTCAGTTCTTTCTGACTGAAACTCCCAAGATACTGTTAACAGTTCAATTTCCAATGTCCTAGCAGGTCCCATGCAAAACATTCCAGCTCAAAATCAGATTTTCCACAAGCCTGCCACCCTTTTCATATATGACAGAAGGAAAAGTCAAAAACTTCAAAGATGACAGAAGCAGCATGTCACTAGAGACTAAAAAAACACTTGAAAAAGTTAATGCAATGTCAGTAACAGTTCTCTGATACCAAATTGTTGGCCTCACCTGAAAAATGACTCCATGTTTGTTGCAGATAAGCTGCTGTGCCATTTGGGAACTATGCAGAGACCTTTTTTTTTATCATCTCAGCTAAAGTGAACAGGGATTTCCCTCTTTTTTGTGGTTTCTCACCTTGTTAATCATGGGTTCAAGCAAGCCTGCTCTCCTCCATGGTTAATCTAAAATTCAGTGGTGGGACACATGACAGAAGCAAATGCATATTCGGCAGTTCTTTAGAGAAAAGTGCTACTGTAGTAAATAACATGGATCACTGTTGTTAAAGCATTTATTATATTACAAAAGGTAATTTTCAGCAGAGCTATTTTAAAAGGGCATTATGAGTAAATTCATTTTGGAATGCTTCAAGGTAACAACATATAAACCCTTCTGTTACAAGGACTAGTATGAAATTTTTAGACCATCTAACCATGATGAAATATTTTTTGTCTTCTCAGCATATTTCTTGCAGTCTATATATTTCTTGTAAAGTATCTTTTATAATTTGAAAACAATTAAAATAAAAACAGGAAAGTTCTACTGACTTCACATTGTTTTCCTCACACAGGTATAAAATTTGTGTTTGACTTTTCAAGTTAGGCTGTAAAGCTTCTTGCAGAGGTGTGGTTTAGTGAATAAAATGAACAAGGAAATATGAAGTCCAGATGGTGTCTAGTTACTTGGGGCATCCCTCAGGGATCACTACTAGGATCACTAATGTCTAACATCTCATGTTTATAAACCTGGATGACAGAGTGGTGTGTACTCTCAGCAACTTTGTGGAGGACACCAGATTCGAGTAGTGGTCAGTACACAGGAGGGTAGGGATGCCATCACAGGGACCTTGACAGGCTGGAGAAATGAGCCAACAGGAACCTCAAGAAGTTTAATAAAGGCAAATATAAAGTCCTGCACCTGAGGAGGAATAACCCCTTGCACTGGTACAGGTTGGGGTCTGAACTGTTGAGAGGCATCTTTACAGAAAATGCCCTGCATGTCCTAGTGAACAAGTTGACCATGCGCCAGCAGTGTTTTCTTGCAGTAAGAAAGGCCAACAGTCTCCTGGGCTGCATTAGGCAGAGCATTGCCATCAGGTCAAGGGATATGATCCTTTCCCTCAGCCCCAGTGAGACACATCTGGGTGTTGCATCCAGAGCTGGGCTCCCCAGTAAAAGAGAGACAGGGACATACTGCAGATAGTCTAGTGAAGGTTGGAAAGATGGTCAGGGGCTGGAGCACAGATGTACAAGGAGAGGTTGAAAGAGCTAGGCCTGTTCAACCAGAAAAGAGAAGGCAAAGAGCAGGCAATATTGCTGTCTTCAACTGCCTGATCAGAGGGTAGAGGGAATATGAGCTACACTCTTTTTGGAGGTGCACAACGACAGGACAGAGGCAACACGCATGAGTTAAAACATGGAAAATTTCTATTAGATATCAGGATTTCACTTATTTATTTACTTGCCTATTTTGTGTAAGGGTGGCCAAACACAAGACAGGTTACACAGAGAGGTTGTGGACCATCCATCCTTGGAGGTGTTCAGGGCTCAACTGAACCTGTCCCTGAGGCAGATGACTTAACTAGTCCTGCTTTGAGTAGGGGTATTGGACCAACTGACTGCCAAAGGTCCCTCCTGATCCAAATTATTCTGATTCCATGATGCTCTTTTTCTTAGGCTCTTAGCTATGCATTTAAATTAAAAGTATAGCTAGTTTACTTTTATTGCTAATTATGTATTTTCACGACTTAGCTGGATGAAACAAATTGCTTCCAAAAATTTCTTAACAAACGTAATGTTGCCAGGTGTTTCAAGAAAAGAGCTTTGCTTTAGTTTGTGCCATAAGACTGTTAACTAAACCATTAATAAGGATAAGCTTAAAACATTTTCTTGTTGAAATGATTAGTCAGCTTGAGTATTCTTCTCTGTAGCAACATAAAGCAATAGCCTACTTTAGAGATTTTAGCAGTTATAGGAAGGCTGATACTTTTCATCTCTCTTTTACTTTCAACCAAAATAACCTTTAAATGAACCTTTTTGTTCTTTTAGGATAGCAAGGAAATTTCAATAAATTTCTCTTTAAAATGTCGTTCTGAATTGTGATTGCTACCCTGCTACTAGATCAGTTTTTACAAGATAGGCCTGTGTTCATTCATTAGATGTAATGAATATGTGTAGATCCAGCCTCTGACCTGTAGTGTCCTTTCTTTTGTTTGTTTTAAGTCAATATCAATTGTCTTTAGTGCAATGGTACATTTGAAAATTACTACATTTCCAATACAAGCAATACCCAGTCATACACCAAAACACCTGACACACCTCTCATATTTGCTTACTTTTTAACGTATTATATCTTCAATGCCAGTGTACATACGTACAACAATAAGGAAAATACAAATGATACATTGACAAAATATTTTTTTAAGTAATCTGTCTTAGCTTTTAGGAAGTCTTACAGGAAATTTTGATAAATTCAGTAGGTACCAGAAATACCTTACATAATATTTGTTCAGATATGGTTATAATTATACTGATTACAGTTACATGTATGCATGATCCACTCATATCATTTGGATTCAGCTGTAATGAAAGGTTATACAGGTGTGGGAAAATAATAAATAATGATGTATCTCATTGAAATTCAGACTGGAGGAAATTGTATTGTAAGGTAAATATACGTATTAGGGATGTGTGATGCTATATGATGAAACTTGCAAAGAGGTATTCGTGAAAGTAAATTGATTTCCATTACAGTCTTTATTGATTTTTCATGACAAGAGAGTGATTTTTTTTTCCTCCAATATATTTGGAAAGTGAAAAACTTAAGAAACGCTGTAAGAATGTGAGAAAATGGAAAGAAACCTTTGAGCCACATGTGAGGGGAGGAAGGTATTTGTTTTCCTTGTTAGGCTTAGGAAAGTTTCACTATCCATCCCACTATACAAAAATGGAACTAGTCAAAACTAAGATAATTAACATCAGAAAAGTCAAAGGCAATGTCAGGATGTTGGACAACTCACAAAATAAGAACACTTTCACTCAGACTAATGAACTCCCAATCAGATTCCATAGAATAAGCGTTTCCAGTGAATGGCTTTCTAAGATTTAAAGACAACACTTCTACAGACAGAGAGAATATATACTTCTGTTGTAAAAGTTTTTAAATAAAAGTTTTAGAAAATTTAAAATATTTTGTGTAAACTTCTTTAAAGGTGGTAATGTATCATAGAATCAAAGAATTGTAGAATGCTTTGGGATGGAAGGGACCTTTAAAGGTCATCTAGTCCAACCCCCTGCAATGGGCAGGGACATCTACAACTAGATCAGGTTGCTCAGAGCCCCATCCAGCCTGTCCTTGAATGTTTCCAAGGATGGAGCATCTAACACCTCTCTGGGCAACCTGTTCCAGTGTTTCACCACTCTCATCACCAAAAATTTTTTCCCTGTATTTAGTCTAAATCTACCCTCCTTTAGTTTAAAAACATTGCCCCTTGTCCTGTCACAGCAGGCCTTGCTAAAAAGACTTATCCCCATCTTTCTTGTAGGCCCCCTTTAAGTATTGAAAGCCTGCAATAAGGTCTCCCCACAGCCTTCTCTTCTCCAGGCTGAACAACCCCAGCTCTTTCAGTCTTTCCTCATACCAGAGGTGCTCCACCCCTCTGATCATTTCTGTGGCCCTCCTCTGGACCCGCTCCAACAGGTCCATGTCCATCCTGTGCTGAAGGCTCCAGAGATGGACGCAGCACTCCAGGTGGGGTCTCACCAGAGCAGAGTAGAGGGACAGAATCACCTCCCTCAGCCTGCTGGCCACGCTTCTTTTGATGCAGCCCAGGATACGGTTGGCTTTCTGGGCTGTGAGAGCACATTGCTGGCTCATGTCCAGCTTTTCATACACCAGGACCCCCAAGTCCTCCTCCTCAGGCCTGCTCTCAATCCCTTCATCCCCCAGCCTGTACTGATACCAGGGATTGCCCCGACCCAGGTGCAGGACCTTGCACTTGTCCTTGTTGACCCTCATGAGGTTCACACAGGCCCACTTCTCAAGCTCGTCCAGGTCCCTCTGGATGGCACCCCATCCCTCAGGCGTGTCAACTGCACCACTCAGCTTGGCATCATCTGCAAACTTGCTGAGGGTGCACTCGATCCCACTATGTCATTGATGAAGATACTAAACAGCACTGGCCCCAGTATGGACCCCTGAGGGACACCACTTGTCACTGTATAAATTGTAAATATATATATATATGATTGCTAGTAAAATTATAGATCACTGTATACTAGCATTGTTTACTGTTCAATTAAACAGAAAGTTTGTATCTGTGAAGGTTAGTTCCATTTTATTTATTTATACTGTAATATTTGTTGCTTTCTCATATTTAATAAGTTGGGTTTTTTTTTTCCTTTTAAATGAATTTGAAAGTATAAGTTCAATTACATCTGTGTTTTGAAAGTACTCAATTTGTGAACTGCATAGGAAAATAGAAAACCAAACTGTAATTATGCTGAATAGATGAGACAATACCAACAGCATTTTAAAAATTTAGAAAAGCAATAGACGTGCAGTCAGTACAACATTCATAATGCCAGGCTGGCTTGAGATCAAATGACCAAAGAATGGAAAGGAAAATCAAAACTTCTTATGGAGAGGGTGTTAGAAGATAAGGCCTAAATTAAATAAACAGATGTTTCAGGACAATACATTCAAGTCATGAGCTACAAGTAGACTTCAGAATTTAAAAAAAAGGTGGATGCTAGATCATGCAACAGGAGACACCTGACATATGAAGAACAGCCAAAAGCAAAACAAAGAGAAAAAAAGATGCAGGGGAGTCAGGAAATACAAAAGACATGCCAGCAGGGAAAATTCACAAGAATAATGAATAGACCTGTGATGACACTTGAGGGCTATGAGACTACAACTGACTGCAAGAGAATAGCTACTGTTGTTAACAAAATAGCATCAAGAAGACAATTTAAATTGTCAAAAGTCCTGAAAAAATGTCGTGCTTGTAACATAACTTGTGCTTTGTGTTTATTCTCTTTAAAAACAGACCTGTTTAATGAAAAAACAAAACAAAACTCAAAACAATAATTAAAAAAACCCCTATATCTTTATGGAAGACAAAAATTATAAGCAGCAGCAGAACTTTTTAAATGTTTTAGTGCTAGACTTGCATCAAAATGGATTGTCAAAAGAAAACCAAAAGAGACCAGGGAGTGAAATATGATGTTATCCACTGCTGTGGACGAACGAATCCTGGGGAAGTATGAAGCAGAGCTGTGGTAAAATAAAGATAGTTAATTGGCCACCAAGGTAATGGAGAGGATTGAAATGAAAATTAAAAAAAAAGTCAATTTTTATGCTGCCACAGATCAGGTATCATTTAAAGAACTTAAAAAGATGAGAGCAGCATTGCAAGGTATAATAATAAGAAAGGAGAAAATGGTAAATGGGCTAATAAAGTCACCACCACCAATGGCCGAAGAAATTGAGGTCATAGGTACCACTGTTAAAGACAGTTGCAGCCATATGTGATCGCAACAGTAAAAACTAATGACTCAGGTCATCTTCCCTCACCCTTCTATCACAAAGCCATCCATTCTTTTTTGTAACTGTTCATCAGCAACTTCAGTGCTATACTCTCCACTTCTTCTATCCTTAAAAATTAGTATTTAGTCAGTCTGCCATATTACCAGATCTATCCCTTTCACACAAAGTCAGAGCACTCATGAGAGGCCCAATTCTTTTGGAACATCAGGTCCAAAACAACACACTAATTTACATCTACCCTGAAGCCCAAAAGAGAAGGGCCTTTAATTCCAGGGTCATCTTGGAAGTTCTTAGAATTTTAGTTATTAGGGATACTGATTCCTATCCAGGCAGGTCCTGCATATCCTCACCTTTTCTCTTACTGTTCATTCAGTTGCCGAGGCGAGCACCTTCGTAGCTGCCAGGATTGGCAGCAGAGCGCTCTAGCGTGGTGCACAGCGGGGCTTTCCAATCCTGGGGAGCCTCAGGGGAGCTAAGAGAGCCACGGGAGCCCGCAGCTCACGTGACAGTCGCTGACAAGACCTGGGCAGAGCCAGGAGCAACTGCAGCCAAGCTCCCCCCCCATGTATAAAGGAAGCCCTTAGGGAGCGCGAGTGACCAGGGTGGGCAAACAGGGTGTGGCGTGTCAGCAAGGGTGTGGTGCGGCACTTTGCATGGCAGTTCCGCGGAAGGGTGTGCAGGAAGGATGCTGAAGATCGACCAGGGAGCAATGGTTTCCACTCAGCAAAAAGCCATAGCCTCGCTAAGCTCTGCACCCACCACAATGGACACAGCTGCCAGACAGAGCTCCAGTGGAAACGCTGCCATCCAGGTGTCAGGCTGCAGGGTGTGCCCTGCTCTTACGCCAGTACTGGATGGCAGCAGTGAGCACACCTGTGGGAGATGCACCCAAGTAGAGGAACTCCTCCGCTTAGTGACAGAGCTCTGGGAGGAGGTGAGTAGGCTGAGGAGTATCAGGGAGTGTGAGAGAGAGATAGATTACTGGAATCACACCCTACCTTCCCTGAGACAGGCCCAGCAGGCAGACAGGACCCATGACACAGAAGATTCCCTATCCTCTCTCTGCCCGGCTGAACATAGTGACTTAAGGGATAGGGGGCAATGCTGACAAGTTCCTGCCCAGCACAGCAGGCGTGTCTCCTCTGTGACTACCACACTTTCCCAGGTGCCATTACAGAACAGGTATGAAGCTCTGCAAGTGGAACTAAACAATGACAAGGATGATGGTACATCATGGCTTGGAGGTGTCGCCAAGGTTAAGTCAGCCTACATCTGGCATCAAAACAGCTTCCACAAAGAAAAAAAAAGATGGGTCATTGTCATAGGACACTCTCTCCTTGGGGAACAGAAGGCCCGATATGCAGACTGGGCCCACTTCTTAGGGAAGTCTGCTGCCTCCCTGGGGCCTGGGTTAAAGATGTGAAGAGAAAGCTTCCTACCCTGGTAAGGCCCTCATATTATTACTCATTATTGGTTTTTCAGGTAGGCAGTGAGGAAGTCACAGCTAGAAGTCCAAGGGCAATCAAGAGAGACTTCAGAGCCTTGGGACGACTGGTTAAGGGATTGGGAGCACAAGTAGTGTTCTTCTCTATCTTCCCAGTTGCAGGGAATGATGAGGGAAGACACGGAAAGAGCCAGCAGATCAACACCTGGCTTCGAGCCTGGTGTCTCCGGCAAGATTTTGGGTTTTTTGATCACGGGCCGGTTTACACGTCACCAGGCCTGCTGGCAACAGATGGGGTACACCTGTCTCAAAGCAGGAAAAGAATCCTAGCACAGGAATTAGCAGGGCTCACTGAAAGAGCTTTAAACTAGGGTGGAAGGGGGAAACGGGTAAAACCAGGCTTGCTAGAGATAAGCCTGGGGGTGGCATACCAACATTTAAGGGATGGTGTGCTAGCGAGGTCCTTCAGTCTGCCATCTCAATGGAAGTAGGGGATGCATATCCATGCAGCAGTAAAACGCAAGGGCTATGGATGTGTTAGAAACCACGGAAGTGCCTGACAATGTTCACACAGGAACTAGGGCTTCTCCCCCCAAAATGCTTACAGTTAATGGATTAATATAACCATCAAAACTGCCTGTTAGCAAAGGCACTTCATCAGGATTTTGTTAATAACAGAGAATCCTGAGTTCATTTTTTTAGGAAACATTTAAATTCCCACTTCAAACTGGAGATTTTTAAGTTTTTAGTATGCTTTAGACTGAATATTAGGAAAAAAATCTTCACTGAAAGGGTTTTCAAGCACTGGAACAGGCTGCCCAGGGAAGTGGTTGAGTGTCCATCCCTGGAGGTATTTAACTGACATGTAGATGTAGTCCTTAGGGACATGGTTTAGAGGTGGACTTGGCAGCGGTAGGTTAACGGTTGGACTTGATGACCTTAAAGGTCTTTTCCAACCTAAACAATTCTATGATTCTATTCTATGATTGTATGATTCAGGTGCTGCAGTGATTGGTCCTTGGTGACAGACCCTTGAAGTTCAAAAGGAGACACCCCAGCTTAACTTCAGATGTGTGACAAGAAATAAGAATCTTGGAATAGCACCCAAAAGAGGCATTATGTTGAACAGTCAGGTGTTGACGCCTAGCAAATAGAAAATTATTATGAAAAAGATTTGACTGAAATTACTTTTTTCCCTGTGAATGAGAAACTGCAAAAAAGACTATTTATATGGGATCTGCAGTCAGAAACAACAATTCCAACAGTCAAAGCTTCTCCTGTATTTTTCACAATGGCAAGTAAGAGGTGCTTTCTTTTCACAGTAAAAATGGCAACTTTGTTTGTTTGTTTGTTTTGCAGGATAATTAAGGACTAGGAATATTTGTTCCAGAAATAGAAGACACCTACTGAATTTCTCTTTTACCTGCAAGGACTCAACTCCACATTTTTTGTTGTAATACAGAGTTGCCTGAGCACCTGCCCATAGGATGTGTTGGCCAGAATGTGGGGGCAATACTCAGCCACACCTGCTAAGATGTGCTATAAACTATTTGAGATTAATTGGCCTTGGAAGAGCGGGAGAAATTAATGCTGTAACCACAATTTCAGGTTTGGGGGGATTTTTAATCATTGACATTTTTAAAAAGGGAGTGGATCACTTATGCAGATGTTTTAAGATAAAATGGCACTTACGATTTCATTTTTCAGTCTATTAATGTATTCCATGAGTCTAAAAAATAAAACTCTCTCCCTTTCTGGTAATCTGAGAAAATGCCAACCATCTGGTAATGAAATCAGACCAGTTCAGGACTTAGAAAAATGTTGATAAAAACTTTCTGGCTGGTTTAGACACCTCCAGGTTAAGTGGCAGCTGAAAAAAAGTTTTAAGTTTAAGACATCACTGAAGAAGGTAAGCATCCAAATGTTCTGAATAACTACTGTTAAAAAAAAAAAAATCTTATCCAATGGAATGTACATAGTGCACTTTCTATGGTCTAGTGGAAGCAAGAGTTTTTGCCCTTTTTAATACCTGACCTGTAAAGATCATGAGTTGGTCATTTCATCTTTTGTACATGGATATTTTTAAGGTAAAAATAATTCACAGAAATCAAACTTAATATTAAAAATGTATCATTATTAGATAGTGATTTTATTGGGTAGTTACATATTGTAAATATTCAAAAGAATTTATATTTTAACTTCACAATTGGGGTAGCAAAACTAATGTATTTTTTCAGATTTTTTTCCTGAGAATCTCAAGATTTCCAAGATGTTGTGACATAAGCACCAGGAGAAATCTCCAGCACTAAAAAGAAGTAACCTGATGAGGTTACTAAAAAAAGAGGAACATACCGAGGTTTCACCCATCCAGCACTCAGTGTCAAGAAAAGAAAGTGATCAAGAAAAGGAATTCTTATACTTTTGACCTCTTAAGAATCCATTTTCTAACATTCCCTTATACTGCTGTAAAAATGAAAGAGAATAAGGTCCACACTTCTACTGACACCATTGGGTTGCTTGTCACATTTATAAAGAGGTAAATTTTACCTTTCTTTTCTCTTTTTTTTAAGATGCAATATCGATGTTTTTATGTTAAGGTGAGCTATGGTTCAAAAATGTTCTGCTCGCATAGCCAGTCAGTTTGCATCTGACATGTATCTATGTGGTTCAATTGCTCTATCAACTGGCTTCAAATGATGACAAGCAACCTGAACAACTCTTTGTCTGCCTATGCACTGTCTTCTATAGTGGCTAATCATTAATGTTCAATCAATCCAGCTATCCTTTGGCAGTTTCTAATCAAATACAAATATCACCTGACATTCAAGCTTAATAATTTTCCTGCCAACAAATGCATGCAGAAAACTGAAAATAAACCAGCCCTTAAAGGTGTCCAATCAGCTGTATAACAAAGAGCACTAACACAGGTAATGCAGTAGCTGTTAG
Organism: Platalea leucorodia; assembly: GCF_965183815.1. Lineage (NCBI taxonomy): Eukaryota > Metazoa > Chordata > Aves > Pelecaniformes > Threskiornithidae > Platalea > Platalea leucorodia. The sequence goes on from NC_138823.1 coordinate 18,573,689, forward strand.
ACTTTGGATAATGCTTTATAGAGTTACTACAGTGATTTTTGTAAAGGTAGAAAAGTAAGCACACATACAGTAAAGCCTGAAGGAAAAAATAAGCCCAGTGAGGAAATAAATCATTATTCTGAAATGAAACTAAATATGCCTAAACCTCAGATTATGAGGTAAGAGAAATTTGACGTGTAGAGGTATTAATTCCAAATTAAATCCTGCAGTCCTAAGACAAAAGTCAAAATGACTGAATCACTAAGTGAAAATCTTGACAGAAGATATTAAATGTTCATTGTAGAGCTGGGCAAAATTATTTCTAAGTGTTTAGAACATCTGCATACAGTAAAAAGGCAATATTGTAACTTCAAAGACTAATTATTAATTACTCTAGGAAAAACAGAGTTTCTGTGAAACCCAAAGTAATGCGGGGAATATATCCTTTCTTCTGTCTCCTCTCTCACAGCTGATAAAAATTTCCTGTGTACAGAAGGGGAAAAGGGGAAAGCAATTTAGAATACATGGCTGTGACTTGGGCTCTATCTTGTGCTTTTGGTAAAGTTAATTCCATTGTGTCCTAATTAGAATTGCTGTTATTTTCATTCATCTGCTTATGAACTTTAAATGCATCATATTTATATAATATTCTAGCTCTTTAGTGTTAAGATGACTCTTTTAGACTTTACATCCAATACAAATATAATATGAAGGGGTTGTAATTGCATGTAGTATTTAGCTCTTAGGTGGAAAGTAATTTTCATTGGAATGTTTGTCTTTCACAAACATCTAGAAATAGTCATGCTTATGATTTAATATGATTGATACTAGTAAATAGATAACTTAATATTTAAAATGACAATAACATTTTTCACACTATGGTAATATTTCCATGCAGTCTAATGGATCAATAGAAGATGCTAATGCAAGATTTACTCTAAGTGCAAATTCCATTCTTACATTATGTATTATCCTTATTAAAAAGAAAAGCAGTTTGAGAAGATTTGGTAGGTTGTTCAGCTGCATGTTATATATGTAGGAAGAAATTAACTAATGTTTTCACAAAGCCTGAGTACCTCAGCAAATTGTGGGTGTTTTTTTCCCCCACATATGTATCACAGACCTGTTTGAATATATGAGCAATCTCTCACTGCCACTCTCACATATCTTATATAAGATGATTGCCTCACAATCTACCCCAAATAATCTAAATATATATTTAACACATATTTACATACTCAACCTTACACATGGAATTCAGTGGGATTTAACCATTGCAGTACTCTATTAAACTGAGATTTTTTTTTTTTTTTTTCTTTTGAAAATACCTATAAGAAATCAAGCCTTGCACCTCTTTGGACCATTTGATCTATGCATTAGTGAATTATTGCTCTCTTCCATACTATTATCTCTGGCCCATTCAGAGTGTGTATTAAATGCAGAAGGCCTCCCTGGAACAACCTGATCTGTTCAATTTTTACCCATTATGGTAATCAATATAATGATTTATGAATAAAACTATCAGTAAAGATTTATATACAGTTTTCCTTCAGTTAAAATGTAAATCTGAAGGTGGGGGTTGTCCACTTATGCATTTGAAACCTGTTCTATGAATAACAGTGAGTCCATACAGCAGCTGATATATGAAGATCCACAGGCCTGAATTACTAGACACCGTAAATCATCACAGAATCACAGGATGGTTGAGGCTGGAAGGAACCTCTGTGGGTCATCTGGTCCAACCCCCCCTGCTCAGGTGGGGTCACCTACAGCCAGTTACCTATGGCCATGTCCAGATGGCTTTTGAATATCTCCAAGGGGGAGACTCTACAACCTCCCTGGGCAACCTGTACCAGTGCTCAGTCACCCTCACAATAAAAAAGTGTTTCCTGATGTTCAGAGGGAACCTCCTGTGTTTCAGTTTGTGCCCACTGTCTCTTGTCCTGTCACTGGGCACCACTGAAAAGGGCCTGGCTCTGTCTTCTTTGCACCATTTCTTCAGGTATTTATACACAGTGATAAGATCACCCCTGAGCCTTCTCTTCTCCAGGCTGAACAGTCTCATTTCTTTCAGCCTTTCCTTATATGAGAGCTGCTCCAGTTTATATCATTTTTGTGGCTTTGTTGGACTCTTCTCCAGTATGTTCACATTGGCTTTGTACTGAGGAGCCCAGAACTGGCCACGTTACACCAGGTGTGGCCTCACCAGTGCTGAATAGAGGGGAAGGATCACTGATCTGCTGGCAATACTCCTCCTAATGCAGCCCAGGATACCATTAGCCTTCGTTGCAGCAAGGGCACATTGCTGGTTCATGTTCAACCTAGTGTCCACCAGGATCCCTAGGTCATTTTCTGCCAAGTTGCTTTCCAGCTGGGTGACCCTCAGAATAAATTGGTGCATGGGGTTGTTACTCCTCAGGTGCAGGACTTTGTAATTCCCCTTGTTGAACTTCATGAGGTTCCTGTCAGCCTATTTCTCCAGCCTTTCTGTTCTTCTGTCAAGGTCCTTCTGGATGGCAGCAGAACCCTCTGAAGTATGATCCACTCCTCTCAGTTTGGTGTTGTCTGCAAACTTGCTGAAGGTACATTCTGCCCCATCATCTAGATTGTTAATAAAGATGGTAAACAGATCTGGTCCTTGGGATACATCACTAGCTACTGGCCTCCAATTAGACTTTGCACCACTGATCACCATGCTCTGGGCTTGGCTATTCTGGCAGTTTTCAATTCACCTCACTGCTCATCCAGCCTGTACATCAACAGCTTCTTTGTGAGGATCTTATGGGAGACAGTGTCAAAGAGCTTACTGGAGTCCAAGTGTACAACATCTATGGCTCTCCCCTCATCTGCCAGGCCAGTCATTTCATCATAGAAGTTTATCAAGTTGGTGAAGCAGATTTCTGCTTGATGAAGCCATTCAAACTACTTCTGATTATTTTCTCATCCTTAAAGGGCCTGGAAGTGCTTTCCAGGATTAGCTGCTCCATCACCTTTCCAGGGATTGAGGTGAGACTAACTGGCCTGTAGTTCCCTGAGTCCTCATCACCCTTCTTGAAGGTAGGAGTGACATTTGCTTTCCTTCAGCTTTCTGTCACTTCTCCCAGTCACAATGATCAATCAAAGATTACAGAGAGTGGCCTCACAATGATATCTGCCAGCTCCCTCAACACTTGTGGATGCATCCCATCAGGGTCCATGGACTTATGTATATTCATTTTGCTTGAGTATTCCCTGTCCTGATCCTTTTCCACCAAGGGTATATATTCCTTGCTCCAGCCTTTCCCCCTGGTCTCTGGGACCTGGGTTTCCTGAAGGCTGGTAGTAGTACTTGCTAATAAAGACTGAGACAAAAAAGGCATTCAGTACCTCAGCCTTTTCCAGATCCCTGTCTTGTTGAGCAATGGGCCTACATTTTCCTTAGTCTTCCTTTTGTCACCTATGTACTTATAGAAGCCCTTCTTGTTTTCTTTGACAACCCTGCCCAGATTCAGTTCCATTTGGGCTTTAGTTTTCCTAACTTTATCCCTGGATGCTCAGACAATGTTTCTGCATTCCTCCCAGGTTACCACTCCTTGCTTGCTTCCTATCCCTGTATGCTTCCTTTTCCTGTTTGAGATTAGTGAGGAGCTTGTTATTCATCCACACAGACCTCCTGGAATTTTTGCCTGACTTCATATTTGTTAGACATATTTATTAGAATTGTTAGACACTGTTAAGCATCAGTTGCTATAAGTATCCAAGCTGAAAGTGTGTTTTGGACTTTATTCCTTCTGGACAACATTTTGCTCATCTGGAACATTTAGAATTTTTTTTTCCAAAAGTTCAAATTTGTGAGGTTTTTTTTCTTTTTAAATAAGATTTTTCTGGCATAGGGAGAAAACTACTCTCAGCAGTTTAGTCATACTTCCTTCAGGTGGTTAAAATAAATATCTTCACAGAACTAGAACCATGAAAATCCTGTAGCGGTAGGCCCTTTAAGTTAAGAAACTATGGAGATACCTAACAGTATTTTAAAAGCACTTGTTGAAAGAGATAATACAGTTGAGGAAGTCTCTGTACATGATTCATCTGTTTTATTACTGGGTATTATGGAATTAAACACAGTTTGTGCTAGGTGTACAATGACTCAGAGTCCTACCTAAATTAGAGTCTATTGTGCTGTGTATTGTCACAGGGAGGAAAAACAGCGGTAAGCCTACAGGTGCTTTTAAAGGTGCTTGTTCAGCATGAAAGAGCTGATATAAAATGCAGTGGTTACAGTGCTGCTTATGTACGTTTGTCTTTTGGAAAAGATAGACTATATCCAATTATAGCCTTGCTATGATGTTCATCTTCAGACAAAGTATGAAAATTTGTAACTGCAAAAGTATCAGTGACAAAATGAGTAGTTTAACCTTTGTACATGAATGTTCTCATACACCCACATCTTAGAACAACCTGCTGGGTATCAGATATCTTAATCATCTGCTGCTACATATAAAGAGCAGTCATACTATAGAAATGATAAGGAAGAGCTTGCAGAAGCAGCATCTCTGGTGAAAAAAATTCTCACTTTTCACATCTATCTTTTTAAGGCATAGAGTTACTAAGAGGCTTGGAAGAGACAGCCCCCCTTTTCTGCCTCATGTGCTAATAAGGCTTGTGAAAAAAACCTCTCACAATTCAGCAGACATTTTTCCTCTTTTTCCTCTCTCATATCCATATTATGCTTACATCTCTTCTACATAGAAATGTTAAACTATTAAAAATATTTAATTTTTTAAGAGATTGTTCTACTTACTGCTAGAATCCTCCACATAATTTGCTTGGAGATATTTGACAGGGAAAATGAACAGTTAGAATCAGATTTTAAAATGAGTAGACAAAAAGATTGTTATATTTTAAACTATATATGCATGACACTGATTTTGGTCAGAATCCAAATCTGAAGGAAGTGTTTACAACCTTCAATTTTAAAATGTATGTCGTAATGACATATCAGCTATAGGACATTACATAAAATTAGTATTTTTCAGAATAAGTGCTTTTGTCTGGGCTGCAGCCTAGAGTCAACATGGGCAGTAAAAGATGGCATCACCTAGACTAATGTATATATCTTGATTGGTAGGGTGCTCTCCTGGAAGGTGGAAGAGATTTATTAGAATCTCCCCAGACAGAAGAGAGAACTTAATGCAAAGCGAAGTCCTTCGTAACTAGGTTAAGATGTTTAAGATAAGCCCCTTTACCATCTTTGTTTTTAGAAACAATAAAGTCACAACTGCAGTTTTGGAGGAAGGGACAGTTCCTAAAGTTTGTGTTAGGATGACCCTAAGCATAACTATATGATTGGATGCCTGTGGCTATTTTCCAACACAGGGAAAGCATTCTGGGAGAAGGAGCTGTCTGTGCAGCCAGCTGCAGATGTTGGCTTATATTTCCCTTCTAGCCTTGTCAGGAATGGACTGGTGGGTAATACAGACCCAGTGGCATTTAAATTGAGTTTTTCTGAGACATGCTTTTCATGTGTTTTTTTTTTACTGTTCAAAGCACCTAACATAATGAAAGAGTGATGCCTTTGATCAGAGGGCACTAGCAGCATGTGTTGCCTTGGGGCACAGCGTGAGGGCATGTTAGCATAGTTGAAGGTGCAAGTCCCGTTCAGACAGTGGTAAAGGACTATGCCAGGTGGAAGAAGTCATGAATGACACATTCATACTGTGTGTTTGGGACAGGCTGTGGAGCAGCTATTCTGTCAAATCTGACATGATTTTGTTTTGGGAGGAAATAGCTGGCTCACTCCAGGGGGGATCCAAGGGCAAATGAGCACATACACACAGGGATGATTAAGGGACCAGGGCCCTAAAGAGAAATAGGGAGCAAGGCAAGAAGACAGTGTGAAAACATAGCCCATATGTATACCACTAAGTTAAACATACTAGCTCTGCGTACCATTACTCTATATTACCAAGTTTCCTGAGAACAAAAGCCCTGCTTATGTAGCTTACTGTAAAATGGAATTCCTCCACCAAAAGTTTTGACCCTTAGATTTCACTATAACATTACTGTGTTATATTTTTCATATCTTAAAACAGTGGTTCACAGGAAATAATATATTGAAGTGCAAAATAAATAACTAATTTTGAAATCTGAACTTCACCATTGTGCTGCATGATGTTTGTATACAAAAGAAATGGGTAGTAAAAAGGTATCCTTTTGACGGCAAAGAGAAGAAAAGATTTTTTTTCCTTGCTAAGATGGTTATGTAGGTGTTAATAATTCTACCCAGAGTTATCAACTCCTTGCTTTAATAGGCTTTATTTTTTAAAAGTATTGTAAAAAAACCCAAAACAAAACAAACCACCAAAAACCAACAAACCCCCCTGAATTTAACAAAGAACTACAATGGTATCCTGGTTTCAGCTGTGATAATGTTGATTTTTCTTCTTAGTAGCTGGTATAGTGCTGTGTTTTGGATTTAGGATGAGAATAATGTTGATAACACACTGATGTTTTAGTTGTTGCTAAGTAGTGCTTGCACTGGTCAAGGACTTTTCAGCTTCCCATGGTCTGCCCGGTGCACAGGAAGCTGGAAGGCGGCACAGCCAGGACAGCTGACCCAGACTGGCCAAAGGGCTATTCCATACCATATGACATCACGCTCAGTATATAAACTGAGGAGAGTTGGTCAGGGGGCAGTGATCGCTGCTCGGGGATGTGCTGGGCACCGGTCAGCAGGTGGTGAGCGAATTGCATAGTGTATCACTTGCTTTGTATATTATTATTATTTATTATTACTATTACTATTACTATTACTACTATTCTATTTCATTTTACTTCAATTATTAAACTGTTCTTATCTCAGCCCATGAGTTTTCTGACTTTCACCCTTCCAATTCTCTCCCCTATCCCACTGGGGCTGGGGGAGTGAGCGAGTGGCTGTGTGGTGCTTAGTTGCTGGCTGGGGTTAAATCACAACAGTCCTTTTTGACGTGCAACGTGGGGCTGTTGCAGCCGCGGGGGCTGTCGCAGGGACTGGCACAGCCGCAGCGTCTGTCATTTTTGTCATCAGATCCAGAGACCTTCTCTTCCCCTTGAGGGTTCTGAATAGTGTTGAATAGGGCTTGGTAGGCATGGGGCAGGCCCCAGAACGTTGCAGTGATTTGTGTCTCTCTGGAGTTGCCAGGGTGGCAACATACTTTTTCAAAATACTTTACTAGTTTTTCAGGATTCTGCACTTGTTCAGGGGTGAAGTTCCAAAACATTGGAGGTGCCCACTGTCCTAGGTACTTGCCCATGCTCTCCCACACACCCTAATACTCATAACTATCCAGCCTTGGAGCAGATCTCTGGATGATATTCTTAAACTGCTTATTAACCTTAGACAAAAGTGAAACAATATTCCCAAGAACTACCAATAGGTATATCTTAACTACCCAAGGATGTTCAAAAATCAATGCTATCCCAACTGAAACCAGGAAAAATGGTTAAATCCCACTGAATTCAGTGTGTAAGATTGAACGTGTAAATATGTGTTAAATATATTTAAGTGATTAAGGACAGACTGTGAGACAAGCTTATATCATAAAAGTAAAAAAAAAAAAAACAAAACCCCAAAAAAACCCCAAACTGAGAACAACAGTAATTTTGCTACCACTCCGACAAAATACTCCCTCCCCAAATCCTACAACATTCTCAATAATGAATGAAAAATAAGTTCAATAGTTGGCTCATTTTTCAACTATGATGATGTAATATACTTCAAAGAGGGATCTCATCTCACTACATTTGAACTGAAATTTTTCTTCTCCACAGGAAAGAAATTATGGTTCCTCTTTGACTGTGGTCATTGTGCATCTTAAGCAAGTGAAAGAATCCATTTTGCCTTTTCTAACAAACCTATTAATCACCAACCCTGTCCTACATGAACAGATGTACCAGCAGAATACATGTTTTCTGAAAGAGTTAGAAAGATAAAGCTTAGAAATTGAATACAGATTTTATAGTTATTTAAAAACAATATCTGAGACAGAGGGTGTCAACTATTGAATTTTTCTTTGATTGAAGGTAGTTTAAAAATAAAATCAGTCACTATGTGGTATTACAGGATAAATTTTCATGTAAGCAGGGGGCAAGCAAGTTGTAGTCCAAAGGAAGACAAATGCTTCAGTCTTTTCTCCAAAGTAGAATATTTTGTAGCTGTCTTTCATAGCAGCAAATTACTGACTTTTCCACAGGCTCTAGTAGTCAAGTATAGATAAAAAATAAAATCCTAGTTCTCTTCTTGCTACTCGTCACTTTATCTATATGGTGTGAAGGTCACATAGAACCTGCATAGTATATGTAGGATTAAAAAAAAAAAAAAAAATATTGCTCCCTTCTTATTTAAACAATTTACCTATACAAGGATATAAAATTTAATTCATTTCAGAATTTAATTTCATTTAATTCAATTCAGAAACTGACCACACAAGGAAACAGAAAGCCAAGACAGCAAAATTTTGAAATTTCAAAGGTCATCGTAGATCATAGAATCAGAGAATCATAGAATGGCTTGGGCTGAAAGGGACCTTAAAGATCATCTAACTCCAGCCCCCCTGCCATGGGCAGGGACGCCACCCACTAGACCAGGTTGCTCAGGGCCCTGTCCAACCTGGCCTTGAACACTTCCAGGGACGGGACATCCACAACTGCTCTGGACAACCCATTCCAGTGCCTCACCACCCTCTGAGTAAAGAATTTTTTCCTAACATTTAATCTAAATCTCCCCTCTTGCAGTTTGAAGCCGTTCCCCCTTGTCCTATCACTCTCTGCCCTTATAAAGAGTCTCTCCCCGTCTTTTATATAAGCTCCCTTTAAGTATTGGAAGGCCACTATAAGGTCTCCCTGGAGCCTTCTCTTCTCCAGGCTGAACAACCCCAACTCTCTCAGCCTGTCTTCATAGCAGAGGTGCTCCAGCCCTCTGATCATCTTAGTGGCCCTCCTCTGGATCCGTTCTAAAAGGTCCACATCTTTCTTGTGCCGAGGGCTTCAAAGCTGGATGCAGTACTCCAGGTGGGGTCTCACCAGAGCAGAGTAGAGCGGGAGAATCACCTCTCTTGACCTGCTGGCCACGCTTCTTCTGATGCAGCCCAGGATATGGCTGGCTTTCTGGTCTGCTAGTGCACATTGCTGGCTCATATCCAGCTTTTTGTCCACCAGGACCCCCAAGTCCTTCTCTGCATTGCTGCTCTCAATGAGTTCTTCTCTCAGTCTGTACTCATGTCTGGGATTGCCCCGACCCAGGTGCAGGACCTTGCACTTGTCCTTGTTGAACCTCATTCAGTTCATATGGGCCCTCTTCTCAAGCTTGTCCAGGTCCCCCAGGTCCCATCCTTCAGGCGTGTCAACTGCACTGCTCAGCTTGGTGTCATCTGCAAACTTGCTGAGGGTGCACTCTATCCCACTATCTATGTCATTGGTTGATAAAGATATTGAAAAGCACTGGTCCCAAGACAGAGCCCTGAGGGACACCACTTATCACTGGTCTCTACCCGGACATAGAGCCATTGACCGCAATTCTCTGGATTCGTCCATCCAGCCAATTTCTTATCCAATGAATAGTCCAACCTTCAAATCCATATCTCTCTAATTTAGAAATAAGGATGTCATCTGCAAGTTTCCTAAATGTAGGCCAAAGAAAGGTCTCTCTGAACTTGGCTGAACTTTGGATGAAGTTTGTTTGTAGATTTTTCTTTTCTTAGTGGATATAATGGCAAACTTTTTTTTTTCCTATTTCATATTTTCATTTTATTTTATTGCTTAAATGGAACTCTTAGTTTAGCAGAATTTAAAAAAGAAGCATAACATAAGTCTTTAAGTTGCAGAGTCATTAAATTTTAAAATAAGAATTTATACTGTCATTTTATGTAATTATTTACAGTAAATATATGATGAAATTGACACTCTTCCGCACTTAATTTATTAACTATTAAATCTAAAGAACGTTCCAGCAGAATTGACCTAATCCAAATAGCTAGTCTTTCACTGACCTCAGGTGAGTTCATTAGTGAAAGATATGATAAACTTTCACTATCTTTTGCAATAAATTTGGAGGAAACCTGTTATAATTGCTTGATTATTTTTTTTTAATCTCAGTAGTAAGCTTGTATAGTTTCTGTATTTGCATATTTGTTATTATTTTAGCATCCTTCTATTCAGTGGATAATTTGACCAGGCTTTCTGCTCTTCGAGAGAGTTTCATTCTCATTAATCACAGTTTATTTTTTCTTTCAGAAAACTCTTTATTTTTGTGTACACTCCCCTCTTCCATTATTATTACTGAGAAGTATATGGTAGAAGGATACAGAACAAACCAAAACTTTTTTTTCTTCAAATTCTAGTTCCAAATTAGGTACATTCCCAGCTCTATCCACCACTGTAATGCATTTTGTCATACCATGATTAAGTGAATTTACATTGCTGTGAAAATGGATTGGGTTATGGAGGTATCATTCTTCCATCTGGTCCATTCAAACTCACTTTCACTTTCTGAGTTCTACTAGTCTTTCTTTTCTGAATACTTTATTAAGCCTTTTTTTTTACAAAATGCTCTTGATCTATCCTTTCACTCTTTTCCAGTTTGGCAATTATCATTGCTAGATCTGGTCAAACAGTGATATACCTGATCAATTTCAAAAGTAAGAAATGCTGTTTATATAAGGTTATCTTGAATTACTTCTTTTTAAAATTCTATGAATAGAGAATGAATGTGAATATCTGGATGTAGGAGCACCAGAAGGAATGACAGAAGCCTATAACAAAAGCATATATCGATGCCAAATAGACTAACAGGTCAACAAAATTACAACACATCTATGTGCAGCTTCTCAGGACACACAAGCTGGGAAACAAAGGACAGCAGTTGATGGAGCAGGATGGAAAGACTGAACATTGTCAGGTACTGAAGATTACAAAAAAGATACATCCAAAACCAGCACATTATCATAAATTTAAGAAGAACCAGGGAGATGCTATGAGAACTTGATTGATGCCATCATCTGTCCTTCATCTCATTGCAAGGATATCTGTGCAGACCACCTGAATACATATGTCACAGTGCCTGAAGGCCAGACAGATCACTTGGCTATATGTACCTTGGAGTCTGAATACTGAACAAACTACTTAGGCACAGATTTCTTGGTGCTTATGAGTATGCAAGTATGAGAGTGTGAGCAAGTGAAATCACTTAAAATAAACAAATAACATCCATAATGCTGCAGTGTTATTTTCTAAAACTTGAACAGTCTTATCTACTATTAAAATCATAGGCTTATATGATGATTCAGGTTGGAAGGGACCTCAGGAGGTCTCTAGTCAACTCCCTGCTCAAGGCAGAATCAGGCATGAGGTCAGACCAGGTTGCTAAGGACACCATTAGCAGGTTGCTAAGGTTGGCCATTTGAGTCTTAATCGCCTCCAAGGGTGGACACTGCACAGTCTCTCTAGGCAACCTGTTCCAACACTTGACTGTCCTCATGGTGAAAAAGTTTCTCCTTATATACAGTCTGAAACTCTTGTTTCAACTTATGCTCGTTAGCTTAATCTATTTATGTGGGTAACAGGAGCTAGAACCAATACTCTTGGTAGCTTGGAGGCAGAATACACAGGTGCTTAGATTAGGACTGTAATTTGCTCTTTGGCTTTGTAGTCCTTTGAATAGGTTTATTGGTCAGTAAATAACTTTAATATGATTCATATCTGGACCAATTCATTATTTACCCTAGTGAACTATAGTGCGGACTTGATTTTTTAGATTCCATGTTCAGACATAATTGTATAAACTCAGCATTAAAAAAAACCATTCTTTGACTTTCCCTTAATATGTTGCTTAACAGAAAGTCTGCTTGTTAAAGTATCTGTTTTCAAAATACAACATCAAGCTAAAGGTGTATAGTAAGTATCAAAATATCTACATATTCCAATTTCATTATCAGCTCTTAACTATGTGTTCTTTAAGGAATTCAGTCATCTATATTATTAAAACGGTTAGATTGGTCAGACAGGTCCATGACGCAAGTTTAGACCACGTTAATGTTTGAGAGTTAGCACAGGGAAGAAAACATTTTCAGTAGGTGGTTTGAGTGTGGCCAATGTGTTGGAGGGTAAAAGAGTTACACAATATGAATATGGGTAATTTTGTGCCATCCATTTCAATGCTAGAGGATGGACCAGGCATGTTTAATTTACCAGAATATATGCAGCTTGTAGGTCTAGTAATTTTCCATCTGCTTTTGCTAAAAAATAACGTTCCAGAGAACATGCTGAAGTGAAAGACAGACATCATGGGAGAAAACATATTCATAACCACAGTATATATTACTTTGATGCAGAAGAGATATCGGCATTTTGTTTTGCTCCGGGTACAAGGGGACCAAGGGTTTGATTCTCCACTCAGAGACCTCCCTGTATTTAGTTGATTGGCGTAGTCTTTTTTTTCTGCTGAAGTAGCCAACAGGACTTCATTATCCGTATTTCCATCAGAAAAGTTCTTTAGCTTTTCCTTCTTATGTTTCCTCTCCCCTTTTACTACAAATGGAGAGATCAGATGCTCATAAAAAAATATCAGGATTGAGATACTTATTTGCTTGTGGGTAGAAAGATATTGAATTCATTACCATGCTGCTTTTGCTCAGGAGTGGAGTTGTAAGATATGGCTCTGAACTTTATTAATTTGATGCAGTGTTGCATATTTGCATATCTATTAACTTTGAATGTATTGTCTCCTAAATGAACTTCTAGTTTTAGAAGCTGAAATCAATTTTGATTTATTACAGACCTTCAAAGAAGCTTTGGATAACAGTAAGAGGAAGAAGAAAGATAGATAGATAAAATATCCTTGGATCTGGGTAGAAAATGTGCAGTATTATGTATTGCTGTCCAGTATTTTCTTGTATTACTTTCATCATAATGTTCTGCTTTGCTAAAACTAAAGAAATTTTTACCAACATGCTCTACTTTCATTTCATGCAGCTTTCTGTCAGAGCTATGTTTTTTTTTCTCTACCTATCTGCTTGTCTCACTCCTCAAGTCTCCAGCAGCTCATACTGAAGACTGTGGCACTTAGCTGAGAGCCTGAAGGACCTAAGCACAAACTTCTACAATCCTTAGTTTCTCAGAAGGCTTTTATGGTCCCTTTTGTCACACTATATCTTATATGCATGGCATTAGCATAGAACTGGGCAGCACATATGGAAAAAAACAGAAGTAGTTTTATTTATGGCTATTTTAAACAAAGTCTTCTGGGATATAAATTGGGGTGAATCCAGTCAAGGATGAACTCAAGGAATTTGCATAGCATTCCTCAGCATGTTTTTAAAGCTCTCTTTGGTAGCTAAAATAAGTCAGCTTGGAGAAAAAAGTGGACACATGATTTGAATATTGTTAGGAAAGTGATATGGGTATTGTTAGGAGGAATGAGGGAAGAAGTTTGTGACTTACTGTCTTTTCCCTTTAGTTTATATCAGAGCTACCTTCCTTCCTACCTATCAGAGCTACCTACCTTCCTGAGCAGTTTCCTGAGCTTTTCTCAAGTGTGGAGAGCTTTGATTAGCCTAACCAGCCAACCATCAAGGAGAGTAAAGTTCAGTTAGTCCCCATTTTCTCTAAGCCCTTTTGCAATGAAATGTCTGTACCTGAGATGCCTGTTAACACACACTGCTCTGGAAGCTGCTGTAACTGCACACTGTGTGTACTGCCCGGACTGCCTGCAGCTATGTCAATGTCAAGACCCTTAAAACAAAGCATCAGGTAAATTATAGAAAACAACCAAAAACCAAATTATTAAATATGAAAAGAAATATTTTCCAGCTGCGTTGTCTTATTCTTCTTATCAGAGGTTCCATCTTTTTAGGTGCTAGAAACGGATTGAGATCGGAAGAGTGGTAGCTCCAGGTCTGCTTGGGAGATTCTGCTCAGCCTCCAAAACGCATTAAGGCTTAAAGTGGATCCAGAATCTCTGTGAAGAAGCAGCTTTGTTATTTCAATTTTGTTGTGTTTCTTATTCTGTTGAAGCTTGCCATCCTTACGATGAGATCTGTACATAGCTATGTGCTTTCCTTTTTTTCAGTATTGATAAAAATAATAAAAATGAAAAATATACAAAATATATCCAGGGGAAACACTATATATTAGCTGTCATCATGAGAAACTAGATTAAAATACATTGAATAAAGTTGTTATCTCCATCTTCTCTCTTTTTTGCCCCTTTATGTAAGCGCAGACAGCTTCAGCCCCTTGTTTTTTTCAATCTAATAAGTGCTTGCAAGTTTCTATTCAACTAACCTCTGATTTACAGAAGATTTTGTACAGAAATTGAAAAGAACATTCATTTTTCTTGGCTTTTTCTATTGCTTATTATTCTCTGAGCTTATTATTCTCCCATCTGTAACCTCTCAGTCCTCCACAGTAGGAACCACCCACATTAATGGTTTGGAAAGCAGACATCACAGAAGATGTTGAAATAAAATAATAACAGCAGTAACTAACATAATTGTTCTCCTGTATTTTTATTCTCAGTAGCAGTTCATCTCTCACAGTCCTCCTCTTCCCAAAATACTTTTGTAGCCAAGAAATCATAACAGAAAATACAAACTAATATTTTATAAGGCAAAACTACTCTTTAAATGTGGTGAAAACATGTCATTTGTCTGGACCTTTACTTGTCTCTTTCTGAGTTACCTTTTTTTAAAAATTTTGAAATCTTAACTTTACATGCAAAACATAAATAAAGAAGACCTGTTTCACCCTACTTCCACCCTGCAGAACAATAAAATGTTACCTCTTTTAGTCTCTGTAATGTCTAGAATGAAATGTGAGTATATAAGTGTGATTCATCAACACAGGACACTCAGGATTGAGCTGCCACTCATCTAGCATGAGAGAATCCTAGGTATTTGTCCCTGTTCCTCAGTTAGAAACGTTAAGTTTATCCCTGGCATTTAAGGTTAAATTAACTGTTACAGAACTTTTCCAGTTTCTAGAAATGCCATTTTGCTGCTTGAGTGAGAATATAAAAGCGTCTGGACACTTCAGGTCTTTGAAGCCATATAGATTAAAAAAAACAACCAAACAAAAACAAACAAACAAAAAAACCCACAACTTTAATTTGTACCCAAATCATTTATATCACCATCTTCCTCATTCTCCAGCATACATAAGATTTTTTTTGGTGTTCTGACAGAACGTGAACAAAATATAGTACCAAAAATATACTTGAAAAGTATTGTTGCATCAGAAATGAAAATCAAGTCCTGATTTTCTAGTTATTTGTTATCACTTCAATATTAGCAAAATAAGCAACGTGACCTCCTACTTTAAGTGTTACTTACAAGATCTCTGGTAGATGTATAGTTGGCTGAAAGTTGAATTTCTGGTGTTGTTTCTCTAGCAGTGATTGTTATATGCAAGAAACATATTGGCTCTTGAACAGGTGAAAACTCTGATTAGATGTTCTGCCCTTTAGCACTGAATTATATAAAGGTATATAGTAATAGGGGGATGTAGACAAATGAATGTTTCCTTGTTGTACTTACTTATTTTTTTCAGCCAAATGCAATAATAGAAATACAATTCTTAAAATTGTAAGAAATTAGTGAGGTTCAAAACAGAAAAAAATGTCATGTCAGGATTAAAGAAGACTATTAAAATGAATTCAGATTGAAAAAAATAAAGATTTTGGTTTCTGTTTAGTCAAAAAAAATCATACTTTGGTTTTGCACTTTTTTAAGCCAGCAAAACCAAAGCCAATTCAACAGATATAGGCATGTAGAAATATGCACACTCAAAATATTCATATCAAGTCTAAAGAAACACATCCCTGAAAAAGCTATTCACCAAGAGGTGGTCTTGGGTCAATAAATCTTAATTTTCATCTCAGCATATGTCAAAAGTCATTTATTTTTTAATTAAAATTCTCAGGGAATGGTTGTTGTTGAAATAAAGTAAACCAGAACATATCTTGCAAAATAATAAAATAAAAATGGCAGAGCTTGCCCTTTCCTAAAATTTAATACAAATAAAAATAAAAAGATTACTTCAGAGTACCATAACTCTTCTTCAACAACTATAACAAAGGAGTACCTTGCTAAAGTAAACAGAAATTCAGTATTTCCATTGCTTAATAAGAACAATTTTGCATATGCATAATAAGACAGGATTATATTTAAAGAAATCACTAGGGAAGCATCATTGCGACTTCTGAGCTTACTGAACTAATGGTAGAGCCTTGTCTGCTTACTGTGGCCTCATCATGTGACCTTAATATGACCTCATTTAAACACCCATCCTGCAATTAAATCAGCTGGGAGGACCTTCTATCCAATCAGGATTCCTCTCAGTTGCATGGAACTGCATGTGTCTTTGTGTGATGGCAGGATCAAAGCTAAGGCATATCCCAGAAGATATGTAAAAGTTGCAAAGGACCTGCTCTTGACCTACTTATAGCTATATATACCTTGACAGATTTTTGTTATTAAAAAGGTCCTGCCAAGACTCATAAGTCTCTGAATCCATCCATTAAATGGGAAAAAAAAGGGTAAATGACAGACCAAAAAATTTCCCAGCACTGCATATTACGTTCTGAAATATTTGTCAAACCGAAGCCTTTATGTTTGCAGCTGTTCTCAGTCTGTCACTTGTGTCATTGAGGTAATGAAAGCCAAATCTAATTTATCTTAATTTTCTATTTTTTCTCTTTCGTTTCCAAGATTATTGTTAACTACTGACAGTTTTTGTTTCCCTAAATAAGAACATGGCAATTTACATACACACATATGTATACCTTAATTAGGGATTTTAGCTTTGTAAAAATGTATTTCAGAGAACACCACGTTCCAGACATTTGTCACTAGTGTAGAGAATTCTTATTGTGCAAAGCTCTCATGGTTTAACCCCAATCAGCAACTAAACACCACACAGCCACTTGCTTGCTCCCCTCTCCCCAGTGGGATGGAGGAGAGAATTGGAAGAGTAACAGTGAGAAAAACTCACAGGTTGAGATAAGAACAGTTTAATAATTGAAATAAAATAAAGTAAAATAGTAGTAGTAGTAGTAGTAGCAGTAGTAACAATAATAATAATATACAAAGCAACTGATGAATGATGTAATTGCTCACCACTCGCTGACCAATGCCCAGTCCATCCCCAAGCGGCAGTCCCTCCCTCCTGGCCAACACCCCCCCAGTTTATATACTGAACATAATGTCATATGGTATGGAATAGCCATTTGACCAGTTTGGGTCAGCTGTCCTGGCTATGCTCCCTCCCAGATTCTTGTGCACTTGGCAGAGCATGGAAAGCTGAAAGGTCCCTGACTAATGTAAGCACTACTTAGCAACAACTAAAACATCAGTATGTTATCAACATTATTTTCCTACTAAATCCAAAACACAGCACTATACCAGCTACTGGGAAGTCAATTAACTCTACCCCAGCTGAAACCAGGACAAAAGCCAAACTGAATTTTGATTGAATAGGTATGCACTCTGGGGGAGAGTAAGATATTCAAATGATGAATGTAGCACATGACCCTGACTAAGCACAAAACTGGACTTTTTCAGACAAACATATCATAGATTGTAATTTGTTCAGCAACAGTTTGCTCACATGAGCCTCATAAGACACATAAAGATCATTAATGAATAGTCCTTTATTCAGATATAACAAGAACAGAGAAGAGTCGGTTAGCAGTTTGATGTAAAGATATACTTGATATAATACTTATCAGTTTAGAAAGTATTAGGTTAAAATCCCATCTTAGAAATTCTCTGTTGATTAGAAACAGATTAACCAATATTAGTAATTATAAAAGACTTACAGAATAGCCACCCTCAGAACTGAAGCTCCTCATTATAAAGAAGGTCAGTCTTGCCATATGTGGTAGTGATTTTCAAGAAAATATATGACTTACTTCAAGGATTTGGATTGTTTCTTTATTCTTACATTCCTTCATAAATATACATATGTTTGTTATTGAATTCTTTTTGTAATGTCTTTTTCATTAATCTTCTTGAAAACATATTCTCAAAAATAAACTTTGTATCTGATAGATAGCTTAATGTTTTAAATCCCATTTGCCATTTCCATATACTTAAATTCCTCTGAACATTTACATTTAGTACTAATAGCTGACCTGGAATGCCCTCATTTCTTCTGTTTTGGGTTATTTTTACACTGTGCAGATTTCTTAACATCTATGGAAAATTATACATGAGCAAAAATGTATAAGCTACAGTAAAACAAGTAGCATCAGGGAAGGGCTGAGAAGACTAAAGTTCAAGTCTGGAGTACAGAGAATAACCATTTATAATGATAACAGGGTTGTCATAACCTTTTGTCTCTACTTATTTGTTGCCCTCCATAATGGAGAGCATGATGTCTGCATCTTGCATCTCTCAATGTGTGAAGGGCCAGAAGAATCACACTAAATGCAAAACACTGTTAAACAAGGACCATTATCATTAATAAATATTTATAAGTATTAAATAAAAAAGAGTAGCACAACATTTAATTGCTTTTCTTTTCTCTGAGAGTGTATCAGAAGACAGGATGATCAACAGATACATTCTCAAAATGTGCAAAGTTTCATCAGTCTCTGGTCCTTCTTTCATATTCCTTTCTTGTTTGTTTACCTTCTTAGAATCATAGAATCATAGAATAGTTTGGATTGGAAGGGACCTTTAAAGGTCATCTAGTCCACCCCCCCACCTGCAATGAGCAGGGACAGCTTCAACTAGATCAGGTTGCTTACTCTTACTGCCCTCTGAACCAGGACCTGTATTGTCTGAAGGCAGAATTCAGAATATATGAGGCTGTTTATAGTGTGAACTCTTATATATGTATAAAGATATCTACAACTCTGAAAGTGTGCAACACCTGAAAAGAAGTTGGAAAGATAGAAGTGTCTCTTTTCATACACTGTCTATATTATGTTTTAATATTTTGTCTTCTGTGTCTTCTGTGTTTTGGTAGTTCTGCTTAGCTCAGTCTTCATGTTTTGTGTTAAAAGATGAACTTGGTTTCAGGAACTGTCTCTGGAGTCTTCAGAGACTCTTCACTTGAAGAAATTTCTCGCCCTACAGAAAGGGCAGCTTAGACCTCATGCTGGTAGTTTCATATAGCCTCAGTTAGTTGTCCTACCTAGCAGACTGTTTCAGCACCTGTGCAAACAGAAGTCTTATAAGAATACTTGTTTTTATACTTTTCCTAATTCTCATTATGGACAATTGATTTTCATTGTCTTTCCATCTTCCTTTCCACAGACCATTCATTTGATCTATTTCTTCTTTGTTGACTGCTTTCTGGCATGTTTCTGTTGCTTAGGATATTGGCTCACAGCTCCATTACTTTATTGGCTGTGATTCGGTGGAATGGTATGAGAGCTCATTGTACCTTTCTAAATTATAGAATCATAGAATTGTAGAATAGTTTGGGTTAGAAGGGACCTTTAAAGGTCATCTAGTCCAACTCTCCCTGCAATAAGCAGGGACATCTTCCACTAGATCAGGTTGCTTAGAGCCCCGTCCAACCCGACCTTGAATGTTTCCAGGGATGGGGCATCTAACATCTCTCTGGGCAACCTGTTCCAGTGTTTCACCACCCTCATCATAAAAAATTTCTTCCTTATATCTAGTCTAAATCTACCCTCTTTTAGTTTAAAACCATTACTCCTTTTCCTATTGCAACAGGCTGTATGAAAATGTTTGCCCCTATCTTTCTTACAAGCCCCCATTAAGTACTGAAAGGCCGCAACAAGGCCTCCTCAGAGCCTTCTCTTCTCCAGGCTGAACAACCCCAACTCTCTCAGCCTTTCTTCATAGGAGAGGTGTTCCATCCCTCTGATCATCTGTGTTGGCAAGGAGCACAGCGGTGGCAACAGTAAGTTCTGTGGCTGAGCATGAGGCAATGAGGCTAAGGGGGGATTCCTGGAGCCTGGGAAACCTGCAGACATGCCGAGAGACCTGCCGGGAGCTACCAGCTCTTGCCAGCAAGGCTGACGCGGCAGGGGGCATAGCCAGAAGCAACCGCGGGAGATCTAAACACAGTGAAATCGTAAGCAACACTCAGTCGGTGAGGAGCACAGCGGCAGCAATGGTAAGTTCCGAGGCTGAGCACAAGGTGACGAGGCTAAGGGGGGGATTCCTGAAGCCCAGGAAACCCACAGACGTGCCTTACAAATGAGGCTGACGTGGCGGGGGGCGTAGACAGGAGCAACCATGGGAGATTTAAATGGCCCCTAGGGAGCGCGACGAACAGGACAGGCAAACAGGGTGCGGCATGTGAGCCAGGGCATGGTGCGGCAGTTTGCATGGCAGTTCGTGCAGGCAGGGCATGCAGGCAGGGCGCTGAAGCTCTGACAGCTCAAAAGGTAAGTTCAGCCAGTGGTCATCACCCTCTCAGAAGGAGCTCAGCTATGGTCTCCACCTGGCAGAAGGCCATGTCCTCTACAACCACCAGAATGGATGTGGCAACCCAGACTGCGCTCCCAACAAACCATGCAGGCATCCAGGCCTCAGGCTGCAGGGAGTGCTAGAGCCTTTCACTCATAACAGCTGGCAGTAGTGAGAACAGCTGTGTGAGGTGTGAACAGGTGGATGATCTGCTCAGCTTGGTGGCAGAGCTACGAGAGGAAGTAGAAAGGTTAAGGAGCATCAGGGAGGCTGAGCAAGAGAGTGACTGGTGAAGCCAAGCTCTGCCTCCCTGGAACAGAAATAGGAGCACCAAATAGGAAATACTCAGGATCAAGGGGACCCTGTATCCTCCCACTGCCAGGCTGAAGGCAGCAGCCTAAAGGAAATAAGTGAATGGAGGCAAGGCGATGCTCAGCGCGGAAAGCAAACTCCCTCCTTGCCCACTACACCCTCGCAGGTGCCTCTGTCCAACAGGTATGAGGCTCTGGATGTGGAAGGCCAGTCAAGGGAGGATGTGGATGATAGTCCTTCTACACCAGAGGTGTCTCCAAGGTAAGAAAGGCCTACCCATAGTATCACAACCACCTCCACGAGGAAGGAAAGAAGGGCTATAGTTATAGGTGACTCCCTTCTGAAGAGGACAGAGGGTCCAATATGCTGGGCAAACCCTCCTCAAAGGGAAGTCTGCTGCCTTCCTGGGGCCTGAGTTAAGGACATCACCAGGAAACTTCCCAGCCTGGTAGAGCCCTCGGACTACTACCCATTATTGATCTTCCATGTAGGTGGAGAGGAAGATGCAACCCGTAGTCCAAAAGCAATCAAAAGAGACTTCAGGGCCTTGGGACAGTTGGTGAAGGAATCAGGACCACAGGTTATTTTTTCCTTCCTCCTTCCAGGTGTGGGCAGGAATATCAAAAGGAACAAATGGATCCACTCCATTAATACATGGCTCCGTGGCTGGTGTCATTGTCACGGTTTTGGGTTTTTCAACAATGGGATGGCCTACATGGCACCAGGCTTGCTGGCATCAGATGGGATTCACCTTTCTCAAAGGGGGAAGAGGGTCTTTGCTCAGGAGCCTGAGGGGCTCATTGACAGGGCTTTAAACTACATTTGAAGGGGGAGGGGGTCGATATCAGGTTTGCCTGTGATAAGGGGTGGGATGGCACACCATGGTTAGAGGGACAGGGTACTAGCAGGGGACGGGGTGCCCTCAGCCTGTTGATCTGAGATGTGGTGGAGACACTGCAGCACAGTCGAAGTCTTAGGGACATGAGCAGGGGGCTCTTGAGGTAACAGGAGCCAACAGCGAAATGTCAGAGAAATTCCTCAAGGGAACCAAGGGGTGCTCCTCCAAGAAGGGGACATGGACGGCAGCCTAGCTGAAGTGCCTCTACACCAATACATGCAGCATGGACAATGCGGCCTGTAGTAGACACCAACTACGAGGTTCCCTTTGTTGCCTTGGTCTCTGATTCTTACCCGTAAGCTTTCAACCTGCTCGTGGCTATTCCTCAGGAACAGCTCTTCACACTCCATCGATTTCTTGATGTAGAGGGCAACCCCTCCGCCACTTCTTCCACGCTTTTCCCTTCTGAACAGACTGTAGCCATCGATAGCCACACTCCAGTCATGTGATTCGTCCCACCAAGTTTCAGTGATGGCAATTAGGTCATAACTTTCTAGCAGCACAGTGGCTTCCAACTCCTGTTTATTGTCCATGCTGCATGTATTGGTATAGAGGCACTTCAGCTAGACTATCATCTGTGTCACCTTCTTGGAGGAACACCCCTTAATTCCCTCTTGGCTCCTATTACCTCAGGAGCCTCTGGCTCATCTCCATAAGACTTCAAGTGTGCTGCAGTGTAGTCAGCATGTCTCAGAGCAACAGGCTGAGGGCTCTCGCTAGCACCTTGTCCCTCTAACCATGGTGTGCCATCCCACCCCTTATCACAGGCAAACCTGATATCGACCCCCGCCCCCTTCAAATGTAGTTTAAAGCCCTGTCAATGAGCCCTGCTAGCTTGTGAGCAAAGATAGTCTTCCCCCTTTGAGAAAGTGAATCCCATCTGATGCCAGCAAGCCTGGTGCCATGTAGGCCATCCCATTATTGAAAAACCCAGAACTGTGGCAGTGACACCAGCCACAGAGCCATGTATTATGTCTGGCATTCTGGAAAACTTGCATCTTGCAGTTCATTGCTTTTTCCTGCTTTTATCCAGCACAAATACAAATTCCAATGAAAACCTTTCTGTAGTTCTGCAGTTCTTCATCCACCTTTTCTGTTCAGTCTTAGAACTACTATTGCTAGTAGTAATAATAGTAAATCAGCATTTTCACTGTAATTTATATTCATGATATAAAGTACAGATGTTAGGCTGTTTTTAACATTCTCCACTCTGTCACATCAAGCGGGACAAAAGGCAGAGCTAATTAAAATAATTAGAAAAGTTCAAGTATGAGATTTGTATTAAATATCACAGAAAATCCCAGTCTGCAGTAGAATGTTAATTAGCTTGTACTTTCACTAAAAGAAAATGTTAAATAAGATCTCCACAGACTTCTTTATAAGCAGAACAGCTTGAATAATGCTTATCCTTAATCTAAGAAATCTTTTCATGAAAAAATTCTCTGGGCGTTATTACAATTTTTGCAGTAATATATTCTTATCTTCTACAAAGGTAAGTAACATTATTATTAATTTCAATATTTAATTATAAATATTTCTTTTTAGTTTTATAAAACATATTCATCATATTCCTTTGGCTGAAACAAGAAGGCAGGGATTTGGAAATTAGACATGAGGCTGGGAATCTCACACCTTTACTACTGAACTTAAGATACAAATCAAGTTTCATTGGCTATGCTTTGACCTGCCACTTTGAGTTGATCCAGAACATTAGACATTTGTCTGTCATTTGAGGTAAGAGATAAATGTATAATGTAATCAGGGCTTTCCCCCCCCCCCCCCCCCCCCAATTCATTTCCCTTCATTTAAGGAGGAATTTAGAATGTCTTGTTTCTGCAGCTTCAGCAGGAGACTGTGCTAATGGCACTGCATCCTATTCCAGTCAGAAAACAGAGTTCCAAAATTGTCTCAACTTGTTGTAGTTATATTTCTCGTATTTATTTTGTGTCTTTAATGTCTTTGCTTCTGCTTATTGTTCCCTTTTAACGTAGTCCCCCTGGCTCTTTCATATATGTAAATTTCGACAAACAATAGTCAATAAGATGTCTACGACTAAGTATGGTTTATAAATTAATTTTGTTTATTGAGTCAAGCTATTTTTGAAGACTTGCTTATGCTGTTTCATACATGACCCACTTTATCATAAACAGCCTCTGTAGCAGGTTGCAGCTACCTGGTATATAAAAAAGTCTAATGTGTTTTTACAATTAATGAAATAAAAGGGTGTTTAATTATCCCAGTCTCACACCAGTAGTTATTTATGGTTTTATTGCAAAATGTGATCTGTGTCTTTGATTGCACAGGACCATGTCAATGGAGCCTAACAGCCTCAGAAAGCAGTAGCCAGTTGGTTGGAAGAAGACAGTCCTTTTACCGTTGCAGCAGCTGCTATGTCTACGCCAACCCAGCATGTTCATGTCATTGAACATACACTTGTATGCCTTTACCCTATGACTATGCCATTTTGTTGTAGAGAACCAAATATTCTATGTCTGAATATCTCCTCTGTGTGTAGTAAAGTTGGTAGGGGGTGACAAAACAAAACAAAGTAGATTCCAACAGCTTTGATTTAGCTCATATTTTGTATGTATAAATAATCTACTGAGAAGTTCAATATCTGTGGACTCAACTAGCTCTGAAGCAAAACAGCAGCTGCTCTTGATTCTAGGAATAAATGTATTTTGAAATATCTCAGTATTACAATATTTTGAATTATTTCAATATCACAATAATTTTGTGTAAAGAAAGGCTGGACCTACTTGATCAAGATTTTTTCTTTGAGCATGGCTGTCACTATGTCTTTTTCAGAAGATAGCAACAGATCTTTTCTGACTCTGAAGTACTTCAGGCCTAATGGCTAGACGTCTTACACAAAAAGATACCTTGAACAGGTCAGTACTCAGAAAAATGACTGGAGAGACAGAATTTCTCTTTTGCTGTCACTTCAGTGACATAAAACTCCACACCTCTGTCTTTTAAAATAGGCACACTTTTTTCAAGGTGTGGTAAAGAACTTCATGTCTCCTTTTCAAAAAATCTGTAACTCAATGAAAACCACTGGCTTATCTAATCCAAATAACACTTATTAGAGTGTAATTTGGTTTTTTCACACACTGCTTCGTCCTTCCCCTTCCCCCAGCCTTTTCATTTTCAATAAGTCTGGGACAGTTTTTGCCTGATTTGATGATTTTGTCAGAACTTTGAGGGGTTTTTTTAACTTTTCTGTCTCAAGTCACAGTCATTTTTATCTAAAATACTCGAAACAGTAACTGTGTGATTCACTTCAAGATAGATTGATAATTTTGCTGAAATGGTACAGAGTACTAGATGGTGAAATGGAGGCACCCAAAAGTAAAAGCACAACATGATAGCAACATTCTTGAAAGTGCTGGAATAAGACAATAACAGAGGGTCCAGGGTGATAAACAGTTATGGTCAATTACTGATCATTACAAGAACACAACCTTGGGAGATGGGAAAATTTATTCTCAGGGACAGCAGCAAAGAACAAGTATCCAATGTATATAAAATATCCTGTGGGTAATAAAGCTCAGGTACAGCATGGAATTCGTTGAACAGTGTTGACAGGAAAAGTAAGTAGACAGTGAAACAAGCACATTAAAAACCTCTTTAAATAATTTAATGGATAGCCTGTTCTCAACTGTCTTTGGCTGAAATTAGGGAAAGCCCGGTCTACTCATAAATTATTTTTCTGAAATAAGGTCCCTATTGACTGCTTTACAATAAGCTTTGGAGAGTAAAATGCTTCAGAAATGCTCAGACACATGACCTCTCAGTTTGGTTATTTTTTTAGAAATTCAGAAATTTCTAAGAGGATTTTCTCTGAGAGACATAGGTAGGGAGCATTGTGCCCAGTTTGGCAGAACAACCACATGGCTGAACTTGCTTTTATAAGTCAATGTGAACCACCAAATTAAAAACCACTGGTTTGGAGGAATCATGAATTCTTGCTTTGGGGGTGGGGTGCGGGAGGAGGTGAATAAAATAACTATTCATTTCACTGTGCTTTATGGAACAAGACAGGAATTTGCTCTTTGCTCTTACATAGAAGAGGTCCCGTTGGCTTCCAGTTGCTCACAGGTTAGAATGGAAATCCATTATTATCTAAGCAGTGCATTATGAATAAGTTGTGGCAATACTTCACAACACTATGAACTATTTACTACAATTTTTATACAGTGAAAAACTGTAAGATAGATGTTGTACAGATCAAAGATCTGAAAAGAAGAGAAGTCCTGGAGAGAGTTCACAGGCAGAAGAGAACAGTAAACTTCATAAGGTCTTAAATGTCTTTTATAGTTGCTGGGTACAAAACTAACTATCAGGTGAATTTGACCTCTAAGACCTCTGCTGACTGATTTTCTTTTACAGCAGGGGGTTCAGATTAGTTGTCCATCAGTGCCCTGCCAGTTCAGCCTGACCACATGATGTATTCCAACCAGAAGCTGACTTCTTAGTCTTAGCAAGTCTTCTTTTTAGCAGGTTCAGTCACATGTGATGCAACAAAAGGGAAATAAATCCACATAAAATCACCCTCAGAAATGTAGGAGAATTTGAAACAGCCGTGCCTGTATAATACATCTCTTGCTCTCTTCTCATGTCCCTATACTGTCTGTAATTATGGATCTGACTGCATTATTTCCCTTATTGTTTTTTTATTTTGATTAATTAACCGAGGCTTCTATTAGGATTTTCAGACAAGTATCTAAAAATGTATTTATTTATACCAATAATTTTATACTAGCATGATTATTAATGCCTGTTTTACAGTGAACTTAGTGCTCACACTGCAAGCCAGAGAAATAATAAGTGAAATGTCAGTTTATTCTTTGAAAAAGCTGCAGTATAAATAATGTCTCTGAAACATTCCCCAAGGTACATATGCCTTGTGTCAGAAACATGGTAACCTCACAACATGTCTGTTATGAAGTGAAGGGTGTAAAATCTTTACCTGCTTTTTTGTTCACAGCAAGATAGATACTTACATCTCTGTATCTGTCCTGATCTGGTTGGAAAAGCTTGTCTGGAATTTTCTTTCCTCCTCCTCCAGTGCTAAAACTCACCATTGCTATATATGACGAACATTAGTAAATTGAAAGCAAAGCCTTACTCCTCAAAAGTCTGAAAATTGCCCTAGCTCAGCGTAAAGGACCGATAGAAAAATGCGGTTTCGTCTCGACATTGCCGCTGTAGCGCCATCCAGCGTCGCGCTTCGAAAAGACCATCTTCTCCACAGTTTTGAGAAAAACAACCTCGTGCGCCTGCGCAGGGACTAACGGCGTGAAAAGAGCCGAGGCGGGGACAAAAAGGCGCGAAAAGAGCAGAGGCGGGGGCAGCACGGCCGTGGCGAACCGCACGTACACATTTGTGATCTGCACATGCGTGGGAGCCCCTATATAAGGAGCACGCGTGCCCCGCGGCAGTGCGCAAGACCACTCCTTCCGCTCCAGCATTCTCAAGGCCCCCTCCCCCCCCCTTCGGTCCCTGACGAAGCCTGAGGCCACTGAAGGCCCAGTGGAAGATCATCAGACTCGAAGTGGTGGTGGTAAACTCCTCCTTCTCTTTCTAACTTTCTCTCCCCTATTCTTTTCCTCTCCTCCCTTGCCCTCCCTCCTCCCTCCATTCTCTTCTCCCCTCCAATAAAAGTGAAAGGTTGTACGACATCTGACTGATTCCAGCGTGTTAATCTCGTCCTTGGGATCGTATCGAAACCTCCCCCGACATTGGATCGGGACACTCAGTAACGATGATATCTGTCCTTATAAATTCCAACTCCAAAAAGTATGGAATTATAAGCAATTGATGGCTTGGTTCTTTGACTGCAACAAAGGAGCAGGGAATGCCGATCTTGGATATTTATGTTGCATTAAGGGTAAAGTGCAGTTTATATGGAAGTAAAGATGGGAGCTTAGGTTTTGAAATATATTCCTTTACACGAAATATTAGGATTAATGCAGACCTGCTTAAATTCATAATGTAAGTCTCAATCATCACTTATCTTTTGGGTAAATCTTTTTTGATTCTGTTACAAGGAAAAAATATAACTGGAGAAGGGTCAAAATTGAAACCGTTCCTACTTCTTGATTTGCATAGTGAAATTATGAC
Source organism: Platalea leucorodia (assembly GCF_965183815.1). NCBI lineage: Eukaryota > Metazoa > Chordata > Aves > Pelecaniformes > Threskiornithidae > Platalea > Platalea leucorodia. The sequence continues at coordinate 18,601,406 of NC_138823.1, forward strand.
TTCAATCTTCTGACATACTTTAACCCATAAATTTTGTACTGAAAGATCTGTTAGGTGACCTCTTTTCAAGTTATTTTTAAGTGTGTATGTATATATATATAAGCATTTCAGACCAGTTGTTCGCCAGGTACCTGGCGTGCTGAGCTGGAAGACAGGGACAGGGAGCAGAATGAAGCCCCCATAATCCAAGGGGAAATGGTTAGAGACCTGCTACACCACTTAGACACACACAAGTCTGTGGAACCAGATGGGATCCACCCAAAGGTACTGAGGGAGCTGGCAGAAGTGCTCACTAAGCCACTGTCCATCATCTTATCAGCAGTCCTGGCTAACTGGGAAGGACCCAGTCGACTGGAGGTTAAACAAATGTGACGCCCATCTACAAGAAGGGCCAGAAGGAGAATCTGGGGAACTACAGGCCTGTCAGCCTAACCTCTGTGCTGGGGAAGGTTATGGAGCAGATCATCCTGAGTGCCGTCACGCGGCACGTATGGGACAACCAGGGAATCGTGCCCAGTCAGCATGGGTTTATGAAAGGCAGGTCCTGATTGACTAACCTGATCTCCTTCTATGAGAGGGTGACCCGCTTAGTGGATGAGGGAAAGGATGTGGATGTTGTCTACCTAGACTTTAGTAGAGCCTTTAACAGTGTTTCCCACAGCATTCTCCTGAAGAAACTGTCTGCTTATAGCCTGGAAGGGTGTACTCTTTGCTGGGTAAAAAACTGGCTGGATGGCTGGGCCTAAAGTGTTGTGGTGAATGGAGTTAAATCCAGTTGGCGACTGGTCACAAGTGGTGTTCCCCAGGGCTCAGTATTGGGGCCAGTTTGTTTCAATATCTTTATCAACAGTCTGGACAAGGGGATTGAGTGAACCCTCAGTAAGTTCGCAGACGACACCAAGTTGGGTGGGAATCTTGACCTGCTGGAGGGTAGGCAGGCTTGATAGCCAGCATAACATGAGCAGGTAGTGTGCCCTGGTGGCCAAGAAAGCCAATAGTGTCCTGTGTTGTACCAGAAATAGTGATTGTGCCCCTGTCCGCAGCACTGGGGAGGCCGCACCTCGAATACGGCAGTCACTTTTAGGCCCCTCGCTACAAGAAGGACATTGAAGTGCTGGAGAGTGTCCAAAGAAGGGCAACAAAATTGGTGAAATGTCTAGAGCACAAGGCTTATGAGGAGCAGCTGAGGGAATGGGTTTGGTGAAAAGAAGGCTGAGGTGTGGAGACCTTATTGCTCTCTATAACTACCTGAAAGGAGTTTGTAGTGAGGTGGAGGTCAGTCTTTTCTCCCAAGTAGCAAGCGATAGAACGAGAGGAAATGGCCTCAAGTTGCCCTAGGGAAGGTTTCTAGATTGGATATTAGGAAAAATTTATTCACTGAAAGGGTTGTCAAGCATTGGGACAGGCTGCCCAGGGAAGTGGCTGAGTCTTCATCACTGGTGGTATTTAAAAGATGTGTAGATGTGGTGCTTAGGGACATGGTTTAGTGGTGGACTTGGCAGCGCTAGGTTACTGGTTGGACTTGATGATCTTAAAGGTCCTTTCCAACCTAAATGTTCTATGATTTCTTTAAAAAAAAAGGTTTTCTCCAACTAAACCATCTTAAAATTCTACAAGAAATTAAGCACAAAATTTTCAGAGCTAGTCAACAGTGTTGTTTTTAACACTCTTCATATATGTCTACTTCATGTATATCTACATATATGTCTACTATATATATGCAGCACTCCAGATATGTTAGTGAAGCCCTTACACAGGTAAAACTGCCATCAAATGAGTAAATTGAAAAGGTATGTATGAAACATATTCTTGCCACCTTACCATCCAACAGAAAACATTAATATTTCATGGGAGTAGTGTAGTTCTGTTGCATTTATTTTCATTTTCTTCTAAAAGAAAATGACTGGATCTAATTTTTTTTTTTTCATTACTATCAGTCATTGTGGGAGGAGCCAAAAGATGTGGGAACACTTCTCAGTGCTGGAAGTGATCTTCAGTATGATCCTGTCTACCAACTTTACCCAATTTACTTTTCATATTCCTATCTGTCTCATCTGTATTGACAGCAGGATACCATTGCCCTTTCCTATGTGTCAATACAAAGCTAACACAGCTGGACTTCGAGAAGACTGTGTGGCTCAGATAAAGTGCTGTAGTTAAAGAAAAAAAAGTGAACTGTCAAATGAGTCAGTCCTAAAAAGGCAGAGAGTCTTTTTCTTTTTTTGAAGTGTTGCATGGAAGAACAATCTCTTGTTTTGTATACAGCTGATGTATACAGCTGAGTTTGAGCCTGGGATACAGTGGTGTATTGGATCTGGATGGGATGAAGTTAATTTTCCTCATAGCAGTTTGTATGGTGCTGTATTTGGATTTGTGACTAAAGCAGTGTTGATAACACACCGGTGTTTTGGCTGTTACTGAGCAGTACTTGCACAGCATAGAGGCTTTCTCTTTTTCCCACTCTGCACCCTGCAGTGAATAGGGTGGAGATGCACAAGAAATTGGGGACAGCTGACTGGAATTCACCAAGGGGATATTCCACACCATAAGACATTGTGCTCAACAGTAAAAGCTTGGGGAAGGAAGGGTAAACCATTTGTGGATACAACATTTGTCTTCCCAAGTAACCAATAAGAAGACATGCTCAGGACCTCCTAACCTGGAAGTGGATGGACAGCTGCCTGATCATGCAAAGTAGTGAACAAATTCCTTATTTTGCTTTGCTTGCACTCATAGCTTTGCTTCACCTATTATATTGTCTTTATCTCAGTCCAAGTGTTCTTGCTTTTGCTGAGGGGGAGGGTGAGAGAGGAACTGGATGGATTCTTAGTTGCTGGCCAGGGTCAACCCACCACAAGTGGCCAGTATATATTTTTTATATATATATATACACACACATATATATATTTTTATATATATACACACACACACACATATATATATAATCAGGTTCTAATTCTATGGAGGAAAGCAGAACATTAGTATAAATCAAGGTCCTTTGAATTATAGCATTTCTTACCCTTGCTGGTCATAGCCTCACTCATTTTATTTGTTCCCAAATATGCTTTGCTCTCCTGCAAAATACTGAAATGTTTTGTGTAAAGAAAAACAGAAATAGAAACCTCTTTCAAAGAGAATCAAGTTCAGTGTTTCAGTTAGACTATTATTCAAGCATTTGTTTTATCCCTGTTAATTGAAAGTAACCTTTACTAGTGTTGATAGGACATCTCAAGATCTGTATAAGATTTTTTCTCTTTGTGCCATCACGTCCTACATGCCACCCTCCTCCTTTAGCCTGGCAACATGTACTAATATGATCCTTAGGGCAGCAATTAAATTGCTCATCAGGAGCCTGCACATCCTTACCTTACAGTCCCACAAGCATTAGGGATATTGGCATAGCCTGTTTCCTACTTGGAAGGAAGAGTTATGAGCATCTATCTTAAAGGAGTGAGACTGCAGGCTAGTTTTCTCAGGTGGTATAGAAGTACCTGTCCTGGTTTCGGCTGGGATAAAGTTAATGGTCTTCCCAGTAGCTGGTATAGCACTGTGTTTTGGATTTAGTAGGAGAATAACACTGATAACATACTGATGTTTTGGTTGTTTCTAAGTAGTGCTTACACTAGTCAAGGACTTTTCAGATTCCCATGCTCTGCCAGATGCACGAGAAGCTGGGAGGGAGCATAGCCAGGACAGCTGACCCAAACTGGCCAAAGGGCTGTTCCATACCACATGATGTCATGCTCAGTATATAAACTGGGGGAGCTGGCTCGGTGGCCGTGATCACTGTTGAGGGATGGGCTGGGCATTGGTCAGCAGGTGGTGAGCAATTGCATCGTGCATCACTTGTTTTGTGTATTCTTTTATCATTATTATTATTATTATTCTTTTCCTCTGTTGTCTTATTAGACTGTCTTTACCTCAACCCATGGTTTTTTTTTTTTTTTTTTCTGATTCTCTCCCCAATCCCACTGGCAGGGGGCAGGGAAGGTGACTGGCTGTGTGGTGCTTAGTTGCTGACTGGGGTTAAACCATGACAGCACCTCTCTTTAATACTAAATGAAGTACTAGAGGCAAGAGCTTAGAAAGCAGTCTGGATATCCCCATTTTTTGTTGTCTAGCTCTAGACTTCTAAAAGACGAACTTGCCTATTTTGGTATATATGCTTGTGCTCTAGAACTTTTTGCAAAACATAGGAGCTGATGCTTAAACCTAAAGAATATGAATGGTTCCTTCAATCATTGTTCAATTTTGTTTAAGTTTTTGAGAACTTCCATGAAAGTTTACATTTTTAAATCCTTTGTTTTTTTCGTATTCAGAAGCCAGAAAATGTTTGCCTGAAGATTTAAAAATAACACATTTAAAATATTACTTTTATCAACTCTGTCTGCAAGGTTTGTGTACTTAAAATATATAAATAAAAAAAACTTCATCCGTCCCTAATGTGTTTGGTGGGTTTTTTTTGTTTTGGGTTTATTTCTGGTTTTTGTTGTTGTTGTTTTGCTTTGTTTTGTTTTATTTTATTTTTCCTTGATATATGTTTAGGTGCTTAACTCTTGTGCTGGATCTGTTCTTCTGTTAATTGTAAAGTTTGGCGTAGTCCAGGACTTTTTGAAAAACAAACCAAATAACTAAGAAGGCTTTTTTCTCTCTATATATTTAATGATCACTGAAAGAGACACATCTGAATGTGTGTGCTCATCCAGATCATCAATGAAGATATTGAACAGGACTGGCCCCAACACTGAGCCCTGGGGAACACCACTCGTGACCAGCTGCCAACTGGATTTGACTCCATTCACCACCACTCTCTGGGCTCAGCCGTCCAGCCAGTGTTTAACCCAGCGTAGAGTGCACTCATCCAAGCCATGAGCAGCCAGCTTCTCCAGGAGAATGCTGTGGGAGACAGTGTCAAAGGCCTTACTAAAGTCCAAGTAGACAACATCCACAGCCTTCCCCTCATCCACTAAGCAGGTCACCTTGTCATAGAAGGAGACCAGGTTAGTGAAACAGGATCTCCCTTTCATAAGCCCATGCTGGCTGGGCCTGATCCCTCGGTTGTCCCACATGTGCTGCATAATGGCACTCAAGATGACCTGCTCCATGACCTTTCCCGGCACAAAGGTCAGGCTGACAGGCCTGTAGTTCCCTGGATCCTCCTTCCGACCCTTCTTGTCGAGGGGCGTCATATTTGCTGACTTCCAGTCATCTAGGACCTCCCCGGTTGACCAGGACTGCTGATAAATGATGGAGAGTGGCTTGGCAAGCTCCTCTGCCAGCTCCCTCAGGATCCTCGGGTGGATCCCGTCTGGGCCCATGGACTTGTGAGCATTCAGGCGGAGGAGCAGGTCGGTGACTGCCACCTCTTCAACAACTGGGACTTCAGTCTGCATCCTATCTCTGTCTCCCAGCTCAGGGGCCTGAAAACCCTGAGGATGACCAGTCCGACTATTAAAGGCTGAGGCAAAGAAGGCATTAAGTACCTCTGCCTTCTCCTCATCCTTCGTGGCAATGTTTCCCTCCGCATCCAACGAAGGAGGGAGATTCTCCCTGGCCTTTCTTTTGTTGGTGATATATTTGTAAAACCTTTTTTTGTTAACTTTAACGGTGGTAGCCAGTTTAAGTTCTAGCTGGGCCTTCACCTTTCTAATCTTCTCCCTGCAGAACCTCACAACATCCTTGTAGTCCTCCTGAGTCACCTGCCCCTTCTTCCAAAGGCGGTAGGCTCTCCTTTTTTTCCTGAGTTCCAGCCAAAGCTCTCTGTTCAGCCAGGCCGGTCTTCTCCCCCGCCTGCTCGACTTGCGGCACATGGGGATGGCCTGCTCCTGTGCCTTTAAGACTTCCTTCTTGAATAACATCCAGCCTTCCTGGACTCCCTTGCCCTTCAGGACTGCCTCCCAAGGAACTCTGCTAACCAGACTCCCAAACAGCCCAAAGTCTGCCCTTCTAAAGTTCAGGGTAGCGGTCTTGCTGACCCCCTCCTTCGTTCTCCAAGAATTGAAAACTTTATCATTTTGTGGTTGCTGAGCCCAAGACAGCCTCCGACCACCACATCGCCCACCAGGCCTTCTCTGTTCATAAACAGCAGGGCCAGCGGGGCACCTCCCCTGGTTGGCTCGCTTACCAGCTGCGTCAGGAAGTTATCTCCCACACACTCCAGGAACCTCCGAGACTGCTTTCTCTCTGCTGTGTTGTATTTCCAGCAGATATCTGGTAAATTGAAGTCTCCCATGAGAACAAGGGCTAGGGATTGTGAGACTTCAGCCAACCGCTTGTAGAATACTTCATCTGTTTCCTCATCCTGGTTGGGTGGTCTATAACACACTCCCACCAGGATATCTGCCTTATTAGCCTTCCCCCTGATCTTTACCCATAAGCACTCAACCTTATCATTACTGTCGTTAAGCCCTAGACAATCAAAACACTCTCTAACGTACAAGGCTACCCCATCACCTCTCCCTCCTTGCCTATCCCTTCTAAAGAGCTTGTAGCCATCCATTGCAGCACTCCAGTTGTGTGAGTCATCCCACCATGTTTCCGTGGTGGCGACCACATCATAGTTTTCCTGCCGCGCAGTGGGTTCCAGCTCCTCCTGCTTTTTGCCCATGCTGCGTGCATGGGTGTAAATGCACTTCAGTTGGGCTATAGATCTCTTCACCAACACAGGCGTGCCACCCCTAGGCTCATCCCAAGCAAGCCTGGTTTTATCCCCTTCCCCCTTCGCATCTAGTTTAAAGCTGTCTCAATGAGGCCTGCTAACTCCTGAGCTAGAATCCTTTTCCCCCTTTGAGACAGGTGAACCCCATCTGTCTCCAGCAGGCCTTGTGCCATGTAAAGTGCCCCATGGTCGAAAAAAACAAAATTCCCTTGCTGGCATCAGCCCCCGAGCCACGTGTTGATGAGGTGGGTCTTCCTGTTCCTTTCCATATGCCTCCCGGCTACTGATGGGATGGAGGAAAACACCATCCTGTGCTCCTGATCCTTCAAGCAATCGCCCTAGCTCTCTAAAGTCCCTTTTGATTGTCTTGATGCCACTATCAGCTACCTCATCACTGCCGACTTGAACAACCACTAGTGGATAATAATCACAAGCTTTCACCAGCCTGGGGAGCTTCCTGGTAACGTTTCTTATCCTTGCCCCAGGGAGGCAGCAGACTTCCCTATGGGATGGGTCCGGTCGGCAGATCGGGCCCTCTGTTCCCCTCAGAAGGGAGTCACCTACGACAATTACCCTTCTTTTTTTCTTGCCGATGGCCATTGTAATGCACAGGGCTGACTGCTTCCCCATAGTCAACCCTTTGGATGGATCCCTGTCTGTATCTTCATCCTTCTGTCCCTCAAGTTCCAGAGCCTCATACCTGTTGTGTAAGGGCACCTGGAGGGGTGAGGTGGGCCAGGAGAGGATTCGCCTGCTGCACCAAGCAGGGATCCGCATCCATCCTTCTTCTTCTCTTGGGTCCCCTCCCTCTGCCTGACTGTACAAGGGCAGGGGAGCCTCTCCCTCACTCAATGCTTCCGTCTGGCATGGTCGTCTCAGGGATGGTAGGGACTGGCTCCACCAGTCTATCTCCCTCTCGCACTCCCTGATACTCCTCAGTCTTGCAACTTCTTCTTTCAGGTCTGCCACCATGCTGAGCAGATCCTCCACCTGCTCGCACCTTACGCAGGTGTTGTCTCGGCAGTACCCTGTCACCAGAGCAAGGCTCTGGCACTCCCTGCAGCCAGACACCTTGGTGGCTGCATGTTTGAGTGGGAGCTCTGTCTGCGTTGCTGCATCCCTTCTGGCGATGGTGCTTGTCCGAGCAGAAACCATGGCTAGGTCTCTTCCGGGAGGACGTAGACCACAAGGAGAGCTCGCCAGCTGCCTGCTCGCTCTGCCTGCGCAAACTGCCGCGCCACGCCTTTTCTGACGCGCCACGCCCTGTTTGCCTGTCCTGGTTGCCGGGCTCCTGGTCGCTCGGGCTCCCTAGGGGTCCGTTTAAATCTCCCGCGGTTGCCCCAGCAACGCCCAAGCACCGCCTGCCTCGCTCGCGAGAGCAGCCGGTTTCCCTTTGGTGCAACGGCCCCACCAGGCTCTTCACCGGGTTTCCCAGCAGAGGAAACCCCCTTTTCCACCCCAATCTAGCGCCCAGTTGCAGGACTTACAGTTGCTGCCGCAGCGTGCCTCGCCGACTGAATCTTGCTTATTTGCACTACACCCAGAAATGCTACTATTTAAAAGAAGTTCATTAGTTATTACTGTAGCAGTATCAGGAAGCTGGTTTCCAGAAGAGATAAAAAAAAAACAAACCACACACTATGCTATAAACTGCCTTCGGCTGGGGCTGCACGGCTAGAAGGCGCGTCCCCTGGGTGCTGGATAGGGGATCCCTCTCTGGAGGGTGCACCGGATAAAATTGAAGAAGGTGCCGCAAACCAACGCAGCCTAAGGGAAGGCCACCCTGACAGAAAAACCACTGGCCCTCCAAGTCATGGGGGTTGGGCAGGAGGCCAACTACCTCCTCCCGGAAAAAAAAAAAAAAATAATAAAAAGTTGCAGAAACGACGAGCATCAGAAATGGCGGGGATGGAGAAAATCGGTAACAAAGTGAGGAAGAGGAGATGGAGCTGAATCGGTCATGTCCTGAGGGGGAAACCGACAGAAGACTGCGCTGTGGCCGTTGGGACTCCAGAGCACGCAGCCGTGGACCAATCGAAGTGGAAGAATGATGTTCGCGCCCTGTGTGCCTCCTGGCATGAGAGAATTCAGATTCAGATCAGATGCTATAAACTGCAGTTTTAAAAGTGGCTTTTTTCTTTGGCCTATATTTCTTAACACAGCAATGTTTCTTCCTGTTGGTCTTTAAAAACATCTTAATTGCTTTCATCCCATTAAAACAGCACAGAATTCAGAGGATTAAACATGCATACACACACACACACACAGATAAGATACTGGTACCTCTCTAAAAATTTATATTAATATCTCGAGGCTCATTACTGTCAGAAAGGCGTCTGCTGGAAATGAACTAATTCTGAAAACGTAAAGACAGGAGGCACTCCTATATTGTCTTAAGAGGATCTTTAGGTTTCATTCTAATTCTAATCTATGCAAAATCTGACATGTAAGAATAAACACCATAGACATTTGTAGACTAAGAATAGCTAGCAATCACATTAATAACTTCTGGAATACTGCAAATAATTTACAGTCTTAGGGTATGAAAGTGTTTTCAATTTTATACAAATCTGCACTGGGTAATACTATTTGAACTGTACTGCATCTGTGGATGTCTCAGAAGCATTGGGCAAGATATATATATGGGGCACTTTACATGGCACAAGGCCTGCTGGAGACAGATGGGGTTCACCTGTCTCAAAGGGGGAAAAGGATTCTAGCTCAGGAGTTAGCAGGCCTCATTGAGACAGCTTTAAACTAGGTGCAAAGGGAGAAGGGGATAAAACCAGGCTTGCTTGGGATGAGCCTAGGGGTGGCACGCCTGTGTTGGTGAAGAGATCTATAGCCCAACTGAAGTGCATTTACACCCATGCACGCAGCATGGGCAAAAAGCAGGAGGAGCTGGAACCCACTGCGCGGCAGGAAAACTATGATGTGGTCGCCATCACGGAAACATGGTGGGATGACTCACACAACTGGAGTGCTGCAATGGATGGCTACAAGCTCTTTAGAAGGGATAGGCAAGGAGGGAGAGGTGATGGGGTAGCCTTGTACGTTAGAGAGTGTTTTGATTGTCTAGGGCTTAACGACAGTAATGATAAGGTTGAGTGCTTATGGGTAAAGATCAGGGGGAAGGCTAATAAGGCAGATATCCTGGTGGGAGTCTGTTATAGACCACCCAACCAGGATGAGGAAACAGATGAAGTATTCTACAAGCGGTTGGCTGAAGTCTCACAATCCCTAGCCCTTGTTCTCATGGGAGACTTCAATTTACCAGATATCTGCTGGAAATACAACACAGCAGAGAGAAAGCAGTCTCGGAGGTTCCTGGAGTGTGTGGGAGATAACTTCCTGACGCAGCTGGTAAGCGAGCCAACCAGGGGAGGTGCCCCGCTGGCCCTGCTGTTTATGAACAGAGAAGGCCTGGTGGGCGATGTGGTGGTCGGAGGCTGTCTTGGGCTCAGCAACCACAAAATGATAAAGTTTTCAATTCTTGGAGAACGAAGGAGGGGGTCAGCAAGACCGCTACCCTGAACTTTAGAAGGGCAGACTTTGGGCTGTTTGGGAGTCTGGTTAGCAGAGTTCCTTGGGAGGCAGTCCTGAAGGGCAAGGGAGTCCAGGAAGGCTGGATGTTATTCAAGAAGGAAGTCTTAAAGGCACAGGAGCAGGCCATCCCCATGTGCCGCAAGTCGAGCAGGCGGGGGAGAAGACCGGCCTGGCTGAACAGAGAGCTTTGGCTGGAACTCAGGAAAAAAAGGAGAGCCTACCGCCTTTGGAAGAAGGGGCAGGTGACTCAGGAGGACTACAAGGATGTTGTGAGGTTCTGCAGGGAGAAGATTAGAAAGGTGAAGGCCCAGCTAGAACTTAAACTGGCTACCACCGTTAAAGTTAACAAAAAAAGGTTTTACAAATATATCACCAACAAAAGAAAGGCCAGGGAGAATCTCCCTCCTTCGTTGGATGCGGAGGGAAACATTGCCACGAAGGATGAGGAGAAGGCAGAGGTACTTAATGCCTTCTTTGCCTCAGCCTTTAATAGTCGGACTGGTCATCCTCAGGGTTTTCAGGCCCCTGAGCTGGGAGACAGAGATAGGATGCAGACTGAAGTCCCAGTTGTTGAAGAGGTGGCAGTCACCGACCTGCTCCTCCGCCTGAATGCTCACAAGTCCATGGGCCCAGACGGGATCCACCCGAGGATCCTGAGGGAGCTGGCAGAGGAGCTTGCCAAGCCACTCTCCATCATTTATCAGCAGTCCTGGTCAACCGGGGAGGTCCTAGATGACTGGAAGTCAGCAAATATGACGCCCCTCGACAAGAAGGGTCGGAAGGAGGATCCAGGGAACTACAGGCCTGTCAGCCTGACCTTTGTGCCGGGAAAGGTCATGGAGCAGGTCATCTTGAGTGCCATTATGCAGCACATGTGGGACAACCGAGGGATCAGGCCCAGCCAGCATGGGCTTATGAAAGGGAGATCCTGTTTCACTAACCTGGTCTCCTTCTATGACAAGGTGACCTGCTTAGTGGATGAGGGGAAGGCTGTGGATGTTGTCTACTTGGACTTTAGTAAGGCCTTTGACACTGTCTCCCACAGCATTCTCCTGGAGAAGCTGGCTGCTCATGGCTTGGATGAGTGCACTCTACGCTGGGTTAAACACTGGCTGGACGGCTGAGCCCAGAGTGTGGTGGTGAATGGAGTCAAATCCAGTTGGCAACTGGTCACGAGTGGTGTTCCCCAGGGCTCAGTGTTGGGGTCGGTCCTGTTCAACCTCTTCATTGATGATCTGGATGAGGGGATTGAGTGCACCCTCAGTAAGTTTGCAGATGACACCAAGTTGGGTGGAAGTGTTGATCTGCTGGAGGGTAGGAAGGCCCTGCAGAGGGACCTGGACAGGCTGGATCATTGGGCCGGGGCCAACTGTATGAGGTTCAACAAGGCTAAGTGTCAGGTCCTGCACTTGGGTCACAACAACCCCATGCAACACTACAGGCTGGGGGAGGAGTGGCTGGAGAGCTGCCTGGCGGGAAAGGACCTGGGGGTGTTGGTTGACAGCCGCCTGAACATGAGCCAGCAGTGTGCTCAGGTGGCCAAGATGGCCAATGGCATCCTGGCTTGTATCAGGAATAGTGTGGCCAGCAGGACCAGGGAGGTGATAGTGCCCCTGTACTCGGCACTGGTGAGGCTGCACCTCGAGTACTGTGTTCAGTTTTCAGCCCCTCACTACAAGAAGGGCATTGAGGTGCTGGAGCGTCTCCAAACAAGGGCAATGAAGTTGGTGAGGGGTCTGGAGAACAAGTCTTATGAGGAGCAGCTGAGGGAGCTGGGGTTGTTTAGTCTGGAGGAGGCTGAGGGGAGACCCTATTGCTCTCTACAACTACCTGAAAGGAGGTTGGAGTGAGGTGGGGGTCCATCTCTTCTCCCAAATAACAAGCAATAGGATGAGAGGAAACGGCGTCAAGCTGCTCCAGGAGAAGTTTAGGTTGGATATTAGGAAAAACTTCTTCCCCGAAAGGGTAGTCAGGCATTGGAACAGGCTGCCCAGGGAAGTGGTTGAGTGTCCATCCCTGGAGGTATTTAAAAGATGAGTAGATGTGGTGCTTGAGGAGATGGTTTAGTGGTGGACTTGGCAGTGCTAGGTTAGCGGTTGGACTCGATAATCTTAAGGGTCTTTTCCAACCTTAACGATTCTATGATTCTATGATTCCATAATATTGGAACAATTTTGACTTGTCTATTATTCTAGTGAAAGTAGGGGAAATATCCATGCACAATCCAATAAGATTCATAACAGCCCATGAAAACTTTATAAGACACTCCCTGTGGATGTGGTTTCCTAACTGATGTTTCTTTCATGTCATGTTTTTTGATCTGACTGATAGTTAATTTTACTATTATATTTGCTGTTGCTTGTAATAAATCAAGTCCTTCAAAGAGGTGTCTTCAACTTACATTGACCTCAAGGGAATAATTCAATATCTTGCAGACTGGTATGTTTTCTTATAAACACAAAGGTGATTTCTGTCTGTTTGCTCTCTTTTTCCAAATACCACGCTGGCTTTAGGACCTAGCGTCTTCTGCTAGAATTTTGTGTCTAGGACTTAATGTCTCTGTCCTTTGTAATAAAACATCCTCTTTCCCTTTTTTTTGCAATTCCCAAAGTGAAGCTGAGACATATTTGAAGGAGAAGAAACTGATATTGATCAATGTATATAAGTGGATGTCCTGAGCCATCATGTTCTGGATCAAATAAGATAATGGTTTCTGTGTGACCCTGGCTAGATCACTTCTGTGGGCATGCAAGTCTGGCATTAAATTACAAGAAGGACACTGGTAAACTGGAAGAAATTTAGATTAAGTGGAGAAAAAAACTATTTAAAAGATTTCTGTAGAGACACAAGTGAAGACAGATTGTTCAGTGCTGTTGGAAAAAGTGCAAAATTTTCCATAATAGAATAAAATGGAAAAACATCAGTTTTAGGCTAAACATTAAGCTTTTCATAACCGTCTGTTAAACAAATGGCGGTCTTGCATTGAATTGTTTTAGTAGGACTTCTTAAAAACAGCTCAGAATCTGGTGTAAATAAATGTTTTTTGTCTAGCAAACCTATCAGTTGAGAGGATTATATGTAGAGAGCTATATTATTATTTTATTTTATATATTTATATATTTTATATATATTATTATATATAATATATAATTATTTTATAATTATATGTTTAGAAGATTTTTGAAGTACCTTTTTATGTTACATTTTTGGCACAAAAATATAATGAATAGGTTACTGTTGTCCAGCATTATGACTGAAAAGGAATATTTAGTTGAAAACTTTACTAAAATATAATTACTTTAAAATCTAGGCATGTAGAGCAGGTGGCATGCGCTATTGTAATTTTGGAGTGATGGTTTAATAACAAAGACAACAAATAGCCTTTCCTGCTATAGGCAAATACCTTATGAAAAAATATAGAAATCTAACTTGACTTCTCAGCCACATCATAGTTAATCCACTTAAGTTCTTTTTTTATTTTTAAGTCTTTCATGCTTCCATTCAAATTATAACTTTACATGGGTGGGTCTACTACTAATGTGGATCTACTATGCTGCAAATACTTGCTTTAAACCTTTAGATGCCAAGAGGATGATGCTCATTTTCCTTCAAGGCAGATCAAAGAGTCCAAAAGCTCTCTGAGGCTGTTAGGGCTTCTAGTTACAGTATGTGAATTAATTAAAATTTTCCCCTTGAGCATACCAGCTCTCTGTAATATTCAGGTTCAGATTCCTGTCTTCAGTATTGCTTATCTTTAGACTTGGAATAATACTGGATTAAAGTCTGGAATGAGAGGACAGAGAGTCTACTGTGGATCTGCTTGCAGACCCCATGGAGGGTGAACAGATTGGTGACTCTGTAGGTCTATCAGAGGTGTGAAACAACCAGACATCTCTGTAGACTATGTGACATCATTTTAGCAGCACTGCATATTGATCTGCAAAGCATAGTGTTGGTTAAAATAAAGGGGAATTCTGTGCTGTGACCAAGGGGGTGTGGGAAGGACTTGTTGCTAAATCATTTGCACTTTTCAAACTCAATCAATTCATTGAACCTGATAAATTCTAAAGAATTTTTCTTAAAGGGAAAAAAATCCTGCAGTGTGCATAAAAACTTGTAATATTCCAAGTTTTGAATGAGTTTCAAGATACTTTCAGTTGCAATAACTCTGACAAAGTCATTCTTATGAGTCATAGTAATGTTTTAGTGAATGACAGGGACACATTTTGGGGGATTCCTGTGACGCCTCTCTATGTATTATCCCTGAAATTAAAACAGGGGAAAAAAAAAATCAGAAAAAGAGTTAAAAGTAACTGCATGAAAAAAAAAAAAAAAAAAAAAAAGTGAAAAATAAAAGGGGAAAGGTCGTCTAATTCATATTTCTTAGACATGTTCCACAGAGACTTCTTGATTACTGATGCTCCTGTTCTGTAATACTCTCCAAATACAGCATTTATGTACTGTGTATTAGTAAGACTGTCTACAGATAGTTCACAATTAGAGAAGGATAAAAATGTATCTGTCCCGGTTTCAGCTGAGATAAAGTTAATTTTCTTCTTAGTAGCTGGTATAGTGCTGTGTTTTGGGTTTAGGATGAGAACAATGTTGATAACACACTGATGTTTTGGTTCTTGCTAAGTAGTGCTAAGTAGTGCTAAGTTGTTGCTAAGTAGTTGCTAAGTAGTGCTTAGCAAAAGTCAAGGACTTTCCAGCTTCCCATGCTCTACCAGGTGCACAAGAAGCTGGGAGGGGGCACAGCCAGGACAGCTGACTCAAACTGGCTAAGGGACTATTATATACCATATGACATCATGCTCAGTATATAAGCTGGGGGAAGAAGAAGGAAGAGGGGGACATTCAGTGTGATGGTGTTTGTCTTCCCAAGTAACCGTTACATGTGATGGAGCCCTGCTTTCCTGGAGATGGCTGAACACCTGCCTACTGATGGGAAGTAGTGAATGAATTCCTTGTTTTGCTTTGTTTGCGTGCACAGCTTTTGTTTTCCCGTTTAACTGTTCTATTTTATTTTACTTCAATTATTAAAGTATTCTTATCTCAACCCATGAGTTTTCTTCCTTTTACCCTTCCGATTCTCTTCCCTATCCCACTGGTGGGGGAGAGTGAGCAAGCGGCTGTGTGGTGCTTAGTTGCTAGCTGGGGTTAAACCATGACAATAACATATAACAATGTGTTATTTTTTTGTCATATAAATTTTGTACCTAGCCTACCATCCTGTTTCCAGCAATGGCCATATAAGCCCAGTTCCCAGTGAAAGGTATTGTCACAGAATCATAGAATCATAGTATGGTTTGGGTTCCATCCCCCCTGCCATGGGCAGGGACCCCTTCCACTAGATCAGGTTGCTCAAAGTCTCATCCAACCTGGCTTTGAACACTTCCAGGGATGGAGCATCCACAACTTTCCTGGGCAACCTGTTCCAGTGTCTCACCACCCTCACAGTAAAGAATTTCTTCCTAATATCTAATCTAAATCTACCCTCTTTCATTTTAAAACCGTTACCCCTTGTCCTATCACTACACTCCCTGATAAAAAATCCCTCCACATCTTTCCTGTAGGCCGCCTTTAGGTACTAGAAAACTGCTATAAGATCTCCCCAGAGCCTTCTCTTCTCTAGGTTAAACGACCCCAACTCTCTCAGCCTGTCCTCATAGGGGAGGTGCTCCAGCCTCCTGATCATCTTTGTGGCCCTCTTCTGGACTTGCTCCAACAGGTCCATGTCCTTCTTATGTTGAGGGCCCCAGACCTGAATGCAATATTCCAGGTGGGCTCTCACCAGAGTAGAGTAGAGGGGGAGAATGACCTTCTTCAGCCTGCTGGCCACGCTTCTTTTGATGCAGCTTAGGATACGGTTGGCTTTCTGGGTTGCTAGCTGGAGCACATTACCTGCTCATGTCCAGTTTTTCATACACAATATGCCTAAGTCCTTTTCTGTAACGTTGCTCTCAATCCACTCTTCACCCAGCCTGTATTTGTGCTTGGGATTGCCCCAACCCAGGTGCAGGACCTTGCACTTGGCCTTGTTGAACCTCATGAGGTTCACACAGGCCCACATCTCTAGCCTGTCAAAGTCCCTCTGGATGGCATCCTTTCCCTCTAGAGTATAAACCACACCACTCAGCTTTGTGTCATCTGCAAATTTGCTGAGGGTGCACTCCCACTGTCCATGTCCCTGACAAAGATGACATTGGTCCCAATACAGGCCCCTGAGACACCACTTGTCACTGGTCTCCACCTAGACACTGAGCTATTGAATGCAACATTTTGAATGTGACCAGCCAATTCCTTATCCACCAAGTGGTCCATCTGTTGAATCTATGTGCCTCCATTTTAGAGACAAGGATGTTGTGTGGGACAATATCAAATGCTTTGCACAAGTCCAGGTAGATGACATCAGCCTGTCTTCCCTTATCCACCAATGCTGTACCCTTATCATAGAAGACCACCAAATTTGCCAGGTATGATTTGCCCTTAGTGAAGCCATGTTGGCTGTCACCGATCACCTTCTTATTTTCCATGTGCCTTAGCACAGTTTCCAGGAGGATCTACTCCATGATCTTGCAAGGCACAGAGGTGAGACTGACTGGCCTGTAGTTTCCTGGGTCTTCCTTTTTTCCCTTTTAGAAATGGGGCTTATGTTTCCCCTTTTCCAGTCACTGGGAACTTGTCTGCTATGACTTTTCAAATGTGACGGATAGTGGCTTAGCAACTTCATCTGCCAGTTCCCTTCGATACATCTCATCAGGTCTGATGGAATTGTGCACCTTCAGGTTCCTTATATGGTCTCAAACCTGATCTTCTATGGTGGGCAGTACTTCATTCTCCCAGTCCCTGCCTTTTGATTCTATAAATTGGGCAGCATGGCTAGAGCACTTGCCGGTGAAGACCAAGGCTAAAAAGTTGTTGAGTACCTCAGGCTTCTATATGTTGGCTGTGGCCAGGACTCCTGTTTTGCTCATCAGGGTGAGTACAGTTTCTTTCATCTTCCTTTGTTGTCCGATGTACCTGAAGAAACCCTTCTTGTTATTTTTCATGTCCCTAGCCAAGTTCAGCTCCAGCTGTGCCTTGGCTTTCCTGATCTCCTCCCTGCACTCTCAGGCCATATTCCTATAATCTTCCCAGGATGCATATCCCTGCCTCCACTGCCTATGCATTTTGGTTTTGCATTTTAGTTTGGCTAAGAGGTCCTGACATAGCCAAGCTGGCCTCCTGCCTCCCCTGCCTGACTTCTTGCACATTAGAATTGAGAGGTCTTGCACCCTAAGAAAAATTTCTTTAAATATCTCCCAGCTCTCATTTGGTCCTTTTCCTCTGTAGGCAGTTTCCCAAGGGATCCCACACACTAGCACCCTAAATAGCCAAAAGTTTGCTTTTCTGGAGTTTAGGTTCCTGACTCTACTTTTTACCCATCCTGTACCCCTCAAGATTGAGAATTCCACCAGGGCATGATCACTGCAGCCCAGGCTACCTCCAGTCTTGACCTCTCTGATAAGTTCTTCTGTATTAGTGAGCAAGAGGTCCAGCAGTGCCTCTCCTCTCATCGGGCTCTCCATCACCTGTACCAGGAAGTTGTCCTTGCAGTTTGCTGTACCACTTTTCCAGCAGATGTCCGGGTGTTTAAGTCCCCTATCACGCATCATACTTAGCAATCTTATGCTACCAATTATTTTCTGCTCAGAAGTTCTCCTCAGATTTGGAGGTAAGTGACAGACACTCCATAACTTACTGTTCTTTTTCTGTGTAGGAACTTGAACCCATTTTTGTTATATGTTAAATTGCTTAAATTGTTAGTGTGTTAATTTGATTCAAAGCTCTGTTTAAGATACAGTACAGTTCTTGACTAGCATAATCTGCTTTGTCTTATTTTTATATCACAATGTTACAGTGTTCTATTTGCTGCCTTTCACTTTCTTCCCAGTGTGTTTAATATATCAATATCTTCATGAAGACCCAGATGTCTCATTTCCCATATTATTTTTTAGAATTCATGTAGTAACATGTACCAGTGTTCTTGTTCCCTGTGTAACTGACAGCTTGTTTTCCATTTCTTATTTGATTATTTCCACCTTCTGAACTATTCTTTGCTATTCAGGTTATGTGATAAAAGCTCATCTGCACACCCACAAAGGAGCACAGGGAGACAATGGCAGGAAAGAGATCCCGAATAATATCCTGCCCAGCTCTTCCCAGGCCCATCACAGGAGAGATCAGCCTATCACAGGTCCATCTTCATAAGCCCAGAAGAGCACATGGGTAGAATGGCAGGTGGGAACAAAAATTAGGACTCAGAGGAAGGACACAGTGTCCAGGCCTCTAACAGGGCAGTCCCAGGAGAACCTCAGCCCCAGTGTCCAGCTGTGAAACCCGTCCAGATGAGTTGTCAGAAGCAGCTTTGTGGATCACCTTCAGACTAAGGGTGGGGTCACAGTCTGGCGGTGGGACACATGGGATGCAGGGGAAGAGCACTTTAGAATCACATCGGATTTATTATTGGATGTTTACAGGAGGAACCAAAGGCAGAAAAAGATGATTTAGTTGATTTGAGGAGGGACAAGGGTAGGAAAATAGAGACACAAGGGAATAAAAAGAATGTATATGTATATATGTACATGTATATATGTGTTGCGGATGTGCGTTTTTCAGCTCTTCTCTTGGCTGGACCTGGGGGCACAGAGCTGCAGCAACCTCACCTGTCTCAGGCTGTTGGATCTAACAGTTCCTCTAACAGATACAAAATTTAATTTCTTAATCTATTATAGAAACATAATCCCAAAATATTTGTGCTTCTGTGCTTTCCAGCTTTCTCCTGTTCTACAGTTTAAACTCCATCTCTTGACCTTCTTGACTGTAAGTGACAGCAGCTTGGTTCCCTTATGGTTCAAAAGAAATCCTTTTCTTCTGTACTGGCACCCTTTATTCTTGTGTCTCTAGTTCCTGCTGAATCTGCTTCTTACACTATCATCTCTGCCAACCATTCAAATGGTCTCTCTCCTCCTTTCTCTGGTCCTATGAGCACTTCAGAGCACTTACTGAAGAAGTCCTGGTCTTCATATTCCTATATTTTTGCCTTCAGAACATCTTTTCTACTGTTTCCTCTTCTGATATTTTGGTGAGTGTGGAAAGGGCACAAAAATGGAGCTAAAACTTTCACTGCAAGGTATTTTCCCCAGGAGTTCAATCTGCTTGTCTTGTTAGTAATAAAGAATGAGAGATTATATCAGTGTGCTCTTCCCCTGAGCTGAGGCTTTTCTTATTTGGAAAATGTTTAGATATATGCTTTTCACACTGTTTTTCAAATAAAGCAAGCTTCCAAATATTGAAATCTCTCTGTACACCCTGAGCAGGTAACTACTTTCACAGGATGGAAACACTAGAACTGTAGGTTACTGGAAAAGTAAAGCATATTGATGAAGGAGGCTTTGGAAGTTTATGTCTAGACAAAGTCAAATGAAGAATCATCTTTGTTACAGAGTAGCTGATTAGCGTCATAACACCTGAAGAGAAGTGGTGAAAAACTAGAGTACTTTCTGAAAGGCATGCCATCAGACAGCACAAGTTATTAGGTAATAATTTCATTCAATATCAAAATTCAATAGATATTTGAATTAAAATATACATTGTCACTGCTAAATACTGATTTCTTTTTTTGCAATGTTGGGGTCTTTTCTAAATTACTGCACCCTTTTAGAAGATAGAATGGCAATCATGTGATCCCCAAAATCCAAATTTAGAAGAATACATGTTATAATTTTTCTTATCCCTTAACGAGAAACTATTTCTTAATAAGAAACTGTTTCTTAATAAGAAACTTTTACACATTATGCAACAGCTACATAAGCCAAAGTTCTTTCAAATGGAAAATGAGTTAAATAAATTTCATCTACAATGTTATACTCTCCAAATGCCATGACTTGGAGATCCATTAAAGTCCATGAAAATTCTACATGTCATGACTGTGAACTGGTGTTATCAGACAAATACAACACCCTACCATGGAAGAGATGAACTCTTTAATGATTTATCTGACTCTTGGTTGCTGCTTATCTTGTTTGAACTCAGTGAGTTAAATGGCAGCTGTTACTCTGATCTGATAGAGACCCTGCGTGGCATCAAATCTCACTATAAAATGAAAACCAGGCAAATTTGTCACAAAAATCTTGATGCTATATAAATACGTCTTGGACATCCAGTATCTAAAGAAACACAAAAGCTCAGGTATGTGTGCTCTGCCACCAAATATGGTGGTATGAAACACGGACCAGCAAAATTCCTGATAAGTATTGACTATATGGCAATTCTGAAACATGCAGCTCAGAAAGATAAATATGCAAATAACCAAATGACCTATAAGATGTGAGGAAAAAAGTGCAGTTACTAAAGAAAGCACTTCAAGAATGCTTATTTAATTTCAATTAACTGACCAATTCTTTCAAGCTCTTAAAAACAAATTGGTGGTAATAGAACTTCAAACTGAGGGAAAAACATGACACGTATTTCTAAAAGAAAGATTTAAAGTGAAGGATGCATAAAAAAATAGCAGCAACACCAGAGTGATTCATGAAATGTGGTGTTGCCAAGTTTGCAACTAAAGGTAATTACACATAGACTTGTGCATTCAGTTATGAACTCATTAAAATTGACTCAATTCCCACCCTGCTGTAGCAGTTATCATCTTAGCTACACTTCCATAAGGTGACACTAATCCCTTTGAGGAACTCAGAATTCTCAGCAGATAGCATGCTTCTCCCATAAATAGGACACTTGGATGCAAACCACGTCTGTTATCTCCCAGGAGAGCTTCTTTAAACATCTGGCCATAGCAGACACTGGACGGGAAAGAATGAAGGAGGAAAGAAGAAACTCTCAACTCTTCCTGTTTAAGCTCTGACACATTATTAATGGATTCAGGAAGTGACAGAGAATGATTTTACTGACTCTTCGTAAAGGAATTGTTTGGGAGGGTGAGTGGCTTGACCCTGACCTCAGAGCTATTTCTGAATTTTATCCATTAACTCTTACAGATAAAGGGCAAGAGTACCTGCCACCACAATGGCCAAGAATTCAAAATGAAGATGGCAAGTTTCACTGTGTGAAGATCTGATCCTGTCTAGATATCGTAGGTAATTTAGAGAGAGATTATTGAATCGGGGCCTTAAGTGCTGCTGTGCCAAGCTTCTGGATCCTAACTGGATTAGATAGAAGTCAGATATCAAGTTGCTTAGACTGGGTACAACCGTTGAGGATTTCTAAGTCAGACTGGAAGATGTCTTTAAGGCTTTGGAATGTTAGGACTGGGTGACAGCAGTCCTTTCAGTTTTGGTAGTGATAGCAAGAATCCTTTATTGATGTAGTAATATAGCTTTTGAAACCATGGTTCCTCTATAACAAAGTACTCAGTGTAGATAGAATGAGTGTGATGCAACAAAAAATAGCAATAATGACCAAGTACAAAAATACGTATTTTCCTCATCAAAACACTCTGAGAATAAAATGAAATATGCGGGTTTTGAACTGAAATCTGCTACAAGGAAACAATGACAACTGAACAAAACTTTGATGGTAAATAATAGGCATGGTTTTGTAAAAACTGAAAATTTTAAATTATTACAATTAATCTCATAAGGTATTGTCATGGTTTAACCCCAGTCAGCACCTAAGCACCACACAGCTGCTCGTTCACTCCCCAACTCCCAGTAGGACAAGGGAGAGAATCAGGCAAAAAAAATAAAATCCATGGGTTTAGATAAGGACAGTTTAATAGGACACCAGAGGAAAAATTAAATTAAAATTGCTTTATATATTGATAGTTATTGTTCAGCTGTTTTGGGGGTGAGGACAAGAAGATTTAATTATTTAAAAATGTAGTTTTGTTTCAGAGCAATGAGGGATGTTTTTTTCTTTTAATCTGCAACTTAATTTAATTAACAGTTTTTTCCATCCCCTCCCCATCTTTCTATCCCACTGGTCTTTAACTATGAAAATTGTCTTGATCAGAAAAAAAAAAAAAAACGTTTATGACATTTGGAAGAAGGGGCAGGCAACTCAGGAAGACTACAAGGATGTCGTGAGATTATGCAGGGAGAGGATTAGAAGGGCCAAAGCGCAACTAGAACTTAATTTGACTACTGCCATAAAAGACAACAAAAAATGTTTCTACAAATATATTAGCAACAAAAGAAGGGCTAAGGACGATCACCATCCTTTATGGGATACAGGTGGAAACATAGTGACAAAGGATGAGGAAAAGGCTGAAGTACTTAATGCCTTCTTTGCCTCAGTCTTTAATAGTCAGACCAATTGTTCTCCAGGTACCTGGCGTGCTGAGCTGGAAGACAGGGACAGGGAGCAGAATGAAGCCCCCATAATCCAAGGGGAAATGGTTAGAGACCTGCTACACCACTTAGACACACACAAGTCTGTGGAACCAGATGGGATCCACCCAAAGGTACTGAGGGAGCTGGCAGAAGTGCTCACTAAGCCACTGTCCATCATCTTATCAGCAGTCCTGGCTAACTGGGAAGGACCCAGTCGACTGGAGGTTAAACAAATGTGGCGCCCATCTACAAGAAGGGCCAGAAGGAGAATCTGGGGAACTACAGGCCTGTCAGCCTGACCTCTGTGCTGGGGAAGGTTATGGAGCAGATCATCCTGAGTGCCGTCACGCGGCACGTATGGGACAACCAGGGAATCGTGCCCAGTCAGCATGGGTTTATGAAAGGCAGGTCCTGATTGACTAACCTGATCTCCTTCTATGAGAGGGTGACCCGCTTAGTGGATGAGGGAAAGGATGTGGATGTTGTCTACCTAGACTTTAGTAGAGCCTTTAACAGTGTTTCCCACAGCATTCTCCTGAAGAAACTGTCTGCTTATAGCCTGGAAGGGTGTACTCTTTGCTGGGTAAAAAAACTGGCTGGATGGCTGGGCCTAAAGAGTTGTGGTGAATGGAGTTAAATCCAGTTGGCGACTGGTCACAAGTGGTGTTCCCCAGGGCTCAGTACTGGAGCCAGTTTGTTTCAATATCTTTATCAACAATCTGGACAAGGGGATTGAGTGCACCCTCAATACATTTGCAGACACCAAGTTGGGTGGGAATCTTGACCTGCTGGATGGTAGGAAGGCTTTACAGAGAGATCTGGACAGGCTGGATCGATGGGCTGAGGCCGATTGTATGAGGTTCAACAAGGCAAAATGCCGGGTCCTGCAATTGAGTCATAACAGCCCCATGCAACACTACAGGCTTGGGAAAGAGTGGCTGGAGAGCTGCCTGGCGGAAAAGGACCTATGGGTGTTGGTCAACAGCTGGCTGAATATGAGCAGGCAGTATGCTCAAGAAGGCCGATAGTGTCCTGGGTTGTATCAGAAATAGCGTGGCCAGCAGGACCAGGGAAGAGATTGTCCCCTGTCTTCGGCATGGGTGAGGCCGAAGCTTGAATACTGTGTTCAGTTTTGGGCCCCTCACTACAAGAAAGGCATTGAGGTGCTGGAGCATGTCCAAAGAAGGGCAATGAAGCTGGTGAAGGGTCTGGAGAACAAGTCTTATGAGGAGCAGCTGAGGGAGCTGGGTTTGTTTAGCCTGGAGAAAAGGAGGCTGAGGGGAGCCTTATCACTCTATACAACTACCTGAAAGGAGGTTGTGGTGAGATGGATGTTGGTCTCTTCTCCAACGTAGCAAGCAATAGGACAAGAGGAAATGGTCTCACGTTACACCAGGGGAGGTTTAGATTGGATATTAGGTAAAAATTTCTTCACCGAAAGGGTTGTCAAGCATTGGAACTTGCTGCCCAGGGAAGTGGTTGAGTCCCCATCCCTTGAGGTATTTCAAAGATGTGTAGATGTGGTTCTGAGGGACATGGTTTAGTGGTGGACTTGGCAGCACTAGGCTACTGGTTGGATTTGATGATCTTAAATGTCTTTTCCAACCTAAATGATTCTATGATTCTGTGATTCTCGGATTTGAAGAAAAATAATCTGACAATGTTATGCCATCATAACATCGACTCCTGCTTTATGATGAAAGCTTGATTATATGATTATACAGTTAATCACTTGTGCATAAGTTTTGGAAATAACTAAAACCAAAGTAATCTGCTGGCATGGAATTCATATTAGAAGCTAGTATAAAGCAATTCCCCCTAGGCACTGAATTTTCTTTCTTGTAGCAGTTTTTATTTTCACTTTTAGGTAAGCTGTGTGAACATGTGATATAGGAGGATGGTCAACTTTTTATATGTGTATGGTCTGTTATGCCTATTACCTTGGTATCTAAGTTATACAAAATTAAGACAATATTTCCCACAAAATTTTACAGCTTACTTCATAAACATATCCCTAACTAAATGAAGTAGCATGGTACTTCTCAAATTTACCTCAGTTGTTATGTAGAGGTCGTAAAAGAAAAAGACAAGGCTTGGGGCTCTGCTTTGACATTGGATGTGGAAGCATCCCAATGAGATGAAAAGGTCAGGAATATAGCTGCTTCAATGAATTAAAAAAACTGGCAGATAGAATTTATGCTGCAAAAGCTGCCTATATGGCCTAAAATCTTGACTCGAAAGTCAGAGACTGACCTTACAGATCTCTAGCTTATAAATATGACCGTAATTCAGGCAAACTTTTCTTTACTATAACTACCAACTCATTCAAACATTGCCTTATTTTTCTCTAAATGTTACTAGCTGTTATGTCACATTACAAAAATGCTAGATGGTGCAGGGCCTGGTATTTGACTAGTCTCCAAACTCACTGTGGAGAACACTGGAAAAATTTCAGCCAGTACCTGCATTTATTCTGATTGACTGCATGGACAGATAGGTCTTCGGAGAAAATGTTTCTCATTATTTCTACTGCTAATCTTTTAGAAAATATATTACAGATACAACAGTTCTATGTCTGAAAATTACCCAAACCAAGACAATGGAAGTGAAATCTCTTGGGAGAAGCACGAGCACGTTACACTAACACTGGTTTCAGTTGCACCATGTAATAATCATCAAATCATATGGGCTGTTAGAGCACTCAAGTTCCTCTACATTTTACAAGCAGTAATTGAGGTGAGCTACTGAATGGATTTGAACTACTGTAAATAGACCAGAAATGTTTACTTTCCAGGGAGTGGTGCTGTGTTTTGTTTTGTTTTGGTTTTTTATTGTCTGCTGCACCTAATCATTGAAACAATTCAGAACATATGTTTTATAAACTGATCAAACCAGGATATTAAAGTGAAAATAATAATTTTTAAATGTCTGACTTTAGCTGCTTTCTACCTGCAGTGAGGTTGTCAGTATCATGGTCATTTTCAGTAACAAATACATCTTTTCATTTCTCATGATAAACTGGTCTTCCTACCAGGATGTTCTTTACAACATGTAACAGAAATCAGAATAATAAAACGGTCAATCCTTTCTGAATAAAGCTTAGTGACAGATGAAGTTGGCAACCCTCAGTGCTTAAATCAGTGTTTCACCAGTATTCTAAATAGAAGCAGATGGCAACTTCCCAGAGACTGTGCACGTTCCCTGGGGGAGAGAAGAAATGTTACAACACTCCACCATTGCACTGGAGCAGATAATTAGGCAATTAGATCTATTAAAAACTGACAAAGGGAAAAGTATAGATGAACCTTCTCCTTAGGCTTCAATATGGCAGTACTTGTAATAGCCTATATAGAAAGTCACAGTGAACACGATTTATGAATTTTAAGACTGATTTATTGTCATTTATGTATGTATGAACATATGCACACCTAACATATACTAGGTATATTTTACATACATACATATATGTTTATACATGTATGTTATATATATGTGTGATTACAAATTATTATCTCTCTTTTGAGACAATGGTGATTTTGTCAAAAGTCCAAGGCAAAAGTAATTTATGCTCTAATGTCTCTCCCCATATATCCAGGTATACATAAGCATTTTATTAATAATCAATTGTTAATTATATAATTACATACTCAAGAGAAATTTCATATATTATTTATTATTAATATATTATTAATAATAGCAATATTATTTATTACCTTATGTCATGACTCAGGAGCCGGTCATTGTGCCAGGTACCACACAAACACAGGAGAAAAACAAACATATTAAGCCACACTTCAAAAATCTATACTACACAGTCTTTTAAGAAATACATATGATAATATTAATAAAAAATCAATTACAGATCATATAATCAAGTAAAATCAAATCAAATAAAACTTGGAAGATCCTGAACATATGGAAATCAATAGATCCCACAGATAATGTGACTTGAAGCAGAATATACCTTTTGGTCTCTGATGCAGTGTGACACAGAATGGAGAAATGAAAGTACAAGAAAGTACAAAAGTTCAGAATAAAGTAAATAATAAAAAGATCAAACATAAAGTAATAGAGGAAGAGATAGCAAGCAGTCACTAGGAGACAAAGCTGTAGATAAGCAATATCATTAACGTCTTAAGTGGTCAAGATGTTTCAAAACTAAGTTAATTTTAAATAACTTTTCTTTTTAAGAGGCAGGAAAATGGACTGCCTATAGCCTTTATGTTGCTTGAGAATATCATGCTTGGTTTAGTCTATATCAATATCTTCCCTCTTGGGTTGTTTCTTTGCATCACATACCCAAGAAAAGTGGAAACTTCCTTAGGTAACTTCTCCACAAACAAGGAGATCTTTTCCTAAATTACTTCCCAGTTTTATTTACTTTTAAAAATGGTCTCCTTGAACTATCCCTGCCTTGATCTGTACATTAGCCACAGTTTTACATTTTCTTTCAGTAATTTCATAAGTTTCTATGACTTATTTTAGAGGCCAAGAATATAAATGACCTTCCACCACTGCATTGTAATTCTAATGCCCAATATTTTTTGCAGGTTTCAGAGAGATAGTTCACACCCATGCACACACAAATGGCTTTTATACGTACATGGTTGTCATTGGGGAAAGAAGCTAGCAAGGACAACTCTCCTTGTCTTCATTGTACAGCAATGAAAACTATTCATTGTATTGGCAAATGCCATCTTTAATGCAGGAAAGCTAATGTCTCTATACTCCCTCAGAGCATTTGAGAGTTTGACTTCCTTCCATTCACCATACAAGGAGACTGAGAGATTAACCTTCATCAGATAAAGTTAGCATCTTTGAAGTTTCCTTATATGACTCCTCAGGGGAAAAAAAAAGAAAAACCAAAAGACTTCACAAGTAATTGGTCTTCGTACAGATTAACTAGGGGAAAAAGAAAAGTAGTTCACGCTACACAATGATTCCTTCTGGCATTAAATTCAATGAATCTGTGATGTGTTCCTTAACTATTTCTCCCTTCTACTAAGCAATATGAATATCCTACATATATATTATGAACAACAGAAAAGGCACAAATGGAGTGAAAAGTCTGTGTTAAAAGCAAGTAGTTATGAAGATGTCATTTTATTAAGACAAAGTTGTATTCTGAACTTGTACCAAAAAAATAAAAGTTGTTTGTCTATTATAAGGAATGCAATCTATGAAACTTTTGGCAAAATCATGACAAGTGATATTTGAGAAAGTGTAAGAGAGGTAATGGATTTTGAAACCGAGTCACTTGGACAAGGCATACTTTTCACTGGCTAAAAAACTAGCTGGATGGCTGAGCCCAAAGAGTTGTGGTAAATGGAGTTAAATCCACTTGGCAGACGGTCATAAGCGGTGTTCCCCAGGGCTCAGGGTTAGGGGCAGTTCTGTTTAATATCTTTATCAACAATCTGGATGAGGGGACTGAGTGCACCCTCAATAAGTTTGCAGATGACACTAAGTTGGGTGGGAGTGTTGACCTGCTGGAGGGTAGAAAGACTCTACAGAGGGATCTGGACAGGCTGGATCGATGGGCTGAGGCCAATTGCATGAGGTTCAACAAGGCTACGTGCCGGGTCCTGCAACTGAGTCATAACAATCCCATGCAACACTACAGGCTTGGGAAAGAGTGGCTGGAGAGCTGCCTGGTGGAAAAGGACCTGTGGGTGTTGGTCAACAGCTGGCTGAATATGAGCAGGCAGTGTGCCCAGGTGGCCAAGAAGGCCAATAGCATCCTGGCCTGTATCAGAAGTAGTGTGGCCAGCAGGAATAGAGAAGTGATCGTCCCTTTGTACTCAGCACTGGTGAGATTGAACCTCAAATACTGTGTTCAGTTTTGGGCCCCTCACTCCAAGAAGGACATTGAAGTGCTGGAGCATGTCCAAAGAAGGGCAATGAAGCTGGTGAAGGATCTAGAGCACAAGTGTTATGTGGAGTGGCTGAGGGAGCTGGGGTTGTTTAGCCTGGAGAAAAGGAGGCTGAGGAGAACCTTATCACTCTCTACAACTACCTGAAAGGAGGTTGTAGTAAGGTACGGATTGGTCTTTTCTCCCAAGTTACAAGTGATAGGACAAGAGAAAATGGGTTCAAGTTGCACCAGGGGAGGTTTAGGTTTAGGAAAAATTTCTTCACTGAAAGGGTAGTCAAGCATTGGAACAGGCTGCCCAGGGAAGTGGTTGAGTCCCCATCCCTGCACGTATTTAAAAGTTGTGTAGATGTGGTGCTTGAGGACATGGTTTAGTGGTGGACTTGGCAGTACTAGGTTAGGGGTTGGACTTGATGATCTTAAATGTCTTTTCCAACCTAAATGATTCTATGATTCTATGATTCTGCAGTCAATATAAAAAGAATTTTAAGCATGTAGAAATGAAATAATGAGGTAGGTAATGTAAACTGTAATGTTAGAATTCTGATTATTTATGGAAAGTCATGCAGTTTTAAGTTTCACAATGATATGAGTAGTTTAAAATACTATAAATAATGCACTGAAGTCTTTTATATTGATTGTAAATTTAATGTTCTTTGAATCAAGGGAAGGAGAATTCATGTTATTTTTGTCATCAGCTACTGAATTTAAAACATTACATAAATTAGATAAATAAACCCATTTCATTCATTTTCTAAATAGACACTATTTCTGAATGGTTCTTTACTGCTACTGGAACATTTTTCTGTCAAATCTTTTTACTCAATTCATAGAATTCTGGGGTTGGAAGGGGGCCCATGAAGGTATCTAATTCAGTCTCTGTTTAAACAGTTTTAAGTCATTTTTGGCAGGTGTTCTTTCTACTCTGTTTTTACAGTGGTTGTGGAGGCTCCAGAGCCTTCCCAAACTAGTGCAGTACTGTTCTATCCTTACCACCAGATGTCTCGAATTTCTTTGCTACAATTACTATTCATGCTAACCATGCATACACGGAAAACAGCAAAACTGGAAAACAAAGTTGGTTTGATTACTTGTTCCAATAATTTTTCAGGAACTGATATTAACCAGGTATATCTATACTTACTGATTCCTCCTTTCTGACTTTATAAAAATAGGGACCATAGAGCTTTTTCCAGTCTTTCAATATATCACCAAGTTTCCCTGAGTTCTCAAGAGATAAAGGGCTTTGGCTCTGAGATTTCATTAGCCAAGGTCTTTAAGCTCAACATGAGTGAACAGTGTGCTGCTGTGGCCAAGAAGGCCAATAGGATGCTGGGTTGCATCAAAAAGGGCGTCACCAGCAGAGATAAAGAAGTCCTTATCCCACTCTACTCAGCGCTTGTCAAGCCACACCTGGAATACTGTGTACAGTTCTGGTCCCCGTTACAGAAAAAAGATGTGGACAGGCTGGAGGGGGTCCAGAGAAGGGCCGCCAAGATTATCAAGGGTCTGGGAAGCCTGCTGTATGAGGACAGGCTGAGAGAACTGGGTTTGTTCAGCCTTGAGAAAAGGCTTAGACGTGATCTCATCACCATGTACCAGGACTTAAAGGGGAGCTACAAAGAAGCTGGGGACTCTTTTTACAAGGAGTCACATGGTGAGGACAAGGGGTAACGGGTATAAGTTACTCCTAGGAAGATTCCTATTGGACACAAGAGGTAAGTTTTTCACAATGAGAACAGTCAGTCGTTGGAATAATCTCCCCAGGGAAGTGGTTGACTCCGCTGTGCTGAACACGTTTAAGACTCAGCTGGACATAGTGCTGGGCCATCTCATCTAGATTGTGCTCTTGCCTAGAAAGGTTGGACCAGATGATCCTTGACATCCCTTCCAGCCTGGTATTCTATGATTTTATGAATCTATATGTGTCTTTATAGGAAATTAACCTATAAAATGAAAATGTGCAAATTACCTGAGTACTTTTAAAGTTGTTTCTTGCTTGTTCCTGACTAAGATTTTATCTTTCTTATTGTAATTACCACCTGGTCTGTGTTCATCTATTTAATATGATATAATTTACTTAATTTTTTGTTGGCATTACTACCAATTTCATAGTCTCCATCTTGCTATTAACATTTTTTGCAAAATAATTGCTTGTGTATCTTCTTTCCTTAGGACATTTCATTTGTGCATTGGCTTTTCTGATTTTGCTCATGTCAAATTATTCTACCTTGTCCTAGGCTTCACTTTTTCTATGCACCTTTTTTGTGTTTGAGATTCATGAAGAAACATCCTGATCTAGCCAAGTTGGTTTTCTAAAACATGTCCAAGCTTTCTTGCTGTAGGACATTTTGTGTGTGTATTTTCAATACTGTTCCTTAAAAATGAACAATATTGTGAGATTTCTTTACCACTTTTGACCTCCTTCTTAGGATGTCGTACATACTCTCAGAGTTTATTATTTCAATTTAATATTCTATAATACAATATTAAATATTTCTATTTCTATATTTCTACTAAAATAATGTAAATGAAAATATTTAATTCCTTCATACACTGCATTTTGATGTTATTTTTGCTCCTTAACACAAGAATAATGAACATTCATTCTATGACCACTCTAACCTAAATTAATTTCCTTCAAGATATTCTCAATCTTCCCAGTTTTTTAATGAAATGTAGGACAACCTGTTCTGGAAGTGTTACGTATCACTATGTATAAAAAAATTTCACTGGGATTCAGTTCACAAAACACTACCTCCTTGCCAACAGCTACTACACCAGTCACCTAGATTGTCTTTGTAGTCACTAAAGAAACAAAGACAATTCTAATTTTGCAAGTGATGTGATCTAAGCCAGGGTTTTATTCTTCCAGAGGTAGTTTAGTTGATAAGCATTTATGTAGCTACCCAGAATTAGGTGAGGCAAAATTCTACCATATGTGTCATGTTGTCCTGCCTCTCACAATACCTTACCAGGTAGGTAAAGTATCCCAAAAGCAATAATTCCAACACTTTAGATGATTCTGCCAGTTTCTCAAACAAAGCTGTATCTTCCTACACTTCTAGAATTGTCAGTGAACTCTTGCTGTACAGTAATTTATTAACTTTTTTCTCAAATATCTGTCACTCTATATTTTAGATTCCAGAGGATGTGCATTTGGTCTTGACATACAAGGCAAATACTAGTCATTTATGAAGTCATCAAGGTCCTTGTGTGATGCAGTAATGGACCTCTTCATCTCCATTATTTTTGGTGAACTTCTTTTCTTTATACTTTTCCTTAGGCTTTTATTAACACTATTACGTTAATTATAGATAAGAAAAAGTATAATTGTACTCTGTCCTTCCATCATTATTTGATATGAATGCTGATCTGCCATTTCTTTCTCCTCTCACATCAATGATTACAAACATGTCTGTCATCACCTCCATAACTTCATTTCTACTGCACTGTATTTCTGCCTTCAAGACTCCCTTTCCTCTCAGTTTTATGATGACAGCTTTCTTCTTCTGGCTTGCTTAGCTTTCCTAAAAGTAAAATGTATAAAATTCTATTGCCTGAATGCTTTGGTATCTGTCCACATCTCTTACTTTATGCTTACTTTATGCTATAAATATATGAAGCATAAAGTGTTATATCGTATGATATCGTATCATATCATATATTTTCATGTATGTGTGTGTGTATATATATATACACACATACACACATGCTTTTTGCCTTACCTTTACTTTTTTTGCCCTTTTCCCCTGTTTTTCTAAAATGTAATGTCACATTCATTCTTTCTTTCACATCTTAAAATTTGGATTTCATGAACAGGCCAGTCTATACCTCTTTTAGACACTGAAAATAGTAAGAATGAATTAGAGATTTAGATTACTTTTTTCCATAAGCTTGTTTAGCATTAAGTACTCTTGAGTGCGAAGAACTAGTTTATTAATTATATATTTTCATGCACCTTTGAAATAAAACATAGTCTGATTTCAGGCAACTAAAACACAATAATTCAGAAATAAGCCTACATCCTGAGGTATGCTTCAACTCATGGTAAAAGTCAAAGTGGTTTCTTGTGATTCCACTGACGACATTAATGTATGTCATTGTTCAGAAGTCATCAGAGCCGTTAATTTAAATAGAAAAGTCAGAGAGACATGAGAACTTTTGCTGCCATAAGTGTAATTCTCTGGATTTTGAAGTTAAAACTGAAACTCTTAAAGCTATTTTAAAACATGATTCCTGACTTAATACTGTGCCCCCAAGGAACTTTTGACAAAAGCTTGCAAGATATCCTCTGAAGATCTCACTGTATAATCTAAGATTAGACTTTCTGAATGCATTTTCACAAATTGGTCACAACAGAAAACAAAATGAAGTGCTGTGTTTTACAAGTACTGATTCATCTATAATGACTTTTTTTAAACTAGCATCAATATGGAATGGCACTTTTCTGAAAAACAGGAACTTTCTCAGTTTTTAGGGTGATTAATTTTTTTTTTTTTTTTTTCAGCTAATAGGTTTATATAATTGTCCTTTTCCTAAAGAACAAATGTATTGTGTCAGTAAAGTCTGTGTCCTAATTCCTCATCACAGGTAGCTTAAAAAACTGCTATAAATAAAGGAAATGTTAAACAGAATGTAAAAGAGATGCTAGCTTCTATCATGCACTGGATTCAGAATATATATGAGGTACATGATAAAAGCTTCATATTAGCATGTTCTGCAAATGGTTCTGTTAGCAGCTTTACAACAGGTAACACTTTTATCCATATAGCATGAAAGCGCTTCATTTTCCCCAACTAGTCGCAGCACATTAATTGGATCAATTATCATTTTCTGATCTCATTTGATAGTTCCTGACATTTAATGCTGAGAATTTTTAGCAGAGAATACTATATTAAACCAGAATTTATTTACTGTATACCTTGATATTTGGATTTGATAATGTAAGTCAGTTGCTTGTCTGAGTATACACAAATTTCCCTTGATCAAATCTAATATACACTTTAATCTGAAACTGCAACATCAGCCAATATGTCTGTAAGCATATATATGTACATGCACATATACCTATGATGACTTTAAACCCCCAAATTCTCTTAAGTTCTTAACTTTACAAATTAAGCCCTCAAAAGTTATAAAATGAGAAATGTCATGTATATAGCTTTTATTTCATCCATGTATTCTTTAATTCTTTAATTTGTTTACATATATTCTTTGCAATATGGTCTTTATGAGACCATAAATTTCATATTTTCTGGAAGATCTCTTGTCTTTTTCTGTGCAGAAATAGAATTGTTCTGTATGTGAATCTTGATAGTATAGAATACCTATTATCTGGAAGAACAAAGTGTCCCTTTTTTACTGAATCTTACAATTAAGTGGCTAGAGCCAGGAGATTATAGTATTATAAATGATCTTTTATAGTTAGTCAAATATTAATTTTGGAACTGTATATTAAGCTTGCATTTGCTGCACAGTTTGCACATAATGTTGGACAAAGCAGTTGTAACAAACTTGACATTTGTGTTTGGTAATTTCATGTATAATTTCTTGAAAACCTATTAAAGAGAACACAGCCAAGATATTTGTTGAAATGCTATATTCACAGCTTCCTCTGAAGTGAACCTGAACTGGCTGGAGAACAGCCTACATTTCTAATAGTATGCTAAATGACATCAGGGAATATTTCCAGACACTGGCATTTGTTTGTCTTTAAATTGGGAGAATATTCCTAGTTACAGCACAGACTAAAAACTCACACTTTATCTTTGATTTGGATTCACAAAACTTTCCTCAAACAAATCCCAAGCAAGGCTCAGAGGTTAGTATTGGCTAGAGATAATTTCCAATAGGTAGTTTAGATGTGATGAAATGCTATTCAGAGAAATAAGATGAGGTAGTTTGGACAATGGATGCTCTCAATGCCAGAGAATAGTCCAAGTTGTGTGTAATTTTTTGTTGTAGATACGGCATGTAGGGCCCCTACATTTACTA
The DNA here is from genome assembly GCF_965183815.1 of Platalea leucorodia. NCBI lineage: Eukaryota > Metazoa > Chordata > Aves > Pelecaniformes > Threskiornithidae > Platalea > Platalea leucorodia. Next base: position 18,635,811 of record NC_138823.1, read on the forward strand.
TTTCTTTTTATTTAAGAAGAGGTCCAAAGAACTCTTCAAGCTGAAGGACACATTTTTGGCCATGAAAGAAAATGAATGCTTATAGACACAGAATACTAACTTCTTGATCTGGTCTGGGCATTAGTTTCTTTACTTTCTCCTCAATATGATAAGAGGACAATACAATTCTCTAATGAAAGACCTCCTAATAAAGACTGTTTTCCTAGTCTAGCCCAGCTGCTTGACAGGATGTTCATTATCTGTATCAATACTGTCCTTCTGTTTTTATCTCCCTTTTGCCCAAGAATAAAGGGATTAGGTGCTCATAGCAGAGTTAAGACTACGACACTGTAATGGAAAAGATAGCCATTCCAGAGTAGTCAGCTTCATGGTCAGAAAATAGTACCAGGTATATTGATTGAATTTAAAAATAAACACATAAATACATGCTGCTTATGAATGTAAAATATTCTTCCCACACACTGGATCTTCAAGATCATAAAATAAAGTTTACTCTTAGTCTTAATCACTAAGCACACAGATCCAAAAAAGGACTTGTTCAGACCTTAAATAAAACAAAACCTGAGTACTTTCTCTGCTCATCAGGTCCATGCCCTGGAATTACCTAAAACTCAGTAAACACATCACTGTTCCCTGCTTCTGGCCATCTGATCTTCTTTAGAGCATATAGCATCTTAGCAGATGGCTATCTACATCTTGCTTGAGTTACAGAAAAAAAATAATGAACAGCTAGGCAGGGGAAAATTACATTCTCTCAGGGGCCTGATTTATTAAGATGTGATTAGATGAAATCTACGTCATGCCAGAAGATTCAGAACATTTCAGAAATGAAGTCAGTACTGTATTTGCTTGAAAATGTAGTTCATTGCAGAGAAGGAGAAAGAGATACCTTCAACTTTTTATAATGACCCAACGTTTAGAGCCTCTGTTCAAGAAGTAAGAGAGCAGAAAATTCAGTGCCCTTCCTGGCTTCAGACCTCTCCAGCTTCTTAAAACATCTCTCTAAGCACTTCCCTATGCATGTTTTGTTTGCTTATTGTATTTCTAAATTTAAAGGCTTTTAATCCAAAGGCAAGGGCAACCCAGGGACTAGAAACTCTAAAATTTTACTTCTCTGAACATGTGGATACTCTGACTACTACTACATTAAGCAGTCATGTTGTGTTTTGCTTGTTCAACATTTCGCCCCATGAACCATTTTGTTTTGTTTTGTTTTCCTATATAATAGCATAACTTCAGAAAGGTATGGAAGAAGAATCAGGGGGTCACTAAAGAAAATGGGCTAATATTTAACGTATGCGTCTTGGGAACTGCCTGATTAACTTTACCTCAACTAACAGAAGTTTTAAAACCAGTTTGTCATGGATGACTCCTTAGCTCCTAGGTTGTTAGATATGAGACAGGAACCATCCATAGCTCCTGCAGCTGTGTTATTCTGAAGGCTGCAACAACTGAATATTTGTGTTATGCATTAAATGAACTGTCTGAAAACCTGCTGGGTTGAACCCCAGAGATTACTTAGGTTTCCTTAAGGTTCTGAGAATGCTTAGGATTACATGAAAGTCCCTGTCTCAATAGAAGCCTAAACTTAGTTTACTCATCTGCCTTCTTTTGATGAAGATTTGAATGGGATGCTGTTGAAAAGACATAAACTTAAAGACTGTCTCCTGAGGTAAAAAAAAACACCAAAAACAATGGCTTGATATTGTCACACATATCGTAAAAAATCTCAGCTTGAAAAGTTAATGTTTCGAAAAGTAGCAATCAACTGAAAATGAGATCTTACAATGGGAAATTTGAGTTTCCCTCAATATTACGTGATGCTGCCAACACCACAGTCAACATGTGGGATTCTACACATCATTTGATAGCAAAAAGTACACTCATAAATGCTGGCATAATGAATATTGCACATATGCATTGGAATAAAAAACTGAGTGAAAATAAACAAAATCCACTCCCTGAAACTGGTTAGATAATAGTTTTTGCACTTGTTTTTTAAAATGTTTCATCAAAAAATGAACAATAACTCTAGTACTTCACAACATTTTTTCTAAATTGGCAATCATAAATGAAAAATAAATCTGTTCATTAAAGAACAGAAAACAAGAACATAAGTTATTTATACTATTGCACTATAATTTTGCCAGCTAAACTGCTTAGAGCACTGTTGGTTCAGACTGTACTGAACCAATAAATTATAATTTCATATTTGCATTTTGAGTACCTTGGAAACTTCCCCACAAACACATGTTAATTACGGTGCTGTACAAACGTGAAATCAAACATGAGTTTTCCTTACAATTTCCTTACAATTCTGATATGAATAAAGAGACAGTAGATGAGGCAGAAAGATAGGTGGCAGGAAGAGAATTTTAAATGCTTATCTTAGAACATCAGCTCTGTCAGGGTTGTCAAACTCCGTCTAGGCAATGCAGCATTTGAGGAAAGCAAAAAGAGAGTAAAAGCTCCTTTTCCTATAGCCTTCATGTCATACACCAAGAAAGAATCTTTAAAAAGTAGATCACAAGTGAAGCAAAAGGCAAGATTCACTGCCACATGTCTCAGGACTGTAGTATTAAGCCCCCTGGATGTTATGAGTCACAAACTCAAATCTTCAGAAGCCAAGTGGCTGTGATATACATACCTTAAAAAGCCAAAGAATTGCAGAGTCTGTACTGGCTTTTCATAGGTCCAACTACTGTACTCTAGGATTGCGCTGGTGTCGTTAGGCAGCTAGATCCATGAGAAACTCAGCAATGTCAGCTCTGGTAGTTCCTAGTCACTTGTTTCTTCACACAGCTGGAGATATGGGTTGTTAAACCATTTCAGTCAGCTCAGGTACACTAACAGCCACATGTTGTAATCTTGACTCTAGGGATCCATGTGAGATATTTAAGTTTTTGAGCTATTCAAAAACAAAAAACTATCAGTAAGATAGCCATCAGGATTTAACACAAGTCTAGCATCGCATTTTTTTTCATAACTTCAACCTGAGAACTGCCATCTGCAGCAAGTTATATCTTGGAAAGCTTGCCATTTTTAACAACCTAAAAATAGGCTTAAGTACTAAAAATTGCTGAGCAACTGCTTCCTGTGTTGCTTTTATCTGTCTTTGACTGGCTTCTGCCTTTCTCATCTCGTGCAATTCCTTTATTGCTTGCTGTGTCTAGCCTTGAGTTCACACCTTACAAGTTTATGAATCCCTTATGGAAATTACTGGAAGTTTACCTGTATGACATCCCGAAAGTCATGTTCAATGTTGAAGCTTCACTTCCATTGAAGATAGCAGCAACATTTCCCAGACACAAAGGGTGTGGGTAAAAAAGAAAATAAGCATTTGAAAGAAGTAGAGGGGACTATGACTACTTAAAATTAGGCAAAATGAGTATGCTGTAGCCAGATACAGAGTATTAAGAAGTTTGTGACTAGACTAAACTATTAGAGAGATTTCCTCTCTCAGGCACTAAAGGAATATTTATCTGTAAGATGTTAATTCCCTTTCTTTACCAAAGAAGATCCAGTGAAGACCTAGACAAAGCTTTTTTAAAGAAAATTTGTGAGCATCAGCTTTCATACATATATTTTCAGTTGATTTTTCTTCTTTAGTTCTCTTTCACAAAAGTAATATTCCTTATATAGTTCGAGTAATGCAGATGACATTGAACTGTCATAAAACTGAGTAAAAAAATCTCAAAATTTTATGGCTGAAGAACAGTCCTGTTCATTCAGATCCACAGCAAGTTTTTACGGACTTCATGTAAGGGAAGGACTAAAGCATATAAGAAAGAAGGGACAAATTTTGTACAATATTTATAATGTATTTGTAGAATGAATAAATTATTCATAAAATATGTGTAAGGGAAGGACTAAAACATATAAGAAAGAAGTGAAAAATTTTGTACAATATTTATAATGTATTTGTAGAACGAATAAATTATTCATAAAATATGTGTAAGGGAAGGGTTTCCTTCTTCATTCTATCAGCTTATCCTACAAAAAAGCTCAATGGAATGTGAACCTAAACAAAATTATCCCCTAGATATTATTTCACATTTGCATTTCAACTTTCATTAATCCTCTTTGTACTTTAATTATGATTCATTCTTGTGCCTGAATGCCATTATGCAATTTTTCCTCTTTTCTGTTAGATCTTTCTCCTCTTAGAGTACTTATTTAATTTAATTTTGATATTGGTTTGACTATATTTCTATAACTACTTCCAAACTTGCATTGTTTTCTGCTAAATGAAGAAAAGTTTTATGAGACTGATCATTGACGTGAACATTCAACAAGCAAGTAATTGTTTTCAGACCGATATTCTTTTTAAATAGCATTCTTCCTCCTTCCTTATTTCTGAAATATAACTTTCTGTAAACTTTCAAGATACTTTAAGGGATGTCAGGAATTTTCTTAACAGCTGATAGTTAAATCAAAATAATTAAGAAAATGATAAGCTTCTACTTATTCATAGTGAATAGTTCATTTTTTAAAGTCTTGTTACTAAAAGCCTCTGGTTTTGAAGATTTCCCAGAAATCTATGAAAGCATATCATACCTCCAGGAATACACATCCTTCCAGAGTACTCAATGTCACATTAATTGAAATCTCTAATGATTCATGTTTGAAGCCTTGTTAAGGGCCTTTCTCATATGCATAAAATGTTTCTTGTTCTTTCTTTTCAGGAAACCCAGGTTTCCTACAAGAGTTACCTTTGCATTTCTTAATCTCAGTACTTCAATTCATCCTCTCTCCAGATACATTTTTATATTATGTGGTCACAATGTGTTTATTTGCTCTCATAAACAAAAATTATAACTCCTGTTTCGGTCGTCTTCTATTTTTAAAATAACTTGGTGTATCAAAGGCAGAATTCTACCAATTGGCTGTTTCTTTTAGTATGCACAGTATCATGCATATTGCATAAGTAACTCAAGCAGCTGCTGGAATTTGAGATGATATTTATAGTCATTTTCAGTGAGGATGAACAAATAATATAGTAATATGTGTGAGACAAGAAAGCAGGTGCTCAGGCATATGATCCAGTGACTAAAACTTAAACTGTAATGCATCACCTGATTTGCAAAACTGCTTGTCTCTTATTCATAAGAAAGAAAAAAAAAAAAAAAAAGACACAACCTCTTACCTTGCGCCACACAGGAAAAGTTTTAAGTAATTTTAAACTGGACTAAGAGACAGTATGTGGTGAACTCAGCTAATTACTAAACTGAAACAGCACAAAGATTTCTGAGTTCTAAAAAATGTTAGAGTTGAAAAATTAAATTTGTCAAAACCTAATTAACTTGCTCTTCTGGAAATATTTTGTGAGGATTTTTAAACCTCTCTGGTAATCAAAAAGTGAGCATATATGCCTATTATCTAGTTGAAGATATTTACACCTTATATCCTGTTTAAATCAATGGGAACTTTTGTTCTTAAATTGTTTTGAAGTTATTATTACATAAATCTCATTAAATAGCTACTTTTTATACAGCTTAATCTCAAATCCTCATGAACTTTCCTGCCATTCCTGAGATTTAATTCCACCTTTTCAGTCCTACTGAACTGTGTTCAGCTGGTTTTCTATGCCTAGTCACTGATGTTGACTGATGAATATATATCAGATTTCTCTAATATAAATATTTATTATTATATTGTTAGAATTTGGTCCAGTCAGGCAATGACAAAAATTCGTCTAGCTTCATTCATTTACAGTGTGGCAATTTCATTCCATGATAAAGTTGAGCTAAATTTGTCATGAGATGTCTACCTTTCAATTCAGACCTTGCTCCTCTATTCACATTTTAGTGGTTCGTGTTCTAGTGTTCCTCCAGTGCCAGAGGTTCAAATCTATATAGCCAACAGCATCAACAACGGTGACAAACATTTGTCCAAGGATGTCATTTCAGATGTCTGTTTCAAATCGGTCAGAAAACCTAGTGACACAACTATTAAACATTTGCTTGGCTATTCATTCTCATATTATTTCTTTCCCAATTACCTCTTTTGGCTTAGCAAGCTTAGCAAGATTAGCCTCATTGTTGAAACTGCCGAGAGGATATCTGAGTTCTAAACACTCCTTTAGATCTTCCAGGACACTGGCTTGAGCTTGGGAGTTTTAGCAGACTATAAGGTCTTCCTAAGTTCTGTATAAGTACTTCAGCAGGATCTTGGAAGGAACATAGTGGTGAAATTAAAAAAAAAAGAAAATGTGGTGAACAATAGGTAAATTTACACAAGTATCAATCTTAGGCATCTGAGCAGATTTGAAAATATAAGTTTAAGAACCAAGTGATCTTTGAAAGCAGATATTTTAACATTTCATTTAGATAATTTAACACTTTTTCATAAATGTAATGTAACATGCTAGCCACTGGAGGAGATTTTTATAGCCAAAGTCCTAGATCAATGTCTTAACTAGAGACCACAGCTGGAAGATGGGTTTTATCAGATACATTTGCTACAAAATGTAACTGTTTCAGGCTCTTCTTGCTCAATATGGCCAAGTTTCAGCTGAAGAAAAACAAAAGCAAACCCTGCAAAGTTGAAAAACTCCGGTTTTGGTTTTGTTTGTTTGTTTGTTTGTTTGTTTGTTTGTTTGTGTTCCCCAAATAATATTTCAGGACTAAATTTGCTTGAATTGCAGTAAAAACCACAATCTTTTTGATCTGGGTTTTCTTTTGTTCCATTTGAAATTGGAAGTCGTTTCCAAATTTTTTTTCCTTTGGGCAAGTAAGCTGAAAAATATAGTCTTCACAAAAGTCTTTTCCATACAATTTTTCTTCTGTCAATTACAATAAAGATCTGAAAGTAAAATTGGGCAAGTTGATTGAACTGGGATGTACAATGCAGTTAGGTCTGCACCAAGGTTGAATAGGTCTAACCCAGTAAAGTGTGTAAAGTTGACTACAATAAGCGTATTCTTCTCATGTATTTCTTCTGGTAAACATCTGCAGAACACATATGCCTGAGGCTTTATTTATAGTTTTTTGTATATATATCTAGCAACAAAGCTTTTAAAAGTTGGTCCAAATATGAAGGAATATTGACGTTTTCAAATTTTAGCCCTCTTTATTTATTTACTCATTTACTATTCTACTTGACTGGGAGAATATTAAAAGCAATAGAATACCTAATTACCAGATCTATTTCTTGTAATAAATACATACATGAATAAACATAAAAGTCTTATGGTTTCTTCTATATATTAGAATTTTTTTATTTTTTTTTTTTAATTCACTACTAGCTAATTTATGTTTAGGGACTTATCAGTTATTCGTTGACATTTCCACCTCCTCAAATGGATTCAATGGATGCATCAATACTACTGTCAAACCATGGATTGGCTTCAAGTGTTCAACTACTTCCTGTTCTGAACACTTTTCCCTCCAAAATAGGAGGACTATTTCCAACTGATGTACTGGGAAGAGTCTCTGAAAGGTGTCCAGATGCATCCTGACACATATATTTAATTCTGTGTACAGAAGTCAATAGATATAGTGTATTTTCTAATCAAGTTAGTTACTATGACTGAGAACCAAATACGAACCCAGGCACGTAAGGTTAGGACAGTCTATTTGCCTGTATCTGAACCTTAAAGAAAACAAATTTCTTGTTCATGCATGATATAAAACAAGGAAGCACTTAAAATCTAATATCGTCTAAAATGTTCTTTATTTAAATCAACTTGGGACATAAAATTCTGTTTATTGGCAGTTTTAAACAACATGATGCTTTCACACTAAGTAGGCTGTACTGGAATCAACAAATTAGGTGGCCCTCTACCCAACCCACCAGAGAATGTTTGTGGTACTGGATGCTGCAGAAAATTATGACTGTGGCTGCTATATGCCTTTGCAATGTACTTACAATGGACGCAACTGCCTCCATTTCAAATCTAGTGAGGCAAAATCCCATCTTCCTTAGGGCTGCTTGAAGCAGGTCAGAAGCCCTTTCCCTTGTTTGAGCTCTATTACTGCTCATGAAAGACAAGTTATATATTTTAACACTGCACAGTCATTATAAAACAACATAAGACTATGAACAGTACCTGGAGCAAGCTGGAACCTCTGCCTCCTACTCCCAAGTGACTCTCTGAACAGCCTACTGGAATACCAGATATTCTCTGCCTCTTTTTCTCCCTGTCTTTAATTATGGCATGGAAATGGAACTGTTTCCCTGAGAAACAGATGATAGCACAGTGCCTTATAACATTATAATGAGTGAAGAATCTATGAGGAGATATGAAAACTGGTTCAGAGTTCACGCAGAAAGAGGAGAGAACAAAATACTTACTCAGGGTCTAACTGTTCTATAAACCCCATCTAGCAGAACCTTGAAGAAACAGAGATGTAGATGTGTAATTATTTCAAAATGTAGTGTAGGTGTGTGCAATTAGGAGAAGGTACTGAAATATGAATATGGAGGTGTATGGCTAGGACTCTGACATGTTTAACTCTTCCCTCCACATTGTTTAGGTGCCTAACTCATGCTTTGAAAGTCCACTAAGGGGTTTGGCAGCTAGAGAAATTATACTTTTAGAATTTCACCTCTATTTTCTTTTATTTTTTAAACCCATGTTCCTAAGACTTTGTTTATAGAAAGTATTGGAAAAAAAATTCAAATCACTACAAATGGATTGCTGTGTTTTTATAACACATCCAAGAGATCCACAGGAACCTAGTCACTATCAGACTATTGAAAATACCAGGTTAATAATTCATTTCTTTCTCTATGAGGCAGAAACTTTTAGTTGCAATTACTTGCTAACATACTTGCAAAGTTGCTTAATTAACCAGCACAAATGTGTAATGATATGATCAAGAATGTTAATAATGCTGATAATTTTTGTGAACACTCACATTTGGAAGCATGACTTTGTGTAGCTTTTTTTGTGACCAAAAAGAGTAAAGCTTTGTTATTATTCCTGCAATTTATACTATGACCAATTTAGGAATCCAAATCAGTTGGCTGATTTCCATAGTGCTTTTAAACTTACTTTATCTCAGCTAATATTTCCTCATGATGAAGCAGGCAGACAGCAAAGAGCAGAGCAGGGGAAATGGCATCAATTACAAGAATAGAATACAGCAGAAAAACAGATCTCATTACTTAGCCCTTTATAAAGAATTTTCAATAGCTTCAGGCATTTTAGAAACTGTCATTCTTCAGTTCTTCCAATACATTGTAGCTCTTCTCACTTGCTTTGGGCTGCAGCCAATAAACTTATTTTTCTTGGTTTTTTTTTTAATATTTTTGTGGTCTTTACATGACAGCAAATGTAGACAATGACAGACGGATTCTATATTTCTCTGTTTATTTGCGAAGCAGTGAGACTACATGATACCTTCCCAGTAGAAAAAAACAAAACTTTTTAATCAAAAGTAAATAACTCAAAAAATATTAGTAGTTTATTTTCTTAGGGGATACAGACCATTATATCACATATCAGCTGTTGACTTCCTTCCAAAGAACCACAAAGTATAAGCCAGAGCAGGAACTACAAGCTGTATCTGTTACTATATAGCTTTGTCATATAGTATTTTTATTGCTAGTAGCAGTCTATGAACTTTATGTCGAGCTTGCAAGGCTCAGGCCTGGAGTTTGTCAGGTTTGCTCTGTCTGAATCCACCGGTATCCCCAAGTCCTTCTCTGCAGGGCTGCTCTCAATACATTCATCCTCCCATCTGTATTGATATTGAGGATTGCCCTGACCCAGGTGCAGGACCTTGTACTTGGGCTTGTTGAATTTCATGAGGTTCCTTCCCTCAAGTGTATTGACTGCACCACTCAACTTGGTGTCATCTGCAAACTTACTGAGGGTGCACTCAATCCCACCATCTGTGTCATTAATGAAGATAAAAAATAGCATTGGTCCCAGTACAGACCCTTGAGGGACACCACTCAGTGGTTTCCATTTGGACATTGAGCCATTGACTATAACTTTGGATGCAGGCATCCAGTCAATTCCTTCTCCTTCAAATAGTCCACCCTTCAAACCCATATCTCTCCAATTTAGAGGTAAGAATGTTGTGGATGACCATCATCAAAGATCATAGAATCATAGAATCACTGAGGTTGGAAAAGACCCTTAAGATCATCGAGTCCAACCGCTAACCTATCACTGCCAAGTCCACCACTAAACCATGTCCTCGAAGATCTTACAGAAGTCAAGATAGATAACATCAGTTGCTCTTCCCTTGTCCACTGATGCAGTCACTCCATTGCAGAAGTGATGTAGGGTGGAGAAATACAGGTCTGATATGACAGCAGAGTCCTTGAAAAGTGTGGAAACAGGATGCAGCATAGAGGACTATAGCCATGGGATGATAAGAGATGGGACATAGGCTTTTCACTAGACATCCCTTGGCTATAAAGAACTTACCTGTGATCAATTAAAGAAATGCAGACATGGAGCTGGACAAAACCGATCCTGTGGGTAACAAAGAGAACAGAGAACTTGTACCTAACATATATAAAAAGCACCATATATAGCCAATTTGGATATAACTTGGAGTTGCAGGCCACTGAAGAAAGAGCATGCTATGAAACGTATGAAAATGACTCCAAGTGGACTGTAAAGAGAGGAGAAAGAAACTGTGAACATGAACATCATATCTGTCTGTCTTGGCAAAGGAGTCCAAATACTAACAATTCAGGGTAATGCTCCATCGCCCACACCAACACCAGAAAAAAACCCTTAGAATACAGGACCAGGGGAAGGGTGAGCATAACACCAGGAGAAGAATTAGAAGCTGAGAGTTGTATATTTAACAATTTTAAGTGTATTATCATTTTTTTTTCTTTTCCTGTAATAATGATCTGGCTATCAACTATTAAATTTCAATTATACTAACAAAACCTTTGCTGTATATGTATATAAAGTCTTCTTTATCTTGCCCATAAACAAGATTTTGAGTGTAACAACCTATGGAAAAGATGTCCATAAGTCTTTCTCATTATGGCATTAAAATTCTTGGGGATATTTTTAGAGAACTTTTTCAGCATCTCTGTTCCTTACAAGGCACACAAGTGTAGTAGAAAATCTGGGAGTGGGAGAATGACTGGATGAGTCAGGAGCACAGGAAAGAATAGCTTTGTTGTTTGCAGGAGGAAGAACCAACACACATGCTGTAGAGATATTGCATACCTATATAAAGGTTTTTCAGGGGTAATTTCAGATGTACCTCTGTGCCAGAAAAGACACTTAAACAAATTCACAGCATACATTCAGTGAGTTTCTTTCTGAACTGAATTTAGCCTTATGCCATGTCACTCCAGTGCCTGCGCTGGAATTACTCTTGATTTACACTGTGGTAACTGAGATTGCAGTTTGCTACAGTGCTTAAAGCAAACATTTAGGAGGAGCTGAACATACAGGAATAGATTCAAGTGACATCCAAAATATCATCAATGTTATGCAACTGGAAAAAGTAACAGTTAACAAGCCCAGCGAAGCAATAATAAACTGGGACTTGACATTCCTCCCTTGCCTCCAGGCTGTTGGCTTGTGCAGTACAGAGCACTAACTGTCCATTCACTGAATTTTGTCAGTCTGATTATCTTTTTTCACCTGCAGGGACTATCCAGTGTAACAAGGCCTTAGAAAAACATCATCGTTCTTTTAGCCTTTTAAAGTAATTGAAGAGACAGCTTCTAGATGGTTTAACCCCAGTGCCCTTTTACGAGATGAATTTGTGGATGCTTGTGGGTCTCTGAAGTTGTTTGTTGCTCTTTTTTTCTGTAGTCATATTATAACTCAAAGACCCAAGCTCCCTGAAAAATCATTACTTCATTGTCCTTTTCCTTGACAGCAGTTTTAGTGGTTCTATTATTCCCTTCAGTCTCTGTTCCTCTCTATACTTTATTGCACAAGATGGAAAGTATAAACACATAATTTAACAACACTCACTTCCCAGTCATCATCTAGTATGGAACGTTTATATCTGTTAAATTACACAATGTCTGTGCCCTGAAATCATATTCTAAAATCTAGACCATAGACCTGATCATAAATATCTTGACAGACAAAACATTTGCCTACAGGCCCTAGTCAGATTGGCCTTATCAGTTTCGAATTAACAGTGATTCATCCAGGATTCCCCAAGTGATATAGCTTTAGTCTGATATGGTCTCAGTGAATATCTAGTTAACAAGTAATGTCACCCTTGCAGCTTCTGAAGTAATGTATTTGCTTGTATTTTTGTGCTGATACTCACCAGGGCCTTGGCCTCTTGATTTCCTACATTTTGTCCTGTCTTAGTTTTCTGTAGATAACTCTATTATTGGACCTCATTTGTTATTAGGTTGTCTTAAAGACTTCAATGCTTTGCTCACCAAAAGGAAATTGAGCAGTTAATAGTTAGTTAATAGATTCATACAAACATAGAATCATAGAATCTTTAAGTTGGAAAAGATCAAGTCCAACCATTAACCTAACACTGCCACGTCCACCACTAAACCATGTCCCTAAGCACCACATCTACACATCTTTTAAATACCTGCAGGAATGGGGACTCAACCACTTCCCTGAGCAGCCTGTTCCAATGCCTGACTACCCTTTCGGGGAAGAAATTTTTCCTAATATCCAATCTAAACCTCCCCTGGTGCAACTTGAGGCCATTTCCTCTTACCCTATTGCTTGTTACTAGGGAGAAGAGACTGACTCCCACCTCACTACAACCTCCTTTCAGGTAGTTGTAGAGAGCAATAAGGTCTCCCCTCAGCCTCCTTTTCTCCAGACTAAACAACCCCCGTTTCTTCAGCTGCTCCTCATAAGAATTGTTCTCTAGACCCTTCACCAGCTTCGTTGCCCTTCTTTGGACATACTCCGGCACCTCAAAGTCTTTCTTTGAGGCCAGAATGCTATTGGCCTTCTTGGCCACCTGGGCACACTGCCTGCTCATATTCAGCCAGCTGTTGACCAACACCCACAGGTCCTTTTCTGCCAGGCAGCTCTCCAGCCACTCTTCCCCAAGCCTGTAGCATTGCATGGGATTGTTGTGACCCAAGTGCAGGACCCGGCACTTTGCCTTGTTGAACCTCATACAGTTGGCCTCAGCCCATTGATCCAGCCTGTCCAGATCCCTCTGTAGAGCCTTCCTACCCTCCAGCAGATCAACACTCTAGCCCAACCTGGTGTCATCTGCAAACATACTGAAGGTGCACTTGATCCCCTCATCCAGATCATCAATAAAGATATTGAACAGAACTGGCTCCAGTACTGAGCCCTGGGGAACACCACTTGTGACCAGCTGCCAAGTGGATTTAACTCCATTTACCACAACTCTTTGGGCTGTCCAGCCAGTTTTTTACCCAGTGAAGAGTACACCTAGCCAAGCTATGAGCAGCCAATTTCTCCAGGAGAATGCTGTGGAAAATGGTGTCAAAGGATTTACTAACATCTAGGTAGACAACATCTGCATGCTTGCGTTATGTTTTTGTATATCTGCTAAACACTGCCACCTGTTCTACAGGTGATTTCTGAAGGACTATAAAGTTCATAGGATAATAGGACAGTTCAAGGTAGAAGGGACATCAGAAAACCTCTAGTCCAAGTTCCTGCTCAAACGAGGGTGAACAATGATCCTTTTCATGTCATAGTTTCAATTATTTTTGTTAATCTTCCCCTTATTTTCAATGGTGCTACAGAATGTATTTATTGGAAGGTAAATTGTGAGTTTATGAAAATTATATAACCTGTTCTTTAGAAATAACTTATTATTTGCTTTATTGATTGATTCTGAAAACTGAGCTGATTTTTATATGAAGCTATTACATCCTCAAGGTTTCTCTTCTGACTATTAATGGTCACATCATTTAAATACATGCACTGATTAGCCTATTCATGATCATAGAATCAGAGAATCATAGAATGATTTGGGTTTGAAGGCACCTTTCTTATAAGCCCCCTATCTACATTGAAAGGCCACAAAAAGGTCTTCCCAGAGCCTTCGCTTCTACAGGCTAAACAATCCCAACTCTCTCAACCTTTTTTTCATAGGAGAGGTGTTCCATCCCTATGACCATTTCTGTGGCCCTCCTCTGGACCTGCTCTAACAAGTCCATGTCTTGAACTGGGGACACAGAGCTAGATGCAGTACTCCAGGTAGACTCACAAGAGTGGAGCAGAGGGGAAGAATCACCACCCTCAGAGGTGATTCTGGCCATGCTTCTTTTTATGCAGCCCAGGATACAATTGGCTTTCTGGGCTGCAAGGGCACAGTGCCAGCTCTTATGCAGTTTTTTGTCCACCAGTATCCAGCTACCAGAGAACAGATCGGAGACATCAGTGTCTCCTCTAAGTGATAAAACTCATTCACCTTCTCCAGGACTCAGAGTAGAAAACTAGAACTCTTTGGAGCCTGCTAAACACATCTGAAAGATCTATACCACCTTTGTCTTGTTCCCTTCTCCATTAGGAAGGTCCTTCATAGTCCTTTGAAATCTAAGTTGTGTCACTTCTGTGCCCTTTTGTAGATCATCCTAGAATCATTTGAATAGTATAGTTTCAGGAAAGCGATGTTTAATGCCTTTTGGTATTTTAAGGACAAAACAGGCCTGCAAAAGTGACTGAGCATATAACAGGCAACTTCACTAGGCAAATTGAAATTTTACAGGCAATTTCACTAGATGAAGGTAGGGACATGTGCCTCCAAGGAGTCACAAGAACTTTGTATCACATGTCACATGTCACAGTGGTTGACAAAACAGGAAAACTATGCTCATGGGTTCTGCGGGGTAAGTGTATCTCAGAAATATATCCAGTTCCTTCTTTCCTCTACATCCCCCTACAAATACAAAGACTGACAAGTGCTCTATTAGCAAATCTAGTGCAGGATTATATACCATGCCTCATCCATCAAACCTAAGAACTTCCCAGGTACTTTAGATACTATTTGGGTAACAAATGGGACTTTGGTATTGTATAGTGTTGCTGTATGTTCAAGGATCTGAAGAAAACCTTATCTCATAGTCACCATCATACTATACAACTTCATTTCTGGTTGCCTGGAGTCAGTAGCCAGAATAAATTATGTGCCTAAAATTAATTGCTGGAAAAATACCTATTTGTCTCAATATAATTTCAACCCTCCCAAAATAAGCAAGACTGGACTGAATATGAAGGAAGTCAGATAAAAAACTTAAATTATATGTTCTTAGTCTATTGAAATGTGAAATTCCATTCTGAGCTCATTTGTCAAAAAAGAATGTTCAGAGGGTTGTACTCTATCCCTAATTTCCACTCAATTAGTAAATCTCTGAAAAACCTTAATTTGTGTTTAAGTTTTAAATACAATGGTGATATAGAACTTAATTGATTGCTAGTATTCTAATTAGGGCACTATAATTCAGAACATTGGGATCTCCACTGGTTGTATTTACTGTTGGACTCAATGATCTTAAATGTCTTTTCCAACCTAAATGATTCTATGATTCTGTGATTCTATTTTAATAAGTTATCTTATTGTCCAAAATGTTAATCTTTCTCCTGTGACCCACAATCATCCTCTTCCTCCTTTCTCAATACTAACTCAGTTGTTTACATGACAAAATAATATTTGGAAGTTTTAATGTCCTTATCTTTTCCTTGTTTTATTTAGCTACTGGAAACAAGAGGACATCATCACATGTTAGTTCATCCCCAGTGAGCTGCAAATAACATTTTAGGAAAGACTGCAGTGACTAATATTTTGAAAAAGAAGTGTATTTATTCCTTATATTTTTAACTGAAGCAACACAGTAATGCCTCATAAAACTTCTGAATAAAGTTAATGATGAGTTTATAACTGATAAATATTTAGTCTAATAACTTTAATCATACACCACTATTAGAGGGCAGCAATTTACTGCCTGGTAAATTAGTCCCTATCCTACAATTCTGAATGTAAATTTGCCCCCTTATCATAACAGAGTATTACAAAGTTACAACAATCTTGCTAAAGGAACTATGCCTTTCATTTGGGGAATCAGTGTTATATGGCATAATTAAATTATTAAAACTGATAGTAATTTTATACAGAAATTCTACAGGGAATATCAGAAGAATAACTAAAAAAGGCAAAACGTGAGTCATGAAAATTATTTTAAGAGCAAGAGGTTTGTAATATGCTAATGGAGTATTCCATATTTTGCTCTCTGTGGAGCAGTGTGGTACAGTTGTTGCATCTGTTACATTACACATAATTTTCTAGAATTAGTGACTTTGTTATGATTAATAATAAGTTAGTACTTATTCTGTCTCTCTCTTGACAATAAACGCCTACTCACAACCAAAAATGGTGAGGTCTATAATATGTTTTTTCCTGTAATGTTTTTAATTTATTAATACATGATTTTAATAGGTTTAAGCATGTAATCAAATAACTTTGGATTTAGATAATTTAACAAATTTTAGGATAAGTTTTTCTAGTATATCTAGAAACCACAATCATAGGCTACTCCCATAATAGTCAGTGAAGAAAAATAAATAAAATAAATATGGCCTTCATAAAAGGCCGGATGTAACATTATGTGATTATAATACTCTATGATGTCCTTTACATTCATGCAGACACGATAAATGTTTTTTAATAAGGCTAGTTAGGAAACTAACTATCTGTCTGTGTGCACATTATATCATTTTACTTTCCCAGTACTACTGAATGCATGGGACCATGAATAGTCTCTCTAACCATGATGATGTTGTACATGTCATTTTCATTGATACTAGCCTACAATTTGAAGCCATAAGTTATGATGTAAAACTGGATATTATCACTATAGAGCAAGAAACTGGCTTTTACATTTTTATATAGTCTGTGGAAGACAGTATCTTCTAACACTGAAGTGTTGCAGTGCCTGCAGCTGTCTTCTCAGCAAGACAAGTAATTATTTTCTAAGATTCAGTATATTGAGCATGATAGCATCCATTTAGAATACTTCATTGTCTTTAATTTTGAAGTTTCAATGAAGTTGGATTGGCTTCTTAAAGACTAGACTGATATGCTTAATGCAGTAACAGAAGCTCTGAAAACTCAAGTTTTTTTCCTCCCATTCCTTCCTTTGTGAGTACTGTACATGCTTTGTAAGTAGTAAGTTTTTCTTGTTCAGATTATACTGTAGATTCTTACTCTTGTTTTATCACATATCTTTCTTACATCTATTTTGAAATGTTATCATAAGTTCTTGTTTTCATTGCTACCAAAGGGAGCTGAGCCAGAATTTTTTTTTCACCCTCCTTAAGCTTTTTGAGATTTAAAAAAATTTCTTATTCTGCATCCAGAAAAATGTCAGAAAGAGAATAAGAAATAGTCCAAAAGCCATTTGACTATGTCATGTGGTGAGGATGTGTAACAGGAAAGAGTGATAACAAAAGCTGTGTTTTGCCTGATTCAAACCAGAGATTTTTCATTTCTATGCTAATCATCTTACAGAGGCATACCAGCCATTGATGTTGAATATTGTGGAACAGGATATGGCCATTTCCTTTGCATTAGACCAAAGACAGAAATCTAGATTTCCCATTTATCTTGTGGCTTCCCTAACCACTGGCCTACTGCATGGTAATGCTTTGGCTTTCCCAAAGAAATAGATGAGGTTCAGAACCCTTTTAAAAATCTGTGTAACAACTCCTGTCTAAACTTTAATGTTCCTTCTTTTGGTAATGCCATCAAAAATAAAAACTAATCTGTTTTCTCACTACCTATAGCATTGTTTTTGAAGCTAGATAGGAACTCAGCATAAATCTGTAGAAAGATATATGTTCTGTTGTAATTGACAGGAACTCAGGATAAATCTGTAGAAAAATAAATATTCTGTTGTAATTTGTGGTATATTGTATTCTTGTGGGGGTTTGAAATAGGAGGGTTTAAGTTGCACTGACTGAATGATGAATTACCAAAAAGGCCTGTTAAAAAAAAGTAAAAGTCACTGGTAATGCATATCCCACAGTGCTATAACTGTGTACCTCCAGCATGCATTTTCTGATGCTTCTTTTTCTCTTAATAAATTTTACTTAGCACTGCATTAAAATGTGTCAAGGTACTCAGGAGATTAAGGTAATAGATCAGCTTTACAAAAGGATTTAATTTGTTAAAATATGGATCACAGGTTTTGGAGAGTCTTCCCTTAGAAAACTGATCATATGTCAGAGCTGTGAGTGCATTCCCCTCAGGCGGGTCTTTGGTGGCCTGGGCTGATGGCCAGCTCAGGCACATGTAAGTGGCAGGCTTTGTGATGCCTTGGCAGAGTTCAGCCCCTCTTCTGCTTGAGGCTTGCTTTCAAATTCAAGATCTTGCCCTTGGTCTTTGTATGACCAACATGGTATCTTTGCCTTGAGCCTGGTCTCATACCTCTGACCTGGCCCCCAGACTTTCCTTTCTGTCTTGAGCTTGAACCTGCCCTGAACACCGGACTCTTGGCTGACCCCAGCTGCTGCCTCCAGAGCTGCTCTGCTCACCTTGCTCCGCCAAGTGGGACTGCGCCCTGCTAGCCTAGTCCCTTCCCGGCCTGTCCTGTTGTGACTCCCACCCCTCAATCTCCTTGGCTTGCAGAGCCACCTGGCTCTGCTGCTCCTTGGCGCATCTGTGGGGAGATAGAAACAAGCACGCAAGTATGAATGAAGAGCCTTATTTCTAGATTTTTCTTCACCCACTTATAAAAAACCCAAACCTATGTGTAGATAAAGTATGCTTATAGCATGAAGATACATGAGGAGGCGAAGAAGGTACAACAAAACATACCATTACATAAAATACTGCCTCTATACCTGCATAGTGCTTTCCAGCACTGGATATTAAGACAATTTACAAGTGTTGATAATCTGAACACTGGCAAAATAAGACTTCATCAATGATGTAGTTTAGAATAAGAACTGTATTGATATTGCTTCTCCCTATTACTGTTTGCTTCCTAATATGCATTCCTCCTAAGAGTTGCACCTGTGTGCACTGTAATTAGTTATAAAAAGTATGATTACATGCCTGTTGAATGCATGATTACATGCAGACTGTGAAAGCAAAACTAGCATTAAGTTCTAATCAGTCGTGCAACTGGTGAACAATACAAAAAATTATACTGTATTGCTAAATTTTATTTTTTTTCCATCTTTGTTAGCAGGTTTTCTATCTTCTGTTGAATAATTTGTGAGCTTTTTGCTCTTTTCTTACATAATTCCAGCTTGCTTAACTTAATTGTAAGTAGCTTTATTTTGAAAATACAATGTGTTTTCAGGGCTTTGATTTTAGGATAATCTTCGCAGTAATTCTATCTTACCTAACAAAGGAAAGTAGTGTGCTTTTGAAAAAGACTCATCAACTAGAAGCTGGTTAGCTTCCACTACTGTCTTTCTATTTTATATATAAAGAATGAAGGAGAAGATATCTGGAATTTCAGACTTCCCATGGAACTTCCCATTTCAGACTTCCCAGGAAATGATCCTGAAGATTTACTAACTCTGATGTTTATTGTAGGCTTCTTTAAGCATGAAATCAAGAAAATAGATAATTCTTAGTTTTATGTTTTAATTTTAAATCCTCTTATTAGTTTAAAATCCCAATGTATTTATTTGAAATTGATATTTGCATAACTAAAAATCTTAATTCAAGGAAAACGCTGTCCAAACTGGCATATAGTTACTATGAGTTTAATAGGAATAATTGACATATAACACCATTCTATGTGTTGTCATTTAATTCAGAAGAATATTAATACTGTAATGTAAATAACATTTAGAAATCCAATATCCATTTATATTTTCAGATGAAGGTGTTATGATTCTTCTATGGAAAAGAATAATGATACTTAAGGAAATTGCCCAGAAAATGTTGAAGTATCCTGGCTGGACTCTTGGAAATATATAACAATGCTTATCTACTGTTATTTAAATTCTCCAGCTGTTGTAAGTTTGCCACAAAGTTATTTGTCCTTCTCCATGGTCCAGTGCAACAGCTGTCCCTTTTCTCCACCAAAGCTTTCCAGTTATTCCTGATCAATTCTTTCTCCTTTGAAATTTCATGATCATCTAACAATCTTCAATATTTCCTTACCAAAATGAATCCGTTATTGAAGAATTTAGGTATCAATTTTAGACTAAAATAATGTGGGTCAGATTTCCCCCATTAACTTTTTAATAACTCAGTTCAGAAAATATTTTTTGTAATGATATTTTAAGTTATAGGGATGGAGGAGAAGACATAATTCCAAGCCATTTTCCCTAGCCCTAATTTTCACTAATAGTAGTGCTTAAAAGTTCCTCCTCTCTGACCAACTACTAAATGCCTGAATCAGGCATGAGGCTTGATCAGCCCAGTGCTTTTCTAGTAGTATGTAACAGCAAGAGTCCCTCAGCTTTTCCTACTGTACAGAGATGTTATTATTCTTAACTTAATTATTAGCTTGTCTAAAAAATGTAATTGCTAGACATGTCAGTAAAACAACAATAATAATAGCAACTACCACAACAACAGCAAAAACTACATATATATTTACCAACATTATAGTATGAAAGTAATTTGAGAGTACTACATGGTTCAATAAAAGTTGTATACAGACTAATAAGCACCTTTGGCCTCAAAATTTATTCTTCTAGAATATGGTTATTGCCTCGTAAACAAGAAACACCCTCAAATTATCATAATCAACTCTGCCACTTACCATGAGTAGAATGCTAAAACCTCTAGACTAGTTCAAAGTAAAATGAAGCATAAATTCATTCCTTTGGTGGTTTGGCATGTGCTTTTTGTATTTCTAAAGAGAAAAATCTGTGCACCAACCACCAATTTATTGGAGCATTGCTAATTTGCATATCTAATTTCAAGCTGTACTAATTGCCTTTGAAAATGCCAAGCTTGTTTATTAGTCATTTCTTATTTTCCTGGAGGAAGAGTCTATTTACACAGAAGCATTCTCCATAACTGAAAAATCGTTATCCTGGGACCTAAGGACAAAAATAAACCAACATTTAAAAAGTATCATGGCAAGGTACAGCTCTTTTGTCTTATATAATGAAATTTTACAATTAAGTTAGCAGATGCCTACAGGCATTTCGAACTGGGGTGTTATTTCTACAAAGTTTTTCATCTGCTTTAAGTATAATAACTTCAAATATTTGGATCGCTTTGCAAGCAGTACATAAATATTTTGCTTTCCATTTTTTTTTTGCATGTATGTATTGCATTTAGTGATATAGCTCCAGACAAAAACTTATGACGTTTAATTTGTATGTGCTTATTTCTTTTGAAAAGAAATAGCATAATCACTAAGATGCCTCAGTCATGAAAAGAATTCCTATAACTGCCGTCTATGGTTAAACAGAATTCCTTTAGTTATTTACCTCCTAAAATGCCAAACAATAAGAAAGTTAGTATTACAATGCCTACAACAGAAATAATTTAATGTTTAAGGGTTTTTTTTTTCTGTGATAAGAAGATATAAACTGCTAAAATTAATACCGCTCTTACTGTACTAGAGTCTAATATGTAAATAGAAACAACTGTGGAAATAGGAAAGCAAAATATTTAATAGACAACATTATTCTTTCTAATCAAATTTAAAGAAGTGCAATAGTATTATTTTAGGGAAATCTACAGGGCTTAATCCTACTCCATAATTTTCCATGGAAAAACTGAAAATTCACTTTCTAATTCATAGAATCAAAGAATTGTTAAGGTTGGAATCATCGAATCATCGAATCATCGAATCATCGAATCATCATTGTTAAGGTAGGATCATCGAATCCAACCATTAACCTAGCACTGCCACGTCCACCACTAAACCATGTCCTCAAGCACCACGTCTACCCGTCTTTTAAATACCTCAAGGGATGGAGACTCAACCACTTCCCTGGACAGCCTGTTCCAATGCCTGACTACCCTTTTGGGGAAGAAGTTTTTCCTAATATCCAACCTAAACTTCCCCTGGCGCAGCCTGCTGCCATTTCCTCTCATCTTATCTCTTGTTACTTGGGAGAAGAGACTGACTCCCACCTCGCTACAACCTCCTTTCAGGTAGTTGTAGAGAGCAATAAGGTCTCCCCTCAGCCTCCTCTTCTCCAAACCAAAACAACCCCAGCTCCCTCAGCCGCTTCTCATAAGACTTGTGCTCTAGACCCTTCAACAGCTTCGTTGCCCTTCTTTGGACATGCTCCAGCACCTCACAGTCTTTCTTGTAGTGAGGGGCCCAATCCTGAACACAGTATTCGAGGGGCGGCCGCACCAGTGACGAGTACAGGGGCACTATCACCTCCCTGGTCCTGCTGGCCACACTATTCCTGATACAAGCCAGGATGCCATTGGCCTTCTTGGCCACCTGAGCACACTGCTGGCTCATGTTCAGGCGGCTGTCAACCAACACCCCCAGGTCCTTTTCCGCCAGGCAGCTCTCCTGCCACTCCTCCCCAAGCCTGTAGCATTGCATGGGGTTGTTGTGACCCAAGTGCAGGACCTGGCACTTAGCCTTGTTGAACCTCATACAGTTGCCCCCGGCTCAACGATCCAGCCTGTCCAGGTCCCTCTGCAGGGCCTTCCTACCCTCCAGCAGACCAACACTTCCACCCAACTTGGTGTCATCTGCAAACTTACTGAGGGTGCACTCAATCCCCTCATCCAGATCATCAATGAAGATGTTGAACAGGACCGGCCCCAACACTGAGCCCTGGGAAAAAACACTTGTGACCGGCCGCCAACTGGATTTGACTCCATTCACCAGCACTCTCTGGGCTCGGCAATCCAGCCAGTTTTTAACCCAGCACAGAGTGAACTTATCCAAGACGTGAGCAGCCTTCCTGGACTCCCTTGCCCTTCAGAACTGCCTCCCAAGAGACTCTGCTAACCAGACTCCTAGACAATCCAAAGTCTGCTCTTCTAAAGTTCAGGTAGCGGCTTTGCTGACCCCTTTCCTTACTTCCCCAAGAATCAAAAACTCTATCATTTCATGGTGTCTGACCCCAAGACAGCCTCCAACCACCACGTCACCCACCAGGCCTTCTCTGTTCATAAACAGCAGGTCCAGCGGGGCACCTCCCCTGGTTGGCTCGCTTACCAGCTGCGTCAGGAAGTTATCTCCCACACACTCCAGGAACCTCCGAGACTGCTTTCTCTCTGCTGTGTTGTATTTCCAGCAGATATCTGGTAAATTGAAGTCTCCCATGAGAACAAGGGCTAGGGATTGTGAGACTTCAGCCAACCGCTTGTAGAATACTTTTGTCTATTTCCTCATCCTGGTTGGGTGGTCTATAACAGACTCCCACCAGGATATCTGCCTTATTAGCCTTCCCCCTGATCTTTACCCATAAGCACTCAACCTTATCATTACTGTCGTTAAGCTGTAGACAATCAAAACACTCTCTAACATACAAGGCTACCCCACCACCTCTCCTTCCTTGCCTATCCCTTCTAAAGAGCTTGTAGCCATCCATTGCAGCACTCCAGTTGTGTGAGTCATCCCACCATGTTTCCGTGATGGCGACCACATCATAGTTTTCCTGCCGTGCAGTGGGTTCCAGCTCCTCCTGCTTATTGCCCATGCTGCATGCATTGGTGTAAATGCACTTCAGTTGGGCTATTGATCTCTTCTCCAACACAGGTGTGCTGCCCCTAGGTTCATCCCTAGCAAGCCTGGTTTTATCCCCTTCTCCCTTTGCATCTAGTTTAAAGCTGTCTCAATGAGGCCTGCTAACTCCTGAGCTAGAATCCTTTTCCCCCTTTGAGACAGGTGAACTCATCTGTCTCCAGCAGGCCTGGCGCCATGTAAACTGTCCCATGATAGAAAAATCCAAAATTCCACCACTATTATTACAAGATCATAAAGTAGAAAATTCTGTCCAGGTGTTTAAAACTGTGAACAACAGGAAGCAAAATGAGGACAGTTTTTGTAGAGGGTTTTGATATTTAGCTGTATAGAAAATAGATAATAGAGTGCATAATAATAGACTGCATCCTTCTCTGGATGCACTCCAGCACCTCAGTGTCTTTCTTGTAGTGAGGGGCCCAAAACTGAACACAGTATTCAAGGTGTGTCATTCATTTCAAATCATCTTTGGCTTGTTATTAATTAAGCTAAGCATTTATTAGCTGATGCTAATTGCACACTAGTGAGGGAATTGCTTGATATCTTACTCAAGAAGTTTGTTGCTGTAATGACTTCATGATTTAATGATGATGTTTTAGAATATTATGTTTTTAGCTATACAACAAATGCTTATAATATGTTTGTAGCAAAAAACTAAAAGAGAAACATTTTCTTCTTGCCTATAAAGAGCATGCTGAGTAACTTCTAGTTAATTCTGGATCTCTTCAGGAATGCAGCAGCTTTTCAACAGATTTTTTCAAGCTTTAACATGTTTAACAAGAGACTTTTTAATGAAAGAAAATGGCACATAGGCGCAAAACTCAAGTCAGATAGAGGAAGTATAGTATCAAATGTGTTAATATTTTATTTTATTTATTTTTATATAGATTATTTTATCCTTATTCAATACATTTTACAATATTCAGAATGGACTATATTTTAAAAATTTTAAATGTTAAATCCAATGTATAATAAGTATCTTCATAGAATAAAATATCTTTAGAGTGTACTGGGAAAGACATGATACAAATTCAACTGGAATCTGCCACAGTGGAGCTGAAATGCGAGGACCCTGTATGGTCTACAAGGCAGAGAATAGAGGTCCAGGAGATATAGATTCTTTTTTGAGTCTTATTGCTGAGTTATTTTGCAGATTTAAGCTCTCTTTTTTTTTTTTTTCTCTCTCTGCCTTTTTTTTTTTTTTTTTTTTTTTGTCTGTCCTTCTAAGAATATGAGCTCTTTCTTTACTACATGCTGCCATACCAACATACTGCTGATCAACACCGTGATCTTGTAATGCAAGGTCATGCACAATGTCAGAAACATCCAACATTATTTCTGTTACCTTCTGAGATTGTTTCAGTTGTAAAATATTATCAAATATTTTATCATTGTTTGACTATGTCAACTATGGTTTGATGTTTCATAAATAATGGGTTATTATTCCTCCTCCCTTTGACAACTGCCCAATTATCACATTTGTCTGCTACTTGTAATAAGATCTGCATATGTATACACCCTGACAATAGCAACTGTTGTGATGAATCAATGCAAATAGATAGAGTTGTTTTAATTCTCTGTTCAGTAGATTGCCTGATCAACTCATATATGTGCAACAGCTGAGACGGTAGAAAAGCTGGCTTTTTGTCTTACTAGGTAAGATATCTGTGTTTCAAAAAATGAAGCTCATGAGTACTATTCCAGATGCTACTTAGATGTGGTTGGCTGTGTTGTTTCTGTGTGTGAAACTGTGCATTATTTAAAGTAAAGTATTTAAAATATTTCAAATCGTTGCATTATCCTCGAGAATGTAAAGGTTGAGGTCATTTCGATATTTAGAAAATTAATCTACTGAAATCAATTCCACCTAAATGCTTATTATTATTCTACTGCCTACTTTGATAACTTAATTAAAAAGTGTCTTAGAAAGGGCATAAATTGCTTATTCTGAGTGCTTGACAAATTATAATGTTAGTATTTGGCAATGGGACACATACACACAAGAACGCAGTAGGCATCGACAATAAAATAAAACTGATACATTGACAAAAACAACTAACAGACAATTAAACATAAAATTAGTAATTCATGTGATTTTATTTTTGTTTAATTTCAGCTAAGCATAAATATTTTCATGCTTAATTTAACTTATATTGTTAATAAAACTTGAAGAGGCCTATTTTTCATGGTAATGTCTATTTCATAAAATGCCTTTAGTTACAAATGTGATAATTGGCCTGAATAGGACAGTCTAGTTTTATAATTGCAAACTAAAAATAAAGGCATGTGTAAACAGATTCACTTTATTAAAGCCATCTGTTTGATTCTTCATACTGTAGGTAGGTGTTAAAAATAGTAAGGCATTTATATTATGTTTTTTTTACTATAATCTGACATACCCCTCCAAAAAAAGCCTTCAAGGCTATCACATCAAATTGCCATGATATATCAGCTCTGAGACCATATCATGCATACTAAGTGAATCTTATGCATCAGTCTTTCCCCACGTGTCTGCTCAGATTCTTAGATCGACATCCTAGAATAACATGTTAGAATAACTAATAATTTATCAGAATAAGGAGGGTTCTGGAGTGTCTCAATCTATATGAATCTTTCCTGAGACAATTTAACAAGGGGCTAATATTCTGAGAAGGACTGCTCTGTACTTTCTTTATTCATCACTCTTGAACATCTTGGCCTTCATTTATTTGTCCCTGAGCATTTTTTTTTCTGGATAGCCTGCTTCAAAACTTCCCTTTCTCAAAATTTGGTTAAAAAATAACTTAAGAAATTAACTTTACATCCTGACTTCTAAGGCATGGCTCAAGATGCTTCATCACATGGGGTGTAAGTGTCATCAGAATGAAACCTATGTGCAGAAAATGTGCTTTCCCCCAAATGTTCCTTTACTATGAACACCATACACTGCAGAGTGTATTTCTATTTTCCAAGTATATCTTTTAATTTTTATTGCAAAGTATATTCAAAACTTTTGTTACAATAATTCTAAGTTACCATTTCCCCAATATTTATATATCAAAAATTCAAGGGGAGTTAAGTTTTTACACAGGATTTCTCACTCCGAATGTCTAAATGTCACAGAATATGACGTGTGAAACTATTCAATCCCATATTCATTAATGCAAACCAGATTATATTTAAAAAGGAAGAAGGAAAGTATATGGTTTTATTTCTATATGAAATGTAACATTTGTGATGGCTAACCTTTTTGTCCTCTTCAATATAGCCACCAAAGGCCATTTTTGCATTACATACCACCTTACACTGGGGATAAGTTAGACTCGGAACTTTTGTCCATAAAACACATTTTATAAAGATAAGAGTTTCTTTCCCCACAGTAGGTGCTGTATGTTAGAAGGTCACAAACAAATTTACTAAGTTTTCTGCTCTTCAGAAGTAAATAATGCCTTCAGAAAAAAATCATCTGCACACCCACATACTGTCAATTATTTAAAAGAAATGTACTGTGTATAACATCTCTGCATTAATTAAATATTTCTGTCCTTACTTGAAAAGAAAGTTTCCAGCCAAATTATTTGTGATGAAAGTAAATGAAGCCTACATGGATGGGTGATAGTTCTAGCTCTTCCTGTTTGCTATAATATGAATGCGTTAGAGTGAAAAACATCTCTGTGGATATCAAATACAAGTTTCTGATGCACTGAAATACTTCAAAACCATAAAGTTAATAACAATATACTGCACTGTAGCAAAACATAGGTACTGAATCATGTTACCTCAAACCTGGAAAACAAAAAGAAGAAAAACAACTTTCATTCTGATCCAATTCTCTATGCTTGTAACATTTTCCAGAGGCTACCAAGTACTTTCAAATGATTGGTTAAAAAATGGCAGCCTGCATTTCCAAAGATTTCTTTTGATGGGAATAGCTTATGAAGTCCTCACACTTTTTTTATTTTTTTCTGACATCTGCTTCACTGGATTTGGATTAGAAAAGTAAAGATCCTATCTTTCTATATCTTATATTAGTTTAAATTATTATGCCCAAGAAAGAAGCCACATATTTAACCATGAGTTGGATTGAAAGCAAATACTTTTTATATGGAAGATATCTCTAGCTTTGGATTTTTCCTGGTATGGATTTGAATTGAACCTGGTGTTCTAGCAATGATTTTTCTTTAGACTTAATACTAGTGTATTGGGTTTACGTGGCAAGGTTTTGGTAGTGCGGGGGCTATAGGGGTGGCTTCTGTGAGAAGCTGCTAGAAGCTTCCCCTGTGTCCAATAGAACCAATGCCAGCCAGCTCCAAGACGGACCCACTGCTGGCCAAGGCTGAGCCCATCAGCAACAGTGGTAGCCCCTCTGGGATAACGTAGTTAAGAAGGGGGGAAAAAAAACCCTGCACAATTGCAGTCAGAGAGAGAGGAGTGAGAATATGTGAGAGAAACAACTCTGCAGACGCCCAGGTCAGTGAAGGAGGAGGGAGAGGAGGTGCTCCAGGCGCTGGAGCAGAGATTCCCTTGCAGCCCGTGGTGAAGACCATGGTGAAGCAGGCTGTCCCCCTGAAGCCCATGGAGGACCCCACGCTGGAGCAGGTGGATGCCTGAAGGAGGCTGTGACCCCATGGGAAGCCTGTGCTGGAGCAGGCTTCTGGCAGGACCTGTGGCCCTGTGGAGAGAGAAGTCCATACTGGAGCAGGTTTGCTGGCAGGACTTGTGACCCTGTGAGGGACCCACGCTGGAGCAGTCTGTTCCTGAAGGCCTGCACCCCATGGAAAGGACCCACGCTGGAACAGTTCATAAAGAACTGCAGCCCATGGGAAAGACCCACATTGGAGAAGTTCACGGAGGACTGTCTCCCATGGGAGGGACCCCATACTGGAGCAGGGGAAGAGTGTGAGGAGTCCTCCCCATGAGAAGGAAGGAGCAGTGGAAACAACATGTGATGAACTGGCTGCAACCCCCATTCTCCACCCCCTTGCATTGCTGGAGGGAAGGAGGTAAAGAACTTGGGAGTGAAGTTGAGCCTGGGAAGAAAGGAGGGGTGAGGGGAAGGTGTTTTTAAGATTTGGTTTTATTTCTCATTACCTTACTCTGATTTGATTGGTAATAAATTAAACTAATTTCCCCAAGTTGAGTCTGTTTTGCCCATGGCAGTAATTGGTGAGTGATCTCCCCCTGTCTTTATCTTGACACACGAGCTTTTTGTTATACTTTCCCTCCTCTCCAGCTGAGGAGAGGGATTGATAGAGAGGCTTTGGTGGGCACCTGGCATCCAGCCAAGGTCAACCTACCACAACTAGTGATAAAATATTGTCTGTATTTGACTCTGCTTAAGCTGTTACTAAAAGATTTCAAATGTCTCCAACAATTTACACAATATCTAACCCACTGGATTTAAATGAATTGTAAAAGGATCACTTGAAATATCCTCATTAATTGGTTTCAGAACTATATATGCTTATTGGAAGCATATTATAGGGAAAGGAAACCCAGGGCAGATGGATAAAGCAAAATTTTCATATCTTGTTCAGAGGAAGGTACATTCTTCCTCTCCATTCAAAATCAGGTGGAAATGTATACAATGCTATACAATAAGTATCACAGGTAAAAGGTGGTGTTATTATTGGTCACTAACCATTTCCCACTCTCTTTTTTAGGTTCCCTCCTTTTTCTTTTTTTCCTGTCTACACCAGAGAAGTGACTCAGCTTGAAGTCATCAGCTTGAGGTGATGCCTCTGGCTGTGTTACACTTACCTATGCTGTTCAACAGCTGTCAAGGTGCTGTCTGAAATAGATGTAAGAGGAAACACTTTTCTTCACTTACTGTTTTAAAGGAAAAATGCATATTTCTTCCCATTTCTATCAAAGGTTGAATGTTTATTTTTCTGTGCACTTAATACTTTTTTGTACTAAACTAAAATTTTTTTGCTTTTGTACTAGAGAAAGTAAGTAATGTGCATTTTCTTTAACTCTCTCTTTGTATAAATGCACGCAAAGTACACACACAGATATGTATATATATGTATTTAACTGGTTCCATCCTAGACCACTATCTGGGTACACTTTTGTTATGTAAAGTCACTTTATGTTATTTTAAATTTTAGTCTCCCTACAACATTTGGTCTTGGATTCTATTTTTTTAATAGTCATAGTCTAGAATGGCTTACCAAAGTGAGATAGTGCTGTAAACCCAGATTCGGACCACTAGAATTAACTTCACAGCTCAATTAAATGGCTTCCAAAATGAGTTTCCTGTCTTTCTTTGTCGCAATACTTTTACTATGTTCTATACAATCCTGGATGTTAGGGCAAGAGACTGTTTTCTTTACTTTTTTTTGGTAAACATATGATGAAATTCTGCTTCCTCAGAGAGTGGTTAGTAGAACTTTTAGAAGTTATTTCTTAATGGGTATGCTAGGTGTTTTTGCTTTGGTCTCTGAATTATAAATATTAATACTAGTCTGGATTCTTTTCTATCTGCCCACCTTATAATAAAAAACGAGGAAAAAAACCCACAATTGTAACCATTCTTCCAATTTCCCAATAGAAACTTCAACTCAACTATCAGATTACTCATTTTCTTGGTTTAGTTTACAACAAAGATTTCAGCCTCATAGCCTAGTCCTCTTCAACGCAAAATCTAGAATTGTTTCAGCATTAATTACTCAACTGGCATAGAGAGTCATAAATAGCTAGTTTTACAAATAATGTTTAATATATGCTAAAAGACAGGATTTTCCAAAACTATATTAATCTTTCTGGAAAAGCATACCTTTTGTGTTTTAATTCCTCTAGCAGAGAAACCTTAATCATTGGCCAGGCTAGATTAACTTCCTAATTTTCTATATAGTTACCAAGCTCTTATTTACCTCTATTTCCATTATTAAAATAAACCTTTCTGATTGTACTGAGACACTAATCCATACTCTTTAAGAGCAGCCACTAAGCTAACATTTGGCAGGCCTAAGTACTTATTAATGTATATATAACATGGGAACATTTTACCCGGCCAGTTGATTCTGGTTTTGTTAGTGCTGTTTGTTATTGTCATGTATATTTTTGCCCCCCTTGTTCCATGACTTATATTTTGTCATGAAAGCAAAAATCTGGTTTCTATTGCTTCACAGGATATAAGGATTCTTCTTGTGTGAGAATTTGAGCCAAAGTATCCAGTAGAAGAGTAAATACTGAAGTGTACTCTGAAGTGAAATAACTTATGGCTGCATAGCTTTCCTGGGCAATAACGTATCTGAGCTAATTCAAACACAGACATAGGACTGTAGAGAAAGATTCAGATGGCTCCATATCATCTGAAGAAAGGAGTGAGAGCATCAGTGTGGACCACAGCACCAGACTGAGATGAAAAGAAAGCAGGTGCTAGAATCTCTCATTGTAAATGTCTCAATATAAGTTTGTAACTAGAAGGGAAGGTTGTATTGCACATTACTGATTCCTGCACAGGAAGTGTTTCTTCATCCATATGATACCCTTCTGTTTAGAGAATATAATATTTACCATATAGAATATCTATATAAAATGCAAAAGCAGTGCAGAAAAATATATGTTTTATAAGATATCATAAGGGCAATATCAGGGAAGCAGGTTTTCTTCCAGGGTGACTGGCATTCAGTAGAATGTATCAAATTTTCAGCAGTATATTTAATCGTTTTCTAAGTATGATGTAGTAGTTGGCATTGTATTGGAATATTTGCAACATTAATGTTTTAGCATATGTTAGAGAGAAAGGAAATTCCTTCCCGAAGATATTTGTCATTGTTATATTGACAGTCCAATATATGAATATTAATCCATATATACCAGCACTTCATGATTTACTAAGTCCCATTCAAAGAGTGATCTGAGTAATTTTTATATGTCCAGCCAATTTATCTTGGCACTAGATCTACCTGTGTTCTTCAGATGTTCACTATGTTGAGACAGTCTGTTACATCATGCTCGTTCTGACAATGTATTCCTGGACCACATTTTTTATTCAAACTATACTCACTATTAAACTCTGTTTTTAATCCAAGTTAACTTTGTCACAAGAAAGCATTCATTGCTTGCTTTTTTGCAAAGCTCTTTGCTAGTTAAAAAAACCCCACAAACTACAATAAAAAAACCCGCACTACTTAGAAATTGGTGTCTTCTGTCATATTGCAGTGTCTTGTGCACATTACAATTCATAAATTGTCTCTCAAAGCATCCTAGGTCTACAGAGTAAGCTTTTAAGTAAAAAAAACCAAACAGGCCAAAAGAAAGGAAGAGGAAGAGGAAGAGGAAGAGGAAGAGGAAGAGGAAGAGGAAGAGGAAGAGGAAGAGGAAGAGGAAGAGGAAGAGGAAGAGGAAGAGGAAAGGGAAAGGGAGAGGGAAAGGGAGAGGGAAAGGGAGAGGGAAAAGAAGGTGAGACAAGAGAAGGGAAGAGAGGGTGAGAGAAAGAAGAGAAGGGAAGAGAAGAGAAGAGAAGAGAAGAGAAGAGAAGAGAAGAGAAGAGAAGAGAAGAGAAGAGAAGAGAAGAGAAGAGAAGAGAAGAGAAGAGAAGAGAAGAGAAGAGAAGAGAGAAGAGAAGAGGAAGAGAAGAGAAGAGGGAAGGGAAGGGAAAAAGAAAAGAAAAGAAAAGAAAAGAAAAGAAAAGAAAAGAAAAGAAAAGAAAAGAAAAGAAAAGAAAAGAAAAGAAAAGAAAAGAAAAGAAAAGAAAAGAAAAGAAAAGAAAAGAAAAGAAAAGAAAAGAGAAAATAAAAAAGAAAAGAAAAGAAAAGAAAAGAAAAGAAAAGAAAAGAAAAGAAAAGAAAAGAAAAGAAAAGAAAAGAAAAGAAAAAAAAAGAAAAGAAAAGAAAAGAAAAGAAAAGAAAAGAAAAGAAAAGAAAAGAAAAGAAAAGAAAAGAAAAGAAAAGAAAAGAAGTAAGAATAAAATTTATCCAGAAAAAAAATTACACTAAAAAAATAGAAGTTACCAAAACTGAAAAAAATAAATATCCCTACAATAACAGGACAGTATTTTTATGTTCAGTTTCCTCCTTTTTCATTTTAGATGTACAAGTGGCACAAGAGTTTTACTTGCAAGTCCTTCAAAGTTGGGTCCTATACAGTTTAACTATACAGTCCTAAACAGCTCTCAGTAGTTTATAGATTGACAATTTGATGGGTGATTCAGCTACAGAGTGCACTGTCTCCATGGTAAGAAAATTCAGAATGTTTCAGAGCATAAGTAATAGAATAAATAATTTGCCACATAAATCATAGGTGATGAAAAATTATAGATATATTCACTCAGCTTTTGGAAGCGATTAATTCACTCCAACTGTGTGCACGTTCATCAAGATCTTGATAACAGGGTTACTAGAAACAGTGTTAAAACAAAAATGTTAAGTAGTTTTTATTCATGACAACTTGATTCTAAGACTTAAGTCCATTCAGTCACCAGATGATACACTATAATTGATTCTACATTCTAATTCAGTACTCAGTGACAATTAACTTTAAACATGAAATGCATAGAATTATTCAAAGATTTTTAGTGGACATTAATGAAGCAATAGCAAACTTGAGAAAATAAGCAACTTAACATCCGAGTTTAATTTAATTCAAATAATTAACATTTGAAATGCTGATGTACAGGTTTTTTATTTACTTAATAATGTTTGGGGTTTAAAAATCCAGAAATCAAAAAGTTTTCATTTTATGTGATGGTATCTCTGGTGTGAATGGATGGGTTCTCACTGCTTCACAATGTATTGCTGGGGTTATGCAAAATTATTAAAGGGATAATCTTTTAAATAAGTAATTATAATTTCTGTTGAAGTTAGTAATGTATATCATGACTACATGTACATGTATATATTTATATAATTATAAATTTTATTTGGAGAATCTTAATTATCAAATAATCTTGATACATGATGGTGCACATGAAATAATGACAAAATCATAATTCTGTATTTAAAATACACGGTGGAATGTAACACAGACCTTATCTTGCTGTTAGCTGTTCTATACTCTTCCCTAATTTTCTTTTAAGTACTGAAATCTGTTACTCCAAATTATATGGTGTATATTTTACATTCAGTATAACTTAAAAGGTCACTTATATGTAAAATATTTTAATGTCTGTTTTAACCTCTGTTACCTTTACATAATATTTGAACGTAATATTTGGATGCCTATTAGTTGTACAATTCACTGAAAACTGTCAGATCAGGTATGATCCATATCAGTTTCTATGTAGTTGTATAATGAACTGCCTTTGCGGGAAAAGTAAAGACAATAAAAAAAACAGAAATATTATCTCTAGCTATGTGTGTTGTACTGCCTCAACAATAATTACTCTATATGCTAATTAGGGAAATTTATTAACAGTGTTAAAATAGTGATTTCTTAATGTAGCTAATCAGAGAGGTCTCATGTTCACTCATACAAATTCACACCTTTGATATTCATAGTAAAACAACACATGGAATGGCTACTTCTTAAGACTAATATCAGCAATTTGCTAATTTGGACAGAATTAGCACTTTTCAAAGCATTATATTAAAGGAAATGATTAATTCTCTAAGGAAAGGAACAGTTTTCATATGGTGGTGAAGTTTAACCCCAGCTGGCAACTAAGCACCACCACAACCTCTCGCTCACTCTCCCCCAGTAGGATGGGGGAGACAATCAGAAGGGTAAAAGTGAGAAAATTCGTGGATTGAGATAAAGACAGTTTAATAAGCAAAGCAAAAGCTGCACATGCAAGCAAAGCAAAATAAGGAATTCATTCCCTACTTCCCCATCGGCAGGCAGGTGTTCAGCCATCTCGAGGGAAGCAGGGCTCCATGATGCATAACAGGTTCTTGGGAAGCCAGACACCATAATTCCAAACATCCCCCCCTTCCTCCTTCTTCCACAGAGCTTTTATTGCTGAGTATGATGTCATATGGTGTGGAATATCCCTTTGGTCAGTTAGGGTCAGCTGTCCCAGCTGTGTCTCCTCCCAACTTCTTGAGCACCCCCAGCCTACTCGCTGGTGGGGTGGTGTGAGAAGCAGAAAAGGCCTTGACTTTATGTAAGCACTGCTCAGTGATAACGAAAACATCCCTGTATTATCAACACTGTTTTCAGCACAAATCCAAAACATAGCCCCATACTAGCTATTATCAAGAAAATTAACTCTATCCCAGTCAAAACCAGTACATATGGAAGCATATAAAATCTCTTTTCACCAGAGATCTCTTAACTGTCCTTCATTCTTTGTTTGATTTTAATGAAACATGCGTCCATTTCTCAATCCAGAATGTAAAAGTATCTTCAGAACTCACAACTCCATCCTGTTTATGTGTTATGGGTGAGGATAAAAAGAAGACTGGTATGGGTGACATTCTAGTGGGTATCTGCTATAGGTCACCTGACCAGAAAGACCAAGTGAATCAAACCCTCTACGGACAGCTGGAAACATCCTCATGTTCACTGGCTCTTGTCTTCGAGAGGGACTTTAACCACCTCGATATCTGCTGGAGGATAAACACAGCTGAGCATAAACAATCCAGGAGATTCCTGGAGAGCATCAATGACAACTTACTGACTCAAGTGATAAGGGAGCCAAATGAGAAGAGATGCTCTGCTGGACCTTATACTCACAAAGAAGGGGAGGCTTATTAGGTATGTGAAGGTCGAAGGCAGGCTTGGCTGCAGTGACCATGAGATGATGGATTTAAGGATCCTGAGAAGAGGGAGGAGGGCAAAAAGCAAGATCACAGTGCTGGATTTCAGGAGAGCAGACTTTGGCCTCTTCAAGTATCTTCTTGGTAGAGTCCCATGGCATAAGGCCCTAGAAGGCAAAGGGGCCTGAGAAAGCTGGTTAATAGTCAAGGGTCACCTGATCCAAGTTCAAGAGCAGTCCATCTCAACAAGCAAGAAATCAGTCGATAATGCCAGGCCTGTGTGGATGAACAAGGAGCTCCTGGCCAGACTCAGACATAAAAAGGAGACAGAGGGTGGAAGCAAGGATGAGTAACCTGGTACTACATGAAAAATTATCAAAGATTAAAAAGGAAATAAAATTATGCCAATATTCAGAAAGGATAGATAAGATGATTTAAGTAATTCTAGACCTAATTAACTTAATACTTTATTTTAGGTATATGAATAGAAATCCTGATATAAAATCAAATAAGGTATTAAAGGAAAAGAATTCATAATAGTCAGAACGGTTTTCTAGATAATGTTGCTTCTAAAAACCTGGTTCCTTTTTTGATGAGACTGACAAAGCCACAAATGATTGGACCATTGCTCAGCTAACAATTCAATGTTGCAGTTGTGACATTTTGATTTTTAAAAGATATTATGTTTTAGGAAAAGTAGGGTTGTGAAGATGATTAAGGCATTGGAGCATCTGTCATATGGGGAGAGGCTGTGAGAATCAAACCTTGAAAGAGATTGCCAAGAGGTTGTCCAAGTTGTGGAGTCTCCTCCCACCTTAGCAATGTTCAAAACCTGACTGTACATGGCCCTGAGTAACCTGATCTAGTTGTCCCTACTTTAGAGCAGGAGGGTTTGGATTACACAATCTCCAGAAGTACCTTCAAATATCATCCATTCTGTGATTCTGTGAAAACTAGGAGATATTACATGGATTAAGTATTACTGGACTGACATATTTCAAAACATAGTTGTCTTTGGGGAATTGTGACTGAACAGTACTTTTCCTAGGGGCAGTTGAAGCTGATTGATATTAAAACCAACACTATTAACATTTTCATGAATGCTTTCAAAGTAAATATCAATTCACTGTTGATTACATTTGCAGATGACACAAAGATTGACAGAATGATAATTAATGATGAGGAGAGAGTAGTCATATAGGAAGATTTGTATTGAAATATGAACTGGCCTCATTTAAACAATAAAAAATAAAAAAAAATCTTCTAAGAATACGGTATGAAAGTTGTAACTACAGACTAGGAAACTGTATTGTGGAAAGCAGAGACTATAGTAGGTTCTAGGGGAAATGCAATATCCTGTACAACATTGCAGAAAAGTAGGCTAATAGTGAATAAAATTAAGAAGGAGATTTTAGCTCCCTTATGACATTAATGAGTTTAATGTGCTCATTTTTAAAGGAAATTGAAAAGATTCTAAGAAACAATCATAAAAAAAAAAAAAGAAAAAAAACTGTCCCAAAAGAAATTGCATCAGTTCGCACATCTTGTCAGAAATAAGACAGATTTCTGTAGAAGGCAACAGAAAAAGCCATGAGAAAAAAATAGCGTCTGGAATTTAACAGCTGAAAAACTCAAATGGAAATGAATTCCAAAGTTGGTTTGGTATTTTTTTTTTAAGAAGGAATTTTTACTTCTCTAAAGAACAGCCACAAGAAATGGTGAAATATCTGTGTTTTGGTATCTTCAAAATATATGAGATGTTTTCCTGAATGTAGCTTTACTCAAATATATGATCACAGGGTCCATACACATACTCCTGAACAAAGTATAAGGCATGAAGATACACAGCATATGGAATAAATAGACCTAGCTTCGTCTGCTCACTTTTTACTCTCTGCATCAGCTTAGAACAGCTAGTAAATTCAATGTATTTTGTACATAAATGTTATGATCCTTCTGAAAACATGAAAATAGTATTTTCAAATATAAGATGAAAGAATTTTAATCAGAACAGAATATTCTTCAAGCACTTTCCAAGAGGAAGATGAAATAAAAAAAGCCCCATGTCTTAACAGCCAGTGCTACTATGAAGCATCATTTTAGGAAAGATATAATAGAAACCATATTTGCAGGTGAAGTTTACATCATTTTATTCATACATTGGTTTCAACAGTGTAAAGACCATTGTATAATCTAGTTTGACTTTCCGAATATCACAACTTACAGTATTTTACTTTATCAATCTTGTATTAACCCTAAGAACTGT
The DNA here is from genome assembly GCF_965183815.1 of Platalea leucorodia. NCBI lineage: Eukaryota > Metazoa > Chordata > Aves > Pelecaniformes > Threskiornithidae > Platalea > Platalea leucorodia. Next base: position 18,673,248 of record NC_138823.1, read on the forward strand.
GTTAGAGTAAAGCTTAAGTTTCAGAAAATATTTCATCTTAGTGTGACATTATTAAGAAATGGAGACATCAGTATACCACCTCCAATGGCATTTTTTCCAGTATTTCAATATTGTTTCTGTATTAAATCACTCTCACTTTGAAGAACAGGGCCACATTTCTAAAACGACTGGCTACAGCTCTCAGCTTTTAGTTCTTATTACACCATTCTTTGCTGGTCTGAAGATACATTTTGCACCAAGGATTCTCTCTGTCATGGGGAGGTTTGTACTGCAACGTAATCTCTTTAATAAATTAAACATAGTAAGCTTATCATAAGGGCATTTTTCCAGTTAATGAACCATTATATCATCACTTGTACATACTGTCCTCAAATCTTCAGTGTTTTTGCTAGAGATATCAAAACTTTAAACAACAGCTTAATATTGCTTTTCACATTTTATCAACCTGCTCACTATTCTTGTACTGATTCATCTAAGATATGAATCACCCAGTCTCTCATAGCATTAAACTGAGTGCTTATGTTCTATTTATTGTCCATCATGCCACCTAAATCATTTTCAGAGCTTCTGCTCTCCAGTGTAGCATTCAGTGTACTGTTCAACAGGTTGTAATCTTCTGATTTGTTATTCTAGAGCTTATCGGGTAGGCAGTTTCTGTTGCTGCAGAGATGTCCCTGACCAAAAGTCACTGAGGGATCAAAGGATCAAAGCCACAGGTTCTACAGTACTGACTTCAACAGAAGGACCTTCAAAAAAATCAGACCTTCCTCTACCCGCTTCCTCTGAGTTCATGAGTATGCTGAAAAATTGTGAGCATGTAAGCGCATACAAGTTCAAGAATTTTCTACATAATTCTGGAAAATCTTACAGTACTATGGTGTACATTTGAAGTCTACAGTAAAATTATACATCATTGTCAATTATTATCATAATTCCACAGATGGTGAGCAGAGGCAGAGATTAACATAAAAATAAAGCTTACTGAGAAAAGAGTGAGAAAACTTATTTTTCATGATTTTTTTTTTCATTCAGCTAAAAGAGTACTGTGGAATTTCAGCAGGTGCTCAGTCAGTAACAGCAATCCTTTCAGAGCACTCTTTTTTCTTATCTTGGGTAGTTCAGAGTGCGATTCTCCAGTCTGCCCAGACTCAGAATTTATTCCAGTTTTCTGCCTTCATCTCCTGCCTGCTCAGGCTGTCTCAGAAACCCAGTTACAATTCTAGCAGATGAACAGCACAGAGAAGACGAACTGCCTTCTATCATTTCTTGTGCAAAGCTTTCGTTCTCTGTATCAAATGAAGAAAAGGTACTGCTCATTTCTAGGCCGGAGGCTGCTTAATCTGCATGGCATCATGGATTAACTTATTTGTGATGTTCTAGCAAAAACTGGCTGAAAACAGATGAAGTTTGAATTTTCCCATTCACAATTAGGAAGATTTTTATAGGGAGAGCCAACAGGGAGAAATACTTTCTTTCAAATGTCAAGTTGCATCTTTGTATTATTACAATTTATTAAAAACACAAAAAATCCCCAAACCCCCATATAAACCTCCTAAAAAAATATAGATATTTTCCCCTACCATAGTTCATGTAACCATGTTCACAGATTGGGTTTGAATTTTCATAAATAAATGCAATTTAGCCTGAGATAGAAGTGTAGTGAAAAATTAAATCCAAATAAATGTTTAAAGAAAAGGTTATAAAATATGGGAAGAAAAAATATGCTAGCTTTGTGTTGTCCTTCCAAAAGAAGAAAAGTATCAGCAATGAGCAATAGAAGTCGTTTCAAATGACAATAATTCAAGAACTTTGAGAACATAATTGAAAATATTATGCTGGTATTACTGTATTATTAAGTAAATTATAAAATGTCACACAAGTTGGTTTTATGCTGAGACCGTCTTTATAGTTAGACGGGTTAGTATTTCATTTCAGTTATATAGGTGAAAATCTTTAATAATTGCTAGCAATGACAGGAGTGAACTTCAAATAGCTCTAAATAAAATATTAATGCTTCAATTATTCAGAAGCATAACAAAAGCACCTTTTTAAAATTCACATAGGATTTATGCTCATTATCATCAAATTTATGGTTAACTAGAAATGCCACTACTATTAATTCATTCTATAAAACCCCTTATTTAAATGCCTGACAAAAAATTTTAATTCACTTTTCATCTACAACCATCGGCCACAACTTTCTAGCATCCATGTGGTTCTAAAATTACATGTTAATATTGAGGATGGTAAAAGGGAACTATAGTTTCAGGAAACAGCATTTAGTTTATCAAGATAACAGACAGCTAGGTGTATTCCCCCTTCAGCGAGTTTAAAATAGTCAGTCTTTTAACTATAAAGATGATGTGGAAAAAAATGTAAGTCTTCTATGAGTCTATTTTTATTCAATTCTTAACAATAACTTTTGCAGATAATGTGACACTCTAACACTGTCACTCAAAACAGCATGGATCTTAACAGCATATTCCATACATCTATTTATGAGCATTTAGTTTGACATTCTAACATAGTTTAAAGCCCACAGTTATTGAAATGGCAGTAAAATGCACAATAAAAGAACATCAGTTACATGAATGTAAATTAAAACACTTTCTCATAAAAAAAAAAACAACAGTGTTGTTAGAAGTCACGATTTAGAGTGAGAAAAAATCCACACATATTTAATTTGTAAGAGTACTTACTGCAGTTGCTCCACAACTGTCAGTAGTTACAGTGAGAAATAGTCTATTATGTGATCTTTATGGATTTCTAGGCCTAAATTCCCATGATCGTCTGGTCACTTTTCTAGGAGCCAAGGGTAATCTTTTAACTGATACAGAGTTAGAATATCATGAAGTTCAAATTAATGATCTCGATATATAGCGGTGGTGCATTCCACCTGCATCCCCTCCTTTTTCTTCTTGTGCACCTGGCAGAGCATGGGAAGCAAAGCTGCTTTACAATCTCAGTAACTTCCATCAAAACTTGGCCTTTGTGTAACAAGTTTCGTGGTTAAGTGTCCCTTGACCATATCAGTAACTGTTACATGGCTAAGGTGGGAACAGCATTGTCTGTATCAGAGAGGCAGCCCTGACAACCTTGGAACATATTTTTCATCTGTATCAATCACCTCCTGATAACCTTGGGGCCTACCTTATCTAGGCTGTAACTCAGGAGGATCTGTACCAGCATCACTGGAATTTTTGATAACTTTAGTGATTTCCAAAACGGGCTATGAAAGTAGGATGGAAATTTACTGATGCCTAAAGTCAATCATCTCACGACCCTAAAAACAGTGATACCAAGTGAGACCCTTTGAGCTCTCCTGGACTGCAGTGAGCTGCACCAGAATCTCCCTCTGAGTGGGATGCCTCTCAGAGCTGCTGACTCTTAAGTTTACATATGGAGGTGTGGCAACAAAACTTTAGCTGATCTCTGGTGCTCTTTGCTCCTTCAGGTTCAAGTTTTGCCTGTTAAGACAGTCATTTACAGTGAGTATTTCACTAAAGCCAGGGGGAATTTTTATTGGTGCCTTTAACTGTGCATATTTCAATAGGTACCTTCATCTGCACATATAATGAGTATTTAGGGGTGTGTGTGTGAATTGATTCAAATATTGTAGTAGACCTCATTTAACTGCTGTGTAGATGCGAAATTAATCAATGATTAGTTACTGCTAAATTCTTGTGATTTTCTCCTTGCTGCAAACAAACCATAAACTGCTGCTAAACATGTATAATCCTTAGATGTAAACCGTTGACCAAGTCTGAGACTAGGATTGGATCACCTAGGGTCCTCTCTGAGAAGGAGTTTAGAAAGCAAGGGGGTCCATTCTGAACCTCATGACTCAACAGGAGGGCCCCCTTTTCCTCCTTGTATTTTCTTTGAACTCAGTTTCCTCTTTCTTTCTCTTTATATATATATATATATATATATTCCATTCATTTAATAAGTAATAGAGTGAACCTTGCTATCGACCTTTGTTAAATCACAGTTTTATAGATTTCTGTTAAAATCGTTATTTGCAAATATCTTTGGCGGTGATTCTTTGAGTGACCTAAACACTCGTCTGTGACAGATACTTGTCTGTCTATCTCTTTTTCCAACTGCCTCCTTGTCAAACAATTTTGTATATGGTATCAGGTAAATTATTTGGAAAAACAAATAGTGGTTTAACATAGCCTGAGTAATTAAATGAAAAAATAAAATAGCAACAGTGATAGTAACGAAAAGACGTAGCTAGAAATGAGAATTAAAATAATCAAGCAGTTTATCACTGAGGGATATAGACAGTTCACTACCCCAGAATGTTCAGATACTGTTGGGAAACTATTACTTGTGACCAGAGCTGGGCTGCCTTTTCTTCAGCTCATACCAATATGTTCTAGCTTGAGTTTGAAGATGTTTCAAAATAAACAACTCAACCAAAATGGTAGAAAGGGGTTCACAACAGCAAAGGAAAACAGGTTTAAACTCGTCTCTGCTTGTTCTTAGCAACAGTCTGGAAGATGAATTTTCCTCGTTTCTGATGATTGTGTTAATCACTAGGCTATTATCTGTGTTGCCACAAGTATCTTTTATTTTGAAATGGCTGTGGTTATTCCAATGGAAAGTTAAATTTTATCAAGTTTAAATTTATGAAAACTTTACTAAACACATTTAATAAGAAAATTGCCCACCAATTAAGACAAAGTGCATAGTTTTCTCACAGTGTCAGATGCATATTTTGAATTGATTAATGCCCAAATAGCAACTCAGCTTAAAAACAAAGTTAAGTAAAAACCTGCTCTGTTGACTTCCACTTCTGTTTGTTTTTTTTTTTTTTTTTTTCCCTGTTTTCCATCCAAGTAGAAACCACACTCTCTGACTTCCAAGCACTGCCTGCAGAGGTAAAAAAGGAAGTTCCTTCATCATCGTTGTCATACAACTTACCAGGACTCTGTGCTCATGTGAATTCCTGTCTTGCTCTTCTTACTGCTTTCTTGTTGTAAAGTTTCATCCTGAGCGAGAATACATTCTGTTTTGGGAACCCCACATAAAACTAGCACAAAAGAGCTTCAGTAGGAAGAAAGGCAGCAGTCCCCTACTCTCTTACATCACAGACCATCCTGGTTTTGGATGGAATAGTCAATGTTCTTCCTAGTAGCTGGTATAGTGCTGTGTTTTGAATTTAGTAGGAGAATAATGTTGGTAACACACTGATGCTTTAGTTGTTGCTAAGTAGTGCTTACACTAGTCAAGGACTTTTCAGCTTCCCATGCTCTGCCAGGTGCACAAGAAACTGGGAGGGGGCACAGCCAGGGCAGCTGACCCAGACTGGCCAAAGGGCTATTCCATACCATACAACGTCATGCTCAGTATATAAACTGGGGGAGTTGGCCGGGGGGCTGTGTTTGCTGCTCAGGGACTGGTTAAGCATTGGTCAGTGGGTGGTGAGCAATTGCATTGTGCATCACTTGTTTTGTATATTCTTTTATCACCATCATCTTTTTTTTTTTTTTTCCTTCCCCTTTCCTCTGCTGTCCTACTAAACTGTCTTTATCTCAACCCACAGCCTTTACTTTTTTTTTCCCGATTCTCTCCCCCATCCCACCAGGGCGGGGCAGGATGGGTGAGCAAGTGGCTGTGTGGTGCTTAGTTACCGACTGGGGTTAAACCATGACACATCCTCTTTCCCACTAGTACCATTTCCACTGCCGTTGGAACAACTAATGAAAAATGTATTTAAAAGGGGTGATTTGCTCCGGCTCCAAGATTTGTAGATGCAATAGTCTGAGTTTGATAGAAAGAGACACAAATAGGGCCAATATTTCAAAAGGTTGTTGCAATTAAGCACTTTTGAGGAATGAACAGATATAATATGTCTGTATGTCAGGGAAAGGATTAAGAAAAAATGTTCAGTTAGGGTGCAAAACAGCAAAGAATAATAAGCAGAGACCAAAGAAATGGAAAATCATTAAAACTAATTTGTTAGAAATTGAAAGAAATTGACAAGGGGGTTACAGTTTTCCAAAGGAAAGATTAGTTCACTTTGTACGTATTTTGCCTTGTGTGTGTGTTACCATTTCATAGTTTTAACTAGAAGATAATTACTGCATATACTAATTTCTAAATCAGCAGCACAAAATGTATGAGTAGATAGTAGTTTAGTATAAGGAAGAATGGGCTGCTTGAATTTCAAATTTCAAGAATAAAAATGTGATAAGTAAAGAGATATTTAAATTTGAAACTGGTACTGTAAAGCATGTCTTTGGAAAAGGTTCTCCACAGCCCCAGACAATTTGAGTGAAGATTAAAAAATGGCTGTAGGCACATGTTTTGCTGTGACTGTGTATTAACTCAACATAGGATAGTATATTATGTTTGTAATCAAAGTGTCAAGTGATTCTATTTGTGCTAAGTCCTTCATCAGGTAGAGATAAATGAGCTTTTGCCACTCTTGATAAGCAAGACGACAATTCCAAATCCATTGGTATTTTGTACTAAGTAACTCCATTTTAGATACTAGCTTTTTCCATAGTGCATAGTCTTGTAAAAAAAAAAAAAAAAAAAGCATCTTAAAGCGTCTAGCACTGGTGCTGCAGACTGATATTTGCAAGATGTCAAGCAGACAAACACATGCAGCTAAGGCTAGATAATAATAATAAAAGAATCATTAAAATAATTTCTTGTTCATTTGACACTCCTACCTCACAAAAGGAAGCATAGTGAATTGTGGTCAGAGGTGTCACTACACAGAATTCTCCTCCTTCTGTTCTCAAGATGAAACAATATTATGTTTTGCAAGAGTTTATTGAGAATGACAGGAAGACACAGACCTCGTGCTACCTACTTGGCTTTTAAGTGTCTGTGTCTGCTGTGTGTAAACTCTGTAGGCAAAAGAGGTGTGGAGACACAGACAGTGTATTTCCTATCATTTATGCATTTACCCCAGAACTTATTTTTTAAGACATAAGCATCTCCCATCCTCTTTGCCCTGACTGGTCTGACAGAGAACTGTGGAAAACTAATGTGCTTAGCTTAGGGACGTGACCAGCCTGTAGAAGTAGCGTATCTAAATCCTCTAGTACCTTGGGATTTAGGGATTTTCCTTTTTCGATTTTAATATATATTTAGTGCTCATTGTTCAGATACATTAGTTAGTATAGTATACATTGTTTAGACCAGTTAGTATACATTGTTCAGATCTGTAAAGTGTTCATTTCAAGCTAATGGATCTAGGTGGGGAGATATACTATTGATAATGAAAGAAAATACTAGCTGTAGACAACTAGATGAAAGACTAGCATGTTTATCTGAAGACTGATGCTTGTCATGACATTGAAGAGTGTTTTTACTGACTTTGCAGACAATTAGTATACTTTGAAAAGTCTGAAAAATATTAACTAATATTAGTTAACATGAAAGCTAATTTTCGAAGGCTGACCTTTTAAAATAAACTGTAAATGTTCTTTCAGGGTGAAAACTGCATGAGTTTTAGTATTAGAAAGAAAAGGAGGTGAAACATATCTTAGCTTGTGTGTACCCTCTGGGTTTTGGTATGTACTGGATATCAATCAGATCAGAAGATTGACTTAAGAGACATAAATTTATAAACATCTGTTGGATGTTTAATCTATTGGATTTCTTCAGTAGCCTCTTGAGTAACTGCAGTATGATACACAGAACATTGAAGCTGATGGAAAAATCTTACACTAAAATCAATAAGCTTGGGACGTGACTTATAGTTCCTGGACATATTTGAAAATCAGCTGGATGGTATAACAAAAATACCCTACAAATTATATCGTTGTTTTTTTTTTGTTGTTGTTGGGTTTTTCTGTGTGTTGCTCCACATTAAGATGTATGTCAGAGATCTCCTAAAATACTTCTTTTAGGACACATAGCTTCAAGACATCCAGGCCTGCTGATTTCAAAATATTTATCCCGAACAGATGTTATCTAATAACCTTCTGTATTGACAGAGGATTAGAAAAATATTTCATACACAAGGGAGACATGCATGTCATATTGCTACTTTTCAAAAACAATAGTGTGTTTTTTAACATAATTCTTAATATACTTTTTACTTCTTTCTAATAATGGACTAAAAGCATTGCTACAATTTCTTCTTGCATTCCTTTTATCTAGTTAGAGTATCATGTGTGAGTAAACCAGTGATCCCCAAATTTTCAAGCCCAGGGAAAATGATGTTGAGCAAGTAAAATGCTGTGACTAACAATACAACTTGCTTTTCCACAGTAACCTTCCTTTATGGTTGTATATCTTGAAGATGTGACTAATATTAGAGGATCTCACAGGTCACATGTCTACCACAGCTGGGGAACCACAAGCATAAGTAGTCATAAGCAGAGTATCCATGAGGCTACACAGTCATATTTCTTTTCTCTCTAGCATAACGAAACATAAATCCACTGCTAAGAGGTCAGATCAATATTCTAAGAAATAAAAAAAAAAGTATTTCAATCCTCCAAGCAGAGAGAACATTAATTGCAAATTTCCCACACTCTAGAAATTATTCTACCATACCTTCCTTTGCTGTGTTTTAAGAGTGATATATACTTCTCTTTTTAAGCTTACTTTTATGTGAGAAGAAATAGCTGAAATAACTACCCCTTCACAACCTAGAATCAGGTGTATATATCAGAGAAAGAAGGATGTACATATTTCTTTTCTTCTCTGTTTCTGATTGGTTATCTTGGGTGGATTCCTATACAGTTGTACGGCTATTGCAAACATCACTAAAATTTCCCCATGCACTTTGTGGAGACCTATTTTCTTTTAGTTTTTTTAGTGGTTATAGACCTTAATGACCAGTCCAACAAGGTGTTTAAACAGACCCTTAGACTACCAAAGCTTCAATTTAGTCATAGTATAGCTTCTTCAGTTCAGGGGAACAGGTTAGAAAAGGCTTGTCTAAACCACAGGGATCTAAAGCTTTGTTAGACACATGAGGTCACAGTCATTGCTGAGCATGCATCTGATTCCTACTAAAAGCCATTTAGGATCCAGAAAACAGGTCTTTCAGAGTTTAAAAACTCTCTTTGGAAAGCCTACTCAGACTCACAGAATAATATAGGGTGAAAGAGACAGTTGGAAATCATCTAGTTCTACCTCTTTCTCAGACTAAGGCTAGCTTTGAAGTTAGGTAAGGTTGCTCAGGGTCCTGTCTAGCTGAATTTTCACTGTCCACAAGGGTAGAGATCCCACATATTCTGGCCATCCTGTTCCAGTGCCGTCTCTGTGATATTTTTTTTCCTAATATCTAGCCAAAATTTTCAGTGTTGCAACTTGTTCCTCATATATTTTACATTAAACAACTAACATTCAAATCCTTCTGCCTTGGTAAGTAGTACTATTTTCTACTCACCTTTGGTCTCCATGAAATTTGAAACCTGGTTTTGTAATGACCCAACAGAAAATACTTTTCATTCTGGTTATGAGGTCAGCTTCAAAGCACACATATGGTAGTCAGTTGCAGCAAAGTGCCAGAGGTATAACAAGCAGCAATAACAACCTATTTAGGCCATTGTGCACACCACTTTTTTAGATTAAAGTAGCAAACTATGGGCCTAAGTCAATAACAATGTTTGAGATTCAATCACATTTTCGGAGAGGCACATAGCAAAATAGAGAGAGCTCTTTCTCTGTTGTTTCTCACATGCTTTTCAGCAGCTGACAGATGCAGGAAATCACAGTCAAAACATCTTTTTCTTTGCTGTTCTTTTCATGCAGGCTTTTATGTCAGCTAACTTTTAGGCACTGCAGAGCTGAGAATCGTTACCTAAATGCATTTGCTAAATCTAATCCTTTTTTATTTAGTTTTGAGAAGGAAGATTAAGACACTTATCTCTGGAGTATGGATGAATATCACAAATATGACACATAAATGAAAGTGAACTACTTTGTGCCTTTTTTCCAATGGACCCTTCCGTCTTCATCATTGTGTCTGTTTATTTTGCTTTCTACTTGCTGATGTGCATTACACAGTAAGTTTATCAGGCCAGACTTTTTGCAATTTGTTTGACAGAATTCACTTTTGTATGTCATAAAGTCAAATATTGTAAGTAAAGAACACATGTTCCAAGAAAGCAATGCAGAGAAGAAGCAGGAGGAATAGTTTGATTCGCCTATCCACCCAGTGATAATTTGCTTCTTTTATCCTGTCTTCACTCAATGAATTAAAAACATTACTGAAACATTGCTCTTGCATATAGACCTTACTTTTCTTTGAAATCCATTGCAAAGATGGTAGTTGGGATAGGTCAAATCATGAAATAAATTTTTGAAATAATTTACGTTCTCTGCAAAAAGAATTGAAAGGGCTGAAAGTAGAGAGACTGTTCAGATCCCTGCTGGCAAGGCAATATCTGGTGATAAAAGGAGAATACCTACCAAACTTCAGTACTATCTATCACCATCACCTGGAAAATGCTGAGCGTTAATGAAGAACAAGACTCACAGAGTGTACGTATATATAAAACTTGTTAATTTTGACTTGAACTGAAGGATATTGCCGTAGCTTAGAGCTGTTCTTTATTTTGTGGTGTGTTTTTTTGTTTTTCTTTTTGTTTTTTTTTCCTCCAAGGAATGTCTACAGGCATGATGATAACTTACATGATGCTTAAGAAATGCCATAGAGAGCATGACCTAGAATCATCAGATTTTTAGTAGTCATATTTTTAAAGGTTTTAAAAAAATAAGAAACAGAAAGATTAACTCAAGTGCAGGATTACTCATGAGTACAGTAATATTAATAAGAAATAGTCTTTCTTAATCTAAAGAAATGGTATTTCATGTTTCTATAAATATCACTGACTTTACATACCCTTTCCTTATATTTCTAGGCACCTCCTTGCTAAACAAAGTGTATGATGGTAATCCTCAGTTCATGTAGAACATTTTTCATGAGGAGATCTTCAGATATTTTATAAAGGAGATCAGTGTCATTCTTCTGATTTAAAAATGCACAGTTCACATATTTATATTTCTGGGCTGGATGTAAAAATCTTCTGAAAAAGCAAATTACATCACATATATCATATATCAGACCTTTTAGTCTGTATCTAAGTTTACAATGAAATCTTAACAGGAATAGTGTGACAGACATTAAGACATCCTGGAATATTCACAATATCATACTAACTTTATAAACACTTTTAAGAGCATGTTAGAGATTGGACTCTTAGCACAACTGACTTTCTCCTGCAGAATTAAAATCGGTTGGAGACAATCAAATTAAAACATCCAATACTTCAATATTGTCAAATAATACATTTTTTTTTAATATTGCATTCCCTCCCCTTTCTCAAGAGAAGGAGCAAAAACTTACTTTACCTAAATTAAGTATCCTGGCTTTACAGTTCACCCAAGAACTGATAGGGTGACACTGACCAACACCAACTGATCCTGAAATAATATGAAATTCCTTAGAACTACTAAAGATTTCACAAGAAACTAAGGAGACCACAATCAGCTGAGTATCAGTATACAATACAGATGTAGAAGACATTTATAATTGTAAAGTTATGTTGTACAAAGATCACATTAATTAATGGCATTTTCCATAAGGAGAGCATGCTGGCTACTGGGTAATTTTGCATCTATTGAGGCAAGAAAAATTTAATTTGGAAATGTACAGATTAAAAGCCTCAATGTAGAAGAAGTCAATTGCTCAATTGACCCAACTGAAATTCCCAAGAAAGAAAACAGTTAGAGAGACTCTGAAGGCACTTAAGGAAGCTGTCAGAGGTCAGACAGGTAGTTGAGGAACTGAGATCAGATTTATGACTAAAATACAGTCATGAACAGAACAGAACAGAACAGAATAAATTAGAATAGAACAGAATAAATTAGAATAGAATAGAATAGAATAGAATAGAATAGAATAGAATAGAATAGAATAGAATAGAATAGAATAGAATAGAAATTTCAGTTGGAAGGGACCTACAACAATCATCTAATCCAACTGCTTGACTACTTCAGGGCTGACCAAAAGTTAAAGTGTGTTTTCAAGGGCATTGTCCAAATGCCTCTTAAACACTGACAGGAATGGGGCATTGACCACCTCTCTAGGAAACCTGTTCCAGCATTTGACCACCCTCTCAGTAAACAAATGTTTCCTAATGTCCAGTCTAAACCTCCCCTGGTGCAGCTTTGAACCATTCCCATGTGTCCTATCACTGGATACCAGGGAGAACAGATCAGCAGCTCCCTCTCCACTTCTGCTCCTCAGGAAGCTGTAGAGAGCAATGAGGTTGCCCCTCAACCTCCTTTTCTCCAAACTAGACAAGTCCAAAGTCCTTAGCCACTCCTCATAGGGCATGCCTTCCAGCCCTTTTATCAGCTTTGTTGCCCTCCTCTGTCCTCCTCCTTTTGCTCTGATTAGTCATACTAACAAAAATAATGTGAAGACAGATAAAAGACAGAACATCATCACTGGAGCAAGCACCTGGGACTGTTCAGCCTAGAGAAGAAAAGGCTCAGGAGGGATCTTATATATATAAATACCTGAAGGGAGGGTGCGAAGAGGATGGAGCCAGGCTCTTTTCAGTGATGCCCAGTGACAGGACCAGAGGAAATGGGCACAGACTGAAACAGAGGATGTTCCCTTTGAACACCAGATAACTATTGTTCTCTTTGAGTATCAGTAACAGAACTTAGCGCATACCTGCACCTGACAACACCAGTGCCAGGCAATGATGAGTTCGTCATGGCCATCTTCACTAAATCATTATGATTACTTAATTTTAAGAAGCTATATGTGCCATATAGCTTTATAAACTTGATCAACCTTTACTTATATCCTATTTTAGTCTATTACAGTCATTACCTATATGATAAATGCAACTTTCTAACAGATTTTTAAAAACCCCACAAAACTAAAACAACTTCATTTTCATAATGTTTCAAGTGTCATTTTATCTTTCATTTATTTTGTCTTGAGGAAAATATTGGAGAAAATACGTAAGCATAACAGCCTTAACATTTATATGGCGTTTATATTTTCTCATAGCTGACACTGAAACATTTCAGTTTACCTTAAGTTAAAAGATAGTTCATGACTTTTGATGCATCTTCTGTTTATCCCTCCCATCCACATGGGCTTCAGGCAAGATGTGGGATGAGAAATGGAAAGGTCACGTACTTTTGTATTTCAGGATACTCTGAGGTTCCCTTGGTTCTTTCAGCAGGTTACAGAAGATGTGATAAACATTAAGATACAGACCACATTATCATGTATGTCTTTGTTTTTTTCCTGCTGTGTTTGCCAAAGTGGGTTACATTTCATTCCTTCATATATGCTTGGTATTGAAGCTATGACAGATTGATGGAGAAATTCAAGTTTTATTTCTTCAATAGTCTTGTTGTTCTTATAACATCAACAGTTGTCAGCTGTACATAGCCAATACTGTACAAATCATGAAGATTCATTTTCCCTGACTGTATTTACTGTAACATGCTTATAATGAACTGATTTTATGATGAACTTCAAATAGAAATTTTCTGAGACATACCTAACCTATTTGTAATATGGAAAACAGCAGTTACAATAAGAATAATGCTGTGTGACTTCATTAATAATTATACACATCAAGGTGCTGAAGTGCAAGTTATTGCCAAAGTACAAATAATCATTACTGCTGAGTGCAATCCAATTTATTCACATCTCTATGCAGATGATGTACACATGGGATAAAACAGCTCATCTTCAATAGTTGCAATGCACAAAGTACACGCTAGATAGAGTAATTTCTAGTTCCAGGAAAAGTCAAAGACATGCTGACCAAGTAAGCACAGAGAATTATGGGACTTTTCTTTCAGTTTTCATGATATTTTAGTAACAAGAAATGTCTGCTGCAAACCAGATTGCCTAGGATTATGGATGTGCTTCATACAGCTATATTGGTGACAACGACAAATCTGACAAATATAGGAGGGGGTTTATTTTTCCATGGAAGGAGGTATTTGATTTTACCTGTGAATACATTTATAATTCTTCCAGGCTATGCTATGTTAATAAAGTAGTCTAAATGCTCCTAAACAAACTATTTTCTTCGAGGCTGTCATGCCTTTCAGTTTTCCAGGTTTCCCTACTGGACATTTGACATTATTGGGTAGAGATAGGCCCTTCATCTGTGCAACCACACAATTGTACTATACAGCTCTGCCTCTCTGGGTATAGCAATAGAGCCTGCAAATCTGAGGAAATTATTCTCGTTTAGCACGTATTAGTTTCTTGCTAATAGTAACAATATCCTAGAAGAAGATAATTTCATTTTGCCATTTGCTTTGCTGTGCTCCCTATCAAATTGAGAAAACATCTGCACTGTGAAATAATTCAGTTTTCTAGCTCACTCCTGGATCTTGGTCTCCTAATTGTCCATGTTGAATACCATTGTCGCTTCTCTTTCTGGGAAGAAAAACAATATCTTCTCCAAAACAAAATGCAATTGCTTGATTCTGGGGATAGTTCACTCCAGGTACCCTTTCAATAGTGTTTACAGGTGAGAATGCACCATGTTTATGTCCCTCTGCTCTACTTAGTAAACTAACACTACTCTGTCTGATATTGCACTTTTGAGCACCTCTAGAGCTTTTCTGACATTCTGTCACACCTCAGTTCCTCTGGTATGTATCATAAATACCCCACTGGAGCATTCTTGATCTTTCATTTTAACTCAAAAACTTAGAATTGAAATGCCCCCTGAAATTTTAGTTATGTCTGAGAACCTCTGGACAACATGTAAGACTCAATCAGCTCTGGAATTGGCTCATACTAAGGTATATGAACCACAAGCACTTTACAGCCTTGGTCCAGGGGCTGGGGCTTATTCCTTGTAGTAGAAGCATTTAGCAATGTGGAAGTAGCCATATAATCTAGTTCAGAACTCACACAGATTTTCAAATCTTTGTACAGAATCTACTAACCTGGTGTAATGCTTCCCCTTCCCTTACAGATGCAGTATACAAGAGCTTTGTTTCCTTAAGCAAATTGCATCGCTATCCAAGGATGAGACTGACATTCAAGTCAACTGGTCTGAAACTCTGAAGGATACAAATTAAACTCCTGCTTTTAGAACTTGATACTTCAGTCAAACTTCATTTGTTTAGGTTTGTCCATCTATACCTCTCATTATTAGTTTCCTGACATTAGTATTCCCACAGATAGCCTTTCTGAGACTAGCTTTAATAGGAGTACGAGAATCACATGTTACTCTTTCTCTACTTGAAAGACAAAAGATGGTCAACAAATAAAGAGCAAATGTTGCTACACAAGGAGGAAGAATATTCCCTCAAAGATATGAGCAAACAAAAACTGCTGACAAGAGCTCATGGTAGAGAAAACAAAAAGGTAGACATGACTGAATCAAAAGCAGTTCATACTGTGAAAATATTTATTAACATAGTTTCCAGATGGTATTAATTCCTTGCCATTTCTAACTCTTTGAGATATTTCACAGGTGCCACATCTCCTAAGCAATAAAGCCCAGTCAGAAGCTATAATTTCAGAGAAGAGGGAAAAAATATAGCTATCACTTGGATCTGCATAAAATAAAGCTCCTAATCAAATAACAGACCATAGTTTTTATACTCTTGAAAGAAAGCTTCTTCCTACCACCATTATTCTGGTTATTGGCACCTATCAAATGTGTTTTAAAATCTCATTAAATCTGTCTAAAATTACAATTTTGCAAATTAAAAGACATAAACTGTAGCCAAAAAGACTAGGAAAATAGCAAAGGCTCAATCTAATTTCCTTTAAACAGGAAAAAAAAAATCAAAACCAAATCCTAACCCAAACCAAAAACAGTAATTACAAATCTTGTGTAAGACAAATACTATAAAGAAAGATAGCAAAAAGGTAAACATTAGTTTTCTTATTTGGTTTCTTTTCACGCTTATTGATTTGAAATTGTACAGTTAAAATATAAAGGCTATGGCACTTAATGGATTGTTGCAAACAATATTGACTACAAACAACCTAAGCCCACTGAGTAGCTTCTTTTTTGAAGGCTATGCTACTATGACTAGTAGATACTGTTTACAATGTGCTAAATTTTGCTGAAGATTTTAAGTACAGTATCACAAGCCAGCCATTGAGCACTGGTTTTATTCTTAGAACAACTATTGCAAAATATGAAAGAGGAAGTTATTTGATGAATGGAAGGAATATCTAACAAATAAACAGCCTTGACAACCTTGTTCTTCATATAACAAAATCCCAAAGATATCTTGTAATTATACTTGGTGAGGGGAAAAATCCATATTGTTTCTATGATATATGTGGCAGATAAATACTATTAGCACTGCCAGGTTGCTGTCACAATATATAGTAAAATATTTAGTTAAGATAAGTAGTGAGCAGATGTTTTATCTTTCTTATTTACAAATAAAGGATATTTGACAGTGAACAAAGAAAAGAGATAAATTTGTTGGTCACTTATGACTTCTCAGCAAAATTTATTACAAAAGGAAGACCACTCATGATATTTAAATGTATGTGACACGAGTATACATTCCTAAGGCAGTCTGTTTGCAAGCAATCTGTGACAGACAAAAGTGCTATGAAATAAACTGGAGTTGACAGAGTCCATAAAACAAGCTGTGCACTTGCCTGAAGATGTAAAGTACCAGACAAAGGTCTGTAAACACTGAAAGTCTAAATGTAGGGTACTATGTCCTATGCTTTTAAAGAGGCATAGATACATACAGAAATTTTTTTTATATTTTCTGAAGGAACAAAAAGGGACTTTCTATCCTTGGTCAGAATGTAAGGTCAAGAGGAGAAAACAAAAACCAAATCAAAACAAAAGCTCCCAAAGAGTATGGAGGGCTTGGGGAAATAGGGACTTGTTTAGTGAATGCAGGCATCTTGACTCTCAATTAAAGAGAATTTCAGTCATATAGAAGTGATTACCCTCAGCAATTTGAGACTTCTGTATGATGCCTACTTTTCAGATGGCCTCCTTTAACACTTCCTGAAAATCAGACCATGAAAATATTGTCAATTGAATACATGTATATTGATTTATAAAAAACATTGGCCACTTTTTTTTCCTCCCCAGTCTTGATTTTTGTGCAGCTGGAGGAGACCCCCAATGTAAGTGTCTTTACTAGCCTAGAGCCTGCTCAAAGACAATATTATTGAAGATAAATACATGGTAATATTCTATGAGTAACACTGATTATGACCAGCTTTTAAAAGCTATCTTGCTTTAGACTTCTTTCTGATAATGCTCCTGCAGCTGTACAAAATCCTAAAGCAAACAATGATTTTTGAATTTGTTCTGTTTCATTAGGGATAGAAAGAACCCTACTTGGAGCTTTGTCATAAAAATACAGAGAGGAATTTGAACTTTAAATCAGGATAAGGCTCTGAGTTGGCATGATACTGGAAGCTATGGACAGGCTTAATAAGCAAAATTATACAGATCAGTGTTCAGTCTAACAAGTGTTTCTACTTTTGGTGGCTGACATGAAGTTTGAGCAAATTCTATTTTTATAACAGATGGTGAAATAGTAAACTGGACACAGAGCAGGAGTCCTGGCACAATCCTGCCATACGAGAACACTGCAAGATTCAAGACCAACCTTACATTTTCAGGATGAACTATTAAGACAAAGCATACTATAAGCTGAGAATAGTGTATAACTACAGCTACCATCATAATTTCTTGGTATACCTAAGAAGCCCTGCTTATTCCCATAATACTTCATTCAATGTTATTGCTTTTATTGCCTTTCAAGCCTCACGTAATTTAAACATAATTACTTTATAGCAGCTACTAATAAGTGTCAGTGACAAATATACAGTTGCTATTTTTTATATAATCTGTCAAAGAGAGTTCTGGTGAGTGAGTGGTGTTGGTCAAGACATCCTCTCTTACACCGCAACATATTACTGCAGCATTTAAAATTAATCCTGTATGTAAGGGCCATACATGTCCTGTACCTGTAATCAATATGCAATAAGGCATTCATCTCCCTTACCTACCATCTGTTTTTTCTCTGTCTTGTAATATGCTATCACCATGGGTACTAAAAGATAACAAGTTTTTTATTAACACTGCAAGGCCTCAGAAATAGGATTGGTAAGGCTTCCTTAGTCTGGACTTGCATTGGCCTGCCAGGATCTTGCTTGCCTATCTGTTACAACAACTGTGTAACAACCAGATAACTATTACCTTTTACAGTTTTGGTTTAGCTTTGGACAATTTTGCAGTGTAGCACCTACTGTTCTTATAATTTTGATACATTTCTGTAATTAACAGGAAGTAGTAGCTGGGTTTTTATTATGTGTGTTCACATGGAGGAGTACAAGCGTAGGATGATAGCAGAGATCTTGAAAATATGAACACAACATGAAACCAGAAGCTCCAGGCAAGAAACAAATTATTAGTGGTCAGTTACTGGTCGTTAAAGGAAGGAGGCCTTGGGAGCTGAGTAATACTGGCTTTAGGGATAACAAAGGGAACACAGACCAGGTATCCAGCATGTGTAAAAGGTACCGCATACAGTGAATTCTGATATCATGTGGAATTGCTGACTGGTAATGAAAGACCAAGGTGTAAAGCATGTTAGAAAAATGCGTAAACATAACCTCAAGCAGATTCCAGAGTGAGGAAAAAAAAATGCTTACCACCAATGTTACAGTCCTTCTGAAAAACAAATTATGATGCATATAATTAACTGTTAAACCTTTCTCCTGCTTTCTTGAATGAAACAGCCCGATGAACACAGGACACAGAAGGTATAGGAAGGGTGAGCATCATGCCAAAGGAATGGGATAGATTCAAGAGCGACTGTATATTGGATTAAACTGTAACATTGTTAGGAACTTCAGATTATAAATACTATCACCATTGTAACTTGAATAGCAATACATTTTGAATACACTGTTAGGAATCTAATGACACTGTCAGTAAATTTTTGGATTGACAAGCAAGGTATGTTTCTTTATCCCATGTAAGTGTCATGGTGTTTTTGGTCTGACACCTTTGAGACTGGGTTCTAATTTAGAGGCAATGGTTGCACTACTCTGAAAGTTCTTACTTTTTTTCTGTTTAATCCTTATATAGTGATTTGTTCAGCTGTTTAGTGTCCTGTCTTCTGAAAAAGTGCTAACAATGGAGAAATAAGGTTGAGAAGTGAGTAAAGAAAAGACTGATCATGGATGGAATTGATTGATGGATCAGTTTTCAAAGAGCTGTGGTAGTAATTTTATTTAATTTATCTGTGGGTGCAGTTAGGTGGAGAAAAGGATGAATATTTTGAATGGCCTTTCTCAAGAAAGCTGATGGATGGGCCCATCTGCAAGTACAGATCTTTTGCTGGAGTAATGGCTGGATTTTTGTGGAAGGCCTATAACTAGGGAACTGATGGCTTTTATATCAAAGGAAGGTTATATTTTGTTTGGAAGGCTATCCAAGCACAATTATCCCTCATCTTTTCAATCCTTCTTCTATGACAGTATTCACATCATGCCACTCTCTCCCTGTCCCTAATGCCCCAAAAAAAGAAAAAAACCAAATTAACAAAAAACTCCACCAAACCAAACCCTCAAGGAATAAAACAAAAGTTACTGCAGTGAAATGAATTTTATTAAAGAAGGATTATTTACTTTGTAGGCAACTCTGTCTTACAAAAAATATAGGGTTGTTTTATAAGTAAGTCAACAGCATTTTATAGCTACAGATTTTCTTATGTTTTGATTTCACAAAAAGCTAGCAAAAGTTTCAGAGTTCATTATTTCACAGTCTATTTTTTATGGGGGCCATTTTATGCGGTCCACTGATAGAGTTCTGTTCCTGGTCCATTTATTACCTGATATTATGTAGATATTTTCCCTCCATTTTTGTCAGGAGTTCTTTCTTCTTCATTACCCACTAGCTAGCTTGTTACGACACACACTTGCTTCTTCTCTCATGAAATGGGTGTCTATTAGATCATTAGCAGCATGGCTTTCCTATTCTAAAGTCTTGCATATTTTTTCTCTACTATGAGAACAGTCTTTCAACTATTTCTCCACTGTCATGTCCATTTTTCCTCAGCGTGCATGTTAGATCAAGTAACTATTACAACATCGCCCATGAAAAGCACCAAGGGAAGATGTTGAGCAGCAATTTGGTGACAGCAAATAAACTCATTCTATATACTACAACTCTGCAAAAAACAACATCCTTTGATGTGCAGAATTGAACACAGCAAATGATGTGTATTGATGAGAGTAAGTAAGTTACATGGTAAAAAATACTTGATTTCCCACCCACAAGACAGCAATATTCTGCTTCATGAGCTGAATGCATGATTCAGTTCTAAAAAAAACCAAAACCAAAACCACAAACACCCTCCTCCCCCGAACCCTGCAAAACCCCTAACAAAACAAAAAAATCCTCTATAGAAATACTGTCTGTTTCTTTTTAGATAAATATTCCAGGGAAGGAACATTCTCCCCTGGTAAAACTGCTCTGGAGAGGAGATATTATTTTGTTTTCTTAAAGAGGGGTATTGATGGGTTTAGCACAGATGGTAAACATGACAGATGTTTATTTGCTGAGTATGTTTATGTATCAGGAACTTGGTTTATGGAACAACACACTTGAAGACAGAATTACAAACCACATGATGCTGATATATTTTTTAGCTTTTCTTGACATTAGAGGAAATTAGAAATGAGCGGCTGTTTCTCCCTTGGTTATAACCTGTGGTGCAGAACTACCCTAGAAACTGAAAGTTTATTTAACAAACATTTCTGAAATAATATAAAAGCAATGATATGCAGTAGTTCACTGAAAATAAAAACAATCTATCTGAATTAATAGAAAGGAATTTAAAATGTTCTTAAAGATATGCAGCCTGCCAAAGGGAAATCAAATAAATGATTGCATAACCTAGTGACAGGTGTATGTTATATGCCTGTCTTGCTGTCTAATCACAAAACTTGGAGATCTGTAACACAGAGGAAGATGGTATCCCTTGAGGATTTTTTGGGTACTGATTTAGTTTACTCCTTCCATTAGTGATCTTGCACAAAGGACACATAATCACTATAAAAAGAGATCGAGAAAAAGAGTGGATTTAAAAATGGGCTGAATTTGAAAAGAGACAAAAGAAATAGACTAAATATATTAAATGCATGCCTCTCACTTTTACAGACTAGTAAGAATTTCTCAGACAAACTAAAATTTCATGTTCTAAAATATAAGAAGAAGGAGAAATATGTGGACTGTCATGGTAGGGTCAGAAACCAACCAGGGTCAGAAACCAAGCAAAACACAGCTGCTTTCTCACCCTCCCCCCACGTGGTGGGATGGGAGAGAGAATCGGAAGAGCAAATGTAAGAAAACTCATGGATTGAGATATATTTTAATAATTGAAATATAATAACAACAACAACAACAACAACAATAACAGTAACAGTAACAGTAATAATAATAATAATAATAATAATAAGTTGTAATGAAAAGGAAAATAACAAAAGAGAGAAAGAGGAACAAAACCCAGAAAAAACATGTGATGCAACCGCTCACTACCTGCTGACTGACGACCAGCCAGTCCCTGACCAGCAATGAATGACTCCCCTAGCAAACTCCCCCTAGTTTATATACTGAGCATGATGTCGTATGGTATGGAATAGCCTTTTGACCAGTTTGGGTCAGCTGTCCTGGCTGAGCCCCCTCCCAGCTTCTTGTGCACCTGGCAGAGCATGGGAAGCTGAAAAGTCCTTGACCAGTGTAAGCACTAATTAACAATAAGTAAAACATCAGTATGTTATCAACATTATTCTCATCCTAAATCCAAAACACAACACTATACCAGCTAACTAGGAAGACAATTAACTCCATCCCAGGTGAAACCAGGACATGTGCATATTAGTTGATCACAATATGACCATGAACCAATAATATTATGCAATTATGAAGAGTACAAATTTAAACCTGAAATTAATTCTAGTACATATATGAAAGTATTGATTACATTATATGATGTTTTCTGAGGCTTGTATTATTATTAAGACCAATACTGCCATCTGATAGCTTAAGAAGCCATATGTGAAATGTAACAGCCCCTGCTCAAAACTCCCCTGCTCATTCTGCTCAAAACTAATGGATGAACAGATTGATTGTGTGTCGTTAAGATTGTGAGACATGTAAAACATGCCAAAGGTAGAAAAGTGAGATATAACATGGTGTTTCAATGAAGAAGACCACAGAAATGATCAGAGGGATGGAACACCTCTCCTATGAGGACAGGCTGAGACAGTTGGGGTTGTTCAGCCTGGAGAAGAGAAGGCTGTGGGGAGACCTTATTGCAGGCTTTCAATACTTAAAGAGGGCTTATAAGAAAGATGGGGACCGACTTTTTAGCAGGTCCTGTAGAGACAGGATAAGGCGTAAGGGTTTTAAACTAAATGAGGGTAGATTTAGACTAGATAGAAGGAAGAAATTTTTTATGATGAGGGTGGTGAAACACTGGAACAGGTTGCCCAGGGAGATGTTAGATGCCCCATCCCTGGAAACATTCAAGGTTGGGTTGGACGGGGCTCTGAGCAACCTGATCTAGTTGAAGATGTCCCTTCTCATTGCAAGCAGTTTTGACTACATGACCTTTAAAAGTCCCTTCCAACCTAAACTATTCTATGATTCTAAGAAAGAAGGTGTGAAACATGTAAATCAAACAAATAGAAAAAATCCTAAGCAAATGCTAAGGTGAGAAAGGAGAAAAACATGAATATCAACATGTTGCTTCTTCAACGAAAAAGGAAGGAAATGCCTTCTGTAAACATCATACTCAGGATGCTGACAATTTGTTGCATTTCTCCCCTACAGACAGGAACTGTTGACATTAGGACCCAGAGGAGCAGTGGAAAGACTGGTGGAAAGATCAGTGGAAAGACTGGTGGAAAGATCAGTGGAAAGACCACAATACCAGCAAAAAAAGAGGAAGATATTAGAGGTTTTTTTCTATAAGAACTTGCAACTGTAGTATTGTTTGTGAGATTTCTTTAGTATTATTAACTCAGTGAGTGTTAGCATCATTGCAACTGAGCTAATTGTAGTAACTGTTTATTTTGGCTACACTAGTAAAAATTTTAAGTAAACTCATAATAAATTCTTGGCTTCACTTACTTATAAGTGAAGTGTTTACCTTTTTGCACATGGCTGTCTAAACAGGAACAGGGAATACAACAAAATATACAAGCCAAGTGAGCCAAATACACATATCAAATACGTCCCAGAAGTTCCATTTAACCTCTTCAAAAATTCTCTAAGAGGCACTATATTAGATATGATGAGGGATTAGCTGGGTTAGAAAACTGGAAAGAAGAGTAAAAATAATAAGGGAAATACCTCATCAGTCCCGGAGACAGAATGATGCAACTAAAAGCTATGAAAATTGTCTGATGACACATGTGTTTAAGGTCTCCTATACAAACTGCCTTTTGCATTCACCCTGCCAAACTTCAATGTCTACTTGATCATTTCCGAAATCTAATTCTAAGCCCATGGGAAGCATATGGCCTCTGCATGTGTGGATTTTACTTTCCACAACAGGCTTCCAGTCATACTTTGTTTTTGTTTTGTGCCGTGGGAGTTTTGTGCCGTGGGAGGGCATAAATACCTTTTATTTACTAGAACTCCACTGAAAACAAATCTATACTGATATGTCATAGCCCTGCAATGTTCTAGGACACATCAGTGAAGCATTAATACTCCTATTTCTTGTTTCTCTGAAATGGAGAAGACCATTAAATTAATTCCAGTTACCTTGTTCATTTTACCTCTTGATTAATGTTCTTGACTAGGAGAGTTCTTACATTTTCTGTATATCTGATTCACTCTACTTCTACCTCAGTCTTCAATGATTCCTCATAGTAATTCCCACAATTCACCTGATCTGCCCTTTGAAGCCCTGTATCCAGTGTTTTGCATTTTTTTCTCAATTTCCAAAGATATTCTAAAGCTATAAGGAGAACTGAACTTTTTTTGTCTGCAAATAATCGTTTGGTCTCTTTTTCAACTTCAGACAGTTGGGTTTATTATCGTTTCTATGTATCAGCCAAGGAGTACCTCATTTCATTCTCTGTTATTTCTCTTTCTGTGAGTGCTACTAGATATGAGCTGGTATAATCATACAGTGTTAAGACATTCACGTTGTTGTGGCTGTCTGTATTTTCTGTAGTCTTTCAGAGGAAACAATGGGATTAGAAATATAAATAAACAAGCTATCCAATCCCTAAAACCTTGTTACTAATGAATAAAATTCCAATACAAAGTAGCAACAGATCTGACACTTGTTTGAGAGCAGTTCAAGCCTTTCCTTTAAGCTTTGGGGACCATCAATATCTTCGAGCTTTACTGGAGTGTTAAGGCTGCAGACAGATGTCTGAGAGGCTTATTTGGCCCTAGACCAAGGTTAAGCTAATTGAACTGGACATGAGAATCTACTGATGACGGTGAAAAGCTGACAAAAGTTACAGACAGCTCTGTGAATGATGTCTGGATCTCATGAGTGCACAAGAGGAGTTACGTGGGAAAAGGCTAAGCCTCACAGACCTTTGGACGGGGTGTTGAAGCCCCTCAGGGAGTGAAATTGCCTAAGACCAGCAGCGCCAGGCTAACCATGCCAGTAATACTGTGCACCTCCAAGGTCACCCACTTAGCAGTAACACGTATATAAAATTTGGGTATGGATGTAGGAAGTTGGGACCAATGGAAAAAAAAGTAAATAAGAGAATTAATTTCAGAGGGGTTGGGACTGGTAAAGGAGGAAGAACCAGGGAAAAGAAAGGGAGGAAATAGGGAATATAAGGAGTATCAAATCAAGTGATCAGTGCTGTTTGATGGTCCATGTCAAGCAGCTCTGCATCTGAATACAGCAGTTTGGAACAGGACAGTAAATCCACTGTTTCACTCTGCATATGACTGACTGGGTTCCGGCGTATGGAGGGACTTGGCGTGGCTTCCCTGTCATAGGTGAATGATTAGGACAAGGACCATGAGGCACTACAGGAGATCAGACAATATGCCAACATTTAAAACAAAATAATAACTGTAGACTGGCACTATACAGGTCAGAGAAATTGCACATCAGGACGTGATGAAGATTAAATGTTTAAAAGCTATCAGTCATTGTTTCTTGGAGCAATTACTTGGAAAACTCACATAAGAAAAAATATCTGATTTAATCCTGAAAAGTGCCCAACACCTAGTTCAAGATGGTAGAATATACAAGCCACTTCATGTTAGAAAAAAAAATGTACATAAAACCAGCTTTTTCATAGCTGGGAAGGCCAAAAATTCTACTTTTGAGCTTTGAAGATGAAGAGGTACATGAGAAAGAAATTAAACTGCTCACCTGAAAGAATGAAATGCTTATTCATTGCATGCTTGCAGAAGGATACAATATTAGAAGCTTAGGCTAAATGTACATTGCCATACAAAATGGACTTTGAAAAGACCACATAAAGAAGGAAATAATTCCTCAGCATGATTAGACAGCAGCCTAGAAGAGGCCATTAGTGGATAAAAAAATACCCTTCAAAAGTAGAAACCATATCAAAATGAGTAGAATAGAAAAGAATCTTTTAGAGATTTTGAGAAGCAAATTGCTCAGGGCATTAAAACTATTAATAAAATGTTTCAACTTATAATAAGCAAACAGCTTTCTACAGGCTAGCACTAACTCGGTATATAGTTAAGATGAAAAAATAGCATACATAAGAAAAGCCATACTCAAGGAAGATAATTTCAGTGATTACTACAGGGAAATTTAAGGAGTTTCTACAGCAGAGAAAAGCAAAGAAATCTGAGGAACTGCTTCAGATAGAAGTGTCAATAGAAGGGATTCAAAACTACTAATCCAAATAATAGTAACTTGCCACTACTTGATTATATTCACTGAAGAAATGCTAGAGGAACATGAACTCACTGAACTACAAACTATGATGTACAAAATACCTTTTAAATTAGCTTCAAAATAAGAAGAACAGAATATAGCAAATAAAATGAGGGTTCATAAAGATTTCCTGATGTTTTCTGGAGAATTATAGACCAGCAATTTCCATTTGAAACCAATTCATAGTCCTAGAAGAAGAAATGGAATTAGAAGATACATGAGTAAATATTTTTAGGGGAAAGTCAATGTGACTTTTGCAGAGAGCAGTTGTGCCCCACAGAACAATTGTTTGAGGCAGGCAATAAGTTTAAAATAGGACTCTACATTGTACTTCTGTATTTTCAAAATATTTTAGCAAGGCCAGCTGTCAAAAACTCTTAAAAACATCAAGATGTAACAGGAAAATAGCAAATGTCCTCTTGTGGATTAATAGACAGTAAATGATTGAAACCAATGACAGAAGTAAATAGTCAGTTTTTACAATAAAGGGGGAACAATTTTGGGATCTGCCAGGGATCTGAGTCAGCTTCTGTGTTGTCCAATATATTTAGGAGAATCAGTCATATTAAGGAGGTAGTTTGCAGGTAAATGATATAAAAATTTTCAGATCTAAAGCTGCCTATGAGATCTTCCAGAAAGATTTCACAATACTGATCCATTAGTGAAAAAAGTCACTGAAATTCAATGTGGATAGTTAAGCACATGAGTAACAGACAGGATCCAAGAGAAATCAATCATGCAAAGTTGATCTGTCCGCCAACCTGCATGAGAACCTGTGCCGCCAGAAAAATGCATAAAGTATTAGTAATCGGAGATTCCTTATTGAGAGGCACTGAAGCACCCATTTGCCATCCAGACAATTTCTCTAGAGAATTTTGCTGTCTACGTGGAGCTCTCATTCATGATACTACTGAGAGGCTGTGAAGCCTGGTGAATCCTAGAGATTATCATCCACTCCTAGTATTCCATGTAGAGTCCAATGATACTGTGACAAGGCAACTTAGAACCATCAAACGAGACTATATGTCCCTTGGAGCAATGTTAAAAGGATCCAGAGCACTGGTGATGTTCTTCTATATCCTCCCAGTCAGAAGAAGGGGTTTAGGAAGTAGGAGATGAATTGAACAGCTGAATGCCTGGCTGCGTGACTGGTGCCGTACTCAAGTTTTTGGCTTCTATGATCGTGGATCTATGTTTGAGAAGCCGGGTCTGTTGGGAGCTGATTCACCTGACCAAATGGGGCAAGATGGTCTTCACCAACAAGCTGGAGAGCTTTAAACTAAATTTAGCAAGGGAATGGGATAAAGTTTTGAGCAACAGAGAAGAGCCAGGGACTGCTGATGTTTTAGGAACCAAAAGGGAAACACCACTGAAATGCATCAAAGGAATTAGGGTGTGTTCCTCTAAAAATGTGACACAGTCAATAGCCCAGCTGAAGTGCCTCTATACCAATGCACGCAGCATGGGTAACAAGCAGGAGAAGATGGAAGCTGTTGTGCAGCTAGAAAGCTACAATGTAATCGCTATTGCTGAAACGTGGTGGGACGAATCACACGACTAGAGCACTTCAACAAATGCCTATAAACTGTTCAGAAGGGACAGACAAAGAAGGAGGACCAGTGGGAGGGTTGTCTTCTATGTAAAACAACGGATTTACTGCACTGTCTTTGAAAAACAGCAATGAACAGGTTGAGAGTTTGTGGGTAAAAATTGGGGGTCAAGCCAACAAAGGAAACCTTGTAGTTGGTGTTTATCATTGAATCATAGAATCATTTAGTTTGGAAAAGACCTCTAAGATCATCAAGTCCAACCAGTAACCTAACACTGCCAAGTCCACCACTAAATCATGTCCCAAAGTGCCACATCTACACATATACAAATGCCACATCTACAAATACCTCCAGGGATGGGGACTCAACCACTTCCCTGGGCAGCCTGTTCCAGTGCTTGACAACCCTTTCCGTGAAGAAATTTTTCCTAATATCCAATCTAAAGCATACTAAAAACTTAAAAATCTCCAGTTTGAAGTGGGAATTGAAATGTTTCCTAAAACCATGAACTCAGGATTCTCTGTTATTAACAAAATCCTAAAGAAGTGAAGTACCTTTGCTAACAAGCAGTTTTGATGGTTATATTAATCCCTTAACTGTAAATACAAAATCTTCCTCATTAACTAACTACTTTCACAAAACATTTCACTAAAAGTTACGCTAGAGTTAATTTGAAAAAACTGGGCACAATTCATCTGTCAGTATTAGGCATCAGATACAGGAAAACATGAAAAAAGTAAAAAGCTATTATCCTCTACTGACTCTCAGATGGGTCTAAAGTGGACTGTAGCTATGTTCATTGTACATAGACTATATACAGACTACACATTACTATATGAAATATAGTAACTATAAGAAGTTATTATGACCATGGCCTTTCAGAGTCTTTGAAGAAAACAGAAATGCTTACTCTAACTTACACTATTTTATATAAACTGCATTTTACAGCTCCTGGAACAATTTGACTGTTGAATTAGTAACAGAACTTCCATTTACCATATTTTTTGTGTATTCATGTTGGCTAGAATCTACACAAGATTTCTATTCATCAATTTTTTAAAAGCATGAAATTGAAATGATGATATACCACCCTACCATCAAATGTTCTTACTTCAGACACACTGGAAGAAGCATCCTAAGACATTGTTTCAGTTACTTTATATAAAGGCATTCTCATGATCTATGGTTGCTCTTAGGCACATTAATGGTCCAGCCTAACTTAGTGTGAGATGGAGCTAAGAAATAATATTGTTGTATTTCCTCTTTCCTCATGATCATAGCAGTAGCAAATGAATAGCCTTTGGATTCTATGTGGGATTGTGAAGGTTTCTGTTGACCAAACCAGCCTACAACCTACCTCTTTTGGCTGCTGAGAATGAGGCAAACCATGTCTCTGCAAAACAACCGACATCTGCAAGGAAATTTTTTTAGATAAGTCAGGGCTAAGTGTTATCACGTTTTGATGGTAAAATGGAGAAAATATAAGTGTCTTCATGTTCTGCACATGGAGGCAGACAACCAACAGGAAAAGGAAACCAAAGCCAGGAAGTTTGCATGGCATATGTTCACCTAAATATGCCATATGTCTGGAAGCATACCCCAAATACCATCCTTTCATAAAGCCTAACTCTTTATTTACTTCATGAACTTGGCAAAAATATTTCTCTAGTCTCACTGTCTTGAGTGGAGCCAATGTGTGTGTCTATACATGGTGCCACAAATATGAAAAGGTTTGTCAAAAGCCAAGGATCTTGAACAACTAGATTAGTTAAAAACACACAAGTTTTGCAGAATACATTATGCTGGATCTATGATACGAAGGATTTCTTAATGCAGAGAATGCATCTCAGGAATACATAGAAAATTTTCTGCTAACATATTAGGTAGTAAATAATCAAGACCAGAGCTTTATATGAATTTAATGTGTTATTGTAGCTGGGACTGGAAAACTTCAATGTGATACATCTTCTAATGGTTGGAACATTAGAAAGTTTCCCTCTCCTCCCTTCCCTTCCCTTCCCTTCCCTTCCCTTCCCTTCCCTTCCCTTCCCTTCCCTTCCCTTCCCTTCCCTTCCCTTCCCTTCCCTTCCCTTCCCTTCCCTTCCCTTCCCTTCCCTTCCCTTCCCTTCCCTTCCCTTCCCTTCCCTTCCCTTCCCTTCCCTTCCCTTCCCTTCCCTTCCCTTCCCTTCCCTTCCCTTCCCTTCCCTTCCCTTCCCTTCCCTTCCCTTCCCTTTTGCCTTTCTCCCCACCATATTTTCATCAGCTGCTCCAAGTATCTGAAGAAAAGTCTGCAAATCCATAGAGAACACATTTCCTTAGCCACTATATACACTTTATAGTACATTTTAGCAATCTTAAAGAAACACCAATGTATCAGTTAAAAGTGTCAAGGGAGCAGAGAGAATTAGAAAAATAGGCCATTGAGAGATGTACAAAAAAATCTTAACTGAAAGAGCTGGAGCTAGGCTTTTCATTTTCTTTTATTTTACTACTCTAGGCAGCTATCTCTTTTGATCTAGCCCTACGGACAAACTTAACAAAGAGAATTTCACTAGAAGAAGTACAATGTCACTTCCCAGCACCCCTTGGTTAGAAGGTTTTGGAGAAAAAAG
Organism: Platalea leucorodia; assembly: GCF_965183815.1. NCBI lineage: Eukaryota > Metazoa > Chordata > Aves > Pelecaniformes > Threskiornithidae > Platalea > Platalea leucorodia. The sequence continues at coordinate 18,703,309 of NC_138823.1, forward strand.
GTTGATATCTTGGTTTGGTTAATATCTTCCAAATTTCTTAATGCTAACTAATTGGTGAGGATACATTGTGTTTCAATAAGATGCAAAACTAGCAAAGGACTGCCTTTGTCAGAGGGGCTCACTAGCAAGTACACAAAAGTAAAATAATTTGGTAATGGGAACAAATGGTTTCCAAATAACATCCACAGTAAAGATAGAATACATGTGTCTAAATGTGAAAATTAATGGACTTTTTGGGAAAGATGACTAGTAACTAGCAGTAGAATCATAGAATCATTTAGGCTAGAAAAGACCTTTAAGATCATTGAGTCCAATCGCTAACCTAACACTGCCAAGTCCACCACTAAACCATGTCCCTAAGCAACACATATACACATCTTTTAAATACCTCAAGCGTTGGGGACTCAACCACTTCCCTGGACAGCCTGTTCCAATGCCTGACTACCCTTTCGGGGAAGAAGTTTTTCCTAATATCCAACCTAAACTTCCCCTGGCGCAGCCTGCCGCCATTTCCTCTCATCTTATCTCTTGTTACTAGGGAGAAGAGACCGACCGCACCTCACTACAACCTCCTTTCAGGTAGTTGTAGAGAGCAATAAGGTCTCCCCTCAGCCTCCTCTTCTCCAAACTAAACAAGGCCAGCTCCCTCAGCCGCTTCTCATAAGACTTGTGCTCTAGACCCTTCAACAGCTTCGTTGCCCTTCTTTGGACATGCTCCAGCACCTCAAAGTCTTTCTTGTAGTGAGGGGCCCAATCCTGAACACAGTATTCGAGGGGCGGCCGCACCAGTGCTGAGTACAAAGGGACGATCACTTCCCTGGTCCTGCTGGCCACACTCTTTCTGATACAAGCCAGGATGCTATTGGCCTTCTTGGCCACCTGGGCACACTGCCTGCTCATATTCAGCCAGCTGTTAACCAACACCCACAGGTCCTTTTCCGCCAAGCAGTTTTCCAGCCACTCTTTCCCAAGCCTGTATTGTTGCATGGGATTGTTATGACCCAAGTGCAGGACCTGGCACTTCGCCTTGTTGAACCTCATACAATTGGCCTTGGCCCATCAATCCAGCCTGTCCAGGTCCCTCTGTAGAGCCTTCCTACCCTCCAGCAGATCAACAGTCCTACCCAACTTGGTGCCGTCTCCAAACGTACTGAGGGTGCACTTGATCCCCTCATCCAGATCATTGATAAAGATATTAAACAGAACTGCCCCTAACCCTGAGCCCTGGGGAATACCACTTGTGACTGGCTGTCCACTGGATTTAGTACACCTAACCAAGCCGTGAGCAGCCAGTAGCTGTCCATGGTAGCAGTTCTGCTGACTCCCATCCTTACTCTGAGAATGGAAAACTATCATTTCGTGATTGCTATGCCCAAGATGGCCTACAACTGCCACATCACCCACAAGTCATTCTCTGTTCTCAAACAACTGGTCCAACGGGGCACCTTCCCTAGTTGGCTCCCTCACCAGCTGTGTCAGGAAGTTATCTTCCACACACACCAGGAACCTCCTATAGTGTTTCCTGTCTGCTGTATTGTATTTTCAGCAGAGATCTGGTAAGTTGAAGTCTCCCACGAGAACAAGGGCTAGTGACTGTGAGACTTCTCCCAGCTGCTTATAAAATATTTTATCTGTCTCTTCATCCTGGTTCGGTGGTCTATAACAGACTCCAAACATGATATCTGCCTTGTCGGCCTTTCACAATATTCTTACCCATAAACACTCAAGCCTTTCATCTGCATTGTCAAGCTCTGACAGTCAAAACACTCCATAACTGTCCTGGTTTCATCTGGGATAGAGTTAATTTTCTTCCTAGTAACTGGTATAGTGCTGTATTTTGGGTTTAGGATGCGAATAATGTTGATAATACACTGATGTTTTAGTTGTTGCTAAGTAGTGTTAAGCTGTTACTAAGTAGTTGCTAAGTAGTGCTTACACTAGCCAAGGACTTTTCAGCTTCCCATGCTCTGCCAGGTGCATGAGAATCTGGGAGGGGGCACAGCCAGGACAGCTGACCCAAACTGGCCAAAGGGCTATTCCATACCACATGATGTCATGCTCAGTATATAAACTAGTGGAGTTGGCTGGGGGGCAGCATTCACTGCTCAGACACATGCTGGGCATCAGTCACTGGGTGGTGAGCTATCGTACAGTGTATCACTTGCTTTACATATTATTATTGTATTATTATTATTTGGTTTTATTATTATTACTATTGTTATTATTACTATTATTATTATTACTACTATTACTACTGTTCTATTTTATTTTACTTCAATTATTAAACTGTTCTTATCTCAACCCATGAGTTTTCTCCCTTTTACCCTTCCGATTCTCTTCCCCATCCCACCGGTGGGGGGGAGTGAGTGAGGGGCTGTGTGATGCTTAGTTGCTGGCTGGGGTTAAACCATGACATAACATACAGGGCTACCCCATCACCTGTCTTTCCTTGCTTATCCTTTCTGAAGTGTTTATAGACATCTGTTGCAGCACACCATTTGTGTGAGTCATCCCACCATGTTTCTGAGATTGCAACTATATCATAAAATTAAATTTCTTCAAGGAACAATTAAACATAGGAAAACATTGATTAGACAATGATAACAAGAAAGTAGTATGTACTTTTCAGGGGACTCTCGTCTTGGCAAACTGGGAAAAAAATGAAGCAGCTAACATTTCTCCAGCTGGACTTCATTGTGCCGGTGTTCTGTTTGCAGCAAAATCACGCTGGATGGAAAAATGAAAGAGGAAATTGCAAGCTATTCTACAGCCAAAGAAAATTGCAATGTTTCAAAATTAACACAAAATAAAGATTTATTTTTAGTTTTCTTTAGTCATACTGGATTGGAGACCTCCCCCTTCTACATGTTAGCATACTGAGCTGCATGCTTTCTGTATCAATGAATTGAAGATCATGGAAAACCATTTGATAAACTCAGCATTTTTTTCCATGAGGAACCACTAATTTGTTTCATTTCAAACTAAATTAAAAAAAAAAAAAATAAAATGCACAAACTCTCTTTATCTACAGGCTTGTCCATAGCCAGCTTTATGCTTTCTTTTAAGCTATTCTTTACAAATAGAAGAGAAAACTTACCTTCAAAAGCCTTTGGTATATGTTCATTCATACTCCACCTTGCCTAAGTTTTGGCTAAAGTTTTCCACAAAGCAGCACTTCTGTCTTGTACTAATTGCTATGTTCTTTTTGCAAATGAAGAGGATGATGTCAATACCTCCAAACTTCTCCTAAATTTCTTTTTAGGTTTTCTGTAGAAACCTGATCACAAATTTCATTTGTTCTTGTCTCTAAGAAACAGATTCAAAACAGTAGCTTTTCTTATCTAGATATTTACAGTATAGGCATCTCACTGGAGTATGAGCAACAATTGAAACTGATTTTTATCAACTATCAGGGAAAGATATGTGACAGATGGCTTTCTAAAACATCTTTTGTCTTTTAACAATAATCTAAGTTACAATACAAAGCAAATAAAAGCATGCTTCTATCTGAGCTAAACGCATCATGTCTCATTCATGATTTTATCCAACAACAACCAGACAAAAGCCAATGTTAAGGCAATATTGTGAATTACTGAATTGAAACTATACTGTTAAATGCAGAGAGAAATGAATGTGTTGCACACAAAAGTGAAGACATCTCATTATTGGGACATTTAAAAGAAAAGGAAGTCAAATATAACTTTGAAAAGGCTATTGCTTTGAGGCTATCGAAATTTATATCAGTTTTAGGCTTCATCCTTGAATTTAACCATATTTAGAGGACAGCAGAATTAAACTGAGATAGAAACTAAAAATCTAAAAACAAATAAGATCATGCCAATTTAAACCAAAAGAAAAATCATAGAATAGTTTGTGTTAGAAGGGACCTTTAAAAGTCATCTAGTCCAACCCCTCTGCAATGACCAGGGACATCTTCCATTAGATTGGTTTGCTCAGAGCCCCATCTAGACTGACCTTGAATGTTTCCAAGGATGGGGCATCTAACACCTCTCTAGGAAACCCGTTTCAGTGTTTCACCACCCTCATTGTAAAAAATTTCTTCCTTATATCTAGCCTGAATCTACCCTCTTGTAGTTTAAAACTGTTACCCCTTATCCTATCACTACAGGCCCTACTAAAAAGTTTGTCTTCATCTTTCTTATAAGCCCCCCTTAAGTACTGAAAGGCTGCAGTAAGGTCTCTCTGCAGCCTTCTCTTCTTGAGGCTGAACAACCCCAACTCTCTCAGTCTTTCTTCACAGGAGAGGTGTTCCATCCCTCTGATGCTTTTTGTGGCCCTCCTCTGGACCCACTCCAACAGGTCCATGTCTTTCCTGGGCTGAGGGCTCCAGAGCTGGACGCAGTACTCCAGGTGGGGTCTCACCAGAGCAGAGGGGCAGAATCACTCCCCTTGACCCACTGGCCACACTTCTTTTGATGCAGCCCAGGATACGGTTGGCTTTCTGGGCTGCGAGAGCACATTGCTGGCTCATGTCCAGCTTTTCATACACCAGTACCCCCAAGTCCTCCTCCTCAGGCCTGCTCTCAATCCCTTCATCCCCCAGCTTGTACTGATACCAGGGATTGCCCCGACCCAGGTGCAGGACCTTGCACTCATCCTTGTTGACCCTCATGAGGTTCACACAGGCCCACTTCTCCAGCTTGTCCAGGTCCCTCTGGATGACATCCCGTCCCTCAGGTGTGTCAACTGCACCACTCAGCTTGGTGTCATCTGCAAACTTGCTGAGGGTGCACTCGATCCCACTGTCCGTGTCATTGATGAAGATATGAAACAGTACTGGTCCCAATACAGACCCCTGAGGGACACCACTTGTCACTGATCTCCATCTGGACATCGAGTCATTGACCACTACCCTCTGGATGTGACCATCCAAACAATTCCTCATCCACCGAAAAGTCCACCCATCAAATCCGTATCTCTTCAATGTAGAGAGAAAGATGTTGTGGGGGACCATGTCAAAGACCTTAAAGAAGTCCAGATAGATGACATCCATAACTCTTCCTTCTCCACTGGTGTAGTCACTCCATCACAGAAGGCCACGAGGTTGGTCAGCCAGTACTTGCCCTTGGTGAAGCCATGCTGTCTGTCTCAAGGGCGTTCAAGGGGAACTTGAGAAAAATCAGGCATTCCAGGAGAACTTTTATCTTAAATCTGTTATTCATGTTTTGCCATCTTTGGTACTGCTCTAAGACCAAAGTTTTTCACACGTATAAAGATGCACTGAAACCCATAAGCAGCAGCATCTTGCATAACTTTGTTAGTTTGTCCTTGAAATGATTAATATTTTCAATACATGTGGCTGTCACAGTGGGTCAAAGTATTTCAAATCCCAAGATGACATCTAGAATAGTATGCCAGAATAACTAGTTTATTGGTAAAGCAATATATAGTGTTCCATCAACATCTGCTCTGCTTCCTGACATTAGCATTACCCAAACTACAGTTAATGAAACTTTATGGGCTCGTACTGAAGGCTGTTCAAGTACAGTTATCCTATATCACTCTAACATAGAGACTAAGCATGGTTTAAGCAAATCCTTTTCTGCCTTTTTAAAGGTTGGGAATTTTCACATGAGAACCTAGCACATTTCTTTTAAGTGACTTCCCTAACACTTTTTCAGTCAAGAAGATTTTCCTTCCTTCCTTATATATCACCAAGATGTAAGTGTTGTAATTTCTTCCATGGGAGTAGGCCCAGAACAGTCTATAAGATGTATTTGATACATAATTCATCAAGCATTTTTGTTTATCGTCACAGAAACTAATACTTGCAAAAGTGGTTGTCATAGCAATTAATTGTCAGCGTTTATATTCAGAGGTGAGCCAGGGCTGGCATCTGTGAAACCTTTTCAGATCAGAATTCTACATCACATTCTTGAGGAACTAATTCTAGGATTTCAGTTTAATTAAAGTCAGTGCAATGGGTCTTTGTGTTTGTGCCTGCTGTGTCCAAGTAATGGCATCAATTAGTGTCTGTACAAGCTAGATTTTCCATTAGTAATGGATGGAGACTATTTGGTCAGTATACTTACATTGCCATAAGGGAAAATCAATTTATATTTACTGCATCATGTCAGATTTTTATGATTCATACAGTATTACAAGAATTAGATTTTATAGCTATTCTTCTTGGCTTTATCTAATTATCAGTGGAATCCAACCTTCCACAATTTTGCTTACTTTGTTTAATAACATGTTCAGCTCTTCCTGAAAGCATTTAAATAATTCTCTATTTTTAAGACTGTGGATGGACTAGCTTACTTCAAGACATTTATGAGCTTGGCAGCATTCTACTTAATACATGTAAAATTCCAGACATTGCACAGTGATGGGTCCAACTACCCAGAACAAAAGTGGTATTTTGAGATTATGATTTTACTCCATAGGAAAAAAAAAAGGGAAAAAAAAAAGCGCAAGGTACATTTAGATTTCAATGTCAGTATGCTTTTATCTTGCATTGGTTTTTTTACTTTATTTTTTACATATGCCTTGGTATCTGCCAACAAAGAAGACCTCACAGAGAATTTGGATATGTGTCTTCCATCAGATTTAATTAGACTGGACAGAAATATTAAAGTGTGCTTTTGCATATTTTCTTTTTAAATAAAGTGCCAAATCTGAAGACTGAATGATTTTCTTCTCTAAAAACTGTCTAACTTTCTAAAAACCAGATATGATTATATTCTTTTTAAAACCTTAGGATACAAGATTTAGTAGTGGCTTCATTGCTTCATGCAGACTTGAACACAGATCAGATGAGGTGTGTAAAATGCATTTTTTTGCCTCAATCATCTTGTGCATGACATTGTCTCTGCTTCTCAGAAATTTACCAATTTGTCAATATTGTAAACACACTGCATAGTCTATCAAAATATGAATTTCCTCCCAAGGAGTCCCATATTTAAAATAGAGGGGAGAGATCCTACAGATCACCTGTGACATACATTGGCAAAATGCTGGAACTCATTTTGCTGTTTTTGCTGGCACTGCCATTCATTAGCAAAACACACCATGCTGCAAAACACTGTAAATAAAGGAAATGATGCTGAAGATAACTGGCAACTACAGAGAGGGTAGCTTTGTGAATTTTGTCTGCTTCTGCTGTATACCCACCTGAGAAACAAATTCTTCATAATATACTTTAAAAACCTCAGAAACTAAAAGTGATGTATACAGACCACAAATCATCCACTGTGAAAGAAAATGATCCTAGCATCTTAGTGTTTAGAGTTTTAGTTTGTTGGTTTGGTTTGGTTTGGTTTTTTAAAGTATTTATTTAATGCACTCCTGTATAAAGATGGATCAGAAAGCTCACTGGTTGCTATAGCTCTGTAGAACGTTTGGTACATATTTGTTGTCTATATCTCTGGACTAATAAAACTTACATTCAGTGAGGCAAAATGAACAAGTGAAGTTAGTGTACATGAAGTAAATGATTTTATGATGAGAAAAATGTCTATTTCAGAATCAGATGTTCAGAAGTAGATTTTCTTTATGCTATCCTCTTGTATCTAATGGATTGACATAAAGGTACAAATAGCACTTCAGTGTAGCTTTTAGTTCTGATTTCAGCTGAAATAATAGTTCCTGCAAGGCTTTGGTCAGTGGGGTTTGTTTGTTTGTTTATTTGTTTATGGGCAAGTTTTGAGGTGTTTTTTGGATTCTCAGAATGGAGTTTTCCCATTTTCTTTTACAATGAACAGACAAAAATTTTTCATGCAGTAAAGTAGACAGAAATGGTTTCCTTCTCTCTAAAAGCAACCATTAGCCTATGTTCAAAACAAACACATGCACAAGTGACTTCTCTGCCCATTGTTTTCCAACATTTTGTAAGGCTATGGGGAAGAAGAACCAGGCAAGGAGGAAACATTCAGGACAAAAGTTTCTGAAGAAACATTGGAGGCTAGATGCTCTGAAATGAGTTCACGGTAGTGAGTAGTGGAATTAGTTACTCAGTTCCTCACATGTTTGGGGTATTTTAGAATAATCAGTATTGCATGAAAAAAAAAATACAGTTTCATTAATATTTTCTCCTTCCACAAATTGCTAATTTTTAGCAATTTGATGATAGCAATGCTATTAATGATAGTGATGCTGTCATTAGGGTACCTATACTGTCCACAATTCTAAAAGCATCACTGAAGACTGAAAAATAGGAAGTAGAAAGTGGGAAGCAGAAATACCTTCTGGGAAAATGGTAAGAAATGAATATTTATGATTGATGTTTTGCAGCACCATTACTGTGATTATTTAAAAAAAACAAAGCTGTTCAGGAGTTTCTTTGAAAACAACCTAGTGTCCCTTCAGAAACAGAATTTCAGAAACACTAGTGTTGCTCATCTGTATTTTGTTTCTAATTTCCTGAGGTCTTTATGTATAAGAGACAGACAATATTAATACTGAGCAATTTAAGACACATCTGTTTATGAGAGATTCTGGAGGAAATGCGTATGAAATGACTTTTTGGATGACTCAGTGAAATTTCACAGTTTATGTGTATTAAACAGATCTGTGAAATCTGGAAATATCAGTGAAGAATGGAAACCAGACCTGCAGCTAAACTGCAAGTCTTTTAACAGATAAACAAAAATCCACTCTCAGAGAAGTGGTAAGGCCTAAAGCCAAATCATAGTCTAAATGGATAAATGTGACTTAATTATATCAGTTAGGCACAGCCCAGTGCTGGAACAGTACAGTATACTCTCTCATGTGAAAAGTAATTTCATAAGTAACTGAAAAATAACTAGCAGGGAAATCTCATCAGGTCACTGCTTAGCATCACATCCATGTCTCCTGGTGACCAAAGTTATGAGTCTGAGGAAGTAATTTTTTTTTTCTAATTTTAGGAACCAGGAATACTTTGCGTATAAATAAACACGACTGGGAGTGGAGGTAAGGAATTGTATATACCTGTTACTTGTTCTGTGCATTAGCATGGTTTCCTTTCCTGCTCTGCTGGCAGTTTCTTCCTGGATATGATAAGGGGAATTCTTAATCGAGTATTTAGGTAGTTCTACCACTAGCAGAACTTAGAATCTCTTGAAGTGATTTAATAAAATTGGGAAAGAAAAAAAAAACAGCTACTGGTACAAGTAATTCACTGTTTTGTGACACTGGCCTAGACTATCCTTCCGTAAAAAAAAAAAATTGCTTTCATATCTCTCATGTCAGTATTCCTCTATTGTTATAGAAGATATGGGAATAAGGCAATGAATTTCAACAGTCCTTCAAACTTAGCTTAAGGAGGAATAATTTAATGATTTTCTTTCCCTTTGTAGCATAATAGGTGAAGAAGAACTGATACCAACATCCTGAACTGATGAAGCAATACAAATTCTTTCCAGATAAGCATATTTAAATATTAAGAGTTCTTTTCAACACTCTAAACCCAGGAACTGGATCAATTATGAGGAAAGAAAAGGAAAAGGTAATATCATTTTCATCAGAATGATTCACCAGTACCCTATTATCTAAAGGCACAGCACTGTCCCAAGATAAAAGCATCTGCCAGGACAGGACTCAGGAATGCCTTAGCTCTGCTTGAACTCTGGAGGACGTGTATCCCCTTTGACTGCATTTTCTTCACTAGCTGACAAGTCAGCCTAGCTGATGGAACATGACCACCCTCAGCTGTCATATTCTTGATTATTTGCTCTTCCATAGGGGTGGGTGAGAAAAAAAAAAAGATAGAAGAAAGTGATGGCTTCAGTCCATTGATCCAGCATGTCCAGATCCCTCTGTAGTGCCTTCCTATCCTCCAGCAGGTCAACACTCCTACCCAACTTTGTATTGTCTGCAAACTTACTGAGGGTGCACTCAATCACCTTGTACAGATCATTGATAAAGATATTAAAACAAACTGGCCCCAATACTGAGCCCTGGGGAACACCACTTGTGACCAGCCGCCAACTGGATTTAACTCCATTCGCCACAGCTCTTTGGGCCCGGTCGTCCAGCCAGTTTTTTATACAGCAAAGAGTATGCCCATCCAAGCCATGAGCAGCCAGTTTCTCCAGGAGAATGCTGTGGGAAATAGTGTCAAAGGCTTCACTAAAGTCCAGGTAGACAATATCCACAGCCTTTCCCCCATCCACTAAGTGGGTACCTTGTCATAGAAGGAGATCAGGTTAGTCAATCAGGACCTGCCTTTCATAAACCCATGCTGACTGGGCCTGATCACCTGGTCGTCCTCACTGCACCTCAATAAAAAAGCTTTTACCCCTTCTCATATACTTTTTTTTTTCCAATCCAGAAATCCTTTATTATTTAATCAAAATATATTTATTGATTTATTGGTTAATCAAAATAATCAATTCCTGGTATGTGCTATATAGCAGAAGTTACAAGTACTCAAGCTAATAATAGTACCTAAATGGTATTACTATATTTGCACAGAAGGAATATCTAAGGATAACCCTTATGTTCAAACTGGTTTTGCTCTCAGAAAACACTGGTTAAAAAATTTTCTCCTTAAGTGGGTTCCTGTTCCTTCTCCTGGCTTATTGCTTGACCTTGAGTGTGTCACTTAGCATTCTCTTTTCTTCATCTCCAGTCTGTAAAGTGACCAGTATTTCTTCTTCAATTCTAAACTTTTTAGTGCAAGGACATTCTTTCATTGTGTTTTTCTACATCTAAGAGCATGGAGGTTCCTGGTGTTAGCTACATATTCTTCCTGCTGACATATGGCAGCAACAGTACATGAAACCTTTCATTCTGACTTGAAACAGAGAATGACCTCATCAAATCAGGCCTTTATTTAATTACCCCCCAAAATCATTATTACCAGTAAGTGTTATTATATATATGATCATGGGAACAGAAATTACATTTGAATTCAGTGTGTGTTGACTGCATTGAATAAATCTTACATTTGTATGAAAATGCTAGTGAACCACTGGAAAGAGTTGGAGACCTCAAGCAAGTAACTTATTTTTTCTTGAAATCTGTGAAGTGTGAGACTAGCTGCATTTATTCTTCTAATGGAAATCCTCTTTAATAAATGCAGGGTTACTAGAATGTAATTTGTGATTGTATTAACATGATTACGCTACTCAGAATCCCAGTGGAGCCTCTAGAAATATTATTAGGGATGTCAGTAGAAAGGAGTGTGTGGATTAAAAGGTTCTAAACTAATCATGCACTTATTAGTTATGGCCAAATTCCTGCTAACTCCCAGATGAGGGAGCAAACAAACCAAAATAATTACTACAGTTGTGCACACAGGGGAAAGTGTCTGTACTAGAAAAAGTAGCATAAAATAGCTCTCATGCCTATAATTACTTTTTCCATTATGTCATTTTGAATTATTACAGAAAAAAAATAATAGTAGCATAGTAATATGAGGTGCTGATGGGCTACAGCAATATAAAAATGAGTATCAAGACAGCAGCTGCAGAATGTTACCTTGTGAAATAATCCTTACATTCAGCAGAAATAGATTTATTGATTCCATTTAACAGTACAAATAGGTGTAGCTCTGACTTGGAAATAATCATATTCTGCAGTACTAAGAGTCTGATGATTTCAGAGTTCTGTCTTTATACTTAAAAAATGTCAGAATAGCAAAGATTTTTCTTTTAGAATATGAAAAATGTTTATTTTGTCACAGAGATAAATGTGAAAGGGAAAAGACTCTTTTCAGAGACCATGCTGACAATTTTCTATATGGTAATGCAGCTTTCATATCTACATAGAAATTTTAAACCAGAGTCTAATCTTATTTTTCACCAAAACTACGATACTGTAATGAGAATTATATAATAAAATCTGTTAATTTAAATTTTTCAGGAAGACTAGTCTTAAAACTTAGACCCTTCTAAAAGAAAGTGTTCTTTCTTCTATTCTGTGCTGTATATGTTTCATATTAGATAATTATTCAAGTCTAAAGCTCAAGAAAATTCTGAAATGAGGCTGCCCAATAATTTTTCCATTCATCTCCATTATGAAATTATTACAAAAAAGACCAACTTCATCACAGAGTATCCAGAGCAGCTCTGTCCGGAAGATCCTATGGCTTGGTGGTTAACATCCTGCTCCAAAAAACGTGGATATGAAACCACCCCAGAAGCTTCACTCCAGAGCTGGATTTCATTTTCTTTATTTCAGGCAGAGTCCGTGGTCTGTGGCCTGAATTACTTTGCCTGAAGGTGAATGACTCTTTTAGATGTCTCAAAAGAGAATGATAGCTGCAAAGTTCAATCAATTAAGCATACAGTGCAACTGCTCTCACTCCTCCTCCTTAGCTGGCCCTAGCATCATATTTTCTGCTGATAAGATTCCTTCTACTTCCAGACTGCCCACAGTCTCTGAGTGTGGAAATAGAGCCTTTAAAGCCTTACTAGAATAAAAACATCAGATGTTTCTCTGCCTTTCTCACTTCCAGCAATCAACCTCTTATGTTACTTTATGTCCCTGATGAATAGGAAAAGTATCTTTCAGAGAAGATGGTAGCGGTGACCTGCTTTTATCCAGTACTTGGTGATTAGGGTGTTTATTACAAATATAACAACTTTGGATTCAATTCCATCCTTTGGATTTCATTCAACCTGGAGCTGAGTCCTCATCTGCTGATTTCAGTTGAAAACTAGTATGTATCCACTGAACAGAACTGACTAGAGTTTAAACCTAAGTATACGCACTAGGTCTGATACCACCAATGACTCTGAAAGAGACTGATCTTTGGATTTACAGAGTGGTCCCACATATACTGAATCAAAAACTGCAGGAATTGAAGCTACAAATGCTTATAACAAACACACAATATTAATTAGAAAACATAGACCTCTTTTCTGCAAAGCCCATTGATTTGAACATTTTCACAGAACTTAAAATACCTGAGTTGAAGCTCCAGCCAACCTGATGATAACTACATCTTTCTCTTTCAAATTCCAAGTATATCTTTTACCCATCAATCTATAAATTGGCACATGAGACAAAGGAGGGGGGACACTCAGGAATGCAGAGTTTGTATATGCAAGAGCACAAGTTTGAAAGTGCCTGGCTCTGTACAGTGTTATAATAATGCAATTCATAGGTTGCTCATGACTCAATAAATCAACACAGCTCAAATTAGACAGCTCATTTATAGATGTTTTCTGATAATGGTTAAGGATATATCCCTGGAAGAACTGCACCACAGCAACTATAATACATGAAATTTCAAAACTTTATATATAATCATAAGAAATGCATTAAATGCTTTAAAAATGGATGTTGTACTGTCTTCTCAGAAACTCATTATAACATGTTCCAACTTTGAAACCTGAAATTAACTTGGAATAAAATCTCTGCTTGCTCCAATGATGCTCGGTAGGGTATGTGTTAAAAATTCTCTTTTGGTAATATAATCAAGACAAGACCTGATGTTATTTTAGTTAATTAGATTATTTTAGCTAATTAGTTTTGTCTATGACTTATTTTGGATTTGGTGCTGCCACAGTCTTTTGAAGATACTCATTAAAATAAGAACCCAGTCACATGAAGCTCTCTGTCTCAGCTTGACATAAAACCTTTGATCTTCACCAAAATTCAACACTGAAATTTAGACAATTAACTAAAGAAAGAATAAGTGTGTAAATAATAATTAAAATATATATCTCCTTTCTTGCATGCCATGAACTAGATTAATTTTAAGCAAATATTTCTAAATTTCAGTGAAGAAAGATCAAGCATGGGATGTGTAACTTGGAAACAGCAGAAATAACTTAAAAAAAAGAAGTAAACAATATAAAAATTAATTCTATACATAAAAATAAAAAAAACAGGTTTTATCTGAAAGATCTTTTTAATTTTCTGTTTCGTTATTTTCTTTCTGATAATGAACTATGCAATACAAATATTAATACAGAAAATAATACCTCTTCTTACTTTTGTTGGATGTTTAAAATTCATCCTTTATTTCAATTAGCATGTAGAAAAATAGCTACTTCTTTTGGCATATGTAAGCACTGGAATAAAGACTGATTAATTCATATCATACTGAAAGCAAAACAGTGTAACTCTATTTCCAGAGCACACTGATCTTTACTGGTAATTTTCATTTGTCTTTGTGTTTATCTCTATCCTTCCCACTTCCTTCTCTACCCTTTCCAAATTCTTGCTTTAAAAAAAAAAAAAGTATATGAAAATATTAAAAACAAAACAACAATGATTATAAAAAATTTTTTTAAAAAAATCCCTGTTTACATTTCAAGATGACTTACTATTTCCAGGGCAGAACTATTATGGGAGAACTTAGTCAAATGTTTACCTTGTGTATATCATCTCTGTAAAGGAAGAAGACCTAGTCTGTGTTAACAAACGTTATACATGACAATCCGAGGCAAACAATCCTCTGAAATATTCTTCAACATTAGCTTATTTTTTATTGACCTACTTTACAATTCATAGCCATCAACTTACAAAATGAACCATTTACCACTAGAGTTATTTCCAGCTTTTTTTTTTCCCTGTCACACATTTAAAAAATAAATCAACAGAACTCTTAAGATGTATGAAACAGCTTTATCCAAAGTATTTAGTATGCTTAAAGATATAAAAGATATATGCTGTGTTAGGTTACCATAATAAGCATGGCAGAATAGCTGCAATAAGAAATTTGTGAGAACAGGCCACAAAATAAACCTAAAGCAGCAGCTGAAGCAATAGCTGGAAGTGGTATTAAACAGAAATATTCTAACTCATGATGTACTATTACATACTGATCGCCTAAAGCTTTTCCAGTTGAGAACAGTATGTTGAACATGTATCTGACAGAGGCCCACATTGGTACAATATTACTTCACAGTTAGGTGACCACAAGCTGCCAAGTAATTTGTAGAGATAGCCAGGGAGCAGGAGACAGACATGATCTTGCCCTAAGGCTTATCAGAAAGGCAGAAGAATGATACAGACAAAACAATGCCCATTAGTAACAAACAGTATTTTCAATATTTGGGTTGCTCAGTACTTAGAAACTCTCCCATTGCCCAGTGACTTGAAACCAAATATGCTGCAATAGTGAAAAGGAGCAGGGAAGCAAGTGGAACTTAGATATTCTTCAAAGTAGAGTTCACTTGCTTTTGTTTCGGACCTTTTGGGTGAAGGAAATGCATAGCTTGCTTAATTTTTAAGATCAGTCAACAACTGCCTGAAACTATCACACACAGCCAAATGCACATAGATTAGAAGAAGATAGAGGCCATCCCTTTGTTCATAGGGCAGGATTGGGTCCATTGGTTAGAAAAACAACAAGAAAAGCAAGCAAGAATTATAAACCAAAGTATGCAGATTAGATATGATTAGTGAACCCAATAAGTAAAAAAAAGTACATTAAAGAGTAGAATTATCTCTTATACTAAAGAATAAATATGCATATGAATAACTGAAACTGTATATGATGAAATACATGCAACCCTATATGGAAGTTATGAACAACATCTCAAACTGTCAAAGTTTTAAATATAGTATTTTTCATTCTTTCAAAGTGATCCAAACATTAAAATTGCCCCTAAAGTGTTTATTTTCATAATTTGTTTATAAATTTGTTTCTGGAATATATGAAGAAACTTTAATTATTTGTATCATTTTCACATAAGCTAGTAAACCCACTATCAATATCCTATGAAGAAGAAAAACGATAAAAAAAAGAATCAGAGCTCCTTTCCTATGTTCTATTCTATATGTTGTTTTTTACAGAAATAATCAGCCAAAATATGCAGCTGAAGTTCAAATTCAATGTAATGTCAAACCCAGGTAAAATCTGAGTTTTACTTGCAGCAGAGAAGTGATATGTCACCACTCTCTTTTAAAGCAGAAGCCAATTGTTAGAGCCAACACTACGGTCTAAAATAACATTACCCTGATCCATTCTCTGCCATGCTGCTCTATGAAATTTTGCAGCAACAAAGAAACAACGTAGCTATTTTAATGATAATAATATTCCAACTAAAATAAGTATTCCAAAACATTCCAAGGTTCCATCCCATTGGAACTTGTGAGTTAGAATCAGAAAAATGAGTAGTATGTCCCAAAAAAACCCCAAAACAATGCAAGAAAAAATAACACCAACCTTAGGGGTATAGTAGGATTAGTTAAAGAAGAAGGATGCAATATTTTTGGGGAAAAAAGCAAAACCAAATACACCTGTAAAAGTTTAACTGAACAAAAGGCATGAAGTCCCAACTCTAAAGAGGAGGCTTCTTTTTTTCTCTTTCTGTTTTGTTTACTTGTTTCTAAGATGCTTATGATATTTAATGCTTCCAGTCTGTCTGCCTTGAGTTCTGGATATATAGCTAAAAGCATAAAGTGATCCTGAAATGCTCCTGCATATCTTAACCCTTGTCTAACCCAGGCAATCTATTTTCAGTATTAGTGTTCCTCTAGTTCTTATGGTTGAGTATCTCCACATGAAGTGAAGGACTCTGTATGTCAATGCTGTGAACGATGACTAACTGTACCATTTTCTTGAGGTAAATATATTAAAAAAATCAAAATTATTTTACATCTTTCAACAGAGGTTTTTAATTAAACCATAACCTAGAAAAAGGTGAGTTTTAAACAGAGGTACTGAAAGAGAAGTGTACCTAGTAGTCAGATAAAGCATTCTGGTAAAACAATTAAAAAGAAAAAAAAAAGCTTGAAAACAAATTTTACCTATTCCTTTTCCTGCTGGGTCTTTCTTTCAAGATTTTTACTCAAACCAGCAACTTTCAGTGACTTTCTAGATAACAATAAATTGTATAGATGTACTGGGTTTGGCTGGAATAGAGTTAAATTTCTTCATAATATCTTGTACGGTGTTATGTTTTGGATTTGTGATGAAAACAGTGTTGATAACGCACCAATGTTTTAATTATTGCTGAACAGTGCTTACAGAGTGTCAAGACCTTTTCTGCTTCTCACACCACCCCATCAGCGAGTAGGCTGGGGGTGCTCAAGAAGCTGGGAGGGGGACACAGCTGGGACAGCTGACCCCAACTGACCAAAGGGATATTCCACACCATATGACATCATACTCAGCAATAAAAGCTGTGGGGAAGAAGGAGGAAGGGGAGGAAGTTTGGAATTATGGCATCTGTCTTTCCAAGAACCTGTTACACATCATGGAGCCCTGCTTCCCTCGAGATGGCTGAACACCTGCCTGCAGCTGGGTAACAGTGAATGAATTCCTTATTTTGCTTTGCTTGCATGTGCAGCTTTTGCTTTGCCTATGAAACTGTCTTTATCTCAATGCATGAGTTTTCTCACTTTTACCCTTCTGATTGTCTCCCCCATCCCACTGGGGGTGAGTGAGAGAGCGGCTGTGTGGGGCTGAGCTGCCCACTGGGGTTAAACCACAACCAGAGAATACCTTCTAAATGTCTAGGAAAATTCTTTCTTTTAAATTCCTGATGCCACAGCGGTGCTCCCCAGCCCTGATATACCCTATGCCCCGGTCCTACTATTGCACCAGGAGGTGCTGGCTCCACACCAAGTCCAGAGGGTTTTCCCAGACAAGCATACATAAATCTCTCAGGATAGAAGTAACATCATCCTCATCCACAGGACTTCTATAGCCTTTTTTTCTACTGCTCAGCTTCTTATTTTATTGAACAAATTTTAGTATAAAACTGTATATAGCAGATAGAAAGTAAATAGGTCCTATCAGTCACAGGTGCCTAGAACTGTCCTTGGCCTGACAGGCATGAGAAACTGAGAGTAACTTGTGCTAATCCTGACTGACACAAAAGTTAAGACATTTTCCCCAAGTTCTCCTAATGCACTCAATCTCATAGCACATCTGCTGCATCTGATAGAAGATAGTTACTCACACATCACACTGCCAGTCTCTATTTTCTTTCCCAGTCAAACCTAGTTACTCAATGAAGCTGGAGAAAGGATATCCAACCAAAGGGCACACAAAACTATATCTCCCACATGCCGGTAGTTTTCAAAAATCCTGCCTTCAGTGTTTCCTGTTCCTGACTCTTCGTAACTTTTTGCTGAGAGAATCTCAGAATCACAGAATGGCTGAAGTTGGAAGGGACCTCTAGAGGTCATCTGGTCCAACCCCCTAATCAAGCAAGGTTGTCTAGAACATGTTGTCCATGACTGTGTCCAGATGGCTTTTGAATATCTCCAAGGATGGAGATGCCACAGACTATCTGGGCAACCTGTTCCAACCATATTGGTCATCTTCTACGCTGTTCTTAAACATGATATATGGAATATATGGATATATTACTGGAACGGGTTGCCCAGAGAGGTGCTAGATGCCGCATCCTTGGAAACATTCAAGGACAGGCTGGATGGGGCTCTGAGAAACCTGATCTAGTGCAAGATGTCCCTGCCCATTGCAGGGGGGTTGGACTAGATGACCTTTAAAGGTCCCTTCTGTCCCAAAGCATTCTATGATTCTATATATAGGTACCACAAAATTGAGATTCTGTGCTGAGTGTCACCATTTAAAAATTATGCATGGCAGTGCATACCATTTAGTAGTCCTCTAAAAGCTTTGTATCTTAAGGACTTCATTTAGGATTCTGATAATAAAATTAAGGGGTCCTAAATCAAGATTCTCCAAAATATATAGGCACTTCAATGTTACTTTGGGGCTATATTATTTAGGTGCCATAACTCCCTACTTAGAGGCTTAATGCTACAGGAATGAGTCATATGAGGAGGGAAAAGCCATCTTTGAAAATTGGACTTATGATCCCTTTTTTAAGTACCTCTGGAAACATGGCTCAGACAACTTTACAGAATTGTCTGAATAGTGTGTAACCTGCTTTCCTTATATCAGTCACGTGGCTCCTGAAATGTAAGCAAACAGACTCAATTATGCAATTTTGTCCATGACCCTGTTATTTAGAGAGTATATTTTGTAAATGGTTGATTGTTAATAATGGGTAGAACTTGTTTTAATTTTCTCTACACTCCGGAGTCTCATACCTTTCCCTTCCCATGCAACCTGGGACAAAAGTCATTCCTGCTTCATGCGACATTAGTAGCTACCAAATAATTTCTTATCCAGAACAAACACTGCGTTACAGCCCTCTTCATCCCTAGAATGCTGAATAATTTAATGCCTAATCCATAACTGCTGCATCCTACAAAATGTCACTCAAAATACTGATTTGTCCTTTCTGCTATTTCTGGTAGTGTCTATCCCTTATTACAGACTGCAGATTTCTATTTGTATTATAGTTTATACTTTAAATGAGGTGAACAGAAAGAGTATTGGTAATTACTCCTGATCTGTTTGATCTAGACTGTCCTTTTTGGTCTTACTTTTTTTTTTTTTTTTTTAAATGTGATCCTCCTTTTCAAGATTCATTTGCTAAAAGTCAAACATTTTCTATCCCTTCCTGTCTTCTTCTAATCAACAAAAATGGATGATTAATAAAATAATAAATCTTTATGTCTGATTTTCCTTCAAATACAACTTGAAACTAAAAATAATTACCTGTCAGGTTATCAAAATTTATCTCAAAGTCTCCAAACTCTTTCCAAGGTGAATGCAAGTTCAACTAATACCCGAAAACATCCAAAAGGTGAATTTAAGTGATATTTACACTTGCCATTGTCCAGCAACAGAGATACAAAATGACGAATAGCAAGCATATTCCTACGGTCTAAATTTATCAGCTGTTCCTAATATTACCTCTAAATATTACAGACAACCTTACAATAAGTTTATTTTTTTTTGTCTTTGATTAATACATTCATCCATAAGATTGCAAGGGAAAATATTTCCTGAATAAATATATATAATGTCAGTTCTTGAAGACTACTTACAGAAAAAATTTCCACTGAAATCTGTGGCTGCACCCAAAATCTTATAAAAGTCATATAGTTTCTGGCATCAAAGCACTTTTTGCTTAAATGTAAACAGATGTCAGTACATATTTCTGAGTTTGCTTCTTTGGGAGTTACACGATTACTCTTAAATCTATTAGACATAGATTTGTTCCTCCTGAAAACCTTTAAAAATGTTTTTCCCTGGAATGGATTAAATACAATCTTATAAAGGGATGTGATGACGGGGAATATAACTAAGTCAGAAAGCATAGTGTAAGACACAAGACCAACTCTCTGTGAAGTCTCAGCTCTTGAGATTTCGTTTAATAATTAAGACATTTAGTTAAATTCTTTCACATAATGCCTCATTTTCTAACCGCCTTTCAGTATCTGGGTTTCCTGTAGAATTGAGACTCCAAACCATTAAATACTGGGAGCTTTTGTAAAACAAGATATCTTCTTGAAGCAATTTGAGGGAGAGTTTTAAGATTTCATCAAACTGCACATCTGTAGAAAACAAGCTGTTAAGCAATAATGCAGAAAACTGCAAGAGACACATCATGTCAGAATTACAACTTAATTCCCAAATTCAACCACTTATTTCTTCAGTTTCTTTTAATCAGGCCAATAGGGAATCTGCTGAGTTACAAAGTGCGAAACACTGAAGTATTGGAAAATGATCTGTTTTCTTCCAAACCTTGCTGGCTTCAAGTGATATGAAGAATAAGATTACTTTATTTCTGACCCATCCTTCAATTAGGATGGAGGAAAGAAAATCTATTACCTTACTTACATTGACTACTGGTATTTTGGAATAATCTTATTACTAGGTTCTGAGGTTAGAAGGCAATAAAGAGAAGGAAAAATAAAGATCTGTGCAGGCAGTAATTCAGGGAACATTGGTTAAGCTTTTCTGAGTCTCCATGTAAGCATCTTTCCCATCTCCACTGACTTTCTCAGTCCAAAAAATCTGCCCTCCTTTTTTAGACACCTTAGATGCCTAACTTTATTTGTTCTATTCCTTTACCAGTGTTGCCCAAGGAATAAACAGATACAAGTTACTTTCCATTTCATGTTCAGTGAGAGTAGCCTACTAAAGCAGAGGTGAAGAAAGTGCAGAATTCATTGGGGGAACATACTCAGAGACAAACACAGTTACACTTGCACTGACCCTGGGCAACGAGCAGGCTGGGACAAAGGGTCCTCAGAGAGCTGGGGTTCCTTAACCAGGCAGGCAGATCTCACAACTGTACCTGACCCTGGACTTCTATATCTTCCAGACTGTCAGGCCAGGGACCTGCTGGAGGCTGGGGGCTGCCAGTTGGAGGCCTGTTAGGGGCAGCTGCACTCACACATCCCTGCCAGACATCACTGGTCCTGCTTGAGCTGGGCAGAGTTCTCCAAGCAGTGTAGTCAAAATCCTCTGCCTCTGTTCCTTGCTGACTCCCCCAGTGACGGCCAGGTCTCTTGGTCCTTCTTGGTCACACTTTGTCAACCTACCCAGCAGCTCCAGCGTTCTTCAGTCATATGAAATGACTGAATTTTCAAGGCCAGAAGCACCAAGGACCCTTAATGAAAAGTGGGCACAGAGAGAAAGACATGTCCATGAGCTTGATCCAGCTGCTGCTGAAGTGAAAGAGAATTTCCCTGTTGATTGAGAAGGGATCTAGGTACTTT
Organism: Platalea leucorodia; assembly: GCF_965183815.1. Taxonomy (NCBI): domain Eukaryota; kingdom Metazoa; phylum Chordata; class Aves; order Pelecaniformes; family Threskiornithidae; genus Platalea; species Platalea leucorodia. Next base: position 18,724,765 of record NC_138823.1, read on the forward strand.
TCTCCCTGGCTGGTAAAGTTTGAACACTACATTTAATCCAAATAATAGAGAGGAAATTTACTGCAGATATGATGACTAAATCCAAGAAAAACACATAATTAAAAAGGAAGAGGCATTTTAAATCAGTCTGTCTAATTAGATGGAGAATGTTAAGGGAAACATTTTACTCATTCCTGCATACAAGTAGGGGGAAGCACATTTCCAACAAATCCTGTGACTCTAAGCTGTTTTCCTACCAGAAGGAAACAAACATGTTGTTTTCAGTTTCTTCCGGACTTAGTGATAATGTATGCCAGCTCCTAAGAGAGATTTTGGTCCACCTCTGGGTTAATATATTCACTAGAATTATTTTTTGCCTCCTGAAACATTTTTCATCTCTACAATGGAAAAAACTCTGACAGATAATGTAGCTATGGTATACTCCATCTATTAAGGTTCCCTTTGTACTGACTTAGAATTAGCCTGATAATGTTTCTATGTTCAACAGCTAGGCAACCCTCCCGCAAGAGGTGAATATCACTTCACAATTTTTGTATCAGAAATTGTACTTCAGCTGGAAACAAATGGAAATGATAATATTAATCTTTGTTCTTCAACTTTTATCATATGATTGAGTGCTGAAAGGACATAATATCACGGCTTCCATTAAGAAAGTCTGAGCCTCAGGTGTTGTACTACATTCCAAAGTGGTGTACTCCCTTTTCAGTATATAACAATATACTAATTCACTTTTTGCCTTATCTGCCACTTAAACTTTGTATGCAAAGTTTAATGTTCATACATTCTTCAAAGCAGATTTAAACCCAGAAATATATCAGAATTAACATCGCAACAGTACATCCTTAACCCACATAAATACTCATGATACAATGACAGACGAATTATGTTCTTAAATTCATTGTTGTCAGAAAGATATTAATCTTTCTGTTCTTATTCGTGTATGATTGCAGTGCAGTATGTCTCGCATCTATCTCTGTATGGTTTTAAGAGTACAGAAATAAACTGTTGTATGGTTAAGAAACTATAGTGATCCTTATTTCCAAACAATGTTCATAAAATTATTATTATGTCTTATTCTGAGTAATTCAGTATTTTATCTATTTTCAATACTACTCTTCATTTTTAACATTAGTGCAGTTCTGTGTTTTTTTACATTTTGGATTATTTTGTCTAGTTCCATAATTCCACAGTTGAAATGAAATATAAAATAAAGTACATGCCACGCAGGAGTTTTTTTGGCCAAAATCCTTATGTTTAAACACAATAGGTACAAAAACCCATGTGCTTTTTGCAGGCACAACTGTGAACTCCATTTACATGTGCTTTATCTGTAGTTATCTATGTAGATTGGATAAACTGCTCTTGCATATAAATAGTCATTTAAGCCTACAGTTACCTGATTGGCATGTGCAATCAGGGTAACTAATCTTGTCGAGTAGGTATGCAACTGCATGTCTAATATATCTAAAATGCAGGTCTATAAAATCCAGTTAATTCTCAATAATCTCTTGATGTTAGAAGCAATCTGCCCCTTTGCTCAATTAACACGCTGCCAGAAATAGACAGAATAGCTGAACTGTATTTTCTGCACAGTCTTGTAAGGATAGGCTAAAAATTCTGCCCTTCAGCTCCACAAAACAAAGGGTGAAATCAGGGCTATCCTAAGATCAATAGCAAAACACCAGTAAAATCAGGAATTTACTTTTGCCCAAACTACTTTACCTGAAAAATAATGTACTTAGCCACTCTTTCAACCTTTTCTCCCGAACTTTATGGTGGCAAAATACACACACAAAGGTAGCACATTTATATTTTCCCCTTCACATCTTAATTCAGAGTAAAGGAAGTTTTAAATAAATGTGTATAAAACTGCAAACTATTCTTATTATCGTTAGCATTGATTTAAAAAAAATGAATAAGTGTGAGCGCTTCACTTTCAGTATATTACCCGCAACTAAGATTTTCTTGATTCTTCACTGATAAAGTGTCGTGGTTTAACCCCAGCCAGCAACTAAGCACCACACAGCCGCTCGCTCACTCCCCCCCGGTGGGATGGGGGAGAGAATCGGAAGAGTAAAAGTGAGAAAACTCATGGGTTGAGATAAAGACAGTTTAATAGGTAAAGCAAAAGCCACACGCACAAGCAAAGCAAAGCAAGGAATTCATTCACTACTTCCCAGCGGCAGGCAGGTGTTCAGCCATCTCCAGGAAAGCAGGGCTCCATCACGCGTAACGGTTACTTGGGAAGACAAACGCCATCACACCCAATGTCCCCCCCTTCCTTCTTCTTCCCCCAGCTTATATACTGAGCATGATGTCATATGGTATGGAATAGCCCTTTGGCCAGTCTGGGTCAGCTGTCCTAGCTATGCTCCCTCCCAGCTTCTTATGCACCTGGCAGAGCACAAGAAGCTAAAAAGTCCTTGACTGGTGTAAACTCTACTCAGCAAGAACCAAAACATCAGTGTCTTATCAACATTATTCTCATCCTAAATCCAAAACACAGCACTCTACCAGCTACTAAGAAGAAAATTAACTCTATCCCAGCTGAAACCAGGACATAAAGACACACCATCAATTTACACTCTCATATCTTTCATGGTATATATATATGAAATAACATTTGCTGTTTTCAATATTGTGTCACAGAAGAGCAGAAGAGAGAGAAGTAGTAAGAGAAGAGTTACAGAAGAGTTTGTCCAAGACATTTCAGGGTAATAACTATTTCTTTTTTTTTAAAAAAAATATATCATTTAAAAATATTTTTATATTCTTGAGAAAGGAAGAGTAACTGCAGTCTGATGGTGCTTCACACAAGGACATTTTCAATAGATGCTGTGCTCTTTGAATAGTATGTGCTAGTGGCTTGTCAGATCACTGGGGGGAAGTCAGAAGGAATGTGAAAATGTGACTTTTAGTTCACCTTTGCATTGCCTACTGCTCTGAACAGGCCAATTCTCTGCTGTTTTAAAGTCACCTCAGGGGTATTCCTTCTAATGCTAGGCTGCAGAGGCCACTAGAGAGCATAAACATTGTTCGGGAACAGGGTAGGATAAATGCAAGCACAATAGGCTCCTTTTTCTCCATCTGGAATGCTGAGAGAGTGAGTTAGATGAGAACTGTGTGTCATCTCTGTGATACTAGATGAAATGAAAAATGATAAATTTTGGGCAGTTAAGCATACATAAATTTGAAGAAAGTATGGGATACCCAGTATACTTTTTAATATTGTGCATCTACATCTGAGTCTTTCCACACATACTCTCCTTCCGTAAAAAATGTATGTGTACATATTGACCTGGTGAAACTTCGTATATTTTCTAAGATCTGTGTTGGACCTTTGATTGATCTTTCATACACCTGGGAAACGCAGCTGTCCTTAGAGCGTATGTACTCTGGTCATGTCTAGGCCTTCCCTATATGATCAGAGCTATTGTGCATTTTACTGTATTACAGAAGTGCAAAAGGAAGGCTAATGCATCTGGGAAATGAGTTTGTACACATGGGAAGAATGGCACAGTGCACATATTTCTGTTAAGAGAATTCTAGACAGAAATATGCTACCTCTAGTCAGTGAGTCAACACAAAAAATTACCAAAGTTGTGATGTTGCTGAACCACTTAGTGTTTTCTTATACATTTCAAGCTTTGGTGGGAGTCACAGAATAATGGTTCATTGGTCCAGAGAGTCTGAATGTTTGTTGGCTGAATCATATGATGACTCCTGTAATATTTAATTTCTTTTTGTTCTAACTTTGCGAAGAGTGATTCTGAAAGCCCACTTTCAAAACACTCTGTAACTCAATAACTGATTAAAATACTGTTCTAAGATGTGAAAAGGAAGAACATAAAGACAGTTCTCCAAATCTAAGTTCAACTCAGTACTGCACCATTGGATAAAATAAGAAATTATTGTTGATGTCCCCTGCCACCACCCTGAGAAAAGTCTGATTGAAATTTGTCTTCTGGGCACAATGTAAAAGTCAAGCAGAGAAAAGTTTTTCTTGCCCCTTGTTTGTCCTTTCCAACAGGTGGATATACATTTTGCCCATTATAGGCATCTATTTCCTCAAAGTGTTGTTTTCTAGGGATCTTCTAGATCTGAAGCTGTCTTCCACAGCATTCTCCTGGAGAAGCTGGCTGCTCACGGCTTGGATAAGTGCACTCTGCGCTCGGTCAAAAACTGGCTGGACGGCCGAGCCCAGAGAGTGCTGGTGAATGGAGTCAAATCCGGTTGGCGGCCGGTCACGAGTAGTATTTCCCAGGGCTCAGTGTTGGGGCCGGTCCTGTTCAACATCTTCATTGATGACCTGGATGAGGGGATTGAGTGCACCCTCAGTAAGTTTGCAGATGACACCAAGTTGGGTGGAAGTGTCGGTCTGCTGGAGGGTAGGAAGGCCCTGCAGAGGGACCTGGACAGGCTGGATCATTGGGCCGGGGCCAACTGTATGAGGTTCAACAAGGCTAAGTGCCAGGTCCTGCACTTGGGTCACAACAACCCCATGCAACGCTAGAGGCTTGGGGAGGAGTGGCAGGAGAGCTGCCTGGTGGAAAAGGACCTGGGGGTGTTTGTTGACAGCCGCCTGAACATGAGCCAGCAGTGTGCTCAGGTGGCCAAGACGGCCAATGGCATCCTGGCTTGTATCAGAAAGTGTGTGGCCAGCAGGACTAGGGAGGTGATAGTGCCCCTGTACTCGTCACTGGTGAGGCTGTACCTCGAGTACTGTGTTCAGTTTTGGGCCCCTCATTACAAGAAGAACATTGAGGTGCTGGAGCGTGTCCAGAGGAGGGCAACGAAGTTGGTGAAGGGTCTAGAGCACAAGTCTTATGAGGAGAGGTGGCTGAAGAAACGGGTAGTCAGGCACTGGAACAGGCTGCCCAGGGAAGTGGTTGAGTCTTCATCGCTGGATGTATTTAAAAGACGGGTAGACGTGGTGCTTGAGGACATGGTTTAGTGGTGGACTTGGCAGTGCTAGGTTAACGGTTGGACTCGATGATCTTAAGGGTCTTTTCCAACCTTAATGATTCTATGAGTCTTTGATTCTATGATTCTATGATTCTCTTATGATATGCTATATCAGGTTTCCCAGTGACTAAAGGTCCAAACTACTCAACTGGGGTGTAAATTCAGCTAGATAGTAAAATGCCAAGAAAACAGATACTTCACTATTTTAATTGCCTTTCATGAATCACTATTCCAATTGCCTTTTATGAATCACTATGCCAACTGTGGGAGAATATCTGACCCCACTCTTCACTCATGCAGAGACAAGTCTTGTATTTGTCTAGAATTAATATATCTGTAACCAGCTGACCCATCTTACATTAATAAGCAAGAAAAAAAGCAGATATATCAGATAAAGCTCTGAGCAGAAAAAAACAAAAATAGTGTTCATGGTGAAAGAAGCTGAATATTACTAATTACAAGGCAAGCATCATGGCAATAGGCAGGGGGGAGGGATGATACTTCTACCTTTTATTTTGGAATCAGTCATAGATCATCATTATATGTTGGTCTTTCACTTGTCTCGTGCATGTTAAATAAAGACCTGAAAAGGAAATGTATTTGTACACGAATAACAATTCATTTATTTTATAGAGTATTTCACTTTGTTGTCAGCTAATTAAATTCTGTCACTGAACCAAATATGATTGATTGTTACCTACAGCTGTTCCCTGTAAATCTGTCTACAAACAGCTGCTCTAGGATAGCAAGCATTCTGACACTCTCTAAAACACAGTCAGCAACAGAAACAGACAACCGTTGAAAAATTAATCTTAACAAGACTTCCACTGAACTCATGGGGATACCATTTTTAATTAGAAAGAGAATGCCAGACGCTGAGTAGCTTGCTTATCAAAGTTCACTAAGTAACATCTGATTAAAAGACATAAGGTGGACAGCTTTATTTTCCCTCTAGGAAAGCCAATAGCTTTAGAAATTATTATTTCCTTCATAAGATACATTTAGTCGTTGGAATGACAGGCTTGTCAGACCACGTAGGCATGTGGCAGATTACCCTATATATATTTTAATTTTTTTTAACTTTATTTCCTACAGATGTGTCAAGAAAGAGAACACACTGCCAGTCAGTGCATTTTATTATGAACAATATCAAGATTTATCTACAGAGCTAAGAAAAAAATGTGCAACATTCATGTGTATGATGGTGTGATGGGACAGAATGCACTCTCAGAAAGGCTGCAATGCTACAAAAGTGGGAAGAGTGATTCACCAGTTGTGGTGCTGCCATTCAGAGGGACCTTGACAGGCTGTGGAAATGGGCAGAGTGGAACCCCATAAAGTTCAACAAGGGCTACTGTAAAGTCCTGTACCTGGAGACAAATAATTTCTTGCAGCAGTACAGGCTGGGGCAGCTTGGCAGAAAAAGTCCTGGGGGTCCTGGTGGACAGCAAGTTGAGAAACAGTCCCAGGGGGTCCTGGTGAACAGCAAGTCGAGCATGAGCCAGAAATATGCGGCAAAGAAGGCAAAAAGCCTCTGGGGCTGCACTGGGCAGAGTACTGTCAGCAGGTTGAGTGAGGTGATCCTTCCTTCAGCACTGGTAAGATATCTCTGTGTTTTGTGTCCAGTTCTGGGTTTCCCACTACCAGAGAGATATGACCATACTGAATTGAGCATAAAGAATGGTTACAAAGATGATAAAGGGACTCAAGCATCTTTCATATGAGAGGCTAAGAGAGCTGGGACTGCTTAGCCTAGAGAAGAGAAGGCACAGGGTACCTAATCCATGTGTATAAAATCCTCATAGGAGGAGGCATCTGGCCTCTTCAACATGTAAGTGAACCAGAAATGGAAATCAAACATAGACCACAATTTTCTCTCAAAATGAAGAATTCTTTGATTTTTCACTAGGTAGCTATCTTCATTCTTGGTTATTTCTCTTTCATATTTAGTTGAATGACTCTTTAGGCTATATGTGATAGCCTTTACTGGAACAAATTAGCTAACTCTGTGCAAGAAAAATATCAAAACTCCTATTGACTTAGAAGCTTGCTACATCCTTATCTGTCCAGTACTTACTTGTCCAGAGGCAATTCAGACCTGCAGCTTACTCATATTAAATTGTATTTTAGTCCCCACCTAACACCAGTGTTTAGCAGAGGTATTTCCAGAAGTAAATTATCACTTCATAAATGAAAGGAAAGTGGAATTGGGCACTCTGCTAATTTGAATGCTTGTTTTACTGAAAATGAATTTGCTTCTGTCAACGTAATTGCCATTTATAATTTAATAAACAATTGTCTGCTCTCACTGAAGCAGCTGAATTCTCTGATGCAGAGTTGTGTGTACTTTGTCTCCATGTGTGCAAGGCTATACACATCTCTCTGTATTTTACAGTCTTTTATAAAATGTGGAGAAAAGGTAGATTTCACCTCTGTGGAAGTTCACTTTCATCAGTTTTCTCTACAAAGCCTTTAAAACCACAGACTACATTTAAAAAAAAAAAAAAATAAAAATAAGAAGAACAAATTAGAGTGCTTATCTGAAGAAAAAAAAAAAAAAAAAAAAAAAAAAAAAAAAAAAAACAAAAAACAAAACCCAAAACAACCAAACCTGATATTTATGTTTAAACAATGAATACTGAATATTGTAGTTCAATTAAACTGTTAAGCCAGATTCTGACCCTGATTTATTGAAACCTCTTGTGGCTTAGCCAGTCATTTTGATCTATGTAATTCAGAATCATAGAATCATAGAAACATAGAATACCAGGTTGGAAGGGACCTCAAGGATCATCTGGTCCAACCTTTCTAGCACAATCTAGACGAGATGGCCCAGCACCCTGCCCAGCTGAGTCTTAAATGTGTTCAGCATAGCAGAGTCAACCACTTCCCTGGGGAGATTATTCCAATGATTGACTGTTCTCATTGTGAAAAATTTACCTCTCGTGTCCAATCAGAATCTCCCTGGGAGTAACTTGTACCCGTTACCCCTTGTCCTCACCATGTGACTCCTTGTAAAAAGGGAGTCCCCATCTTCTTTGTAGCTCCCCTTTAAGTCCTGGTACATGGTGATGAGATCACCTCTAAGCCTCCTTTTCTCAAGGCTGAACAAGCCCAGCTCTCTCAGCCTATCCTCATATGGCAGCTTTCCCAGACCCTTGATAATCTTGGCGGCCCTTCTCTGGACCCCCTCCAGCCTGTCCACATCTTTTTTGTATAATGGGGACCAGAACTGTACACAGTATTCCAGGGGTGGCCTGACAAGCGCTGAGTAGAGTGGGATAATGACTTCTTTATCTCTGCTGGTGACGCCCTTTTTGATGCAACCCAGCATCCTATTGACCTTCTTGGCGCAGCAGCACACTGTTCACTCATGTTGAGCTTCCTGTCCACCAGGACCCCCAGGTCCCTTTCCACGGAGCTGCTCTCTAGCCAGGTGGATCCCAGTTTGTGCTGCACTCCTGGATTATGTTTTCCCAAGTGCAAGACCTTACACTTTGTTAAACTTCATAAGGTTCTTGTTAGCCCACTCTTCCAGCCTATCCAGATTGTCCTGCAGGGTGGCTCTCCCTTCCAGAGCGTCTACTTCCCCACTCAATTTGGTATCATCTGCAAACTTCATCAGGCTACACTTAATCCCGTTATCCAGATCACTTATGAAGATATTGAATAGTGTTGGGCCCAATATCAATCCCTGGGGTACCCCACTTGTGATGGGTTGCCAGTTTGAAAAAGAGCTATTTACCACCACCCTTTGGGTGCAGCCCACCAGCCAATTCCTCACCCACTGCACACACCAGTTGTCTAGGCCATAACGCATCAATTTCTCTGGGAGGAGGCTGTGGGGAGCTGTATCGAAAGCCTTGGAGACAATGTCAACTGCTCGCCCCATGTCAGCTGAGCAGGTCACTTCATAGAAGGCCACCAGATTTGTCAGGCATGATCTGCTCTTGGTGAAGCCGTGTTGGCTTTCCCCAATCACGTGCGTCATTTGACTTGTGATGGCCCCCAGGAGGATCTGTTCCATAACTTTCCTGGGGATTGAAGTAAGACTGATGGGCCTATAATTACCGAGATCCTCCCTTGAGCCCTTCTTGTAGATAGGGGTAACATTTGCCTTCCTCCAGTCCTCTAGGACATCCCCCAATCTCCACGACTTCTCGAAGACTATAGAGATTTGCCCCATAATGACATCAGCCAGCTCTCTCAACACCCTCGGGTGGATGGCGTCAGGGCCCATTGATTTGTAGGGGTCAAGCTCCTGTAATAATTCACATACTAACTCCTTCTTCACTGATGGTGGGTTTATGTTTGAATCATGCTGGATTTTCGTTCCTAGCACTTGGGTTCCAACAGTGTTGGTAAAGACAGAGGTGAAGAAGGTGTTGAGAACCTCTGCCTTTTCAGCATTGCTGGTGACTGATTCACCTCTACTGTTTAACAGTGGGCCTATGTTTTCCTTCTGTTTATGCTTGCAACTTACATACCTGAAGAACCCTTTCTTGTTATTTTTGACGTCTCTGGCCAGTTCCAATTCAAGTTGAGATTTTGCCTTTCTAACTGCATCTCTGCACACTCTGGCAATGCCCTTGTAGTTCTCAGTGGATAATCTTCCACTTCTCCATCTCTGGTATGCATCTCTTGGTTTTAAGCAGACCCAGGAGCTCATGGTTGAGCCAAGGGGGCCTCTTGCACTGCTTACTTCCCTTTCTTTTATAGGGGATAAACTGGTTTTATGTTTCCAAGAGAGCATTCTTGAAGAACTCCCAGCACTCACTGGCTCCTTTACCCTCCATTTAAGCTTCCCATGGAATCCCTCCCAACTGAGCTCTGAGCAAGCTGAAGTTTGCTCTTCTAAAATCTAGAATCCTTGTCTTCGTGCTAACCTTCAGCATGCTCAGCTGGATCCCGAATTCCACAATATGGTGATCACTGCAGCCAAGGTTGTTACTGACCGAAATATTACAAAGAAGGTTTTCTTGGTTTGTGAATAGCAGGTCCAGCAGTGCCTCCTTCCTGGTTGGCACATCTAACATTTGTAAGAGGAAACAGTCCTCTATGCATTCCAGGAACCTGATGGATGACATGCAAGCTGCTGTATTGTTCTTCCAGCAAATGTCTGGGTAGTTGAAGTCATCCATGAGAACCAGGTTCTGTTGACCAGAAGCTTGCTTTAGTGTCCCAAATATTGCTTCATTGGCTTTATCGTCGTGGTTTGGAGGTCAGTATGGCTTCCAGGAGTCAAGAAATGTGATACAGATACAAATTCCAAGAAAGATGAGTACGCTTACAGATCTGTGAGCATGTTTACACTAAGAAGAAGAATAACTAAAAGCCTTTCTTAGGTGTAATAACATGTGTTCTTATGAGGCTGGAAGTACTTTCAGGGTGTTCTTGTGGCAGTGTGCAAAGCTAACAAAATAAAAGAAGGCAAAGATTCTAGGAACACAGGTAAACTATTTCCAGACTGCCTGGAATGCACTACCCTGCTTAATCCATATTCTACTTTGTTCAGTTCACAATCATGTATAGGTAGCAATTTTTAAATAAGAAGTGAAGAGGTGAGAAGCAGCCTCTAGACAGTTAAGTAGATCAGCAGGACATCAGCAGTTTCAAGACTGCTTGACTACATGGGGAATTGAAACTGGAGTACTCCTTCCTAAAATGGATACTTGGCATCACTTTCCGTTCACTAATTTGCTCTTACAGTTATATTTTTAACTTAATCTTCTGCATTTTTTTGTTTCATGGTGCTTGAAGTTGAGTTTCGAAGCTCTCAAACAGAAACCTATGACCTTTTACATCTGCCCACCCTTCTGTAGACATCCCCACATTCAAGAGCTGAAAGACGGACTCCATCTTCCCTGCAATCATAGCGCAAATGCACAGTTTACTTGAGACTAGACAGGTCCTGATTAGAAACAAAACACTTTGGTTTATGCTGTTTGAAACAGAGAGGCATGCCTACATAACAACTAAAACACAAGCTGTTTTGAAGCTTGTAGTTTATAAAGCCAGAAAGGCCTATGCTATTTGTTCATCTGGATTTACCACCCTCTCAGCAAAGTCCAAAGATTCCACACAGTAACTTCTCCATTCAGCCCATTACAGTTTCAGATAAAAACTACTTATTTTTCAGCTCTTAAAAATGTTGTTTCCTTCCCTGAAGCTTCTGGATGTAGATCTTTTAATCTGTTTTGTTCTATCTACCCCTCAACACTTCTACTAAAAATACATATTACAGAAAACAGATTACAAATCTGGACTTTCAGAAATGTCCTTCCACTGACTGTAATAAATAACCCTCACAAATTTATTATTTCCTCTGTGTAATTTTACTTTATTTCAAAGTCTCTGCATTTTTGCTCTCTTCAGCAAATTTGCCTTGTTCTTCCTTCACTAGTTACAATAATTCAGACACGCAGATAAGATGTTCATCTATAGTGCATTTTCTGTAATCTTCTAAGTCTCTATTACCTCAGCAAATAAATTTCACATAATTTTTCATATATTTTATGTTAAGGTTCAGTTCTACCATGGCTGACAGTTTTGAAGTTAGAGTTTCTACCACAAAGCAACAATTTCAGTAATTCTTTTGCTGTTGTTTTAAGCTTTGGGAATTTCAAATCTGAAGATGACTCATTTGTATTTTCTGAATATGAACTGAGTCTGAAAACTAACTTAGGCTGGAAACTAATTTCTTTAAAAAGTTGGTTTCACACATTGAATCTTTCATTCTTATTTTCATGATACTTGCAGTACGGGCATCATGATAATCCACTTAATCCTCAGTCTTATGTCTTGAGTTTACTCACTATCCTGTTTCAGGTTACTAGGATATATTAGTGGGACAGTCTAGCTTAAAAGAATTTGAGACAGAGAGAAAAGCAGCACAGGAACCACAAAGTCTTGCTCTGCTAAGCCTCTATTCTACTGTGACTTCTTTCATTTCAGTTTTAGTTATGCCTGTGAATGAAATAAACAGACCTATAACCCTGAATCTTGAAGGAGCTGAGCAGCACCTCTTGTGAATGGAAGAGTACTCTCAGGAATCATAAGGGCTTTTTCAACAGTAACTGGAAAACAGGAAAGAAATTTTTCTCCTGAGATGCCTTTGCCCTTTTATTTTCAAAGTTCTTCTGAGCCATAGGTGTTTAATTTGACCATATAGCAATTTATGCTTGATTTCCATGTACTAGCATTTTATTTGATAGAGTTAACCTTCCTATTCATAATAGTAACACAAAATTAAAGTCTGAGGACATATAATGGGAAATGAAGCCCTGCTAACTAACAGCTTTTCAGAAAGGATTACAGGTGTTGTATATTAAGTAGGAATAGTTCAAATACAGATTTTTTTTTTGCGTACATCTAGTTTGCACTTACAGAATTTTTAATTTTTAAGCATCAGATATCAATAAGAAATGCTGCTTCCAAATGGATGTTTTACGTGTGCTTACTAGTTTTCTCTTTAGAGGATGTCCAAATACAGCAAAGTTAACTCTTACCAAGTATAAGAGAAACATCCTATTCAGAAATGTTAGAAAAGCTCATCTTATGCTAGCTGAAGGATTTTCTTCTCTTTCATTTTCTACTTTTCTCCAGGAATTTTGCTGATATGAACTTAAGCATTGCTTTTTATTGTATTTCACACTAAAACATAGCATTTTGATAGCTATAAACTGCATATACTATAGAAAAATTGTTTTATAATGGAAGGTGATAATGGGAGGAGAGAATTGAAAACCAAGGCACTATATTCTTCTACTGCAGAGACAGGAAGTTAAACTGAAATACTGATAATAAGAATGGAATAAGTACTGTAATTATAACACAGAAAATTATACATAGACATTACCACAGATGATGTAAATGATTTAACAGACATTTCTGTGTACACTTTTCTTCTCACTGTTAGGTGAAAGGATGCTTTGAGTTTGGATAGTCCAGTGTCTTTCTCTGAGTAGCTATCAATGTCATTCAAAGGCAAACAGCTAAGTACTAATGACCCATTTTCCTTAAAAAATGCTCAGGATTAGAGACTGAAGTGTTTATCTCAAGGGTACATATTACATTTCTAAGGCATTAAAATGTGACCCGATATTCATTAACGTGTCTAGGAGGAAAATGAAACTAAAACAAAAACAGAGTTTCATACCATTCTACTAAAGTCTCCACAAATCATGAAACTTTATGCAAAGATTTAAGCACTCACACTGTAAATTATGAGCTGTAGATGTTTGATTTTGTGATTCAACCATTATGGTATGTAACTCCTTTAATTCCTGTTGATAAGTATTGCACTGAGGGCACCCTGTATGTTGCATAAACATTCAGGGAACCACATGACTATGGGTCCATGCAGCAATGACTGGACCTCCAAAGGTCTATCCTATTATGAAATATACATCAGTTTAGTTATTATCTATATTTGAGTTGAGCCTGGAATCTCAAATAAAATGAAGACTCTGTTATGCACATATCTAGTTAGACTTTTATAGTCTGAAAACACAAGTCAAAAAGAGAATAGAAGGGAAAGAGAAGTAGAGAGATGCGAAATGATTTCTTCATAGAATCATAGAATCATAGAATCGTTAAGGTTGGAAAAGACCCTTAAGATCATCGAGTCCAACCGTTAACCTAGCACTGCCAAGTCCACCACTAAACCATGTCCTCAAGCACCACATCTACCCGTCTTTTAAATACCTCCAGGGATGGGGACTCAAACATTTCCCTGGACAGCCTGTTCCAATGCCTGACTACCCTTTCGGGGAAGAAGTTTTTCCTAATATCTAACCTAAACTTCCCCTGGTGCGGCTTGAGGCTGTTTCCTCTCATTCTATCACTTGTTACTAGGGAGAAGAGACCGACACCTACCTTGCTACAACCTCCTTTCAGGTAGTTGTAGAGAGCAATAGCGTCTCCCCTCAGCCTCCTCTTCTCCAGGCTAAACAACCCCAGCTCCCTCAGCCTCTCCTCATAAGACTTGTGCTCTAGACCCTTCACCAACTTCATTGCCCTTGTTTGGAGATGCTCCAGCACCTCAATGCCCTTCCTGTAGTGAGGGGCTCAAAACTGAACACAGTACTCGAGGTACGGCCTCACCAGTGACGAGTACAGGGGCACTATCACCTCCCTAGTCCTGCTGGCCACACACTTTCTGATACAAGCCAGGATGCCATTGGCCGTCTTGGCCACCTGAGCACACTGCTGGCTCATGTTCAGGCGGCTGTCAACCAACACCCCCAGGTCCTTTCCCGCCAGGCAGCTCTCCAGCCACTCCTCCCCAAGCCTCTAGCGTTGCATGGGGTTGTTGTGACCCAAGTGCAGGACCTGGCACTTAGCCTTGTTGAACCTCATACAGTTGGCCCCGGCCCAACAATCCAGCCTGTCCAGGTCCCTCTGCAGGGCCTTCCTACCCTCCAGCAGAGTGACACTCCCACCCAACTTGGTGTCATCTGCAAACTTACTGAGGGTGCACTCAATCCCCTCATCCAGGTCATCAATGAAGATGTTGAACAGGACCGACCCCAACACTGAGCCCTGGGGAACACCACTCGTGACCGGCCACCAACTGGATTTGACTCCATTCACCACCACTCTCTGGGCTCGACTGTCCAGCCAGTTTTTGACCGAGCGCAGAGTGCACTTATCCAAGCCGTGAGCAGCCAGCTTCTCCAGGAGAATGCTGTGGGAGACAGTGTCAAAGGCCTTACTAAAGTCCAAGTCAACAACATCCACAGCCTTCGCCTCATCCACTAAGCGGGTCACCTTGTCAGAGAAGGAGACCAGGTTAGTAAAACAGGATCTCCCTTTCATGGGAGAATGAAACCCATGCTGGCTAAGCCTGATCCCCCGTTTGTCCCGCACTTGCTGCATAATGCCACTCAGGATGATCTGCTCCATGATGTTTCCTGGCACTGAGGTCAGGCTGACAGGCCTGTAGTTCCCCGGATCCTCCTTCCGACCCTTCTTGTCGAGGGGCGTCACATTTGCTAACTTCTAGTCACCTGGGGCCTCGCCAGTTGACCAGGACTGCTGATAAATGATGGAGAGTGGCTTGGCAAGCTCCTCTGCCAGCTCCCTCAGGATCCTCGGGTGGATCCCATCTGGCCCCATGGACTTGTGAACATCCAGGCGGAGGAGCAGGTCGGTGACTGCCACCTCTTCAACAACTGGGACTTCAGTCTGCATCCTATCTCCATCTCCCAGCTCAGGGGTCTGAAAACCCTGAGAATTACCAGTCCGACTATTAAAGGCTGAGGCAAAGAAGGCATTAAGTACCTCTGCCTTCTCCTCATCCTTCGTGGCAAAGCTTCCCTCCACATCCAACAAAGGAAGGACGTTCTCCCCGGCCCTCCTTTTGTCACTGATATATTTATAAAAACTTTTCTTGTTATCTATCTCTAACGGTGGTAGCCAGTTTAAGTTCTAGCTGGGCCTTCACCTTTCTAATCTTCTCCCTGCAGAACCTCACAACATCCTTGTAGTCCTCCTGAGTTGCCTGCTCCTTCTTCCAAAGGCAGTAAGCTCTCCTTTTTTTCCTGAGTTCCAGCCAAAGCTCTCTGTTCAGCCAGGCCGGTCTTCTCCCCCTCCTGCTCGACTTGCAGCACATGGGGACGGCCTGCTCCTGTGCCTTTAAGACTTCCTTCTTGAATAACATCCAGCTTTCCTGGACTCCCTTGCCCTTCAGAACTGCCTCCCAAGGGACTTTGATAACCAGACTTCTAGACAATCCAAAGTCTGCCCTTCTAAAGTTCAGGGTAGCGGTTTTGCTGACCCCCTTCCTTACCTCCAGAATTGAAAACTCTATCATGTCGTAGTCGCTGAGCCTAAGATAGTCTCCGACCACCACATCACCCACCAGGCGAGATCACATAGGAAGTCAGTGATGAAATTAAATCATTAGGACCTTACAAATTTAGTGAATTGCAGTAATCTGTTCACTGGATAGCACTGCATTTCCTTTTAAGCTCTAGGATGTGTTTTACAAGGCTGATCTTTGCTGTGGATGTTCCTAGGAAAAATAATTCTTTCCTCTACACTGTCCCTTTAATGGCATTTCAAAATGTACCTGTGCCTCTAAGCTTCCTCTAGATGAAAAAGGGGAAAATACCTAAACAATCTCTGAAGAGACTGTTGTTATGTGTTAAAATGCACACAGAAGATGAAGTGTAGGGAAATGTTTGGGGAAATAGAGAAGGGTTAAAGCTAAAATACAATTTTGGTACATCAAGTAGATATCATGTAAGCTTCAAATAAGAAAAAAAAACAGAACATAAAATTTGGAAAAGAGAGATGTAACGTAATTAGTTTAGTTCTTAGCATATTATGTAAAACCGTAGCCATCTCATTAGGCACTGTCTGAAACGTGCATGTAGTGCTAGTCCTAGAGAATTAAATGAAGAATAATAACAAAAAAAGAAGATTCTAAAAATGAGTAGGAATGTCAGCTTATTGCAGGAATGACCACCTTTCCTACATCAGTGAAGATCTGTTTTATAGCCTAGTTATACCAACTTCTGTGTGTTCTTTGCGACAGTGACATTAAGTAGCACAGAAGGCGGCACAGAGGTCTTGTCTTTGAATATGTCTTGGCAGTGACATTGCCTAACTGTATGTTTTCTGCCTGTTCACTTTGCCTTCTTCTTTTTTTCCTGATTTATCAACCTGTCATTTTATCTGTATATTGCAAATTCTGTCTTGTTATTTACACTAGGAGACAGAACCAAATCTCACTTGTTTTCTAATTTACCTTTGTTATGGTGATAATTACTCACATAGTTTGTTTCAATGTATGTTTCCTCTGTGACCCTATTTTTATTTTCAATTAGAATTAATTTAAGATGAACTGATAAAATCTGCATATGCATGTGCAGACTTTCAGTTAACATCATGGTTTTAACGTTAAGCAGTTTCTAGCATAATCATATTGCTCATTGTTTGGTATTCTTTCTTTATCTTGTATCCTGTATCATGTTATTCCCCACAGTTTCCTGTCTTTTGTTTCAATTTACATGAAAAAGTGGTGACCTTGCCTTAATTTTCTTTGGCACCTCATAATTATGCATTAAGCACAGGAAGATCATATCTATCCCAAAGCTGGGAACCATAAATAGAAGAATCAGGTATCAGGCTATAGAAATTCATATTTTATATATTCATTAATAATTTAACCTTTTATTTTTATTCCCTGTAACTAAGTGCAACACTTAACAGTTTATAGGCAGTTGATAACTGTGAATCACATTTACAGCATGGTACTGTATAGTACTACTACGTTATGTCCCGTGGATGAGGAAAAGCTGCAGCTACAATAAAAAATAAATAATAAGGGAGCTGTAATAAATAAAAATTCCATAATACTTGATGTCTAGGTTTAAACAAAATGCTTCTTCTTTTACTATTCTTGTTTTCAAAACTGAAGTTGAGAAATTTTCCACAAAAGTTTCAGAAGGAAAAAGTAAAATTGTTTTGACTTACCCATTTCAGTAGTACTGATGTGTTTCATTCTAATAAGATAGAAACACAGGGTTTAGCATTTCAAATTTTTTACATTTATAACTGATTAAATCTTGGTTTTCAGGCCATGCAATATGTTGATTTAATATTATGTTATATTTTTTAATATTTAGTATAATGTTTTGACATTAAAATGAGAGTACAACATTATTGAAATATGTAGTATAGATGGTCTCTCTCTTCTTTCACAAGAATTTTTATTTTGGGGAAGAGTGGCTTTTCAATCTCATTTAGTAACACTCTTAACACAGAAGAAAAACTAGAATTTTCACTTGGAAAAAAATAATGACATTTTGACATACCAACCCTATGATATTATTAAAATGTTCTAAAATTGATTTGTTCTTAGGTTACTTAGATCTATGTTCCTAACTGCATTACTGAAACTCCTAAAAAGTCCTGACTAACTTCACTGAACTTTTTTACATTGCATGTCTATAGGTGCCTAGAGATTTATCACTGCGCAAGTCACACATGTCCCAGTTATGTCATTAAACTGTCACTGAGTAAAATACAGAAAGAGTTTGAGAGCAGAAACTTGAACCCTGGTTTCCTTAACCTCCCTGCAACTGTGTCCTACTTTCTAGCCAGCATGCTCCATTTTGTTCTTTATGCAACATTTCCTTCATCCTTTCCCTAAATCTGACTTCAGTTTCTTTATTGAACTTGATTTATTTTCTTCATAATGGCAAAGCTTCCTCTGGAGAGATGGATAGTGCTTCTTTATATGAATCACACTGGCATATATATAAAGGGGATGGCATCTTATAGGGGGAGAAGAATAGTGGTGCAGTCTCCTTCAACTGCTTTCCTGAGGCTGAACTTCAAAATAATACTTTATGAAAAAAATGTGTATTTTGGTTATGCTTTAAAAATAGAAGTTCTCTGAAAGAATTATAACCTTCCTTCACTAAGTCTTGCAGAAGACAGACAAGGCACACCCAAGATGGGTGGGATGAATTATCTTTAAAAACATGCTAATTACCTGTAAGAGAGATACGGATGAGCTACATGGATCAGACTTTGAAAACGCCAAATTACAACATTAGATTCTGTATTTAGGATTAGGCATTTTCAATGAGCCGTGTAGAGTTCAAAGAACCCCAAAACCCAGTTCATCAGTGGGATCATTTTATACATATCTGAAATAAAGTGTCTACCTACTGATACCAAAGCAAAAAGGAAAAAAAAAAAAATGAAAACATATAATATATTGCATTTGTTTTCCTTTATTTATTTTATAAGAAGCCACAGTCAACAACTAAGTTATAATCAAGAACAAATCTTCCTCTAAAAAAGTTTCAGGTCCTGACAAATATTTCCACAATATATATCAATATATATTTTTGTAGGAAAAAAAAAAAAAAAAAAAAAATGCTTCTGCATTACTGAAAATATGTATGGCAGGAAAATCCAGCAAAGGTTAGTCATTTAGCTGAGTGCCAAGAAGGCAATGATAAATGAACTTATAAGTGACATAAACCTAAAAAGAAAATTCAGCTTTGTTGATGTCTAACACTAGTAAGTGAAACTATCTCAAAATTCAATACTTCTTATAGCCTGTTTGTTGAGAAGACTATGCAGATATCATAATTACATTACTAGACTATAGAAGAAAGTGTAACAATGATCATGCTTAGCATTTATCTAGTACCTTTCATCCAAGGATCTAAAGTGTTTTGTAAATATTAACTAAAAATTATTATAACTTCCTTTCTACTGCAGACAACAAAAATAGTTATCCTTCTTGATAAGTGCCTTTCATTTAATGTTGTAGGGTGATGAGTGGGAAGTGGACAATTTCTTCTAATTAATATTACTTCAGCAAATTCATCTTTTGTGCTTTGTCATTTTAGGAGGCTATGCAACCACTGCTTTTATGCCTAT
Organism: Platalea leucorodia; assembly: GCF_965183815.1. Lineage (NCBI taxonomy): Eukaryota > Metazoa > Chordata > Aves > Pelecaniformes > Threskiornithidae > Platalea > Platalea leucorodia. The sequence continues at coordinate 18,744,139 of NC_138823.1, forward strand.
AGCACATCACATACAAAAGCATCTCTAGGAGTTCCACTGTCTTTTGTGGAAAGCTGTTTTGCCTCTGCTTAGACATGTAGCAAATTTCTGTACTAAGCTACCTGATTGGAGAAGGTTGAAACATCTTTTTCTAGTCCTGGACCTGTGTCATACACTTCATGTACATCATGCTTTCTGTCTGTTACCTTCTTTCACAGCAGTGGAACATCACAGAAAATCGTCGTTAGATCATCTGTGATGGCACCCTCGTAAAAATCTAAGGAAACAAAGTACATCTTTCACGCAATACAAATCTTCTGAGCATTCTAGATTACTTTTGAAGCTCATTACACAAAAAGGACTCTCTTTACACTAAAAAGCACAAAAGACGCACAGAAGATCCAGACAACATAACAAATGCATACCATGTCCCTGTCTCAGTTTTCTCACCGTTCTACAGCTGGGCACGATTGAACATGTTCAGAATATTTTCACCAGGCAATGTTCAGTTCATCCTCATCACAGAATAAAAATAGTGGTAATGACTGCATGGATGCATGCTTTCCCAATTTAGAATCAATTATCTATGTGTCATTCCAGACAGATATTTCTCCATATAATTATTACAATTAGTTAATTCTAATTTTTTTTCTGTTAAGTACTTTAATTTCTTTTATAATAATTTGTTATTTTATGTTAAAAACATTTTGGGGAAAAGCTGGTTTCAATTAATGTGCAATCAAAATACATTTTCCTCTCTCTGGTTATAAATCTAGCAAATACAGCATGGGAAGAAGGATTTGAAGAAACATGTAAAGGCATGGGAAACAAAGTAAAGAAGTAAATGTGTGCAACCCTATGAAGAATTTCTCTCTCTATATATATGTTTATATGTCTGTGTCTGTATATACACACACACACACATATATATGCAGATACAGATATACACATTTATAAATGTATCTAAATATGTAATTTGAAAAAAGAAGAAAAAAAAAGAAAGCTAAAGAGCAAGAGAAGGAAAGAGATTCAAGTCTCAGAAGTTCATGGGCTTTCCTTAACTGTCACATCTATCTTTTACGGAGTGCTCTGCCTACTCACTAGAGTAGATGGCTCACATTTTGTTCTGTTTTTTTAAATGGAAACTTCATTGCAAACCTGAAAAACATTTCAACAGAAGTTCCACAAAAATAGGTGCATTTCTGTATAAAGTATTAGTTTCAAGAAACTGATGTTTTTTTCTTGACAAAGTTCCTTACAAACTCTATTTCTAGCTCTACTGATTCCATTGCATAGTACCTCTCCTCACTGTTACCTGCATCACAACAGAACATACCAAAAATTGCTTTCTCAAGGACACTGCTTTAGTCAGGCAGTCTAACTCACAAAACAAACAAAAAAACAAATAAAAGAAAAATTATTGCCAGAATGAATATGACTTAAAAAAATACCTGAGAAGTTAAATATATTCCAAGTATGAATCAGAGGTGTATATTAATTTATTTATGTAATACAGAAGACATTATATAACTTAACCAAAGGGGACAATGTGGATAGACTATTTCTTAAGATTTTTCTGCCTTAATTAGAAAGAATAACTAGTGGTAAAGATTAACCTTGATCATAAAGTCATAAGGAAGTCTAGACGAACACTGCTCTGGTCTTTGTATTTCAAGGAATAGCAACAGGTTCATGTAAAAACAGTTGAAGAAAAAAACACTAGGAATGGGGAACCACTACAGTAAAATTATTTCTCTGCTACACAAACATGCGTGTTATCTATAGTGCTACTGAAAAACAAGTGTGGGGTTTTTAACAGATTTTTCATGAACTGTAATTATGACAATCATGCTCTGGAATTAGGCTGAATATGGGTAGATTTAAGACACACCTTCTTTGACTTGAATGATGTTGTAGGTCTTTCTCATTTTCAGTATCTACTATTTTGCTAATTTGGGGAAAAACCCAAAACTATTTCAGTTTACATTTCAAAGTGCTAACAAAGTTTTGCATAAGAACATAAATTAATCCCTTTAAAATAACTGGAGCCCTTTGTTAAAATGGTTCTGGCAAAATCAAGTCCCAATTTCTGTAAGCTAGTAATGTATTTTAATATTCATATAATTCAGGCTGAGGGAAAGAAAGGTTTCTTTGTTTCCCTATGAGATTCAGATTCCCAAAACACGATATGGTGATATATAAGCAGCTTATATTATGAGGGGGTTTATGTCTTTTTAAAAGCTCACATTAATTCTTCTAAGATACCTTGTCTGCCCCTTTTGTTGGTTTGGGACCCATCTTTGTAAATGCTGTGGCTATATTCTGTGAATATTTAATACAAATGTTGCCTTCTTCCAGAAAAGATGAATCATCTAGATTTTGACTTAGGAGCTGGAAGCTACTTTAAATATGCAACTATTTTCTTCAAGTCATTCCTGTAGGCAAGAGGGGGCACATCTGTTCCCTAGTAACTGGAAAGGATTCAGTAAACAAAACTTCATAAAGTTATATATATATTTTTCAGGATTTGCATGAGATTTGCCTACAAAAGAATATTAGCAATTGCTGGAAGTTATTTTCCTAGGAAAAAAAGTAATTTTTACAAAATAATTCAAAATGGTCAATCAAAGAATGCATGCTTGAAATGCATCAATATATTTGTTTTGTTTCCATTGTTATTATTGTTTGGAGGGTTTTTTTGTCTTATAGGGGAAATAAGTAAAATGAAAATATTTCTATTGAACTCTTGGTCTTATAGTCAAAGCCACAAGACTTGCACATATTTAATGACAAAGCTGAAAAACAGTTTGCAAGAAATGCAATGACTAAAGATCAGAATCATCCGAAACACAAAATTTACAGTGATATGTTTGCGGTTCAGCTGGGCAGTGAAAAGTCTACCCAGCATCCAGTGAACAATCAGGTGACATCATAGAATCATTGAATCATTAAAGTTGGAAAACACCTTCAAGATCATTAAGTCCAACCATAAACCTAACATTGCCAAGTCCACTGCTAAACCATGTCCCTAAGCAACACATCTAGACATCTTTTAAATACCTTCAGGGATGGGGACTCAACCACTTCCCTGGGCAGCCTGTTCTAGTGCCTGACTACCCTTTCAGTGAAGAAATTTTTCCTAGTATCCAATCTAAACCTCCCCTGGTGCAACCGGAAGCCATTTCCTCTCATCCTATTCCTTGTTACTTGGGAGAACAGACCAACACCCACCTCGCTACAACCTCCTTTCAGGTAGTTGTAGAGAGCAATAAGGTCTTCCCTCAGCCTCCTTTTCTCTAAACTAAACCACCCCAGCTCCCTCAGCCTCTCCTCATAAGACTTGTGCTCTAGACCCTTCACCAGCTTCACTGACCCTCTTTGGACACGCTCCAGCATCACAATGTCCTTCTTGTAGTGAGGGGCTCAAAACTGAACACAGTACTCGAGGTGCGGCCTCACCAATGCCAAGTACAAAGGGACAATCACTTCCCTAGTCCTGCTGGCCACACTATTTCTGATACAAGCCAGGATGCTATTGGCCGCCTTGGCCACCTGGGCATACTGCCTGCTCATATTCAGCTGTCAACCAACACCCCCAGGTCCTTTTCCGCCAGGCAGCTCTCCAGCTACTCTTCCCCAAGCCTGCAGCATTGCATGAGGTTGTTGTGACCCAAGTGCAGGACCTGGCGCTGACCCTTGTTGAACCTCATACAATTGGCCTCAGCCCATTGATCCAGCATGTCCAGGTCCCTCTGTAGCGCCTTCCTACCCCCCAGCAGATCAACACTCCTACCCAATTTGGTGTCATCTGAAAAGTTACTGAGGGTGCACTCCATCCCCTCGTCCAGATCACTGATAAAGATATTAAACAGAACTGCCCCTAACCCTGAGCCCTGGGGAACACCACTTGTGACTGGCCAACAACTGGATTTAACTCCATTCACCACAACTCTTTTGGCCCAGCCATCCAGCTAATTTTTTACTCAGAGAAGCGTACGCCTGTCCAAGCCATGAACAGCCAGTTTCTTCAGGAGAATGCCGTGGGAGACAGTGTCAAAGGCCTTACTAAAGTCTAGGTAGACAACATCCGCAGCCTTTCCCTCATCCACTAAGTAGGTCACCTTGTCATAGAAGGAGATCAGGTTAGGTTGTAGACAGTGTCCTTGCTGCAATTCTTCACATATGTTTTTTCTCACAACAATCATTATTAGAGGCAAGAAACAGGGTAATTAAGATTTGCATAAAATAATAATAATGATTGAAGTCTAACTCTGACAGATGTCACTCAGGTTGATAATTGGATCTGACAAGAAAAAAAAGGCTGTAAAACATGAGATTTTGAGAACTGTTCTGATCCAACACATACCTTAATCATACTGTGATTTCAGTTGCAGAATTCAGATCAGAGGCAAAATAAATGCTGCCATCCTGCCAAACGTTTTTAGTAGTAGCAAAATCATTACAGGCATGCCCAGAGACTCTAGACTAAATTAGGAGCCATTATGGTAGGCATTGTGCATATGCATAGCACAAACTGGTATTTGGAGGCCAGAATTTAGTCTAAACTGTCAGGACAAGTTGGGGCAGAAGATGTGGGTCCTGAGCCCAGCCAGCCAGCTACAAAACAGAATCTGCCCAGGAGCCATGCAACTCCGTTAGTGTTAGGAGTGGGATATTATAGCTGATTGTGCAGATAAATCTCAAATAGTCTCTGTGCTGTCTAGACAGTAGGTGGCTCACATTAAGCTACTGCGGAATATGGACCAAGTAAGCTCCTCTTTTCATGGTGCACACATTCCTGTCTTCCCCTGAGCTTCTAGAGAAGCCATCGTAATGGCCAAAACCACAGTAACCTATGTTCTAACTCAATGCACAGGTGACTGATTTCAAATAATGTAAATGGCCTAAACATTACAGAGTTATACATGTTAGAAATTCATCAAAATTGAAATGTTTTTGATGAAATAAGCAGAAATTAATTCATTTTTGTTATCATAGAATCATTAAACCATAGAATTGCTTAAGTTGAAAAGACCTTCAAGATCATCGAGTCCAACTGGTAACCTAGCACTACCAAGTCCACCACTAAACCATGTCCTCAAGCACCACATCTATCCGTTCTTTAAATACCTCCAGGGATGGAGACTCAACCACTTCCCTGGACAGCCTGTTCCAGTGCTTCACAATCTTTAAGTGAAGAAATTTTTCCTAATATGCAGTCTCTCATCCTATTATTTGTTACTTGAGAGAACAGACCGACCTCCACCTTGCTATAACCTCCTTTCAGGTAGTTGTAGAGAACAATAAGGTCTCCCCTCAGCCTCCTCTTCTCCAGACTAAACAACCCTCCCACTCCACATAAGCCTGCCCTTCTTTGGACATGTTCCATCACCTTGATGTCCTTCTTGTAGTGAGGGGCCCAAAACTGAACACAGTATTTGAGGTGCAGCCTCATCAGTGCTGAGTACAAAGGGACGATCACTTCCCTGGTCCTGCTGGCTGCACTATTCCTGATACAAGCCAGGATGCCATTGGCCTTCTTGGCCACTTGGCCACACTGCCTGCTCATATTCGGCTGGTTGTCAACGAACACCCCCAGGTCCTTTTCTGCCAGGCAGCTCTCCAGCCACTCCCCCCCAAGCCTGTAGCATTGCATGGGGTTGTTGTGACCCGAGTGCAAGCTCTGGCACTTTTAGCCTTGTTGAATCTCATGCAACTGGCCTCTGCCCATCAATCCAGCCTGTCCAGATCCCTTTGTAGAGCCTTTCTAGCCTCCAGCAGATCAACATTCCCACCCAGCTTGGTGTCGTCTGCACTGAAGGTGCACTTAATCCCCTTGTCCAGTTCATTGATAAAGATATTAAACAGAACTGGCCCTAAAGTTAAGTTCATTCAGTAATTGCTTCTAAGTATTTTACCATTCTTTTTTCTCGGAATTTTAATCTTCAGCAAGTACAGTCCAAAAAGTTTAAGTTACAAATTGGAATGCCAGTGGTTTAAGACAGCTCTGCCATCTTCCGCATTACAGTAGATGGCAAAATAGTTAATACATACAGTTTTTTAGTCTTGAGAAAATGGACTTAACAGAAAGAAACTGAGTATTTGTTCATTTGCTCATGTTTTTGTTTGTTTTTTAATTTAATGAAGTTTAAGTCTACAGAATTGCTAATTTGTCATACATGCTGACCCTGTGAACTACTAAACTTCCAAAGATGTTAACATCAAACATAACAGCAAAATATCCAAAATGGTTATTGTAATTAATTAGAATGAGAAATAATAAAATATGGTCTGTTTTATTTTGAGAAAAGTTATGACACAATCTTCAGTTTTCATAAGATGGAAATGCATTGGATTATAATATGAAGAGCTAGTATAAAAATATCTCAAAATATGTTTTCAAGAATTGCCTGCTTTTCAAGAAAAATAAGATGCAATGAAAAGCTATGCTTGCTGTTTTTCAGTATTTATTATCTTTATAAGTAAGCAAAAATGTAATGTTTGTTCTTGAAATACAGCTTTTTCTACATTCTAGATGAGTGTGTATATCCTTTATATGCATATGCTGACTATAACTGTTATAAACAATGTTAAGGGAATTAAAAGTGATATGCAAATATACAATTATTATGATACATTTTAACAAAATGTCATTGGGTAAAACAAATTTAACTGAAAATTATGGCTCCACATTAACATGCATTCAAACTATGAAATATCTTTATGATTACATGAAGAATTACACTGATGATAATTCTGTTTACCCAGGAGTTCCTTAGGTATGTGGTTTAGATCTTGTCAAAGACACTATGCAAAATTGTAAATATGTATAAAATAATTTCCAAATTTTATTCCAGAAGATGCTTGTTATTCAGTGCTGGCACTACAATTTTTCTCTTTTATCTTACTCTCTACAGAATTCATAATTACTGGCTGAAGGGCAAGTGAGTCATGTCATTTGATTCTGCTTTTGTTACAGAACACAATTTTGCTCAATTTGTTGCCTTGGTTATGTACTGTGAATGGCACATTGCAGTTGACCAATACAATAACATTTCAAATGCTATTTCAACCTACTTTTAATTTGTATGTATTTCTATCTAAACTTTTCTTCTCATGAGAAATCTTTAAGAAAATAATTCTCAGAATTACTTATTTCTGTAACAAAGGTCATAGATGAACTCTTTTCAGGCTAAGAAATGGAAGCAGAGTTACTGAAAATAACACTTGAAGCCTACTATAAAGGATCCTTTTAAATGAGATCTCTAGTATTTTCTTTTAAGCAAACAGGCAGTAGGATAACATCTACTAGGAGTCGTATCAAACAAGTTTCTCTTTGAAATCAAATAATATGTTCAAAGTTCTTTTAAACTTAATTATAAATGATTTTAATTTAAACTGTGATAGTATTCAGTAAATGATTTATTATAGTACTAGTGAGCATTCTTCTCCATACTACAACAATTTTCCACTTCATTGCTGCCATTTGAAAGTGACGTCGGAACTTGGTTTACTTATGATCTCTTCTTGTTAATGATTTATTGTCATGGTTGCAAAGAGTTTCAGCTGGCTACTACAGTTTTCTCTATCATCAGTGCAGTTAAAAACACCTTGGTGTTTTCTCAGTTTATGTTAAATAACTATTCTTTCTCTTTTTAAGTTATAATTGCTATGGTTTGCCTAGACAGTAATGAAAGAGTCAACATTGATGTCTATGATGGAATTTCAATATGCAATACTAATTTTGCTTTAGTCCTTAGATACAGTTGTTGACTACATCACAAGGTCCAATCCTTGTTAATGTCAAAAAACAAACAGCATAAGAGAAAAAAGAGCAAGAAAGTATTTGCAAGGATTGTTCACATTATGACCTTTCAGTCACAGTGGAGTCTAAGCTCCTAAATTCCAGCACAAGTATAAACAATACCTGATTTTTGCAGATGTGAATGCAGCATTAGCTCATTCATCACAAACCTGATTTTTTTTTCAAATTTAAATTTATTTTATATATATTTATAATTTAATTTTATTACATTTAGTACAAAATCTAAAACCTGCCCAAGTATTAACAATAACCTCCACTGATGCAGGTTGCAGAGGCAGTCTAATCTCAACTGTCCTTGCTGTTAGAATGTTATTCCTAATTTCTAACCATAAATTCCTTTCTACAAATTAGTCCTTACACCAAGTCCAATTCACAGGGAATACAAATGAACAATCTTCTCTTGTTAAAAATGAATTTAATCTGTGGAAAAGTGTGGATTTGTTGATTGTCTTGTGTATTTTATCCAAGAAATCTGAAGACCAGCTTTGTAATAAATGATCTAGCAGTGCAGTCATCTCTGTAAAAATCAGCAACAGTCCAAGTTTGGATAGATGATATTTTGAACACTTAAATCACAAGAAAATGTGTTGATAATAAACAATCTTCCTGGTACTCTTTTAAACAAAAGGATACCTTTTATGCACATTAATAAAAAAATGAGCGTAGAACATATTGAATACGATGCCCATGTCACACACAATTATGTGGTTCTTACAGGCAGAAGCACATGACAGAAAATGGAGTTATGATGTTGAGTCTGAAAAATCGTCAGATTCTGAAGACTGACCTGAGAGAATTTTTCATATTATAGAATGTACAAAATATAAAGATTTGGAGATAAAAAGCTTTTTCAGAAGGAAGATACAAGAAAGAAGGTGGTAGAACAAGGTTGAGAGGGGAGGGAAGGTGAGGGGATGTGGAACTATGTTGTTTCTGCTCTGTGCTCCTCCACTAGTGAAATGCTGTACAATTAATGTCAACTTTGTAAGATAAAGGATACCACTCCCTTCAAGATCACTAACTTCTTACCTTAATTAAGAAGTGAGGTTAGTCACTGCTGAATGATGGCATTATTTTTCTTGAAGATTGAAGACTGAATGTTGTCCCTGAATTACTCCTGGATTTCTTCCAGGGCAAAGACCAACATATCAGGACTGGGAATCATGCCATAAACGTCTGCTTGACACACAGTAATTTACTTTCAAATGAAAGAAGAAGAAGAAATAACTCATGTGATTATTGATAGCTGATTAATCTTCATGTTGGAAGTTCATGTTCCTCCAGTACTTAGACACTTTGGTTCCTTGGCAATATCTAATTACAGGGTATTCAAACAGTCAGCAAACATGTACTTCTGTAGTTCAGAATACCTTCTGTCCTAAGATCTGAGACCTTCAAACTGAGTACAGTAGACAATCCTAAAATCAGATGCAGAGTGGCACAGTTGAAAGATTAACCTGCAAGTGTGCAGCTTATAAAATTACTTTTTATTATTACTTTTTATTATTAAATTTTTGTTCCTTCTATAGGCTTTTATAGGTTGTCACCCCTTAGTCTTCTCTTAGATTAACTAAATATGTTGAATTTCTTTAACTTCTTACTTCGCTTCATATTTTCCAAACCTTTAATAAATTTCATGTAACTTCTCTGATTTATTTACTCACAGCCTAATTGACCCATCTGTAAAATGTGATAAAAATGCTTATATTTGTCAAGTAATGTCCATATTTGACAAGTAATTTGAAACCTGCTTGTCCCATTCAGTAACCCATATGGCAATAATTGAACAATATTCATAGAAATTTAAAAGTTCAAAGGCAGAGAACCTCTTGAAGCTGTAAACTATGTTCATGCACAAACACACACACCTATCTTCTTGTATATCTCCTTAATGTCCTTTCAAGTACAGTTCCATGTTCTTATATTTTCAGCATATGGCATATAATGCCACTAAGTATAGAGATCGCTGTGGTGATTTCAAGTGATTTGTGGGCTGTGTGAGAGAAAGCAGCAGTTCAGTAATTCTCTGTCTGGCTATATTTAAAGGTATGATGCAAGCAGGTCTTTAATCATCTTCCAGTCTTCCTATTTGCCTCACTCCTACCTTCCTATTTTTTTCCCTCACTATTTCACATAATTCATAGAATCATAGAATCATTAAGGTTGGAAAAGACCCTTAAGATCATCGAGTCCAACCGTTAACCTAGCACTGCCAAGTCCACCACTAAACCATGTCCTCAAGCACCACGTCTACTCGTCTTTTAAATACCTCCAGGGATGGGGACTCAACCACTTCCCTGGACAGCCTGTTCCAGTGCCTGACTACCCTTTCGGGGAAGAATTTTTTTTCTAATATCCAACCTAAACTTCCCCTGGCACAACTGGAGGTCGTTTCCTCTTGTGCTATCGCTTGTTACTAGGGAGAAGAGACCGACCGCACCTCACTACAACCGCCTTCCAGGTAGTTGTAGAGAGCAATAGGGTCTCCCCTCAGCCTCCTCTTCTCCAGGCTAAACAACCCCAGCTCCCTCAGCCTCTCCTCATAAGACTTGTGCTCTAGACCCTTCACCAACTTCGTTGCCCTTCTTTGGAGATGCTCCAGCACCTCAATGCCCTTCCTGTAGTGAGGGGCTCAAAACTGAACACAGTACTCGAGGTACGGCCTCACCAGTGACGAGTACAGGGGCACTATCACCTCCCTAGTCCTGCTGGCCACACTATTCCTGATACAAGCCAGGATGCCATTGGCCATCTTGGCCACCTGAGCACACTGCTAGCTCATGTTCAGGGGGCTGTCAACCAACACCCCCAGGTCCTTTCCCGCCAGGCAGCTCTCCAGCCACTCCTCCCCAAGCCTGTAGCATTGCATGGGGTTGTTGTGACCCAAGTGCAGGACCTGGCACTTAGCCTTGTTGAACCTCATACAGTTGGCCCCGGCCCAACGGTCCAGCCTGTCCAGGTCCCTCTGCAGGGCCTTCCTACCCTCCAGCAGAGTGACACTCCCACCCAACTTGGTGTCATCTGCAAATTTACTGAGGGTGCACTCAATCCCCTCATCCAGGTCATCAATGAAGATGTTGAACAGGACCGACCCCAACACTGAGCCCTGGGGAACACCACTCGTGACCGGCCACCAACTGGATTTGACTCCATTCACCACCACTCTCTGGGCTCGACTGTCCAGCCAGTTTTTGACCGAGCGCAGAGTGCACTTATCCAAGCCATGAGCAGCCAGCTTCTCCAGGAGAATGCTGTGGGAGACAGTGTCAAAGGCCTTACTAAAGTCCAAGTCAACAACATCCACAGCCTTCGCCTCATCCACTAAGCGGGTCACCTTGTCATAGAAGGAGACCAGGTTAGTGAAGCACGACCTCCCTTTCATAAACCCAGGCTGGCTAAGCCTGATTCCCACATGTTGGTTGTCCCACATGTGCTGCACAATGCCACTCAGGATGATCTGCTCCATGATGTTTCCTGGCACTGAGGTCAGGCTGACAGGCCTGTAGTTCCCCGGATCCTCCTTCCGACCCTTCTTGTAGAGGGGTGTCACATTTGCTAACTTCTAGTCACCTGGGGCCTCGCCAGTTGACCAGGACTGCTGATAAATGATGGAGAGTGGCTTGGCAAGCTCCTCTGCCAGCTCCCTCAGGATCCTCGGGTGGATCCCATCTGGCCCCATGGACTTGTGAACATCCAGGCGGAGGAGCAGGTCGGTGACTGCCACCTCTTCAACAACTGGGACTTCAGTCTGCATCCTATCTCCATCTCCCAGCTCAGGGGCCTGAAAAACCCTGAGAATTACCAGTCCGACTATTAAAGGCTGAGGCAAAGAAGGCATTAAGTACCTCTGCCTTCTCCTCATCCTTCGTGGCAAAGCTTCCCTCCGCATCCAACAAAGGAAGAAGGTTCTCCTTGGCCCTCCTTTTGTTGGTGATATATTTGTAAAAACAGTTTTTATCTTTAATGGCGGTGGCTAGTTTAAGTTCTAGCTGGGCCTTCGCCTTTCTCATCTTCCCCTGCATAACCTCACAACATCCTTGTAGTCCTCCTGAGTTGCCTGCCCCTTCCTCCAAAGGCAGTAAGCTCTCTTTTTCCCTGAGCTCCAGCCAAAGCTCTCTGTTCAGCCAGGCCGGTCTTCTCCCCCTCCTGCTCGACTTGCAGCACATGGGGACGGCCTGCTCCTGTGCCTTTAAGACTTCCTTCTTGAATAACATCCAGCTTTCCTGGACTCCCTTGCCCTTCAGGACTGCCTCCCAAGGGACTTTGATAACCAGACTCCTAGACAATCCAAAGTCTGCCCTTCTAAAGTTCAGGGTAGCAGTTTTGATGACCCCCTTCCTGACTTCTCCAAGAATTGAAAACTATCATTTCATGTTTGCTGAGCCCAAGACAGCCTCCAACCACCACATCACCCACCAGACCTTCTCTGTTCGTAAACAGCAGGGCCAGCGGGGCACCTCCCCTGGTTGGCTCGCTTACCAGCTGCGTCAGGAAGTTACATCTCCCACACACTCCAGGAACCTCCGAGACTGCTTTCTCTCTGCTATGTTGTATTTCCAGCAGATACCTGGTAAATTCTTGCTATCTGGTAATTCTTGCTGATTTTCCCCTTACTTATTTTCACATGAAAGCATCATGTTTCCCTCTTCTCTATTCTAATTTATTCCAAAGGTATCTCTGGAATTAATTAGATACATGTTTATCCCATAGCACCAATGAATGTGTCATAGCTTCTGGGGTCAGTTGTATGCCCAAACACCTCAGCTCCATGTGTGGATGAGACAGCACCGGCCTCTCCCATTACTTGGCTTCCATGCGAAAGACCTCAGCTGCACTTGCCTCCTTACTGCTTAGAGTTTTCATCCTGCTGATTTTTTTAGATATAAAGGAAGACATAATCTTGAGTCTTGGAGAATTTAGTAATATGAAACTCCATATCAGTAATATGAAACTGTGGAAAGGGAACAGGCAGACAGAAGGGCTCAGATAATATGCTGGAGAGATCCGTGGAAAAAAATAGTGTTACAGCCTATCAGTACTTCTGGAAATAGGACCTGAGACAGCACTCTGTTGGGAGACCTAACAGGGGAACTCAACGGGAGTTATAACACTGAAGGAAATCCGTTTAATTTGGCAGAAATATGTTTGTCTTTATTGTCTGAATCATCTATATCTGGATTTTCTGCTTCTGCTATACTACAAAATGAAACCCTTTTTTTTTTTTTTTTTTAAATTAGAAAATGTATATTCCTGGTTATGTTCTGAACAACTAAAATGCCCAACGTGAGATTAAATGAATTCCTTTTGTCTGAGTATAAGGGGGAGGGTACCAATTTTCCTAATATTAGAAAGCACACAGTATAAGAGTGTGTAATTTAAAACACATTAGCATCTGGATATTTCCCAGTCCTTCACTGAGCTGTCTGCTAATGGAAGTGTATTGTGTAATAACCTCTTTCACTTGCTTTGCTCTGTATGACACGGCAAATCTGAGGAGTGTTTTAAGGTGAGTTTCTGATAAGTAAGGAATCTAGAATATAATCAAATCCTTTGATATGTAGTTCAATAACACAGTGAAAGAACATCACAGTTATGAAGGATACTTCACTCCAGGAAAAAAAAAAAAGTAAGTTTTCTTAACATTTAGAATGATCTAGGTTAAATCTTGGGAATACAGTATGTAGATTAGATGAGAGTTCAGGAAAAATCAGAGAATCTGGACCCTTTGCAGTAAAACTTTAGGACTTACTCAGATTTTTCAAGCTTTTTTTCTGTTTCTAATTATCTTCCTACCTTCCAGAAAACAGTGTACTGGCAATGTCCAGCACTGTTTTTGGTGTTCTTTGAATTACAGAATGTATTTTAATAGTTATTTTGAATATTACATGACTGTCACAAGACAACATTGATGACTGCAATGACTGCTTGTAACCAGCAAATTTGCCTCTGCAATCAAAGATCATTACATAGAAGTTTGTCCTACCACTATAAGGACAATTAACTCTCAAAGTACTATCATAAGTAAAGTGAAATACGACGAGTTTCCCTAAAGGCCCTACTTTGAAGTCATGTGAAATCCAGATTCTGCTTTTATAAATATACAGTACCCCCAAATTATGTTCAATTTTGTGGTTATTAAAAATATTAATTATAATAAATAATATTTAATGAGTTGGAAATCAAATACCAACTAACTCAGCCCTATATCTGTTCTTTTCAAATGTTGTTATTTTTGTCTGGCTAAAACAAAGAATTATAAAAATAATGCAGTAACTTTCAATGGCTTCTTCAATGAACAACACCTTTTCTAAGCTTTAAAGTCAATTGGATTTGAATGTCTACTTCTCTCTGAGATTCTGAGTCTATCTATTCTGCCCAAAGATATACAGGAAGTTTGTAGCAGCAATTGGTAGAAGTCACAGAATTTTTATAGTTCACTCCAGTGCTTGAATCACAAAGCAGAAAAAAAAAAAACAAAAAAAAACAAAACCAAATACAGGAAGGCAACATGTGTTTTTTGATACTTCTGAAATATAAGTAGAGGAAAAAAAATCAAGTGAAACTGTGAATTTCTGCTTCTGCATGCACAGGCACTAGATTTATACTGGTGAAATTGGACCAACAATTCCATCATGGAAGACAATAAAAACAGTAAGCAGGCAAGTCATCATCACTATCTTAGGCCTGTCTGTGAAGTGAGAATGGATTCTGATCATCTTGCGGCACAAAAAGGAAGTTTTCTTCATATAAAATTCTAGTGACTTATGGATGCCTAAGAGGTCTTAGATTGTCTTTTATCTTCCTTGGACCTATTGAAGGCAAGAGCAAACCTGATGTTTTGGGAGGATTTTTTTTTTTTTTACTGTTCTTCCTTCCACTCATATGTAATTTGAAGAAAATAGGCTCTTGCTTTTTTTTCCCTTCCCTTTCACTTACATGCAACTTGAAACCACTTGTTTCACTAACAAACCTAAACATTTTTTTCATGTAGTAAATAATGTCTGTGCACTTTAAAATTAATGTTCAACGATTCTGAATTTTATTTTTGCTCTTTAAAAATTATAGCCTTTAATTTTGTCCCAACACATATCTTTGCATCTAAATATACATAAGTATTGCTAAGCAACGCTTAGCAGATGCTGTTTTTAGAAACTTCTGCTTATACAACAGCCATTCTTTAATATTAATCATGCAAATTATAATGATGTTCTTCAATAGAATTCAGATTTTAGGCTGTTAATGACCTTTATAGACATTTTTGTGTCAGCAGCAATCATCTGTGCATCAAGTTCAACTGCATCTGCATGAAGCAACTTTAAAACATCTTACCATTTAAATCAACATGAAATCATCAATTGTAACTCCACTAATATCAGTCTAACATTATAATGCAGTGGCAATTTGTTCCCGCTTGCTGCTGCTGGTAGACCTAAGCAGTAGAAAAATTATTGAGACAGATGCACAAGTAATCAGTTATGTCACTTCATTGATGTATTCCTGATTATCCCTTAATGAGGCAGAATTTCTGAAGAGGGAGTACTTGTCCCTAATGAATGTTTCTTCAAATGCCAGATTTGTTTGGTTTATACACCTGCTTTCCTTATATGACCTGCTATCCTTAATTACTACTTATAGGTACAGTGGAAAAGCAAAATTCTTGGAACAGCAGTGGATCAAAGATCCTACTTTTTGTTAGCATGGGAACAGACTTTGTGATAAAATAGGGTGAGAATCTGAGATGTGAGTAAGGTCTTAATTTAAACAAAGAGAAAAGCACAAATACAGACTGTGCAGAGAATGGATTGAGAGCAGCCCTGAGGAGAAGGACTTGGGGGTGTTGGTTGATGAGAAACTCAACATGACCCAGCAATGTGCACTTGCAGCCCAGAAAGCCAACCATATCCTGGGATGCATCAAAAGAAGCAGGACCAGCAGGCCAAGGAAGGTAATTCTCCCGCTCTGCTCTGCCCTCGTGAGGCCCCACCTGGAGTATGGCATTCAGCTCTGGGGCCCCCAATATAAGAGGGACGTGGACCTGTTGGAGCAAGTCCAGAAGATGATCAGTGAGCTGGAGCACTTCTCCTGTGAGGACAGGCTGAGAGTTGGGGTTGTTCAGCCTGGAGAAGAGAAGGCTCCAGGGAGACCTTATTGCTGCCTTCGAGTACCTGAAGGAGGCCCACAAGAAAGCTGGAGAGGGACTTTTTACAAGGGCACATAGTGAATAGGACAAGGAGTAATGGCTTTAAACTGAAAGAGGGTAGATTTAGATTAGATATAAGAAAGAAATTCTTCACCATGAGGGTGGTGAGGCACCGGAACAGGTTGCCCAGAGAAGCTGTGGGTGCCCCATCCCTGGAAGAGTTCAAGGCCAGTTTGGATGAGGCTTTGAGCAACCTGGTCTAGCGGAAGGTGTCTCTGCCCATGGCAGGGGGGTTAGACTAGGTGATCTTTAAGGTCCCTTCCAACCCAAACCATTATATGATTCTATGAGTCTATGATTCTATGATAATGTGGGAAAAATACAGTATAACATTTTCATGCAAAATAAAGGATTAGCATGCATTTTGATGGCACACTGATGGTAACTGAACAACCTATTTCTTGTCGTTGTCTCTTTCTCTTCAACTCAAAAGCTGGAGCATAATTTACCCCATGCTGAATTTGTTCAGTTCCCATTAATACTGACTGGTTAGAGGATTGATAGAAGAGTCACAAAAAGCTGGTGGCGTGGGGAGAAGGCAGTGTTCAACAGCTCAGTTACAGAATGGAACCAGGATGTGACTTGAATAGTGGAATCCAGATTCCTGTTATATTACACTATTTCCTCTGGTGACAATGGGAATATCTTGGCACCTTAAATGGGATTCAAAATGATGGCTTATTTAAGGCAGAGAATATGAAAAGCTAAATAAAAAATAAAGTTCCTTTTTTTCCTCCCAGATTTATAACATATCTATGGGGATGGGTGTGCAGAAAATCATCTTTTCTTCTCCAAACATTGTGCAAACCAGATGAGAACCAATTCTGATCAGAAAGTATAGGTTTATGCCTAAGGTAATAAACTCCTTTCTCTTTGTTCACAAGTAAATGAAATCTATTTCTCTGTCTGTACCAAATTTTTCTATGCAGTAAGTTAGCATCTCATAGCTGCAAATTCATACCTAAAAACTGGAGCCTCTTTGTTGCTGAATTTAAGATATGTGTAGAAATAAGTGGATTAAACAGACAAATTTGACTTCTCTGTCTTTCTTTGTTGGTATAGCTGTATTTAACTGAGAATTATGTCGCTAATGGAAAGTATTCTTTCTTCTTTTGTGGGAAGACTATTTGTCTTATTTTTGTCAGATGGGGACTTTCATATTTGCTGTTTCCAAGTCTGTGCCAAGTACATGATTGCTTCATTTGTAGTCATGGATTTTCAATGCAGGAATAAACTACAATATTCCATAAGTTTATGGGCCAGCTCCTTATCACTTCCATAAGATCTACAGATGCATTAGGGCTCTTTATGATAAGTGCCCTTGGGAGTCAAACAACTGAAAAGCATCGGGGCAGCTGCCCCTGCATTCAGAAGAGAAACAGTCAGTGCCTCGCCACCTCATGTCTGTGGGTTAGAGTGTTACTTCCAGAGTGTATGTGTGTATCTATCTACCTGTATGTTCCAGAAAGGGAAGAAAAAGCAAAGAACTTTTACCTGGGACTACTAGTCAAGTATCCACAAGTAGTAGGATCTGTTGCAGTTCTTATTTCCCCGAGAGATGGATATAAGGAGGATGACCAAAGTAGTAGAAAATGTAGCTCAAATGACAGATATCAGAACCCTCAATACTTTGGGTGATATTCTGCACATGTATTAAGAGAAACTGAGAAGTTATGATTATGTCAGCTGTGGTCAGGGAGCTGGAGAAGTGAAGTACTCTATGTTTCAGGATGGTGTCATTCAGTCTGGAGCCCTGCTTAGAAGTATCAGTTACCTCTTTCCCTCTTTTTAATCCAATGATCTCAGATGCTCTCTTGCCTATAAAGAGCACCAGACTGTAGTATTCATTAATGTCCCTGGAGGATAAACAGGTTTACTGACACATTGAAGGCAGATGATGTATCTACTAATGTTTGCACTGTTTCTATGGAATTGAATTGCTTTGAAGTTGCAAATTTATAGAGTTAAATTCTAAATAGGGAATTGTGCGTTAACCCCAGTAGGCAGCTAAGCACCACACAGGCGCTTGTTCACTCTCCATCAGTGGGATGAGGAAGAGAATCAAAAAGGTAAAAGAGCAAAAGCTCATGGATTGAGAAAAAGACAGTTTAATAGGTAAAGCAAAAGCTGCACAGGCAAGCAAAGCAAAATAAGGAATTTATTCACTGCTTCCCATTGGCAGGCAGATGTTTAGCCGTTTCCAGGAAAGCAGGGCTCCATGATCTGTAACGGTTACTTGGGAAGACAAACTCCATAATATCGAAAGTCCCTCCCTTCCTCCTTCTTTCCCCCAGCTATTATTGCTAGACATGACGTCATACTGTGTGGAATATCCCTTTGGTCAGTTGGGGTCAGCTGTCCCAGCTATGTCCCCTCTTAACTTCTTGTGTACCCCCAGGCTACTCGCTGGCAGCGTGAGAAGCAGAAAAGGCCTTTATGCTGGGTAAATACAGCTCAGCAATAGCTAAAACATCCCTGTGTTATCAACACTGTTGTGGTCATAAATCCAAAACATAGGAGCTACTATGAAGAACGTTAACTCCATCCCAGCCAAACCCAGTACAGCCCCAGAGGACAAACAAGTTTACTGATACAGCGCAGGCAGATGATATATATATTAATGCTTGCATTGTTTCTATGGAATTTAGCAGTCTTAAGTTACAAATTTATAGAATTAAATTCTAAATCGGAAAAAAGCTGTTGTTTTGGCTAGAAATACAATAGCTCAGTTTCTGCATCACTTTTATCACAAAGAATGCAATCATTATTAAGAACCTTCCAGGTGCATGGATAGAGCTCACTTCTGGAAAAACTCTTTATGTGCTGTCTTGGAATCTCCTTGCACTTTACCTTGTCCTGTGGAGATGGTGTTTGTATTGGTAGCAAAGTAATATTAAATTCAATGCTCGCCAAATATATGTGTTTGACAATTCAGCTATCATTAGCTGACCTTTTCAGATTCAAGCCGCGTGTATCAGCTCTGGCTGAGATGGAGTTAATTTTCCCCAAAGCAGCCCTCATAACTACGTGCTTTGTATTGGTAGTTAGAAAGGTGTTGATAACACACTGGTGTTTTGGTTACTGCTGAGCACTGCTTGCACAGCATCAAGGCTGTCTCTCCAACATTCCCCCCTCTCACCTCCAAAAGCCAGTAGGCTGGGGGTGGGCAAGATCTTGGGAGGAGACATAACCAGGACAGCTGACCCAAACTGACCAAAGGGGTATTCCATTACATATGTTGTCTGCTTAGCAATAAAAGCTAAGAGAAAGGAGAAGGAGAGGGGTGTATTCATTATTATGATGTTTGTCTTCCAGAGCAACCGCTACATGTACTGAAGCCCTACTTCCTGGGAAATGGCTGGACATCACCTGCTGATGGGAAGTAGAGAATAAGCCTTTTGTTTTCCTTTGCTTCCGCGTGTAGCCTTTGCTTTTGCTTTATTAAACTACGTTTCTCTTGACCCATGAGCTTTTTGTCATATTTTTCTCTCCCCCTGTCCACCTGAGGAGGGGGAGTGATAGAGTGGCTTGGTGGGCACTTGGCATCCAGCCAAGGTCAACCTGTCACACCACCCTAAGCTACCTCTTTGACACAATTTGCTTTAGAGTCATACAACTATCAACACAGGGCCAGCTTCAAAGTCAGATAAAAATCAGATTGTTAGATGATTTAGGTTTTTTTAATCTTGGCTATAAAATTTCCGTAAGGGTAACCTCTGGTGGAAGGAGAAGTGATGGGTGAGATTTTAAGAACTGTGCCTCTTAAAATTTCTTTCTTCTAATGATTACCTTCCTTCCTGAAAATTTTCCAGGAAATTATAAAAATATATTAATTTACTATTTAATTAGGTCACGCTTTGTCAAAAAAAAAAGAACAAACATCCTAAAATGTCCCGTTTCGTCTGAAAGATAACCAAATCTAAACCATAACAATATTCAGATGTGATGTAATCTTTGATTAAAAAAAAAAAAAATCTTACATTAGCCTGATATTATATTGGAATAAGATTTTAAAAAGAATCATCCATTGTCCTGATATCCTATTGGAATAAACAATTTCAGGATAGATTGAATTAATTAACAATTGACTTTTATACGTATAAGTAAATATGTTTATATTTCATGTAATATTAATATATGTTTATAAATATAACTACTTTTGAACCTTCATGATAAGCAGTAAAAAATTAGTCTTTTTAGTGTTTCTGGGGGGTTTTTGCCTCCTTTTTTTTTTTTTTTTTTTTGCATTTTTTCCTCTGTTGAGAAACTGCCTCCTTTGAAAACTATGCTAAAATTCCGAATAAAGCTGGTAGGTTCAGAATTTTGTTCTTAAAAATTTACAAGATTGTATTTCTAGTGGTTGTCCATAAAAGCTTTATCACCCAGAAGGATAAAAGAAAAAAAAAATCTCTGGTGAATGAATATGGTTTGAGTTTGCTGCAGTGGAAAAAATAAATTCATAAACAGTAACAGCACTGGAAAGGTTTGAAAAAAAAAGCCCCCAAGTAAATGAGCCTTTTCTTGACAGCAGCTGAAAGTTTCCATTTTAGCAAATCTCTCCAATGCATGATCCATATAAGTGAAAATCTAACTAGAAATTCAGCTCTCAATGTCTGGCTAATATTCTTACATCTGAAATTAACTGTGGCCAACTACAGTTCTGCACCATCAATCTGTTTACCAGTTATGGTCCCCTTGTAAATGAATTGTAGTTCCACTTATAGTAACAACTTGGGAAAACTGTGTGAAAACAACAAGGAAAATTTTGATGTTTTATAGGTGCCAGCATTTCAGATTAAATCCACAGAATGCAAATAGCAATGTCTAAAATTCCACTGTACTTGCTTGTCTGCTTTAATGTCTGACAGGTATTTAAATCCCAGTATTCCTTAATTTTTAGAAAGCTTTTCTCAGCCTTGACACTATTCTAAGCTGTACAGCTTGTGCTTGATTACAAAAGTTAAATTCTATCATTTATCCAACACCCAGAGTAGACACAATTTTTCCTTATGCTTTGGGATTCCCAGAGGAAGACCTTACATTACAGCATCTCATTAAAGTAGGAAAAGCTATGGATATGAACAAAAAGATTTATTTCTAAATTTTCTGAGTAGGATACTTTAATTTACTTTTACCCATGTGCCTACTGAGTAAGTAAGAAACTACATACACATTCAGTTCTGCTCTGCACAAAGGATTAGAGATGGGCATTGCACAGACCTCATAACAAATGGGCACCAAAATAGTACATCGGACTTTTTTTGAAGTCTGAAGGAGAGAATTAAAAGTTTATGTGTAAAATAATCAAAAGTCTTGATTATGAAGTCATGAAACTTAAAAGAACTTAGAAAAAATGTTTGAAAAGACATTAGCAGCATTTATTTTCTTTTTCATAGGAATGGTTCTTCAAAGCATATTTTTTTTTGTAACTGTTCTTTGCTTTAGCTTTTATTCTATGTGTAAATTTTGTACATATTAAAGAGCTCAGATATTTTTTTTTTTTTTTCCATGAGGTAGTGACAGCAGTTTGTAACATAGCTCTATGACCAGCCATATGGACTAAATAACGCTGTAAGGAAATCATCATCCACCAGTTTCTCATCAGCTCCAAAAAAAAAATTAATTTGTGAAAAATATGAAAGTAGACATGAATATCAAAGTGTCTTCTAGACACTTTTTGTCTTCTAGAACCTAAAGGGAGATAATACAGCTGCAGACATTTTTTATGGTTGAAAATCTGACAGTGTCTGGTCATCAAATAAGCATAACGGAAAATGTTAAAAATTGTCAAAATAATTCCTTTCCAGCTGTTTATAAAATGGCAAACACCACTGTGCAATACTGTAAACAAACAAACAAAAATAAATAGTTAAAATTTTCTATCAGAAAGGTATTTGTAAATGCCTTAGGAACATATGTAAACAATGGTCAGTTTGCATTTAGAATTTTATCATGTATCTGCAAACAGCTATCAGAAAAGGAAAGGGTTTATTTACATAAATACCCAAATTAAATATTTTTAAACCACTAGGAAGTATTTGTTAAAAGGACTTTATAAAGTGTATTTTTTGTTTAAGAAAATCTGATTAATTTCTAAAACCAGGAAATAAAAAGTCATTTTGACTTACTGTCCTGGTTTCAGCTGGGATAGAGTTAGTTGTCTTCCTAGTAGCTGGTATAGTGCTGTGTTTTGGACTTAGTATGAGAATAATGTTGATAACACACTGATGTTTTAGTTGTTGCTAAGTAGTGCTTACACCAGTCAAGGACTTTTCAGCTTTCCATGCTCTGCCAGGTGCACAAGAAGCTGGGAGGGAGCACAGCCAGGACAGCTGACCCAGACTGGACAAAGGGCTATTCCATACCATATGACAACATGCTGAGTATATAAGCTGAGGGGAGTTGGCCAGGGGGCAGTGATCGCTACTCGGGGACAGGCTGGGCATTGGTCAGTGGGTGGTGAGCAATTGCATTGTGCATCACGTGTTTTGTATTTTCTGCTGTTGTTGTTGTTGTTATTATTATTATTTCATCTTCCTCTGCTGTCTTATTAAACTGTCTTTATCTCAACCCATGCGTTTTACTTTTTTTTTCCTGATTCTCTCTCCCATCCCACTGAGGGGGGGAGGGTGAGCGAGCAGCTGTGTGGTGCTTAGTTGCCAACTGCAGTTAAACCACAACACTGACTTTGTATTGTTGAGGTTTTTTTAATTTCCAGGTTGGACAGAGATACTGCTTGTGATCACTCTTCTTTTGTGTTTATTGTGGTTAATTGTCTTATGTAAGCCTTTTTACTGGTTACAACACAAAAAAAGATCTCAATGATGTTTTGCTACTGCTCAGTCCTTATTGTCATTGAGAGACTGTAATTCAGTAAGGTAGATTCTTACCTTAATTTAAAAAAAATACAGTCTCTAAGTATGTATAGAAGCCCTGGGAGATAAACCTGTATTTCTCTTGGAAATGCATCTCTTAAGATTGTGCTCCCCAAAGTCTAAGAATCTAGCTCTTACTGTTGTATGAAGCTGTCATTATGGTTTAGTTGTAATTACTGTCTGTTATTATTTTCTTTACATCCTGCTATAGAATGTAGTTATGAAAAACCTTTCTATGTTAATTTTTTTGGGGAAAAAAAAAGTTTTTGTTTGAAAAGCCATTTCAGCCTTAATTGTTTGGTTGCTATGGAAGCTTACTGGTTTATTCAGTGTTTTAAAATATGCCACTTCAACCATTTTATTGTTATACACATGTATACTTCTTTAATTACATCTAGTAATGAATTATACTTCATGAACAAATGGGCAACTAATAATCTTACACATATTTTCGACAGTGCAGTCATAGTAAATACTAAGTGATTCACGGTAACTCAGAATAATAGAAAAGGTGGTGGAGGAGCTGATCTGAATGCTAGGTCATTCAGACTTGGCTTTCTCTGGCCAGCTTCTGAAAACCTCCAATGACAGAGACTTTACATAATCTCTGTCCAGGTTTTGGGTTTGTTTGGTTGTTTGGTTTTTTTTTTTTTGATGTACAGTCTGAACTTCCCAAGCCACAATTTATGGCTGTTTGGCCTTGTTATATCATCTACCACAAATTCCCATGAAAATCTGCACTGAAAATGAGTTTCAGTTTGGGGATACACACATAACACTTGAACGGGCAAACACAAAAGAAGAATTAGCCTTTATTGTTGCACACAATTTTTTTATAACTATAAGGTGAAACTGCTTCTGGCTTTCTATGTTAACAAGAAGATTTTGAAAGTACAAGTGCAATAACAGTAGGATTTTAGAATCACATTTCTACCTCTCAAGAGTTCCACTTCTACCAGAAGTAAATAGTCAGACCATCCTCAGCAAGTTCCTTGCTTGTAAAAACAGCGAAGAAATTCATGCTATGGTTATATGATGAGTCATTAGTATGCACCTGCTGGCATTGCCCTGGTAATTCATTACAGCAAGTTATGATCAAAATCATGGTGTGTTGATTACACATTAACTTTCATACATTACCAGTGGACCAGTGAATTGATGATATATTACAGTAGTACATCAGAAAAATGCCAATTGTAGAATATAAGAGATAAAGTTTGTTTATTTGTTTTTGTCAAAACCAGTTAACTGTACGACAGAGAAAGACACTAGCACAAGCTTATGCTTTCAACATCCTTCATCACTGAAGAATGGACATTGGACATAAAATTGGATATGAGCCAGCAACGTGCCCTTGCAGCCCAGAAAGCCAATGGTATCCTTGGTTGCATCAAAAGAAGCATGGTGAGCAGGGAGGTGATCCCCCCTGCTTCCACTCTCGTGAGACCCCAGATGGAGTACTGCATCCAGCTTTGGGGTCCTCACCATAAGAAAGACATGGACCTGTTAGAGTGTGTCCAGGACATGGCCACAAAAATGGTAAGAGGACTGGAACACCTCTCCTATGAGGACAGGCTGAGAAAGTTGGGGTTGTTCAGCCTAGAGAAGAGGCAGCTCTGGAGACACCTTATTACAGCCTTTCAATATATAGAAGGGGCTTATAAGGAAGATGGAGAAAGACTTTTACCAAAACCTGTAGTGACAGGAGAAGGGGTAACAGTTTTAAACTGAAAGAGGGTAGATTTAGACTGGACATACATAAGTAAGATTTTTTATGGTGAGGGTGGTAAGTCACAGGACCACATTGCCCAGAGAAGTTGTGGATGCCCCATTCCTGGAATTGTTCAAGGTCAGGTTGGATGGGGCTCTGAGCAACCTGATCTAGTGAAAGTTGTCCCTCCCTGTGGCAGGGGGGTTGGACCAGGTGATCTTTAAAGGTCCCTTCCAACCCAAACCATTCTGTGATTCTATGATCATTAACTAAATGTTGTGGCAAACTGAGGAGAAGTGGACACACTGAATTACAGTCTAATGAAAAACCTGGTCTTAACCTTTCCATGTTTACCTTCCAAATGTATTTGTGTCATTAGTAACATATTGGGTTTTTGGTTTTTCATTTGGGTTTTTTTTAGACTTTTATAGTCAAGAGAGTGAAGTTCATGTTGAAAATATCAGTTAAAACAGAATTTTTCAAGTCAAGTAAGCTTTCTGTTATTAGCCAAAATCTGAATCCATTAAATAAGTGTGTTTGGCCATAATGTAGAGTCAGTTATGAACCTGAACTGTGGAAAGTGAAAGATAGGAAACAAGCATTTAATTTTGAAAAATGAAACAATTGGAAGAGAATCCAATATTCATTCCAATCTCCAGTCAGAAATATTTTATTTCTATAAGTTTTGAGAAAGGTCTTAGTAATTTGAAATAAGTAAGAATTTATTTTTTTTTTACAAATCTAAGTAAATATGAAATTTTATAATATATAGTTCTTTATAGCTTTTAATTTTAACACCATAATACCACATGATGAAACACTCCCTCCTGTTTTACACTTCTCTAATAACCTCTCTCTTCCTCAGTTATCAATAAATCAATCATGCAAAGAAATTGCCTAAAAGTCAACCAAAGTAAGACTGAATTGATACTTCATGGGAAATTCAAGCTGCATATCTATTATGCAGCTTGCAATTGTTATGATCTTGCAATTGTTATGACCAAAACTTTGTTTATGGGAAAGGCAGCATGCTATAGTGTATTGGGCTTACATTGCAAGGTTTTGGTAGTGGTGTGGTTTCTGTGAGAAGAGATCAGGAGCTACCCCTGTGTCAAACAGAACCAGTTTCAGCTGGCTCCAAAATGGACCCACTGCTGGCCAAAGCTGAGCCCATCAGTGATGCTGGTGACGCTTCTGTGATAACATATTTAAGAAAGTGTAAAAAAAATAAAATGCTTGCTTATGAAAACTTCAGCTAAGTACTTCATGCCACTGTGATATGATCAGTCATTAGGGAAAATAAAAACAAAACAAAACAAACGACAATACCCAGATTTACTCAAAAAGACAGGTCAGGGTTTGCTCCTATAAAAAGCATATAATGAATTTGTATGGGATTTAAGGGGCAAGTTTTTGGTAGCTGGGAGTCTGCAGCGGTGGACTCTGTGAGAAAAGACCAGGAAGACAACATCAGTGCAGATATCCACACTGCAGCCTATGGAGGACTCCACAACACAGCAGGTGGACATGTCCTGAAGGAAGCTGCCGCCTGTGCAAAGCCCATGCTGGAGCAGGCTCTTGGCAGGAACTGTGACCTGTGGAGAGGAGCCCATGCAGGAGCAAGCTTTCTGGCAGGACCTTTGGCATGTGGGGGAACAATGCTGGAGCAGTCCATTCCTTAAGGACCTCACCTCATGGAAAGAACCCATGCTGGAGCAGTTCATGAAGATCTGCAGCCTGCGGGAAGGACCCATGTTGGAGCAGTTCATGAAGGACTGTATCCAGTGGCAGGAACCCAATGCTGGAGCAGAGGAACAGTGTGAGAAGGAAGGATCAGCAGAGATGAAGTGTTATGAACTGACCACAACCCCCATTCCCCATCTCCCTGTGCAACCCAGGGAGGAGAAGATAGAAGAGTCATGAGTGAAGTTGAGCATGAGAAGAAGAGGGTTGCAGTGAAGTTGGTTTTAGTTTCATTTTTATTTGTCACTATTCTACTCTGTTATTGACAATAAGTTAAATTAATTTCCCCAAGTTGAATCTGTTTTGCCCATGATGGTAATTGGTAAGTTATCTCCCTGTCCTTATCTTGACTCACGAGCATTTTCATCATATTTTCTCCCCCTGTCCCACTGAGGAGGAGGACTGAGAGAGCAGCTTGGTGGGCACCTAGAAGCCAGCTAAGGTTAACCCAAACCACACAGATAGATAAACAGAGAGACAGACAGATAGATGATAGATAGATAGATAGATGATGGATAGATGCAAAGCCAAGGGTTTATCATAAGTGTAAATGAAATCTTAACAGTCTAATTCAAGAATCATTATTTATCTAGACCTAATTACAGAAAAAAGAAAGAATAAAAATCTAGATAGAATAATTCTATGCAGAAAAAGTCTCAGTAATAATAATAATAATAATAATAATAATAATAATAATAATAATACAATTAAAATTGTAGCACACACTTAGATTCTGTCCCATTTTCATGGTGTCATGCTCACCCTTCCATTGCTTGTCTAGGTCAATGATTTCTTTGTGGTGGTGATGAGGGTGTTACAATGAGCATCCAGAGTCCATCACTGGGAGGAATATGATGTTCATAGTGGTGGTTTCTTTTTCCTTGGTACAGGATATACTTGGGGTCATGTTTGCTAGTAGACTACAATTGGCAAGCCTCAGTCCTGAGTCCTTGCAAACTCAGTAAAAAGCTTATGACCTGTTATGGCAATACCACGTTATAGGACTACAGAGTTACACAGTGCAGTACTCCTGTGAAGCTAACCGGGTTTGTAACGTTGTTATTTCAAGTTAAATTTAATACAAGAGTGCCTCATCAGCATGACAGTTATTTCTACCATGAAGAAGTAGGGAAGTCCAATACCAAACATAAAAACAGGAACAACTTCTGAAGATCATTCTGTTTTCACCTGTCAATGTTATGTTGCAGCAATACAGCTCATGCAAAGCAGATTGCAAGACTTTCATTACCAGAAGATATCATCATATTTTCAAGTTGCTGCTATTTCTTAAAGCAGCAACCATTTTGATCCTTTCTCCTCTAAAAGGAAAAGTATAGTGGATTCATGTCAAGCACAGAAAACTACTGGTCTTAGCAGTTATCTTTACATGTCCAGTCAACTAGCGAATATAAATAAATTAAAGGGTTCCTTATTTAAGTATTATGAACAGTACTATAACAGGACTATAATGAGTTTTCAAGAAATAGTTTGGACTACATCACTGCAAGTCTAAAACATAACAATATGGAAAGTCAGTAGGAAAATGAAGAATTAGAATTCATTAAAATTCAGTATTAGAAAATTGAAGTGAGGTTAAGAAGGTATTGAAGAGGACATATTTTCTGTGTAGAGGCCCATTTACATGTATTGCCTATATAAATTTCTCAACATTTAGGACTGAATACTGTTCAGAACAAAACCAAAGAAGAATAAAGAGGACAAGAAAAAAAATAGTTTGTGCATCTTCTGGCAAAAGATCCACACTAAATCTAGAAGGTTTTGAAGAATACATGGAGCGTGAATGTGCTTCCTAACATGGTCAGGAAAACTTTAGAAATATTAGTATTTTTAGAATATTTTAGAAATATTTGCATTTTTAACAGCAAATATACTGTTTTCTGTGGACACTCACTGCTTTTCTGGGCAAAACATTCGCTGATATGCTGAAAACATCAGTATACTCCATACCCAAGCATGCATGTTTATGCCAAAGGAGCAAAACCTTATGTCTTATAAAAATGAGGACAGAAACTTACTTAAATCTTTTTGCAGTTTCTGAACAAGGTGCAGGAAAGATCAAGAAGTCTAGCGGGTTCTACAGGTTGCTGAAGACTTGTCCTACCAGGCAGCAAGCATTATGCCAGCATTCCCCCCCAAGACAGCACACCGCACACTGGTACATTCAGTACTTTATGTCACTTTCTCCATCAGCAGGAAAATAAAAAGAAAATTCATTCCTAGCTCCCACTTCAGCTTTAATGTATGAAAATCTTTGTTTCTAATTACCTTGGTTTTTGCAGACACAAGTATTACATGGAGAACAACTCAATGGCCTCTTTGAAGCCAATTACACAGTTTCCATTCTTCAGTGAGACTAAGGCTTCATCTGAAATTGAGAACAATTTAGATGAATTATTTATAAAGGATATTCCACTATACAAAGTCAGAGAATAGGAGAATGATTCTATACGCTAACTTCAAGCAACCCTAGCCAGTTGAAAGGACAGCTATTTAGTAAGCATTAATTCTGGTTTAATGAAGCAGATTTTTTGTATCTAACAATCAAAACAGTTGTTAAAATGGACTTTAAATTTCACAAGACTTCAGTAACAGATAATGCTTCCTAAGAAATCTAGAAACAAAATTGAGGCAATTTATAGATAGTTTTACAAGCTCAGTTGTTTTGACTGAAATCCACCCAAATTTAATTTCTTTTTTCTAATAAGAGTGTTTGGAAAATATAGAATAAGGTCTGGAAAAATGTGGAATAATTAGAGTGTCATCATTCCTATGAAGCATCGTAGATATTTATTATTGAAACTATCAGTCTGGTGCACTGTTACGAAACCAAAGTTTGGTTACAGAAAATCAATAAGCTTGCATAAAAAACTAGAAGGAACTCTCTAGGACAAGGTTGTGGTTTTTTAAGCTCTAATTAAACCGTTTGTGTTTTCTTTGGGATTACATTCAGGAACAAATTAACTGAAACGAAAATAAACTCAGCCTGGCATACTGCAATGTAATGCAATTTCTTAAATAAAATGAGTATTTTTTAAAAACATTAACAGCTGAAAATGCCAATGTTAGAGTACTTAGGTTAAAATCATAAGGTTTCAGCTTTTTCTTTTCAATATTCCACATGAATAACAACATTTTGCTACAGAACTTATAATTCTGTTGATTGATGAAAAAAAAACAACTGATGAAATGTAAAGGAGGGCAAAATGCGAGTTGTGTCCTTACTCGCTGTGCCACTTTGCTATTTAATTAACTTGTACTCCCTCTCCCCATGTTAGAAGCAGCTACGTGTCACTGCATGCCCACTACGCTCGTGGTAACTGCATTGGACTTCTGTTATGAAGAACTGAGTTCAAGAGGTCTTGGTGACAGTCTGGAGTTTTCAGAAGGCTGATGCATTTAAACCAAGTAAGTAGTAATCAACAAATCTCCTATGAATAAGAAATGCAGAATTACACTTGTAATGTGGTCCTGCAAGTTAAAATTACAATGATCCAAGGCCAAGACCGCATTGTTTTAAGCCACTAACAGGAAAACTGCAGCAAGACTTTTGAACAAAGGTTAAAGCTGATTTCTTCTTCTATCTATCCTATATGTATTCCTTTTTACAAAAAGCCTCTCAACATAATAGTATAAAGGTTGTACAATATTTATTTCAAAATTATGTAATAGTTAAAGAAAGCATAATGCGATCCATATTTACGTGACTTCAAGATTCAAGTTTTAACTTCTAAGTAGATCTATGAAAAATGTGAAGAAAATAAGTTCATTAGTTTTAAGCTCACATGACAGAAACCTCATAATTCATCAGGCAAATTCATTATTTTTAGAGCTGTTTAGCTGCCTAGTTTATAGAGTCCCATGCTGCACTAGAGCTTATACAAATTTACTTTGTTATGATAAGTTAAAATACCTTTAAATTTTTTTATGTTTTTCTTCTACCTCAGTTTTCTAGAAACTGGTCTACATTTTAGATAGTCGACAACAATTACATAAAAGGAGACAATCTGTAGCAGTCTGCTGTCTGAAACCACATTGTTCTTCAATCTCCTTCAACTCTTCAATATTAAGAAAAGATTTTCTGGCTTTTTTCAATTGCAGATTTTGTTATTCCTCTGACCCAGATAGGCAGAACATTATGAATGACATGTCAGCATGTGTATCCTCATAACCTTGGTTTTTGTTTGCTTATGCTCTTCAGCTGTTAGATTGTTCATCAGCATACACCATCGCTACAGCACTGTTGATTTCATTTTTGGGACTACTGGTGGAAAAAAATACCATAGACCTTCCTATGGTATTTTTATGAAGCTTTCTTTTAAATCATCTTTTCTTACTGTTTGGTTAATTTTCTTCATGTAATTTCAACTGATTTCCTTTGTATCTTTAACATATTTTCTCAGGCTACTGGCTTACTGCATGACAAGACTTCAACTCCTTTTTTCCAGAAACTCAGTTATTATCAGATGACTGTCAGTACATCATGCATTTAGAATAACTTAGAGTTCCATTCTATGAGACAATTCAAGCCTCTTACACATATGTTTTCAGAATTAGACTCTGATGAAAGAGTCAAATTTGGCTTTGAAAAGGTTTTTTTCTTCTCCAGCATTTAACATTAGAAAAACCACCAGCATTTATTATTTGCCTTCTTTAAAAAAAAAAAAAAAAAAAAGTTGTGTTTTCTAAAAACATTGTGAAAGAGCCATGAAGAGATGGATGATATTGTAAGTTTGCTAAATATTGGTTAATTGAGATGCATTATTTTCCTTTGTTTTCAACACAAAACATAAGAAGGAAAGAGAAGGTAGAAAGCAAACAAAATGTTGGTTGATTTTGTTTGGTGTTTTTTGCTTGTTTTCTTCTGAATTTTAAGTTTTTGTCTTCAGTTTCAATTCCAAAATCCTTAGTCATCTTCTGAAGCTCACATAAAGTAAGAGTGGGGTACATTAAGGAGATATATATATATATATATATTTGAGTTCCAATACTCAGGAACAAATTAGAATAATTTACTGGCAGAGTGTGAGAAGAAGTGACACCCATCTTTAGACTTTTTCTTTTTAAGGACTATTGCAGCCTCCATGCTGCTTCTTCCTTTTGTGACAACAGCTAAAATGAGTTCATTATTCATCTTTTATCACATTTTCTCCCAATTCAAGTATTTTGAATTTCCTTATGAGACTGTTTTAATAAATGGTGTTGTATGTAAGTAGCTTTCAGAGGAACTACTGGGATTTCTTGTACACAATAATGTACTTTTGTAAAAAGGCTATTTTTTATTAAGCAGTGCAAATATATTTTAATTAGAATGAAGCAGCTCTGCTTTTGAAATAGCCTAAGGCAATGAAGTGCTTTGTGACTATTTGGGATGCCAGTGGCTGCATAGGCTGAGAAGTGGGGACACTTTCTGGTTTCCCCGAGGTATCACTGCCTGAAGAGTTGACCTTCTTCCCAACTTTAAGTCCTGTTGTCATTGTGTAATACACCACAAAGTAGAACAGCTATTGCCAAGGTGAGAAGCATTTTAAGCCATTTTACCCCCATGAAAAGGGGTTCAACACACATAATATAGTATAAAATTTACTGCCATTGCCTAATATTGATTCAGAACTAAAAGTCAGAAACAATTTATAGATCTTCTTTCTTACAATTTCTCATATATTTTGCTGTAAAAAACAAAAAGCACAAAAAGTACAACTATTCTGCTCAATGTCAGATATCAGCTTGGAAGGCACCTGCAGGCACCTCTCATGCTTTTTTCTGTCTGAACGTGCGCATGGTTGAAAGTAATGATTTCAAAATATCTTTCTATAGCCCAAAGGCAACTAAGGTCTCACAAATCTTTCATTCCTGTTTGTTCTCCACAAAAAAGTAGTTGCATATGTGTGAGCACCTGCATGTATATATATATTATAGGTATATGAGTTTACATATGTATGTACGTCTGCATATACATACAAATGTCTAAATACTATATTATACCTAATAATTATTCACTCATAATTTTCTTAGATTACACTGAAGAACATTGAAATTTGGATATTTTCATCTGTCTTCTATAGTTATCGTTCTCTCTCATGGTACTGATGATACTTAAAACCATTGTAAAATAAACTACATACTTAAAACAATTAAGAGTGAATTCAGGTATCCAGAACTATGTGTAAATCAGCTTTTTCACAAAATATTTCTTTCACGCATAAAGTGTACAAAATTATATAAATTAAACAAATGTGTATGCACATTTGTGTGTCTGTACAAATATGTACCTCTATTTCCCTCTTCAGCTTTGTAAGAATCCGTTGCTTAACCAAAATCCCTGTTAGTAATATCAAATACATTTTTCAAAGGTGATCTCGGTTCAGCTAATAGTAGATCTCTCACAGCAAAGTGTTGAACAAATATCCTTTTGTAGTCTCTTGGAAGAGAGGAGTAAAGCCCTAGAGGCTTTTTGGAACAATTTCTATGGAGAAAAGGAGGACATAACAGGCATCATACTTTTTTCTTGAGTGTCAGTGTTTTTATGTCCAAGGAAATGAGGCTATGCCTGGGCCTTGTCTGGAAAGCTGGTCACATTGTGACATATGTGTCATTTCTGACAAACTAATATTGAGCAGCATTCCTTTCTGAAATTTCTATGTGAGACATGTCATGTCAAATCCCATTAATCAAACATGTCACTTGTTGTAAAAGTATGATATATAATAAAGAAAAGTTTAAATAAATTATAAGAAAGTATTTTTATGGTATCCACAAATCTTCACTTATGAAACACTTGAGCAAAGGGGGATACCTCCAAGTACCTGTGTATCCATATGTTCTTTATAAAACAAAAATGAGTTAAATCATCATGTTTTTTAGAAAGAAGGCAAAGATGGCTATTCCATACACATGCATCAAAGCAGCTGCATGAATAGTCATAGGAAAAATGACACAGATTTGGAGGTAAAGGCTCCTTTTGGACCTTTTAACTTAAAAAGAAATGATGAAATGTAAAAGAGCGCAAAATGCATTCACATTTTATTAAATAATTTTTCTTGTGTCATAAATTACTCAATACAACTGGAATCATAATACAGGGTAAAATTACTATTTTTGCTAATACGATGTGTGATTTCGTTACTTCATTACCTTTCATATCACATTACAGAAAAGAAACAGCAATGTAATAAAAAGTAGAGTGGAAATAGCGAATGGTAAATGTAGAATAAAAGTGTGATGCTGGTTGATTCCATAGAGCCTGCAAGAATATTCAAATATACCAAACTGTGATTGCAAAAGTAAAATATTTTACATTTGTATAACATGCACACAGACATGAGTCTTGGAGGATACTCCTTGAACTAGTTCAATAAACTATTGAAAACAAGAACAGAAATTTCCCTCACACTAGATCAAGCTGCTAGTTTTCCTGGCTTCCTTCTGATCAGTCATTGCTGGAGTAACACTGAGATGACTAGTGGACTGAATGTCCATCGTAACATAAGTGTGGATTTAAGAGGACCTTGTGCTTAGTCTTCTCATGATGCAAAAAGTAAGAATTCTTTAAAATGTACTGATTTACTAAATGTGGTGATACATTAAGTCACCAGTTTAGAATCAGGTTTTAAGAAGATGGTACTGCAGTTATTCCTGCAACTCAACCCTCTCCTTCAGCAAAGGCTTTATTTCACAACTAGAATGTATTCCAATAGACAAGAAAGTTTACTTCTTGAGCTAAAGATACTCTGACAGCTGGTCCCAGCTTCTCAATAAGTCATAGCTATTTCATTTAACCTGTATATTTGAAATATTTGTTAATCAACACAAAATTCTCACGGAATTTGTATTCTTTTCATTTCACATTCATTATTTTCTCCTTTTTAGGCTAGTTAGATACAAGGGTTCATGTCTGCACCTGAGATGTGGTGGAAAAACTGAGATAATGGAGATGAATTAACCGGGTCTCCCATGGAGCTTCATGACCTCAATCTATGTTGTCACTGTACTACTTAAATGGGGCTTAAAAACAGATGAAATAAACAGTTAAGAAATGCTCTGCTCCTTCAGATCAGTGGTACGTGTATGACAGTGACAGTGGGAGATGTTATTCAGGGAGAGCATGTCAGCCAAGCCTGCGTCTGGTTTCCTTTCTTAAACTGTACATTCACAGTCACTGGATCAGAGATGGTAGAGGATATATGCATGTCTATCCCTTGAGTTTTTGTCTATAGACCTCTTGTCTCTAATTTTTTTCCAATCAAATAACCACACTTCTAGCAATGCGCAGTGAATAATTGGGTTTTTTGGTAAAAAAGTCCTGGATTTTTCCAGATTAAATTAAAAATATTGAAAACTCAATATTAACACTTGTGGATTTTCACCTTTGAAAAACAGAATCAAGAATGCACATTCTAATATGTCAGCATTTTCTTATAAGTATTTACAGAATATGTCTTGAAACAAAAAGAGACTGGTTTCCCTCTTTAAATACAATTTCATATTTCATCATCACTAATGTTATTGAGAAACAGAAAAGCCCTAATATATCCCTTTTGAACTGAATAAAGATATTTTGAAGACTGTACAATAAGAACTTTTAAAATGTTTTAAATTTGGTCTCAAAACACCAACAATGAGAGAAGTGGCAAAGCATCACTATCTCTGATTTTTATTTTTTTTATGATGGATTGGAGTAGATCATCCTGAGTGCCATGTATGGGACAACCAGGGGATCAGGAGCAGCCAGAATGGGTTTATGAAAGGCAGGTCCTGCTAGACTAACCTGATCTCCTTCTATGACAAGGTGACCCGCTTAGTGGATGAGGGGAAGGCTGTGGATGTTGTCTACTTGGACTTTAGTAAGGCCTTTGACACTGTCTCCCACGGCATTCTCCTGGTGACACTGGCTGCTCATGGCTTGGACAAGCGTACTCTTCACTGCATAGAAGTGGGCAGGGCCCAAAGAGTTGTGGCAAATGGAGTTAAATCCAGTTGGCGGCTGGTCACAAGTGGTGTTCCCCAGGGCTCAGTATTGGGGCCAGTCCTGTTCAACATCTTTATTAACAATCTGGATGAGGGGATTGAATGCACCTTCAGTGAATTTGGAGATGACACCAAGTTGGGTGGGAGTGTTGATCTGCTGGGGGATAGGAAGGCGCTACAGAGGGACCCGGACAGGCTGAATCTTTGGGCCGGGGCCAATTGTATGAGGTTCAACAAGGGTCAGTGCCGGGTCCTGCACTTGGGTCACAACCTCATGCAATGCTGCAGGCTTGGGGAAGAGTGGCTGGAGAGCTGCTTGGCGGAAAAGGACCTGTTGGTGTTGGTCAACAGTCGCCTGAACATGGGCCAGCAGTGTGCTCAGGTGGCCAAGAAGGCCAATAGCATCCTGGCTTGTATCAGAAATAGTGTGGCCAGAAGGACTAGGGAAGTGATTTTACGCTTGTACTCGGCACTGGTGAGGCCGCACCTCAAATGCTGTGTTCAGTTTTGGGCCCCTCACTACAAGAAGGTCATCGAGGTGCTGGAGCGTGTCCAGAGGAGGACAACGAAGTTGGGGAAGGGTCTAGAGCACAAGCCTTATGAGGAGAGGGTGAGGGAGCTGGGGTTGTTTAGTCTGGAGAAGAGGAGGCTGAGGGGAGACCTTATTGCTCTCTACAACTACCTGAAAGGAGATTGCAGGGAAATGGGGGTCAGTCTCTTATCCCTATTAACAAGCAATAGGACAAGAGGAAATGGCCTCAAGTTGCACCAGGGGAGGTTTAGATTGGCTATTAGGAAATAATACCTAAAGGGTATTGATTATAAATCACCAATGATTATAAATCACCAAAAAGGTTGTCAGGCATTGGAACAGGCTGCCCAGGGAAATGGTTGAGTCCCCATCCCTGGAGGTATTTAAAAGATGTCTAGATGTAGTTCTTAGGAACATGGTTTAGTGGTGGACTTGGCAGTGCTAGGTTACCAGTTGGACTTGATGATCTTGAAAGTCTTTTCCAACCTAAAAGATTCTATGATTCTATAAATTTTGTTCCCTGGTACTGTACTCTACTCGTTTACACAAAATTCTTTATAGATGCTGCAAAAAAAAGATATTTTGACAAAGTTTGAAAAAAAGTTCAGCCCTTGAGGGAGAAAAAGATATATGTCCCTCATATTCAGATATGCAAGTATATTTTTCTCTGTTTGATAGAGCAGCCACTCTGAAATTCAAGTCCTAAAGTGTATGTCTCAATACTGTCAATGTCTAACAAGTGGACTTGCGAAGTCTATGATACATGATCAGGGAGTGTATATACACCATACTGTTAAATATTTCTGTAGTATATCACTTCATAAGTGACTACAGCAGTAACTTTCAAATATAGATTCTGTTTTTGTGGATATTTTTCACCAGATATAAATAATGCTTCATCCCACCCTCCAAATTGTTTTATATAATATGAGAACTTAAGCCTACTGAAAATTACAAAGCTCGTGTCTATCCTTCTCCTTTCTGTTAGTATATATGCTGATCAATGCAGATATTTAAGAAAGAGCAGGACCATTCCTACCCAGTTTTACAATCCTTTTATAAATTTCAGTTATTCACAAATCTGGTAGAAGGAAGGAATGGAGCTATTCCCTTTCCAGCAACATAAAGTATAAATTATTTTTCAGAAGATGAGCAAGGTTTAGTATGTTAACATAATATACTTTCCTGATATGCAGTTTTCCAATAAAGTCTTAATTTAAGTCACAGAAAAAATATATGTCTCAGGGGAAAAAATATGAGAGCTAAGCAACATTCTGTGCCTCTCAATCTCTCCAAGTTTCTAATACATTAGCAGAAAATATGTTGCAGTCTCTCTGGTTTTCTGTTTAAATATATTCTACATTCGGAAAAAGTTTTTCCGAGTTTCTTGAATGCTTAGTGATGTGGTTAAATTAGATACTCCGAGACATTCACATATACAAACATGCATAATGCAGAGGAATATATAAAACTTACTTCTAATATTAAGACTATCACTCCTATTATTTGTAGGGTATCCATTTTGACTGAATAACAGGGAAAATTAATTTTCCAGATCTATGAATACCTTATACAATAAGATGTTTGCTTCGCCATGTATTTTTTTTAATTAATTTCACCCACTTTATGTGAAGACTGGCAAAAATTTTTCAACAAACATAGTGAATAAATCTTACAGAAATAATGACTGACAACAGTTTAAAGTAGCACACCTGTCTATAATGTATGCTTATGTCAATAATTTACTTAGCATCTGAAGATTTCTCCCCTTTTTTTGAACAAGAAAAAAAATTTAGAGAACACTAAGTGAATGACTCCTAGTTTCTTCTCTGCTGAAACACCACAGTACTAGGTAATTATTTTTTTAATAATCTAATATAAATTAATTTTCTTATTGTATAACCTCTCAAGAATGTGTAAGGGAGCAAGGAGGATGACTGTAATATGTAGCTACATAAGTGGGGGAAAAAAAAAAAAAGAAGATAAAGCAAAGAACAGGAAAAACAAAAGGAGCTGGTGAAGAATGAGGAAGAAAATATGTGCTTTGAAATAAAAAGGACCACTTATATATTGAAAGATGAGAGCCTGTATCAACATCTTCCTTTAAGAAAGCTAGCTTGATCAAAGCATTGGAGTGGTGAGGGTTAAATGTTGCGTAAATCCTACCTGAGGATGTTCTCTGAAATTATTTTCAGTATAAGTTATACATTGTAAAAACACTTCCCTACTAGCACGGACTCTTATTCCAAAGGACTGAAAACCATCAAGAGCAATCCATAGAAATATATGTACATTTTTTTATCTTGGTGAAAACAGATGAAACTCTCAACTTATCAATTAATTTCAAGTGGTACAGGAAATTATGCATTTCAAAGAAAATTAGCCAGAAAAAAAAAAAAAAAAAAAAAAAAAAGAAAAGATCAGAGCTTCCTTTTTAGACATAATAAGGAGTTATATCTGGAAGCACTCTTGTCACTGATATTAATCTTTTCATTAACTTATTTAGCATGAATTCATAATCTGGCTGACATTTTCAGTAAGGTCTCCACTGTGTCTGAAATAATCAGTTTGTTCTGCATGGCAAAACTATTTACTCTTGTTATGTTAAAATGAATCACATTAAGAGAATCTGACTTCAGCTGGCAGTTAATTGAAATCAGGAATACAACACCGGTAATCGTTTTACAAATTAGTTTCCCTGTTTGCATTCAGTTCTGACTCACAGCTCCTAGCAATGTCAAGTCTTTGTTAATAGATCTTTATCAATGGAATTCTTTAGAATAGATCCCTTGATTAGAAATGAAAAGAATATATCTTTCCTACACTTATTAGTGGCCTTGTTGTATGAACTGTTTTTGAAACTCAGAATTGATACTGTGTAAGCTTACATTTGACCTGAGATAAAGCAGTAATATTTTAATACTATTTTAACATTAAAATAAAAGCATAGCTTGCATTTGGTTTTGCAGCAAGTAATATTTTATTGTCAGACTGATTCATAAGACACTTGTTCTAGAAAAGTGGGAGTAAAACACGCCATCACAAATGGCAGTTCTTGGAGCCATCCATGCATTTATTCCTGCTAACAGAGATCTCTTATGTAGCACTTTGTATTTTATAACAAGCTTAGTCACTCTGGCCAGTCTAGAAAGAAAAGACACACAGTGTCTTAACACAGTTGTACTAGATGATGCAGTTCGACTAGATGATCATTGTAGGTCCCTTTCAGCTGAACTATTCCATTCTATTCTTCACATTCTATTACATGCACATTAATTGTCGATTTCTTGGCAGTAAACTATATGGGTCTGCAAGGGAAGAGTTTAACAAAAAAGGCCAACATTTTGAGTATTACAGGTGAAGCAGTCATGTCAGATCACATTAGTAATTCAAACTTTCTTTATAAATTGTATACATAGATTTTAAAGGACACTGATATTTGCATTTATAATACAACTTATCTATCTGTTGTGCGGTGTGATATGTAGGAATGAAAAACAATGAAAGGTTTCAGTGTCTAGCCATTAACTGATGTTTTAAAATATTGATTTGTCTATTTTAGTTTAAAAAGTAGAATTACAAAAGTGATTGCTCATAAAATAACCCAATTCTTTCTAAAACCAGGTGCTTGTGCTGAATTAATTTCAAAGGGCTAATACGCACTGTAAATACTTGTGTCATTAGTTGTGGTCTGTTTCTTACTGCCTCTTACAATGTAACATTCTTCAAATATTTCACAGAGTATGAAGACTTGCATCCATTTGCAAAGCACACAGTGGAATCCTTTTATTTGACTTTACCCCCACTACTGACTGCTATGTACGACAGCTATACTTAACCTGCTGCAGCACAACAGATATTTTCTTTAAACTTCCTACATGACTTTGTAATCTTCTATTTTACAGAAGAAGTGTAAATTAGTGGCATGTTTAGATACATGTCTGTCACCCTGCAGTGCTTTACATTTAATCTGCCGTTGTACTGAAATACTATGGTCTTCCTGATTTATTTCTTGGCCAATATTACATACAAAAATACATATTTTGAGTAAACCCCTGAAATCTTGACACTTATCTGAATTGAGCATTCTTCAGATTTTTTTAGTGTAGCCAGTCCCTGTTTCAATATACCATTTCATGTCATGAAAGCCTCCGATATAACTCACCAGGAACCATATAAAATGCTTTTATATCCTATACTGAAAGATTTACTACAGGACTACTAATAAAACAAACTGGCATTTTACTCAACTACTGTTTATTTTCACTGTGAGTCAGATATGTTTTCCTATCTAAGTCGTGTCACTTGGAATTAGATTTTTTGGAAATTAAATTCCTCACTATTCTAATTAAATAGCATGAAGATACATTACATTATATAATCCTAAGCAAAATTATGTCACTTCATTTTACAGTAAGACCCAGAAGACTACTATGCTGTAATACAGCTGTGTACCAACACTTAGGGACAAAACTTCCTCTCTGGCCCCTCTTTATTTCAGACCTGGGATCTGTCAATGTTTCAGTTTGAAATGTTCCAACAAATTTTATTGCAGTGGGCAAAAACAGAAGTAAGGTTAAACATGGTCTTGTTTTTGAATTGACAGGTATCTGAATATAATTCAGAAATATATTCTAAGTACTTTTTTTCTACACTGGAACAAAAATAAAAAGGATGTACTTCAGATTATTACTACAAGCACCTATCCTTTTTTGGAATATATGCTTTTGTTCTTGGTTTTGAAATTAAGGTACAAGCACAAGAGGGTTTTTTCTCCATTTTCAGAGCATTAAGCATGCCCTGTAGTGCCATTTTCGCTCTAAAAAAGTACTTAAGCCCTCATATAAGTGGGCTGATTTGCAAATGAGACACTGAAGTAAACAGATTTACTAATTTGTGGTTAATCTTCACATTAAGTTAATGCCTAAAATTACAAAAGATTTTCCTAGGGTTATATAAAAAGGTAATTTTTATGCAGATTAATGTGTAAAGCAGAAAGGATATAGCAACCCCTCAGATACCTGATAATAGCTTGATCACTGGATGCTCCTCTTATGAAGGCATAGGAAAAGAATACATAGCCTACATCCTTAACTTCTTTAACATCTCCTAAATGGAACGTGACTTTTTAGATACTATATCTAGGCTTCAGCAGACAAAGAAGATTGGAAATCAGCTCTCTGTTTCTTTCACTTAAACAAATTAGTGGGAACAAAAAAGTGCCCAAGTATCTCAATAGTAAGTTGCAGGGAAAATGGATACCATTATACAGAGTCAAGTAAGTCTGAGGAAGCCATTCATGTTACGGTTATGGGAGAAGCCAAACATCATCTCAAACAACTTGGTAGTTTTAAATCTAATTAATATTGTTACACTAGCTAGGCCTACTGTATACTTTATATCTCAAAGAATAGGTCAGAGTGTGCTGGGGACACAACTATCCTTCCTGTATGATGTAAAAAAATTAAGAAACTCATCTTTGACAGAATATTTGTCATAAAATTTCTCTGAGATCAAATTGAAGCTTGTTAAAAAGAGAATATTCCATTCATATGCATTGTAATGGGTACCAACTACTAATATGCTATCTGCTCATTTGTTTCTGTATGATTTTTTCCCCACTTAGCTAACACTCTGTTTAGCCAAATGCTTATTACTTAGCTTATACAATGATACCTATACATTACATTACTTAGTTTACACAATACTTAGCTAATATATTTGAAAGCCAGCCTATTTCCTTTCTGAATTTCCCAATAATTTTAATTTCTTCATATGTTTTACTAAAATAAATCAAGTAATACATTACCAGAATTTTAGCAGCAAAATTGAAAGTGGAATGCTTTGTTGCTTGCATCAAACATCTTCATCAGGGTTTCTCTGTTTATACAATGCTGTATGTTGGAGTGGGACTGTAGACAAAGTTACTTTATTTCTCACAACTCATGGCTTCCCAGAAAATTCTTTTTTTTTTTTTCTCTCATTCACCTGATTGAAGAAAACTTTCAGTGTCATTATGGTTCTCATTACTCAACAGTGTTTATAGAAAGAATTCATTCACACATCTTTCATACCCCTTCTAACATACTTTGAAGCCACATTTAAGTCTTTCCAGTTTCATAGAATCATAGAATCCCAGGTTGGAAGGGACCTCAAGGGTCATCTGGTCCAACCTTTCTAGCACAATCTAGACGAGATGGCCCAGCACCCTGCCCAGCTGAGTCTTAAATGTGTTCAGCATAGCAGAGTCAACCACTTCCCTGGGGAGATTATTCCAATGATTGACTGTTCTCATTGTGAAAAAATTACCTCTCGTGTCCAATAGGAATCTCCCTGGGAGTAACTTGTACCCGTTACCCCTTGTCCTCACCATGTGACTCCTTGTAAAAAGGGAGTCCCCATCTTATTTGTAGCTCCCCTTTAAGTCCTGGTACATGGTGATGAGATCACCTCTAAGCCTCCTTTTCTCAAGGCTGAACAAGCCCAGCTCTCTCAGCCTATCCTCATATGGCAGCTTTCCCAGACCCTTATCATCTTGGTGGCCCTTCTCTGGACCCCTCCAGCCTGTCCACATCTTTTTTGTATAATGGGGACCAGAACTGTACACAGTATTCCAGGGGTGGCCTGACAAGCGCTGAGTAGAGTGGGATAATGACTTCTTTATCTCTGCTGGTGACGCCCTTTTTGATGCAACCCAGCATCCTATTGACCTTCTTGGCCGCAGCAGCACACTGTTCACTCATGTTGAGCTTCCTGTCCACCAGGACCCCCAGGTCCCTTTCCACGGAGCTGCTCTCGAGGCAGGTGGATCCCAGTTTGTGCTGCACTCCTGGATTATGTTTTCCCAAGTGCAAGACCTTACACTTTGTTAAACTTCAAAGGTTCTTGTTAGCCCACTCTTCCAGCCTATCCAGATCGTCCTGCAAGGTGGCTCTCCCTTCCAGAGTGTCTACTTCCCCACTCAATTTACAGTCTTTCCAGTTTTAACCCTGATATTTTATATTATATACACATATATACATAGTTTACAACTACATAAATGTTCTTTATCTCTTTGCTCAGTGCAATAACAAAGTTTGGATCTGATCCTAGAAAAGGCTGAGTCCCTACAGCTTCCTCTGACCAGAAAAAAATAGAAAATTCTCAGTAATGGTCCCTCAGTATAAACGATGCTTTAGGATGTTAACACATCTACTAAAATTTCTCCTTCTCCTGCACATCTTTTTCAGATTGTTGGCATATATTTTTTTAATATAAATAAAACATTATTTAATACAAGGCATTGCACTTCAGTTAAAATGCAAAAATGTAAAAAGGTATTTGTTTCCCTTTCTGTTATCAAAATTAAAATAGGAAAACATTTAATAATTATTTAATTAGAAGATTATTACTTTTATGAACTTCAGAACATGACTGTTTCATTAGGTTCAGATTAAAGGAAAGAAAAGCAATACAAAAATGTACCTCTTTTTCCATATAAAAGAAAGACATTTAATTATTACATCACTACAGAAGAAATCACTGTGTATACTATGAAAGCAATATTGGACCCAAAGGTCTTGTAAGATTCATATTTTCTCTTTGTTACATATTATACAGTACCTGTCAGAATCATCTGCAAGTATCTTGGAACTTATTTTCATCCTCTCTTATGACTGAAGAACAAAATAGCATTCACTGAAAATCAACCAAATGTAGAAATTTTGAAGTTGAAAGAATATAGCTCCATGTAGTGCACTAATACTTTTTGAAGTCAATGACCTAAGACTGTAAAAAGATTAGAAACATTCAACTAACAACTTTTCCCTTGATGTAAATAAATATGACTAGGGAAGCCAACCATGTTTTTTCAAGGGAATATAATTTCTATCCTTAGCTTTAACTCAGTGTACATCTGAAATCACTGAAATGAAAGATATAAAAATAACCTAGATTTACAGTAGTATAAAGATAATTCAGTTTGGTAACTCTTGGAGAGGGCATATACTGACCAGTACTGACTTCAGTTCTGATGAAAGATTTATGAAGATTAAATTAATGGGAAAAGAAAAGAAGGCAACTAGAGAACGGGTAGTTGAGAGGCCTCCATATTTATGTACAATTAAAATTTTATTAAATGTATTTAAAAAAATATTACATGTAACTGATAATATAATGAATTAATCTTGTGAAAAAAACTTTCTTAAAAAAACCAAAAAACAAATGCAATTATTTAATCTTCAATATGTTGTATATTTCATGATTACTGACCACAATGCACATATAAGTTTTAGGAATGATCAAGTATATGCTTTCCCTGGAAAAGGGTAAAAATATTAAAATGTATCTTTTTTCTGTGAGCTTTCCATTTCATTTGTCTTTTCTCATTACTCAGAACAGCAACAGCAACAGCAACAATAAAAAAAAAATCCCACCAAGACCAGACCAGAGGAACTAAAATTTTACCATGGTCTGTACTGTTACCTTTGTATCAGTAAGGCAGATTTACAAAAAGGCCAGTCTCTTTTCTCCCTTTGTAACCCAGATTTGATCCCAACAGAATTAATTTTAATTTATCTTTGATTTTCAATTTATCCT
Source organism: Platalea leucorodia (assembly GCF_965183815.1). NCBI lineage: Eukaryota > Metazoa > Chordata > Aves > Pelecaniformes > Threskiornithidae > Platalea > Platalea leucorodia. The sequence continues at coordinate 18,788,566 of NC_138823.1, forward strand.
TGTATCAGAACTTTTATATTCAAAAATCTAAACATCAAAAATCATTGAACATTAGTATTGGAAGATAGTATCCAGTCAATCTAATTATATCCTACTTTTAGGCAACAATCCAGCAACACCTGTTTAAAATTGCCTAAACTCAGATGTGTCTCCTTAATTAGTCCTAAAATTCCCTGATCACCATGAGTTTGGTCACTAGTTTCTATATAGAACTTTATTGTAATTGACATTTAAGCAAGCAGTAACTGAACTGGGGAAAGTTAAAAGCTGTAAGAAATATGACTAATTACTTGTGGCCTTGCTGCTCATCTTTTGCATAGCAATCTAATAGCCAGAATATTTACCCAGGAAGCTGTGATTAGCTTTCAAGTTGACAGGTATTACCCACAGAGCAGAACTAGGTTCTACTCACCAGAATGCATGCATGTTTTATATTAATGGTAATTAGATGAAAAGAAAAACGAAAAACAATAATGGATTCCTTAATGGGGGATCACTCCCAGGCTAGGTTGGGATTACATGAAACAGTTACTGCTTAGGGTATGACGACACCACCAAAATAAAACGCCGACATGTTTCTTACTCACTTTTCTCAAAGGAAACTGAGCAATTAAAGTCACTTATACTATCAAGAGCAAAAATACAAATTTTTAATAAAAATAAAACTATGTATACTCACAAACAATCTTAATTGAAAAAAAAAAAAAGAAAAAACCCACACAACTCTAAACATCAATTATCTTCCTGTGATTAGTGAAAACTATAGGCACTTAATGTAAGATACTTCTGGTTTTGAAAAAGACTTTGCTTAGCAGACTATGCTGAGCTATTGCTCCACCATACTATGAAAATACGTCTTTATCTTTCATAACTAATTCTTAAATATAAAACACAGATGAGCAATATCATATTTACCAGGTATCTGCCATATTGCTAAATAGGACAACCACTTCCAAATTGCATGTGTTATCTAAATAAGAAAATACATTTACAAAACCTGTGTACAAGGATAGAATATTCTCTGTGTAAAAGTGGCATTTATTATTTACTTCTTTGATATGCATAAAAAGAGACAACTTTAACTGAAAAAAATGTGTTCTTAAAGCCCCCTTGACAGATGTCCTACCAAAAATCATTAGCATTTATAAGTTCTGAATGTACATAATGAAAATAATGAAAGAAACAACTCTGCATTTTCTGATTTGGTTCAAAAATTTATTGACTTTTTTGGGAGAGGTGAAAAAAGCTAATGTCATGTGAGTAGCCTGTAATCTCTAGCATCTGTTTTTTGATTCTTATACTAATTATAACTGTACCACTATAGAAGAATAACTGAAAGGACCTTACTGCTGTGGTCTTATCAATCTTGCCCATATTCTTCTGTTGTAGCAAATAGAAAAATATTGGTTCCATTTGATAATACACAAACATGGATGTTCTTATAGCCAGAAATATTTTTCAATAAGATAGTTAGGGTAGATTCATGAGCTTCTAAAGATCTATGTCAATTTACATCGGTCGAGGAGCTGTCAGTTATTCTGTCAATTTACCTATGTCTTTTTTTTAAATTAATATATTGTTAGCTTGATTCATAAGGCCATGTTTGCACTGATGACTAAGCTTAAGCATACAATCATCTTTTAGCTCATGCTTACTAAGTGTTAGTCTCAGAAATACTTTAGCTGACCCTACAGTTAGGTGATGACTTTTCTCTCTTGGAAATTCTGTTAAAATGGTAGGAATTAGGTCAACCCAGCTCTTCTGTGCTCTCTTGCCTTTTTTAAGCAGCAGGTATATGCCGCATACAGTCTTAGGAGATGACCAGCCAGAATCTCACAGCTTCCTGTACCTCATTTTCTAACCTATTTTCTCTCTACTGCCCTTAAGTTGAGACAATTTTTGAGAGCTCTGTTATCTTTCCTATGTTTAAATACCTGCACATAGGTGTTCACATGTCCTATATATCTGTGCTCCCATAAAGTCAATGAATACCTAGGGTTCCTTTAAGTTAATGAATCATATGCATGTAGTGCCATCTGAGATACGCCACCTTGCCTCTAGACACCACTGTAGAAGAATATTAGTACTATGTACACTCTTTGTAATATTTGCCAGACTTATATGAGTGTCTTGGATACTCTAGGCCATCTGAAATGATAATGGACATCTGTCTTCAGGGAGCTGAGTTGTGCTGCTCATCAATGCAGTCAATGGAGCTGGGAGAGCAGCTCAGTTCACTCTCACATAGGTGTATGTATATATAGGCTGGTAAACAGAGTAGTTGTCTAGTCTTTGCTGACTGTACGCACCTGATCTTCACTATGTGATCTAAGACACCTAGCTCACAGGAAATCATCTGCAAGTGGACACATGTTTAGATGTCTACATCTCAAATGGAATAACAGCTAAGCAGGAATCCAAGAATATATTTCTCCTAATATTAAAACCGTGGTGTGGATTGCTCTGGTGTTTGCAAGGAAATGTAAAGGAGAAAGGAGATGCATAATTCAGTGGGCTAAGCCAGTTTGATATGAGTTTCTTGCTGATTACAAAAAAAAAGCCCACAAACCTGAAATGTGTAACTGAATATACAACTTAAAAAAAAAAAAAAAAAAAAAAATCAGATTTACAGACCTGTATCAGATATGGATAGCAAGAATAACGTAATTTTTTTTCACTCCAAAAATAACACTTTTATAGATATTTGCCAAATCTAGCAATAGTTGTTCTACTGTCCACTGTCAATATTATGGAGAAAGATTCATTCTAGAAACCTGATGTAATTAGCTGCCTGAAAGGCATCCAAGAAGTATAAACAAAGTCATTCTTTGTTCGTTTGGTCCATCTCCACACTCCATAGAATCTTTCTACTTCATTCCATATGATTATTCAGTTCTTTGCATACTGATGTGAACACATGCTGGCACTGTCAGCAAATAGGAAAACCACTACTAAGAGGGAATAGCATTTTTTATTACTGTGCTTTCATGAAGGCATCCCTGTTAGGCTTGTATCTTTGTAACAGAAATTGTAAGGGAAGTGAAAAAGCAGGTTTGTTACAATGGCAAAATTCAGTATCACAGAAATTGTTTCTATTTTTGAAGGAATTTCTCCTTCAAATGTAAGAAAAATAAAACTTCTAATAAAGTCTTCTTTAAACTGATAGCTCTAGGCTTGGATAATTATGAAAAGGTATGAAACTCTTGGGGTTTTTTTGTTTGTTTGTTTTTTTCCTCTCCCATCCAGTGGACCCAATTCTCAAGTCATTATAGTGTTTATACTGTTGTAAACCAAGAGGAAATATTTCTTATTCACACTAGGAAAAACAATTTTTTTTTTTAAATATAATACTAAATACAATGCCCCCTGAGCACTTTACAAAGTTTTCATAAAGTGTTAAGATTCCAGACAATAAATCAGATATATAGACTGATAGATCAGATTGAAGGTCAGTAGATGAATTTCTGCATGTTCATTCCCAGCTGTGGTGGGTCGATCCCAACCAGCAGCCAAACGCCTACCCTGCCTTTCACTCACACCCCTCCCCCAGGGGACGGAATGAAAAGGAGAAGACAAAAAGATACATGGTTCAAGATAAAGACAGTTTGATAAGAAAAGCAAAAGCTATACTTGCAAGAAAAACAAAATAAAAAATTCATTCACTACTTTCCACTGGCGGGCAGATGTCCAGCCACTTCCTGGACAGTAGGGCCTCAGCACTTGTGCCAGTTGCCTGGGAAAACAAACACCCTAACCACAAATATCCACCCTCCCTCCTTCTTTCCCTGGACTGAGCATGACATCATATGGTATGGAATATCCCGTTGGTCAGTTTGGGTCAGCTGTCTTGGCCATGTCCACTCCCAACCTCTTGCCCACCCCCAGCCTACTGACATCTGGGAGGATGAGAGTGGGAGGAATGAAAGACTTGACACTGCTGGACATAGACTAAGGTGCTGTGCTTATAGCCCCACAAAGTTACACATCTATACTATCCAAAAAAAAAAAAAAAAAATCACATAATGCTCATGGAATCATTCCCAGAATAAGAAAACTAATAATTTTAATAAGAGTGCTCCCAACTTTGCTTCATAAGGGTTAGAGGTTCTTGACTCTTCCCATATCATAATCTCACTTGAAACCAGCAAAGCGTTTTGGGCTTGTTCTTCCATTTAAGATTAGATGCTGTTTAAATATTTGCCCCCAGCCCCCATCCCAGTTTAATATCCCAAATTAAGCAGAACACGGACTTTTATTTGTAGTAAGATACAGACCTGTAACTAATGACAATTCTTACAATTTCTTTGAGCAAATTGAAACTCAGTTTTTGCCCCACTGCATATCATCACTCTATGCACATGAACCCTCTATGTCCAGAAGTTATGTGACTTCTAATCCATGCAAACCTTAAACTAGATCCACTCCATGAAGAAATATGATTGATTCACACAAGTCAAGATCATGCAGAACAGCAAATTTAAAATCAAGAAAAGAACAAAGATAATTTCTGAAATAGAATCATAGAATGCTTTGGGATGGAAGGGACCTTTAAAGGTCATCTAGTCCAACCCCCCTGCAATGGGCAGGGACATCTTGCACTAGATCAGGTTTCTCAGAGCCCCATCCAGTCTGTCCTTGAATGTTTCCAAGGATGGGGCATCTATCATCTCTCTGGGCAACCTGTTCCCGTGTTTCACCACCCTCATCATAAAAATTTTTTTCCTTATACCTAGTCTGAATCTACCCTCTTGTAGTTTAAAACCATTACTCCTTGTCCTATCGCTACAGGCCCTGCTAAAAAGTCTGTCCCCATCTTTCTTATAAGCCTCCTTTATATATTATCATAGAATCATTAAGGTTGGAAAAGACCCTTAAGACCATCAAGTCCAACCGTTAACCTAGCACTGCCAAGTCCACCACTAAACCATGTCCTCAAGCACCACGTCTACCTGTCTTTTAAATACCTCCAGGGATGGAGACTCAACCACTTCCCTGGGCAGCCTGTTCCAATGCCTGACTACCCTTTTGGGGAAGAAGATTTTCCTAATATCCAACCTAAACTTCCCCTGGCACAGCTTGAGGCCATTTCCTCTTGTCCTATCCCTTGTTACTAGGGAGAAGAGACTAACCCCCACCTCACTCCAACCTCCTTCCAGGTAGTTGTAGAGAGCAATAAGGTCTCCCCTCAGTCTCCTCTTCTCCAGACTAAACAACCCCAGCTCCCTCACCCTCTCCTCATAAGGCTTGTGCTCTAGACCCTTCCCCAGCTTCGTTGTCCTCCTCTGGACACGCTCCAGCACCTCGATGTCCTTCTTGTAGTGAGGGGCCCAAAACTGAACACAGTACTCGAGGTACAGCCTCACCAGTGACGAGTACAGGGGCACTATCACCTCCCTAGTCCTGCTGGCCACACACTTTCTGATACAAGCCAGGATGCCATTGGCCATCTTGGCCACCTGAGCACACTGCTGGCTCATGTTCAGGGGGCTGTCAACCAACACCCCCAGGTCCTTTCCCGCCAGGCAGCTCTCCAGCCACTCCTCCCCAAGCCTGTAGCATTGCATGGGGTTGTTGTGACCCAAGTGCAGGACCTGGCACTTAGCCTTGTTGAACCTCATACAGTTGGCCCCAGCCCAACGATCCAGCCTGTCCAGGTCCCTCTGCAGGGCCTTCCTACCCTCCAGCAGAGTGACACTTCCACCCAACTTGGTGTTGTCTGCAAACTTACTGAGGGTGCACTCAATCCCCTCATCCAGACTATCAATGAAGATATTGAACAGGACCGGCCCCAACACTGAGCCCTGGGAAACACCACTCGTGACCGGCTGCCAACTGGATATGATGCCACTCACCGCCACTCTCTGGGCTCGGCCATTCAGCCAGTTATTAACCCAGCGCAGAGTGCACTTATCCAAGCCGTGAGCAGTCAGTTTCTCCAGGAGAATGCAGTGGGAGACAGTGTCAAAGGCCTTACTAAAGTCCAAGTAGGCAACATCCACAACCTTCCCCTCACCCACTAAGCGGGTCACCTTGTCACAGAAGAAGACCAGGTTAGTGAAGCATGACCTCCCTTTCATAAACCCATGCTGAAAGGCCACAATAAGGTCTCCCCGCAGCCTTGTCTTCTCCAGGCTGAACAATCCCGGCTCTTTCAGTCTTTCCTCATACCAGAGGTGTTTCATCCCTCTGATCATTTTTCTGGCCCTCCTCTGCATCAGCTCCAACAAGTCCATGTCTTTCCTGGGCTGAGGGCTCCAGAGCTGGACACAATACTCCAGGTGGGGGCCTCTCCAGAGCAGAGTAGAGGGGCAGAATCCCCTCCCTCAACCGGCTGGCCACACTACTTTTGATGCAGCCCAGGATACGGTTGGCGTTCTGGGCTGCGAGAGCACATTGCTGGCTCATGTCCAGGTTTTCATGTATCAGTACCTCCAAGTCTCCTCAGGCCTGCTCTCAATCCCTTCATCCCCCAGCTTGTACTGATACCAGGGATTGCCCCGACCCAAGTGCAGGACCTTGCACTTGTCCTTGTTGAACTTCATGAGGTTCACATAGGCCCACTTCTCCAGCTTGTCCAGGTCCCTCTGGATGGCATCCCGTCCCTCAGGTGTGTCAACTGCACCACTCAGCTTGGTGTCATCTGCAAACTTGCTAAGGGTGGACTTGATCCCACTGTCTATGTCATTGATGAAGATATTAAACAGCACTGGCCCCAGTACAGACCCCTGAGGGACACCACTTGTCACTGGTCTCCATCTGGACATCGAGTCATTGACCACTACCCTCTGGATGCGACCATCCAGCCAGTTAGCTATCCACCGAACAGTCCGCCCGTCAAATCCATATCCTTCCAATTCAGAGAGAAAGATGTTGTGGGGGACCATGTCAAAGGCCTTACAGAAGGCCAGACAGATGACATCCATAGCTCTTCCCTCATCCACTGATGGAGTTACTTCATTATAGAAGGCCACTAGGTTGGTCAGGCAGGACTTGCCCTTGGTGAAGCCATGCTGGCTGTCTCGAATATTTATATGTAATGTGAACTTGCCATTCTATTGATGACAAAGCAAATAAAAATTAAATGTATTTTTTTTCCTTTTCAAATAGTGACACAAATTTTAACCCTAATTTTTAGCTGTCTGGACCCTTTGGTCACTCTTTAGCTTCAGAAGTTAAAACAATATTAAACTAAAATTGACATTTTGATATTATACAATAGGAAGAAACCACAGGAATTTCCAAGACGAGAAAACTATGGTAATATCAGCTTCTCCAAATCCTTCATTTTTGTCTGGTGGAAAGACAGAGAGGAATATAACAAAGGTTGCTTTACATCCCTCTGTTCCTGGGAGTTTATATTAGCTGGGGACCAGAGGTAAGAATGGTCCTGGAATAATTTATTGTAGAACCAAGAACATAACTGATATATTTTTATCTTTCATTTAGAAATTTCATCTTTTCGCACATAGAATTGAAAAGCTTATGAGCTAAAAGACATTGCCTCTCTTTCAGACTAGAAAGGAAGTAAAGGAAGAGAAAAGAAAAAGAAATTGGGAGAAGGATTGCTATTTTTCTTTCTACCTTTTAATAAACGGTTTAAGTCCTGAAGCTGTAGCAGCCTAAACAAGAAAAGTAAAAGAGAAAGAAAAGTAAAGAGAATCTCAGAGAGCTACTTTAATACTCAGCACAAAGACAACCTGAACTGTGTTAGCTTGAATCTCCATCCCCAGAAGACAGAAATTGAAAACTAATGGATTAGGTCCTCCTTTCTACGCATCTTACAAAACCAAGAGTGCATTAGCGTAAATCTTTCCAAGCCTTTACATGCCAGTCTTTCTTTTCATCCTTGTATTCTCTATTGCATTGGTAAACTCTTTACAACAGAAATAATCTCTTACTACATACCTGCTGGCACAGAAGGCTTTCTTGGACTCTGCCAGATCTGTTATAAGTCTATACTGCTGCTAGTAACCATTCTTGAATGTAGGTTACGATTCGCTGCTCACTTGGACTTGAGCTATTTTCATCCAAATCATCTGTCTTTGTTCACTTGTGGCTCACAGCTGTTGCATTCACATCACATTTTGGCAAAATTAACATACTTTTCCAACTGTCTCCTATGCCTTTGCTCACACTCAGAACAGGCCCTTAATGCATTCCTGCACCTTGTTTTTCTGCTGAGGAGAACATAGGACTGTAGAAGTGGAGCACATTTGTGGAGATGAACCTGTGCTACACTGCAGGCAAGCACACGGTAGGGTAAGCCTTTTCTAGGGGTTATATTTCTGGGAACAGAACCAAAGTTTGTGCTAGATTTGCTTCCTCACTTTTATCCTTAAGTTTCAGGTGATAACATCTCCATTTAGTAAATGAATTCATGCACTGAAGTCTTTTGAGTTGGCATGGTGGTTGTGTGGATTGAAGTGCAAAATAAAGCCCTGAGTTAACATGGTACTATAGACATAACCATCTGAACTACAAATCAAATTCGAATTACACTACTTTTCCTTTACTCTAAAAGGCTTTTTAACATATTCACTTCTTCCTGTGGCTCTACAAGAGGTGATGTTACTTTTCTATGTTTACTATGGAAGACAAAATACCTCATGGGGAACCTATATTCAAGGTAATTACACTTCTTCCATAAAACAGCTGGGCTTCTTAGTATTTTATGAGCAGTTTAGGAAAACTACACAATAACAAACAATTGTCCAGATGTAAGTGGCACTAGTTATATACTGCATAACACTAACAGTGTCTTCTGTATGAAAAGTAAAGTTGACTGCTGTTCTCTACACGAGTCTTTTTCACCTTTCCTTACTGCAGTAGAATGCATAATATAAAGAATCTGTCAGAATGATTTACACGTTCACCAGAACAATCTAACTGTAACTATCTTTCTCCCGCCTCATTTCTTCTATTCAAAGAAAGGATGAGAGATAGGTATGGGGACAAACTCTACAGACTTATCTTCAACAGAACTGAAAACCATAGCTGTTAGTTTTTGGGGGCCATAAAACATAATGGGAAAGAGCTAAATACAGTTCCTAAGTAGCAAGCTAAGTGCAGATTTGCTATAAAAATATTAAGTTAAACTTCTGTGAACCTCAAATAACTTTCATCAGTCTCTGCTTCCAGCTGCTTGCTAGGTTTTCTACAGGATTTTCTTTTTTTTTTTTTTTTTCATTGCCCACTTGTTTCATCTAAGAACAAAAATATGTTGTCATTGCATAATCATTAAAATAATAATTTTTGTTTGTAGTGTCATCCTGCTCCCAACACTAGAGCAAGTAGAAGAGCAGCAATGTAGTAGTATGAATGGCAAATAAGTACTTTCAACCTGCTGTGACCAATCAATGAATGTCTACAATAAAAGAAGGTTCTGAGGAGAAAAGATTAACTTAACACAAAGATGACCAGAAGATGGCCTTTGTTCTAGATAAATGGTTTTATCAGCTGTGTGGATCAACTAGCTGTATGAGTTCAGCAAATCAAACAGTTATATCAGCTGAGTGAATGAACCAGTTGTGTAACTGTTTGTCCCTGACTTTATCAGAAGAGTGCAAATATCTTCCTGAGTTAGCCAGACCAGCATAGGGCTGTAGATTTGGCTCTGACCAACATAGAATATAAAAACTGAACAACCAACAAAAATAACTTCAAAGGGAAAAATGGGCCCGAGCTAATTTCAATCCATGTATCTTCCTTCCTGACAACCAGACTGCCCAGCCTCATGACAGTGAGTATGTTACAGACAGCATATGGTGGGTATCACATTTGTATTCTGATTTAGCTGTATATTGCTATTCCTATACTCCATTAAATGTAATTTCTACTTGCATTGTGATATAAGTATATTGCTGTATCACTCTTCTAAATCAAAGTCCTGTATAGCATCAACTAACTTCAAGAAAGTAAACTTGTTGTTAAACATTAAGTCTTCCACTTGTGTAATACCTAAAAGAACCTGCTCACATAATATTAGACTCTGACACCCGCTTCTTTCCAGTAGTAGCTACTACTGCCACTACTAGATCACTGAACCTGAACATGACAGAACAGACCGCATCTGGTTAATAAGAAATTACCTGCAGTCACAGACTATATCAGTGCTCAAGGCAACAAAAACTTTTGGAATTGACTTAAATATGATCCAGTTTCACTCACTCATATACACAATCCAAATTATAAAATGCAATGATGTGTAATCCTATGTAGTAACAGGATTAATAATCAATATGATATATGACAGATTATATTAATGTTAATAAATCATTAACTTTACAGATTTTATATCATAGACACCCATGGAATTCATCTATCTGCAACAATTTAGCATTTACCTTCTTAAGTGTCACAAAATATTTTATAATGCTTTGGATTAGCCAGGTGAAAATCAATGCTAAATGCAACATGATAGCACCTGCAAAAGTGAAGCTTAACTCTTTACCCTAGTACAGAAGCTTTACAGTAGAGTATTTCTTTGTTGTGTGACTTAACAGCATTGGCCTGAACAGCCATTAGTAAAATTCTGTTAACATTGTCATAATACTTATTTTCTGTATTTTCCTACATGTCTTACTGTTTCCCAGTACTCCTATCTGTGACTGATTTAAAGGAAAAAATGGGAATAATATGAATAATCTCTTTGGTTACTACCTTCACAACTCAAGCTCACCTCTTCACTACTCTGTATACTCTGTGTCTGATTGATTTATTTCATAGATGCTTTACAGGGAAAGAAAGCATAGTTTTTCTAGGTGTTACCTGTCTAACATTGTGTCCTCCATTAATATTGTTCCTGTATTTTACTACTTGGAAGTTATCTTTCTTGCACTTAATCAGCTGTTTGGAAACAATGGGGTCACTTCAAATTGCACTGGCAGATGGCGTTAGGTTAGGCAGAATTTGGGTGTCTAAACTCAGGAGATGATTCAGATCACCTACCGTCCATATCTGCCGGATTCTTGCGGAGCAAAAGTCTGAGACTGAGCTGTCAGTGCCTAAAGCTTCTTTGCAATTCTTAAATGAGTAGACAATTTGCTCCCTTCCACAAAAGACCTCAGGACACCTAGTGCATTTGGTGTGTCCAGACAGTACACTGATAGGTAAACATTGAATTCAGACCAATATTCAGTCTAAATTATCTATTCATTGAAAAGAAATGTGTAGGCATACCTTTGGGACTTCTTATTACTAGTGACCGGCTCTACTGCCCTAATACTCTTTGCTCTGGCTCAGAGACAGACAGTGCGATGGCATTATATACACACACATACACACATAAAAAAATAGATCTCTCTCCCCTCCTCTCCACCCCGATGCTATTTATCACACTGCCAAGTGATGCTGACTCTCTTTTGTCTGTGATAAAAAGACCAGACCAATTCTAACTCACATCTGTAAGCCCTATGCTCAGTCATTTTGTAAGCCATCATTATACACATATATGCACACACACAAAGTTATAGCATAGAACAGTCTCTAACTATCAGATCTGCCCCTCCATTTCACATTTTTATTATTCCTCCATTTTAATATGTTTATTGCACATCCCAGTTACAGTTCTCGTGTTTGCTTCTGCTCCACTGTATTTCACTTATCTGACACCTATGATATTTATATTGAATGGATTAAAATTTTAGCTTCCCTTAATTCTGTACTTTCTTACTTGAAAAACTCCTTTCTGGAATTTAAATACATGCTCTTCTGTTTTCTCTGAACACCTTGGCATAAAGTATTTATTTGGACTTATTTCTGCCTTTTTTTTTTTTTTTTTAAAACCTGAATATTTCCAGTGCTTTGACTAATTGCCTTTGTCCATCTCTGTCTTTTAATATAAATGCATTTGGCCTATTTTTCTTTACCTGTGGCCTTGTATTTGGATTTCTAATTGTTCAGCTGCTTAGCATACATATGTCTTGTTGCGTTTTTTAATGTCAGTTCCATCTCTCATTAAGTGTTTATATGATTTTTTGTTATTATGCCCTGAAATGATCTACTGCTTAATTAGATATTTTAACAGGTCATATTAACAGGACTGACTTTTTAGTTTTAAGTCTCTGACAAGTTTCTCTATTTCTTTTCCCTACAATACCCTTTAAACATTATTTTTATCTATTCAAAGTTTTATTACTCATTATTTCTATCACCTTCATGAGATACACCAGATATAATGCTTTTGTGCCTGCCACTCTAAAAAAACACAAAAATCTTTGTCTTATCATTCAGTTCAATTGCCCCTGCAGTTCTTATACATAAACCAAATTGTTGTCTGAGCCTGTAGCAGGCTTACGCAGCATTTCCTGTCATTCCAAGGGCTGGTGAACTACAGCAGCCACTTGGATACAGGTAAAAACTGGAGGGGGGGAAGTAAACAAAACAAACCATACCACCCCACAGGTAAAACAGCAATCACTATAAAGTTTTCTCTTCTGTTGAATCTTTTTGCAATATGTCTCAGTTACTTCTCATTTCTTACAAAAGCAGGAATAGTTCCACACAAACCATTTTTGAAAAACAAAACAAAACAAAACAAAACACCAAAAAAACCCACACAAACAGACCATCAAAATCTCTCTTTTTGCTGTTTTCCAATGCACAGAATTTTCTAGGAACACCACAGTTAGAGTATCCAGGAACCATGGACCCTAAAGTGCTCCACAGCATCTTCCCTTTGCTTAAGGATATAGCTGTGATAACACTTACACTGACCAGTGAAAACCTGTTCTTAGTGCCTGTTTATCTCTAATGGTTTTAGATCCACATCTACACAGGAGAAATGTCCTGAATACCATCAGGGGAGAGATTCTGCAGGGGAAAGGAAGGAATATCCCTGAACCCTCCTTGTAAATTTGTGTCCTTATGCTGCAAGCAGTGCAACATATATCAAGCTAGAAGGTGAGTAAGCAGGAGTGATCTGTAGCACAGTTAAAGGGGATTGCCTTTAGCAGCGTTCCTGTTTCTGTTCTGGTGTTGAGCTGCCACTTAAACAACATCTCACCTATATGTACTTACTGCTTAAATGCAGTCTGGGGCATGTCGAAATAAAGTCAATACATCTCCAGCAGCATGTGGAACAGTTTTCAGGTTATTACATGATAGCTCTGGGTCTTGGGACTGTTACAACAGTTTGTGAAAGTACATATTATGGGAAAATTATAGGAAACAAACTTGCCCCCAGCCTCAAAAGGTATATTAAAACCAAGAAAACCTTTCAAAAACAGAGGAACATTTTCATTTTGATTTGGTTCACCTAAGTTCCTGCTTACATTAGTAAATAGGATAAGAACTGTCAACAAACTTGAATAACTTGCTATCATGACTCAGAGCCTGACAAAGAGAAATAAATTCAGTTGCCTAAACATATGTATTTGTGGCAACAAATCATATTTATGCTGCCTGACGGTGTCCAAAACATCCTCACAGAGCTGGTAAATAAGAGATGAAGGAACTCATGCTATACCTGTACCACAGACTGGAGTCCAAGGAGGTATTGCCAGTGTCTCAAATGATATGCAGATTTTGGCAGCTGCATACAGCCCAGAATTTAATCCTGTATGTATATTTTTAAACAAGTAGTTTTAATACCAGAGGGACAATTTTGATCTCTGATTTTAATGTGCTTCATAACAAAAATGAAAGATCCTCAGCTAAGAAATATTACATTTGTTTTTGCAATAACATGCCCTTTGGAATGATGCCTAACTTTGACTTAAAAGGCTGAAATTGATGAGAATACCTCATAGCACTAGATCAGTTATACAATGATTTATTACCTCCATGTTAAAAACCTACTCTTTTGTCCAGTTTTGGCATCTAATTATCAAATCTCATTAGGTCTATTTCTGCCAATTTAAAGGACCACCTGCCAACAAAAAACCCCAAAACAACAAACCTGCAGCGTATTTATTTCCAGGCCATCATCCTGACAGTTCAAACTTCCATATGTAAAAGAGAGAGTGTGATGGGTTTTTTTTTAATCTATTTTTTTGTATTTTTTTTTTTTTTTATTACCAGAAATGTGCTGAACTGCCCATATCTTGAAGGAAAACACTTTACATAGTGCTTAGCCAGATTTCCTTAGCAATCCTACTGCACTGTTATCTAGACTCCAAGACTGGACATTAGGATCATCGCTGCAGATATATTTAGGACAAATAAAAGATTATATGCTGTGTTAAGCAATCAGGATGAGAAGCAATACATAAAATGAAACTAATTATTTGTTCACTAAAATTAGTCTTCATAAACGTTCTTGGCATTACTCCCTTGAGGGGGGAAGAAAAAATACAAAACAAAACCAACCCTCAAAAAAGTTTTCAACCAGTTTTCATTAATTTTTAATATTTGATGTGCAAAGGAATGAGGGCTTGAAAATAAATTGGACAGAACTAATACAGCAATTTAAACACAAATACCACAAGTTTGTCTTAGGGGCCTTGGGATCTAACTAATGCTAAATTACATTACATAAGAAATCAATGGAACCTCCTAAGGTGATAAAGACCAGAGCTATCCATTATTATATTTTTTTATCCATGTTACTGCAACCACATCCCGACACATTATCATGTTAGGTGTGTTTCACTTATTGGAACAAAAGCAGTCCATAACAAATGGTTGACAGTTTAGGAATATGACAGGAAGAACAGATGGAGAAAGACTGATAAATTGATGGTGGCACTGAGGAGATGACAAAGCAACATTAATTACAGTTAGGTTGGCCGGCACAACCTCAGAATGGACCCACATACTTTACTTAATATGCCAAGGCACTGTCTGTAGGCAGTGCAGCAACAGATTGGCTAAGAAGTGTTTTATTTCAGTTTTTAAAGCAAAAAGGAACATTCTTTTTTTTTTTTTTTTTTTTTTAAAGTAAAAAATTGGCAATAGCATCAAGATTACAATAGCTACACTATGAAGATGGTCCTACATGTGTTTAAGCAGTTGTTTGCTACATAACTGTGTTGAACAGTTTGAGACGATATGTGTTGACATCTGTCAGTCAGATCCCAAGGGATGAATTCTGCCCTCGATGTTTCTGTTTTCTGAAAGTTATAATGGTCCAATTTGGAATATTTTTCACCAAGTGGAAGCTATGACTACTTAATCTAAGGTTGAATCATAGTTCACATTAGCATTAACAAAGTTTTATGTTCCATCAAATTACTAAGTATTTAAAAATAAATTGTACCTTTTTGAAGGTGCAAGCACATTGTATATAAACGTATACGCAAATCTAAACAGAGGCGCAATCAAACTAAAGTTATTTCTGTAAAGTTTGCCTTTATCAGATTTTAGCCAAATGAAAGAAAATATATTTCAATATTTGAATAATCTATTTCGTAATAAAACCAACTGCTTTTCTCAGTGGTGGATGTAGAAAAACAAGTGACTGTTTATTTGATTTTGCTGACATAAATTTATGTCACTTGTATTTGGCCTTTTTTCTGATGACATAGATTTTTGAAAACCCAGAAGCTCTTCCTGCAGAGGGGTATGTCCTATTCATCTAACTTAACTGTGTTGCTAAAAAAAACCAACCAAACAAAAAAACCCAAAACCCAAACAGTTTTACGAGCTGGACTGTGAGCACAGTGCTGAATGTTAGGAAGAAATCTGTTCTGGAGGTATTCCTGTTTCTACACACCTGCTGGACTGTAGCCTGCATTACCTCCTCTTTCCTGTCCATCAACACCTTTTTGTTACTGCCAAACAATCTCTTCCTATTGACACTGCACATCTGCAGGGATGCCAAACTCTGTTCAATCCAGAAGCTCTCTGAAAAGACAAAAGTAAGGCTACTACTCCGAGACTAGGACAGATGATCAACATTAAGGCTGACTTACCCAGTAGAAACTGGTACTATCTACATATGTAGTTAGACTATGTTAAGAACACTGTTAATGGCATACTCATGTTTACTTCAGTGTTAGGAAGTCAGGACTATCAAGTAAAGGTTAGCTCAAACAAGAAAAAATAAAATAACTTGCCAAACTGATACTTACTTTCCCATATTATGATACTTGCTTTTCTGACAAGAACATTTATATAAAGTATAATTCAAGAACCCGAAACCTAAGAAAATGATACAAGTAAAGCAATACAAAAGGCATTGTTATACTGTTAACATATGAAAACTGTTCATAAAGGAGGGACTATTCTTTGGTTGAAGACAACCACACTGTAAGGCAAGAAATAAATATGTACAGATGTAAGAAAAATCCAAGATATATCCTAACTTTTACAAAGAACAAATTAGTGCTTTTACATGCATAAATTTTTGAAAGATCATGGAGACATCAGCAGAGACTGAAGATGGCTAATCTTTTTTCCTGTTCTTATTTACTGAATATAAGCATTCAGATACTCTATCCTAACAGGTATAATCCTCACCATGTATGTGAAATTCTATGAATTTCTACTTCATTAGTCAGGGACCAACTGCATAGATTTATAAGGAATGTAAGAAAATACTTTATACAGAATGCTTTTGTAAGGAGTAAGGTTTATACGGAGTTGTCTTTTGTCTTTCTTCAAAATCTAGCATTCAGGACAATAAACAGACAAACTCGAGAAATTACATCACCCTAGAATTTTAAATGTAAAAATAAGCTCTGTGAAGCAGAAGCAGCTAAACAAAGGAAAAACTATAGACCGTTATGAATAGCAACACAGAGAATTTTACCTGACATGCACGTCTTCCTTAAAACCTATGGGAGAGAAAACAACAGGAAGCCACCTTCTGGTAACAAAATATTGTTGACTGCCAATTAAAGGGAAAAAAAGTTTCATAAGCACTCTTGGGGTCCTCGTCCTGAGGCTCTGCATGAGTAAAAAATTCTTATGCTAGACAATGAAATACTTAAGGCAATAATAAAAGAAATGGGTCATTTTCAGTAGACTGCATTTGCTCCCAGTTCTCCTTTTTATCTTGTCTGATACCTGGGGTCAACCCAGACACAAAGTAAGTAGATGTTAATAATAATAGACAGCTGGACTCCTCAGGTAGCATCAATCCAGACACTATGACTGAAGGTGATGGAGCTTCAGTGACTTATATAAGTGGGATATTTTGCTCAGAAAGCAATAAAACAGGAATCTAAACAGCTGTGTAAGCCACTTCTGAGTAAATTCATAATTCTAGCTAAATATCTAAAATTGCAAGGTAACCGAATGGTGTTATGATGGTGCTTAACAGGATACAATCTGTTTACTGCACCTAAAAGACAAATATAAAGCTAAAAATCTTTTCCAAGATGTGCGTATATAACTATTTTTTTTCAAAGGAACTTAAAGCATGAATATTTATCAGAGTTTGTTCCTTAATACTTTAACTTGATAAACATCTACTGCACGCTTCCTTGAAAACAGTATTAGAATTGTATAAAACATGAATTATGGCCACTGCTAATTACCATTTATATCAAAGCTGTTCAATAGCACCTTTAGTACGTATGCATTGAAATTAATTAGTTCAGACTGAGCAAAATGTATTGAGCTTTCTTCTGAATTATTTTAATAGTTTCTTTTACTTACTATTTGATAAAACAAGACAAAATATCCAATCTCTTCAAATAAATTTTCAGATGCCAGGATCAATAAAATACCTCTTTTATTCTCATGCCATTTCCTGTTCTTTGGAATTTTCATATAAGAATTGAGGAACTTTGACTTTCCAGTCATCATTTTATTAAAATACACTTGTAGGAAAAAGGAAAACACAACTAAATCCTCACATTCTCTGGTTTCCTATAAAGTAAAAATCAACTGGAGTTCATGTTTTAAGAAGGAGCAGGACAGAATATTGATCCACTCTACAGGAAACAGAGTAGAGAAGTAGATGATGCCATAATGGAGAAGTGAGGGTCACTCCGTGGATGAGCCCCAACAAAAATAGTTGTTTTTTTAAACCTGGTTTTAAATCTTACGGTCCTGTTCTCCACATCACTAGGTTATAAGAGTTTTACATTGACAAAGGCAAGTATCAGACCGTTGACTGCTCACTTTTGAATAAGTTTATAACTGCTTTAACTCATCATAGTGCTCCTAGACCTCCTAGATCAAATTCTTGAATTCATCAATAAAAATATAAAACCTTGCCACAAGTCAGCTAGACAGGGTATGCAATGGTTGTTTAACACAGTATTGTCTTTTAATATGGGATATAATTAAGCCAATAAAGGATTTGGGGCTTTTGTGTTCTAGCATTTGTTATTCAGTTCTGGAGAGTAATAAAGTAATAAATGTTTTTACAAACTCATGGGTACCCAGGGAAGTGCCATGGAAAGGCCCTGCACACCAATCCTTGTAAAGTGTTTTGAGCACTTTGGAAGTTCTAAATAATATATTTTTTTTTTTTTTTTTTTTTACTTAATGATTACAAGACTTGTGAACAAGATGTAATAAGTTTTTTCAACAGTGTTTCACAAGGATTCACACAAAACTACTTCCAACTTGAAACATAACTTTTCAAACAGCACGAATATGTTTTAAGCCTGTGTAATTTTCAGTAACCATTCTGGCCAGAACCTGAAAGGGTAACACAGAAATAATCAAAACCTGAAATACTTGTGCGATGTTGGATAAGTTTTCAAATCCCCTAAGAGTTTCTACATATAATCCAAATAACTACAGAATCTTTCAGATTGGAAAGGATCTCTTGAGATCAGCTAGTCCAATACACACAGCTCAAGCAGGGTTCTTTAGAGCAGGTTGCCCAGTATCGTGTCCAGCTGGGTTTTGAACATCTCCACAGATGGAGACTCCACAACCTCCCTGGGCACCCCGTTCCAGTGCATGGTCACCCTCATAGTGAAAAAGTGTTTTCTTGTGTTCAGATGGAATTTCATGTTTTTCTAGTTTGTTCCCATTGCCTGTCATGGTGAACCATTGAAAAGAGCCTGGCTCTGTCTTCTTCACACCCTCGCTTTGGTTATTTACACACATGGATAAGAGCTCCGTGAGCCTTCTGTTCTTCAGGCTGAAGAATTCCAGGATTCTCGTCCTTTCCTCATATGGTAGATGCTCCAATCCCTTAATTATCTTTTAGACATTTTGCTGGAATGTTTCTTGTACTGGGGAGTCCAGCACTGGACACAGTATTCTTGATATAGAGTCTGTAATTTAGTCAAGCCACTTAAAAATTATTTAAATAAATATATAAACACCCACAGTCTACCTTAGCATACTACATGGGATTGTTCATCTTCAGCTTTAAATGTTTCCCAGGAACATCATACATGTCTAGCTCTATTTTCTGTCAAATTCCAGGACTTCAATTCTTTTTTTGCTAAAGTTGCTTAAATAGGGTTGGAATTCCTTCCTCTTTTCAGAACAGGGATGAATGCCCTGCAATATCTTAAGTGTCAAGAAGATGCAAGTTTTTCCACTAAAGCATTCACAAAATGGAAACATTACAACTAGCTGAAATTCTTTGTCTGCGCTTTGTTTTGGTTTATCATTTGGTAGGTCATGTTTGAATAGCTCTCTTAAAAGATAGTACCCTTTTTTCACCAAGTCCTGTCTCACTGACACCAAAGTAGACAAGAAAAACCCCTTGTTGTTCTCAAAGGACAAGGTCTGCAGGTGACACCGAAAGCTAGAAAGTGTAAAGGTGGGAAGGTGCCATAATCTGAAATCTGAATCTGAATTCTCTCAGTGCCAGGAGGCACACAAGGCGCGAACATCGTTCTTCCACTTCAATTGGTCTGCGGCTGCGTGCTCTGGAGTCACCCAAGGGCCACAGCGCAGTCTTCTGTTGGTTTTTTCCTCAAGACATGACCGATCCAGTTCCATCTCCTCCTCCTCACTTCATTACTGATTTTCTCTATCTCCATCTCAAGTTGATGCTCGTCGTTTCTGCAACTTTTTATTTTTTTTCCGGGAGGAGGTAGTTGGCCTCCTGCCCAGCCCCCATGACTTGGAGGGTCAGTGGTTTTTCTGTCAGGGTGGCCTTCCCTTAGGCTGCGTTGGTTCGCGGCACCTTCTTCAGTTTTATCCGGTGCACTCTCTAGAGAGGGATCCCCTATCCACCACCCAGGGGATGCGCCTTCTAGCCGTGCAGCCCCAGATGAAGGGAAGGTGCAATAAAAGCTTGAGAAAATAGATTACATTGTGCGTACATCACTTCACACATGCTAAAAGTCCTGGTCTTCTGTCTGGGCATGTACTTAAAATTCTGAATTACAGTAACCATGTGCAAGTATATTAGATATGTGAACTACTATACCTAATAAATTTTCATTAGGGGTGGGGGAGGATCAGATCCTAATAAGCTGAATATTTACAATAAATGCAAGGATGTAAATTTTGAGGAAAAGCATGTTTCCTCTTGTATGCATGCTCTGAAATAAAATATGGATTTAAATTCCAATATTGTGAAATCCCAGTCTCAGCCATATCGCAGAAGTTTTCCAATATCTGGCCCCCAATCAACTTAATAGCACTAAAACTTGAAATCGTCTTGACTTCAGATAATATTAAGTGAATCAATTGGAACATTTAGCATTTTCATTTGTAGTTCCTGGTCTTAGGTAGTACTTTTAGTCATTTTAATGCAGATATAGATAGACATTTCCTATAAAAATAGGAAAATGAAAGAGAGCATGCATGACAAGTTTCAGCCATTCCTAATTTGAAACAGCAAAGTCATAAAGCCCTTTTAACCAATGTTTGCAGAGGAAAGGCATAACAACGTGTCAGCTACAGCAGTCTTTGTAGGTACCATTATTTCCAATCACTATAAAATGCTGCCATCTACTGGAAAATATTTAATTAAATATTAAAGCCAGCATTAGGACTGTCCAGCAGAAATGGGAATCCTGTTATTGTTAATTAAAAAAAAAAAAAAAAAAAAGTCTTTTGATATTTCAAGATGCCTCTTTTTGGTCCTTGAGATCAATGATTAAACAATTTGCATAGGACAAGTGATTTCTGATTGTAAAGTAGTAAAAGATGAAGAACTAAAAGAAAACTTTACATTCATTTTTATCAGAGAGCATAATTTAAAATTAAATCTGTGACACCTTCATTAGGAAATTATTTAATGCCAGTTAAATTCTAACTTTCTTCAGACAGAAGGACGTATATCCATCTTTTATAAAGGCAACTGAATCATTATGATTTACCATCAAATATCTAGATACTCAGAGTCAATATTTTGCAGTCAGTTACATAGTGAGAATCAGTATCTTGCAGAAGTCATTGAAATGACATTTTAAGAAAGTTGTAAGTCATTAAGTGGAGAATATAGGGACTTCTTTAAGATTAGTTAATTGGCATAGATATAGCACTAAATTGGTCCACCTTTGTTTCCTTCTTGTGAAGGAAAAGGAGGCAGTATGGTGGAGATACTCCATGCTAGCTCATCAGAAGTACAGAGGCAATGGAACCATGCTATCCGCTTGGTCCCTTTTATGAATATATTATTTAAGTGAGTTCTTGGATCCATTAAGGAATGATGCTTGGTTCCTTCATGTCATATCCAGGGTGTGCCAACAGGACAAAGCAACCATATTTTATTCCATGCTATTACAGCCCTTGCATTGCTCTGGGCAAAACCAGTCCCTAGACATGTATATGCACATACAAAGATAAATGTAATAGATAAGAATTTTGTGGATCGGAATCCACATAATTTTTTATAGCCACCTTCTTTAAAATTGTGGTTATCATGAATATCTAATGCTTTCTCTTCCTAAAGCAACTGGACAGTTAATCCTACATAAAATTAAATTTAGAAATCTAACACACACAAATTTATTAATGTCTAGTGTGTATTATTAATGGCTTTAGAAAAGATTCTGTTAGGTGCTCATTAGCCTGTAAGATGCCTTGTTTAACTACTTAATGCAGTGTCAGTTAGTTACTTATTAAATGACAATCATTTAGCAATTAAGTTAAACTTACCCAAGATTATAGACCATAAACCTAAGAAAAGCAAAACTGAATTTCAGAATGAAACCAACTGTGTATTCAGTCCACCTGCTCGAGCAAAGCACACGTGGGAATAACTAAAGATGGTTTTGGAGAAGAGGTAAAACACCCTTGGAAAATCCTAAGTTTTGGTGTTCTAGATTTCTATTTTACTGTTATGACAGTGAAAACCTAGGTACGGTACTTGCTTTATGTCTCAGAGTCCTTATGTATTGTTTAGGTTGGGATCTGACCATTTGCTTTATTAAGTGATCTTGTAATTCTATAGTATGTTTAGCTAATGAAATAAGTAGCTGAATTGGTTTTATTAGTTGCTTTGAGGACAGTCAAGTTTGGTTTTTCATGCTTAAACAAATGACATACCAATTCCTGCCTTTAAAAGAACATACTAGCTGTTCCCACGCTTTATGAAACAAGCTTAAATATTCACTTTGAAAAGGTGCAAAAATATAACAACAAAACCACATATACAAAGGCTCCATCAGATAGTTATTTAATGGGAACATGTTTACTCAAGAACATTTTTATGTTACCTGTGTTATCAATGTTATTAATGGTATTTTTGAAATTTATTCGTCTTAATAAAGATCTACAAAAAGTGAATTTACATACAGATGAAAGAAAATAAAATGTCTTTTTAGGGAAAAAAATAAAACAAAACTCTTATCGAAAGGCAGAACATCTACATTTTTTAAAAAATGGTGAAAGTAAAAATTAAGAGATAGTGAAAAATACATTTATGTTTCTGATTAATTTTAAGCAGTCAGTCTCTTGCATATCTATGAGGAAGGTGTTTGGGACCAGTCAGCCTTCTGCTGCTTTTAAAGCAAGATGGGAAGTAATCAAAAGTGTTAAAGGAGCAAGTTTATTCCAGTTGCATGCAATCCATGTTTTGGAGTAAATTATTGACCTACATGCAAATTAGAACTGGTTGAAAGTATTGCATAATTTAGTCTATAAAAGAAAATATTAATACAAAAAATTGACTACAAGGCCAGAAGAAAAAACAGAAGAGATGCAAGACTTTTAATAAGTGGTAGATTTCGCATACTTAAGGAGAGAAAGAGCCTCAAATAGAGATGTCTGTACTATTTATGCTTAAAAGCAATTTATCTTGCACCTGGAAATGACAAAGAAAAAGGTGAGAAAGGGACAACACTAACTATGCTGTCGTGATTTAACCCCAGCTGGCAACTAAGCACCACACAGCTGCTTGTTCACTCCCCCCCATGGAATGGGGGAGAGAATCAGAAGAGTAAAAAAGTGAGAAAAATCGTGGGCTGAGATAAAGACAGTTTAATAGGCAAAGCAAAAGCTGTGCACACAAGCAAAGCAAAACAAGGAATTCATTCACTACTTCCCATCAGCAAGCAGGTGTTCAGCCATCTCCAGGAAAGCAGGGCTCCATTATGTGTGACGGTTACTTGGGAAGACAAATGCTATCACTCCAAATATCCCCTGCTTCCTTCTTCGTTCCCCAGCTTTATATGCTGAGCATGACATCATATGGTGTGGAATATCCCTTCAGTCAGTTGGGTCCAGCTGTCCCAGCTGCGTCACCTCAAAACTGCTTGAGCACCCCAGCCAACTCACTGGCTGGATGGCAAGAAGCAGAAAAGGCCTTGAGCCTATGTAAGCACTGCTCAGCAATAACTAAAACATCCCTGTGTTATCAATACAGTTCCCAGCACAAATCCAAAACATAGCCCCATACTAGCTACTATGAAGAAAATTGACTCTATCCCAGCCAAAATCAGCACACTATACTCAGGCTGCAGCCTTGAACTTTTTTGTGTTTTCTTTCCAATTCTGTCATTATCTGGTTATAGAAATTTCTTCTGAAGAAATATTGGACCATTAAATGTAAGAAAGACCAGGAAGAAGCAATCAGGAAACACAGAGGCAAGAGAGAAAGCTGTTGTGGAAGAAGAAAGTTTGAAAACAAACAAACAGACAAACAAACAAAAAACCAAACAAAAAACAAACAAACAAACAAAAAAACCTTCAAAATTTGCACATATGTGAGGAAGTGGCTAGGAACCACAGAGAGCCAAAGCTGTCAGGTTCTCAGTTTTCCTGCTGAGATGGAGTGTGCTGACATAACTGCCTTAATATTTAAAGCTCTCATCTCTTCTGGCTATTGATTTGGAGAATAACTCATGCAACACAGATATATGCTGTAGAAGCCTGCTGAAGAGGTCTGCATACCATGTGGAAAATGTGACTCCCTTGTTGCTAACACTAACTGACAGTGGTGACTGGGAGAGACTGATAAGATTTGCTAGAGGGAAAGAAGAGTTATTATACCAAAATAATGGGATTCTATTGTTCCCTCACTTGAGTCCTCTTACCCAGTCTTGACAGAAGTAGCTTAGCACAGTTTATAAACTGTTTAGAGGAGAAAACAGGGAAGTGGATATGCTATTTCTTATAAAAGGCAGATACACTTCATCTTCTGGGTAATTCTGAACTGGTTATAACAAATGCAACTGGGTTCAGATGCTGCTGCTTCTGCATTATGTTAGAGAGTTATTGAGCTTTTTCGTCCTAATCAAGATTAGGTAACTCAGCCTAAGGAAATAAAGCCTAGATCTGCTCCAGTACTTTTGTGTTTGATCCTTACACCAGTAAATCAACATCTGTTTTTCACACAGAAAAAAAAAAACAAAACTTTGAAACATTACATAGATTATCAGAAAGCAGCTCTGTGATAGATACATGAAGCAGACTGTTCTATTTAACAAACAGATCAAAGTAAATTTGGATATAGAAGGATGATATTCCAGGACAATTTACAGACATATCCTTTCTGAATCCCTCTTTGAGGAAAGACTTAAGATGCGGGGCGGGGCGGGGGGGAAGAGGTCTGCTGTTCTCTGCTGATCTTTCCCTTTTAGTTCCTTTAGTCACCAGTATGCTAAGAGCCACAAGCATAAGACTGCCTTTTTATACCAGACAACAGTAACCAAGTGAATCCACTCTCTTTTAAAAAGATGGGCTTAACAAAAATCACATCACATATCCCAGTTAACTCTGCCACATTTTACCTAAAGTGCTAGTCAGTGACACCACACTCACCTGTTCTCTGTTTTTTTCAGAAGAATCTAACATGATTTGTCTTTTCCTGAGCATTGCCTCTTCCTCTCTCCCCTGTGTAAGTCCTGCTGACCCTCTTTAAACCTAGCGAAGTTGGTAGATATTGATGCTTTCATAAGCTGAATTCAAACTACTCAGACTTGTCATATTCCTGAGTGATAATGGATTTATCTGATGCATTTGCTGTAAATCTGACAATTATTTCTGAGTTCCTCTCTAAAAGCCCTATGAAGCTGGCAAGCAAAGTGATAGTCATATAAAATTTTAGTAAAAAATGAATTGTAGCTTTAGCATTTTCATATTCAAACCTTCCTTAAAAAAATAACCTTCCCCAGAAAATAAAAAGAAAGCCATAAAAGTCCACAGAAAACAAACTGTGAGGCATAACCACTGTGGCCCAGAGAGAACACAATGTGGCAGGTGAAAATTTTAAATGCAATTACAAAGCTAGCAGCTGAATGAAAGAAACATGGCCAAAGGATTTGAGTAATAATTGTGACATGTCTTACTAAGGTGTTTGCAATAATAATAATAGGATAAGTTTCTTTACAGATTGAAAAATTTCACAAATCAGCATTTACAGTCCTCCAACCATTGGATCGATTTGAATGGATTTTCCCTGTGAATACTGGAGTGACAGGTGTAAGATATGTTTACATTTCCATTAATGATATGGAGAACAATACACTAAATATTAACTAAATTAAAACATTATCTTAAATTGAGGCCTTTTGTAAATACCTCCAAGATATAAAAAGATGACAAATATTTACAAGCAGCAACAAAATGAGGTGAAAAAAAAATTGCACTGGAAGATCTTGAGGAAAAAATAAACAGAAAAAATATGTCATTTTACATATTTCTGTTTTAACATATTAGTTATGATGAGCTACCTACAAAAAACAGTGACAATTAATGACCTAAGAGCTGCCAGAGCCTTGAGATTATGAAGTCTGACAAAACTGACAAATATTTACTGACAACTTTTCTATAAGTGTCAGTAGAATCAAACTCACAAAGTAGAAAAAACAAAACAAAACAAAACAAAAAAACATAGAGGCTGAGATTACTAGAGATTAAAAGAATAAAATAAATATAATCCAGTTAAAATATTTCACCTGCTGATGTGACAATTTACTGTATGCCCTGTCTTCATTGGAACTGAAATCACATAGTTACAATCTTGATTTTAATGAACTAATGAAAGCGTGTGAAAATGCAGAGAAAAATAATAGCCTAAAACAAAGCAGCAATGGTAAAAAAATATAATGTCTTATAGAAGTCATTTTATTTAAGT
Source organism: Platalea leucorodia (assembly GCF_965183815.1). Taxonomy (NCBI): domain Eukaryota; kingdom Metazoa; phylum Chordata; class Aves; order Pelecaniformes; family Threskiornithidae; genus Platalea; species Platalea leucorodia. Next base: position 18,814,898 of record NC_138823.1, read on the forward strand.
ATAACATGTGAGTATGGATAATGGATTCAGTAGGGATAGTCCTGAAAAAAAAAAATCTTAAAGTTGAACTTAAAGCCCTTGGGAACATTTATTTGGATCACATTTATTAAAAGAAAGGGGAGTGCTTAAATGTCTATTGTTTGTATGAGGCCAGACAGAAAGATACTGCAAGAAATGTTCACAGTTCATCTTCAAGGTTAATTTTCAAAGCTCATGTTGAAGATCATTTGGGCTGCCTGCAGTCAACAGCAAATTACTTTTGAACAGTATTCCTCATTTTTGATATGCCAGTTAATTGATGAAGCAAGTTTCACTACCAGTAACTCCTGTTGACAAATAGTTGTTTTAAATAAAGCCAAGCTGTTACTGCTTGACTTGAACAGGCAGTGAAACATTTTTTACTCTCATGGCAGAGCTGAGAGTTCATTTTAGAAGCCTAAGAGAAACAAGGGTGAATTTGTGAATTTTACTACTGTTTATTCAGAACCTGTTCTATTGTTTTTGCATACATTAACGTATGTATCCTCTCAAAAAAACTTACAAGCAAATGTGGTTTTATCTATTTTTTAAACAATTTTCTGAATCTTGCAAATGTATTGCCTGTGGAAGGATGTCTTGCAGATCCATGAACATAGCTAAACTCTGCTGGATCATTAACTACAAGACCCATAAAGCTAGAAGAGCCTCCATAAGCTATCTTGTCACATGATGCCATAACCCTTTGGGGAACAGATTATTCCCTTCTTTGCAGTAGCAGCTATATACAAGATTGAAGAGTCTTTCTCTTTTGCATTAACGTCCCTATGCCTTGCTTTTTCTCTTTAAATGGACCTACATTTAAATCCACTTTATGCTTCCTTATGTGGCAAAAATAAAATGCAATCAGTTTCAAATCAGTTGCAATGAAATCATCACCAGTGAAATCAGTTAGGCTTCTCCTGGGTCCAGATCCATGCCCATATGGACCATAGCATAGAGATTTTAATCAGACAAGGTTTTCCTCCTTATTACTTTAATTTATCAGGACAAATAATGGTTTTAGCTTACTCTAATCAAGAAAGCTTATATTTCACTGAGTCAATTGATGTTCAAACTTCAAATAAAGAGCTTCTTGTCACTCAAAAATAAGATTCTGGCAGGTCTTTCTTTCCCATTTTTACTAGCACACTTGGTTTTAACTTTTTACCCCATGAAATAGTTGTCAGCTTCGATTCTGGGTGAGCTGAAACCTAGTGGTCCAGCAGGAGAAATAGAAAAAGTAATTGCTTAAACTCTGGGATTTTTTTTGTGCAATAGTTAACTGTTCATTATAAGTTAATTTTCCTTGAAGAACAAGAGAAACATAACTAAGCAAAAGACCTGACACATTAACAGCCTTAACAAGCCAGATAGGAGGTTATTTTTTAAACTACAAATTGCCGTGCAGGAAGACATACCTCCCAGGTAGTTGGTAAAAACAAACATAATAAGGAGGTTGTTTTATGTAAAACACCAGGACTCCATTTTGTTATAAGTTAAAAAAAAAATGAAGTTATAGTGTTGGTTGGAAATAAGGAATTGAGTTAAATTGTCGAAGAGACAGTAATATCAAATACAAGCATTCTTTTCTCATGGTACTTCTTTGAACTACTACCAAGAATTCCTAGAACTTCAAGGAATAACAAAAATTTTTGAGCTGTTGAATTTACTTAGATACTTCCTATCATCTGTTGACTCCCATGGACAAGAACTGAAATAACTCCAGCACAGTGGGCACAGTGTGCAGGAGGGACAATGGCAAACAAGTTCAACATGTGAGAGTCATATGCACCAAATTCCTGGGGAGTGTTCATAGCTGCATTGTTTCCAGAAGATCGATTAACTGTGGGAAATGATAAACTGCCTAGGAAAGTGCATGCTGTGGAGGCAGGATTTTCAAAAATACATTTCTGACACCAAAGAGATTATTGTACCAAAGCAGTGTATTGCTGGTCCAAAGAAAGCAAATAGTTCTGTTTGGAGATCATATACACACAGTTTTGTTCTTGACAAAATATAAAGGGAACAGGTTATAGACAGACAATCAATTTCTGTTTTCTTGCCCTTTGAGCTTTTACTTTTTTATCATAACCTCATCATTATTTCAAAGAAGCATCAGTTATGTAGTTTAGGCAAAGGGTCTGCACATTTCTGAATCCAGATATATTTCCAAAGTAATGCTGATTATATGACAGAGAGGAAAAGGATTTTAGCTTTCAGTTGTATAACCTTCACCTTTCTTTGTAATCAAGGAGTAATAATAGTCTTTCTGTTTCTATTTAAAACACCTGGTAACCTTTCAGAATTTATATACATATATTCTGTTTCTTTCTATTGAAACACTTCAGTTATTTTAACTCATAGGAAAGTTTATTTTAAGATTAAAATAAATAATGGGCTATCAAATCTCTTTTAATACCTCATTTAAGCTTGTATTTCATTCAACCACAATAATCCTGGCAGTCTAACAAATATATCAGTGGAAATACTGATATTTTCTAGCATCATTACAGTTTTAATATCACTTAAAATTATGTTCCTCATAAAATAAGAAATACAGGGTTAGGCAAAATCACTGGCAATCATTTAAAACATTCTCTTCTGCTCAAGCAGGGTCAATTAAACCTAGATCACCTACAGATTATGTATTTATTTAGCTTGTATTTACAAACATGATTTCTCACTCTAATGTCCTTTCTCTCATATATTAATATCATCCAGTTCTCATAATCTTTTGTCATACATTATGCTTTTAACTTCTTTATTCTTGTTGTTTTCTGATTTCCCTAAAAAAAATGATAATCAAGACATTTATTAAATGAGGTGGCTTTCACAGCCAAGCTTCAAGCTGAGATTTTCATCTACTTGGTTTGTCACAATATGGATGGATATCCATTGAGGATCCCAGCTGATTTTATCTCTTATATTTTAATTCCCCTTTCTATTTTACACCATTTTTGTTCATTTATTTTAATAATTCCTGGATGCAAAAAACTGTGGTGCCCACCATGTTATGCTATTCTATGTGTACATAGTAAGAGAAACTTATTTCAAAATGAATAACACAGGCAAATGGTGAGAATTAAAAGAGACACAAGTTACTTAATTGACAGAAACCGTAAATGAACTTGAGTTTTTTAAACACATGGTGTCTTAACTTTGCTGCCTCTTAATTTTGTGTCTCAGTTCTAGGATAAATTAAAGCCTCTTAAATAAAACCAGGCTTGTTCAAATAAACAGAAAATTAAATAACATACAAGTAAAAAAGAATGATAAAAAATTTTCCGTTACCAAACCAGTTTAAACAGGTTGAAGACTCTTTATTTTTATAATTTCTTTGATTAAATCATCACTGTAGTTATAGACAGCTGCTGAGCAGCTCCCCTATTGTATGATCATGTCAATCATTTATAATGTGACCAGCCTCCAGAAGTGTGTTGAATGAGAAGCTCATAGTATTTTCCAAATGAAGTCATATTTGAATATTGTCACATACAATTAACTTGAAACTATAGAATGAAAAAAACATTTTGGAATGAATACATTATTCACAGTTTATGTTGTAATAAATTCTGTAATAACCATACACAGAAACAATTAAACTCTATTTCTGAGTAGAGATTTTTCTCCCCTAATTTAGGCAGGAAACATTCTTTTAAGCACAGGTTTGATCTTTTAACCAATTTAGCTTTAATTAGTGCTTTAGGTAGATTATTTTATAAACATGAAGCTAAACCTTGTTTGGAAAGCTAAGTTTTCCCAGAATTATGTAATGACTATTATGGAATTTTTATTAAGAATGCCAGCATTAAAGCATTCAAAAAAATCAAAACAATTATACTTTTCCAGGTTTCATGAACTTTAAGATCAACCATTTTTAACTGGAAACTGATTAAGTGTTAGCAATTCCCTAGCACTACTCCAGATCCATTTAAGCAAGTAAGTATTTAGTCATAAATTGTGGAAAAACTCATTAGTTTTAAAAAAATAAAATTTTGCCTTCTGATTTTTTTTAAATACATTTTCTATATGAGTAGCTAATTCATTAGAAAACAAACTGAAACAAAACCAGGATAACCAGAGTCTTAATAATATTACAAACCGATCTTAATGTTTATAGAAACACAGAATCATACAATCATTTAGGTTAGAAAAGACATCTAAGATCATCAAGTCCAACCATAAACCCAACATTGTCAAGTCCACTGCTAAACTACGTCTCTACGTGCCACATCTACATGTCTTTTAAATACTTCCAGGGATGAGGATTCAACCACTGCCCTGGGCAGCCTGTTCCAATGCCTGACTACACTTTCAGTGACGAAGTTTTTCCTAATATCCAGTCTAAACCTCCCCTGGTGCAACATGAGGCCGTTCCCTCTTGTCCTATCGCTTGCTACCTGGAAGAAAAGACCGACCCCCACCTCACTACAACCTCCTTCCAGGTAGTTGTAGAGAGCAATAAGGTCTCCCCTCAGCCTCCTCTTCTCCAGACTAAACAACCCCCACTTCCCTCAGCCACTCCTCTTAAGACTTGTGCTCTAGACCCTTCACCAGCTTCACTGCCCTTCTTTGGACACACTCCAGAACCTCAATGTCTTCCTTGTAGTGAGCGGCCCAAAATGGAACACAGTATTCAAGGTGTGGCCTCACCAATGCCAAGTACAAAGGGACGATCACTTCCTTAGTCCTGCTGGCCACGCTATTTCTGATACAAGCCAGGATGCTATTGGCCTTCTTGGCCACCTGCGCACACTGCTGGTTCATAGTCAGCCAGCTGTTGACCAGCACCTCCAGGTCCTTTTCCGCCAGGTGGCTTTCTAGACACTCTTCCCCAAGCCTATAGCATTGCATGGAGTTGTTGTGTTGCAAGCGCAGGATCTGGCGCCATTGCTGAGAAGCAGGGTAAATGGTGCACATATGCACTTGTTTCACATTATCTCTGAATGTTTTCTTTGTTAAGTAACCATTTTCAATGTAAAAGAAAATTCCCATTATTCACCTCCTGTTTAGCTGCCAGACAGCTGCAATCTCATTTGGACACAGATTTCCTGTAACTGCATTTCTGTAAAGTTCTAATTTACTTGTCTGATTAGGTTTTAATCCAAATCATAGGTTTATTTAGTAAATTCAAAGTGGCAATTGTTAGCTTGCAGATTTTCAACACTATGGTCAGTATTGTACAAAAGGCTAACTATATTAAATAATGAGCAACTGAAAATAGGAATATCATGACAGAAAGAAATATAACAACTTAGAAAAATTTAATTTTTCTGAAATTCAGTTCAATTAAATACTTATGCCACAGTGATTACTGATGGAGAATTTGGGCTTATAAAGAAGAAACACAGTAGAGCATTATCCAGGATAAAATGGTAAATTTAAGCCTTAAGAGATCAAGCAGTTTGTCCAAGTGTGAGAGGAAAAGGAAAAGAAGTCCAGTTTAATCACCATTCCTATGACTTTAGTATGTATTAGCTTCTGGAGAGAATCTATGTGTTTATAGGACAGGTCCTTACCTAGTGTTAACACATGAAACTATTAGGACTGCAAAGGAGCTCCAGTATCTGACCATTTAAGCTGCTTTCCTGAGTAGAAAATAGAAAAAAATCAAAAGCAACAAGCTTTTCTTGGGAACCATGCACCTGGGAATCATGCACCTAGGAAACACAGCTATGAAAAACAATAGGAAATATTATGGCAGGATTATATTGTACTTGACACCTTTTGTCTATTAATGGCCTATTTTTCTCATGTATTTCCTTATTTACACATTTTCCATGCCATCTTGCACTGATTTCCTTCTTTTTTCAACCTTTTTTCTCTTGTCACTTTTATAAAATTATGGATATGGATCCCCTGAAAATTGTTTTAGAAAAGAACCAAAAAGTCAGTTCTGACCAAAATAAGAGAACAGCTATGTAAGAAGTTACATTATATCACATTAAAACCTGCTTTCCAAAAAAGATTTCTTATTTAAGTTTACAGACATAATTAATTTACAACAACTGATGATAAAGTTTATGTACAACAAGTAGGGGAAATGATACTGTAAATTATTTAGAAAATGAATAGGCAAACACCATACCTTAGCATAGTCAATACAGAGTTCAGGACCAAAGAAAAGGCTGCTGCTTATACAACCTTAGAAAATTGCTGGGGTGCAAGTGCTGTAAAAATACTGGAGTGTGCTTTCTTGTGCTTAATCTCTTTGGGTGGATCAACAGCTGGAAACAATTCAGAGCAGAGGCAGGAACAATTAAGTATTTGAAAACAGCCCATAGTCAGACAATCCAAATGACTCAACACAGCAAAGAAGAACTTATGACGTGGCTTGATAACTGTTTATGAGCACTTGAGGAAGAAAAATGCATTTAGAGATCTCTTTAATTCATAAGCACACAACAAATACCAATGGTAAAGAAAGACATTCAGTCTAGAATTAAGGTGGATATTTAACAGCAGGATCTTCACTGTAAAAACTGGCAAAAAATAGTACCATACACATTACTGGGAATTTTAAATCAAGAATGAAGATATGCTATAAAGAATTGTATTAGATTAAGAAAAAAATAGTAGATGTTCTGATACCTCATTACCTATATTAGAAGAAAGCTCGGATAAGACCATCATAACAACTCCCTCTGCCTTTAAAGCATTTTCAGAGATGGAAAATACTTGCCCAAATGAAGTACATGAATGTAAATCATCAATATTTTTTTTCATATCAAACTAAGTGTTTAAAAATATATAAATTGATAAAATTACATGATTGTGTAAATTGCTAAAATTGCATGATTGTAATAGAAAACAAATAGTAAACACCCTTTTCATAACTCACTCTCTTAAAACTCAGCAGGGATCACACTAGACAGGGTCAGAATAAGCTAATATGACTCCGCTGATTGTGCAGTGCCGCAATGCCTCAGAATAAGCAGTAAGATGAAAAGGAGGTAAAGAATCTGTGGGGTTTTTGTTCCACATAAAACAACAGTCTGTCTGCTATTTTAATTTTGTATTTGAAAATGAATCTAACATTCTAAATTTTCTGGAAAAGAAAATATTTTGGAAAAATATATATTTATATTTTGGTACTTTAAATGTCCAAACAAATTCTATATACCTGCTTCATAATTAGAGAATATGGCATATTTTTATATATATACTAGTAGATGTCCATTTAAATATGAATTATATATATCAAATGAAGTCTATATTGCTAATATGCATTTTGGAAACTATACATTATGATAGAATAATTTCGTCATTTCTCTTACAGGAAATTTTATCAAAAATTTTGATGCAACTACAATTTTTATGTGAAGCTGCTAGACTTTCAAAAAGTTTTTTCAAAGAACTTTTTTCTCCCAAAGTTGTGGAAAATTGAGGTAGAGAAGTCTTTTAATGGCCACCTATTCTTTCACCCTTTCCTACTTTGCAGACTGAGAAGTCATTTTGCAGTGCCACACTTTTTAGTTGGGCATTACAAGGCATAGTTAAATGAATTATAGTCAGAAGTCTTTACTCCCCTTTTCTCACGGAAAACTTGAGTAGGAAACATTAGGCATGACACCTCTGCCAATTCCATCATTTCCTGAACCCCTATCTACAGATCATGGCAGAGCTGACTAATGGACAGAACTGACTTTTTACACACTTACCATGTGGGAGAACAACTCATCAAGCCCTCTTTTAAAACACAGAGCAAAGATGATTTATTATTACTTTGGAAGCAGTATTTTTAAATTTACTACAGAATGAATTTATATCTTATATTTGTTTGACATTACTGTAAGTTTCATATATATATAAAGTAGTATTAAGTAAGCTTTATTCAAACTTAGCAACTGAAATGAGCACAGACTGAAATAGAAATATAATCATTGGTCCTACTCTCCAGTCCCTAGTTAGGCAGCATTCCCATTGAGCTGGAATGAGGAACAGAACCTTTAGTTATTTTATTTAAAGAGATTTTAAAATACAGTATCCCATCCATCCAATTTATATTATTTTTAATGGAATGATGATGAGAAATTTACTTTAGAAATGAGGTTTTTAAGGCTTACTAAGATTGGTAGTAATAGTTCTTTCACGTGTTCAACCTGAAAATAATCTTTGATTATAGATATTAAAAGGTTGAGTAATTGGTATTACAGTATGACTTTTTAAAAGAATTAATTGCTTTGACCATTAAAATATTTAGCATCCATACTGTACTGCTAATTGTGCTTATACTTTATGTTTTCATGCATTTTTATCCATGTATCTTTGAAATAAGTCAATTCCTTGTTTGCAGAGTGCCTAACTTCATTAATGCAAGAAAGGTTTTCTTCTGCTGATTAACTGTCCACCAGATTATATCAAAGTCTACCTGATCCTCACAGATAGGTACATATCTTGATTTTGAAAGAATCAGTTTTACTTTGCTGAATTAATTCATCCTTCTAATATGAACAAGACCATCTCTTTCCACATAAATCTCTAAAAAATATGGATCTGGATGTGCAACAATTGTTAAGAATTTAAAGAACTATCTCATGTTTAAAATGAAAGTGTTAACTCTTTTTTCTGTTTTAAACTACAGCTTTTTACTTCATGGAATGTGGATACAAGCACTCCGTTAAGCATCACAGGTGCTCTTTAAGGAGAGACTGAAGACCTAGTAAGACTCTTCAGAGTAATAGAAAAAAAATTTCTGAGTTCTGCTGTTGCATCCAAATTATAACCAAGGCTCAAGGGTGTGGTACTTGACCAAACACCTTATAGTTTATGTGAGCTAAAAAAAGCACATCTTATACGCAAAGCCACGTATCTATTGGTGGTCTAATTAATGTCCTCATAGTCTTATCAAAGAATAATTATTAATCCAATTAAAGTGATACTAACACTTACAAGACTAATTATCCAGCTATTACATCTTATTCCCAAGAGTAATACATTTAAAAGCAATACACAGAAACTTTAGTTTTACATTTTCACTTCCACTGCCCCTCAATGTCCTATGGTCAATGGTGACAATTTTTATCAGGAAGAAGTTTTGGGGATGACAGTGAATCCTCATCATCCCAAGTTCTTTGCTGGGAGGGGCATGACATTGATGCGGGGAGTCTCCTCCTTGCATTTGTGTTCTTTTGGCGTTACTTTTACACATTTGCTAACACGGTCCACCTGCTTGGTCTTTCCTTATTGGTCTTTAAAATCCATGTTCTGTTCAAATTTTACTATATATGGTCAGTTTTACTTAGGTTGGATATTTTTCCCTTGTTCCCTTACTTACCTTTAAAATCAGTTTTATCAATGGTAAAAACACTAATTGACCACTGATGATTTGTGTTTATACCTCTGACATGCTAGTGTGAACTGGTGGTTATCCTTTCAAGATCTCTGTTATCAACCTTTAAGATGTGACTTCCTGATAACATAATTTAATATGTTCTTAACAGAATCTAATTAGGTATACATACATATACACATATGTGTATATATAGAACTAAAATGCTTTGCTAGCTATTTGCTGTTAATATCTATTAGTTATGGCAATATCACTGCTACATTATCAAAATTACTTTAGAAGACTGACATGCGACTATGACTAAACTAGTCAAAATATGACTTCTAGTTTTGTAGTAAAATGCTTTTTTTTTTTATGCTGGAGTTACATCATTGGCTTGGCAGAAGAATTGTGCTTGAATGCAAGCTACTGGGTAATCCCCAGAAATGGAGAGATATAAGTTACTAAGGCCTCTTAAGGTTCACAGTACCAGATTGTCCTGAGATCTGTAAGCTTGATCAGACCAGTTTCACCCATTATTCCATGGAAACTTTGTGAATTTTGCTGTTTGTTCACTGGGTTTCCACAGATTCTCCTCTCTATCATACATCAGCTTCCTTCTGATTTATCAAATATATGACAGCATTGGTAGCATCCTATATGGTGAAGGAGAATAACTGGTTCTTTTTCTAGTCAGTAACCTTTATTCCTTCCCTGCCTCAAGGATGTGACACACTATAAATTTTCTGTTGACTGTAGAATGGTCTATCATCAAGTAAGGTTTACACAGAAGAGATTCCATAAGTACACACCACTCACTTTCATCCAGATACTTCCTTCAGTATGTGACATCCTGAAACCTACCCTTTTCACACAGGTAACAGAAAATAAAAGAAAATGTAACATTCACAACATGGTCTGTAAGAATATGGAACTTTTTATCAGAGATTCTGTGTCTTGAAAGTCCCCTGAACTTTTCAAGACCTCTTTTAATAATTCCTAAGTTAGTCAGAAAAGCATGGCAGAAACTTGTGGACTGTTGAAGAAAGAGATTTTAGGCCAACAACCTGCCCAAGTAGATACCAGGTGTGCACACATACCTCTTACTCTATTTTCCTCTTGTTATATTTATCCTTTTTTATTACAAAGTGACATTCTATTTAGATCAAAGTTTTAGAAGCTGTGTGTTTACATTAAATATTTAAATCTGTCTGTATCAAGCAAACTCAACTTGACCTTCCCTTTTACTGAGCACCTACAATTTAAATGGAGTTGCTGGTGCCCTATGTCTTTGAAAACAGTATTATAAATCAGACTAGGCATTCAAATTGAGGGATTTGAATTAATAATGACTGACTGTTGTTGACTTTTCCCGCTTCTCTAGTACTTATCCATTTGCATTTTTGTTATTAATTTATTATTTGCATTGCAGCAGAACCTACTTCTCATCTTTTATTCCTAAAGATATTGTATGTCAGTACCAGTATTTATGAACTTTTTGCATCTTTTTATCTTGTTATGATAGTTATTTTTTGTTTTAATATTTCTGATTTCTTACATTGTATTTTATTTGTCTGAATAGATAAAAAGAAGAGATTGTAAGAGAAATCCGAAAAATGTTTTTTCAAGAACTTTGTTTCAGAAACTGCAACAGAATGATTACCAAAACATTTTAATGCATTAGCACAGTGATCCTTTAATTTATAATCCAAACTTGAAGACTGAGGTCATTTTCTAGAAAAAATGACCTTCAGCCAGAGACAAATAGCAAAAACATTATGTAACCTTTTATGCAATGATTAATGTAATACTTGAATCCAGTATGAAATAATCATGTTATCAGGACAATAGTACAAGAATAGTGGAGAGAAATTAAAACAAAAAACTGTTTCTGAAAGAAGTAGCTGAAAACTCTGAGTCACAAATATATAGAGATGGATTAAATGGGACAGCCAGAATAAGTGCTTCCACATTCTTTTTATTCCAGTGGCAATAAAATATCAGAAAATAACATGAAATTACTTGGCCTACACAAATTAAACAGAAAAGTTTGGAATATTGCAGTTCTTATCAATGGTATAATTCCAGTGTGCACTCTATCACCGTCACAGTAAATGAGCTTTTGAGAATCAGCCTGTGTGTGGTCAAGTATAGACATGATCTTATGGGCTCAGATTTACATAAAACGATAGCATAAAGAATCTAACTTGTACTTAAGTGTTATAGAATAAGTATGAAAATAAGTATCTGGTATTTGACTTATTCATATAACACTGGGTGGAAGATTTTTTCAATGATGATCCTTTCATGTCTGAAACACAGGAATATTTAGTTTTGGATTAATTTATAACACACATTAGATGGAATGGCTTGGTTTTGACTAATAATTCATATCATACATTTCTATTTCCATATATACGCAATATATAGCAAGTTAGTTTCAGCTACATAAAAATTAAAAAGTTTTTGAAAAGTTTGGACATTTTGATTTGATTAGCTTTAGAGAAAATGTTTAAATCTGAGCAGTTATAGAGGCATCATTACAAAGTAAACAATCACGAAAATGTAGATTTCCAGATTTCACATTTGACTCTGTATTTACATCTGTTGTAATAGGTGTTTATTCTGTACCTACTATCATAATAAATCACTGACTGGTGCCAGCTGCAGATGCTTAATGAACAGCAGACTACAGTTCTAACTCTAAGTAAAAGGAAAGTTGTGTGAGATATAGAAAAAAAATCAAGAAGCAAAATTTAAAAGGAAATAAAGGACTAAATCAAACTGAGATCTAAATGGCATAAGAATTTAAGCATGGTTCCTGAAATATTGCAAAAGATCAAGGAAAAGTAAGAAGACGGACTAGCGTATGCTTCTATTCCTACGCAGGCATAGGGGTATTGTTTGCAATAAAATTTGCAGTGCCCTTATTGGTAACTGAAAAAGACAAACTTATATTGTAATTGTACAATCATTCAACCACACTTCACCGTGTCTTTAGGGTATTATAAATATTATCTTAATAGACATATTACATATAATTCAAGAAACAGTGGTTCTGCCAAAAAGGACCAATTTCTACTTTCAACTCTCTTTTTAGTCAATTTTGCAAATGGAATATGCTGTTAGAGAAAATGTTAGCATATCTTATATTCCTGTTAGTAAGAGTCATTCTTAAGAAAAGGATGCTTTTTTACCGCATTTAACTTTTTTATTATCTGTTCCATCATGGTGGGTAACTCCTGTTCTGTAATCACCCATATTGAAGGTCATACACAAATCCAACACAGTGAGTATGAAAATTTCACCTCATTCTCTATCAGGTAATCAAAATTATTATCATAAGCAATGCTATTTCTATATCCTTCCCAGGCATTGAAATTGACCAAACTGATAACGTTTGGGACCTAAAGACAGAATCTGTTGTAGTTCACTGACCATTTTATTTTCTTACTAATTAGAATAAGGAAAGGATGTACATAAGGTGCAGGGTACTAGCAGCTGAGATTTTATGTGACAACAGAATAAAGTTTGGAACAGTCAATGTTTAATTTGTGTCAATCCTTTGAAGTTTCCAGAGCCTAGTTGTTGAATCAATACGGACCAATGCTTCTAATTCTACTAAAATTACACAATTCCTTCTTTTATTGTTTGTACTATAGATATTACTCTCATCTATGCTGTTCTTTTTAAATGTTCTTAATATTTTTTATTTCCTTCCTATCAGCACAAAACACCAGTCTGCACTTTACTAACCAGCCAGGTCTGTTAATTTGAGGGAAAAAAAAACAAACAAACAAACAACTTTTTTTCCTAGTGATCTGGAAAAGCAGGAAAATACATTTTGGCAACAGTGAAGTTTCAAAATACTGATATAGAAAACAAAATGTTTCCATTGTAGCATGGTTAATCTAACACTTCCTTTTACCTAAAACTGACTTGTTAAGCATTAGCAAAATTATTAACTTAATGTTTCATGGAGGACAAGAGCAATCTCAAATGGGTCTAGGGGGCAAGACTCTTCTCACATCACACGAAGTTTAGTGATGAAAATTGAAAGCTAGCTGAGATAACTTTTGTACAAGATATTTTATTCTGTTGTGCAAAGCTGATAGACATATATAAAAGTTTCTATATAAAGAAAAATGTTACCAAATACAGAGAAAGAAGAGAAAGACATGGATACCTAATGCTTCCTTACTTCATCCACTTCCTACCAGATTATGAATATAACCAGTCACAGTTTAACAATTTACTTGATAAATACTGAAGATGAACACAAATTTGAGCGCAATAGTAAATGTTTAGAAAAAATATGCTAATATTGATAGCTAAAATGCAACATTTTACAATTATTTCTTGAGCATTGATATTCCCTTACACAACCAGATAAATAAAATGAGAGTGCAGTGAAATAATCCTTGATGATCAGTGGTATAAATGATTTTCACAGTTGACAAAAGGTGGACCTTTGATGTAAAGATCACAGGTCAAATTTCCTGAGAAAAATAGTCATTCCTGTGCTAGAAGAACTTCCTTAAATGGGAAGAAAAAGATCTCTCTTTATCCACTTGGCATACTGTAACAAGCCATATAGTATCTCATGGTCAAATCAATCTATCATCTCATATACTGAGAGATAGCTTGGGACAGAATGCCAGTAAGGTCAGAAAGGCAGAAAACTTGTTTTTTACAGATCCGTTTTCCCTCAGTCCTGCCATATTCTTCATAGCCCCTTTCTTCCACCTAATTGATTTTCTTTGCTTCTAACATCCAGGCAAAAGATCTAAAACATCTAGCTGTGCCTTTGTGCTAATGGTCTTAAAGAATGTTTGCTCATGTTACTGCAAGACATATAACACCACCACAGAGGACATTGGGGATCATTACTGCATACCTGACAACAACTCAGTGGGGTTTATTAGAGCCTGATATATACCATTAAAAGGTGGCTCCACTTATACTATTAGCTGTGGCCAGCCACATTCACCATCCATATGGTCAAACTCTGTGATCACTCAAGAAGTTAGCTGTTTTCCCATGGGAGGTTCCTGTTTTTTTTTTTAATGTGGTAACATACAACTTTGTGGACCATATATTTTCACGAAAAAAATGTCCTTCTGTGAACCATTCCTCAAGGCATCTTTTTCTTCAGATATAGATTAGTCTTCTTTTAAAACATACCACTGATGTTTTTCCAGACATTGTTCAAGAAAGCCCTAGTAAATTCTTTGTCATACATAATTTTTACATTCTGATTCTCTGATTTCTCAAGGACTCCAGAATTACAAGTAGCACAGAAATAATAAAAGAACATATATATATATATATTATTTTCTAGATCTTGTTCATAAATATATATATAAGGATGTGGATATATTTTTCATATATATCTTTTAATAAATATGCAAAACCTTTTTAACTACTTGTTGTTAACATCTATTTAATAATGACAATGTTATTTGTACATATTTTTCACACTTCTTTTTCAGCTCATGGACGATGCTTAGTTTGAAGCTTTCTGACCAGTAGATCTGTGGATGAAAGATGCCAGGGCACCTTTTGAATGCCTAATATGCACTCAAAAATTTAAAGCAATGGTACTACTGTTATGCTTAGAGTTTGCAGAATTGGGAGTCTAAGAGACAGAAGAATTCTCCCTCAGGAATAGTGGTTTTCTAAATTAATCAAATTATGTACAGCTTCAGATTTCTAATGTTTTTACTGGTTTTGTTGATTTGTTGTTGTTTGTTTTTTTTTTTTCTGTGTGGCTTTCCATTGTATATTCAACTAGGCATTCCCTGTTAAAAATTCATCACTCTTGTCAATCTTTCCATACAGTTACTGTAACATATTAGAATAGACTTAATTCCCTCTATGTACATATTTGGAAGCCTTTGTTATTATTTGCACAGTATTATCCCTCGTTTCCATTTTTATTACTTCAGTTTCACCTCTTTAATTTTCATGTACACTACTACGTATTCCATTACTTCCAAATTCAACAGCAGTAATTTCTCACATGTATTTTGAGGAACTGATAACTATAATCTAGAAGTTACAATGAACAAATATCAATAAATAAACTAGAATAAACTGGTGAACTTAGAAACATGAAAAAATATTTTCATATCAAAATGACTTTGTGCTTCAGTTTCTAGAGAAAATGAAATTTATTGCTTTCTTTAAGAATCCCAGATAGTCAGACAAATATTTTGTTGTACTCTTACTCTTTAATATTTTCATAGCATTAATGCCCCAAAGATGCAACAAGAAATGAAGATTTTGCGGGGCTAGATGTCATGCAAATATATATGAAAACATAGTTTTATCCTTTAAGAGCACAAATTCAGGCCAGATATTGCAAATTTTTATGAACTTATTCAATGTTATACTTGCATTAGGTCTTATTCAGCTGGTGAGAGCATTGCACAGGATCAAAACACCCTTGGAAAACAGTGTAAGCATTTGTACTATTCAAAGTGAATTTTAAAAATGACATTCATTGCAAATATTTTATACACTTGTCAAACCTATGCAAAAATGGAAACTAGTATTTATCCTGTTTCCTTTTAAGCCATGAACGTAACACAATTCTAAGTGAAATGAAGGATTCTGAAATAAACATGGTAACTACCAAAAGCACTATTATGCTTTTTGCTTCTTTGCATCCTCTTTTGTTTTCAAACACAGATTAAATTTCAAATATAGTTTCAGCTGTTGTTACAGCTTGACCGTTTCTTGGTAACAAACTCAGGAGAGGAACTCTTTAATGTCAGATGAATCAGAGTTTCTAATTTTCTAAATGAAAGTTATGAAAGCATTCAAATAGGGTAAAATATGGAAACTGATGACAAACCATCATAATTAAAAAAAAAAAAAAAAAAAAAAAAACAACCTCCAAATGACTGCTTAAAGTTGAAACAACCAAGAATACAAATATTTTAGATTAAAAGTTCAAGGTACAGAGTTGTGTAAGAAAAGAGAGAATTTTAGAGTTACTGATTGTTCATCTCTTCCATTATTCACAGAAGAATTCATTAGTATTTGTGTTATGTTCTATATGACCTGTAAATTTTAAAAACTGTGAATGTATTTTAAGCAGAAAATCAGGTAAAATAGATACCTAATCCTTTTTTTTTATTCACTTAAAAACAATTTCAAGAATTAGACTGACATACATCAAGAAGCATTTCAGGAAAAAGTTACACAGAAGCGACCTGTCAAAGTAAATAGAAGAAATGCATTAAGGGAATGATGTTTGGACAACAGCATTTAGAGACTTAACAGAAATCTTTTTTAGGCATTAGATAGAATCACACCACTATAAGACTAAGAACATAATTGTTTGATCCTTGTCACAGTTCTGCGAAAACTGAGGAAGAACATGCCAAAGCCCAAGCTTTTGTTCAGACCATATGGGTTTCTGTCTGTTTGGTGGAATCTGCAGGCCTCAATTAAACCCAGATTTTTTTCAGTAGAAGGATTACAGTCCTGAGAAGAGACCCCCAAAAATCACTGCAAAGAGTCAGAAGCTGCCTGTTAACTAATAAGAAATGCTGATAAAAGGGTGATAAAAGGGTGTCTTTAGTCCTACGCTGTCATGTTCAGAAGAAATGTATCACTGACACAATTAATAGCATGTGCAGTCACCCTGTGAAAGGATCCATCCCCATCTTTAAACCAGCTTTTGAGTGGTTACCACACTCACCCAGAGTACTGGAGAATTTGGATTATTTTTTTACCTTTGACTAAGCTGATGTGATCTCATCTTCTATCTCCCAAATGTAGTAAATGCTTTAAGTAGACCAGGAGGATATCTTCAGACATCAACAAAGTACACAGGTGTACAGGATGGCATGTGGCAAAATGATGTTTGTTTAACTGTCTTTGTCTATGTGGCCTGGAAATCAGCTGTTTCTGCTGTGAAGGGAGGTGTGATATTGTGTGCAACAGCTTCTGTGAATGACCTTTCCAAGTGGCAGCTGGCACTGTCCGTCCCATTCCTCTTCCTGCAAAAGGATCCCTAGAACTCTTCTGCTACCTTAGTCCAGGTTGAGACCTTCTCAGAAAAGAAAGCTTCCCCTTCAAACAGAGTGGAGAAATTCAAGGTTTTCCAAAATGCTATGAAATCTTGGCTTTATGTGAGTGCAGTTCTTCCCTTGAACTCTCCTCCACTTCTCATTGTATACTCAGTTGGAAGGCCAGTGAAGAAACACATGAATGACTTTGTAACACAGTGTTAAGAAACTCACCTGCAAGGAAATATTGATGAAATGAATATTTAAACATCTGATGCTATGTACGCACTGGGATAATGATTTAAACCCATATGTCCCTATTTTAGGGTGAGATGTCTAATTGTAATGCTATATAGTGACTTCTTTTGCTAATTAATTTAATATTAAATTAGCCTTTCTTCAGAAAGAATAAAAATAAGCACTCTTCCCACTCTCCCACTGCTTTGGGATATTAGTTTATAATGTACAATATACATCTGGCAAAAGGAGGATTTCTCTAAGCAGATCATCTGCTTCTCCAGATGCTTTCTAACCACGGAACTATTGGGCTAAAGAAGGAGTGCAGAGAGGCAGAAATAGGGCATTTCACATTCCTGCATTTATATTCTATGTAGAGTTCAATCTAATAGTGGTACCTGAGAAAACCTATGAGATCAGTTCTTGGAAGCAAGAAAGTCAAAACATGCTTGGATCTGATCAGACCTAGGCAGACTTAGGTCTCTCATGTCTCTCCTTACAGTCAAAATGGTGAGATAAATTTTGGTTAAGTGGGCTATAAAGTGGGCAGAAAATTGGCTGGACTTTTATAATTTGTGATACAAAGCTCAATTGCCACCCAGTTCCTAGAGACATACCAGTACCGGGGCTAGCACAGTTTTACTTTATTAATTATTCTGGAGGGTAGGACAGAATGCATTCTCATCAAGTTCATGGATGACACCAAACTGGGGGGACCAATCAGTATCCAGGAGGTCACCTGAACATGAATTATTCTATATTATGATTCTGTGAGTCTAACAAAGATTGAAAGGTGACATAGTTAACAATGTTAAGGTAAGGTCTGACACAATTATTTTTCATTGGCAATTACTGCATCGAGAAAGCCAAGTACCAATAATAGAGGAATAAAATTATTTTCACTCTTAATCCATAAATTATCTAATTTATAAGACATGTAGTACATTTTTACCATGATTAGTATAAATTAATATGCCACTCCTATAGTACCAAAAAAAAAAAAAAAAAAGGCCTGACTTACAGTTTAGTTCTATTATGAAGTGGGATGTCCTACAGATCTAAGCAAATGTGAGACTTCTCCAAACAAGCCATGGAAAGCAAGAACAACTATTCTACTGAATTGAATGGTCTTTGAGCATGGCTTAATTGCTTGTATAGTTTCTAAACATAATGTTAAATATTTTAAATTAAATCTTACCATGAATTACTTCAGATTTCAGTAGGTTAAAACCCATAATGAATTCTACTCCTGAAACATGAATTTTCAGTTCACTGTGTGGAGAAAAACTGGAAGGTGTTTAGAGATCTTGTTACTTGAACAGTTCTTCAGTGGTAAATGTTCCTTTTTATTCTTCTAGTGTTAAAAATTTAAACAACCATAAAACATATCAACTTTCAAATTTGAAGTTCAACTTTGAAGTTCTTCCATGTTCAGGAACTATATAAAATTATAGACTCCACCATGTGATGTAGATTTGTAAAATATTATGTTTGAACTTCTAAGTAGAGAAATTCTTTAAAGATTGAAACTTCAGCATGATTAATATCTATCTCTACATATCAACGAAGGATGGTTATCTTTCTTTTGTCAAAAACCACATTGTTTCTATGCACTATTAAATATAGCTTATATGGAAATTTTGCTCATTTGAATCATTAGTTTACGGTTCTATGGATCTATTACAGTATCTTTAAACAGAGAGAAATCACTAAACAGATGCTTTGTGCTAAATCTGTTGGAAAAATGTTAACAATTCAGAAACACCTAAAGGCAGTTAATAATCCAAGCATTTTAAACAACAGCAAATAAGTCCATATCTGATAAATGCAGCAGGGGCACCTCTGTAAGATTTTCAGCATCTGTAATTTCAAACACCACAAATCAGCTAAAACAAAGATATTCTGATGAGCAGAAATAATTTATACATTAGAGGTTTTCTCCACTGTTATCTTTGAAATTCAAATTAATGGCTATGGAAAGTTGTGCCATTGGGATGTTATGCATCCATCTGACAATACCTGGGGTATAGAAATGTAAGCCTTATGAAGAAAATCACAGAAATTAAGCCTTCAGTATGTCAAAAGAAAAAAAAATCTAATTAGAACATGAACATTGTTTTATTTCAAAGACGCAATCAGTAATATTGCTGTGGGTTTACTGAGAGACAGCAACAGATACTACACTTCTGTCTTATTGTGTTGGCAAAGTTGGCTGCTAAATCACATGTATTCTTCAGGCTATTTTCTGGAGTGCTAGAGTTGCAAAAAGGCAGCTGTGGGGCCACTTGTGGTGTATTCATTAAGTTGCACTAAGATCCATTAAAGTGTAATTTTTTTTCATGAAATCAACTCAAAATAAACCAAAAAAAAAAGGAAAAAAAAAAGACCAAAACATAGATATTGCTTTATTGCTATAGCTATTACAATATTGGAGCCAGTGAACACTTTCAGCTCAAATAAGTAATTTTCTTCATACCTAAAATGAAGTCAAACAAGACCTGCTATGTGATGAAGGTCAAAATTATTTTTTCTTTTCCCTCTATAGGTAGGAGTTCTATTATGTAACAAAACAGTCAGTTCATGCCCTTTGCTGTCTGTACTTGGAGTAATCCAGTGGCTCAGAATCTTCACAAGAAATCTGTTTCATGGCACTTAGATCATTCAGATAAGAAGTTTGGAGAAGTTAGCTAAACATTTTAAAGTTTCAGTTAATTCCGTTCAAAATTCCATGTCTTTTGAATTTCTTCTATGCCTGAGAAGAATGTGTTTCTATTTCCTTTTTTTTTTTGATTGAAATAAGTGTTGCAGTGAGATATTGCAAAGCATCAGCTGTAAGATTCTTCTGTACCAGTAAGCATGACTGTAGTACTGATTAATTTCATTATTATGCATAGCTCCATTTCTGGACATTATTATTGCTCTGAAATAAATACAGATATAGCACTATTGCTACTGGAATAGAATCAATAAAATGCTGCTTAAGAACAAAAGCACATTAAAAGTCTTCCTTAATAATATTTCTGACAACATATTCTCAGGAAAGACTTCCAGGATCATAAAAGAATGTAGTTAAAACCAAGATCATAAATATAGTTCAGTACCATCAGTGATTCTAAAAAAAATGCAAGCATCAAAATGAAAACAAAAAGAATACATCAAGTTCAAGACAAAGGAGATTTTTTAGGTTAGACCGTTGTGTTAGTTTTGGCTGGGGTAGAGTTGATTGTCTTCCTAGTTAGCTGCTATAGTGCTATGTTTTGGATTTAGTAGGAGAATGATGTTGATAACACACTGATGTTTTAGTCATGGCTAAGTAGTGTTTATACTAGTCAAGGACTTTTTCAGCTTCCCATGCTCTACCAGGTGCATAAGAAGCTGGGAGGGGGCACAGCCAGGACAGCTGACCCAGACTGGCCAAAGGGCTATGCCATACCATATGACATCATGCTCAGTACATAAAGCTGGGGGAAGAAGAAGGAAGGGGGGGACATTTGGAGTGATGGCGTTTGTCTTCCCAAGTAACCGTCACACATGATGGAGCCCTGCTTTCCTGGAGATGGCTGAACACCTGCCTGCCGATGGGAAGTAGTGAATGAATTCCTTGTTTTGCTTTGCTTGCATGCACGGCTTTTGCTTTACCTGTTAAACTGTCTTTGTGTCAACCCATGAGTTTTCTCACTTTCACTCTTCTGATTCTCTCCCCCATTCCATGGGGGGGAGTGAACAAGCGGCTGTGTGGAGCTTAGTTGCCAGCTGGGGATAAATGAGAACAACCATGACCCCAAAAAATGGGTCAGACCTGGAAATGTTCAGACCTGGAAAGTATTAAGGAGGGCTATCAAAAAAGAAAAAAAAAAAAAAGAATCCAATTTTGTGAAAAACATTAACATGCCTGAAAAGTTAAACTTGAAAAAAATATTTTCATGGAAAATAATAGGGAATGTTTCATCTTATGAAAAGCGTGACGTGCAAATAAGAAAACTCAAGTTTAAATGCTTTCTCTACTATATGTATCTTTCCATCCTTCATTTTGAGAGACCAGGGCTTGTTCAGCACTTACTGAAACTGTCATAGCAATTAATGTGACTCATTTATGTGTAGACTTAGAAGACTTTTCTTTTTGAGATATCTTCAAACTTTAAGAACATAGAAAAGACTCACAGTGAGAATATAGGTTTTCCTCAGGTTTGGTGAATTCACTACAGAAATACATTAAGGAATACCAGTTAGGTGTGCTACCAAATTACAAAACTCCTCTTCACAGCAGTTTTTACTCACACTAAGTGAGAAAAGAGTGGTTTAACACAGGTTGTTTATTATTGGAGTCAAAAATGAAGAGTAGGACTCAAAAAACTCTAGGAAGAAAAAGCAAAAAAACAACAACAACAAGAAGTACCGGTTAATTTCTGCAAACATCATGGATTTGATTTTCATGTGCAGGGAAATTCTTTGCACTATGCTATTAAGGTAATTTATGTGAACCTTTAGGCTTGTGTAATGTATATTACACCAACCTGAAGACTCCATTTTTAGTTTCAGCATCGTATACGATGGCCATTTTGTAAACAATAATCAGGCCCTGTATGTTACAGGTGTAACAGATGTAAATGTGTAAATTACAAGTTTGATTACATTTACACAGATGTAAACGTGTAAATTACAGGTTTATTAAACATGCTGCTGGGAATAAGCATTGATATTAGTCAACCTACATGGTATTTTCTTATACTGATAGACTATTTAAATAGTCTGCAAAAGCAAAATTAACTTGTTAGTAGAGAATGACTCTACCAAGAAAGTGGAGAATATTATATTTACCAAACAGCATCTAATTTTGAAAAGAAGGCTCAAGATTGCTTCAATTCATTTGAAATAGGTTTAAATATTTGAGGAGAATGTTAATGTACAAACTATGAGCAATGAAACCACGAATCACCTGATTAATACCTAATGGTCTGTAGGGAGCTAAATTTTAGTGTCATGCAAATGTGGGCTGAATTCTGTGGCCTACAGGTCTCCCCTTGCATGGTACAGATATTTAGATCCTTAACACAGGAGTATGGATTACATCCGACATTTGTAGAAATTCATGTCCTTTATTGGCTCTGCCCTCCATGATAACATTTAAAGATTGCAAATGAATCTGAATAGAAAAATAATATAAATTATAGAAATTTGTCTTTTTTGACAGTTCAAGATTTTATCTAAGAGTTTTTGGTATTTTGAGTCTTATGAAGCAATGTGTACCAAATATATCTACAATGATAAAACATAAACATGAGTGGCAAACAAATGGCTAACAATCTCTTTTCCTCCTACTTTTTTCCTGTGTGCATGTGCACATATGCTTGTATAACCTTAAGATTTTTCTAATGATTTCAGTTTCTCGGTACAGGAATCTTATCTTTTGTGTTGACAAGAACAGATGTAGGCACCTAGATGTAATCAAAATATAAAGCATATTTTCTTCATCTCTTGTGCCTGCATAGTCAGAAGACACCTTAGTATATGAAATGGCTTAGTTACTTTTATTTTGCTGCTAATACTCAGAATTATATTTTCAGTTTCTGATTTCATTTTTTATGTTAGTAGGCACAAAAACTCAAAAAAGGTATGTATTCTGTTCTACATGAGCAAGCAGCCATGTCACACACTAGATCACTACTAGTTGTTTTACGGTAGTTATAAACTACTACTGTTGTTTTAGTTGATTTATATATGCCGATCCCAAATATGCAGTGGTAAAGGGAGTCTACTTTCATTTTGGTAGGCTTAGTTATTTACTTGGATAAGGCATGATATGCAAGTTCTAAGACAAATTTCAAATTTGATCTATAAAGCCGTATTTTTTCAGTTTCTAAAATAAACTACTCTCTAATAGGATCAACTGTGAGTCACAAGGGACACTACAGCTTTTATTTTACCTAGTTTGCAAACCATGTAAACATCCTCAGTTGTAAATCTTGATTGAATTTGAACATTGCTTGAAGTTCATATTCTGTTCAAGACAGAATGTGAAATGAGACAAAAAACTCCCAAAAACAGAAATTAAAAGTGAGGAGGAGTGAAAAGCAGAGATCAGAAAATAAACTAGCAACCAAACAGAAACAGAATGAAAGGAAAATGAAAGGACAATGTTAATTCAAAACAGATTACCTCATCCCTCCAAAAGACTGAAACAGAACCAACAACATGGTGAAATAGTGGAGTCTCAAGACTGCAGTAATGTCCCTGGACATTAGGTACCTTTGAGCTGCTGGAGATATTCATGCCGTAAAAATGTCAACCTTAATCTCACTATGGATATGAGCACCTACCCAGTTCCTGAAACCATCTGACTTTTCAAAAAATAAACCAACTCTTCTGTATTTCAGATGAGTGTTAGTAACCCATAGTACCTGCATAAAAAGATGGAAAGGACTAGCACCACCTTTATCATCAACTGAGTTTTTGAGTAGAAGTGACCTTACCTGCTTTACTTTGGGATGAATGAAATTCGATGTTCTGACATGTTCTACTGCATTAAGCTCTGCGGAAGTTAATAGGTGGGAAAATACTCTGCTTGGAGACCCTGAACAAATTTAGGGGTCAGGTGGTCATCAACCTATTCAGCCTCAGGCAGATGGATTTCACCTCAAGCATGCCCACATGCATTGCTTAAGGGCTCCAGGAGCCTTGGCGATGTAATCTTAAATGCCAAAGAAGCTTTTGAAGATAGGAAGTAGGGGGCAATCACAGGATAAGAAAGTGTGGAAGTATTGAGCTGGGACACTTTGTCCTGGTCGTACCCAAAGAATGATCTCGAGTTCATTAAATTTACTATTATAGGCATTGCTTCAATTTCTTTTTAGGCTTACTACAGATATATTTTGCCTTAGTAACATAATATACCACAAGAAAAAGATGTATTGTTCTAAACTTTAGAGGACATGAATGTTTATCAGCAAGACTTTGAGGTCCATACATTTCCCAGGTTTTACATTGCTTAATTCTCCATTTTGTTGGGGGGGGGGGAGAAAAAGAAAGAAAGAAAAAAAAAAAGATTCTATTTCTATCTCAGTTTTTTAGTTTTAAAAGTGCTGGGAAGAGCAGACTACCATTTCCCAGCTCCAACTACTTTACAGAGGTCAGCATCCGCTCATTCAAATCATACTAGAGAGATTGTCACAACTCTGTCACAGATAAGTTATCTTGCCCATAACCGTAACATAAAACTCATGGTGATAGACAAAGTTAGCAAGAAGATGGGAATGTCATGGTTATTGACAAATAGTCAATCAATTAATACCTCTCTTGATTGCTAATAGCAAAAGGCAAGCTTGGCAAGATAAATCTGGGAGTTTATACTAACTGTATTTTATTTGACTTTTTAGATTTAGAAAGTGTTGCCTTTCAGGAGGACATAATTGTTTCAGACAGTTAGCATTTTGATAGCAAGGTATATCATTTCCCTTTAGCACAATTGCACACTATTGTCTGGACAGTTTTCTCCACCCCATTCCTGAGGAACCAAGCAGAAAGGCAGGGGAATGACTACACTCCTACCTCCTAATTCCAAACTGTCAGAAGCCTAAGTAGCTGTGGATTCTTATGCATTTCTTCCCCTTACATTATCATAGATAATCTGATTACAGGCAGGCCAACAGCTATCAGTATTTTAACACATGCAAGCTAGCAATAACAACTGTGCTATGAATACATTAATAAATTATTATATTTCTCTTGAAATGCCAAATGGCTGTTCCAATGACATTTTTGAGAACCAGGCTGAGGTAACACAAATTTATATCAGGTTTACTCTTTGTCTACAGATCCAAATGAAGATGTTTTTGTTCCACATTGCTTGTTGCATAGATATTTGAACACCTGTATGTTTCAGTTAACTCCTCTGCTTGTAAGGTTATCTAATGGTAATACACTTCATAGTTCTTTGCTGTTGTATACTTGCTTGTTTTATGGTATTCTCCTCCTACCCCTGGAATGGTCTCCCTTTTCATCTTTACTAAAATCAACTTGGCCCTGTCTTCACATCTTTCAGTAATTTTGGGTTATACTTTAATACCTTGTTCGGCATTTGATAATTTTGGGGGAGAGGAAAATTTGTTTTTACGAAGACTTCCAAGAAGGAGAAAATGGTGCTTTCTACCAACTTCTATTTATCTCATTTTACTTATCCTAACAGACATTATAAATGCTTCAGATTTGTATTTTTTTTTTCTTTTTCTGCCTCAGTGATGACACTTGATTTTGAAATATATTCAACACTGTCCTTTTGTCATCCTTAGTTTGTAAAAAGGTTGGGGTAATGGAATATACAACGTGAATAGTTTCAAGCAGCCCACAGACTGTGATCTGATCTTCATTTAATATATATCAGCTGACTTCAACGGCGCTATGCAGTTTGTATTAACTAAGATTATGACCGTACTTTTCAATTTTGTTTGCAAAGAAGACCCCAAACTTTAATATTACATAACAACATGAATATAAATCCCTAAAAAGGGCTGGAGCTCTCCTGTGCTAAGTGCACTAACAAAAACATAACATACTACCCTGAAAAGCTTAGCTTCTAGAATGATAAAACAGACAATGGAAGGGGGATCAGAGGCAAAGATGGGAAATTATTTCCCCATAATCACATAAATGTGGAAAGCCTACTTTGTTGACTCTGCAATATATCCATTACATAAAATTCCCTCCTAATAAACAATATTGTATATAAAGCAATTTCTCATTTATTTTTACTTTCTCTGCCTTCTATATGCATTTGAAATTACAGGTTAAAATACATTTACAATTGCAGAGATCAAGGAAAAATAAGCTTTCAAGTAAATAATCCCAGAATTCTGAAGGATACAAATTCTACCACAAAAGATTCTGAACAGTCAATAATCCAAAGAGTCCAATGATCCAATAATCATTTGAGAATAAAATTCACAAGGCCATCTTGATACTTTTCATAAAAGGCAGGATTTAACTGTGACTGTAAGCAGACTAAGGAGAGAAGCAACAATGATAATAACAAACTATACCCTTTAATATTCCCAGAACATAATTATTCCTATGCACCCAGACTCATGTCATGCCTACTGTAATTGGACAAAAATCCACACCTAGTCATAAATTCTGAGCAGATTAAGGAATTTACAAGGTTTTGTCATTAAACATGGATGTAAGAAAGCACCAGTTTGCAACATCCAAGCTGCCTTTAGCTGTGGTGTCTCAGGGCTAATATATATAGCAGGTTAGAAAATCTTTCGCAGAAGACAGATCCAAAAAAAATCTGAGCTTGTCCAGATCATCAGATCATAAAAAGACAGGAATGATGAATAATTTCAGCCTGCATTGAGCATCAAATCATTACAAAGTAAAATGTCGAGAAAACTCAAGAGAATATCTGAATTATTAGATTAAGGTTAGAGAAACAATTTCTATGGATTATACTAAATAAATAAATAAATATTTCTCTCCATATGTAAAGAAAGTTAACTAATTTCCTAAAATATCTAGGTCTGACGTACAAGAAAGCATCAATTACGTATACTATTTAAATTTTGCTGCAAGAGGGGTGCTAATAATGTGGAAATATGTGTTTTAGAAACATTTCATGGGAAATAATGTTGTTTCATATATAAAATTCATCACATATAAAAACATACTCCTATACATTACCTAGTGACTAACAAGAGGAAGTATTTGTTAAATGAATGTCACTGAGATGAAGAGCAAGTACAAAGCATTACCATGACCATGCACATGCATTTGACAGAGTAAGAGTCTTTTCTCAACAGCAGGTATTTCTGCTGCTGTAGACACCTTTGTTTCTATGAAATGCCCAGAACATATTTTTATGTGTCTGTGACACAGTAATTTAGAATATATTTTATGGTTCTTATATAATTCTTACTTATCAAAATAGAAATATCATAAACTTATTTACTCAGCTTTTCTTTGCAAATATCTGAGCTAGTTTTCAAGTAGCTTATTCAAGCACCATGCCAGCGCAGTCTGAGTGCCATGGCAGTGCTGTAACCCAGCTTCCTGGGACCACCTCATTTGCTGCTTGGAGTTCTGTGCTTCCATATTTACACTTGACAGATGTACCTAGGAGATCTAATTTACAGCTGGTTTGGTCCACAAAATCCGCAGTCATTTTCCCAACTTCTGTCTAGACAATACCCTCAGAGATACTTCTTAATTTAGGCAGGATACAATGTATGCTGAACTCAAGTATTCACAACCACCTATTCCCTCAGTGATACAGCAATGTAGTTCTAAAAAGCAATTTATTAAAGCCTTAGGGAAGAAGAAAACATAGGCAAGTTAAAATTCAACAAACCTATTCCTGTGGCCCAGTCTTATGGAATACAACTGTCCCTTGGGGACTGTGAAGTGTTCATGCATTCATTCGCTTTTGATTACAATGGTTTTCAGGAGAAATCCCTTCTTTCATGCCTGAGGCCTCTTTACTAATAAGCAAATTACCATCTGAAAAAAGAAATAAAAGATATGCTTTAAAACACTACATGAATAAAAGTCAGACATCTCCATGTGATACTGTGATATAATCTGAAATGGAAGTAGAGCTAAAAGAAAAATATACACCTCTTGCATTCATCGATAAACTTTACTATGTAAAACAGTTTGTATATACAATAGAGTAATTATACCAGCTTGCCAAGAAAGAGATCTTTCTTAAAAGGTGATTCAATGAGGACATTTAATGGAAAGGCACTGAAACAATTTCTATATTGCTGATATTGCTAGTAAGAACATGTACTGTATAGTTAGCTTCCACAGTGAACCTCTTGTCTCCACTATGTTCTATGCTGAAAGTTTGAAAAGGTCAGTTTATTTCCATTCTCATTTATCTCTTTGTTTTATGCTCTGCAAAAAGAGTACTTTACTTATTTATTTGCTTAACTTTAACACTTCCACAAAGAAAAAGTCAGCTAGAAAGATGGTGTAAATGAAATGGTTGTTAGAGAAGAACACTATCCAAGTCTGGTGAAAAATAAGTCTCTGTTGAGGTAATAAAAGATAACCATACTTCAGATGATTAATGAACTTCAAATTTAACTTTCTCTTATTGCCATAGGAAATCTGAAGGAGGGAAACCAGTTGTGGATTCAATCTTAAAGCCTCCATACTGGGAAAACTCCCCAAAACTGCAAAATTATTCCTGTCCGATAAATGCAGGTTTAGATTTTACCATTAATATCACTACATATTTCTCTTATAAAAATGGAAAATTAATTCATAATTAGTATGAAAGAAAGAGTGCTTGTATTAGTGAAACAGCAGATATGTACTATTAAGGCCCTGAGGGCACCAACAGGCTTTACCTGTTGGTAACAGGCCCCACCTAGGAGCCCCATCCATCTCCTGCGCATGGCCCACGGAGCCCCATTTCAGCTTAACCCATGGCTATCAGTCTCTACCCCAGTGACACCATGGGAGTGCCAGTCTCCAGCCTTGTCCCTGTCCCTGCCTCCTGCATGTACCTCTCAGCCCTACACTGTAGGGAGTATCTGATTGTAGTTAGACAGGTAAAACTCGAATACTAAAGAACTGATCTTTAGAAAAATGTCCCTAAAAAGGGTATTTAGCTGGTATGTTGTCTAGAAAAATTAAAGGAAAAATGTAATTCATATCCAGAATCCTATGATATGTTTCCATTATCTTATCTGCAGCTGTTCTTGAAATATTGAAAGAGTACATTATGTTTTTTGATAATACTCAAGTCACTACTTATACTTGTCATTTTGTAAAGCTGACTGGCTTTAGGACCACATTCTTAACAACCTTGCATATCCAAAATTGGCAAGCTATATTCTAGACAAAAATAAGATTTTAGAAAAAGAAGCGGGGGCTTATTTTTATTCTTTTCCTTCTACAATTGGGAAGGTCTGTAAACTTTATTTTCTGTTGAAAGTTCACATTTGTCATGTATGATTTCTCCTAGAGTTATAGTTTCAAGAAAGAGGAAACAACTGAATTTAGAATGGCTTTCAAAAAGTAAAACAAAAACAGCAAAAAGAAACTCTATGTATTGGAAACACTAAGTATTCGACCATAAGGAAGAAAAGATTATGTGTTCATACTGCTGTGGCATAGGGAGGTAGCTAAGCACCAGACAGCCACTCTCTCACTCCCCCCACAATGTGATGGGGGAGAGTATCATAAGGGTAAAAGTGTTAAAATTCCTGGGTTGAGATAAAGACTGTTCAATTTGTAAATCAAAAGTTGCATGTGCAACAAAGCAAAACAAGGAATTCATTCACTACTTCCCATTAGCAGGGAGATGTTTAGTCATTTCCAGGAAAGCAGGGCTCCATCACATGTTAGAGTTTCTTGGGAAGGCAAACACCATAGCTCTGAAAGTCCTCCCTTTTTTCCTTCTTTCCCCCAGATTTTATTGCTGAGCATGACATCATATTGGATGGAACACCCCTTTGGTCAGTTGGGGTCAGCTGTCTCTGTTATGTCCCATCCCAGCTTCTTGTGCACTCCCAGGCTACTCGCTGGCAGGGCGGTGTGAGAAGTAGAAAAGGCCTTGACACTGTGTAAGCACAGCTCAGCAATAGGTAAAGCATTGGTGTGTTATCAACACTGTTTTGGTCACAGATCCAAAAAATAACAGCATACGAGCTATTATGAAGAAAATTAACTTTATTCCAGCCAAACCCAGTAAACATACACTTAGTGTAAGTCCATATCTATACCCAGAAAACATTTTAGCCTTGCAGAAATAATTATTCCTGGAAACCATAGGTTCTATATGTAATTCTGTATACTTTGCCTTGATTTTTTGCAAGATCTGAGAGTAAAATTGTGTGGCTTAAAATCTTTGAGTCCAATTCAAGAGTGTCACAGGCTCTTTATGGCTTTAATGTTTGTGGTGGGTTGATGCCGGATGCCCACCCAACCACTCTCTCACTCCCTCTCCTCAACAGGATAGTGGGAGAAAATAAGATGGAAAAGCTCATGGGCTGACATAAAGACAGGGAGATAATTTACCATCTACCATCATGGGCAAAACAGACTTGACTTAGGAAAAATTAATTTAATTTATTACTATTTAAAATAGATTTGGATAGTGAGAAACAAAGACAAATTTAAACAATACTTTCTCCCCATCCTCCCTTCTTCCCAGGCTCAACTCTAATCCTTCATTCCTGACACCTCTACCATTTAAACCCCCAGCACTGAGCTGTGCAGGGATGGGGAATGGGGGGTTATGGTCAGCCTGTAATAATTCCTTTCCAACACCACTCCTTCATGCTCACTCTTTTCCCCTGCTCCAGTGTGGGTCCTCCATGGGCTGCAGTTCTGCCAGGAGTCTGCTCTGGCATGGGCTCTCCATGGGCTGCAGCTTCCTTCAAGGCACATCCACCTGCTCTGGCATGGGGACCTCCACGGGCTGCAGGGCGACAACCTGCCTCACAATGGTCATCTCCATAGGCTGCAGGGGAATCTCTGCTCTGACACCTGGGGCACCTCCTCCCCCTCCTTCTTCTCAAACCTTGGTGTCTACAGGGCTGTTTCTTTCACATTTTTCTCACTCTCTCACAGCTGCCTTCTTAAAGATGTTGTCACAGAGGCATCACAAGCATTGCTCATGGGCTCAGCTGTGTCCTGCAGTAGGTCCATTGGAGCTGGCTGGAACAGCTGGAACCAGCTGTGCCTGACACGGGGCAGCCCCTGGCCTCTTCTCACAGAGGCCACCCCTGCAGCACTGTCTCTGCCAATTCTTAGACACATAAATGCAATACAATGGTGGAGGACAAAGACCACAGTCGAGCAACAGGAGCTGCCAAGGGATTCTACCTACTTCAGAGGGCTCAGATCTGCTGCAGAGCTTTCCTTGTTTCTATCACTTTGCTATTTAGGCTAAAATACAGGTAACCTAGAGAAGGGATGAACAGTACAGTTATTCAGCTTCTCTGATAAGCTTCAATTAGGGCCACTCAAGTAATGGTAGATCAGGGAAAGTGTTTGAGCATTAAAATATAAACAATGTTTTCTTAATCCCTGAATTCAGCAGTACAGAATAAACACTATCTGTGTGGAAAATTTTCTTATGTCAAGTTTTGCATTTCTGATGATTTGATATCAAACCTAATTGATCTCAGAAGCAGCATATCAGTTCTCTGTGAAGGCTGGTCCCCATCACTATTTTTTAGCTCATGGGAATTATGGCTGTTAAAACAAGGAAGGTGGTGCAATTTATTTTTTTATTTTTTAAACGCAAAGGATTTTCTTTTTTCTTTCTCACTTGCAAAGCTATATTTCTCTCATCACTCACTTCAAAACGACTCAACCATTTTTTTCTTTGATATTCTTCACCTGAAGTTCATCTTCCTATGAACTATGTACTGGAAGACTTCAGCACAAAAATTAAGTTCATACCATCAACAGAATTAGAAAAGAAACTATTGTGAGGGCTGAACAGGAGACTGTAGTGGTTATGTCAGATTGCACAGAGTTTGCTCACCATTCTTTCTTCATATTAAGAACTAGACTGGACTACACAGAAAGAACACAAATGTTTCTTCCAGTTCAGTTCACAAAACTTTAATTATAATGCGTATTGGGTTTGCATGGCAAGGTTGTGGTAGCAGGGGGGCTACAGGGATGGCTTTTGTGAGAAGCTGCTAGGAGCTTCCCCTATGTCCGATAAAGCCAATGACAGCTGGCTCCAAGATGGACCTGCCACTGGCCAAGGCTGAGCCAATCAGCAATGGTGGTAGCACCTCTGGGATAACATAGTTAAGAAGGGGGAAAAAAAGTTGTTGCACAAGAGCAATTGCAGCTGGAGAGAGGAGTGAGAATATGTGAGAGGAACAACTCTGCAGACACCAAGGTCAAGGAAGAAGGAGGGCGAGATGCTGCTCCAGGCGCCGGAGCAGAGATTCCTCTGCAGCCCATGGTGAAGACCATGGTGAGGCAGGCTGTCCCCCTGCAGCCCATGGAGGTCCACAGTGGAGCAGATATCCCCATTGCAGCCTGTGGAGGACCCCATGCAGGAGCAGGTGGATGCGCCCGAAGAAGGCTGTGACCCTGTGGGAAGCCTGCGCTGGAGCAGGCTCCTGGCAGGACCTGTGGAGAGAGGAGTCCATGCTGGAGCAGGTTTGCTGGCAGGACTTGTGACTCTGAAGGACTGCACCCCATGGAAAGGACCCACGCTGGAGCAGTTCATGAAGAACTGCAGCCTATAGGAAGGACTCACGTTGGAGAAATTCATGGAGGAGTGTCTCCCGTGGGAGGGACCCCACGCTGGAGCAGGGGAAGAGTGTGAGGAGTCCTCCCCCTGAGGGGGAAGGAGTGGCAGAAACAACGTGTGATGAACTGACCACAACCTCCATTCCCCGTCCCCCTGTGCTGCTCAGGGTGAGAGGAGGTAGAAAAATCGGGAGTAAACTTAAGGCCAGGAAGAAAAGAGGGGTGGGGGTAAGGTGTTTTAAGATTTAGTTTTTATTTTCTCATTACCTTACTCTGATTTGATTGGTAATAAATTAAACTAATTTCCCCAAGTCAAGTCTGTTTTGCCTGTGACTGTAATTGGTGAATGATCTCTCCCTGTCCTTATCTCAACCCATGAGACTTTCATTATATTTTCTCCCCCCTGTCTAGCTGAAATAGGAAGGGTGACAGAGCAGCTTTGGTGGGCACCTGGCGTCCAGCCAAGGTCAACCTACCACATAATGCAAGCATGCCTGATTTATATTTAATCAGGGGAATTTAATTCTTTCAATCAAGATTCAGTGAGACGACTGGAGGTTTTAAATAAGCTTATGCTTCTTAAATAAAACTAAAAGATACTAGATAATGGTTGTTCATAAGAATACCAAGTTTTAACATATATTTCAGTCATGCACAGGAAGACGTATTATCCATCATAATGGATGAGATTCAATGCAATTTTGACAGATTTAGGCATCTAAATGTAGATGTCTATTTCTGATATGAGCAATTCAGCTCAGTTGCCTAGGTAAAGGTGTCTAGCATCATGTGAAATTGTATGTGACAGGATCTACAGGAGACCTGTGCCCTTCTGGGCTGTCAGCTGAAGTCTGGTACTTCCAATGAAAATAGATGCCTAGCTTTTGTCAATAAAGTCTGAATCTAAATAGGAATCAAAGTCTAGAGTGAGTCAGTTCTCCAAAAGGCAGAGTTCATGTCAGTTGCTTAAATACAAACATAAGGTGCCATTTTAACAGCAGCAGAGTATTCAAGCCACCTGTAGACATATGTCAAATATGATACAAGAGTTAGAGATGCACACTAGGGAGATGCCTAACATTTTGGACCTGCAGTTAGAGGCCAGATAAGAACAGCTTGTGACAGTTTAAATAATGCTACACGTCTGTATTTGATGAACTGAATCATCCCATGAAAAGCAATTTAGTTAATTCTAAAATACACATTACCTGCCTAGTCACTTCAAATTCCACCCTTAATTAGCTGCACTGAGAAGCATTGTATTTACCAGTGGGATCAACCAGCTGAGGAATTTTCAGTCCCCTCAGCAGTTGGTTCTTCAAGGAGATGGGTGAGGCATCTTTACTCAAAGGGCAAATTACCTATTTTAGCTAACAATGCCACTTTAAAGCATACTTTCAGTAGCATACAACATTGCTTAAGGTGAGACTTTATCAATAACTTCAGAATTTGTTGAGTTAGATCTATGTCTACTATAGATAAGCTAAGCTATGTTTAAATGAAATTTGATCAGTTCTTATGGGCTGCTGAGGGGGAGTCCAGGTTCTCAAGTTGTTTTTCAGGCCATGATGCCATTCCTTAGTGCTGCACTATTCCTTGCTGATGTTACATTTGGATCTTCTTTTCCATTGCTTTCTTCTCTCCCTACTCCTACACAGTCATTCTTTATAAGCTCTTAGGTGTTATGCAGAACAAATTTTTTCTATCTGATCTGGAGGTTTATCACACACACCAAAGGCAGATGACCCTGTATTCTGTTCTACTTGCTGTGGTCTTCAAAACTGCTTTAATCTAATTTATGTTCTCCCTAAATTAGATTCTATGCAAGTAAAACATTCTTTATTAAAAGGTCAGCTTTTTCTCAGTTTTTTTGTTTACTACCTTATTTGGCCAGGTGCGTGCTAGGCACTACTATCTGAATAGTAATAACTATTACTACTACACTACACAGAGCAGTAACTACACAGAGCACATCCATAGAAGATGGATATCTAGAAGTATAAATCATGAAACTGCAAAACTGAGGCTACTTTTACTTATTTTTGATGAGGAGCTCACAAAATGGGCAGATTTGTGTTAAGGAATTGTCCCTTGAAAGCTTTTGAAACAATGGGCTTTGTTTAAAATCTGTGAAAATTTGAGGGGTGGAGGGAGACTGGATAGCTATAAATTTTTCATTTTTAATTGAGCGCATTGAAAAAAAGATATAATTCTATTTATCTCATATATACTCGGAGATAAGATATACGAGATATATTAGCAGGTAAATAAAAATTATATAAACTCAATAGCTCAAAGGATGTAATTTTTCTTTTTAATTATATTCTGAAATAGATGATATAGGAGAGAAGATAGTACCTGAAGATTTAGACAGACTACTGTCTAGAAAACTACTACTTCTCTTTAAAGCTGTTAATGCTTTAGTAAACTGAGTGCCAAAAAATGGAACAACTCAGAAGACAATCAGCCTTCAGAAGATAAGTAAACCAGCTGCTAATTCAGGAAAGTGAATAGGAGTTAATGGAATTATGGCAAAGGATTTATGTCCCTGATATGAACACAGCATGATCTTAAGAAGTATGAATAAAAGCAAATCCCAGGATATCACGGTGAAAATGATTAATCCTTAGGCTTCTCTTCTAGAGAATTTAAAAACTCTACTTGCTTTTGTGGTGTTTCAGGTAAAATGCTCAAGAAGAAAAGAAAACTGATATTAAGTCTTCTAAAACATGGTAAGGAATGGCAAAGACCATTTATTTTGAACTATGATCTCTGTATTGGCTCTGTAGTGTTCATTCAGAGATGTTCCCATTTTAGTGTGTGAAAAGATGGTATCAGTGGGACAGACTCCAGAGAGCCTGTCAGTTTCCAATCTGTTAGTCCACAACAGGTAGTGTAGGGGCATTCGGTTTGATGCACAGGCATTGGTGCAAAATAACAGAAGGAAGCACAAATGCCTCGGTATTTTCTTTTGGACTGTGTAGGAAGACTGCTTGATAATCTACACTGTACAAGCCACAACTCTGTGTTCTACTCTAATTAAAAAACACAGCAAAATCAGGTAGTTGGAAGGAGGAATGAGACTGAAACGTATGTTAATGTTCATCAAGGGCAAGTCTATTTTTACAACCTCTTGTCAGCTTTCTTTTTCCTTCTCATTTTTTAGTCATGTTTCATAAAGAATAACGCTTGTAAAGTTCCACGGTGCCAGAAAAGCTGAAGTTAAAATGACACAGAGAAACATATTGTCAGACTGTGTAAACAGCCAATATTCTCAGAATATGTCTTCTGAAGAAGTAAAGTCAAGGAAGAGACACCAGTTTATATTATTTGTATATTTGACCTGCTGACTTTAGGAGCAATGGAGCAGAGAAGTCAGGGAAGCAATGAAGGCAGGACTTGATTTTTATAGAAACTCTTTGTGGTTCAAGTTAAAAAAATGAATTCTAAAGAGACTTGACTATTTACAAGAATGGTAGTTTAAGGAACAGATATCTTTGATAACAACACATACTGTACAACCTATTAAGAACCCAACAAGAAATCAGTACTTTTACTGCATTCTAAAGTATTATTTTGTACCTACCCTAACTACAATTTTTCCTTTTTGAGTGTTTCATGTTACTCTTTGATCCTGATGTCATAAATTCCTGAAGTCAAGCATGGACAGCTTGTTTCTTGATGTTTTTATCCACCTAGTCATAAGCTAACATTTCAAATAACCAACAACCTGTATTTTCCTATCTAATCCATAAAGTCAGAATCCTGTGTTTGTGTAAGTTACTCAGTAAAGAGATCAGCATTTGATTTGTAGAAGGTGCTAACTTTATTGATTCAACTGATTGATCTGTCCCTGTGCAATGACAGTAATAAGAATGTCCTGCTATGTTATTATAGTTATTCAAGTTTTAATTTTGAGAGTGAAGTAATGAGATAATAGCTCAATTCTATGTACTGCTTAACACACTCTGGAAACTGCATACAGCCTTCAGGACTTAGAAGCAGATAAAGAATCACAACAAGAGAGAAAAAAAAAAAATAGAAGTATTTGTATTATTGCTGAGGTTTCTTGTCATCTGAATTTCAGAGGTCATTTTGGGTTTCTCATTACTTATGAATTTTATATCCTGATCAAGTACATGCTTCGTATTTTAATATATTCTTGTATCTGTATTTTATAGTATGTCTGAACTATGTTAATTTGCATAGACAGGCTATTCATTTCATCTAGTCTATTTGGAATAAGTCAATTTTAATTTGAATAAAACAGATCTTCGATAATGAGATTCTCCTCTACATGTCTTTGGGATTCCCTATGGTCCTGTAGTGCCTGACAAGGATATTTTTTGCAATTATGACTTAATTAAATATTCCCTGAAGAGTTGCTATATATAGCAAAGTCATTTAAGCAATTGTCAGCCATTTAAAATCAACACTTTTAAAATCAAAGTCATCATTTCCAACATTCTCATCAAAGTCTTGAGAGAAGGTTTTGATTTAGTATGGATTATAATGTGCAATGGAAAACTAAACTTCATGGTTGTTTTCATAATGTCCAGAACTGTCATTTATAAAACATATCTGAAGGTTACCGGTATCAATAAATATATGCATAAGGAAACTTTATCTTACTACTATATTTGTATTCTGCCTCACATTCTTATCAGATAGGAACTACTGTATCTTCTCAAGGATCATACTGTACCTATTGAAAATGTTCTTAATTGAAAATCACCACAATTTTTTTTCACTGAAAATATGTTTTTTGAGGGTGAAAGAGAAGGTAGAAAAGAATGAGTATGAAGCATCAGTCTTGTGCAAGAGAGTAAGAATCTAAAAGTGAAAAAACCCCAAAAGTTCTGAAAATTTATCAATAAAATGTCATAGCACTAATCCATTTTCTTAGTAAAATATATTGTAGTTAATGTTAAGAATTAGTCCCAACTAATGCCTAGTCTGCTTTTTCTTTATTTCCAGTGAATGTTGTTGTCCTTTTGCCTTGTTTCTCCCTATCTCCCCACCCATTTTTATAATGTCATCTTTCTTATACTGATATATCTTCTTTTCACAAAATAACCTAAAATAGTTTGCAACTATAAAATGCAGAATACTGTATACATTTCTTTTTAGTGTATAAACACAAATAATATCCTTAAAAATCAATGGAACAAAAACCTAACACACACAGAAAAAAGGAAATTTATTAACACAAAATAAATTGTACGCTTATTTTTATATTACATTAGGGGTTTCTGCTAAGGAAAACTGTTTTAATCTAATATCAGCCTTTGACATTTTTCCATTGTTAACTTTTGCCCTCATTTCAAATTAGTGGTCCTCCTAGTTTAGTTTTAATAACAGTTTGTAGTTTTCAGACATACTAAACTAGAAGGACCACTAAAAATTAAAGGAAACTCTGAAGAAGAGAAAAGAACCTATTTGATGTTGAAGTCCAGAAAAACTTGCCTATCAGATAATTCTCTGATTCATTCCTGATACACTTCTGTTGGAGAGCTGGCATATTCCCTGATGCACAAGAGTTTTTACTCCTTCCCAAACTCTTCGGTTTGATTTTGCTGAACCGCTGGTACAATATTGCCTGACAATGACGACTGTCGTGGTTTAACCACAGCTAGCAACTAAGCATCACTCAGGAAAAAAAGGAGAGCTTACCGCCTTTGGAAGAAGTGGCAGGTGACTCAGGAGGACTACAAGGATGTTGTGAGGTTATGCAGGGAAAAGATTAGAAAGGCGAAGGCCCAGCTAGAACTTAAACTGTCCACTGCCGTTAAAGATAACAAAAAATGTTTCTACAAATATATCAGTGACAAAAGGAGGGCCAAGGAGAATCTCCCTCCTTTGTTGGATGCAGAAGGTAACTTTGCCACAAAGGATGAGGAGAAGGCTGAGGTACCTAATGCTTTCTTTGCCTCAGTCTTTAATAGTCAGACTGGTCATGCTCAGGGTTTTCAGGCCCCTGAGCTGGGAGATGGAGATAATATGAAGAATGAAGTCCTAGTTGTTGAAGAGGTGGCAGTCACCGACCTGCTCCTCCACCTAGATGTTCACAAGTCTATGGGGCCAGATGGGATCCACCCGAGGATACTGAGGGAGCTGGCGGAGGAGCTTGCCAAACCACTCTCCATCATTTACCAGCAGTCCTGGTCAATCAGGGAAGTCCCAGATGACTGGAAGTCAGCAAATGTGACGCCCCTCCACAAGAAGGGTCGGAAGGAGGATCCAGGGAACTACAGGCCTGTCAGCCTGACCTCTGTGCTGGGGAAGGTCATGGAGCAGATCATCTTGAGTGCCATTACGCGGCACATGCGGGACAAACGGGGGATCAGGCTTAGCCATCCTGGGTGCATGAATGGAAGGTCGTGCTTGACCAACCTGGTCTCCCTCTATGACAAGGTGACCCACTTGGTGGATGAAGGGAAGGCTGTGGATGGTGTCGACTTGGACTTTAGTAAGGCCTTTGACACTGTCTCCCACTGCATTCTCCTGGAGAAACTGACTGCTCGTGGCTTGGATAAGTGCACTCTGCACTCGGTCAAAAACTGGCTGAATGGCCGAGCCCAGAGAGTGGTGGTGAATGGAGTCAAATTCACTTGGTGACCGGTCTCGAATGGTATTTCCCAGGGCTCAGTATTGGGGCCAGTTCTGTTCAATATCTCCATTGATGGTCTGGATGAGGGGATTGAGTGCAGCCTCAGTAAGTTTGCAGATGACACCAAGTTGGGTGGAAGTGTTGGTCTCCTGAAAGTAGAAAGGCCCTACAGAGGGATCTGGATGGGCTGGATCGATGGGCTGAGGCCAATTGTATGAGATTCAACAAGGCTAAGTGCCGAGTCCTGCACTTGGGTCACAACAACCCCATGCAACGCTACAGGCTTGGGGACGAGTGGTGCGAGAGCTGCCCGGCAGAAAAGGACCTCAGGGTGTCGGTTGACAGCCGCCTGAATAGCAGTGTGCTCAGGTGGCCAAGAAGGCCAATGGCATCCTGGCTTGTATCAGGGATAGTGTGACCAGCAGGACCAGAGAGGTGACAGTGCCCCTGTACTCGGCACTGGTGAGGCCGTAGCTCGAGTACTGTGTTCAGTTTTGGGCCCCTCACTACAAGAAGGACATCGAGGTGCTGGAGCGTGTCCAGAGGAGGACAACGAAGCTGGGGAAGGGTCTAGAGCACAAGCCTTATGAGGAGAGGGTGAGGGAGCTGGGGTTGTTTAGCCTGGAGAAGAGGAGGCTGAGGGGAGACCTTATTGCTCTCTACAACTACCTGGAAGGAGGCTGTAGTGAGGTGGGTGTCGGTCTCTTCTCCCAAGTAACAAGCGATAGGACAAGAGGAAACGGCCTCAAGCTGCGCCAGGGGAAGTTTAGGTTGGATATTAGAAAAAAAATTCTTCCCCGATAAAGTAGTCAGGCATTGGAACAGGCTGCCCAGGGAAGTGGTTGAGTGTCCATCCCTGGAGGTATTTAAAAGACGAGTAGACGTGGTGCTTGAGGACATGGTTTAGTGGTGGACTTGGCAGTGATAGGTTGACGGTTGGACTCAATGATCTTAAGGGTCTTTTCCAACCTTAATGATTCTATGATGCTATGATTCTATGATTCTATCATGCAGCCGCTTGCTCACTGCCCCCCAGTGGGATGGGGGAGAGAATCGGAAGGGTAAAAGGGAGAAAACTTATGGGTTGAGATAAGGACAGTTTAATAATTGAAGTAAAATAAAATAGAACAGTTAAATAGGCAAAGCAAAAGCTGCTCACGCAAACAAAGCAAAACAAGGAATATATTCACTACTTCCAATCAGCGGGCAGGTGTTCAGCTATCCCCAGTAAAGCAAGGCTCCATTATGCGTAAACGGTTACTTGGGAAGACAAACACCATCAGCCGAACGTCCCCCCCTTCGTTCTTCTTCCCCCAGCTTACATACTGAGTATGACTTTATATGGTGTGGAACAGCCCTTTGGCCAGTCTGGGTCAGCCCCCCTGTCTGTGCTCCCTCCCACGCCCCGCTCCACCTCCCCTCTCCGCCCCCCCCCCCCCCTTGCACCCGGCAGAGCATGGGTAGCTGAAAAGTCCTTGACCAGTGTAAGCACTACTTAGCAATTTTTTAGCAACTGCTTAGCACTACTTAGCAAGAAACAAAACATCAGTGTGTTATCGACATTGTTCTCATCCTAAACCCAAAACACAGCACTATACCAGCTACTAAGAAGAAAATTAACTCTGTCCCAGCTGAAACCAGGACAATGACTTACAGAGATTAGTTGCTTAAAAACCAAATATTTTTCTATCATCTGCTTCAAATTTCCTGCCTTCCAATGTGATTGAACAACCACAAGTTCTTGGATTATGAAACATTGTGAATAACGGTACTCCATCTTTTTCATCTACACCATTCACTAAACTGTATACTGATGCCTGTTTTCTCTTGTTTGCGTACTACTATAGCCTTTCCAGCTATCAATTCTAACAGAAGATCCCAACGTTGCAGTCACTGGGATTTTGTATATGTTCTACTTACTTAGAGCAGGCAAAATATGTAAGTGAATTCACACATTAAATAAAAAGGGGCAGAAAACAGTCAATATATGTCTCCGCAGTGCTGTATGAATAGATGTAACAGTGGCAGCTGTCATGATACCTTCAAATATAGATAGAAGCTTCTGAATACTCCCTTTTACCAAACAAAAGCAAATCTTTGTGAATAGTCAAGACACTTGTAAGATAAGAAGCTCCTGAATACTCCCCTTTAGACAGCTAGGCTTTGGGAGAGCAGATATGTGGAGCCATGAGGATAAGAAAGTTGCAAGATGACCATTAGACCAGAACGAACTGACCTTGAAGGACATAGTATACGTGATCCCAGAACTGAGTTTGCACAGAAGTAAAGGTCAGTCAGTGAACACAGTGGAGACGATTACGAGCTTTCATCTGAAGACCCCCAAAGACCACCTGAAGACCGCCACAGAAGATGATTGCACATGAGGATCAGACATTTACATATGTTAATAAGTTCCAGGAAATCTCATGTTTAAGTAGATGAATTCTCGGAAATCCTATGAATATGTATATTTTCATAGTATATAATTACTGAAAGTCTATCAAGCCTTCGGAGCACTTATGGTGGAATTATCCCCAGTGCTGCCCAGTGCCGCAATAAAGAATGCCTGCTTTCTAAAACTCCAAAATTAAGTTTTAGAGACTGAATTATTTTGCCGCTTTCCGGCAACAGTCAGAGGAAAACTTTAACATGTTATCTTCATTTCAAGAAGTTGAATAACCTCAGTACCAGCTGCCTGATTTTGAACAAAACACATTAAACTCAAATGAGAAGGAAATAAAAGAGTATTAGAAAGATTTCCTCATACAGAATCTTCAAATCACATCAAGCACCACTACCCATTCTAACAAAAGGAGTGCAAGACTTGGGACAGTACCCAAAGCTCTGAAAATCATTGCATGTCATATTAACACAAAAGCAATGAACAAGAGATTTTTGTCAGCTTCTTATATTCCTCTCTATGAAATGTTGCCACCTTTAATCCTGTGCCATGGGTGTGAGGTGGTGGCTAGACTAGTGAACCAGTAGATGAGGAAGAAGCAAGGACTTGCAAAGGGCACCAGTCAGATGGGATACTATTGAACCTTATGTATCTGAATGTGCAATGTATCTTGTATATCAAGTGCTGAATAAGAGAGGTGAGAGATTGGGATAATAGAGAATAAGGTCTAGGATTGCAGAGGGCCCTCAATATAAGGAAACTACTCCTGAATGCATGGAAAAGCCATCAGGATTAATGCTGTTACTGTTGATATTCAGATCATTACATGGTGGTGATGGGAGCGGACTGCAGGCAAATATGCAGTTCCCAGTGCAAAAAGGAGAGTAATTCTATACGTAAATTCTGT
Organism: Platalea leucorodia; assembly: GCF_965183815.1. Classification (NCBI taxonomy): domain Eukaryota; kingdom Metazoa; phylum Chordata; class Aves; order Pelecaniformes; family Threskiornithidae; genus Platalea; species Platalea leucorodia. Next base: position 18,857,588 of record NC_138823.1, read on the forward strand.
AAAGAATTAAATATTTTGCTACAAACATTTGAATAATAGAAGTGTGATCCATCTGTCCAGATGTTGATCTTCCACAGAGAGTAATGTAAGATCCTTGCATGCAGACATCTCTAACTGAGATAGTTACTGAGTTTCCTAGCAGTCAGAGAGAAATGGACACATCTGAAACATAATTCACATCAGCCTAATAAAAATGTCTAAACCAGGTCAGAGAAATTGTCACCTAAATATAGTCTTATTTTATATAAGCTTTTCTTACTTGATTATTTTAAATAAAGTTCTATTGGCTAGAGAGGAGAGGGAAGAAGACTGGTTTGATTTCTATGACCCTCCGGTTTCACTATTCCTAATAATCACCTGAAATTGTCAGCAGCCTATAGTAATTTATCATGGATAACTCAAGGGATAAGGGACATTCTTACTGTGCTGGGGTGTATTTGTATCTAAAAGAGAGAGATATCCTGAATAAACTGTGGCTGTGTCAGTTCAAAAAGGAATATTTGACAATACCGTTATATTAGAATTATCATAAATCTACTGCCTGTTGCTTTCACAGCTCCATTAGATCAGGATTTGACATTTGCAGAATGCTATGAAGCATGTTTATATGTTACAATTTTTCTTGCATCAGTTCCTTTATTCTGGCAATCCATTGCTCATTAGTTTCTTTTTTTGAGGCTTTACTTAAAAAAAGAAGTCTAAGCATGTTTTAAGAACGACCGTCAGACTCTAACAGTATTTAAATGCTAAGTGCTATTAGCTTCGGCAGTTGAAACTAGTCCCAGTGAATATGTGGATCGTGACTGCCACAAGACAATCCTATCCGCGAAAGCTGAATTTTTATTCCACTTGCCAAAGGCGAGACTAAACTGGCAGCTCTTCTACTCAAGTGCAGGTGTTTTCCCCTCTGCCCATGGCTGCTGTGCATGACAGATGGACCAATAATGTAAAAAGGCAAATTCTGAACTTAGAATTTGAGAGGATTTGGTGAAGATTTCTGAACAGGAAAAGCCGTTTGTTTATGTGATTTTGACTATCTGCTACTGCTTTATTATTCTGTTTAAGGATTTTAAGTCAGGAATAATGTTATGTTGCAATGAAGACTCAAAAGAGGGACTTTCCAAACACTGAGGGGCTGTTGTGCAAGATCAAGCTGTAGGCCATCTGGCAGGTGTCTTGTACCTGTCATTGGGGATGGCCATCAAAATAAAGACTTTTTTTGAGTAAGGAAATATTATACCTATCTATAAGTCTTAACTGTTTGGGATTTAGAGGTGTCATATTTCACAGACACTTTATTGTATCTTGTCATTTTTAACAGCCCAAAATCTGGGATCTCATCCCAAAGAGAATTTACAAAAAGAGTTTTATTTAATACATGTGAAAGAAGTTGTGACTAATCTAATAACGCTTTTCTTCGTCAGACCCTTCCTATGGATTTTTTCCACATTTTTAGTGGCTGGTGTTTTTTTTCACCTGTCCCCAGTGCTAATGGAGAAGATTCTGTTTTCCATCTTACTAATCAGCTCTGACAGACAGTTGAAAATATAAGCAAAGATCTCATTGGAAATCTGTTATGGACTGGCCCCATGGGGTAAAAAACAGGAGCTAGCAATTCTGAATTAAAGATCCAAAACTTTAAATGTAATTTTCCAGCTGTTATTTGTTCTTTAATGAACTATCAAGTGAGAGGAAAATTTGGATGAACTAACTTCTTTCTGAAAGTAATTATTAATTGTAATTTTCAGTAGAATATTGTGACTGGTGAAATCTCTTGTTAGATCACACTGCCATTTCATTAGCATTCATCCACTATAATTCTCTGATATCTAAGTTGCCTATACCTTCTGAATACACAACTTTCTTTGGTATGTATCAGGAGAGCTGAATAGGAGTCAGGTAAGACAGAGAAAATGAAACCATTTTGATTCTATTTTTCTGAACTTTTTTCTTTGTTTTTTTCCTGCAGCCACTCTCTCTCACACAAAAGTTCAAAAAGAAAGTTCTTCTCCTTTGCCTTCCTTCCTTCCTTCTGCTAGGTTTTGTTTGTTTGTCTGTTTGTTTTTCCTGTGTGCATAACAGACTCTATGAGTTTCCATGAAAACATAGTTAAGACATATTGAAGTCAAGGGCTCTAAATTTCTATCTCTGTCAGAGACTTTCTATGTGCCCTTGTCTGAACCAATATTGCCGTTTCCTGTTTTGCCCTAATAAGTTTGTGACAGTATTTTTGTTCACCCACCTGTTTTGTTTTATTCTGCTGGTAACATTTTAAGTGCAAAAATAGATCAGTAAACATCTTGTTTAAAACCAATGAAGAAGAAAGCAAGAACTACACTTAAAACAACAAGAAAGATCCCACATATTAGGCTTGTCTCATCAGAGTCCTGCACAGAAAAGCTATAAGAAACATTGCAACTCTGATTTCACATTAAGAAAAGGATTGAATGCCAACTACCAACTACATGGGATCATCCTATACAATCTTTGCTGCATATATTATACAGAGGATAGTTATAGTTACTGTTTTCAAAATTAGGATGGCAAATGATATAAAAATATATTATGGATAGCAGTAAGAAATTAAAAAAAAAAAAAAAGAAAAAAGATTGAGCCTTTTCTAGCATGTTGCAGTTGAATATAAACGTACAGTGTATGAGTTTGCTGTTTTAGTCACGAATGTGACAATCAGATTACTAAATTTTCCTTGGCTGAAACTGAAAGTGAAAAGCAAAAATGTCAGTAAAAAACCCCAAAACAATGTTTAGAAAATTACTTACAAAATGAAACTGTCAAATTTATGGAGCACTGTGATCCTCCCTAATATGGTCCATGTCTCACACCCACATGTGCCATTGCACACTGTTCACACATAAAAAGTATTCCCACTGTAAACAGTGCAGTTTCTAACTCTGTTCATACATTAAGTCTAATACAAAAGCCATTGAAGCCCATTTTCAGTGACATTAGTGGTCTTCAGAGAAAATTCTGTGACTAAATAACTGTCTTTCCTCAGCTCTTCTTTGAATATATTATTTATTACTCCCATCTACACTTTTTTAATGCATGAAAGTTAGTTTGGGTTAGTAAGAAGGAAAAAAAAACAAAACATCTTATGTTATGTGTAAGACCAGCAGTCTCATCTTATTTCCATCCAAAGAGCAAAAAATTACCTTCCTGTAAATACCTTAAGAGAATTTTCAACCTGTTACTGTCAGAGTATGCAATTTGTGCCATATCATGTGTTTTTATGAAAGTTATATCAGATAGCAAATCAATAATGTTTTCAACATAATGTTCTGTTAATGGAGTTCTATGACTTTCTTTTATATGTTTTAGGGTTTTTAAACCGCAATTACAAAAGACAATATTGGTATTTTGACTTGAGTGTAAGAAAACATAAATTAAAAAAAACAACTATTATTTAAGCTAGTATAACACAGAACTACACTTTGAATAATTATATACTGTTTTAGAGTGAAAATTCATCTGTTTTATTAAAACAAATATCATACATACACTTATGAGGTACTTGGCTCATTAGTCTGGAAAAATAAATGAAAAAATGTAAGGGAAAGATTTTGGAATAAAAAATGGAACTCTCTATGTTTATTTTCCTCTTTACACTTTTTATACTGTTGAATTTGTTTACTCATCTGTGCCACTCTAAAATTCATGACATGTACATGCAGAGACTTTTCTTTATCCTGCTTCATTGAAAGGAAGAGCTAAGCTAGATACAAATAACAAGCACAAAGGTGAACTATCAGTGGCTAATAAAAAAAACCCCTAAACTATTAAACATCTGTTTCAGAAATTTAAGTTCTTATTTTTCATGTTTTTGAAAGTCTCAGGATAACATGCCATTCCAATCAAAGAGGCTTCAAGCTTTCAGGTTACAGGTGGAAATTTAAAGTGGAAAGCAATTTCAGTGACTGAAACTAGAATACATGTAGTACATATCTGTGATAATAGTTTTGCTTACAAATTTTGAAGATGAAACTATTTAAGTTTACTGAAAAGTTAATGTGAAGTATAAAGTCAGTAGATTGCTTGTGATTTAGATTTACAGGACATGTAAAATGTAGGTTTTCCAGAGCAGAGGTGACAAATTAAAATACAGTAATTCTGAGATTCTAAACAAAAAATTCTAGGACTTAGATGTAAGGAACTGGCAGTCTGAGAATTATCTGTGCCTTGTTCCTCAAGGAGATGGGTAATGCTTCTAGCAAGTTTATTTTTGGTTTTGTCTGGGTTTCTTTTGGTTTCAGTTTCTTTTCTGTTGTTTTTTTTTTCTTTTTTTTTTCTGTAGTGTATTTTTGTTTAACATTTCTCCATATTACAGCTGGATCTTGGCTTAATGAATCTCAGGTAATTAAAATTTGATCTGAATTTGCATGAAAGTTTGCAAGAGAAGAAGTATGATATTTGATAAGTTACATTGGTCCACTATCCAGCCAGGTGGTAATATGCTTGCAGTAGGCTCTGTCTGCTCCAGTTAGAACACACTGGAGAAAGAATCCAAATCATTCAAATCATCAGATAGTCAGAATAATAGTCATGGTGATGAACTGGCTGAAAGCATCTTAAGATCTAGCCTGTATTTTCACTGTTATATTTTTTATTTCTCTTTTAGATAACCATAAAGGCTTAGAGATATGGATCTTAGAAGCCTCTTGCAGAAAGATTGATATAGCAAACTCTAGTAATTTTTAGGTGACAGAGCACTGCATGGTGCTTCAGAAGGAGAAGCAAGAACTCCAAAACAGAAAATTATGAAATAAATTGATTTTTTCTGCTTGTTTATTTTCTGAAATAATATCATGCCTAGGTGTGTAAAACTGCTGCGTAAAATATACAGTGACAGTCAGATCATGATAATTTAATAAGATATTTTTAACCAAAAGTTTGAAACATTCTCTTGATCTATAAGCAGTGTAAAGGATGTCAGCTGAATAAAGCCCTTATAGAAAAGAATATCAGCCATAATAATGTATGTTCTGTTAGTTAGGTAAAGTATGTTATATTTTATTTTTTATCAAATAGTAAATAGTTTATATGAATTAAGAAGAAAGTATTTTAGAATGGTCAACTTTTAAAAGCATCCTGTTTTTCTTGGGAGAAAAACTTCAACTTTTAAATATTTTAAACTACAAATTCAAGACTGAATTCTCATGCTCTTCATACTGCAGCTTTTACAACAGTATATTTACATCAGTCTCTTCCTGTGTTTAATATTGACTCTTAAGTATTGACTTTTAAATCATATTGACAATTTAGTTCATATTGATCACCCTTGTCTTTATCAGCATGCAAACTGAATTATTAATTGATGTTTCAGTAGCAATATCTTACCCTGCCTGCAGTTCTTTTGAGAATGATGTCTTGGTAATTATCATCTAGCCTTTTTTCCATAAATATTGGAAACTAGGAATTTTAAATAAAGTTTTCAGCTGAATAATCATAGCCCAGCTAATGAGATTATAATGACATGTTCAAAGACTATGAATGCTTTCAAGTGAACATGCACACAGTATATTACATCATACAAACAGAAATATCCTTATTTAGGCACTGCACTAATTATTGAAATATAATGCTAATACTGCCATGGAATTTAATTCTTGAAATTTACAGATTTTGTATTCCATAACACCACAGAATATTTAAGACATTTTGTTCTGAAAGTCTCTTTTTTTTTTTTTTTTTTTACCATCAGGGATCTTTTCTCACTTCAGTGGTTCTAAACCAATTACAGAATCAAATTCAAGAGTCTGTCTTTTTACACTATAAACCTCTCTCAGTTTTTCCTTTAGTTACTATGGTTAGTTACGATCTAAGCAAAATTTCTCATGTACAAACAGTGCATGTTTTTATCTGTTCTAAAAACCTAGATAAAATTTCATTGGGTCCTTTTTTTCCATTGTGATTCCTCTTTGCAAGGATTTTCTGGAGTATATTTGCAATCACATTTATCTGAACAGAGTCAGTTCTGCCTTCAGAGTATGGCTCTGTGTTCAGCTCTCCATTGAAGTATATTATTCTGCACTAATTGTTTATACTCACACTTGTTTTCAGATGATCTTGGATATTGCTCTTAGAGCTGCTTCACATGTTTTTGGATCTATTTATGAGAACTGCTGAATAATAAACTCACTAGTTAGTTCTAGCAGATCCTGACAGGTTCTGGGATGAAATCCAAATATAGATGAAAAAGTACCTTCTTTGAAATCTTTAAAGTTGTCAACAGACTTAGTAAACTTGTACAGGTGCAAAACGTTGTAACATACTGAGCACAACAGCAAAATGGCTGCTTCTGAGAGAATCTATCCAGAAAGAAAAATCAATCTCTTTAAAGATACTGAAGAATATCCTGATGTGTAAATAACCATAATACACTGTATTCCTTTAATGACTTTTATGTTCATGTGGCTTGGGATCCAATGTTTTGTAGTTGTTAAAAATCTGTCCTAATATTGTCGTCTGCAAATACAGACTGAAAATACAAATTACAAACTGCATCTGTATAGTCTATGAAAGTTTAGATTGTTATCTTGTATCACCAACCCTCATATATTTAATCCACTTGACCATTCTAGTCACATAATTATGACTCTTTTAGTGCGTGCTCCACAGCTTTTACTTCATATTGCACATTAACTGGGAAATTTGATTGATCCAGTTATTAATTCTAGCTACTCCAGGGCAAACTACAAGCCCACAAGGTTATTGTCTTCAAATACAGAATATATTGGAATGAAAACTGGCTGAACAGTCAGGCCCAGAGGGTGGTGATCAGTGTCACAAAGACTACTTGGAGACAAGTCACTAATGGTATACCCCTGTAAAGGACCGATAGAAAAATGCAGTTTTGTCTCGACATTGCCGCTGTAGCGCCATCCAGCGTCGCGCTTCGAAAAGACCATCTTCTCCACAGTTTTGAGAAAAACAACCTCGTGCGCCTGCGCAGGGACTAACGGCGCGAAAAGAGCCGAGGCGGGGACAAAAAGGCGCGAAAAGAGCAGAGGCGGGGGCAGCACGTCCGTGGCGAACACCACGTACACATTTGTGATCCGCGCATGCGTGGGAGCCCCTATATCAGGAGCACGCGTGGCCCTCGGCGGGGGCGGCGGCTGCACGCGCGAGGCCACTAGTTCCGTTCCTGCACCCTCAAGGCTTCCCCCCCCTCCCCCCCCCGCTTTGGTCCCCGATGAAGCCTGAGGCCACCGAAGGCCCTGCGCAAGATCATCGGACTCGAAGTGGTGGTGGTAAACTCCTCCTTCTCCTCTTTCTAACTCTCTCTCCCCTATTCTTTTCCTCTCCTCCCTTGCCCTCCCTCCTCCCTCCGTTCTCTTCTCTCCTCCAATAAAAGTGAAAGGTTGTACAACATCTGATCGATTCCAGCGTCTTAATCTCGTCCTTGGGATCGTATCGAAACCTCCCCCGACATTGGATCGGGACAACCCCATGGGTCAATACCGGATTCAGTCCTGTTTAACATCTTCATGAATGAGCTGGATGATGGGGCAGAACGTGTACCCTCAGCAGGTTTGCAGATGACACCAAACTGGGAAGAGTGGCTGGTACGCCAGAGGGTTCTGCTGCCATTTAGAGGGACCTCGCAAGTTCAGCAAGAGGAGGTACAAAGTCCTGCAGCTGGGGAGGAACAAGCCCATGCACCAGAATATGCTGGGTGTCAACGGGCTAGAAAGCTGCTTGGCAGAAAAGGCCCTGGGGCTCCTGGTGGAAACCAAGTTCAACATGAGCCAGCAAAAAAAAAAAAAAAAGTTCCAGAATCAAAAGCTTCTTTCATGCTAATTTTATAGCAAAATTTTTACACAGTAAAATTCTCTGCAAAGTAAAATTTCAGTTCCTCTCTGTACCTTTAGTATTTTGATTAACTGATGAAGAAAATGCCAGGTAATAATTCCTTTAACGTGATGCTCAAAAGCAGATACTGATCTACACCAAGTATAAGTGCTTCATTTCAGACATAAAGTAATCATCAGAAAAAAAAAAAAAAAAAATTAGACCTGTTTTCCAGAAATGTGTGCAATGTTTATCTTCATCTACTTAATACTTTTGTGTTTTCATTTTCACTGAGAAGATATTATTGGTTACTATTGCTACCCAGCTCATGATGTTCCCAGACATCGGTACCGTATTTTACTTTTCTTCTGCAGTGCTTTGAGAAGAAAGTAAGTTTACTTCATCATTCTTCACCTCTTGCAGCTTCTGAATACATCCTGTCCTTCTCCATCCTGTTTCCTCACGGCTGTTTTCTTAATCTCTGAGTTTTATTAAAGCTTCTCATGTTCTCAACTGTCCTTTGTCTTTGTCTTCTACATACTCATGTCTTCTTTGGCTTCCTGTTCTGCACTCCATAACTCTGTCAAAAAGTTACTGGTATCTTCAATTTATCACTGCCTTCCATATTTCTATTACTATGCCTATTTAGTCCATATTATTTTCTCTTTTTGCAGGACCACTGCAACAACTTCTGCTGGTGTAAATGTCTGTTAGCATTTTGCCAAATGGAAGTGTTTTGTTGATTTAACTTGGACATTGTAAATACCCATGCAGATGCATTTGATATTGTCAAGGGAAGTTCTCTGTCAGTTAATGTTGTTTTTCCATGGTAAACTGTGTTTCACAGTTGCACGTTACGGTATATTTCTCACAGGACATAATTCATGTGCGTAATTACCAGATCACAGAGTGGCAAATGAGGGATGGCCTAGCTTCCATCTAAAACTAAAGTGAAAAAAGTGAATATTTTTATTAGAAAAGGCCTCAGTTTCTTATGTTTCTGCTATAGACTAATTGGCTTATCTTAGCTGTGGAAGTTGCTATTTTAATAAGCAAAAGTAGCAAAACAAAAAGTGGGAGTCATATCGATTGAAACATAAACCAAGACAGCTAGGATATTATACAGGATAAAGTGACTTGAATCAAAAGTTCCATCAATGCTAGCATTAGGATATCAAACCAGAGTGATGTACAGCCTTATATCATTCTCCTGGAGAAGCTGGCTGCTTGTGGCTTGCATAAGTGCACTCTGCGCTGGGTTAAAAACTGGCTGGATGGCCGAGCCCAGAGAGTGCTGGTGAATGGAGTCAAATCTGGTTGGTGGCCGGTCACGAGTGGTGTTTCCCAGGGCTCAGTGTTGGGGCCGGTCCTGTTCAATATCTCCATTGATGATCTGGATGAGGGGATTGAGTGCACCCTCAGTAAGTTTGCATATGACACCAAGGTGGGTGGAAGTGTTGGTCTCCTGAAAGTAGAAAGGCCCTGCATAGGGACCTGGACAGGCTGGATTGTTGGGCCGGGGCCAACTGTATGAGGTTCAACAAGGCTAAGTGCCGAGTCCTGCACTTGGGTCACAAGAACCCCATGCAACGCTACAGGCTTGGGGAGGAGTGGCTGGAGAGCTGCCTGGTGGAAAAGGACCTGGGGGTGTTGGTTGACAGCCGCCTGAACATGAGCCAGCAGTGTGCTCAGGTGGCCAAGAAGGCCAATGGCATCCTGGCTTGTATCAGGGATAGTGTGACCAGCAGGACCAGGGAGGTGATAGTGCCCCTGTACTCGGCACTGGTGAGGCCGCAGCTTGAGTACTGTGTTCAGTTTTGGGCCCCTCACTACAAGAAGGACATCGAGGTGCTGGAGCGTGTCCAGAGGAGGACAACGAAGCTGGGGAAGGGTCTAGAGCACAAGCCTTATGAGGAGAGGGTGAGGGAGCTGGGGTTGTTTAGCCTGGAGAAGAGAAGGCTGAGGGGTGACTTTATTGCTCTCTACAACTACCTGGAAGGAGGTTGTAGTGAGGTGGGGGTCAGTCTCTTCTCCCAAGTAACAAGCGATAGGAGTAGAGGAAATGGCCTCAAGCTGCGCCAGGGGAAGTTTAGGTTAGACATTAGGAAAATCATCTTCCCCAAAAGGGTAGTCAGGCATTGGAACAGGCTGCCCAGGGAAGTGGTTGAGTCTCCATCCCTGGAGGTATTTAAAGAACGGATAGATGTGGTGCTTGAGGACATGGTTTAGTGGTGGACTTGGCAGTGCTAAGTTAATCGTTGGACTCAATGATCTCAGAGGTCCTTTGCAACCTTCATGATTCTATGATTCTATGATTCTATGATCATAATGTCTTTTAACTATGCATGTTGTGGAATAAATCTGAGGATAAACGATTGTCGTGGTTTAACCCCAGTCAGCAACCAAGTACCACACAGCCACTTGTTCACCATCCCCTGCCCTGCAGTGGGATGGGGGTGAGAATTGGAAAAAAACAGTAAAACCCATGGGTTGAGATAAAGGCAGTTTAAATGGGACAGCAGAGGATGCAAAAAATAATAATGATAAAAGTATATACAAAACAAGTGATGCACAATGCAATTGCTCACCACCCACTGATCGATGCGGAGCCCACCCCCAAGCAGTGATCCCTGCCCCCAGCCACCACCCCCCAGTTTATATACTAAGCATGACATCATAGGGTATGGAATAGCCCTTTGGCCAGCTTGAGTCAGCTGTCCTGGCTGTGCTCCCTCCCAGCTTCTTGTGCACCTGGCAGAGCATGGACAGCTGAAAAGTCCTTCACTAGTGTAAACACTACTTAGCAACAACTAAAATATCAGTGTGTTATCGACATTAGTCTTCTACTAAATCCAAAACACAGCACTATACCAGCTTCTAGGAAGAAAATTAACTCTATCCCAGCTGAAACCAGGACAACAATAAACCAGAGCAAGTCAGGCACGTTATACGCACACTTGTTCTGCTAATCTAGAATTAGGGAGCATGAATAACTGTATAAACCCATATTACAGTTGTTCAATTTTTGGCAAAAGAAGTCTTGTTTTGTAGTCCAATTAATAAAATGTTGGATTTTAATCCTGCAGATTATCCATGAAACTATAATAAAAAAAAAACAGATAAAAATTGAATCAGCAATTCAACAAAAATGTCATATGAATAACAATTTTAGCAAACTACATAAAGAAATGCTTGAATATGTCACTGAAGACTAAGGAAAAATGACCCATAAAGACTACAATCTTTTATATAGTACTATAGTACAGTAATGTCATTAGGTTCCCTATTGTCTATGTCGCAAATGGGGAAAAAAATCCAAGTTATGTAAGAAATCACATAGACTAGGTTTTCCGCAGAGGGAGGAATGAATATATTCAAAATGTGAATACACTTTGAAACATCATTACAGTGAAACATAAATGTGTCTATTGAGATTATAACTTCAGTTCTTTTGATGAGCTACCCTTGTATTTAGTGTAAGGGAGAATGTGAAATGAGGAAAAAGAGGGCTAGAACTTCTATGTAATCACAGTTCTTTGTGGTAAAAATGGAGAATGACATTGCTGATCAAAGGCTGCAAAGAAACAAGCCCAAGAAGACTACTGAATCTTAAGAAAATACACAGGCATTGACATGCTAGAAGAACATAAAGCTGCCCAGCTCCCAAAGACAGGCAATGAAGAGAGACAATAGCAAACATGTGATCATAGAATCATAGAATCGTCAAGGTTGGAAAAGACCCTTAAGATCATCGAGTCCAACCGTTAACCTAGCACTGCCAAGTCCATCTATACCATGTCCTCAAGCACCACATCTATCCGTTCTTTAAATACCTCCAGGGATGGAGACTCAACCACTTCCCTGGGCAGCCTGTTCCAATGCCTGACTACCCTTTTGGGGAAGAAGATTTTCCTAATATCCAACCTAAACTTCCCCTGGCACAGCTTGAGGCCATTTCCTCTTGTCCTATCCCTTGTTACTAGGGAGAAGAGACTAACCCCCACCTCACTCCAACCTCCTTCCAGGTAGTTGTAGAGAGCAATAAGGTCTCCCCTCAGTCTCCTCTTCTCCAGACTAAACAACCCCAGCTCCCTCACCCTCTCCTCATAAGGCTTGTGCTCTAGACCCTTCCCCAGCTTCGTTGTCCTCCTCTGGACACGCTCCAGCACCTCGATGTCCTTCTTGTAGTGAGGGGCCCAAAACTGAACACAGTACTCAAGCTGCGGCCTCACCAGTGCCGAGTACAGGGGCACTATCACCTCCCTGGTCCTGCTGGTCACACTATCCCTGATACAAGCCAGGATGCCATTGGCCTTCTTGGCCACCTGAGCACACTGCTGGCTCATGTTCAGGGGGCTGTCAACCAACACCCCAGGTCCTTTTCCACCAGGCAGCTCTCCAGCCACTCCTCCCCAAGCCTGTAGCGTTGCATGGGGTTCTTGTGACCCAAGTGCAGGACTCGGCACTTAGCCTTGTTGAACCTCATACAGTTGGCCCCGGCCCAACAATCCAGCCTGTCCAGGTCCCTATGCAGGGCCTTTCTACCCTCCAGCAGATCAACACTTCCACCCACCTTGGTGTCACCTGCAAACTTACTGAGGGTGCACTCAATCCCCTCATCCAGACTATCAATGAAGATGTTGAACAGGACCGGCCCCAGTACTGAGCCCTGGGGAACACCACTCGTGACTGGCTGCCAGCTGAATTTGACTCCATTTACCACCATTTACCACCACTCTCTGGGCTCGGCCATCCAGCCAGTTTTTAACCCAGCGTAGAGTGCACCCATACAAGCCCATCCAAGATCTTGCAGCATATTTCAGAATGAAAAGACCACCTGTAAAATGCTGAATATCGAGCAAGAAAAGAATAAAAATATACATGATGAAACTTAAAATTCTGTAGTAGACATCAGAGAACTTGAATATTTAATACCAACCTCAGGTTTATGAGACTTTATTTTCATATGAAAAATTTTACTGATCAAAGTGAAAGAAGTCCAAGAACAGGTAGAATAAAGTTATTGGCAACACAAAGAATGAGAATGTAATTCAAAAGTGGAGGTGCATTTTTTTGTAATTCACTTTATCAGATTTGATAAAAAAATATTTTGGTCTTTAATAAGACTTTCAGTTTATTCTGTAGCCACTTTTGTAAGGAAATATAAATAAATCAACAACAGAAACTGCTATAACCCAATGACTGTTCACTGCAAATTACTTATCATATGCCGCTCTTGCAATATCTGCAGAAATCTATATATTGGCAGGGAAAAAAAAAGCAATAATCAAAATGTAAGCATTCTTTTCCTTATTGTGAGTATTTAGATTTCATTCACCGTAAATGTGCTAAGAAATATATTTTAGACAAAAAATAAATTAAGCAAGATTTTTTGAAACTCATGTCCTTCTCCTCAGCACACCGTTGCATTCCTGAACCTGCAGCTTATATATTGCAAAATATTATATCTATAGTCATTAAAAAATTTCAAATACAGCCTCAAGTCTTTCTTGACTGTAGTGGATCAGAATTTTCTGATTTTGAGGTAGGAATAAAGATAAAATTAGAAAAATAGATAAAAAGATAAAATTAGGAAAATAGATAAAAAGATAAAATGAGAAAAATAGTATAGATATCTTAATTATCAGCTGCTTAGATCTTCAAAACTCTAGCCATTCTTATAGCTGAAGTGTTAGAAGTTCTGCCACTTTTGAAACTTTCCTTTTTTCAATCAAGAAAACTGGTTATCATCATTACCATGACCAAGAGTTGGGAGGAAGATATAGCATCTTCGTCAGTAAATAATTTCAGCATTGAAGCTAGTGCTAAAACATTATCCTAATTTCATTGTATTCCCATACTAATTAAAACAATTGTAGGTTTTTTAGTTGATGCAGTCTGAATATATTAGCTGTAATACAGGTATTAGATTTTAAGAGCTCATTCATGAATGGTATAACCACCAGCCTATGATAGGTCTATGATGGGTTTCTCTTAGTGTCCTCTGATCAAGTTCTTTCACTTCATATGGAATGTTTCAATACACAGAGAACAGGAAGAAGTGATTAATTCTTTAGAATAGAATAGAACAGAACAGAACAGACTATTTCAGTTGGAAGGGACCTACAATGATCTAGTCCAACTGCCTGACCACTTCAGGGCTGACCAAGTTAAAGTATGTTATATATATATGACCCATCTCATTAACGCATGGCTCAGAGGCTAGTGCTGGAGGTGGAATTTTGGGTTTTTCAATCATGGGGCCGTTTACATGGCGCCAGGCTTGCTGGAGACAGATGGGGTTCACCTGTCACAAAGTGGGAAAAGGATTCTAGCTCAGGAGTTAGCAGGCCTCATTGAGAGAGCTTTAAACTAGATGCGAAGGGGGAAGGGGATAAAACCAGGCTTGCTAGGGATGAGCCTAGGGGTGGCATGCCTGTGTTGGAGAAGAGATCAATAGCCCAACTGAAGTGCATTTACACCAATGCATGCAGCATGGGCAATAAACAGGAGGAGCTGGAACCCACTGCACGGCAGGAAAACTATGATGTGGTCGCCATCACGGAAACATGGTGGGATGACTCACACAACTGGAGTGCTGCAATGGATGGCTACAAGCTCTTTAGAAGGGATAGGCAAGGAAGGAGAGGTGGCGGGGTAGCTCTGTATGTTAGAGAATACTTTGATTGTATACAGCTCAATGATGGTAATGATAAGGTTGAGTGCTTATGGGTAAAGATCAGGGGGAAGGCTAATAAGGCAGATATCCTGGTGGGAGTGTGTTATAGACCACCCAACCAGGATGAGGAAACAGATGAAGGATTCTACAAGCGGTTGGCTGAAGTCTCATAATCCCTAGCCCTTGTTCTCATGGGAGACTTCAATTTACCAGATATCTGCTGGAAATACAACACAGCAGAGAGAAAGCAGTCTCGGAGGTTCCTGGAGTGTGTGGGAGATATAACTTCCTGACGCAGCTGGTAAGCCAGCCAACCAGGGGAGGTGCCCCGCTGGCCCTGCTGTTTATGAACAGAGAAGGCTTGGTGGGCGATGCGGAGGTTAGAGGCTGTCTTGGGCATAGCGACCACAAAATGATAGAGTCTTCAATTCTGGAGAACTAAGGAGGGGGTCATCAAAACTGCTACCCTGAACTTTAGAAGGGCAGACTTTGGATTGTTTAGGAGTCTGGTTAGCAGAGTCCCTTGGAAGGCAGTCCTGAAGGGCAAGGGAGACCAGGAAGGCTGGATGTTATTCAAGAAGGAAGTCTTAAAGGCGCAGGAGCAGGCCGTCCCCATGTGCCATAAGTCGAGCAGGCGGGGGAGAAGACCGGCCTGGCTGAACAGAGAGCTTTGGCTGGAGCTCAGGAAAAAAAGAGTGTTTACCACCTTTGGAAGAAGGGGCAGGCAACTCAGGAGGACTACAAGGATACTGTTAGGTTATGCAGGGAGAAGATTAGAAAGGTGAAGGCCCAGCTAGAACTTAAACTGGCTACCACCGTTAAAGTTAACAAAAAAAGGTTTTACAAATATATCACCGACAAAAGAAAGGCCAGGGAGAATCTCCCTCCTTTGTTGCATGTGGAAGGAAACTTTGCCACGAAGGATGAGGAGAAGGCAGAGGTACTTAATGCCTTCTTTGCCTCAGCCCTTAATAGTCAGTTTAGTTATCCTCACGTATTCAGACCCCCGAGCTGGGAGACGGAGATGGGAATCAGAATAAAGCCCCAATAATCCAAGAGGTAACAGTCACCGACCTGCTCCTCCACCTAGATGTTCACAAGTCTATGGGGCCAGACAGGATCCACCCGAGGATACTGAGGGAGCTGGCGGAGGAGCTTGGCAAGTGACTTTCCATCATTTACCAGCTGTCCTGGCCAATCAGGGAAGTCCCAGATGACTGGAAGTCAGCAAATGTGACGCCCCTCCACAAGAAGGGTCGGAAGGAGGATCCAGGGAACTACAGGCCTGTCAGCCTGACCTCTGTGCTGGGGAAGGTCATGGAGCAGATCATCTTGAGTGCCATTACGCGGCACATGCGGGACAAACGGGGGATCAGGCTTAGCCATCCTGGGTGCATGAATGGAAGGTCGTGCTTGACCAACCTGGTCTCCCTCTATGACAAGGTGACCCACTTGGTGGATGAAGGGAAGGCTGTGGATGGTGTCGACTTGGACTTTAGTAAGGCCTTTGACACTGTCTCCCACTGCATTCTCCTGGAGAAACTGACTGCTCGTGGCTTGGATAAGTGCACTCTGCACTCGGTCAAAAACTGGCTGAATGGCCGAGCCCAGAGAGTGGTGGTGAATGGAGTCAAATTCACTTGGTGACCGGTCTCGAATGGTATTTCCCAGGGCTCAGTATTGGGGCCAGTTCTGTTCAATATCTCCATTGATGGTCTGGATGAGGGGATTGAGTGCAGCCTCAGTAAGTTTGCAGATGACACCAAGTTGGGTGGAAGTGTTGGTCTCCTGAAAGTAGAAAGGCCCTACAGAGGGATCTGGACGGGCTGGATCGATGGGCTGAGGCCAATTGTATGAGATTCAACAAGGCTAAGTGCCGAGTCCTGCACTTGGGTCACAAGAACCCCATGCAACGCTACAGGCTTGGGGATGAGTGGTGCGAGAGCTGCCCGGCAGAAAAGGACCTCAGGGTGTCGGTTGACAGCCGCCTGAATAGCAGTGTGCTCAGGTGGCCAAGAAGGCCAATGGCATCCTGGCTTGTATCAGGGATAGTGTGACAAGCAGGACCAGGGAGGTGATAGTGCCCCTGTACTCGGCACTGGTGAGGCCGTAGCTCGAGTACTGTGTTCAGTTTTGAGCCCCTCACTACAAGAAGGACATCGAGGTGCTGGAGCGTGTCCAGAGGAGGACAACGAAGCTGGGGAAGGGTCTAGAGCACAAGCCTTATGAGGAGAGGCTGAGGGAGCTGGGGTTGTTTAGCCTGGAGAAGAGGAGGCTGAGGGGAGACCTTATTGCTCTCTACAACTACCTGGAAGGAGGTTGTAGTGAGGTGGGGGTCAGTCTCTTCTCCCAAGTAACAAGCGATAGGAGTAGAGGAAATGGCCTCAAGCTGTGCCAGGGGAAGTTTAGGTTGGATATTAGGAAAAACGTCTTCACGGAGGGAGTGGTTAGGCATTGGAACAGACTGCCCAGGGAAGTGGTGCAGTCACAGTCCCTGGAAGTATTCAAAAAACTTGTGGATGTGTTGCTTAGGGACATGGTTTAGAGGTGGACTGAGTAGCTAGGTTAATGGTTGGACTCGATGATCTCAGAGGTCTTTTGCAACCTTAATGATTCTATGATTCTATGATTTTATAATGTCAAGTCTAAACCTCCCCTGACGCAACTTTGAACCATTCCCTTGTGTCCTGTCACTGGATCCCAGGGAGAAGAGATCTGCACCTCCCTCTCCACTTCCCCTCCTCAGGAAGCTGTAGAGAGCAACGAGGTCACCTCTCGGTCTTCTTTTCTCCAAACTGAGCAAACCCAGAGTCCTTAGTCAGTCCTCATTGGACAGTTATGATATTAGCCATATAATTAGCACATTTGTTTTTAAAAATGGGGATCTGAGCTCTTCTCAGTAATTACATTAACACACATTTGGTCAGGGTTTTAAAGAAAAGGGAGGCAGTAACCTCATTCTTCCTGATCAGGTTAGGTATGTTTGGAGCAGTGTGGGCAATCTCTAGCTGGAAAATATTATTAGATCTCAGATGTGACCTAGATCTGGAAGCAGTTTAAGCCTCTTACAATGTTTATATAGAAATATGTCGTGCTCAGCTCACCTTCCCCATCGTGGCATCTCCAGGCTGAGGATGACCATATGATTAAAGAATTAATGACTTGTTCATGTTCTTTGTGTGTTGAAAGAATCCATATGAAGTGAAAGAACTTCATCAGAAGAAACCCATCACAGACCTATTATAGGCTGGTGGTTAGACCATTCATGAATGAGCTCTCATATCTAATATCTATATTAGAGCTAATATATTCAGAGGTGGTATTTCTTTTAATGAATTTTAAGTATCTGACAATTAGGTTCTTATGTGAAGCTAATGTTTGGATCCTTTGAATGATCAGCAAAGAGAAGCAGACACACCAGAGTGGAATCAGTCTTGGAAGAGGGCTACCACTGTTTCCAGGAAAAGCTTAGACAACTGAAATCTTATAGAAACTAAACAGAATATATGACTCAGGCTTAGGGTTACATGTTTAGGCTACAGCTTACTGGAGATTTTTAAATTTTTACTACCACTTCAATGTCCGCATCAGGCATCCTAAGTAATAATTAGGTGCATATGCTCCTTAGTGAATTTAGCCTTTTGGCTTTAATTAATACACAAATCCTTCACAAAAAATTCTATATGCAGAAATATTCTAGGGGCTGTTCATACAGCACTTCTACCTCTAGCAAACAGTGTTCTTGCTCACTAAATCACCAAGGGCGCTTCAGATATGCATGATTCTAAGCACCTATGTAGTACATCGTGTTCAAAACTGATTTCTATAATCTCTTAGAACCGCTTTGCAAATGCTGTCCTTCACCCTCTTTACACATACGCTTCCAATATGTCTCAAGGTGTTATGGCTATAAAAGTGTGTGCTTCAGAATGCTCAGTCTAAACCAGCAGATACCTCTGAGCAGTCATGCATGACTAATACCAGTTTACAGTAGCTTGTTCTCTTCATCCTCAGCTTGGAGATGCCACAATGGGGAGGCTGAGTTGAGCACCACATATTTCTATATAAACATTATATGAGGCTTAAAACTCTGATTGTCAGCTAGAAACATATTTGTGAACCAACATGCAAAACCTTGAAAGTTAATGGAACAGAAAATGGAACTGCAAGAGGCTAATGCAGAAAATGCCTGTATTTAACATTCTGTTCTCATCCTCTGCAGTACCACAGGATTTTACCTCTAATTTTGAATTACAAATCTCAAATGTAAAATTGCACAATATCAATTGAACTACAAAGGAACCACCCTTTAAAAGCCATTATATATTCATTCCTAGGTAATTTTTCATAACACATTCAGTCAATTGCTTTGTTTAGTTTACATTTTTCACACTGTGCAAGTAGGGATTAATAAACACAGACACAAAAGAAATATATTAAATTTCATTATGCTATACTTCTTTTCAAAACTGCATATTATAGCATATAGGCTAAGCTGAATGTGTGCTGGAAAGCAGTAAAGGGTCTATTTTTCTTAACATTGCATGAGGACTTAGTAAGGCAACATTGACGATTGCCACATCTAAATCAATGCTGACTGATTAAAAATCCACTTAGAACTACCACTAATAAAGTCATATACCATCTAGGGAAAAAAAAAAAAAACAAAAAACAAAACAAAACACCAAACTAAAAATCTTTAAAGGAGAGCACTATTCTTCTCTCTCTTTGGCTGTCATTTTAAATTGATTAGTCTTCAGGGCAGGAAATGTATGCAAATTTATTTAAGGAGCTACCACAAGCTAAACTGTTAGAAAAGGAAGCCTGCCAAGGAGAAAGCTCAAAGAAAAAATGACAAAATAAAATGAAAAGATTAATCCGTTAGTGAGAGACACAGATGAGTCTACACTGAAGTGATAAGTGAATCTTCATTTCAAGTGTGATCAGCTCCCAGTTAGAAAACTTGGGTTTTTTGATGGACTTCTCACTTTTCCAAGAATGTTTATCAAATTCTCTTCCTTAATGGTTCTCTAAACTGTAACTTTAAAATGTATGTTATTGAGGACCATACCAAGAATGTATGATCATTACCCATTTTAAAAGGAAAATACAGGAGTTTCTGGTGCCTAAGAGACTACAGAACAAACAGAAAAAAAAAAAAAGTTATATTGTAAAGAACATACTAAATATTGCACTTCTTAGTTTTGTACCCATATTATATTTTCAGTATGTAAAACATGACAGCAGGCAGATTCTGAAATAAGCTTAACAAATGAAAGATTGTCTTAGCAAAATAAAGTTTTTCAGGCTGCTGACTAACTAGTTACTTCACATCACAGCAAAAGGGACATGAGAGAAAATTATAGGTCTGCCCCACAGATGTAGCCCCTGGTGCAGACAGAGAACATGATAAAATCAGTCATCACTACAGAGATTGTCTCATTTGAAAAGGTTCTGTCAAAAAGCAGCAGACTGTCATTCAGACAAGATCTTTGTCACTGTAGCTTGAATTTCTATACTTTTACATTACAGGTGTTTGGATTTAAGCATTAGTTTCATTAGTGACTTCTTATCTATGCCAGCTTTCATTATGGCAACCTTGCAATGTTTGAGTTTCAGTGGGCAATTACTTAATTTCTGGAGTGAAGAACAGCACAAATGAGTGAAAATCGGCCAAAGGGGAATTCCAGGACTGTCAGACAGGGTATCTTCAGCTCTTACATAGCATCTTGGGGCAACAAACAGTAACAGCATACTGGGTTTCATCAAAAAGAGTGTGACCAACAGGTCAACAGAAGGTGATTATTTCCCTTCACACAACAATTGCAAAGCTATATCTGAAGTATCAGATCCAGTTTTGGGCCACACTGTGCAAGACAGGTACTGACAATCTGGAGAAAGTCCAGTGAAGAGCCACCAAGGTGGTAAGGGGGCTGGAGCGCATGCCATGACAAGAGGCTGAAGGAACTGATCTAACTTTGAAATGAAACCTGCCTTGATCATGAAGTCAGACCAGTTGACTTTTGGAGGTCTCTTCTAGGCTAAATTTTACTGTGATCCTATGATTTGCAGAATCAAGTTTAAATCTCAGAGCTTCATGTGCCCTGCAGGAAAAGTAAAGCATGCCTTGGAGAGAATATATGTCAGTGAACCCATTCCATAACCTGTCTGCAGGGTGAGTCCCCCTTTTTGTAGGCAAGCGTTACCAGTTTAGGGAGACTGCAAGTACTGCATTTTGTGTGGTTCATGCCTATGAAATATTTCGTGTACAAATCAGTTAGGCATACCAAAACAGACTCAATTCTCCTATGATTCCCACCATTGACAAGTGCTCGTATATTTCTCATTGGACTTTCTTTGTGTCCCTTATTTTCTTTGTGTCACTCATTTTCTCATCCAGCTTAGCCATGCTGGCAACTTTGACAGTCTGAGTGCACACAGTCCAAAGCTAACAAGTGAAGCTTATCAGAAGACACCTTTTTTTTTTGTGCTTCTGATCACAGAACTTGAACTTTGGTGCCTTTATCTTTCATCAAAACAAACTTTCAAATCCTTTGAAGTACAGCAGCCTCAGGAGTGCTGGTATCAGCTTTTCTCAATCATACATGGCTACAGCCATTTTCTCACTGCTGCTTTGTGCATGGTGTGGGAAAGCACTGCTTGAATGACACAAATAGGAAAATGTTACAATACCCTTTTACAGCAAAACCATAAAAAGGGAAGAGTCTGCTGAGACTCTTGCACTTGAAAGGATGTCCTTGAAATATTTAAGAATAGTCTGACTGATATTATGGATACAGTACAATTCAAAGATGAATTGAAGTAGGACACAATGTAAGCTGTATCAGAACTGTGAAAACACTTTTTGGCTGAAATGTGTTGTTTCATTTGGAGTGCACTTGGTGTTTAAAATTGCATATACAGCATAATATTTTCTTTTATTTAGTGTCTCATCTTTCAGGATGTATTGTCAGGCAATATCTGTAATTCCTAGGTAAGGGGGGACTGCTCAGTATTTTTCATGGCGTTCAGCATCTTAAAGAATTGGCCAGTGCATTACTTCTGTAAATGTTCTCTCTTTTGATGAAGGGGAAAAAATTATAATCATGCATGAAGATGAAGTTGCACCAATCATGTCTGCTAATATTTAGTGCACAAAAAAATCAAAGCAGGAACGTTTCATGGGCACCTTAGGTAGGATATATTGCTTGAAAACCCAGATGACACAGGCTGATAAAAGTACTGAGGAAAAAAAAAAAACACACTGATTGGCAATCTATGACATGCCAAGTGAACAGCAGGAGAGGGGGAAACAGTGCATGCTTTTTAGAGGAAATTTACTGTGCAAAGGTAGGCCTTCCAGCCAAGCAGGAGTGGAAGCATAAATGTCAGAGATATTTGATGCAGAGAGCATCACTTAGGGCTACTATAAAGTCTAGAAAATAATGGTGAAAAGAAAGTAAATGAAAATTAGCAAATTAAGAGAACAGTTATACACAGACTCAGAGGCCTTAGGACAATAAAATAGTTGTTTAAAGAATACTACCAGCAATATTTTCCTAGTATGGAAAGTACTGGGAATATCATGTTCCCTACAGCCTTATTCACTAAAGACATTGATGGGGTCATTCCCACAATGAATTTGAGCATTCCTGCAGTGAATTTGACCATTGCTCAATGTCTGAATGGAGATCGGTGATGAATGGTGTCCCTAGGGGTCCATATTGGGACCAGTACTGTTTAATATCTTCATCAACGACATAGACAGTGGGATTGAGTGCACCCTTGGCAAATTTGCAGATGACACCAAGCTGAGTGGTGTGGTTGACACGCTTGAGGGATGGGATGCCATTCAGAGGGACATGGACAAGCTCAAGAAGTGGGCCTACGTTGGCTCATGAAGTTCAACAAGGCCAAGTGCGAGGTCCTACACCTGAGTCAGGACAATCCCCCGTATCAGTACAGACTAGGGGATGAATGGATTGAGAGGAGCCCTGTGGAGAAGGACTTGGGGATAAAGGTGGATGAAAAATTGGACATGAGCCAGACACATGTGCTCGCAGCCAAGAAAGCCAACCATATCCTGGGCTGCGTCAAAAGAAGTGTGACCAGCAGGTTGAGGGAGGTGATTCTGCCCCTCTACTCTGCTCTGATGAGACCCCCCCTGGAGTACTGCGTCCAGCTCTGGAGTCCTCAGCACAGGAAAGACATGGACCTGTTGGAGTGGGTCCAGAGGAGAGCCAGAAAAATGATCGGAGGGATAGAACACCTCTGCTATGAGGAAAGGCTGAGAGAGCTGGGGTTGTTCAGCCTGGAGAAGAGAAGGCTGTGGGGAGACCTCATTGCGGCCTTTCAGTACTTAAAGGGGGCTTATAAGAACGATGGGGACAGACTTTTTAGCAGGGACTCTAGTGATAGGACAAGGGGTAAAGGTTTTAAACTAAAAGAGGGTAGATTCAGACTAGATATAAGAAAGACATTTTTTACAATGAGGGTGGTGAACAGGTTGCCTAGAGAGGTGTTAGATGCCCCATCACTGGAAACATTCAAGGTCAGGCTGGACAGGGCTGTGAGCAACCTGATCTAGTTGAAAGTGTCCCTGGTCATTGCAGGGGGGTTGGACGAGATGACCTTTAAAGGTCCATTTCAACACAAATAATTCTATGAGTCTATGATTTAAGTTTCAAATGGACTAGTCTGCTATAACTAGTTGTTAAGGCAAACAAACAGCATCCAAGGACAACCTATAAATCCAGAAGAATATAAATCTCCAGGTATGCAATCAATTCAAGGGAAATATTGAACCTTCTTCTTGCCCAGTGTAGGCCAATTAAGTCTTGTTAATATTGTAACTTTTGTGGTATTTAAGGGGTGGTGTTAATCAGGCTCAAAAAAAGAAGCTATGATTTCCTCACTGAGCACAGTTTCCTGTACATTTTCAGGATAATTTTCCCTGTGGCACTATTTGCATCTACTTCTATTCAAGTTCTTTCCGTTATTCTTTTTGTCCTCGTCTGTAAGGTCACTGAATTAGTAAAGTATTTTGTACATCTCCAGCTCTATTCAATAAATAATAAAAGTCAGAAAATGGACTTTATTTTATACCCATTTGCTTAAGTCCATAAATATTAAGTTATTATAGCAATTTGTGGACATTTTTAAGATTAGAGAGAGAGACAAAAAAAGAGTATCTGCAGTCTGTCACAGACAACTCTTATGTAATCAGGACTGAATACTGAATGAAATGAGTGAAATCTGTACGTTGCCTATTGTCATTATCTGTAATATACTCCTCAATGTTTTATTGCTTTCAGAAAGGAGGATGATTGGCTTAAATGATTGATAATGCAATGCAGAAACTTAGAATGCTAGATGACACAACTAGTTCAGATATCTCAAAGTGGTACATAAGATAGCTCCACAGATGCTTGGAGATATCATACAAAGTCAGTGGTGTTTTGTGTTGTTTTTTTTTTTCAGTTTATTCATTGTTTATTAGTGTAATTACAGTTTGAAAAGACAGGGAAAACCTCAGTGTTAACTTTCAGCAAGTGCTGCCATTTAGTAACAATAAATCAATGTAGACTGTATTCAGTAGTCTCAGCCTACCCCCATATACTTATATCCCATAAACCACCCAGGCAGAACTGCTTTGTATCTCTGCTGGCTTTATGACCAGAGGTCAGGTTTGAAAGCTGAACCTTAAGGATTTCAAAGAAATCTGCTCTGAGGAACTTAACATCTTAATATTTATATGTCATTCATGAATTAGCATTTAAGTGTGGGTCAATAGTTGACATCAGAGTCAAGCATGTGCACTATGGAGAAGAGGGTTCACTGCCATCAATCATGCTGCGGTGCTCACATCCTTCATTGTCCATTTTAAGTAGCAACGCATACTACAACTCTTCCTGCTGCCTCAAGTATCACAGAGTCTAATAAAAAGTAACATTAGAATGTGTATATCTGTTAATAGCTTACGTATATGATTACCTAATCTGTGAGAAGCTTCTGAATAAATTAATCCCACACAAGATTAAGTGGTATGTCTGTTCTAAAAGAATAGCAAGCTTTGATGACCAGTAGTTACTGGTCATTATAGGAATACAACCTCGGGTACTGAGTAAAATCAGATACAGGGATAGCAATGAAAACAGAGAATAAGCATTCAATGTATGTAGAACATACTTATGTAGCAAATTGCAAGTGTGATGTAGAGTTGAACACAAGTGAAGAAACAGCAAGGTGTAGAGTGTAACAGAAAATGCAGTATCCTGCAATTTGCAAGAAGAAGCCCCGCTTCATACTTCTCCCGGCAAAGTGAAGTACAAATCTTAAGGAATTGTTAGAACTTATCCTAGAATGGCGGTGTGTGTCAAAATTAATTTTTAATTCTGTGCCTATCTGTAAATAATGTTGTTTTAATATAAATATATCTGTCCTGGTTTCAGCTGGGATAGAGTTAATTTTCTTCTTAGTAGCTGGTAGAGTGCTGTGTTTTGGATTTAGGATGAGAATAATGTTGATAAGACACTGATGTTTTGGTTCTTGCTGAGTAGAGTTTACACTAGTCAAGGACTTTTTAGCTTCTTGTGCTCTGCCAGGTGCATAAGAAGCTGGGAGGGAGCATAGCTAGGACAGCTGACCCAGACTGGCCAAAGGGCTATTCCATACCATATGACATCATGCTCAGTATATAAGCTGGGGGAAGAAGAAGGAAGGGGGGGGACGTTCGGAGTGATGGCGTTTGTCTTCCCAAGTAACCGTTACGCGTGATGGAGCCCTGCTTTCCTGGGGATGGCTGAACACCTGCCTGCCGCTGGGAAGTAGTGAATGAATTCCTTGCTTTGCTTTGCTTGTGCGCGCGGCTTTTGCTTTACCTATTAAACTGTCTTTATCTCAACCCATGGGTTTTCTCACTTTTACTCTTCCGATTCTCTCCCCCATCCCACCGGGGGGGAGTGAGCGAGCGGCTGTGTGGTGCTTAGTTGCTGGCTGGGGTTAAACCACGACAGTCCTTTTTGGCGCCCAACGTGGGGCTCGAAGGGTTCGAGATAATGACAGATTTAATTGGAATGTGCTAGATTGAATTTATAGCTGTTACTGCTGTTTAGGTATTAATCAGCAGGCTTCTGTACTTGCCATGGGGCTTGCTTGCCTTACTGTATATTAGAGTATACTGCTCGTTAGTGGCTGCTTTTTGCTTTTGCTACTTGCTGAACTGCTTATCATCTTACTGTGCTGTGCCTGGGAACATTTTGATAACAACAACGGCCATGCCCTGGGCTGGCAGATGGCCAGGGCATCGCTGCTGTTTCTGCACTGCTGTACTGGACAGGCTGGAACTCCAGTGTGAACTCGAGTCAAAGGGACTGTGACCTGTGGATGAGTCCATGTGGGAGCAGGACACCCCAAAGCGCCTGTGGACGTGGATAAGCCCATACCAGAGCAGGTATGTCTCGAAGAGTCTGTGGCCATGGTTATGTCTGTGCCACAGCAGGTATACTTCTTGAAGGGATTGTGGCCCAAGGATAAGTCCACGCTGGAGAGGGTACACCTCGAAGCATCTGTGGCTGTGGATAAGTCCGTGCTGCAGCAGGTACACCTTGAAGCATCAGTGGCTGTGCATGAGGTCATGCTGGAGCACCTCAAAGCGTGTGGCCATGGGTAAGGCCATGGTGGAGCAAGTTTACTTCTGAAGAGACTGTGGCTGCGGGTAAGGCCATGGTGGAGCAAGTTTACTTCTGAAGAGACTGTGGCTGCGGGCAAGGCCACGCTGGAGCAGGTATATCTCTGAAAGCATTGTGGCCCATGGAGAAGGTCATGTGGGAACAGGTGCACCTCTAAGTGACTGTGGCTGTGGATAAATCCATGCCACAGCAGGTATACCCCTGGAGAGACTGTGGCTCATAGACAAGGCTCCGCTTGGAGCAGGTAAACCGCTAAGGGACTACAGTCTGTGGATAAGTCCAAGCCGAAGCAGGGGCAAGGGGAGGAGTCCATTGCAGTGTTAAACCCAATGGTCTGGTCCAAAGGGGCCAGGGGTGGAGATTGTAATGGAAATACCTTTAAATTGTTGTAACCCAGGATTTGAGTTGCATGTTATGAGAATTACTATAGCAGGAACCCCTTGTTGCTAGCCAGGCTAGGATCAAGGGGAGGAGTTCATTGCAATGTTAATCCTGGCCCAAAGTGGCCAGGGGTGGAGATTGTAATGGAAATACCTTTAAATTGTTGTAACCCATGATCTGAGTTGCATGTTATAGGAATTACCATAGCAGGAACCACCTGAACAAATGGAGGAGAAGCCTTACAAGAAGCAGTGCAAGTGCAGCAGTGACCCGACCTGAGCTGGCTTTGGTGCCCAGTAACTCCACGCAACACACCACCTCTCCTGTCCTGAGTGATCACCATCACCAATGGAGCCCAAAGTCACGGACTAAATGAACTCAATGGACATTATGTGGACATTTGTGGATGTTTATGGACATTTTACAGACATTTTACAGGAGTGGTCCATAGAATAAGTGGGGTGGTGGTTAATGAGGATGTATTGGATAATGTGGGACCTGAGCATGACGTAAATGGTATGGAATAAGGGGTGGATACTGTCCTGGTTTCAGCTGGGATAGAGTTAATTTTCTTCTTAGTAGCTGGTAGAGTGCTGTGTTTTGGATTTAGGATGAGAATAATGTTGATAAGACACTGATGTTTTGGTTCTTGCTGAGTAGAGTTTACACTAGTCAAGGACTTTTTAGCTTCTTGTGCTCTGCCAGGTGCATAAGAAGCTGGGAGGGAGCATAGCTAGGACAGCTGACCCAGACTGGCCAAAGGGCTATTCCATACCATATGACATCATGCTCAGTATATAAGCTGGGGGAAGAAGAAGGAAGGGGGGGGACGTTCGGAGTGATGGCGTTTGTCTTCCCAAGTAACCGTTACGCGTGATGGAGCCCTGCTTTCCTGGGGATGGCTGAACACCTGCCTGCCGCTGGGAAGTAGTGAATGAATTCCTTGCTTTGCTTTGCTTGTGCGCGCGGCTTTTGCTTTACCTATTAAACTGTCTTTATCTCAACCCATGGGTTTTCTCACTTTTACTCTTCCGATTCTCTCCCCCATCCCACCGGGGGGGAGTGAGCGAGCGGCTGTGTGGTGCTTAGTTGCTGGCTGGGGTTAAACCACGACAATATCCAATAGACTATTTTACCAAAATGTACCATGAACATTTTTCAGGTGTAAATTAATAAACTTGTGTTCTTCCAGTATGACCACTTGGGAAATTTGTACTAGGACTAATTAGAAAACCCCACAGCAGGAAACAGTCACCCCAACAAAGGGAGGATTTATGATTTATACTAACACTTAAAGGAAATTAAAAGGAAATGGATATATACTAATGAAGAGGCTTATTGAAGGCAACAGAGGAGAGCACTGCAAAGCCAAGAATAAGGTCTGCATCTCTTTCACGTAAACAATTGTTTCATCCACTGTTGCACCCAAAGAGCAGGGTATAAAAATCCTCTGAATTTTAGACTGCACTTCTATTATTTCTAAAATCAAAATATCAGGACAAAGATTAAGTGAGATATACTCAATAGAAAGTTTGTGATAAGCACCAAAGACCTCTGGTATTTACCAGAGTTTGAAATAGCTTTTGTTCTAAAAAAATTGGTCAAAACAGGATACAGAAGCCATTTAGTGCAGTTCCCATCTTACGAAATCGCCATGCTGGCAAATCTGTTTTGTGTTTAATTAAATGATTGCACAATACAGCTAAAAATGAAAAGTAATTACAATTTGATTAACATTGAATTAATGACCTGAGGGAATTCACCTTTGTTTAGACTATGGTATTATTAAGAGAAAAATTATTTTCAAAACATGCTTGATTTACCGAACATAGAAAATGGGAAAATATCTCATGTAATTAGATGATCAAGGACAGAGTAGTATTACATTGAGCTGCAAAGGAAGTCTAGTGGGATATGCAGTGATATCAGTCCAGTGACATAAACCCACTGTTGCTAGGAGCTTTGATATCAGCCAGAAATATGCTGAGAAAATTAATTAGGAAAAAATTATTACTGAAGACATAATGTCACTGATCTTCATTACCCGTCATCCAAAAAAGGGCTCACTTAATTTGATAAATTTTGCTATTAATATGGAAACATAGATTCATGTTTGCATAATAATGATATATTTTACCTGTTGCTGTCAGCATCCTTAAAAAATTACTGTTACAACCTGGAAATGTAGCAAATTATGGAAATCACAATTACCTAAATTAAGCTAATTTGCAAAGAAGATAAAATATGCAGGTTTTCCACCCAGTTTGTTTCTTGTCAATAAGAATGTTACATAAATATTTATCTCATTCAGGTGTGCTTCGTGTTTATTTCATTGGCTTATGTTGACACACTTGCGGTTATTTCATAACTGTCTCCTAGATCTCTGCTGCTGTCTTAGAACAAGATTTTATAAGTATTCAGTTTCAAAGTAATAAAGGATATAAAATTTCTTTGCCCTTTCTTCAGAAAACTTGACCTCTACTGACAGAGCAGACAGAGCAGAAGGAAAGTCACCATTAAAAATTAGTGGGTCTGTAGCACACTCAACCTGCTTTGGATAATAACCTAGACTGTGGGTGATAACTGTGTAGCCACACGATCTTTATGAAGGCTCATCACAGCTGTGGTCTCTGTACTGGAACAAGAGCAAAGGTGCTAAAAGCATGATTTCCAAAAGGGGCCAAGAATAATTAGATCACAAGTGGCACCACAATTTTCCCAAGACATGAAGCAAGACATAGTAGGAACAGTATGCAGGATTTACTGGAGATTTTTTTTTTTTCCTTTATGATGTTCTTCATTCTACTGTAATCGGTGCTCCCAATTGCACAACATCCTCGGTATAGGGCTGTATCCAAGCTATTCTGTGCTCTCCCCAAGAGCATAATATCATGTAACCCTAGAAAAAAAAACCCAAAAATTAGAAGTCATCTAGTGACTTCTCTGGAAGTTATCTAGTCCAAACTCCTACTCAAAACAGGGATAACTGGAAAATTAGATCAGGTTGTTTAAGGTCTTGTTCATCTGAGTTTTGAAAACTGCCAAGGATGGAAAGTCTGCAACAGCTTTGGCAACCTGTTCCAGGGCTTAACAACTCTGATTATGAAATTTTCCTTGTATTCACGGGGAATTTCCAACAGTTTGTGTCTGTTGCCTCTTGTACTTTCCCTGTGAACTTCTAAGATGAACCTGGCACCATCTTCTCCAAGCACCCCGCTCTTTAGACCATAGAAGACTGCGATTAGATCTGTCAGGCAGTAGCAAGTGGAGGCAGGATCCAAGGGTGACACCAGGGGAGGCAGAGGCAGTTGCATTACAGGTAAGTGCCCAGTCCCATAGTACCCTAGCAAGGCAAGCAGAACAGGTCTGGTGATGGTAACCAGGTTCAGCAAGAATCCAAATAGCCAAACAAGTCCCTGGTGATAAATCAGGTCAGAAGTAAACCCAGGAAGTTGAGTTGGCAAGTCAGGGTCAGGATAGGTCTAGGAACAGTAGCCAGGATCAGAAAACATCCAGCAATTACCAGATGAGTCCACCGTGATGAGGAAAGTCTGAGGTCAAACCTGGAAGTCAAATCTGTAGCTTACTGTCAGTGACTAGATCAAGGATGTACGTGGCCAGACATGGGCATATCTGTAAGGCTGCTGCAGCATAGCTCAGGCCAGGACCATACACAAAAGCCTCAGCTTAAAAACAGCTCCCACATGAAGGCAGGGGAGCCTCTGATGAGGCTTCTTAGCAGAGGTATTTGGGGCAGCTAGTCCTCTGACGCTTCTTCCAGACTTTTCTTGAAGACCTCTAGGGCCAGCTGAGGCTTCTCAAATAGCCCTCATTATCAGGGAGCTGGCTTTAAGCATGGGCAGTCAAATGCTGCCTCTTCACTACTGTCAGTGAAAACTATTATAGGAGGAAATTAATTTTTCAGATATCCTTCTCAGAGTTTAAATGGCAAATATGGGTGACACACCTGAGTATGATGGTGAAGAGAAGCAGTACAGAAGCACGACAGGGCACCAGAAACTGCACCTTGTGTACTAATTAGTTGTGTACTGCTGTAGTTTGTGTTGCGATCTTTGTACATCCTCTGAACCATACAAAGAGGCTGACATAAAGTCTTTCCTTGGATAAGTCTACCTCAAGAAATAAAGACCATGGCAAAAATCCCCAAGCTAGAGATGATTTGGGCCACACAGAGTAGTTCAGGTCCACGAGGACAGGCTCATGATTTCCTGGGCTCCCCACTGACAAGGTCTATACAGCATTTCACACCACCACATGAATTTACCAGCTCAGAGTTCCACTCCCTCCGGTATTTCTACATCTTTTTTCATTTCACAGTGAACGCATATTTTGAGAGAAGGTTTTTTTTCTCCCCCCATGAATCTGTAATACAAACAACAAAAAAAGAGGGCTGATCTTACCCAAAACATAACTTACCTACTTTGAGTTATTATTCTGGCTGTATGACAGATAAAGCTATTGCCTGCAAATACAGTCATGAGTTGATGTTTTCCATGTGTGTTTCCTTCTTTCTTCTTCTTATGAGACCAGAATTGAGTGTAAGGCATGAGCCTACCTCATGTGCTCTTATCCTGGTGTAACTGTTGAGTTTAACACTACATTTGATATACAAATATTTATGAGAACACAGTAATGTGCATGCTCCCTGCACAAGGTGAAACTTGACAACAGTGAGAAAACAGGTGCTGATTATCTGAATGTTAATTTTGTTTTTCATCCTTTACCCTTCTCCACACAGTTGGAGGTTCCAGTGTCACATCTGCCCATCTGGTACCTCTCATGAGCTTGTTTTCCTTCACAGGATAGTAAGATTTATGTGTTGCTAAGCTAAATGTTAGACCAGTAGGAGTGTTCATCCTCTTAGACAGAACTGGCATTTCCCAGAGATTTATATGGTTCTTATAAACTACGTGTATTGTAAAACATACTGAGGTGGTGAAGAATCTATGAACTGTATCCACCTTACACACAATTTGGCCCTTGTTGGGCCAAACTCTAAGCATCATTGTCTCCTGAATAAAAATAGGCATACTCTTCCCAGTTAAAATGCTCTAGGCAGGGAATACACCTGAATGCTTTGGCTGGTTTGTCATGTTAATTGTTTAAAAAAAAAAGCCTCCACTTCAAAGAACTTCCATTTTTAAGAGTCTTTCTTCAGAGAATCAGAAAAGTCATCTATTAACTTTGCCCTAAAGTTAAAATTTCTAGAGTGTCTAGCCTTTTCAAAGCTGCTGCAATACTGGAAATCATGCAAAAAGCAAGCTTCTTGGGAACAGTATAAAATCATGCTATTAAAAAAAAGTAGTTCTTCTGTTTTGAGGGATATTGCTGCCTGTAGCAGTGTTCTCCAATTTAAATCTAGGAGAAAATATCATTTAAATAAAAAGGAAGATCTTTGTAATGTGTGACTGGTAATGGCCTCAGCATATACCCCGGTACTTGCCTTTTTCCTGCTCTTAGACCTCTTCTCAGTAGCCCTTGGTTGTTATTTTAAATACATACACACACACACAAGCAAACAATCTGTGCTAAGGTGTGTATTAAGAAATAGTATTCATTATTTTTGGATATATTTTATACGTATATATACATAGTTGTTGAAACGGACTAACCCATCACAACATAGATCAAATACCAGAAAATATTAGCAGAATTTTCTGTGGATGAAAAATGAGGCAAAATTGTAGCATCGTCTGGTTTCCTCCTATAGTGGCAGATCTTCCTTACTGATGTTTGATGATGAGCACAATAGTGACCAGATGTCTCTGTGCAAAATGGAATGTATACACATGTATGTGCATTTAAACTTACATAACAGAAAAAAGAGATCTGTGTTAAAAAGCACCAGGTAAATGGATTTCTAAGATAAAATTTTACAAATATTAGATATGCAGATTGCAAATGGCAACATTATATACTTGTGCATGCATTTTACATATACATAAGTGTTTCTGCATCGGTTTACAGATATATGTATTTTTGAAGATTTGTATCTGTACAATAAATTTTTTAATTAATCAGCAGCAAGTACTAAAGGTGACGCTTTTATTCAAGGAAGTATTGTTTAACATTATGAAGTCTTCACTACATCCAAAACACGAAGTGTGGTATTTCAGTCATTATAACAGAGCTTTGTTATGGTGTGAATAACCAGATTATGTGAGATTAATATTAAACTAATCATCATCTCTACAATCTTCCTGTATTCATTAGAAATATCTCTCGCCACTAGCTGATTAACGTTACTTTCCATGTTATTCCTACAGTACACACAAGCTATCAAAATTACAGTGCATCAACTGAAAAATGTTTAAGTTTCTCACCAACACCTTTTACCATATATCTGATTGTGTTCTAATACATTTAATCTCAAAGCTGTTCTCTGAGACATAAAAGTGCTATTATGCCTAATCTACAGAAGGATATTAAGGCATATCCATATGCAATTATATGGTCCATGTGCAATTAACTGTATCTAATATTTGCTTAGGCAAAATTTAGGATTCTAAGTAAACACTGACTTAAAAGGGGGATTTCTACAACTTCCTACTTATTGTATTGTCTGGGAACAAGGGAAGTTTTCATTCTTATCGTTGCTAAAAGGAGTGTTTCCATTGATATGTAATAGCTGCTTCAGTAAGAAAAACACAAACCTCTCCTGGATATCATTTCTATCTCTTTCTCTCCATTCTTTACATAAGGAATCAAGATGCTTAAGACAGGCTTATAGCTCTCTACAACTACCTGAAAGGAGGTTGGAGCAAGGTGGGGGTCGGTCTTTTCTCCCAAGTAATAAGTGATAAGACGAGAGGAAATGGCCTCCAGTTGTACCAGGGGAGGTTTAGATTGGATACTAGGAAAAATTTCTTCACAGAAACGGTTGTCAAGCATTGGAACAGGCTACCCAGGAAAGTGGTTGAGTTCCCATCCCTGAAGGTATTTAAAAGACACATAGATGTAATGCTTAGGGAGGTAGTTTAGTGGTAGACTTGGCAGTGTTAGGTTAACAGTTGGACTCAAAGATCTTAAAGATCTTTTCCAACCTAAACAATTCTATGATTCTATGAAAACAGAAACTTTAGTCCTTCAGGATTAAACTTGACATGTTACAACAAGTAACTTGACATGTTAAACAAGTTCACCAGGGACTCCTGGAGAAACTAAAAAGGAAATGTAATGAAAACACATATATGATGTTTCCTTCTTTCATCTCACAAAAAAGTAAACTACTGAGTAAATATATTAATAAAATAGGCAAGACTCCTCTTTCCTTAATATCTCAAAAAATAGTCAGTAGTATTTTACACTTTTAAAATGTGCATGTGTGAGAAAGTATCAGGATGCAAATGTGTCCAACCACATGTGGGAATATAGTCTTAGTATTAGAAGCAACTGAAGAATATCTTGCAGCTGAGAGAAGAGAATATTACTTCTACTTTACTTTTTGATTTCAGTGAATTCTCAATCAAATGTTTTATTTGCTGCATGGCTTTGCTTTTCAGCCATACAAATAGCCTCTGTACTACATCATACAGTAAATTTGTTCAATTAGTCATTAATCAATTAGGAAACATACATTAGGGTTGACAAGCGTGAGAAAGCTCTGTGAAAAACATTTCTTAATGAAACCATGTCCGCATAAGAAACAATGTTCAGTTTTGCACTTTCCTAGGCACTGTTTACAAAATTCAAATATATAAAAAAATTGGTTGATGTTCTTAATCTTCACACGTAAGTTTTTACTCAGATACTGTAAGACGACATGGAGTCAAATTCAGGAACATAATGGGTTTAATGCTGAGATAATAACTAAAGGTTAAATCCCAATTCTCTAACACTTCTACTGTGTTGGAAATGCTCACATAAGCAAAACAAATATTGATTCCTTCATTCAAAACTCATCTTTCTTCTCTTATTGCATAGGAAATAAAAAAAGAACTTGATATTTTCTTTTAATATATAATTTTACATCATCAAAAAGGCTGCAAAGAGTAATGAAAGGAGAAAAGTCATTATTTTCAACTGAGGTTCCTCAGTCTAATCTTTTCAGATATGTTGTGGTAAGAAGGCTAAACAGTAGGAAACAGCAATGCAATTACCATAGTAACATTAAAAAGATCATTTGGCAAATCCATGTGCAACTGAGGTTTTTTCTTCTTAAATGACAATAAATAAAATTAATGTTATTGATATCACTGATTAATGTTTTTAAGTACCATGGGAGTTTTTCTTAAAGGTGGATCCAAATAAGAGGAAAAGAAATTTTTAGCTTAACCATCAAAGGGATTTGTTATGCAAAAGAGAGCTAGGACAACAAAAGAAAAAACATGGATCTAGTTGGGAGAACAGGAAGCAAACTGCATTACAAAGCTGACATGATATGCTTCATCAGAGAGAAGGGATGGAAACACGATCAGACAAGAAGACAGTTAATCTTAATATGAGGGCAAGAACACTAAATGTAAACAAGATGCAAAGAAAATCATCAGAGGGAATAAAAAAAAGTGTTTTTACTTCAGAACAAAAGTACTGCAGATGGCAAAGGGGAGTTGTTCCCATTTCTTTATTAGTTTAATTCTTTGTAATTCTTTTTATCTCTTAAGCTAGTAAATACTGCTGTCAGATTAGTGAAGCCTTTTGCAGATAGCCAAGCATAATTGCTCATCCTTCTAAATTTACAGACAACTTTCAACTTATTGATTGTGATGCCACAGGCTAAATATTATTAATAACTCAATGCAGAGAGTGGTTTTGGTTGTGAGTGACTTCTTTCTTCACTCTGGGTTGAATCCCTGCTGATACTTCAAGACGACCGTTCATTTTCTCAGAGAGCTACTGTTCATGTGCCAAAGATTTCCCTGTTTCTTTCTCTTAAAGAAACTAAGGTAGTTGAATGTGCAGTGACATTGCTGTGTCATGTCCTCAAAGGCCATGAACTCTTTGTTCTCCCAAACCCACTTGTTTCAGTCTGTAGCAGTCTGGTGAAATGAGAGTATTTTACCTGGTTGGTCTGTTACAGAATCCAGTAACTGGGTCTTACACACTTCCAAACTAAACAGACAGCATCCAGGAAGGCATGTCAATCCAGTCTAACTTCTTTCTTCAGTCATAGATACTCCTACGTCACCACATTAACTTCTGGTTTAGCCCTTCATGAAAAAAGAAAGGGCAGAAAGTAAGGAAAACAGACTTAAGAAAGGAATTTACCAACCACCTGGACAAGTGCAAGAGGAAATTTTATGTTGCTGGTTCTTTTTCTTTCAGTGTCATAATGAATTGCAATACCAGAATGTGTGCTTGGAAAGCTTAATTGATAAAAATCCTTTATAGTTGATCTTGTATTGTGTTAATCGTCTATGGTTGATTGTTTATTTCTACAAGTGGCAAAGGAAAAATGTATAGTGTCAAAGGAAAGACTATGGATTTTTTGAAGAATAATAAAAACAATATTTTTATATAGGTTTTTGAGGAAAGGAACATATCTAGAAGCTCTAACAGAGGGACGGAGTTACTGAAGCAAATCTTTACATGGTAAAAAGAAGTGCTCTTTAACAAATATAAAACATCTGAAATATTTGCAGAAAACAACCTGCTTATGAAAGCCACTCAAATGTAAAGGAAAGCTCAGAAAAAAAAAAATTCCATGCTATCCTGGCATGAAAATTAATACAGCAGATCAGTTCTGTATGTAATACTGAGCTCAATTATTGACATGAAACTGAGGGCACCTTCTGTAAGTGCAACCGTATTCACTGATGAAAGTGTGATTTGGTCTGTTCAAGTATCAAATGAGAACAATACCTCTACTCTTCCCCAGTCTTTAGAAGAAGCCTAAAAGGGTGAAATTAGAACAAAAACAAGCACAAGATGACTTTGATGCTGTACTTATACCCTTAGCTTCAATATAGGATAAGTTTTAAATCCATGGAGTGAAGGGCTTATGTTATGTTCTGACACTATTATAATTAAGAATACAGTAATGTCATTTCTAAAGGCTTTTATTAACACAGAGCTTATTTTGTTCATGTACTGATTCTGTCTATTGCTTTTTCTGAATCTGCATAGCTGAGGTGCTGAGAGCACAAAGTACTCTTGAAAATCCTTCTTAGTAAAAAAGCTTGTTTAATATATTCTATCTTGTGTAGACTCTGAAGTATTGTAAGTAGCCTAAAAACATTTTATTCTTAAAAAACACTTGAAGTATTCAGGATAATATAAATCACAAAATACATTTCTCCCTGGGAGATCTAACATGATTTCTTCCCCTTGTTGAGTCCAAAATTTGTCAGCATTTCAGTCTCTCCTACCTCTTTCTTCTGTGAGTCACTGTGTTTTTATGAATAAATGGTTCCCTACCACCTCTTGCCATGTGTTTGCGTGGTATGATTTCGTCCAGGTCCACCTGTGCAGAGACTGTTTTCCCCTGAAGATAAGAGACTAGCTAAGAGTCATCAAAAGTGAAAGCCTCAGACTGCTTCTGCATGGCAACTTCGATGATTCTTTGAAGAGCTACTAACTCCATTGTTGAGAGGAAAACTTTCTGCAGTGTCATTGCTCTCAGACATGCTGATATTGTGGTTACAAAGTGCGGTGGGTTGACCTTGGCTGGATGCCAGGTGCCCACCAAAGCAGCTCTATTGCTCCCCTCCTCAGCAGGACAGGGAGGGGAGAAAATATAACAAAAGGCTTGTGGGTCAAGATAAGGACAGGGAGAGATCATTCACCAATTACAATCACAGGCAGAACAGATTCAACTTGTAGAAATTAGTTTAATTTATTACCATTCAAATCAGAGTAAGGTAATGAGAAATAAACACTAAATCTTAAAACACCTTCCCCCCACCCTTCACTTCTTCCTTGGCGCAATTCCTCATTTTCTCTACCTCCTTCCTCCAGAGGCACAAGAGGACGGGGAATGGGGGTTGCAGTCAGTTCATCACACGTCGTCTCTGCTGCTCCTTCCACCTCAGGGGGAAGACTCCTCACACTTTTCCCCTGCTCCAGCGTGGGGTCCCTCCCACGGGAGACACTCCTCCACAGATTTCTGCAATGTGGGTCCTTCCCGTGGGCTACAGTTCTTCATGAACTGCTCCAGCATGGGTCCTTTCCATGGGGTGCAGTCCTTCAGAGTCACAAGTCCTGCCAGCAAACCTGCTCCAGCATGGGCTCCTCTCTCCACAGGTCCTGCCAGGAGCCTGCTCCAGCCCAGGCTTCCCACAGGGTCACAGCCTCCTTCAGGCGCATTCACCTGCTCCTGCATGGGGTCCTCCATGGGCTGCAGGTGGATATCTGCTCCACTGTGGACCTCCATGGGCTGCAGGGGGACAGCCTGCCTCACCATGGTCTTCACCATGGGCTGCAGAGGAATCTCTGCTCCGGTGCCTGGAGCAGCTCCTCACCTTCCTTGATCTTGGTATCTGCAGAGTTGTTCCTCTCATATTCTCACTCCTCTCTCCAGCTGCAGTTTCACAGTTTGGTTCATTTTTTTTTTTCTCCTTCTTATTTATGTTATCCTAGAGGCACTACCGCCATCGTTGATTGGCTCAGCCTTGGCCAGCGGCAGATCCATCTTGGAGTCAGCTGGCATTGGCTCTATCAGACATAGGGGAAGCTCCTAGCAGCTTCTCACAGAATCCCCCCCTGTAGCCTCCCCCTACCAAAACCTGGCTATGCAAACCCAATACACAAAGCTACTTTTGTTCTGCTGTGCTGCTACCAGAAGTGAAATGAGTCACTCCTCAGTCATAGCGTGAAGACAGCCAAGGAACTGCTCTGGATGTTGAAATAAAAATGAACTTTAATTTTGCAGAGTTATCCTCTGAAGCCCAAATTTACCTGACTTATGCAAAATGTTTTCTTTCCTTTGAGAAAGCTTCAAGTCATGCAAAGTTGGTTAAAGCCTTAAGTTCAGCACATACGGGCTGAGCAATACAGTGGTTGCACTTGCTTAGACAAGTTCTCCCCATAGCGTCTTGGGGCAGCACTACATAGCTGGGGTTAGATTGAAAACTTGTTGCCAGTCAGCTAGGACATGCAGGTGGCTGAACAACAGATATCTCCATTATTGTAATGTGGATGTGAGATGCAGAAATCAGAGAACATACAGTAAAATAGTCTGCACTCCTAAACCCAAGGTAAATGTCATTGGCTAATAGGACTCTGCCATAAGGGATAGCTGTCACAGACTGGGGAGGAAATATCTTCTCCCTTCATTGTTGGTTAGGCAACTAAATTGTCTTAACCATTCCTAATGGTTCTCAACTCCTTAGCTACTCCTTGGCACCCAGGGGATGGTAGAACCCCCAAGGGCATTTATTTAATCTTTCCTCTGAAAGTTTTTTTTTCTTTCATTTGGATGGTGACCTTTCCATGCTTACCTATGTCTTTGTCACATCCTTGGTTGTTGTCGTGGTTTAACCACAGCCGGCAACTAAGCACCACGCAACCGCTCGCTCACTCCCACACCGGTGGGATGGGGGAGAGAATCGGAAGGGCAAAAAGGGGAAAACTCGTGGGTTGAGATAAGAACAGTTTAATAACTAAAGTAAAATAAAAATAGAATAGTAGTAATAGTAATAATAACAATAATAATAAAAACAAGTAATAATAGTACAATAGTAATACAAAGCAAGCGACACACTGTATGCTCACCACCCGCCGACCGATGGCCAGCCCGTCCCCCAAGCAGCGATCGTTGCCCCTCCCCCGGCCAATTCCCCCCCCCCCCCCCCCCCCGCTCATATACTGAGCATGACGTCATATGGTATGGAATAGCCCTTTGGCCAGTCTGGGTCAGCACCCCCCCGGCTGTGCCCCCTCCCAGCTTCTTGTGCACCCGGCAGAGCATGGGAAGCTGAAAAGTCCTTGACCAGTATGAGCGCCACTTAGCAACTACTTAGCACTGCTTAGCAAGAACAAAACATCAGTGTATCATCGACATTGTTCTCATGCTAAACCGAAAACACAGCCCCATACCGGCTACCAACAAGAAAATTAACTCTATCCTAGCTGAAACCAGGACAGTTGCTTTTATAATTGACACAGAATAAGATTTTTTTTTTTTTTTTGTAACTTAATAATTGTCTTGAATTGTTTAGCTGTATTAAAACAAAGCTTTACAAATTACTTTCTGTTTCATATCAGCCTGAACTCCAACCCTCTACATGACAGTCTGTCTCCTACACAAACATCCTTACTATTAATAGAAGTGTCTAATAAAACCTTAGTGTATTTTATTTTTAAATATGATTAAATTAGATACACATTTGTTCTGTGTACATAGGTATTCAGCAACTAAATCTTGGCAGAAGTTAAACTACTGTAGCATTGATCAAAATTAGTGGTATTTTGATAAAATCCTTCATATAAATTTAGAATTCCATTTAAACTATAAATTGATAATTTATATAAAATATACAAATATCAAAATGGTTTTGGTATAAAATGTTCAATAATATCTACAGGCACACAGTGTGAGTGTTTCAGTGGTTTATATCTCTCTTTGGTATTTGGACACACATACCTGATTCAGGAGAAGAAACACAGAGTTTTATTTTACCTCTTTTTTATCATAATGTTATTCATATGCTTTTGTCTTCCAGTACTGAAAAGAGTGCCAGGAGCTGAAATAAAATTATTTCTTAAAGTCCAATAAATAAATAAAGAAAAACTGTAGTGAGAAATATTAAAAGTAAATTTAAGTAGACTTAATAGCTGTATTTGAAGTTTTCTTAGATATATTTGAACTATCACCTGAATAATAAATTGAAATGAAACATGTAATTTTAAAACAACTAGTTGCACATTGCTAAAACTAGAAAATCAATACATAATAAATGCTTTCTATAACATTCAGACTGGTGTGACTCCAATGCTGTCTTCACTGGTATTACAGTGTCATCAAAAACTTAAAAGTAAGACTGAGATGCTATTATGACAAGCAACATAAAGAAAAAAGTTTTGTTCAGCACCACTTTACTGTATCGCTATGCATACATTAAAAAGAAAGAAGAAAAATATATTTTGTCCCCATTTTCCTAGGAAACTGAGGTAAAGAAATATGTTTTCTGCTCTTACGTGGGCAGATTCCTATGCATCTGTTCCACTCCAATTGTAACTAAAAGCAAAGGTATTATTAAATTTATATAAGGGAAATTTTAGGGCAAAATTTAGATATTTTATTTATGAAATATCTGACTAAAGTATGCCCACATTGAAAGATGCTGAATAATGATATTAGAAATAATTTTGCACACTGAACTGTGCCTACACAACTGTTACTGTTCACTTTTCTATACATTAAGTGATTTTAAATGAAAATATCATAATTAGGCATATGTTTATACTTATAGGATAGTAGCACAGTTTTATCTGTCAAGCACTGTACTTCCAAGAGATTTATTTTAATCATCTGGTTTTGTTAACTCAATAGAAATAAGACTTTTAGATTGAAAAGGGTATAGCTACATTTTAGGCTTGTTACTCATATTGTATAAATTACCCTCTGAATCTTCCTCTTACTTTTTGGAATAATGACAATGACTTCATTTTTCCCATAAGAGTAGATATTATAAAACTACACTTTAATGATGTCCAGTATAGATTTGTAGAGCTTCAGAGAAGGTCTGATCATTCATTGCAAATGGAAATGCAGATAGATATGATGATCCTGTTCTCAGAAAACCTATAGAAGCAGAACTTAAAGTAAAAGTAAGAAAAATTCCAAGCTTGTCTTTTTTGTAGGACTTACAGAGGAAGAAATGAAAATATGTGGCAGCAAGAATCATTGCCTGTACTGGGCATAGCCAGTAGGATTTTGGTAGCAGGGAGCTGTATGACCTGGGTGGGAGGAGGTCAGGGGCTGCCCTGACCTGACGGATGGTTCCAGTTGACTCTGCAATGGACGACACTCATTCATCATGCACCAAAACTGGAACCAGTCAGAAAAGCCCCTGACACCTCTCCAAAAAACTGTTTAAGAAGCAGTGGTAGCCACTGGAGGCACAAAGGGACACATGTGAGGAGATACAGGAGTAGGTGACATGGGACGACACACAAAAAGAGACACAACGGAGGTCACGAGATGACAGGCATGAGGACGCATGCGAGGACACACTAAAGGAGATACAGGAGGAGGTATGCATCTGAGGGCACTTCAGCCTGTGAGTGACCCATGCCAGAGCAGTTACTCCCTGAAAGGGACTGCAGCCTCTGTGTGAGAAGAAGTGCAGCAGAAACAAGTGAGAAGAAAAGAGTGGGGGAAAGAAAAAGAGTAAGGAACAAGGAATGGCAGGAAGGAACTGCTGTGCATTGACCCCCTCCTCCTGTGCTTTCCGTCACCTCTGAAGGGACTGAGTGTAATGTGTGGCAAAAGCAAGGGGAATGGAGATCAGGAAGGGGGAGGAAAGATGTCTGGAGTGAAGTTGAGACAGGCAAAGAAGGAGGAAAAGGGTTTTCCCTAAGTCTTTGTTTAACTTATTGTCTTCATTGTATCTCAATAACCGAATCAGTAATTAAAGGTTCATGTAACCAGCAATAAATTAAAATTCAGTTAAATTCCCTGAGTCAAGAGGATTTTGCCATGACAGTGCTCAACATTGATGATTTTTTTTCAATGCTGAAGTTAAGGAAACCCTAGAACCTAGTGAAAACCTCAGTTTAGTAGATAATGAATACTGCTTTTATACTATTATTAATACTGTAATTCCAATGAGCAACCTCAGTCATGAAGCAAGTCATGAAGCAATTTTCTGCTGGGCAATTAGCACAAAACATATGTCGTACTTTAACGCCAGCTGGCAACTAAGTGCCACATAGCCGCTCATTCACTCCCCCCAGGTGGGATGGAGGAGAGAATCGGAAAAGTGAGAAAACTGTTGGACTGAGACAAAGACAGTTTAACAGGTAAAGCAAAAGCTGCGCACGCAAACAAAGCAAAACAAGGAATTCATTCACTACTTCCCATCAGCAGGCAGGTGTTCAGCCATCCCCAGGAAAGCGGGCCATCACGAGTAACAGTTACTTGGTAAGACAAACACCATCACTCTGAACATCCCCTCCTTCCTTCTTCTTCCCCCAGCTTTATGTACTGAGCATGACGTCATATTGTATGGAACAGCCCTTTGGCCAGTCTGGGTCAGCTGTCCTGG
Source organism: Platalea leucorodia (assembly GCF_965183815.1). Classification (NCBI taxonomy): domain Eukaryota; kingdom Metazoa; phylum Chordata; class Aves; order Pelecaniformes; family Threskiornithidae; genus Platalea; species Platalea leucorodia. The sequence continues at coordinate 18,900,316 of NC_138823.1, forward strand.
CTGTGCTCCATCCCAGCTTCTTGTGCACCTGGTAGAGCATGGGAAGCTGAAAATTCCTTGACTAGTGTAAGTACTACTTAGCAACAACTAAAACATCAGTGTGTTATCAACATCATTCTCCTACTAAATCCAAAACACAGCACTATACCAGCTACTAGGAAGACACTTGGCTCTATCCCAGCTGAAACCAGGACAACACAGAATAAAAAGATGCAGACAATTTTATATTCTCTGTGTGCTTAGCTGACTTTGATTTATTACGTCAATGTACTAATCAGGGAACTCCATAATATTACTTAGTAATGGTCAGAGGGAAAATAAGTAGACATTCTCAAAACAAGTGCACAATGGTTAAAATAATTTTGTCAGGCTTAATTTTAAAATACAGAAATAGTCAAACTATCTGGCAGCTGACTAAAAAAGAAGTCACTAACATTTTTTCTAAAGAAAATGGCAGATCATAGGAACATAAAGTAGAGAAGTGTTCCTTTTTCACTGCAATTTGAGCATGGTGGCTTACAAGGTATAGCACTACTTCATGCAGATTAAATCTAGACAGTTCTGCTTCCCTGAAGTCTCACAAAAACATTGAATATTTTCATAAGAAAGAAGATAAATTTCAAAAGAAGTGTTGCCTGAAGCAGAATTTTGGTGATACTCTTGATATGGTGGAGGCCCAGCTAAAGAACATAGTAGTAGCACAATTTACTCTATTAAATAAAGTGACGAACAGATAAGACTACAGTAGCTACAGTAACACTACAAAATTGTTTTGTTGTCCTAAAGGGCATTATGGCTCCTCTTCCTGACCTTGGTAACTCTTGTATTGGTAGAGTTATTTCTCTGGAAAGACAGAAAAATCCATGTACCCATCAGCATCCAAAACCCATTCTGTTCTGACTGTGTAAATCCCTCCAGTTTAGAGCTGGGAGAAAATTGCAATATCTATGTTCACACTTTAAATGTAGGCAAGTAGAAGGGAATTAAACCACTGGAACTGTCAATCTGGCACTTCTCACAGATAACACTCATGAAACAATAAATAAAGTTTCAGGAAAAGTACTCTTTGGTTACATTTTTAAATTATTTTTCATCTTAAATTTCCATTAGTTATTGTGTTTGATATTAAAAAGGGTGATCAAGTCCCTCTTTGAAGCCTGTATATGGTTAATGCTAATGTATGTTATGTAATCCATTATTTTAAAATCCGGTAAATAATTATTCCTTATCACAATAATTGATTGCTACAATCTTAAAATTCCAAATACAGTATTCACAGCAAAAGAAAAACACAGTTCTTTGTATGACTGAAGAAGAAATTAGACTGTTTTCAGTTGTTGCAAGGACACTAAAAAATTAATCTTTTTTCTTCTATTTTGAAGACATTGAAAACATCAGATCTGTCATGTGATTTTTGTGTTTCCAATCTCTATTTTGTAGCACATGTCAGATTATCTTGGCAAATAGCAGGGTAAGAGCCTCTTCAGTATTTCTCATGCTGTCAGATTGAGTGGCTCGGCTGGAGGATTGATGCTTTTAGCCAATGTCGTTGATAAGAATGCAAAAGTATTAGTATTATCTTTCCTACAGAAGCAATCAAAATTGTCTACATTTATCTTCCAAATTTAAAGTAGTCTTTTCTAGACTGATACAAAAAGATCAGTGTATATCAGTATGTAGCAATTATTAACAAAACTTAGCCGTTTTAAAGACTGGATTTTAAAATGCCAAAATCTGTCAGTCTTATTCATGGGCACAGCACTTCACTCCTTAAGTAGACCCACTATGCCATGAACAGCTGCTGGGTTTTCAGCACTGCTGAAAAATCAAGTCATTTGCAAGCTCTTGGTTTTAGAATTTCTATTTGTAAATGTAGTTCGCATCTCATCAACTGGAAGCGAACATCCTTCAGCCGAGACTTTGTAAACACATGTATGTTCTAAAAACCACAGAAAAGTGAAATATTATGGGAATATACATAATTATCTTGCCTTTCTGAGGGTAGTACTTCTCAAAATGTTATAACTTAATTACTTAATGGTCTGTCTGACCATGTCTTTGGGAATTGAAGTGCAACTTTCAGAATCTGAATTTAGGCCCCTGTTTTTACAATTGTGGCCATTATCTTTTCCCCTTTTCCTTAAAGAGTTATGATGAACACTCAGTTCTGCCAAAACACCTCTATATTTTTTTACAGTGAAAAGGCATTCAGTATTTGTCAGAAGAAGTATCACAATTCAAAAAATGAGACCTCATTGGACTGGAAGTGAAACAACAAAGGAAAAAAACAATCTTCAAAACAACCTTACAGAAAGCAAATTGGATTGCTCAGTTCGTATTTTTCTATTGCAAGTAGGAGTAAAGGAGGCATGACAAGGTAAAACAGTTCCACTGGAAGGCAGGAAAAGCTGATATGACCTTGACTCAGTTTTCCAAAGGTCAAATATTGATTTAAACAAAGAAAAGTTGAATATTGATTTAAAGATGGTGTAGAGTTATTTTAACAGAACTGGTGTTACTTTAAGTCATGTTACTTGAAGAATGTTTTTTGTGTTTTTCACTGAAACAAGTATAATAAAACTAATTCCTTTTGGAAATAATGGAACAAGAATCCTGAAAAAATATTGAAAGCAACCATTACAGTAGCCAGAGTTTATCGAGACATTGTAAAATTTATTACTGTGTTATGTACTTTTTCTTGAACAGTCCTTTTCAGGAATTTGATTGTCCTTTAATTCAAAATCTTTAAACATGCTAATAGAGAAATTCCTTAGAAAAATTAACAGAAAAGTCACATTAAATTTGTAGTTGGTCACACTTGTTTTCTGGAGATGAAGTTACTCAGCATTTTATTTAAGGAAGTACAGAGGAAATTCAGAATGTTCATAGTGCTCATAAAGCTCATAAATACATAGTAATATGAAGGTAATCAGAGGTATAACCACCCCCACCTGCAGCTCCTGCTGTCACCAATTTGGTTTGATTCTGCTGTGGAGTCAGTTCAGTACTCCTACTATTAATCTGGCAGGGCCTATTTGCCAGGTCTGCACACTGAAATACAGCTAAGCAATGCTAAACTTATAATTCATGTAAATGAGGCTACAAAGAATCTTGTTTTATCCTTTGTTTTCTTCTTTTTTCTGCCCACGTTGAGGGACCTGAGTTCTGTCCATCTAACTGTGCTAGCCCTATGTTTGGCATTTTGATTTTTCACACAGTTGCTTAATCCCTCTTTAGCCAGCAAAACTTTATGATCCTTCCTTTCTGTTTAGAGCCTGCCCTTTTTCTGCTCCCACTGCAAATGACTCGAGTTTTGCCACTGACAAAAACAGGAGTTGGTTTGTGCCCAAAAACTGATTAATTATTGCAGAAGATATTTTTTTTAACAGTTTAGTTCATGAAAGTCTGTCAGTCAACTTCATATTTTTGTATTAAGTCTAAATTAACTTTTAATTAATGATAAACATCTGATGTTTATCTGCCTAATTTGATTTCATGCTATAATACTTTTGTTTATTTATATATAAAATCTTTCCCCAAAAATGCAAACTGTTCTGGTGAGATAAACTCTTCAGTCAGTCAAATTTCAGCTTTTCCATTTTTTCCACTAATGGAAATGGTTCCTTATTCATACTAATGGATGATGACATCTCAGCAAGTACATAAATCTCACAGTACCTTGACCTCTTTGCAAAATTGAAAAGTCTGAACCAAATTTGACTAAACATTTGTGGGAACTGACCTTCACTGGTGCTACATGCTATATTTTATGACGACAGCTCTAATTATTTCTGAGATACAGCCATCAGAAAATTGCCATTTTGCATTGTGTACAAGAATAACCCTTTCTGCATTGCAGCTCCCATCACAGTGTGCTAAGCACTCCAGCTGTGTTATAATGCCATATTTTTACCTGAACCTATATTTGGTTTCAACTAAGGTTAAGATTACCCATTGACTGTGTCCTCATAAATTATTCTTACTTATTATTGCAGAAATATAGCATGGCACAGTAAAAGAAAAAGTCGTATAGCATGAATATACAGATTGAATAGTTAAAATACAGAGAGAACATGTTCAGAATTCTAAATACATATTTAGCATCGTCCTGGTTTTGGCTGGGATAGAGTTAATTGTCCTTCTAGTAGCTGGTATAGTGCTGTGTTTTGGATTTGGAATAAGAATAATGTTGGTAACACACTGATGTTTTAGTTACTGCTGAGCAGTGCTTACCCAGAGTCAAGGCCTTTTCTGCTTCTCACACCACCCCACCAGTGAGTAGGCTGGGGGTGCACAAGAAGCTGGGAGGGGACACAGCCAGGACAGCTGACCCCAACTGACCAAAGGGCTATTCCATACCATATGATGTCATGCTTAGTATATAAACTAGGGGAAAAGCTGGCTGGGGGTCCTCTGCTCAGGAACTGGCTATGCATCACTCAGCGGGTGGTGAGCAATTGCATTGTGCATCACTTGTTTTGTGTATTCTTTTATCATTATTATTATTATTTTCCCTTTCTTTTCTGTCCTATTAAATGGTCTTTATCTCAACCCATGGGTTTTACCTTTTTTCTTTGATTCTCTCCCCCATCCCACTAGGGGGGAGTGAGTGAACAGCTGTGTGGTGTTTAGCTGCCTGCCGGGTTAAACCACAACAAATTCTTCACTGTCTTGCTCTGATTTCAGCATGACCTTTCTGAATATAAGATGAAGCATAATTTAGCTGTTAAGATGAGTTTAACCACCAGTCACTCAACAACAGCAGTCAAAAAGCCTAATTAGAGTTTCACAGGGAAGGTGATGGGGGAATTACATGGTGGAAGAGCATCACTGTGTGAATTTCATGTTAAAGCTTGTTTTTTGCAGTCCATAATTGTAATACAATAGCTTGAAACATGGTTCTGAAATCTTCATTGTACACTATATTTCAATTTTCTGTAGTCTTTTACTGTAGCTCTTAGGCTAAAATAGCTTAATAATTAAGTATAAATGAGTGGAAGCATTTGCCAGAAATCATAATTTTAGGCATTTTTAAGGTTTATGATTGCATTTTTGCTTTTCTTGGCTAGTTTGAATATGTTGCAGTACAGAAGGCTGTTAAATCAACGTATGGATAACGCACATACACACACATAGTTCTTGCCTGAGTCTATTGATAACATTTTCAAAAGAAACCACAGTTAAAACAAAACTTTTGCTCTGTACTAAAGAAAAAACAAGAAGTACAACCTTCATTAGCAAAACGGATTTCCATATTAAACTTCCATGTATCTTTCCTTTTAGTTATTACTTGACTTATTCCATCCTTCCCCTTTCTTACTTCTCCCTGGTCTATAATTTTTAGTGTCTTTTTCAGAAATTTCACATCCAACTATCTTATTTACTCGGCTAATTAGATACTAACAGAATGGCACCTAGTGGCAGGACAACACTGTTGTGGATTTTCTAAGAAAGTATGCGTGTAGTCACAATCAAATAATTAACCCTCAGTGATGAATGGAAAGCCTCCAAGAAGAACCTGCACAGCTATAGCATAGCCCTGTCTTATATAGCTTTACATACTACCTGCTCAGACTGTTACTTTTGTGAAGACGGACAACCCTGACTCTGGTGGATTTTTTCTTCAAAACTGCTATGGATGTCATAACAATTGATCATGTTAGAGCTTAGGTGATGCTGGCCTTGTGGGTCAGCACTAGATTTACACATAGGTACTAACTCCATAATCCACCACTGGAACCTACTCAACCCTTTTGCCATGAAATGAAAAAGTCATTGTGTTATTTTTGTGAATTCTACTAAAATCAAATATTGAAATCTATAGGCTGAGCTTACAAGTGCCCCTAAAGGAAAGGCATCCAGAGCCAAGATCACACACCTGGAAAATTATGAGGGGATCCCAGGGCACAGCAAAGTAGTTTGGCCATGGAAACCTGGAGCACAAGGATCCTCCTTCCTCTTTGGGACATCTATGTGGGCTGCCTTACACAGCTGCAGTATAAGCTTGGGGAGCAGCAAGGAGGATTGATAACCCACAGGTCCTGGGCCTGCTCTAGTACATGTTGCTTCTTCCAATCTCTTTTTTCTTCACTTGTGTTTCAGGTATTGATGAAAGTCAGACTGAGTTAAATATTGGGGATGGCACAGTGACAAGTGTGTCATTCAGGCAAGGTGAGGCAAAATAACAAATAAAAAAGCATTGCCCAAGTCTTATGACACCGGTGTCATATTTCATGATCCCTCAAGAACAAAGAAGTATGAATACTACTAAGAAAGTTTTCAGGCACACTAAAGTTACAATTGGTGTCACGGAAGCCATACTCTAATACAGGACACTTTCATGAGAATGGTTCTCATAGGCCGAAGTGAAGGGATATACATTGGGCTTTTGTCACCTGGAACATAACTGGTGATGACTAAAGCAGAAAGCAGCCTAGAGAGGTTTTGACATTAAGACTTTATAGAGTAAAAAAACACCCTAAAATCTAAATAAATTTGTAACATTCTGTTTCATATTGAATGTTAATACATCAGTTCTCATATGAACCCAATTTTACAATTTTATTTAGATTTTAGGGGTACTCTAAGTACTTTACAGTACTCTTAGAGTGGGTGAAATTATTGGTCTATGACCAATGAGATAGAACTCAATCAAAACAATATCAGAAGAAAAAATAAAGAAACAAAAAACCTCTCTTTTTTTTTTTGTCTGTAACCAATCCCGTATTCAGTTAATTGCTTCTACAAAGCAAATAATTTCACTCACTCTAAGAGTATTTAAGCACTTTAACATTCATTCAAATTACAAAGTCTGTAAAGTTCACCTTTCTACTACTTCCCTATAAATTAATGTTATTAATAGTAGAGCCCAGCCAAAAATAAAGTTATTTCAAAATATGGTTTACTTCCATTAGGTACAAACCTCCCTAACTCTGCATTCCTCAAAATCCTCAAAATTATCTGCAGAAAGTAGAAGAGCACTGAATGGGACAAACCACAGGGCAGCCTGCTGGGTAATAGACATTGGATTTTCACAGTTCCTAGTTCCTGGGCAATCTTCATGATTTCCTTAGACACAAGTACACTTGCAATCCTGGATCTCTTATGGACCAATGATATATCCAGTAAAATATATATAAATACAAATATATTGGATATAAAATATGCAATAAAATATAAATACAGTACTTTAAAATGACCTTTTGTAAATCTAGGTAACCTATACATGTTTTTTTAGCTACCAAATAAACACCAGACAGTAGTATGAACTCCAGATAACATCTAATTTTTTTCACAAAAATTAGTAACAGAATGTTGGCATGAAATTGTACAAAGCCAACAAAACCCAATAATAACCAAAATATTTACTTTCAGAAAGTGGATACACATTTCATAGGTACACATCTTTAAAGTAATGATTTATTATGTTTGTTCCTATTGTTGGATTTTTTTTTTTTACATGCACTTCATCTCTACCATAAGCAAGGAAAAATAAGAAGAAATTATTTGATAAATAATTTATTTGTTGTGACTACACATTAAAGTCAAATTTAACAGTTTTATGATGTCTAATCCATGCTAGTTTCTTGTTTAATCAAACTTGATTATATGCAGAAAAATTTGAAAACATAGGAAAGTACAGATACAAACTATAATAGTACAAGTATAAACTATAATAAAAGTACATTTCTTGTCAGTCAGCAAGACATGTATCTACTAATAAATTATTGTATTTGTCAGTCTTTCAACTGATCAGGCTGACACTTAAAACTGAAAATTGTAAGCAAGCTCAAAATTAAAGAGCCTTTGTTGACACTATGAAAGAAATTATCATTCTGAAATGCAGGACAGATGCAAACCTAAAAATAAAACATTTCAGGACAGACTTCAGAGTTCTTTCCACAATCCACTAGTAAATGGCAAAGTGTCCCAATATTTTAAATTTCCTAAGTTTCCCTATTTTTGTCCATAAAACTTTTCATTGCTGTGCTTCAAGGATCATGCAGTAAATCTATTAATTTGAAAACATCAATTGAGACAATTAAGAATTTCTTTGTCTTCTGTTCATTAATGACTTCTGTCTAGTCTTAAATTCACCCTTGTTAATAGTTCACTGATAACCACAGGGATACTAGTCACAGAAGAAAATGTAGAAACAATGTAAAGTATTGGTGAAATATTCCTCAAGATATTTGCACATCTTTTTCTCCCATGTGAATCCATCTGCACAGAAAATGAGCTACAGTACAGCTTCATTTTTTGGGGAAACTTGCAGGAGACCTGCAAAAAAAATCAGATTCAAAGATTTTTCCAAAATCTTGACGTGTTCTATGTATAAGATCACAATATCCCCTGTTTTATAGACCTCACTTAGACACAAAGTGTATCAGTTTAATGAAAACTGTTTCAGATAGATTGTCATCAAATGTCTATGTGAAGAAACTTATTGAAGCTTCAAAGCCACTTACTTTTATATTTAGATGTACAAAGGACTGGATATCTGATGCTGAGGTGCTGTGCAACTATTCTAATTTACATTGTGGACTATCTTTGACAGTACCAGGAATCCAAATTGTGAATGAAAGCTCAGTTATGAAACATGTATTGGCAAAGTGAAAAAGTGGCTTCTTACCTAAGAAACAAATGGGAAACGAATACAGAGTGTGCTAGAGTTGAGGTAATACTAACAGGTTTTCTAAGCTTTTTGGTAGACATGAAATGCTTTGTAAGTTTTAGGCTCTAGCCTAAATTATATTAACAAGAGATGTTAAATTAAGAAGAATAAAAGGAAATGGTCATAAACGGGGGCTCAAGAAGCAGTAACATTTTCATTAACCGCATGATCAGACAAGTTTAAGAAGAATATGAGTTAGATTCAAAGTTAGTTTCCTTGGAGAGAGAGTGATACACTACTTATTTTTCCTATTTATAAAAATGTGGTTTACATTAATGATTAGAAGAAGGACTTGCCCTTGAACAAGGTGCCTCTGACAATGATCTCCCTTTTATACTAACAATCTCACCTCCACGTACAAGAAAGTCCTCACTTTCTTGTAATTTTGTCTGAATTTTGGACAAAGTTCACCCCTAAAAGACTTGCTACTTACCTTGTTTCTCAACAACTTTAAACATCTACATTACAATATTTGAATTATTCTTCTGTATTTGTTGCAGGAAGAAGCCTATCTGAAAACACTGCTCAAACAAATGAGACCTGGGCTACATCTGCCAGTATCTAATTGATTAGATTACTCCTGTATGTGTTGGGAAAACAGAGAAGCATGGATGAGTTTTGTTATGTAACTGTTGCCAAATTTACATTCTTCTCAGGCAATTGGGACAGAGGCTAAAGGATGATAGTCACCCAGGTAACAATTGCAAATTGACTTTATATAATGTGAAAGTAAAAGAGATCGGCCTGAAGCTACCTGATTTATAAGTCCATTGGCAGCTTACACCCGCAATCTAATTCAAAAAAGCAATAAACCATTAAGACAGCAACCCTATGTGGGGCAACATATCCATCCGACATCTGACACCATACTGAAGTCTGAGCCCAAGATGGAACCACTACACATAAGGGCCAGACCACCATCCAAGACTAGGACACATCATGTAATTGAAGCAAGTGTCCTGTTCTGTGCAGTCCATGGCATAGGTCAAAAGTGGACAGGAGAGGCTTGGCACTTGATTGACATGAATGTGAAATGTGTGAGTAGAACCTCATGATGAGACTCATGAAGACTGACAGAAGCAAACATAAAGTCCTACATCTAGGGAGGAATAACCCCATGCACCAGTACATGCTGGGGCCAACCAGCTGGAAAGCACATTTTCAGAAAAGGCCCTGGTGGTCTTGATGGGCAACAAGTTGCACATGAGTCAGCAATGTGCCCTTGTGATAAAGAAGGCAAACAGCATCCTGGGGTCTCTCAGCAACAGTGTAGACAGCAGGTGCAGGGCAGTGATTCTTCCTGTCACCACTGGTGAGACCCCATCAGAGTGCTGTGTCCAATTCTGGGTTCTCCAGTAGAAGACACATGGACATACTGGAACAAGGCCAGCAAAAGGTCATGAAGATGATTAAGGGACTGGAGCATCTTTCATAGAAAGAGAGACTGAAGAGTTTGGACTGCTTAGGCCAAAGAAGAGAAGGCTTAGGGGGGATCTCATGAATGTATGCAAATATCTGATGAGAGGAAGCCAAAAATGGAAGCCAGGTTCTTCTCAGTGGTGCTCAATGAGAGAACAAGGGGCAATGAGCACAAATAAAAATACAGAAATTCCATTTAAACATAAGAAAAACTTTTTTTACTGTGAGGATGTTTGAGCCCTGGAACATATTGCCCAGATAAGCTGTGGAGTGTCCATCCTTGGAGATATTCAAAACCTGACTCAACACAACCCTGAGCAATCTATCATAGTTGAGCCTTCTCTGAGCAGTGGGGTTGGATTAGGTGATCTCCAGATATGCCTTCTAACCTCAAAGATTCTGTGATTCTATGAACAGAAATAAAAATAGATTTTTGTCTCAAATAGAAACTGCTATCCACTCACTTTGATCGTCCTACTTAGTAAATGACTTTCGGGTTATACTTCACAGTGTGGAGTGGCCCAGCTCCTGCAGCTGCCCTACACAAAATCCTCCTTGACAGTATTCCATAATTAATATTTCCAGAAACAGTCTTTTAGAATTGCTCTTTTTTTATATATTATTTTGTTTTTCTGAAAGTGTTTCCTTAAGAATTCTCTTAGTTTTGAAGTCGTGCCTGGAGGAATGTGAAATTTAATAATTCTTCTTGCAAAATTGTATTGCAGATTGTATTGCTTATGCGATTCAATTACTCATTTATAAAATAAGCTCCTGACTCCTATCCAATTTATACCTCTGTCTAGTACAGGACTTTACAAACTTGCTTTATTTGCCGATGTAGTAGCAGAGTGCCTCCAAGCCACAAACATATGAAGGTTGAGTTTATCTGTACAGGCAGTTTTTGTGCATTCTGCTTTGTGAACAAAATCTACAGGAAGAATTACTCTCTAACGTGCTATCTGCACTAGTTTTGAAAGAACTATTGTCAATAGTGTAAGAAATGCTAACCTATTAATCACAAGGCTTCCATGAGGATTGAATCAATTTATACAAACTCAGGGCTTTGTTTTCAAATAGCTGATAAAATGTTTTGCTTCAGCATAGGAATTGAAACAAAAGCTACAAAAATAAACAGCAAATACTGTCTCTTGCAAATGTTAGTAAGCCTTTTTTATTTGTACCCTACTAAATGACCTTTGGCTCTAAATCTTGTATACAAGCCCTCAAGTGAGAAATGACATGACTAGCCCATGTTAGTATTGACAGATTATCCATACAACCCGGATGATGTTCCCCAAAAGAAGTAAAAAAGAATTTGAATATGCTCAAAACAGGGCATTCAGACACTGAGAAACAAAATGATACAAAGACAAAAAGGAAGGCTAAAAACAGCAATCTATCAAACTCCTTTCAAACTTAGTCTACATATTACATTCAGTTCTGTGGTTACCTTATTGTTCTTGTTACACTTATCACACAGACTTTTCCAGTCACACCGACAAACCAATCAGTGGTATTGTTAATAATGGGAACTGTTTTGTCTGCTTTTTCAATTGTCTGAGTGTACCACACTGAGTGTAGTTCTCTTTATGCTCCCTTTAAAAGTCTTTCTGCTCTAGTTGATCTTCTTAGCAAATCTCAGATGTGGGCATACAGGTCTAGATCTTTCCATCATTATTCCACAGTGCATTCACCGAAGCTCAGCATGAAAATTGTTCTAAACCCCATTATGACTCCACTGTATGGTCATTTATTCCTTTCAAGGTGTTTATTTCTATTTTAGTGGAATTATCCACACATATTATGACACTTTAGAAATCAATCTTGACTATAAGTCACAGAGATCAGTCATGTTTTGAGCAACCATTTCTCAGTTGAGTGTGATACCTTTATTAGTCATGACAACTATAGCCCTTTCTTTTGTCTTCAATAAAATTAGGTTGCTATGATAATTCTAATTCAGAATTGTTGATGTTTATTATCTATAATTTTTGTAATAAATGAAAAAAGCTACAAAGAAACTTAAGAGAAAAACTCATTGCTATTACTAATATATCAAACTGCCTGACACTGGACTGTCGCCAAATTAAAAAAAAAAAATCTTATACATTTTTCCTTGAGAAACCTGTGAATGTATTTACAAGACATTATCCATCTACTTTGATTTGCAGTAGGGTTTTTCTTCTAAAGCTGTATTTTGCTTCAGGTATGTGAAAAAGAAAGGAAAAAAGAAAATAAGTTCATTTTTAAAGCTATCATGGAATATATTATTTTATAAGTCAAAGGATGTAAAAGGAGCCATAAAACCTAAATGCATACTATTAAAAAATTGTTTCAAATGTTGATAAAGCTGGATTTACCAGGTTTATTCACACTTTTTGAAAATGTGTTTACCGACTTTTGCAATTTTGAAATCTTTTATAAATATTACTTTTATAATAGCTCTTTTGCTTCTCCCTGCATATGAAATTGGATGATATTTCCCTCATCACTGGACTCTTGCATACTTGCCATCTTCCCATTTCTTGCTGTGAACAGGATGTGTCAGGACATCATTTCTTTCCCCCAGTTTTAAGCACCTGGGCTGACAAAACAGAACTCACTCTATCTTACACTGGAAAAACATCTCCAAATAATAAGGTAGGAAGAAAACTGAGCATTCAGTAGGACTGTGAATCTAAAGGTATGTTCACATTCTCAGCCTATATAGAGGATGGGAATAGTGTGGCAGAGTAATTGCTCTTTCACATTTTTTAATGGGCTGATAACAGTGTCTACTTTAAGACATCCTTTATGATGAAATGGCATCATTTGCCTAAGTACTTCATGAATTCCCTTGCAGAGTCAATGTAGTTAAGTCAAAGTTTCGGGAAGACTTTCTGACTGAGTTTACGACAGCCATACCTACATCAGCAAATAAAACGAGCCAGGGAAGAAAATACCATGAATAAATGACTAGCACATCTCCCACTCAAAAAAAACCAAACCAAACCAATCCAAACCAACCCAACCCAACCCAACCCAGCACATTAAAATACCTAGAAGAAATTCTTCCTGACACACACAGTGTTCTAAATATCCCTTGACCTTTGTCTTAAAGAATATTTTTGGGTGTGGACCAAAAATATGCAAAAGAATGCTCTAACACTTAAACAGTACTAAACCAATCTTGTGGCCTGGATCTACTTAATCTACAAGAATACAGAGAGTGTCATGGGCTTGGGCTCCAGGTCCAGTTACTAGACAGAAATCTTTACTTGGAATTTCAGGTTAGCCAGCATTAAAAAAAAAAAAAAAAAATCAAAAGAAATACTAACTTGTTTCACAACTTCTTATATACCAAGGGAAATTTTCCTGTTTGTTGAGTTGTTCACTTGTTGGTTTTATGCTCCCTGCAATGTATTCCTTTTTTTCTTTTATTTCAAATTTCATTTTCCTACTTTTCTCCTGTACCATTACTGTACTACAGGAAGTGAAAAAGAATCTGCACCCAAAAGCAGATTCAATGCTATTTTACTGGCAGACTTGTTGCAGTTTTCCTGAGATTTTGCAGCTCATGCCCTTCTGACTGATAATAATGAGGTTCTTGAGATGTAACTGTAGGGCATTCTTATTGAAGTGATCTCTTGTTTGACCATTATCTAACCTCTGGGTGTCCTTTTTAATGAGGTTGAGTTGTTTCAAAGTAGAGACACTAAAGGTTGTCTCTGTTATCTATGTCATTCTTCAAAAAAAAACCCAAACCTTTTCTTCTAAGGAAGGGTCAAGAATTTGAAGCTAAGAAAGCAAGCTATAATATTTTTGTTTGTAATTAGGTTTTCTGTCTCTGTTTTTTAATTAAGTGTTAGCTTACAGATATTTCCATTCTAAAATGTTCCTGTGTCCTGACGCAAAACATTCTTATACTATGGTAATGATCAGAGATAATATTGTTAACACTGTAAATGAAAGAAAACATTTCTCAGTAATTCCTCTCTACTTCAAAATCAGATATTCCTAGGGCATTGAACCTGTATGAAAAATAGTAATTAATATTTGCATTGAGCTTCTCCCTACTGGATTGTGTTTTTCACTACTTTTACTATATGTTGGGTTACTTTTGCTTAGATTTTCAAAGAATAGAATAAGTATATGCTTATTAATTTTAGCTTTTATTTCCTCAGCTTATAGACACAATCTGATGAGCTATATCAATATGTCAACAGACAATAAGAAGCATTCAGAAAAATAATTCACTTACTTACTGAAAAATTTCCAATTACAAAGACAATTTTATTTTTAAAGTTTCAAAAATTTTGTTTCAATTTTTTTAGAATAACACTTGGAATACAAGCAACACAAAAAAATATTCTTCTAAGAGAAAGAGATACCAACTTGTTTAAAAACAAAGAAGAAGGGGAAATTCCTTCTTCATTTTTTTTATGGAGCTGACTTGTATAACACTTTGCAGAAACCTGTAAGAAAGACTGAAAAGTCAGTGAAGCAGAAGCATCTTTTCAGAAGTAGCTTGCAGTAACTTTTCTGTCTTCTGTACAGTAATAATGTGAATGAACACTGAATAAATATGACCAGGATCACATCATAGTATGTAAACAGAGGTATGATCAGCATCTGAAAAAATCAAAATATGTTGGGAAAAAAAAATCTAAAAAAATACAAATATATTGATGCTGATAAAGTACAAGATAAAAAATAACTTTAATGTTAGCAGTTTTTCTGCAGCATTCCTTATATTCTAAATATAGTAAACCAAATGTATAAAATTTCTCTTAAGAGAATATATGCAGAAATCAAGGCAGAAATATGTAGATTGTAATCAAAAGATTCATATTTTCCTTCTCTTCCTCCAGCACCCCATGTATATACTCTCTGAAAGCTCAGAATTTTCTTCCTACAGATAACTTCTGATCAGTCTCAAAGTGCTCTTATTGAATGCTTGGGAACTTTGCCTTGGGGTGACTCCAAAGCAAAGCTGTATGATGCCAGAAACATAGAGCTCACATGAGAGATCAAACAATTTTTTATTTGAGTTTAGTAAACTTTCTTGTTGGTACATGCTAAGGCTTATTTGTTATATATCTGTGTTTTTTCTGCTTATTTGATAGGGGATGGTGTATTAAGATTGTGTGTTTTGTAGCAACTCTGCTAAGCAGCTTCCTTTCTACTTTCCTATTCAGACCTTCAAACCACCTCGTAGCTTTCTGTTGGATTGAAACAAAACAAAAAATGTTTTCAGAAACACACAAAGAACTCCGATGTTTGCCCTCTAGAAATGGAGAACTTGGTACACAGTCTCCTCAGGGTAAAAGTATCATTTAGTTAATGTCATTTTTAGTGAATCAGAAATAATTTAGAAAACAGCCATGAACTATTTAAAACATTATCACTCATAACTTAAGACAAAGCAGTTATTGGAGCTTTACTGAGCTTGGATTTTGGGCAAATTTTCCCTTACTTACTCGGCTTTTGCTGAAATTGGTGTCAATTTATGTGTTCTTAATTGAGCTAAACTGCTATTTCATGTTTTGAGGTGTAGCAGCTATCAGGAAGATACTGCATTTTGGCCCATCATTTCAACATGCTTTTAAAACTGGTGGTTGTACCGACACACAGATTAATAGACTTGACATTTCTTCCCTATTTAATCACTAAAAAACCAGTAAATCTTATTAAATTAGTTGGATATAAGGCAACCTGAAAGAAAGGATTAGGGGCAGAGAAGAAAGGCTAATCCATTGAGGAAAAATAATTTGAAAATGTAAAAGATCCAGAAACATGATAAGAATCCAAAATTCCTTAGGGTTTATCTGATTATATTTCTGAAGTTTGCTTGTCACTAATTTTCCTGGAAACACACTTGTCTAACAAGTGCTTTTTTCATCCAGAGAGAAATGTCAACCCAAACTAGCATTGCACAAGTGTCACTCAAGCAGTGAAGCAGATAAAAGAGGTTATGTGAAGCCACATTCCTTCCCCAAAACACAAGGGACCCTTTCTTTCATCTGACTAGTCTTGAGATATTTTCATTCCCACCTTATCTGAAGATACTTATTTTTGTTTGACTCCAGCTGTGGAATCCCCAGCAGTATAGATGTATAGTTTAGACTTCAAAGTGTTGCAGTAAATTTATTTTAGATCTTTCCTCTCTCCTATCCAAACCCAGACCTCTTTTATGTGTGGGTGGTGCTGTGGTGGAAGTAGGAGAATTAGGAGAATGACTTGTCTGAAAGTTTGTGCATTACATTTAGATTTTATGCAAGTGCCTGCAGATTTCTGCAGATTATAAAATATGGGCACAAGTGCTGTAGATGCCTAGAGTGCCATTGTCCTGTGACAGTGGAAGGTTGACACTGGGACCAGAAGGAAAGCAGCTCAAATATTGTCAGTGATGTCATTATGATTTTTAAAAAGTGGTGAGGGGGAGAAAGTAGGTGCCCTGAACTCATAAGAAATGCCAGACAACTAGAGATTCTGAGAAGATGTTACATCAACAGAGCCCAGAGACAAACCATGTTCTACTTCAAAGCTGAGCCTGTAGCAATTTCCTGCCTTAAAAGCTTAGCCTTTATATTGCCAAATATGCTACAAACAACATGAATTGCTTTCATATGGATAGAAAAACATATCAATGTCACAGCTGTCAGTGGCAATTTCAAAAAGTTTACCTTCAACTTCCCTACTCCTGATTTTTTTCATATATTAGGAATGTACCTACCAGTGATTTAAGCTTGACTGCACTCACTCTGTCACTGACTATTATCCTCTACTGTCCAAGGAATCTTTTGACAGAATTCAGAATACCACTCAGTTTGTCCCTAATCTTTTCACAATTCCATCTTAAAAATTTATTCTTTGCATTTGCTTTGGTTTATTTTAGTTTGGTTATTTATTTTGGAGAAGAGGAAGCTGAGGGGAGACCTTATTGCTCTCTACAGCTACCTGAAAGGAGGCTGTAGTGAGGTGCGTGTCGGTCTCCCAAGTAACAAGTGATAGGACAAGAGGAAATGGCCTCAAGTTGTGCCAGGGGAGATTTAGGTTAGATATTAGGAAAAATTTCTTCACAGAGGGAGTGGTTAGGCATTGGAACAGGCTGCCCAGGGAAATGGTGCAATCACAGTTCCTGGAAGTATTCAAAAAATGTGTGGATGTGTTGTTTAGGGACGTGGTTTAGAGGTGGACCAGGCAGTTATGTTAATGGTTGGACTCGATGACCTCAGAGGTCCTTTGCAACCTTAATGATTCTTTGATTCTATGATTTTCTCATCTACGCCATACTTATGGTTATATGGTTCCACAGTAAAATTTAGAATCATGCTTTTCAAGAGAAGATAAACATACTTACTGTTGTCAAAATGAGAAAGTAGAGAAGGAGAATGAGATACTGAGTAATCACTTTCTTAAACTTTTTACCTAAGTAGAATTTGATGACCTATGTCGTGTTGTAGGGGACAGACATTGGATAGTGCTGAGCACAAACAGCTGTGATCAGATTTGCAAAAGGTGTGATGCTTAGAGTTGAACAGAAAATGATTCTTCAAAGAGCTTTAAATTGGGAAATGCCATATTGAAAACAATGACTTTTGCTGTGAAACTGTAAGGATCTTATTCAAACTTACTTATTCCATTGTATGGAGTCTGGCTGAGATGGAGGTAATTTTCCTCATAGCAGCCCTCATAGTGCTGTGCTTTGTATTGGTAGCTAGAAAGGTGTTGAAAACACACTGGTGTTTTGGCTACTGCTGAGCAGTGCTTGCACAAAATCAAGGCTGTCTCTCCAACATTTCCCCCCGACACCGGTAGGCTGGGGGTGGGCAAGATCTTGGGAGGGGACATAGCAAGGACAGCTGACGCAAACTGACGAAAGGGATATTCCATACCATATGGTGTCCGCTCAGCAATAAAAGCTAAGAGAAAGGAGGAAGATGGGGGGCATTCATTATTTACGTTTGTCTTCCAGAGTAACAGCTACATGTACTGAAGACCTGCTTCCTGGGAAATGGCTGGACATTGCCTGCTGATGGAAAGTAGAAAATAAGTATTTGTTTTCCTTTTGCTTCCACGCACGGCCTTCACTTTTGCTTTTACTAAACTGCCTTTGTCTTGACCCATGAGGGTTTTTTTCCATCTCATTTTTTCCCCCTCCCCAGCCCTGTCTGGCTGAGGAGGGGCATGATAGAGAGGTTTGGTGGCACCTGGAGTCCAGCCGAGGTCAACCTACCACATCCATTTAAAGGCAGGAAAATAACAAAATCTAAAAAAAAAAAAAAAAATAGCTATACTACCATAGGAGTTGAAGTGTCCATTTTTTAAAAAAATTTAGAATTATTTTTGTTTTCAAAATATTTTATAAAAAAACATTTTTAATGAAATATCAAAACAAAGAATGTAAAAAACTATTCTTATGAAGTACTCTCACTGTCCACAAATTACACTTTCCCTTGGATATTTTTTCTTAAGCAATTTCAAAGTATTGGTGTCTCATTGCACTTCTGAATGATTTGCATTTAGTAAATCTATTTTTTGAACAACAACATAAAAAACATTTTAATAAGCCAGAGAAGTGAGCCCTGAAATGTGTGTTAACAGAATGGAACTGAAAACACTGGCATTAAAAGTTTAAATTACACACACTTTTATTAAGCATTCAGAAGCATTCATACTTGAAAATGATAGGAAAAGAGGCCTCTGATGACCTCTATTTAGGACCAGAAAAGATCACCTGGATCACTCAGTGAACTTATTGTGACCATCAATCCTGCTACCTGTAGGTAAAGTACAGTAGCTAGCACAAGAAATCAAATTGAGTAGGTGAATATATCTTTATCAAGGAAATTTGCTGTTACATGCAGAAAACTGGTTAAAGTATTAGGATACCACATACTTTGTTTATTTTTTAGTATAATGCACAGGTGATGTACTATCATGTCATACCAGAAAAATTCAAGGCCCTCTTAATAAATCATATCTATTCCATGGATAAAACGGGTCATAATGAGTAGCTGTTAAGGATGTTGGTGGGTGCAGGCAGAAGAATTGGGTCTTTTTTATTTTTAGAGAAAACTTTTGAATCCAACCCCTACCAACACAATACCTGGAAAAACAATAAAGGTAAGACATCTTAAGTACTCATTCTAAAATCTTCTTTTTATCCCACTCTAAGTTCCTTGTCTTGTGCAATTTTCAAACTTTAGCTAGGAATCAATAAAAAGAAAATAGTCTTTTTTAACAAAATGTCGAAAAATAAACCTCAGTGAACCCCAGAGCTGGGAGGAACACCTTCCAGCATTGAACTCCTCCTAGCAAAGGACTTAGAACCTTGACAGCACGTCATCCTTTCTCCATTTCTGCTTGAGATAACCTGACACAACCGACCTTAACACCACCAGAATGGACACATAAACATAACACACCAGAAAAAAAGGGGTACATACTAAGGTGTCTTCTATAAAAAAAATAATGATATTACTAATGAACTTTTTCTGTAACAGTCAGATAAATTAGACTACAAATGTCTGTATCATTGTAAGTGACCTAGTAATAATAGCTGGTGTATTTTGATTAGACTCAAAATCGTAACAAGACAAACAATAATTTTTTGTCTCTGTATGTAAGGTGTTTCCCCTTTTGCTCCTAACAAGAAAGTGAGCGTAAAACTCCCTAGGACAGCATTTATGAGAAACATAGCAAATTTGGAATCTGAGAAAAAAGGACTGAAGGAACAGGAGCAATCCAATTATGGTAAAAGCATAACAACTTATTAAGCTAAGTAGAAAAGCACGCAGAGAGCAGTAAGAAGTGTATGAGAGAGAAGACTATGAGAAACTGTAATTGCTGGCAGAATAATTCTAATATATTTATTGGGTGACTGAGATTGGGTGACTGTTAGCTGAGTAAACTTGAGGGACTCTTTGGAACAGCACATATTCCTGTGATACAAACAGGATTATTACCTAATTTCATTTTATATATATGGGACTAAGCAGTGGAATGCCATGATGTCATCACTAAGCACTGTACCCTTCTTCAGTCGTTAGAATAAAAACAGGTAAAAAAGAGTAAAAAACAGGTAAAAAAAACAGTGGCAGGTAAAAACAGTGGCAACCAGAATGACTTTTGGCCCATGTCACTGTATCCTTGTTTTCTGTTGATGTATCTTGGAAGAATGCAAGTAATTTCATTTTCTACACGTGAAAGGCAATCTTGCAAGTACCAGGCATCATTTTTTGTAATGATCTGCCAGTTGGGACATGCCAGAGAAATACTGCCTCTGCACAAAGAACCAACTGATGATCCAGAGATCCATAACTTTGCTACATATTTGCTCATTACCACATTAGCTTGGGTCCTGTAAAGAAATAAGGATTTTCTTCCCAAAGCTTCAGGACAGGCTCTATGATGCAACTGTAGCAACAGGAGGTTTAAAATGCTTGCAAATTCTGTTGCTTTTAATATTTCTAAGGCGGCATGTGAAAAGTGCCTTCAAGCCCAGTAATAAGTGATATACTTCCATACAGTCACATTGTTAAACACAGGGCCAAATGATGCTGCAAGATAATGAAAACAACATTGTAATTCTGCTGCAGGGGACTATCTGCTTTGGTGCCTGGAGCACCTCCTTCTCCTCCTTGGACCTTGGTGTTCCCTCTGCTGTTTCTTACAACTTTTTGTTCCCTCCTGTTTTCTCTATCTGACGTTTTTTGACTTTTCTTAAAAATGTTAACACAGAAGCGCTGACAGCTTGGCTGATGGAATCAGCTGTGTCCTGTGGTGGGTCTGTGTCTGGCACAGGGTAGTCCCTGGCCTCTTCTCAAAGCAGCCATCCCTGCTAACAAAGCAGACCCCCTGCTACCAAAACCTTGCCACGGACAGCCAATACAGTACTCATCTAAATTTTCTTCCACAAAATGAGGCCTACATTCAGATGCAGCACTTACCTACATCTCAGATACCATATTTCAGTTCAGATCCAGAAAGTATATCTTTATATCCAGGAAATAGAGAAGATAAAAATATAATACCTGCAGATAGTATGAAATAATTTAATGAAGAGCAGAATCATAACTATACATCCTATAATGCCCCCTCAATAGCAACGAGTACACCTGCCAGTCTCCCATGACTTCTATGGTTTCTGCCTTTTCCATATAGAGAAAACATGTTATGTATCATGGCCATTTTATTGATCTCTCTAGTCTGATGCCCTAAACAGTTATTTTACTTTGGCAATGTCTAGAGATATTCTTGAGAATAATCCTCCATTGTAGACAACTTCCTAATGCTTGTTGTCCCATGAAGAAATAAGGTTGGGTATTCCTGTCAGGAACTGGAGGAGGAGGATGATGTGGTACAGCTAGAAGAGACCACTAAATGTCAGGCTCACAGTAGGAAGGAAGGGGAGAGGACAATAGCGGTCTTTCTGGTATTATGTGCTTCCTATTATTCAAGAATTATTATTTCTAATTGGTTAGAGTATAGTCATCTTGAATACAACCCATCTGGTATGAGAACACATCAGAAAGTTAATTTGGTTTTAGATTAGTTCTTAAGTTCTTATGCTGCTATTAAGATGTGGACAGTATCTGTAGGACCTTGATTATAACACCGTGTTCCTAAAACCTCCATTATGTTATTTTGATAAATGTGTAATGGAGCATTAGCTGAAACAAAGCACATGAAGCACACCTCATTCAGAGCATCTGTTAGAACAAATTGTAATACAAAATACCTGAAAAAAATTATTCAAACAATCATTGAATCTTAATGAGGGACAGGTTTTCAGAATTAGGAGCAAGCAGAAGAATACATATTTTCTTCTCTGGTATATCTCAAGACCCAAATGAATTCATATTACTGCTTCAGTGAGATTTATATTGAGACATGTGTTAGCAAATTTTGCTATAACATAGTAGAATGATGATTTAAAAAACATATGAATATATATATCTAGCAGACTGCTTATTTATTCTGAGACAGCAGCTGCAAAAAAGATTTTCAAACTAAGGGCTAAAATAACTTATGTGAATTAATCTTAATTTTAAAACAATCTCAGAATACAACATTATAGAATGTAATCATCATCTGAATTGCCCTATTTCCTTAGTGAGAATCCAAGTTTACTTTGAAAATAATATCTGTTTTGGATTCAGAAAAAAATGAATATAAAATTTAACTAATTGATACAAAAGAGACTCTAAGTTATGCGAAAATCTGAGAGTACTAGTTATGTACTGAAGCTAAATAAATATTTTCATTCACTAACCGTCCCTTCGTCTACTGGCATAATTCAGCTAATAAAGCCAGAAAAAATATGCAAATTTCCCGTTACCATATTTTTGTCTGTGAATAGTACATTTTCTATTAAATTATACACTGATTTTCATTGGCTGACTAGCATATAAAAAAGAACTTCAATACTAATTGATGACAAAAGATTTCCTAAAAGGTACTGAACTACAACACATATTTAAATGTGTTACGAGATCTGTGACATGCTTCCCAGGGTATTATTTAGATTTCCAGTGTGTGTTTTGATTCAGGAGCTGGTAGATTTGGAGGGTCTCACTTACTATAGTTCTTTAGTGTTTATTTTCTAAAATAAAATTCCACTCAGGTAAATGACTTATACAGATTCCTAGGTTATTATGTTCTTCCTGCATTGTCTCCATTATTTCTAACTATAATCATTACTTGATGCTATGTTTTAGGTCATTTTGTGCCATGAGTTCTCAGTGAGGCTTCTACCAAAATTTAAGAAGAGAAAATAATAGATTAAAATCTGGTTTCAAATAACTCAATGAGTCTTCATGGTATGGACCACAGTCTTGATGGTCTCACCTAAAGAGAGAACTGCACCTCCTTTATGCTGCTACCCTCCGTTTCCATTGAAGGGAATACCAGGAAAATGGTGAAAATACAAGTTTCATTACAACTTAAAGTTGCATGAAGCTATAGATTGCACTCAGAGCTGGGGAGGCATGAAAATGCTCTTGTGTCCCTTAACATAAATATAGCCCAACTAAATTCCTATTGCCTTCAGTGTTGCATAAAATTCACTACACATTTATACTTTTAAAGCAAAGTGTTAGAATTAAACTCATCAGAAGTAGCGATGAAAGAATTCTGAATTCTGAAGTAACACAGTGCTCTGGATTAGGGATTTCAGGTTTTTCTCTTTCTCAAGTGGAAAAAGAGGTTGTAAACTGAAGAAAGAAACAAATTACTTTCATTGAGCATAGAAAAAAGTTCTCAGTGAAGGTCTGATTTCACAGCCTTTGAGTCCTTGATATCATCAGATCTGAGAAGGATCAAAGGAAGCTACTTTTGGTGTACCTGGGGAAAAATCTTGACAATTTTCTTGCTTGTTACCTGTTTAGATTTTGGTAGATTCAAAAAAAAAAAATAATTGTAAAGTCTGGCAGTGAGATAGGCTTGTGAGCCACATTTTCAAGACTGTAATTTATAAACACACTTACCAGTGTATCAACAAGATCTTTTCAGATGAGTGTTCCTGGAGGCCAGTAAAGCTATAACAGTGAGACAATATGTGGAGTTGATACACATCGAATCCTTTAATCTCTCAGCTTTTCTATATTGGTTATATCCACTATTTTCTGTGTACACAATATTTCCAGATTAATGAGTACAATTTTTTTTTTTTTTTCTAGATAAAGGGAGCTAATGTTGTTGATGTAAAAAGCGCACGCCTCTAATATCAATAGTAATTTAATTCACTTAATGAGATTTACATCTGAGTTAAATGAGCAGACAGTATGGTGGATTGAAAACTGGCTGAGTGTTTTTTAGAGCAGCCCAGAGGCTGCTGATGAATGACACAAAGACTAGTTGGATACAAGTCACTAGCAGTCTGTACCCCAGGGGTCAATACTGGGTCCAGTACTGCTTAACATCTTTATTATTGATGGGGCAGAGTATAGTCTCAGCCAGTTTGCTGATGATACAAAATTGGGACAAGTGGCTGATACACCAGAGGACCATGCTGCAATCCAGAGGGACTGTGACAGGCTGGAGAAATGGGCTGACAGGGATCTCATGAAATTCAACAAGGTGAAGTACAAAGTCCTGCACCTGGGAAATAACCCCATGCAACAGTATACACTGGGAGCCACACAGCTGGAAAGCAGCTTATCAGTAAAGGTCCTGGGTGTCTTGGCAGACACCACTTGAACATGAAACAGCATTGTATATAAATAGCTGAAGGAAAGGTGCAAAGAAGACAGAGCCAGGCTCTTTTCAGTGGTGCCCAGTGACAGGACCAGAGTCAATGGTCACAAACTGAAACACAGGAGGTTCCTTCTGAACATCAGGAAACATTTGTTCACTGTAAGGGTGACAGAACATTGGAACAGGTTGCCCAGAGACGTTGTGGAGTCTTGGTCCCTGGAGATATCCAAAAAACATCTGGACATGGTCCTGGGCAATCCTCTCCAGGTGGCCCTGCTTGAGCAGGGGAACTGGGCCAGATGACCTGCAGAGATCCATTCCACCCTCAATCTTTCTATGATTCTGTGTCTTTAAATTTATATTTATGTAGGCAAGAAAAGACTATATGAATATGTATGTATAAATTTATTGCTATGACAGCTACATTTTAAAAAATAAAATTAGTATGATGCTACTTGTCCCCATGGGTGAACTTTTATTCAGATTTCAAATCACCTAAGCATATTCTTTTAGAGAACAAAGATTTACAATGGGACTATGGTAAACTCTGAGGTACATTACTATTTGTTGACCATGCTTGGTGCTTCAGAGAAGATGGAAGTTGCTTCTTTGTTTCTTGAAGCAGTTGCTACACCTTTGATTGCTCTTTCACTTGTCCCAGACATATGCTCTTGTCATTCACTAGAAAATCTTCAGTGCTTTTGCTGGTACTTTACTCTCACTGAAATTTATTCATAACCTAACAGTACAGGATGTTTTCTTCTGTCTTCCTCTTCGTTTGATGGAGTAACACCAGCTGACAGCAGAATTTCAGTCTGCAGTTTGATGCATTATCTGAGCTTCATGAAAGAACTTCAATGATTAAACCTCGATAGAATGCTCTTGGCTATAAGTGTCCTTAACTGAAACTTTAAATTAACATGCATATGGTGTATATTAGATGTTAGGTAATATGAATGCAGTATTCAGTCATCCGGTATATTCAGAAGACAATTTAGACTCAATAAAAAAATAAAATTGTACTAATAGATGCAGTTAGATGTATCTGTTTATGAATGAGTTACTGCTTTTTCCCTTGACAGAGTCCGGATCTATACGTGAAAATAAATAAAAAGATAAAACAAATCTCATAAGAGAGGAAATCCATCTTAGTTTCTAAGTGACCCCAATTTAGTGAGGATTAACCTTTCTAGTGCAAGCCAAGTTGTTATTGACTGGTATCAGTAGCATGTATAATGGCTAAAACTGTGGAAAATATTCATATTAGTACATGCATACGTACCCAGCTTCTTTCTATTTCTTTTGCTATTTTGCTTTATTGAAATATAAACAGGTCAGTTACTGCTCTTTCCTACATATTCTCCTCTAAGCTTGCACATTCTCGATCAGCTATTACTTTCACTGTATTAATTCTTGGTCATTGAAAGGGCAGTATCCAGGCAAAATGTAAATGCTACAGGCATCAGTGAAGGGAGAAAAGGTTCCTTTTTCCTTTTCTTTTTTCTTTTTTTTTCCCTTCTTCTTTTTCTTCTTTATTCTCTTCTTTTTCTTATTCTCTTTCTTTTTCCTTTTTTTCCTTTCCCTTTCCCTTTCCCTTTTCCTTTCCCTTTCCCTTTCCCTTTTCCTTTCCCTTTTCCTTTTCCTTTTCCTTTTCCTTTTCCTTTTCCTTTTCCTTTTCCTTTTCCTTTTCCTTTTTTCCTTTTCCTTTTCCTTTTCCTTTTCCTTTTCCTTTTTTCTTTTCCCTTTCCCTTGCTTATTCCTTTTCCTTCTCAAGTTCTTTTTTTTCTTTTCTTTCCCTTTTCCTTTTTCACTTTCCCTTTTTTAAAATTTTCTCAAGGGCATTCACAAAAGCAGATCTTAAGCTTTCTTCAGATTCAAGACAACACATTGGACTGCTGCAAGAACGAAAGTTACCACTAACCTCATCACGTTCCATCTGGTGCACAAGACCCATTTGTTTAAAAAAATAACAAAATTTCAAAATATATCTGTATTGACATGCATACATTCCACATCAAAACTTCCCACTTTTTATATTGTTTCAACTAGCAAGAGGATAGAAAATAACCACATGAAAAATTTGAGTGTTTACCATTTTTCCAGAAGCTGCTGAGGTGCTGAGATGATAAGCATGGTGCAAGAGCTCAAAAAAAAAAAAAAAAATTATCTGTGCTAAACATCTCTGCAAAATAAATATCTTATTTAGATAACTACATTGTTTTAGTACAGTACCTAGGTAGATTTTACTCTACAGTTGCACCATCCTTTCTTCATCCATTTTCCATAATTTTGTTTTCTTTTCCAAACAATTGTGGAGGTAAGGAGCTGATGAATCACAAATCTGATGATTTACCCCCAATTATGCATCTTTTTCTTACCTGTTTAAGGTAAATTAAAAGGTTTTCAGGAGTCTGTTCTGTGGGGGAGAGATAGTGGAATCTGATTTTTTATGCAATTCATTCTACCCTGTCAAATAACTGATGGATGTTTTCACAATACTGAATAAAGTTTATGCTTCATAAGTGCATAATTTACTCATTAAAACTATTGGTCCAAATTTTGACTCGTTGTGAATTACATTGAATGAAATCTCCTATTTTGCACTAACTCTAAGTATGGTCTAATGCACTGGCTTCATTAAAAAAATTACAAAATAAGTTTAACTGAAACCTAGTTTAAACCTTAGAAAATCAATTGATATGAAATTCCATAGTTCTGCAATTTCAGCACTTTCACTGAAAAGCTGGAGAAAGCTCTCTGAAACTTTCAGTGGCGTGCTGTTTGCCATAAAGTTGAGTAAAATCTGTGCGTGTTTTACTGCAGTGCTTGAAACTTCACAGCCTGCCAGAAAAGCTGGATAATTTACTACTGATAAGATTCAGCTTAGAAACAGAGTGTAGTAGTGCAGTATACCTACTTTGTATGTGCTTTTGCAATACGATCTTAGCATTACTCCTGTGGTTTTTTGTCCTTTGCTATTCTTTACTGCTACTTTCTCCCAGGCCATTTCTTCAGTTCTAGTTTATAACCACAGCAAAACCAATAAAACCAGTATCTTGTGACAGATAACGTTTATGATGTTGTGGTAATATACAGAATGCATGTAGTATACCAGATATTACATTCAACATCTGGTGTATGTACCATGTCATATTATATGTAATGATTTCACAGGACACATCAAATGGTTGAAAGATAACTACCATGTGTAGGTTTCCCTTTCTGCCTTCATAAATCCTTTTATTCTTCATAAATCCTTGTTCTTTTTCAGTTTCTATTTCCTTTCCCTTGCAGCATGACTAAGGCAGATAACATTTACCCTCCTGGATGTTCTATTTTGGTATTATCACTTTGCCAGAAAAGGCAATATATGTAAGACTGATATGACTCTTCCACAATCAAAGTCCTGAGTAGAAGTCTTTAAATGCCTCAGCCATTTCAAATTGCATCAGGCTGAAGCCTGATAAATGAGCTGTCAGCTTAAATGCACTTTTGTTTTGTTTTGTTTTAAAACAAAAACAAAACCAAAAACCTCTAAAATTAATAAGCTGTTTAAAAATATAGTGTACCAACCATCTGATTAGAGAATTTCAGTTTACTCACACTTTTGACAAACTATTGAAAAATGTCAGACAATTATTTCAGAAACATCTTAAGATTTTTTAAGTACACACTGTTATAATTATTAACAAAAATATACACAATATATTATTCTTTAAAATGTTGAAAAGCATTTGGTCAAGCTTGCTTGCATGACAATTGTGTTTTCATTCTCCTAGCTGTCTGTCCATTTGATGGCTTTAACAGTGAAGCTTAAAACTTGAAAGGCAATGACAGATTAAAAATTCCATGTTCCATCTAGTAGAGTTTAGGAAGGGCTAGTGCATTCCTTAGGAGCCTCATAAATTCAAATTCTTCTTCATGAACTATACGAGTGACGGCCTGAAGTCTGCCACACTCACTCACACTCAGAAGGAACACATATTCAAACAACTTTGAATTCTCTGAATGCTGAATGTATTGTGATTATCTTGTTAGGTGTTTGGTGCTGATAATATGCTCCTTCTCTGGATCATCAGAAGCTGCCCATGTCTGAGGCCTTAGAGATTCAAGATCTGTATATTCTACTAATAAATTTATTACATGTACCCAAAACAGTTTTCAAGAATTTATGCACGTTTACGTTGTTTTTTCTATTTCAGTATGGAGCAGTAAATGTCTGTTGCCTATAGTTTTATAGTATCACCTTGAAGCAGCTGCTCATATTTTTCAAAGGGCTATTGGATTATGCTATACCTTGCACAGCTTGGAAATATTTTACAACAGAAAGACTGAAGACTTCTTGAAATCCTGAATATGGCCTTGTAAGTAGAAACTTTACTCAGAACAATGGCAAGGTACTTCAGGTGAAGAAGAGGTAATAATTTCTTGTAAATAAAATTGAAGATTGCATTTAAATAACAAATTAAAAAAATGTTATGGATTACAAAATATTTATTTATGTATTTATTTATTCATTCATGTTTTTGCTAAATAATAAAAGTGATTTCCTACATGAAATGTTAAATGGTAAATTTTAACTGTGCCAAGACTGTTCATAGTGCTCTCTAGACATCCAGCTTTTTTGATCTCCCTTAAGATCTTTTCTCTTTGCCTCCCTAAGTAATTTCATATTATTCTTAAGTTTTCAACTTTGTTGTTAGCTCTATTCAACATAATAAATGGTTCAAAATCCATTCCTCAAATACCCCATACATCTCTATAAAATAGTATTACAAAATTCTTTACTATGAATGGATTCCTAAGAAAATAATTTACTAAAGATAAGTGGAACACATAATAATCCATTGTGCTGGATGTGTGACTGTGTGCTGGAGCAGGGGAAGCTGAAAGAAATTTCTTCTTTTTGAGAAGAATGGAAACAGATTCATGACTAAGCTCAAGTAAGTTAGTTACAAATGTGGCTGAAGTAGCTCCATGAATTTTAATTTGCTCACATTCCTCCTAATCTTATTCTTCCTATCAAAATGAAGGTCTTGAAACACTACTAAACTAACCTACTCAAGGTAAATTATATATAATGAATTACCTTCAAAACATAAAAATGTAGCTGTTAATTTTCCATTTAAGAGACAATTGTAAAATTAAAAGGGCACAGCATTATATAATAAGATTCTGTAAAAAGGCTGGATTGTTTGTTGTTTTTTAAATACCAAAATTTAAGCCATTTTTATGTGTTCCATGACAGTGCTAAAATCTGACCTCAATTAATTAATGTACATAGAAGATATTTAAAGTGATCATTAAAGGCAGTAGCCATTTGGGACGTCCCTAAATAAACCAAAGGCATAAATTATATCCCTTTAGTTTTCATGGTTATTTACATATATTTATGTAAGAATGTACTTCTTAAATACTAAGAGACATTGTAATAAAGATCCCAAGCTCCAAGGAGTTTATATTATAAGTCACCAGTGTGACAAGTTGATTGACATATCCAGATCTCTGTGCTCAGATATCCATAGATTACAATAAATGATTTTCCAGTATGGACTGATTTGCAGGATCAGAGCTGTATCCATAATACATAAGTGAAGGATGATGGAAAGTATATGACAAGAAAAAAACTGAATAATATAGATTCATAATCCTTGGATTGACTGTTAATTTTCCTTTCCTTCATACTGACTTTCAAACAGATTTTGTTATCATCTCACAGAAAGAATTTATAAGTTCATGGGTTCTACAAATGGACAAAAAATTATTTGCTTATAGTTCTCTAAGCCAATTGATGGCAGACATACTTTTGTCAGCAGCATACATTCTGCCCAAGGAAGAAAATATATGCCGTCAATATTTGAAGAACTATTCTTTACTGAGCAGCTTGTGAAATCAAATTTCAGTATGCAGAACTTGAAGGAAGAGAAATAGCAGACACTGTAGGTTGGGTAAAAGCTTGTCCTTTGAGATGTTCAGAATAGCTTGGATAAAAGTAATGAGAGAAGTGCTGTTATTAACAAATAATGGCAATATATAATATATTCTGCAACAAATTTTTAAAGAAAAGTGAATTACCTTCCTATGTGGATTTTATCTTCCATCATGTAAGACAAAGCAATGCATTAAACCCACATTTTCCTTTTAAGTCAATGCCTTTTTCATACAGTAAAAAGAAAAACACTTGTGCAAAACCATGGAAAACATTTAATGGTCCTGCCTATTCAATATGAATTTTGAAATGGTAAGATCTCTACGGTAGGAACTGAGAAATGAATTTTAGCTCTTTTGAGCTTTACAAAAAAAAAAAAAAAAAAAAAAAAAAAAAAGACTTTTTTCCAACATTTCCATTAAAGAATCATAATGAAGGATAACGTTTCTGAGAACCTTAATCTTCAATGTATCATTAGCTAAGAGTTGGATAACATCTCTCTAGCTATAAAGAATCACAAACTAAGCCTGTTTGGAGTTTTCTGGGTAGCTAAACATACATGAAGTAAGGCACCAAGCTTTTCAAAATAGTCTGAACAATTTTATAATTCTTGAATCCTTCCATAGTAGTTCCTGTTGCAGTAGTTCAGAGGTATATTTATGTGTATGTTCCTGGTGTTGTATCTATTTTAAACTACAATCAACAGAGGGAAAAACATCCTATTGGGCTATGAGGAAAGGTAAAACTGAGCTATGATAGAATCATAGAATATGTGGGGTTGGAAGAGACCTGTATAAGTTACCTGGTCCTGTTGCCTGTTCAAAGCAGGGCTTACTTCAAAATTAGATGAAGTTGGTCATGGTTTTGATTAGAGGAGTTTCCAAGGATGGAGACTTCTCCGCCTTCTTGGTCAATGTGTTCCAGTGCTTTGCTGCTCTCATTGTAATTTTTTTGCCCTTGTATCTAATGAGAATTTCATTTGCTTCGCTATTACCTCTCATTGTTTTACTTTTGAAAAAAAAAGCCTATCATCTCCTTCATTTCTGTGACCCCTTTTTAAGATAGTGAAAGACCATAATTTTGTTCACCCATTGTCCTTCTCTTAGCCAGGATGAATAAATCTAATTCTTCTACTTCTCCTCATAGGTCATGTTCTCTATCCCTAAGTCATCTCAGTGGTCCTCCTCCAGACTCACTCCAGTTTTTCAATATTTCTCTTGCATTATGGGGCCCAAACTGGACACAGTACTGC
The DNA here is from genome assembly GCF_965183815.1 of Platalea leucorodia. Classification (NCBI taxonomy): domain Eukaryota; kingdom Metazoa; phylum Chordata; class Aves; order Pelecaniformes; family Threskiornithidae; genus Platalea; species Platalea leucorodia. The sequence goes on from NC_138823.1 coordinate 18,931,771, forward strand.
AGATGTGGACTCCTGAATGCTGACTAGAAGGGAATAAACATCTCCCATGACCTTCTAGATAAACTCCCCCTAATGCAGCCCAATACGTCATTAGCCCTCACTGTCACAAGTGTGCACTGTTGACTCAGGTTCTGCTTCCTACTTGTTCACTTGTTTGGTCTTTTTTGCAAAGTTTTCCCTGAGCCAATCAGTTCCTGGTATTATTTCCCAGTCTGAAATTTCAAGCTGCTGGACTTCATATTTGTCTCCACTGGACTTCATGAGATTTCTATTAGCCCACATTCATCTAGCTTGTAAAAGTCTCCCTGAATGCCTTCCAGCAGAGGTATGACATAAATCAGCTACACAGACATTTAAGAAAAATAATTATTACAAACTATGAAATCAGATAATACAATAAAATAGTTGCTTTCTTTTGAATATCATCCACTAAGTTTTCCACGGCAATCTCTTTCAACACATCTTGGGAAAATAAAATACTTACTTGTGTACACACTGATGTAAAGCTTATGCAGTCTTGGTTGAATTCCAGCTCTAACTAATCTTTTATTCTCAGGCAAGTAATTCCTCTTTGTGCCTCAGTTTCAGGAACAAAATATTGAACCTAGTGTTTTATTCACTAGGGGGCCTGTAAAGTTAAATTCACTGATGCATGGGAGGCAGTCAGACAATAAATTGCATGGATGAAATGCAAAACTCATTGCACAGAGAATAGTAATGCAAATAAGCTCCTATTCACCCATATATCCATTAGTCAAGCTCACGGTGATTTTCTAAAATATATACTTGCTTCTTAAAGTATATTAATTGTCAGTCTCAATTAAGAGGAACACAGATTCTTTTTATTATTTAATTCAAATTTTGAACCAAGTGTTGTCCAAGATTTTTGCAAAAGTTTATTTGCATGGTATTGAATAAATAATAAAATAATAATTGAATAATTGAATAAATAATACAATTAATTCGATCTTCACTCAAATTTTCAGGAAGGATAATGACAAAACCCCATGGATTAGTGATTCTTATGTTACCATTACCATATCAATAATTGACATTACCTGAAAGAAAGAAGTTTTGACAGTTTAAATTCAGTAAGCCTTACACGGATCCTACTATACGAGTAAGATTCAATAGATGCAGATGTTTATCAATAACTACATATCTATAACTACATATGAATATGTATATTTATTTATTGCATTAGAATTATTTATTAATCTATTCATCTAGTGCATTTGCCTCAAAATATTCAACATTTTTCTTTTATATTCTTCTCTTGATACTATTCTTCAAGAACTATTACTTGCTATTGCTTAAGTTTCACTTCCCATAAACTACATAATACCTCCTTTTACACAGGATACATTTTGTGTATGTCTGTGTGTGTGTGTGTGCGCACGCGTGTATGTGTACATACATTGACGTAGCCAAAGATCTATTTGTCATATATGGTTTCTGACATCTTTGTTCAATTGTTTATAATAATCTCTTTTTGAAGATTTAGGGCTAGCCCTCAGGGAAATGTGACTTGATGGTTTAGCACAAAACGTCCATCAAGTGATGTTGCCAAGGTTCATCTTTTTTCCCCAGTATTTTACTTATTAATCTGCATGTAGAAAGTCTGAGAGCAATGCCTACCATCAAATAAAACCCAGATTTGTCCTTTTGATTTTCTAATTAGGTTCTCTATTCATTTTACTATGATATGCAGATACTGTACCTGATTTCTGGCAGTACCCTGATTAAACATGGTTCAGCAGTAATGTCTTTCTAAGTAACTACTGCAGTCAGTCATATATGCTTCATTAACTTAAGTGTGGTGAGTATTTGAAATTGTAGGATGAAAAGAAGCCAGGAAAATCATTTAGGTATAGTGTATTTTGCCTTAGTAGCTTTCTGTGCATGGTTTAATGACTAAATCAAAGGAAATGGAAAAAGAAATAGCAGTCTTCTGGGTCATTTCTTATTATTTGCTCTGTGATCTTCTTGAGAAAGCCATTTCTTATCATAAGTACATGTATTTTTAAGGTCAGGTGATGCAAAAGACGTAGTCACAGAAATAGGAACATTTTAAGTTTTAAAACCAATCCCTAAATAAGAGGGGAAATGAAGACAACAATTATGAATAATAATCAACACACCCTAACAACAAACAAAAGTAAACATGTTATAAACAAATAAAAACAGAAGGTAGAATAAACAGAAGTTACTGAGGTGTAAAAATGTAAAAGGGGAGATAAAATCTCCAAGAAAACCATAGCTGGAATGCTAAAATCATTTTGAAATATAGAAGTGATTGCAAAAAGTTTAAGTCTAATCATATATGATGTGCAGCCCAGATGACATCCAGTAAATTGATAGACAAGATGATACTAAGCCCAGAACTAGATAATAGTGATAAATAGGAAATAAAGAAATAAGTGGTCATTATTTACTTTTATTCCATGTATAAATGAAGTAGACCAAAAAAATTCATATTGCAAGATCTATAAATAATAAGAAAGAGTAATAAAGCAACAATTCATTACTATTTGAAAGAAACATACAAAATTCAGGTATGTATTTGCAGGGAAAATCACTTGCTTTTTATCACTTCTAAATGCAGGTAAAGAAATAGATCCCTGCTGATTTCTCTGTCTTTTACATAAGCAGACACAGATCACATGTTTAGTGTTGCTCTTAGTAGTTAATTCTTGTTGTAGCAAAAAGTGTTCTTTTAAGAAATGTTATTGATGTTTTTGTTTGTTTTTTAACTAGCCATTTTCTAAAGTACTTTTCTCTTGATACCAGACCAGATAATACAAAAATATCTATCATCTCTGTCTTTTAAAACTTGGACTCTTTTTCTACATAGCCACTGACTGCAATATTGTAGAATCTCTGAATCACTCAGGCTGAAAGGGATTTCAGGAGGTCTCTAGTCCAACCTCCTGCTCAAAGCAGGCTCTGCTGTGAGAGCAGACAAGGGTGCTCAGTCAGATCTTGGAAACTTTCAACAACAGAGATACTACAGCTTCACTAAACAACCTCTTTGAATGCTTCCTGGTTCTTGTGGTGAAAAAGTTCTTCCTTACAAGTCAGACTGCTTCCATTTCAATTTATGACCACTGTCATTCATTCTCCTGCCCTGCACTTCAGTAAATAACCTGTCTCTGTCTTCTCAGTAACTTCATCATAGGTACTGGCAGGATGCTGTTAGGTACCCCAAAGACGTCTCTTCTCCAGGCTGACCAAGCCCAGCTTCCCCAGTCATTACTCAAAGGGTAAGTTCTCTAGCCCCAGCCAGCTTAATGGCCCTCTGCTAAACTCACTAGTTTATCAACTTCTTTCTCGTACTGGAAGCCAAAACTGGATACAATATTCCAGATGTGGTCCGCATCTGAGATTAACAGCAGTTTGAGTAGATTTTCATAGCCTGAGAACAATTCTTTCCACAAAAATCTCAGCATTACATAGCTTGCAATTCCAACCTGCTAGCACAGAAGCACATGTAATAAACGTCTGCTATTATTTTAATCTAATTCAAATCTAATTCAAATTCATGTGAGAATATAGCTTTCAGTAATCATAGATCTAGAAATTCAGCAGTCAAGCTCCTCACAGTACATTTCTTTAAGGACAACACAACTTTTGTTTTAAGAAAGTACTGTGGAGAAAAAAACAGCATTGTTTAGGGAAGGGCATCACTTATCTCTAATCAGCAACAAATCATGTGTGTTCTGGAGAGACAGGAGCTGGAAGTTACATAATATTAGGTATTTTATGCTTTTTTTAATAAACTGAATCTTACACCTATGATCAGCGTCACTTACTTATGATGAGGAACCCTGTGGAAAGGAAGAAAGGTAACATGATTTTTTTGAACTGATTACAACATTTAAATTCCCCCTATTCTTAGGAATAATACCTGAAAGAAAGCTAGAAATATGAAAGAAATACCTGGTGTGTATCTGCAGTATTATAAATCACCTTAGGATGTCAATTTAAACATTTTTAGTGCCTTGCTATTCCAAGATGTTAAAGCCTTACTACTAAGTATTCACTGCCTTTTTATTTTGGTTTAACTCCTTATTTTGCAAGAAAAAAATTAACAAAAATTTTATATAATAGAAGAATCTGAACATTAAGAAAACAGAAAAAGAGCAACCTGAATTTTTAAATATATATATATATCTGAATTAGAAACAGAAAAAGCTCACTTCTGTATTTATAGGGGACGCTGGTGTTGCAAATAACCTTGATTTGCCTGGTTGAGAAAAGTGGTCACTTTGATCATTGAAAATTTTTTTGCTGTTTCTTATTTAGAATGGAATGGAATGGAATGGAATGGAATGGAATGCAATGCAATGCAATGCAATGCAATGCAATGCAATAGAATAACATGGCTGATGGTAAGATGTTACTTTAAGAAAAACATTTCCTAGAGCTGACCTAGCTGGCTTTTTGAAAATAGTCATAAAAGTATAATGCAGATTAAAAACCATCTGTTGGTGATGAACACAAATAAATTAGTTTTTTACTAATTCACGTGTGCTCAAACATTTTCCTGCTTTTAATAGTTGATTCAAAGGACAGTCTTATGCTTTGAAACTGGCCAATTTTCCCCTTGAAACCTTCTAATAGAAAGGCATCATAAGATTATGTGAATAAAACATTGAGAAACACAGTTGTATATATAGATCATGAGGTTATAGATTTGTAAATTTTTAATTTATTTATTTATTTATTTATTTTTAAAGCTGGATCAGTTTCTTGTTCTGATTTAGAGTATAATGATTTATGCTGGCACGAATGAGAGGCTGAGCATTAAAGAGAAGGGAGGTCAGTATTGCTACTGGAACTTCTTCCTTGACACCCCTTCTAGCAGATAGGATGTAGTTTCCTAACGGTGGTTTTGGCAGTTAGAGATCATCTGCCTTGAACCAAATAGGCTGAACTGTCAAGAGTTTAAGGTGTTTTGATGAGCCACAGGGCTGAACTGGGAACCTTGGCTAACGGCTCAGGCCATGCCTTTTTGTTGCCAGAATAGAAAGATGGAAAGTAATGTAAATTGAAAGGATTGAAGCAATTTTATTATGACAACTATAAATAAAAGGAGATTGGATATAAGATTTTTCTTCTAATGAACTTACTGACTTTTCTGACAGTCTAAAATAGCATCACCTGTAATCAGGTCATACACCTTCAGTCTGTGAAGCATTAAGGTTTGACGACCCTGCACTGACCAGTCATAAAAATACCCCATGAATAGCTCTGTGGAAGTCCTTTCTTCAAAATAGTGTTATCAAACATGACAATCCTTGGAGCTAAGGTTTTGCATCCTGCAGAGATTCTGTGCTCTTCCTTCTTTGGATGGCTACATGTCAGAGAAGCTGGTGGGAATTTTAAAAATAAAAAAAGTAAAAAAAATGTTAGGGCTCTTTTTGAAACTAGTGCAGTTTTATAAAGTTTTTTCTGGTTTTAGAGCCAGTTTGTAGAAGGCAAAGCTACTCAGGCTCATCCATTTAGGTCTAAGAAGACCTGAATGGAATATAAAATACATCCCCATTAGCAAAATATAGTTTTATGTCACAAAGCTGGAGCATGTACTTGAAGTGTGGTTAATCTGAAGTAGGTATTTATTTCATATTAGTAAACTGGAGTTCATTTGGGCATATTTAAGTTGTCATATGGGCAAGAACCCTGCCAACTCTTACGAGTTTCCTAGTCCCACATGATGAATATGTTAGACTGCTAATTTTCCATTAATCATGGCTTATAACAGTACTAGGAGGTCAAAATCTCAGCTCTAAAACTGCTATTCCATTTGATAAAGTGGGAGAATGTTCTTGGATGGGGGAATATGAGATGATTTAAGTTTATAAATCAGAGAAAGAAAGGACTGAAAGAAGAGACATTTGTTCATGAGAGAGGGACAGTAGAAAATGAGGAGAACTAAAAGAGCCAAACATATAAACCAAGGTTTTAGAATCTTACAGATGTATTATACTACCAGATACGCCTTCCTTGACTACTTTTCCATCACAAAGGTCAAGACACTGAGGTGATGGACTATGTGAAGGAGAACCACCTTGATGCTTTCACTCCTGATGAATATAGTCTCCTGAGAACTCTGAAGAGTACAGCAGAACATAGTGGTATGGCTAGGGTTAAGGTCACTGCTATCAAATTTGTCTGTGAGTATCACTGACTGCCCATGGTGTTGTGGCTAGTGCAGCAAGGTGCACTCAGATTCTAGCCAGCATGATTCAGAACTCTGCTGAAGACCCTGCCTGGACCATTGTTGTATAGACAGGGCTGCATGACTCCACGGAGTAGAAAACAGGCAGCAGCAGTCAAGATGTAGACGTGTGCATAAGCGTTGCTGAAGTTAATGGCCTCAATGTAAGACTGTCTAACAGAGGACTCTAAACTAAAAAACAAAAAGGAAAAAAATAATAGAAATCATGTAAGAGCCCCGTTAAGATCCAACCGAAATATCAGTAGATCATCTAAGTCAAGATTGAAGGTCTTCGGACATGTCTAGGTAAGTGACAGCTGAATATAATTTTTCAAGATAGTGACTTTAGGTGGTTCACCAAATCTCATTGAAATTGTGTACATTTTGGTGCAAAGAGTAATGCCTTTGAGGAATGGAGTCTAAATTACCTACTGGATCTAGACCTCAGTCAGCACCATGGGGACATTAAGCACTAATAAGTCTTCAAGGTGACTACCAGATGGTCAGACAATATGAACACTTTTGACACAAATGCAGGAAAAAAGATATGTATATATGTCATTGAAAGTTGCATCACTTATTTACAGGGAATAGTTTTCAGTTGCTCAAATTTGCTTCATTTACTTCAGGTTTACTAAATTTATTTCATTGTGAAAACAGGGCAGCTGAAAAATATTTTTAAAAAATTAGTACAAAAAAAGTACAAACAAAATGACATACAAATCATTTTTTATTGGCTGCATGCTTATGAAAACAACAACAATTTTTTAAAGAGGATATTCTGGGCTTTATTATCATGGGTTCTCCCACTCAGGCTTTTAACATGATGCATTTATAGACTATTAGAAATACAACTGAATAGATAAATACCATTAGTCCAGATTTTAATGGCGTTCATTGTACTTAAGGTCACAGAGAATGTGTGTGTAGAGCAGATACAGGTTATATTCATTTGACTATCAGTTATACATAGAATAGGTTAGCTATCAGATATTTACATAAGCATTGAAATTAGAATATTTTCTTCTCTCTCCTCTTGGAAGGATAGTAAAAATTTTTGCTATTAATGTATTTACTGTGAGCAAATAAATAATTTGAATGCTGCTTTACTAATGTAAATCTGTGAGACCTTATGAGGAATAACAAATAAAATAAATTTTTGAATCAAGTAGTTTATCAATTATTTATTTGATAGCAGCATCCTGCAAGCAGAAGATGAGCTCTGGATGCTGTTACCATGGATCAAAGAAATGACAAAGCAAGAGCATTTGAGATAAGGGAAGGCTAGGAAGAAGGCACCAGAGAATGGGAGTGGCAATAGAACTGATCTGCAGTTCTGAATGTAAGAGATAAAGTCTTTTTTTCTCGGTTTTTCCTGCCTGCACTTTGTCTTCTTAAAATGCAAAGTTTGACGTTGTTACCTTTTTTCTTTTTTCTTTTTTTGTTTTTTTAAGCTTCCTTAAGCTTGTGTGTCACAATGAAACTTCTGAAGTAGCTTGCTTTCCCCTCTTTTTTCCTCTTCCCCCATTCTAAAAGAAGTATTCATTGGGCACATTGAGGTCAGAAATTTTTGATCTTCAGTATTACATGAATACTACATTGCTACTGTCATCTTTGGATCACATTTCCAGAGAAAAAAGAAGGAAAAAACTCAAAAGTTTTTTTCATTCGTGAACCTATACAAAATAAAGAGCGTACAGATGTGACAGCTCTCTGGGGGTGCAGAGTTCCTTGTCTGAAACTACCTTCTACCAGCCAAAATAAAACAGGGCAGCACAATTCCTGCAGCCAGTTCCAGAGAGGAAGCTAAAGGATTGGAAACAGTAAATAAGGTCATCCATGACACTTGGAAGTAATTAAATCATTGGAGATTAAACTAATCTAAACTAAAAACATCTAAAGTCATTGAAAGTAGATTCTACAGTAAACTTGATGGAGGGAAAATGTTTTTTAAATAAATGATACTTTAAAAGAATAATCTAATCATGTTAATGCTCTGAGGGCTGTTCTGAGGCAATTATAAAGGAAATCAACACGTTGCACAAAAAAACAGAAATTCTAATGAATCATAAGTGACAGAACCAGGAAGGACTTTTCACGTTGCACATTCTGATCCTCAGCATTTTCAGGAGTGCTCATTACTATTTAATGTAAGCTAGTTTCAAACATAGGCAGTCTTGATTGTCCCAAATTCCTTCATAATCTGTTAGTCGTCTTGATAACTTACCCTGTTAATAACCTTTTTCCTTTCCTGCCCCCTCCCCCCCTTTTTTTTCCCCTGTACAGCTCAGACTTTTCTTTTTTTAGATTTTGGCCATTGCTTTCTCCTGTCATTTTCTAAGGCTGTGAATAATTCCTTTCTTTGATATGTATTGTTATGCTGTAGGATCTTACATTTCAGGTATTGATCATATCTTAATATTGATTGAACCTTGCTGAAGTGCATCATGTTTGGCTTCAGTCTCTTTATATTCAGAACACTTTTATCACTTTTTCAAACCTTTAATTTTATCTCCCACTGTAGTTCTCATATCTTTCAAACTGTGAATAGAAGTCCATATACGAATACAAACTTTAAGCATTAAAGCCATGTAATATATCATTATTACTTTACTGAAACGCAACATTGGTGTTTACTTCATATCAGCATCACAGTGAGCACTTGTATTTGTTTGCTGTATTATTCCTGGATATTTCAGACTTATCAGTTATATTCCGAAGTTTTTGGCTGTGCTATTTATTTCTTTCATTCCCACCACATGGTGATCTAGAAGAGAGAGATTAGCAACCTAAGGTATGCAGAAAGCACCTGGCTGGTTTGTATCAGGGCTTACAGTGTGTCCTGGTTTCAGCTGGGATAGAGTTAGTTTTCATTTTAGTAGCCGGTATGGGGCTGTGTTTTGGGTTTAGGATGAGAACAATGTCGATGATACACTGATGCTTTGGTTCTTGCTAAGTAGTGCTAAGCTGTCTCTAAATAGGTGCTAAGTGGCGCTCACACCGGTCAAGGACTTTTCAGCTTCCCCTGCTCGGCCGGGTGCACAAGAAGCTGGGAGGGGGCACAGCCGGGGGGGTGCTGACCCAGACTGGCCAAAGGGCTATTCCGTGCCATATGACGTCATGCTCAGCATATAAACTGGGGGAAGAAGAAGGAAGAAGGGACATTGGATATGATGGCGTTTGTCTTCCCAAGTAACCATTACGCGTGATGGAGCCCTGCTTTTTCTGGAGATGGCTGAACACCTGCCTGCCCATGGGAAGTAGTGAATGAATTCCTTGTTTTGTTTTGTTTGCGTGCACGGTTTTTGCTTTGCCTATTTAACTGTTCTAATTTATTTTACTTCAATTATTAAACTGTTCTTATCTCAACCCACGAGTTTTCTCCCTTTTACCCTTCTGATTCTCTCCCCCATCCCACTGGGGGGGAGTGAGCGAGGTGCGGCTGCGTGGTGCTTAGTTGCTGGCTGGGGTTAAACCACTACACAGTGATTACTGCTCCAAGAAGAAATAGCTCCCGCATCCTGGCTCTAGGACCCACTAAATATGTGTACAAATCCTGCTACAAGTCAGCTGAACTTTGAAAGGGGCAGGCTGATATTCAACCTCATGCTTCTATGAGAAGCAGCTCTCATTTACTGCTGAGAGCCCATTAAAGCTGCCATTTTCATAGAAACTATACTATATGCAAGAAGCTACTCCCATCTCCTGTTGAGGTTCAATTCAGAAGCAGGAGTAGTGACATTTTGCTGTTTTAGCAAAATACTTAATTTTATTTGTTTTTCCCAGAATAAAATCAGGGTTTTGCAACCGAAAAAAGTTCCATTTGAAGGGGACAAAAAAAAAGTTAGTTGTCTTCAGAGAATAGTTCTATTATTATTTAGTGCATAAAGGTTTCTGAATTAAATCATCTGCATAGTTATACATTTTATAACAGGGGAAAGAAAGAGAAAATATCAGAGGAGGATAATCCTTCTTTTCATATTTATTCACTTGTTTCATTTCTTCAACTCTGTACTGTGTTACTTGTCATGGTACCTCATTCAGATAATTCATTCCAGCATTCATATATAATCCTGCTTATATTTTGTTTTGCAATAAAATACAAATAGATGTTTAGATAAAAGAAGTGAAATTCAGAAAATCTTTTAAGATTAAGCAAGGAAAGTATGCAACAATCAACACAAGAAAGAAAACATCTAATTTGAAATACACAATATCAAGACTTTGCTGTGAGAGATGTAAAATATTACTAACAGAAATGCAAATGCATTTGAAATTCAAGCTGAGACTAGTGTTTTCTGTATTAGTATATGCTTAAAAATGGTCTCAGATTTGTGGAAATTAGTAGTGGAAGTTGATGTCTTTTGTAGTTAACTGCACCATCTGAATCTGTAGATTATACAGTTAAAATTGCAATTTCTATTTTTCTTTGTTAACATTATTATCTTCTGATGATCAGGGAAAAAAATATCTGTATACATTTATATTCCAAGGCTAAAAGAATGTGTATCTACTAAGTAGTTCCCTCCAACTTAAAACCTGTGGTTTAAGGGAGATGACAAAAGATATTAGGAGTTTATTTTAGCTGTAATGAGACAATCATGAGTCATTTTGATGATGCTATGGCAATTTTGTTCACATTGCCTCATGATAAGCTGCTGTATCTCTTAGGGGGAAGTTTATCATATGAATAGATTTATTTAAATGTACTACTACACTACATTACAATACCATTTTCCTAATATACTTAATGGCCCTTCTTTCAACACATGCATGCATTTACAACCACTTTTTCTTGATTTAAAAATCTTAAGTGTTTTAAAATATGTTAAGGCATAAATTAGATATATTGCATAGCTTTGATGTAAGGTCTTTGTTGGATTGTCTTCAGCAGAAGCAGAACACGACAAAGAGGATCTAATTTTCTGTCTTCCTGCTTGCCTTGATATTTCCACACACCCCCAAAAAAAAAGCACCTGGTCACTTGAAAAATAATTTTAAAAATGTTTTAGCTAAAAGCAGAATTTATTTGACTAACGTTTCCTGAAAAAAAAAAAAAAATAATTTACATGTCCTGAAGTAATTTTTATTTAGATTCCCCAATTCTTCTACTTCACTGTTAGTGGGACTCTCTAATTAAGCAAAACCTTTTAGGTTCCAAGGACATCTATGAATGCTCATTTTATATAAGAAGATCTTAGCAGTCCTGGAAGAATATTCTGGATTTTTTTATTGTTGTTGTTTCCAGGGAGAGAGTAGTATTGTTTCTGCTGGGGAGCAAGAGAAAAGGGGAGAGAGATAGAGGGGAGGGAGGAACGAAGGAAGGAAAGAAGGAAAATTCTGGTAAAATTCTTGAATAAATCTTTATTACTTACTAAAACCTGTCTGCTTTAGAAAAAAAAAAAAAGAAATATTCAAATGAGTTGTAAGATATGGGGGTTATTTGTAGGAACAAGAAATAAGAGTTTCTTGGAACAAGTCAGTTCAAGTTTTAAGGTATACACAGAAAGAAAACAACCAGCATGAAATTTAAGTTTTTAAAAATTACTTCTTTATTTGTGTCCTGCAGCAGGACTTGTTAGTTTATAAGGTCTTCATGTCGCGCTATTTACATTATTTGATAACCATGGATATATTTCATTCCAGCTAAGGCACTTTTAATCCTAAAGAGTGAGGGAGCGGGCAGATAGTTAATATTTCAGATTCACATCCTGATTAAGTCTTTCTACATGCCCATGACATTTACATCAGTGTGACTTCACAAACTCCAGTGTAAGCAATGGAAAGAATTTGTGCATTTTATCAGACTTGCACTAATTGCAGCATCAAATTAACACTATAGTCAGTAATTGTCTTTCCATGAGACAGACCAAACTTTCCTGTGTAGAGAAAACCGGGGAGGGGGTAGCAGCTGGCAGGCTAATAGCAACTAAAGTAGCCTGAAATACTGATTGTGTGATGGAGCAAAATAGTGCTCTCCTTAGCTTTAGAATAAATCCTGCAAAGACTGAAATAAAAATAAAACAGTAACTAAGGCTGCTAAAATTATTTAATTTAGACATTTATTACCTTTTCACATAGAAGTGGTCAGGACATGCACATTGAAAAATATCCGAGAAGAACGTGCACATATTAGCACTCATGAATAATTTTCTTGAATCAATAGTCATCAGTGATCTGGTGTCTGGGCCTATGGTTTGGAATACAGAAACTCTGGATTCAAGACCCTGTTCCCCCTACCCATACTGAGTTTTTTGGAAGATTTTGGGACAATGCCTCAAATGTAAAAATACTTACAAGGAAATAGAATAGTCTCTTTCTAGTTGCTTCTACAGCTCAGAAGCATGACCTATCTGCATGGAACAGGAAAGTAGGAAGATTATTTGATTATCATATCTATTTCCATATTTCTCAAGGTGGTGAAAAATATCAGATAAGTGTAGAGAAAGGCATTCCTTTCTCATGATCACTCTATGATAGCAGGACTTCCAGCTTTTCTCACACTATTTTCCAAGGTGTAATTTCTTATTTCAATAAGGTATTTCTACATGTTATGGAGTGTGAAACTGAATTTTGCTCAGAATTCTGTTTTTTCAGTTATTTTCTTCAATTAATGCCAACTATTAGAGTTTACATAGTGTTGAGCCTCCTTGGCTTCTTTGACTCTAAATCTAGGATTGTGAGTCACAATACCTCTATTTATCATCTGTGCCCTAGAGGGACATAAATTAGCTCTGAATAAATTTGGGAAGTTCACCTGATCATCAGTGATCATTACTAAGATATAGGTTTTTTAGCTTAAATCAATCATTAATCATTATTTGGATTACAGAATGAAAGTTCTCAGAGCCAAAAACAACCCAAATCATGTTTTAAAATTCATGGATGATTTGGAAGACTCCATTCTTTCCTGTGTCTGTCTCCCTTTTCTGCAGCTTTTCTTCTTAAACACAGGCTGCATGCTTCTTTTGAAGCTCACTCCAGGGAAGTTCAATGTTAAAAGTTAATGTCCATTGGCTGAGGCTTCCCACTGTCTTCCCACTGTCTCAGCAAAGACAACTCTCTAAAATGCATTGCCTATTCAATTCTAAAGTTTCTGCTTAGACAGCTAGGCTCTGTTTTCCTTTCTTTTTGCCCAAAGCAAGACTTCAATCCATTCTTTTCCCATTAAGTATCATTTGGAAATTTGGGGAAAAAAATGATCATATGCAGTAAATAAAGAAATATTTTAAATATATTCTTATTTTCTACACTTCCTTCAGGTATTCACAAGACATAAACAAATAATGTATACATATATATGAAATATATATGGTGCCTTTTTTCCTTGACCTTTTGATGCTTAGGCACAAAAGTATGTATTCAAAAGAAAAAGAAAATGTTAAATAAAAACACGAGTCTTGTACAAACACACAAACAGTTCATACTGCCTTCCATGGAAGTTGGCAAAGAAGGTAAGACCTTTTTTAACATGGAGCAGATACACAACTCCCTCATGCATGGTCCTTATGGCTACACCTGTGCTGCTAAATGAAGTATGACGAGGCATATTCCCAGACACAAAGGCCAGTGGGTCCAGAATAGTGGATATATATGTTTATCAACTCTCTCAGCCTCCAAAGACAGCCAGGGATGGTTCTTATGGTGTCCTAACTTTTAAGCTGTGCCTGAGAAACGTTTGGGGGCGTGCTAGTTTACACAGTCCCGAAGTCCTAAGTGTCAAGGACTATTCTGATCATTCATTAGTACAGAAAAATGAATTGTGATGCCCAGAATTAAACATGGTTCTGTTTAATTCGTTAATCCGAGATAGCTCAGGGACATAGTGGTGCCACCTGGGTTACCTAAAAGGGTGCAACAACCCAAGTTATGACTGAGCAGCTGAATCCAGCACAGGCGTCATGTACTAAGGTAAGAACATGTTAGTAATATTGAAGCCTGACTCTTTAGCCTGGATCAGCAACCTTGGCAACACACAGCTCCATGAATTCATCATACAGGCTGTCTTGAGACTGATTTACAAAGGAAAGCCTCAGCAGGGATACTGGTGCTTGGCACTAGAATAAACAGAATGAAGGTAAGACTCCCTGAAGCAAAACTTCAGTGACTGAAACTATGCATTCCTAGTCATTGTTCTCTTTGTACTGGTAAATGTTCTCATACAGTTCATTTACCAATGTGGGGCTTCACCTGAGCTCTCAATGAGGCTAAACTATTCCATAAATTAGGAAAATAGCAGGGATTTTCTCTTCATTTCATTTCTTATCTTTTGCACTGTTATAACATAAGCTTTCCAAAGACAAGACAGTAACATGTGTCCAGATTTACAAAAAGTATTTAGAGGTGAAGTTGCATAGGGATTTTTATATATACACATATATTATTTTTATATTTTATATATATACATATATTTTGGTGTTCCCCAGGGCTCAGTGTTGGGGCCGGTCCTGTTCAATATCTTCATTGATGATCTGGATGAGGTGATTCAGTGTGCCCTCAGTAAGTTTGCAGATGACACCAAGGTGGGTGGGAGTGTCGATCTGCTGGAGGGTAGGAAGGCCCTGCAGAGGGACCTGGACAGGCTGGATCATTGGGCCAGGGCCAACTGCATGAAATTCAACAAGGCTAAGTGCCGAGTCCTGCACTTGGGTCACAACAACCCCATGCAATGCTACAGGCTAGGGGAGGAGTGGCTGGAGAACTGCTCAGGTGGCCAAGAAGGCCAATGGCATCCTGGCTTATATCAGGAACAGTGTGGCCAGCAAGACCAGGGAGGTGACAGTGCTCCTGTATTCGGCACTGGTGAGGCTGCACCTCGAGTACTGTGTTCAGTTTTGGGCCCCTCATTACAAGAAGGACATCGAGGTGCTGGAGTGTGTCCAGAGAAGGGCAACGAAGCTGGTGAAGGGTCTAGAGCACAAGCCTTATGAGGATCAACTGAGGGAGCTGGGGTTGTTTAGTCTGGAGAAGAGAAGGCTGAGGGGAGACCCTATTGCTCTCTATGACTACCTGAAAGGAGGCTGTAGCGAGGTGGGGGGTCAGTCTCTTCTCCCTAGTAACAAGTGATAGGATGAGAGGAAACAGCCTCAAGCTGCACCAGGGGAAGTTTAGGTTAGATATTAGAAAAAAACTTCTTCCCCGAACGGGTAGTCAGGCATTGGAACAGGCTGCCCAGGGAAGTGGTTGAGTCTCCATCCCTGGAGGTATTTAAAAGACAGATAGACGTGGTGCTTGAGGACATGGTATAGTGATGGACTTGGCAGTGCTAGGTTAGCGGTTGGGCTCGATGATCTTAAGGGTCTTTTCCAACCTTGACGATTCTATGATTCTATGATTCATATAAGAAATTTTGTTGTTGCAATCATCTCTCTGTATTAAAAAATATTAAAATATTAAATTTTATTGAAAGATACAGATATTGATACAGAGAAGAACTCTGATACAGTAGAAGCATGAAAAACTTTTTTTCCAGTATTCCTCATTTCAAATATAAAGAATAGAGCCGAAATCAGCAGTAGTTCCAGAACTCTGATGACCTCCATGTCAGGCCCCAAAGGGCACCGATGGGCCTGCCTGTCCCTGCCCAGTCCCCTCAGGGTCTCCCCCCACCCTGCCCAGGACCCCCTTTCAGACCCCATGGGGCGTCCCCCCCATCCTTGCCCACAGCCCCACCGGGGTGGGGGAGTGACAAGTGGCTGTGTGGTGCTTAGCTGCTGGCTGGGGTTAAACCACGAGAGTGGCGTTCCTCAGGGGTCCATATTGGGACCGGCACTGTTTAACATCTTTGTTGGTGACATGGACAGTGGGACTACGTGCACCCTTGTCAAGTTTGCTGATGACACCAAGCTGTGTGGTGCGGTCAACATGCTGGAGGGAAAGGATGCCATTCAGAGGGACCTGTACAAGCTTGAGAAGTGGGCCTGTGTGAACCTCATGAAGTTCAACAAGGCCAAGTGCAAGGTCCCGCACATCGGTGGGAGCAATCCCAAGCACAAATACAGGTTGGGCGGAGAATGGATTGAGAGCAGCCCTGAGGAGAAGGACTTGGGGGTGTTGGTTGATGAGAAACTCAACATGACCCAGCAATGTGCGCTTGCAGCCCAGAAAGCCAACCGTATCCTAGGCTGCATCAAAAGAAGCATGACCAGCAGGACGAGGAAGGTAATTCTTCCCCTCTACTCCACCCTCGTGAGGCCCCACCTGGAGTGTGGCATTCAGCTCTGGGGCCCTCAACATAAGAGGGACGTGGACCTGTTGGAGCAAGTCCAGAAGATGATCAGTGAGCTGGAGCACTTCTCCTGTGAGGACAGGCTGAGAGTTGGGGTTGTTCAGCCTGGAGAAGAGAAGGCTCCAGGGAGACCTTATTGCTGCCTTCGAGTACCTGAAAGGGGCCTACAGGAAAGCTGGAGAGGGACTTTTTACAAGGGCACATAGTGAATAGGACAAGGGGTAACGGTTTTAAACTGAAAGAGGGTAGATTTAAATTAGATATAAGAAAGAAATTCTTCACCATGAGGGTGGTGAGGCACTGGAACAGGTTGCCCAGAGAAGTTGTGGATACCCCATCTCTGGAAGTGTTCAAGGCCAGTTCGGATGGGGCTTTGAGCAACCTGGTATAGTGGAAGGTGTCCCTGCCCATGGCAGGGGGGCTGGAACTAGATGATGTTTAAGGTCCCTTCTAACCCAAATCATTCTATGATTCCATGATTCTAAGTGGCCTGAATTTATATTCACAGAGCATGGACTCCACCAGCGACTGGCTGCATGCAGCCTGTCTAATAAGAAAGGTCCTTTGGATGGTCTGTTTCCTGAGCTGCTCCTTGGAAGTTACTCTCATAAATGTAAAGCAGCTGAATATTCCTCATGCTACAACACAAGGAAGGAAGAGAATGAGGTACATATATAACTGTACATCTCTACATTTCTCATTACACATGAAGGACTATAACTGGGAGTAATTTAGAAAGTAGGTTTGCCTTCCATCCCAATGGAAGCATATGGAGTATATACTTCTGAACTGGATTAATGAGTGATCTACTCGAGCCTTGTAGATTATGCTGTGCTGAAAGTTCACAAATGCAAAACTTCCTACAAAAGTGAAAATGTGCATAAAGAATTCCTTCATTTATTGTTCTGTAAAACATTGTTAAATAAAGATACCCATAACTTGCTGGACAAGAAAAAAACCTAAATAATTTCTAAAACTACCTGCTGCTACTACTTCTTATTGCATAGCAACAGTGTATCAATCTAAAACCACCTCTTATTTCTGCAAGAATGTGGCATGATACACAGTAGCATTATGGTTAAACTCATAACTCTTTCATTAACTGAGCTATTAAATTTCATGCATACATTACTGTACATTTTAACACTTGTAAGCTGATACAGAAATATCTGCTTTGTTTGTGAATTTACTCTTGGGTGCAAAATTATTAACTAATATAATTGCTTATTAATAAAATAATAGTATTGGAGGAATACTTTTGATTCTACATTAGCTAACAAACAAACAAACCATTACAGAAGGAAACAAATTTAAGAAAAGCTTAAAACAATGCATTTGCTGGTATCTGCAAACATTTAATTTACATCAATGTATATCCAGTTATTAACAGATTTATACATAAAAATGTTAGCTTTGTCAAATTGAACTTAAGGGTCCTATAATATATTTAAAAACATATTATTAGATTTTTCTGAAAATACAAAGAATAAAACTTAAAATGAGAAATAGACCAGGTTCATCATCCCACTCAGTTTTAAATCGCAAACATTACATTTATGTAGATCTTCAAAACGAAAATCTGACTCATCCTACTAAGCTGATATGCTCAGTTAAACTTCTTATGTTAATGGACTCATCTTTATAGCTGACACTGAGAAATAAGCTTTTTCTAGAAGGCATTGTAGATTTTCTGCCTCTTCCAATGTGCAGAATTCAATTTGCAGGTGAACTTACTGGTTAGATCCAAACTTCAAGAGAAACACTGTAAACGTCTGATCTTCCCTTATTCTATCAGAATAATCCTTCTTTTGGGAGAAGACAACAGAATCACCAAAATAGTCCAGCTCCTCCTTGTATTTTGACAAGTTTAACCTGTGAGTTTTATTCAGCTCTGTATCTCATTCAGCTCACTTCCCAACAGCCCCCAAGATTTTCTTACACATAGCATCTCCAAAATCCTGCAACAGTGAAATAAACAGTGGATATACTGATCTGCCTTCTCTTTAGCAGTGAGAAAGAAAGACTACTAGTTGCACTGTAAATAACTGTTTGGTTATGGATAAATCACATTCTTTTTCCATAGAGTTTGTATTACCTAAAAACTTAGAAATTTCCAGAAGATACTATTCCTTGGAACCTTGCCAAATCTTAAGTTTGGACCCTAAATTTTGAGTTATGTTTTTAAGCTAATGATTTTTGTAAATATGTAGGATATTGCATCTAAAATATTAAGGAAAATTTAGCAGATATTTTTATAAAATTATTTTATTTTGTTTATATTTTGTCCAGGAATATATGACAGCACAAAGAAATAGGTTGAGGATAATAAAAAGGAAGATAAAATATGTTTACAAAATTTGAGAGTTGAAGACATCATTTGTGAAGTGGGAACCTCCCACCTCTCCTTTTGCTTTACAAGTAGCAGGTCTTTCAAGACAAATAAATACACAACAGTGAAGGGACTGGTGTAACCCTTTCACATTTTATAACAAACATGGGACTCATACAGTTTAATATTGCTGCAAATCCCCTGAAATCCGTAGCGTTATTTCCAGTACAGAAGAAATACAAGACCCTTCTATTCATAATTATTCTCCTTATCTTCATAATGATGAAAAATAACTGTTCTGATATTTAGCATCTCTCTATCAGCTGACAATTTTTCTGAGAAGCAAGCATTCAATTTGAAAGCCAAGCAGACAATAAATCAAACTATTACTGGCAATCTCAGTTGGAGAGCTGGAGGACTGAAAATGTTCATGTCTTATAAGACTGTTCATGTCTTATAACTCAAAATAAGTTATTCTGAACTTTGTACAGAGTCCTTCTATGCTCATTTTTTTCAAGTCAAGAAGTATGCCTGAAGAAATTACACCAAAGAAACAAGTTGCCTACAAATTCTTTAGGTAAAATTGCAAATTAGCCTGTTAATTCTCATAGTTATTGCAAATATTCATTGAATTTCTGAACAACACACTGTCTTCCTTGATGAGTATAAAGTTTATTGGCAGTCAAAACAATTTCATACTTATGGTAAGAAATGATTTTTCAAAATCACTGATGACTACTAAGAATTGTTATATGTAATGCACAATAAAACACAAGGCAAATAGAACAGAAACAGAAAAAAGAGGCAAACAGTAGTCAGACAGTAGAAGACAGTAGTCGTCTTGTTAACTAAAGCTATCTATTCAGTTTTACTCTCCAGCATTTGTATGATAATCACCGCTACATTATATAAACGTAGTGTTAAGATTACACAGATTAGGAAATACGTCTTTCATGTATTTCCAGTGAAAGCCTCTGGTCTGTCATTTCAGTTTAAAGGTTTTTAAATTTAAAAACATTTCTGAATTCCAAAAAGATAAAATGTAAATGTTGTTTTACAAAAAATGAAAACAAATTGACATTTTTATATATATTTTTATTACTCTCGACACTCTCGGAAATTATTAGGATTTTTTCATAATTTCAGTTTTACTTTACGTATTTTGTTACCTTCATCAACGATCTATATTATTGAAAAAATAATGGATAAAATAAACAGAAATAATATGGAACACAACAGTAAAACTACAAAGAAATGTTCTAGATTGCCTTGTGTTACGAACCAAGGCCATAAGAAATATTGTGACTTACAAAATAAACAGATGCAATACAAAAAAAAATCACACAGAAGGTAAAGGTAGATTTATGTAAAGTTAGACTTCTTAGAATGTAAAGTTCAGTCCTTCTCACTTTGTCCCCAAAAATATACAATAGAAGTGGAAATGCTCTACATCCAAACAGTGAGTCTGATCAGCATTTAATTCTGCCATGTTTTACCTAAATAGGAATGAAATGGAAAATGAGAGCTCCTAATTTTTCTTTCATAAGACATGAAGAAGGGGACACACAGAATGAACAGAAAGTGGATACATGTTTTAACTTCTGAGAATAACTATTCATAGGAGGCCATAATAAGTAAGAGAATTTATTGTAACAAAATATTAATGATGTCAAGAGATTAACCAAATACTTTATAATCAGATAGGACACTAGCTTCCTAGGATTAAGAAAAAACAAAGTAACAAACAAGAGATCCTATAGTCAGGCCTTTGAGTGGGCCTTCTGAAAACTCATCTGTCTCTAAATATTTAATAGTGGCAACCATCAAGGTACTGGACCAGTTTGTATGGCAGCTTTAGTATTCTTAGGCCAGAATACATTTTTTCAATATGTGACAATTTCTGCAATACTCATATACGTTTCTCCAGATACATTTCTCCAATATTTTTACCTAAGTAGGAAAGTGAATGTTAAGTGTCTTTTATTTAGATGACTGAGAACTGTTTTTTTCTTTAAAAGCATCTATTAGCAATAAGACCAGCAGAAACATGCCTGAAAATACAGAGCTCAAAGATGTAGTTTCCTTAGCAACAAAAATTCTGAGATAGCTTCCAAATTCCAATACCTCACAAATATTAAAAAAAAAATCTACTGTGCTCACATTTCCCCCTCCCTTGTATTCTGAAGCCTTGCTTTGTAATTATGTGTATTCACCCAGAAGAGTGAAATACCCTCTGAAATGAAGGATTTCAGATCCTAGCAATTTTCCTTACTTATCATTTGGAGGTGGCTTATGAAAGTGTGCAGATTCACCATGTTTTCACAAAAGCTGGGGAAAACATGAGGAAGAAACTAAAGAAGAGATTGTTATCAAAAGGAAAAAAAAAAAGAAAGAGAAAGCAAAGTAAGACTGGTTATCAGAAGATGACATAGAGGATGGAATGGCAGGAAGGGCTATTTTATGGCAATTTTTGTGGGAAAGGACTCAATGCAGCTAGTAAGAAAATATACACAGTAACAAGAGAGAATTAACATCAGAGAAAATTAGGAAATAGCAATACTGAATAATTCACTGGTAAAATAAGGAGGATTTTGAAAAGATAAAAGGTAGAGGTGATTAATATAAAGGTTGAGAAGGAAACTCAAGGAAGCAGATGACTTTAATATATCTCTTGTGATATTGCTTTTCTATTTTGGTTTCCTACATGTCAGTTTATATAATTTGACAGATGTCTGTCTTCTGTACTTGGAACAGCCAAAATGTTTCAGTTTATTTAAATTCAAGTATATGCTGAAATAAGCCACAGAATAGCAAAATATGTGATTAATCACAAATATCTTGATTTCATAACCTGGCATTTTGTGCTGATTGTTGTCATTTAAAAAAAAAAAAAAAAAAAAAAAAGGAAAAGAGAATAATCAGAAAAAAGGGTTACAACTCAGGAATAATTCTTCTCATCCATGCTCAACTGTGACCTATTCTGCATACATTTCAAAGTCACTTCCAAACTTGTGCTATAAGAAGATGAACCTTACATTTTGATATATTTGTTCATACTGGCAGTTCTTTTCCCACTGTACTTTTACCATACTATATCTAGAGTTTAAATTTGTCCTCAGAAGTTCAGTTTTTCTTGATAAGTGAAATATGGTCTTTCCTTGATGTGGCATCCACTTTTTAACCCAGTGCAGTGAAGTTGTGAATTGCAGTCAAATGAACTGAAGTTTTGGAACAGCTAAATAGGGGTATTGAAGTCTTCATCAGAGGCACAGTGCTGTAGCCAACTGAATATTTTTTTAGGGTTTTCCTTGCTCTTGTTATTGGTAATTAATAGCAGGAAGGAACCCATAAAAGGCTCTAGGTTATAGACATACAAACTCCAAGCCAATGCAGTCTGCATTCCCCACACCAATAAAGAAGAAGTTTCCCATAAACAGAACCACTGAAGAGTTACAAGTGGCAGTGGTGGATGTCCAGAGCTCACACCAAATAACTGAAGTAGCAGAATAAGAGTAGCTGAGGCCACTTGCGGTACATATACACTGCATCCTTCCCTGACCTGAGCCAGCCTCAGGTCCAAACTCACAAGCCATCCATAGTTTGGACACAAGTCCATGCTGAACTGCAGGCATCATATGAGATTTGAGGAAGGAGAAGATGAACCTGTATAAGTAAGTTTTCTTACAGTGTAGTGGACAGGAGATAGCATGTGAGAGCAGGTTTCTTCCAGAAGGAAACCCAGTGCTCCCTGACACAAAGGCAAAGTAGTTTTGTAGGCAGCTGCCTGTGTGTAACGTGGATACTGGCACCACAAGCACCCTCTAGGTTAACATAACGAGTCAGGGCTGAGATCACTGAGCTCTATCATTTGGCTATGGGACCCAGTTTACTTCTCAGGTCAGGTGTCAAAGTAACTTTTTTGTAAGTAGTCCCTAGTTTAGTGTTGGATGATTCAATTTCAAAATACAGTGTGGATTTATGTATATAGCTGACTCGTGCTAAGTGATCAGATAAAACTTTTCTCACTCAGTTTGAGCTGGAGAATTCCTACTAATATCAGAGATATGGTTGACAAAGATGTGGAATGTCTCTTGCTTTTAAATCATAGAATGCTTAATGTTTTTCTCCTGTAGTCAAAAATTAATTGGGAATATTGAAACAGTTGACTACTATGTGAGATTTATTTCCTTTCTGTTTTATTGTTTAGCTAAATCTGTCCCCTTCAGGCAGCCGGCTGGATGTTTCTTTCTTTTTTTTTTTTTCCGGAATTGTTCTGTAAAATACCATTAATATTCATCAAAATCTTTAATTAGGGACAATTTATTTTTCCATATGCATATTTATCAGCAATTAGTAAGCCTGTGTGACTCTTACACTTTACTCACTGCATGGGATCAAATTCGTGACAGTGATAACGCTGAGGAATGCAAAATGAATTGGCATATTTTCTGAGGATTCTAATTCTGCCCCTTACCCAGGCAATCCTCCTTCTATTTCCAGGCTGAATTTTCAGTCTGTGTAAAGGGTGTAGCATTCTTGTTTTGAAGAAAATACAGTTCATTTTTAGGGGGCAATTCTTTTGCTGCTGGTTTTCTGCTTTTTTTTTCCCCTCACTGAAGCCAGATTTTGCAAAAATCTGTTTTCAGAAAATGATTGGGATTCCATTACACTGTTATTGCACACTTTAAAATAAATATTTTTTCATTGATTCATTTGAGCCTGTCAATTTCAAAACTTTGTAGAATATACAGATTTAATTGAGGTTCCTTGATATCAAGCAGATTTCAGCTATGTATTACTCCAATAAGTTGGTGACTCTTGGTGGTATGAGGGACAAAGGAGGTACCTGTGCTTTAAAACAATTTTGAGTAAATCTACCCTGCTGACATCTCTGTGACTTTTGTAGGAAATAGCCTGAGAGTTACTGTCATTTTTACAATGACAGTAGAAAGATCAGTTCAGTGCAATTTATCCTGTTCAGTACCATGCAAAAAATACCCTCAGAGTAAGGACACATTGGCTTAGTCCTTGACTCCATGTGTCATGGTTTAACCCCAGCCAGCAACTAAGCACTACACAGCCGCTCGCTCACTCCCCCCGGCAGGATCGGGGTGAGAACAGGGAGATTAAAAGTGAGAAAGCGCCTGGATTGAAATAAAGACAGTTTAACAGGTAAAACAAAAGCTGTGCACTCAAGCAAAGCAAAACAAGGAATTAATTCACTACTTCCCATCGGCAGGCAGGTGTTCAGCCATCCCCAGGAAAGCAGGGCTCCATCATGTGTAACGGTTACTTGGGAAGACAAACACCATCACTCCGAATGACCCCCTTCCTTTTTCTTCCCCCAGTTTATATACTGAGCATGACATCATATGGTATGGAATAGCCCTTTGGCCAGTCTGGGTCAGCTGTCCTGGCTGTGCCCCCTCCCAGCTTCTTGTGCACCTGGCAGAGCATGGGAAGCTCAAAAGTCCTTGACTAGTGTAAGCACTACTTAGCAACAACCAAAACGTCAGTGTGTTATCAACGTTATTCTCATCCTAAATCCAAAACACAACACTATACCAGCTACTAAGAAGAAAATTAGCTCTATCCCAGCTGAAACCAGGACACCATGGCATATTTCTTACATTACCTTAGCTGGGCTATTCAGGGTCAGCTTAACAAAATTTAGGGTTTTAATTTACACTTCAGAGACCAAATTGCAATTACTTTCAATGAAAAACTAAGCATCTAAATGGACAGTAGGAACTTAAACATTTTTATGGATGTGAGTCTTTACCCCCCTGTGATTCAGTTACTTTTTTATAAAATGCAAATAATGGCGGAGTTCATTGGGAACTTTTCAACAACATATTTTGCCATTGGAGAGTTTTGATTTACCACTATTTAATTGAATTTTTATCACAGAAGTTTTCCAAGTTGTCCTGGTTTCGGCTGAGATATAGAGTTAATTTTCTTCTTGGTAGATGGTATAGTGCTGTGTTTTGGATTTAGTACGAGAATAATGTTGATAACACACTGACGTTTCGGTTGTTGCTAAGTAGTGCTTACACTAGTCAAAGACTTTTTCAGCTTCCCGTGCTCTGCCAGGCACACAAGAAGCTGGGAGTGAGCACAGTCAAGACAGCTGATCTAAACTGGCCAAAGGGCTATTCCATACCATATGATGTCATGCTCAGTATATAAACTCAGTGAGTTGGCCAGGGGGCTGCTCAGGGACTGGGTGGGTGTCAGTTAGTGGGTGGTGAGCAGTTGCATCACTTGTTTTTCCTGGGTTTTGTTCTTTTGTTGTTGTTTTTCTTTTCACTATTATTTTATTTTATTTTATTTTATTTTATTTTATTTTATTTTATTTTATTTTATTTTATTTTAGTTATTAAACTGTTCTTATCTCAACCCATGAGTTTTCTCACTTTTACTCTTCCGATTCTCTCCCCCATCCCACCCGGAGGGGGAAGGTGAGTGAGCAGCTGTGTGGTGCTTAGTTACTGGCTGGGTTTAAACCATGACACAAGTTCAAGACATAACTTCTGGTCAGAGAAAAAAAAGGGAGGCAAAACCAGACCAATTTTTAATCATAACATTTTTTCATATATTTGGGCAAAATTTATATCTCTGCTTCTCCTGTATGGGTCTCCTGCATCCCATGTGAATACTTAGAGGTATCAAAATCTGAAAATGTTTTCTGAAACTATTTTCTTCATTTCCAAATAACACTAGGAATTAGTACTTTTATGCTCACTCATTTTGCCTCTTCTGTTTATTTGGATTGTGCATTTGGGGAGCTTATAATACTGCCTTGTTTTCAGTTGGTACTTTAATTTGATATTCTGATACAAATAATTACCTCTTCCACCATTTGCTGTTTCCCTTTGATATGTCCCAGCTTTGATCGTTTCAAAAGAAAACACATTTTAAGCTAAATAGTAGTTCATGAAATTGTTTTATGAAACAAAGAAACATTCTGTTAAATTCATTAGATGCTTTCTCCAAGTCAGAGGCAGCATATTTTTATCTTGTCATTTCCACTAGGAAGAATTCTTCTGCATCACTTTGTAAGACCTTGACAAGCTTTTAAATCCAAACAAATAAACAGAAAAGGTGCAGAGCTTAGAGAGGATATTTATGGTAAGTTTTTCTGCAGTTTTCACATGAGTTTTTCTGTAGTACAGGTAGCTGTTACTTGTTACTGTTTTTTCTACACACTCGTGTGCCTAGACAGCAGTTTCTTTTACCCCAGACTAGGTAAATAGGAACGTAAATAAAAACTCATTAGCCTTAACAATTCATAGGGTGTGCTTTAAGTTTCTATGGATACTGTTGGAATGGGTGAAGCCTGTGCTCATGAGTGACTCCATGTGGACCTAATTGCTCCACTATTCCTCTCTACTTTTCAATGTGTGCTGTTTTAATGGTGTTCAATGTATTTCATCACTGTGTAACTGGAAAAAGAGGTAGCTCTACACAGGAGGAAAATAACATCCATACATCATCAAAATTTTTAAGGAAACATTTCATAGCCTGGGTGACTAAGGAGTGAAAACAATTTATTTCAAAGGTATCAGGTTAGTCTCCTGAGGAGATTGCAATTTAACTGACATACCTAAATTTCTCACATATTTTGTAAAGGAAAAATAAAATATGAGATCCAAAGCATTCATTATTTGTAAAAGGTTTGTTGAGAAGCAAACCAAAACAAAGAGCACTTTCATTCTATCCTTCTGGTCTGCTCTGTAGCTAAGTTAGAGAATCCACTAGGAGACAACCATTTTCTCTGTCTGCTTAAAAAAGGCATTTATTTTCCACTGACCTTTGCATTTGGCAGAACAAAATAAAAAATAGGCTTACCTCATTTCCAAGAAGGATATGAGAAAATAAGACAAAGAGGGAGAGTAAAGAATTTGCCTAGTTATCTCTTCAGAGAATCCAGGACCTGAAAGTACACTTGCCAAGTTCTGAGCAGACAGACCCAAGGAGCTGGTTTAATTATAATTGCCCATCTATTTATTTCCCTCACAGCAAGACAGGTAATAATTTTTGAACCATCATATTTGGATATAAGGGAACAATGACAAACAGGTGCCTTTCACCCTTTATACATATTTCTGATAGAAATCCATTCCTTTCAACCTGTGGAAAGCTGGAGGAGGTAATTAATTTTACAGCCAAACACAATTCTGCCAACTCTTATGTGATTAGTTACATTAATTGTTAAAGGAGAATACAAAGACCTAGAACAAAAAAATGAAAAAAAAAAAAATAAAAAAAAGGAAAAAGCAGAATTCCAGTCTTTCCTCAGGCAACAAAGAAAAAGAAAGTTGCTCCAGGCCACAGTGAGCTTATTAATTTCCTAAGAGAAAAGTGGGAATGGAATTATAGCTATGTTATCTTAGAATAATAGAAGCATAGAATCATAGAATCATAGAATCGTTAAGGTTGGAAAAGACCCTTAAGATCATCGAGTCCAACCATTAACCTAGCACTGCCAAGTCCACCACTAAACCATGTCCTCAAGCATCATGTCTACCCATCTTTTAAATACCTCCAGGGATGGAGACTCAACCACTTCCCTGGGCAGCCTGTTCCAATGTCTGACTACCCTTTTGGTTAAGGAGTTTTTCCTAATATCCAACCTAAACTTCTCCTGGCACAGCTTGAGGCCATTTCCTCTCTTCCTGTCCCTTGTTACCAGGGAGAAGAGACTGACCCCCCCTTGCTACAGCCTCCTTCCAGGTAGTTGTAGAGAGCAATAAGGTCTCCCCTCAGCCTCCTTTTCGCCACACTAAACAACCCCCGTTTCTTCAGCCTCTCCTCATAAGACTTGTTCTCCAGACCCTTCCCCAGCTTCATTGCCCTTCTTTGGACATGCTCCAGCACCTTGATGTCCATAACAGAGTCTAGTTTATTTATGAAAGAATACTTTTTCTTCTTTTCTTTTTTGTTTGGTGTCTCCTTATTCTGATGTGTGTTTGCCTGCTTATCTGGAAAATAAGAATAATTCAGGTTTTCATATAATCCTTTTTCATACACCATGAAAATGTCAAGTGCAGCATAAGCACAGCTTTAAATAAATAAATGAACAGAGGAATGTGAAGGGCTGTATTTAAGCCATCCTGTTATGGCTAAATTACCAGCACCATGTGAGGAGTTTGATATCTCTTCTTGTCCATGAAGTACCATACAGTTACAGATAAGAGATAAAACCACCAGAAAGAAGAACTGATCATCTAATACTTTAGGATAAAATGACACGATACAAGATTATTTGCACAGCATCTACTTGTTTATTGTTTTGCTTTTTCTTAATGTATAAAAGAATGTGTCACCAAGCCAATGATGAGCTCACATTATATGAGGTCAGGGAGTACTACTGACTGGCCTGGTAGACAAAGGGAGAGCAGTGGATATTATCTGCTTGGACTTCAGTAAGGTCTTTGACACTGTCTCCAAAAAGATCCTTACAGACGAGCTGTTGATGTATAGACTGGATAAGCAGACAGCGAGGTGGATTGAAAACTGGCTGAATGGTTGAGCCCAGAGGTTGGTGATTAGTGACATGAAGTCTAGTTGGAGACCAGTAACTAGCAGTTTACCCCAGGGGTCATTATCAGGTTCAGTCATGTTTAACTTCTTCATTAATGATCTGGATGATGAGCCAGTGTGTACCGTCAGCAAGTTTGCTGATGACTCAAAACTGGGAAGAGTGGCTGACACAACAGAGGACCATGCTGCAATCCAGAGGGACCTCAACAGGGTGGAGATACGGGCTGACAGGAACCTCAAGACGTTCAACAAAGAGAAGAGCAAAGTCCTGTACCTGGGGAAGAAGAAAACCCATGCAGCAATATACGTACTGGTGGACACCCATACAGAAAACAGGTTGGCAGAAAAAGACCTTGGGAGTCCTAGTGGACACTAAGTTGAACAGGAGCCAACAATGTGCCTTTCTGGTCAAGAAGGCTGATAGTATCCTGGGCTTCATTAGGCAAAGTATTGCCAGCAGGTTGAGGGAGTTGATTGCTCCCCTCTGTGCCACACCAGTGTGGCACTGCTGAGGCCACGCCTGGAATACTGTGTCTAGTTCTGGGCTCCTCAGTACAAGACAGACATGGACATGCTGGAAAGAGTCCAATGACATGCCACGAAAATGATTAAGAGACTGGAGGATATCTCATATAAGGAACGGCTGAGAGATATGGGACGGTTCAGCCTGGAGAAGAGAAAGCTCATGGGGGGAACTTGCCAATGTATATAAATACCTGAAAGGAGGCTGCAAAGAAGACAGACCCAGGCCTTTTTTGGTGGTGCCCAGTGACAGGACAAGTGGCAATGGGCCCAAACTGAAACACAGGAGGTTCCCTCTGAACATCAGGAAACACTTTTTTATTCTGAGGGTGACCGAGCACTGGCACAGGTTGCCCAGAGAGGCTGTGGAATCTCCCCCTTGGAGATATTCAAAAGCCATCTGGACATGGTCCTAGGCAACTGGCTGTAGGTGGCCCTACTTGTGCAGAGGGGTTGGACTAGATGACCTCCAGAGGTCCCTTCCAACCTCAACGACTCTGTGATTCTATATCTTAAGAATCTGTGTCAAAATTGACTGCAAATTCAGAACGTTTCTCTCAGTTGGAACTTTATTAGTAGGGTCTAATTTTGAAGGAGGTTTTTGAAGGAGGCTGCTCTGAGACAATATGTGCAAAGCATGTTAAATAATAAGTGAACTGATTTTACTGGACGTTCAAGTACAATATATATTTGAATGAAATTTATTTTAACAATGTACCTTCTGAATAGGTTTTACAAATTTTACAGGTCTGCTTCACAAGAAATCCCAGCTGAAGACTGCTGAAGACAATACAGCATGCTAACTCAAGATACAAGTGTCTTTGTTGAATATATAATTACATAAGGCTTCTCAAATATAAATTTCTTTGTTTCATAGGATCATTTCAAACAAAATTCTTCCTTTTTAAAAATCTTTGCATACCAAATGAAAACATCTTTGCTTGCTGTAATGTTCTGCTCTGAAATCAACTACTCACAACGTTCACACTGATGTAAAACTTGAAAAAAAAAAACATTTTGTTGACTTAATTATTGCTACATTTTGTTTCTCACTAGTTATCCTAGACTAACATTTAGAAAAAAATGCCAAGAAGCACATTAGCAATATGCAAAAGAAAATTTACACATGCAAAAAGCATAAAAAACAACATAATTGATTCTTCTGACTTGTCATGACACAGACTTATTATAATGAAAATATAATCATTGGTATATTATTTTCATAAGATATTCGCTAGTAAGAAACATGATTCTTTGATCCATTAAAATATAACAAGTGTTAAAAAAATAAGTTTAGGAAGCTTACAAGATTATATTGTTAAAATATAGGCCTTGCATTTGCATAGGAAAAAAAAAGCATTAGTTTCGACAACTAGAGTAAAATAACAAGAAAGGCAGAGTGATATAAAAAGTCTCATATTCAAACTGTTTCTAAAACAGATCAAATTAAAATAAGTACATACTCTTTAAGTAGAACAAAATCAACCCAAGTTCCATTTTTATTAAGTCCATTTGACATAAAAATGAAGTAATATCTTTTTTGAGATTGACATGTATTTAAGCTTTTTTTTTTAACTCTGCTGTTATTTTCAAATTGTGAAGGTAAGAACTACGCCAGTAAGTCCCTTTAGCCAAGAATTCTATCTTGTGGTGATGACAGAGGAACTTCAAGAAAGTGAAATGTAGGGAAACTACCCTATTCAGGCTACTTTACACACCTGATTCACTTTTTATTCCCTCCCATGGAGGTGACAGAGGATATATTCCTGCTTGTTCCTTTTGGTATCTGTTTATGGATCTATCTTCCATAATTTCCTTAATCTTTGTATTGGTCTGCATGTCAAGGTTTGGTAACGGAGGTGCTACAGAGGTGGCTTCTGTGAGAAGCTGCTAGAAGCTTCCCCTATGTCTGATAGAGCCAATGCCAGCCAGCTTCAAAATGGACCCACCTCTGGCCAAGGCCAAGCCCATCAGTGGCGGTGGTAGCTCCTCTGGCATAACACAGTTAAGAAGGGGGAAAGAAACTGTGCAACTGCAGCTGGAGAGAGGAGTGAGAATATGTCAGAGGAACAGCTCTGCAGACACCAAGGTCAGTGCAGGAGGAGGGGGAGGAGGTGCTCTAGGTGCCTGAGAAGAGACCCCCTGCAGCCCATGGTGAAGACCATGGTGAGGTAGGCTGTCCCCCTGCAGCCCATGGAGGCCCATGGTAGAGCAGATATCCACCTGCAGCCCATGGAGGACCCCACGCTGGAGCAGGTGAATGCTCCTGAAAGAGGCTGTGACACCATGGGAAGTCCACGCTGGAGCAGGCTCCTGGCAGGACCTGTGGACCCATGGGGAGAGAAGCCCATGCTAGAGCAGGTTTACTGACAGGACTTGTGGTCCCACGGGGAGAGAAGCCCATGCTAGAGCAGGTTTACTGACAGGACTTGTGGCCCCATGTGGGACCCACAGTGGAGCAGTCTGTTCCTGAAGGATTGCACCCTGTAGAAAGGACCCACACTGGAGCAGTTCATGAAGAACTGCAGCCCATGGGAAGGACTCCTGTTGGAGAAGTTCATGGAGGACTGTCTCCCATGGGAGGGACCCCATGCTGGAGCAGGGGAAGAGTGTGAGGAGTCCTTCCCCTGAGGAGGAAGGAGTGGCAGAAACAACATGTGATGAACTGACCACAACCCCCATTCCCCATACCGACACGCTGCTGGAGGGGAGGAGGGAGAGAACTCTGGAGTAAAGTTAAGCTCGGGAAGAAGGGAGGTGGGGAAAAGTTTTTTTTAAGATTTGGTGTTGTTTCTCATTACTCTACTCTGATTTGATTGGTAATAAATTAATTTCCCCAAGTCAAGTCTGTTTTGCCTGTGACAGTAACTGGGGAATGATCTCTCCCAGTCCTTATCTTGACACACAAGCCTTTTGTTATATTTTCTCTCCCTTGTCCAGTTGAGAAGGGGGAGTGATAGAGCGGCTTTGGTGGGCACTTGGTGTCCAGGCAGGGTCAACCCACCACAGTCCTTTAAAACCTACTGATACCATCTCTGTCACAAACTCCTGTTCTAGCAAATTACAGAAGTTTACTCTTTGCTAACAAAGAATTTCTATCTTTCGTTCTTTAACTGATCCCTGAGCAGCATCAGCAAATGTGTCTTTGTTCTAGTATTGCAGGATTTAATGAATAACTGTTCTGCACGCTCCTACTCACCACCTTGTACTAGTTCTGGCTGGGATGGAGTTAACTTTCTTCATTACAGCCCATATGGTGTTATGTTTTGGATTTGTGACAAAAACAGTCACAGTCATACACCGACGTTTTAGATATTGCTGGACAGTGCTTACACAGTATCAAGGCCTGCTCTGTTTCTCTTGTTGCCCCTGCCAGCAAGTAGGCTGGGGGTGAAAAAGAAGCTGGGAGGGGACACAGATGGGACAGTTGACCCCAACTGACCAAAGGGATGCCCCATACCATATGACATCATGCTCAGCAATAAAAAGCTGGGGGAAGAAGAAGGAAGAAGGGAGGGACTTTCGGGATTATGGTGTCTATATTCCCAAGTAACCATTACATGTGATGAAGCCCTGCTTTCCTGAAAATGGCTAATATCTGTGTGTTGATGGAAAGTAGCGATCAAATTCTTTATTTTGCTTTGCTTGTGTGTGCAGCTTTTGCTTTACCTATTAAACACTCTTTATCTCACTCCACCAGTTTTCTCACTTTTACCCTTTCGATTTTTTTACCCTCCCCCCATCCCACTGTGGGGCGAGTGAGCAAGCGGTTGTGTGGGGCTGAGCTGCTGACCGAGGTTAATCCACAACACATCTTCACAATTTTTTTCTTTCTATGTTTGCTTCTAAATGATAAAGAATATTTCAGTGAAGAACTGAGATGTTTTCTTTAAACAAGATTTCTCATGTACTAGTCTTCCATCCATTAATTATACATATGTTTCATTATACATATATATTATTCTATATTTTTGCATAATATATATTCTGTGTTTTTATTATACATAGATAATTGCCTCCAGGTATAATAAATTTCTAAATCTCATAGAGGTATTGCTGAAGTAGCTACATAAGAAACAGAAGTCCTTTAAATTAGAGAAGAATAATAAGATAGGAACAGATTCCTCCTAAATATTAGATATTTGATTGTCCCCATCTCCTTACCTCACCCTTATTATCAGCATGCCACTTTGTAAAATTTCAACATTAATAAATATTCTGGTGATTAAAGCTTGAAATAACGGAGTAATTATTATGTTACATCTGCAGATGCTGTGGAGAGCCGTTTTGTCATTTTGAATTGAGCAGAAACTCTGACTTAATTTTCATAGTGGCTGCAGGAATGATAGAAAAATTGTGAATACAAAGAATTGTGATCTTGCATGTGTTATTGTCCATGAATCTCTAAAAATGAAGATGAAGCTCTCTCACCTTCATCTCAGCAAAAAAATTATGTCAAACCCCTCTTCATTTTCAGTGGGGTTCTTCTAACAGTTTATCCTTTCATCTGTTCATTCATCTGTTGTGACTGAATATATGTATATACATACATCAGTTAGGGAATTAGAGATAGCTGTGGTGGGAGTGTTTAGAATACTAACAAATCAAGCCTCTTTTTAAAACTTAACTTTACAAAAACCTTTTGTTAGCAAAACACTTTGTGTGAATGGTCAATCCTTACAAAATATTGATCTTCATCACTGTGTGTACAGAACGGTTAGGCTCTAAAAGTTAGATTTTAAGTTAGCTGTGAGTATACGATACGGAGTTGATGCTGTATATTTAGCACTGGTGGCTGCAGTTCTTGGTAGTTCTTAGTCACTGAGGACAAAATGATTAAGCCTAAGAGCAATAGAAGTTGGAACTGAAGCGGGAGGTCTCCTTTGCTCCTGATACCCTTTACCATTTTTTTCAGTTTTGCCAGTCAATTTGGGAGGATGTCCTACCTATTTGCAATGTCCTGTGCTTTGTTCTTTTTTTTGGCCAGCTTTTGTTACTTGGATGTCTTGTACATACAGGTATATCCATCTTTCTTTGTCCCTTTGGTAATCATATTGCTCAGCTTTGTCTGGCTATGCCTTCACAGCATCACAAAATACTTATTGATAGTACTGTCGTAACAATACTCCAGCATTGTTACTTGTTTGTTAAAGTACTTGTTTAGTACTTCAATAAAATTATATTTATGCTCAAGGCAAGCTAATATCAATTACATCCCGCTTAATTAATTTATAAGTGTCATGGGTCTCTGCCTAGGTAACACCTAATTCTGATCTCCTATGTTGCTAAATGTTTCAGCAATACTGACATTTGTGTTTGAAATGTCCAGTTCCCTTGTGGGCTGACAGAAACACAAAGAATAAATTGTGTAATTTCAGTATGTATACAGTTTCCCAATTAGCGGTTGAGACTGAATGATAGCTTGATTTCAAGACTGTCTGTGGTAAATCTTAATGTGGTCACCTTTCAGCTGATAAGATAAAGCAGCAAGGAAATATATTATTCTTACTTCATAAACACTAAACATTACTGCCAGCTGACAGTGAGGTGCCTTTATTTATGTAATATTTTGTCTTCATATTTTGTTTTTCTGCTCTAAATAGAAGGAAACTTTAATACGGAAGATTAGTTCTGCTGTTATTAATTGTTGCTTCCCTTTTATAGAAATATTTACTATCTCCCTTTCCTGTGAATAGAAAGACATTTAAAAGTACATTCCCTCATGACAATTCTTGGAGTTTCACAATATGCAAAATCTTATTGTCTTTATAAAAACATTTTAAATGGAGTATTGTCAGATCAGGTCTCACCCAGGAAAGAAACCATAGTGAGCTGAATTTGCTATCCATTATCTTAAATGTTTAAATTGGCTTCTTTTATTACTAGGAGTGTAAAATATTGAAAAGTGTTGAACAATTCAAGTATGGATTATGTATCTCTGATGTCCATCTAGCAAGAGTTATGCTCTGAGTTGAACTAAATGAACTGTGAAGATCTATCCCCAGGAACCTTTTTGTGATTCTATGATTCTCCACTTTTTTCATCACACTTCTTTCTTCTTTCAGTGTAAACATCTAAATTTAAATTAAAGGGTGAAAAAAAAAATCTCCTGGTACTCTGAAGACAAACTCTCCTCCATAAGCTGGTGGGAACAGGTGGGATGCAACACGGAGATTAGTACCAACTGTTATTATTTGAACAACAACAACAAAACAAACTAATTAATTTGATTCATAACCTGCAGCCAACAAATTAGGATCCTTACTTCCTTGTGCGTTCCCCAACAATCCTGCCAGATAACAGCACTCTCTGACATGTACTGAAATTGTCACTGACGGAACTCCAGAACTTTCAGTATTAGAGACCACACCATTATAAAAGATAAACTGTTTACATTAAACTTGACCTTTCCCACTATTTCACTTACTTTGGGTTTACTGCTACCAGTGATTTCCTTCTCATTTGTTGTGCAGTACCCCTGTTTAGGCTGTACTTTGAGACAGAGGATTCATTTATTTATTCAATTTCTGAAGTTAATTTCCAGGTTTTTCTAATGTGATCTCAGTACTCTTGAAAATAAGTTTTCATCTACTTACATAGCAGCTTCATATTGGCAGATACCAAAAATCCCACAAAACAATGAAAAACCCTTGGATCTACCACATGCTAAAATCATAAAATTACTGTGACATTTTTTCCTCCTTCCTTCTGATATTTTCAGAAATAAAAAATGTTAGCTCTTTTCACTAGGTTCTCTTTCCCTCCATTGTCTACCTTTTAACTTTCCAGATATCCCCTTTCATGTTCAGACTTGATCCAAAGTGCATTCAAATCTCCTGAAACGTTTCCCCTTTTCATTTTTTTGTTATGACAGCATGGATCAGAAGTCATTCCAGTAGTGTCAAGACAAGAGACCCACTGAACAATGCTTAAGTTGTGCAATATCTACCTGAGGGGGCCAGATAAAACTTTTCTAAATGGAACAAGATGTTGTCTGCAACAGTGATCTGTCATTGAAAAAGTGACCTTTATTATGAAAAAGAAGATCTCTATGAACACAAAAGTCCTGAAGATTGCTCCATAAACTTTGTTAATTACAATTATAAAAGTGAGAGGTCCTTTTGATAAAACAAAATTATTCTAAGAAAAAAAAAGCTGAGGGAGATCACAACACGGAAGGTTATTCTTAACTCTTCATTTCAACACTAAATTCTTGAGTGAAATATTTGTATGTCTGTATGGAGGTGTCACCTTTCCCAGGATAATTCTGTATTTCCACACTATTGAGACTGTGCAGCCCAAAGGGAATATAGCTCATTTGGAGTATTAAAATTCACATATATGCTCAGAAATCTCCCTGATAAAATTGCAGGACAGCAAGGAATGCCCACAAGAGGAGACAGTTATCTAGCCAAGAAATCTACAACACTTAAAGTATAACAACAAAATTTAAGTTAAAAACTTCTTGAGGATTTCCTTGTTTTAACAGTTGATTCAAATTCCATCGTCTAATCCCCAAATACTGTAAAAAATAATGACCCCAGTTACAACTTGCTTTAAACAAGTGCACAGAAGTATTTTCTGTTGCTGTACAAGTTATTTGTAGAGTAACACAATAGCACCGTGACCTGTCCATGGCCCTCAGAAGCTACAATCAGAAAAGCATTCTCTGATCAGCCATATATGATTTTGTCAGAGCTTGTTCCCCCAAAAGTGTTCTTCAAATTGAATAGTTCTAGTTGACTTAGTCTCTCATTTCATGGAATCCATTTCACCTTTCTCACCATCTTTATAGCCATTAGCTCTTATTGAAAGACTGTCATCACAATTGCTTAAGTATTTAAAATGTTTTGTGTCAGATTCTTTTCAAGCTTTCAAGCTTTAGGAATGATGAAGCCCTTGGTAAATCCATTATGTCAGATACCAAGAGATATACACTTGTTTATACAGTTCAGTGAGTGAATAAAAGAGAAAGTATCTGGGACAGGCTAAAAGCTTGTGTCTAGGGACAAATTTCAGAAAGGATGTATGAAGAAACCCAGTACAATCAGAGAGAAACAACAGGACAAGGAGACAGCTGAATTCCAAGCAAAGCATCAATGGAAGCAGCAGAGACAGAATG
The DNA here is from genome assembly GCF_965183815.1 of Platalea leucorodia. Classification (NCBI taxonomy): domain Eukaryota; kingdom Metazoa; phylum Chordata; class Aves; order Pelecaniformes; family Threskiornithidae; genus Platalea; species Platalea leucorodia. The sequence goes on from NC_138823.1 coordinate 18,968,738, forward strand.
CAGATATTCAGGAGCAGGTCTAGACCTGGACAGTTCAAGTAAAAGGCCTGGGAAGCTGACACTACAACAAATGAAAAAGTGCTGTGCAGCAACACCTAGAATCAGACCTGGGGTTTAAAGACTATCAGGTGCCCTGACTTCTTAAAAGAACCCAACAGCTTCTCCTCTGTGGAAATCAGCTGTGCATGATAATATCGTCAGTGGCTATATTGCTGGGGCCATAGCTGAAGTTTGTATTCATGACAACATTTATAACCATCCTTGCGCAAGAAAGAAAAAAGGCTCCCAGATTCTTCTTCTGAAAATAGTGAAGAAATATACATTTTTCAAGACAAAATGTGGTGGTTCCAATACTGAATAAGTCTGCGAATGGAGCCAATTTCTATTGCATTATTTTCCTAAGCAAACAATAGTCAAGCAAAAATGAGTTCAATTTTCAATTGTTGTACCTGTGTCTAAAGAATTCTGTCACAATATTTAGGCCAAGTGTTGACTAAATACAAAATGCTAAATATCTGTTTATAAAACTGTAATACATGCTCAAAACTGTTACAGAAATTAAAAAAATACAACTCATGACAGATGGATAGCTGTGTGATAAAAAATGCAGATTCTGAGTTAGAAATACAAGATTACATCTAAAAAAATTAATTCCTGGCAGAAAGAAGACGACTGAGAAAAGAGCCCTGGAGGTGGGAGAGTGTCCAAATAATTCTGACTGGGCTCACATCAAACAGATTTTTTATTCAAAAACTCCATAAAAGAAATACTTTCAATACTTAAAGGGGGCTTATAAGAAAGATGGGAACAGACTTTTTAGCAGGGCCAGTAGTGATAGGACAAGGGGTAATGGTTTTAAACTAAAAGAGGGGACATTCAGACTAGATATAAGGAAGACAATTTTACAATGAGGGTGGTGAAACACTGGAATGGGTTGCCCAGGGAGGTGTTAAATGCCCCATCCTTGGAAACATTCAAGGACAGGCTAGATGGGGCTCTGAGCAACCTGATCTAGTTGTAGATGTCCCCGCCAGTTGCAGAGGGGGTGGACTAGATGACTTTTAAAGGTCCCTTCCATCCCAAAGCATTCTATGAAATAACTTCATTTTTATTATTATTTCATCTAATCTAGAGTAACTTTTTATGTGCTGCATATTTCTGTTTCCTGGCAAGTTCTACATGTTTACGCTTCAGTGGTCTGCTGATGGGTAACTTGCCAGTATCCTGATTTGATCCTGTACCACTGAAGACAGCAAAACTGCACACTGATCTTATTTGGTTCAAGATCAAATTCTTAGTCCTAAATCTTAAACAATACCAATTAATAGTGACATGACAGCTAGAATAATGTCACATAATTTACTCTTCCACTCTGTCTATGGTGAAGAGTTGAACTCTGTTGTGGAACTATTCAGCATAGAATTCACCCAAATAGTGGTTCACTATCTTCTCAGAGTTGTTTGAATGGACATTCAACATGCAATTAGAGGGCCAGCCTCATAGTATATGTATAGAAGTAATAAGGAGAGAAAACCTTGGGAAGGTTGTTCAGATCATGAGCTCAACCAAAGTGATCTGGATTCATTACTGCAGGTGCATTTCTTCCCCAAAGCAGTTGGCCTCTGGGTAGGTGCGTTTCACTGCATCCAAGGGTTCAGGTGCCCTGAGTCTCCAGATCCAACGGTTGAGCACAGTATGTTGTTCCTTTCTGGTCTGCACGGATGGGTTTCTTCTCAGCATGCAAAAGATCAGTGTAAATACAGAGCTGGGAGATGAGTAGGAATTGCTCTTGGCTCCTTTGGTTTCTACCCAAACATAGTGAAACTAGTTACCCAACTTGGATACCAAACTAAGATGGCTGAAGTCAGGTAGTACTCCCCTCTCCCTGTATTTCCTAATGTTGATCTATACATAAAAATCTACTTAACAAAAATCACTATTTTTCCTCTTCAAATTCTAAAGAAGTATATAAGGGGTTTTTTTTAAGATGCCTACCTTGTCATTTTTTAATCACTTACTGTGCTCTAGGCCTGTCTCTACTCCCACTGAAGATGTTGAGAAGAGTTATTTATTTTTGTTAAAATAAGAGTATTATTATGAGCATTCATATTGAAAGAACTTACAGCAGCATTTCTTCTTTTTACTGAAATATTCCAACCAAACATCCATTCTGCATTCAAGCAGACTGTTCATGAATATAGTGCAGAACAAAAAAAAAGCAAACTTTTCTGGATAAAGATTATCTAAATAATCTAAATTTATCAGAGGAATAGAAAATATTCAGATTTTTAAAAATGGATTTTCTTGTCTATATTTTTTCTATTGTTAAAAAAAATAAAAAGATAAATCAACAGAAAGATACCTATTAAAAATTAAATACAAAGTGGAAAGTTACAATAAAACTAGTCATTATATCAGTATTATTAATTTTTCATGTATTTTTCCTCTACTTCTGATATATTCATGTTAGACACTTGTTTTCAACTTCTTTCGGAACTTGGAAAGCGCCAAGAATCATAAAATCCTAATGATTATAAGCCATAAAAGATAAAAGTGATTTACTCAGCAAGGTGTGTTCCCCATGCTAACTGTGTATTCTTCCAAGATGCATGTAATATGTCACTGATTAGCTCTTCAGCTTTGTACGGGTTTTGTGGAGGCTATGTTATATCTCATTTGTTTAGCAAATAGAAGAAACTTTATAGGCGATATATGTGAATGATAGACTACATAAATATGAATGAAAGTTTTTAATATCGCTAAGGAAAATTTAGACTTATGTAAATAATTTAGTATTGACTGATAACCAGATTTATATTAGTAAAACATAGATAACAACAAACTTTACAGGACATGATAGAAGTAAAATATCTACTACTTTAAAGGACTTTATGGTACCTGTTTCTCTTCAGCAATGGACACCTGCTCTCAATAAAAGTCTATATGAAGTAAAATCTCAACCAAATTTCCTCCAGAATTCTCTTTGAGGAGTATCCTTGTGTAGCAAGCACAGTTTGCAGAGCAGCTGACAAAGTTTAGTCTTTCTCTGTGGCTGTCTTCCTCTACTGCATTGACTCTTGGATCCAGAAGCAATGTAACACTAACCTATAAACCTAGAACAAGTGAATGACTAATGGCTAATGAAATAAATACTGGAAGTCTTTACTGACTAATGGTTTGTGAAATAAGTATTGCAAATCCTTACTTACTTCATTTTTTGTTAGTTTCATCCCAAGTCAGGAAAGGTTAATAAATGAATTAATGCTTTGTCAGAGTAAGCTTTTTACTTTAGTATTTATTTACTTTAACTTTACACAGATTTTACTTATAGAATCATAGAATCATAGAATGCTTTGGGATGGAAGGGACCTTTAAAGGTCATCTAGTCCATCCTCCCTGCCAATTAGTAGGGACAGCTACAACTAGATCAGGTTACTCAGAGACCTATCCAGTCTGGCCTTGAATGTTTCCAAGGACGGGGCATACACCACCTCTCTGGGCAACCCATTCCAGTGTTTCACCAATAAATGTTTCACATAAATGGTGTTGTATGAGGTTGCCCTATACTCATAATCTGTCAGCCCAGGTCAATCAATGCTGAAATGAAATGGGGAGAAATATGTAACACCTTGATCCTACTTTCAGGAGGAGGAAGTCTGGAAGTCCATAAAACTGTCTGAGAAGACATCTATTAGATTAAAACAAGCCATTGCAACATGTCCCAGGATATAAATACTGTTAGAGGAAATAATTTTCCTGCTTCTAGTAAAAAACAGAACTGATACTTCAAGTGATAGAAATTTGCTTAGTACATTTATTTAGAAGGCAGTCATAGTAGTAAGATCCATTTGTGAGAACAGAAACAGAGATTATAGTTTCCTGCCTAATTAATTATTACTGACTCATCTTTATTCAGGATTTGATGATAGTATTACAAACGAAGAAGTCAATAATTAGGCAGGAGCTAGTACTAGGTAAGCCTTTTCTTTTTTTCATCTTGATTATAAAAGCTGATTTGATAGCTTAAAGTAAGAACATATTTCAAGGAATATAAACATTAATATTTATTTTGAGACTTAATTTACACCCAGTGTGCACTGCAAACGAATGCTGCTTTGAACTACTGCTTATAACAGCTAGGATTATTTAATGTAGCTAAAAATGAATTGTTACATTTGAAACTATGCTAAATAGTAAGAGACATGCAGATATGCCACCTTGGAAAGTCTGTTTCCTTCCTGTTATCACCGTGGTCCTGTGATGCATCAATCTGCTGATGCACATGACTAGTATCCAATTATTACAAACATTACACCACATGTCTAACAATCTTCTGATCATCTCTTTCAAAAGTGTAAAGCCCTTAGTTTGCAGAAGAGGGGTGGGGAAGTTGCATATGTGTATAAACAGAAAATTGAATCTATGCAATGTTAGAAAACTGAAAGTTAAGGGCACAACACATGAAGTGTACAGTATCTGTAACTTTATTTTTTTCTTTTTCTGAAGAAATACATTTATCAAAACTATTGTGCTGCCATTCAATTATATGCATTCATGATAGCTGTTACTTGCTTATTTTAGGCTATAGAGCTGATGACCGGTTCCTTTTTCACACTGAGTTGACATGAATGGCCTGGGAAGCTGCTTTTTTTTTTTTTTCTATAAGATTTCTGAATGATTACTCAAACCATTTTTCTCTATTTTTGTAGAAGAAAGGCTTTGGTAATGCCAAGAACATGTTAAGATTAGGAATGCAAATATTTCTAGCTATGAGCTACCTGTGAGGAAATTATTACTGCATAATAACTACTTGTGATGGTTTTGGCTGGGATAGAGTTAATTTTCTTCATGGTAGCTAGTATGGGGCTATGTTTTGGACTTGTACTGTAAACAGTGTTGATGATACAGGGATGTTTTTGTTATTACTGAGCAGTGCTTACACAGAGTCAAGGCCTTTTCTGCTTCTCACACCTCCCCACCCGTGAGTAGGCTGGGGGTGCTCAAGACGTTGGGAGGGGACACAGCTGTGACAGCTGACCCCAGCTGAGCAAGAGACCTTCCATACCATATGACCTCATGCTCAGCATATAAAACTGAAGGAAGAAGAAGGAAGGGGGGGACATTCGGAGTGATGGCGTTTGTCTTCCCAAGTAACTGTTTGGTTGGCAACACATGATGGAGCCCTGCTTTCCTGGAGATGGCTGAACACCTGCCTGCCAATGGGAAGCAGTGAATGAATTCCTTGTTTTGCTTTGCTTGCGTGCGCAGCTTTTGCTTTACCTATTAAACTGTCTTTGTCTCAACCCATGTGTTTTCTCACTTTTACTCTTCCAATTCTCTCCCCCATCCCACTGCGGGGGAGCGAGCGAGTGGCTGTCTGGTGCTTAGCTGCCAGCTGGGGTTAAACCACACCACTAGTATGCAATTTGAAAACCTAAAATTCCATCATTCTTTCATGTTTTTTAAAAAATCAAAGCAAAACAATTCTACAATTATATTTATTCTGTATGATTTAACATATGTCTCGAGTACCGTGTATCCTGTTTGATTCAATCATTGGCATACACATTTCCTCACTTTCTGTGGGATAAACAACAGAAAACAAAGATGATAGTTCTATTGATTCTTTATACTCTCTCCTCATGGTTATTGACCCTAGCCAACAGCTAAGCCCCGACACAGACACTTGCTCACTCTCCCACACCCCTCATGGGACAGGGAGAGAATGGTAAGAGCTAAAGCAAGAAAAATTGTAAGCTGAGATAAAAGTTTAATAAATGAAGGAAAAAAGAAAAAAAAAAAAAAAGTCATGTAAAAGCAATCACTCATCACCTCCCACAAGCAAACTGATGCCCAGCTAGTCTTTCAGCAACAGCTACCTTGGAAAACACCCATTTTTATTTTTGATTGTGACATCATACAGTATGGAATATCCCTTTGGCCAGTTCAGATTACCTGTCACAGCTCTGTCTTTTTGCTCTGTGGTTCCACAGCAGCTACCACTACAGGGTCCTCTAACTGAAGTTTATAGAGATCACAGGAATGCAACTAAATCAAAGATTAATCCGTAGGGTTTGCGTTTTTTTTCTTCAGTTGTTACAACCCAAGACTCAAGGCAGTCATCCGGTAGGTTTTGAAGTGAGTCTGATTTCAGAAGTGCTGTGCACATATAAGACTTTGTTCTATTTGCTCAATTACTACATATGAGTACAATTAAAATGGGGAAATCCCCAGATATAGGTACAATGAAAAGGTGGGAATTCAAAGACTGAAGAACTGAAAGCTGTACAGAAGTTATAAAGAGAAAGAAAACAAACAAACAAACAAGCAAACAATCCCCCCCTACATTTTAAAATTCAGGACAAATTTTAGGGAGTCATGAGCAGCCTGGATTTTGGAAATTAAAATAAGACTCACGTAGAAGTGTTTAAATCCTCAAAATGAAGAAAACATTGTCTTCAAAAGCTAAAGAACTTCCTCAGTCTTTTTTTAATAGAAACTGAAAAGTGAACAACTAAAATTTATTCATATATCTTTCTTCATACATTGTGTAAGCACTGAACAGGTGAATGATGGAACCCTATCTGTACCCTTTGAGGTCAGACATTATCCTATAAAAAAATGAAGTTATAATAGATTTCTGCAGTATTAAGAAAAATAGATATAGTTGGGATATCACTATATAATTGCCCTTTACAAAACATGCTCTATAAGTACTAATTTGCTATTACTACATTTAGATGTAGTAATAAATATTAGAAATACTTTTTTTTTTCCTCTTAATGTTTTGATGTCTGATTACTTATGCCCTTCATTTCAAGTCGTTCTAAAATCATCACTATGGACATTAATCTCCATCATTTTTATCCCAGTTGTAAACGTTTCATAGAATCATAGAATCATTTAGGTTGGAAAGGACCCTTAAGATTGAGTCCAGCTGTTAACCTAACACTACCAAGTCCACCACTAAACCACGTCCCTAAGCACCACATCTACACGTCTCTTAAATACCTCCAGGGATGGGGACTCAACCACTTCCCTGGGCAGCCTGTTCTAATGATTTAATAGAAATATATCTATAAACAGCATTTGAAGCTTAATGGATTGTCAGTCTCTCTCCTGACAGTCTCTTTGTCATCACAGAAAACTTTAAAGCCTTATGTAAATACAGACAAACATGAAGTGGGATTGTTGGACATCAGCTAGAACTTTATGGCTCTGAAAGTAACTATTAATTTCCGTAGATTTTAAGTCTTGTGTTCATTCAAACCTGAATTACTCTTCAGTGTGTATAATATTTACATAGCCTTAAACAGCCTTTTTTTGTCTTTCGTTCTTTGTTTCTTTTCAAAACATTTTGCCAAATTTCCAAGAACAGAAGCTTGTCTCACACATAGTCAACCTCTACTTCAGCAATCTAGAACAATACTTAATAATGCTGACATCTATGCTTTTATTTCTTTTTGGATGACTAATGGAACCATAGACTCTTAAATGATATAAATGGACAAAGATGTAACATTTAAAAGATGAAAACCTTAGTAAATTTTGTAGAAAATGTGGCCCAAAATAAAATCTAATTAATTTCCCTGACAGAAAATTATGCCATTGTGTTTTACCTGAACTATTTACTGCAACTCTGCTGATGTGTTTTCTAACAAATACCTCTGGCTATGACCTTATGCAGTATATTGTTCTGTAACTTCAATGAACGTTGTATGTATTGCAGCTCTACACATCCAAAGTTAAATTATTACTGGACAGCCTTATGACAAAATCACAAAGATTTTAATGGAAAACAATAAGTTTTCTTCAGCCAGCCTATGGAATTTATGAGAGAAGTTTATGAATGACAGAGAGTTTTATAATGTGCTTTAAAAGAATTCTAGAATTTCCCTATTAAATTCAGTATGCTTTTCAAAGATGAAAGCAAAGACACTTCAACTGAAAGCTGTCATGTGATTTTCTGCTGTTTTTTTTTTTTTTAATGGTTCATTAGTATATACATTTAAACTAGTTTTTCACATATATGGAGTCTCATGTGACAAGAAACAGTCATTAATAAAATAAGGAAAAAACTCTTAAAGAATAAATGTAATTGAACTATTCAAATACCATTTTTTTCTTCATAAAAAATAAGTGAGCTACAATTTTGCTTTGTGGTAGGCTACTCACAAAGCAAAATTCAAATTCTCATTTTCTAGCTAGAGTCTGACAATAAATATATGGACATTTTCCATAAATTTAAACAGTTTTTGCCTACTAGGAATACACTGAAATCTTGACAAGCTGAATCTAAACAAACTTTGTGATACCACTGTATTTCCACTCATAATATTGAACACAGGGCAACCGCATTTAATAAAACCAAAGTTTGATTTTTATATTTGTAATAAAGCAAAAGTACCTGGGAATGTACAACAGTATTGTCAACTGAGTTTCAGTAAGCATAAAAGATTCCTAACTTTGCTTAATTTCCAGGATAGATGTAGATGCAGAGACAAACTGCTACAAGGTAGCTGGAAATATAATCTTCAAACATATTTCAAAACAATTTTGCTCTTACATGCTGAGCTCCTTATGTCAGTGATCATCTTTCCATTCTGCAACTGTACGCTACTCAGCACAGTGATAATTTTATGATCCACAGCTGTGGTTCCTTAATGTTACCAAAATTCAGTTAAGGACTACCATCATTTTAAGATAATGTGTGGATATCCATTGAACTTTACTATGAATTAATAATAAATGTATGGATTAATTACTTCTTATAACTTATCCATATTTAGTGCAAATTGAAATTTTTAGCATCCTAAAATATTGGTATGTAGTATTTACATAAACAGTGGTATCTGTTTCATCCAGTAATATGAAGTAATGTTGATGACTTTCCCATGATGCAGTTACACTAATTGCATTGTCACTACAGAGTAATTCATATTAGTTCACATTTGAAGTATAACTGAGTCTTTGCTTGTATTTGTCCTAATCCTAACTGAATCTCAATTGCACAAGAAAGTATGTAAATTTAACAGGATTGGATTTACTAGCAAATGATGAAATGGGAGCTGTGTTCAACCTAGCACCCAAGACAGATGAGCCTGAGTCCCACAGCAGCACCCAGAGGAAGCAATGAGTGACAGTAGTGGGAGATTCCCTGCTGCAGGGGATAGAAGCCTGCAACTGTGAATGTGGCTGCTATCTAGGGAAGCTTGCTGCTTGCCCACTCTCAGATCCAGGATGTTGTGAAGAGATTGCTGATGTTTGCCCTGAAACTGTTCCTCCCTGCTGGTCTTCCACATAGGCATCAACAATATGGGAGGAGGGGTGTGGTTCACATCAAGTGTGACTACATGGCTCTGGGAGTGAGGGTCAAGGACGTGGCAGGCCAGGTGCTTTCTCTTAAGTTCTGCTAGTGAGGGGAAAGGGCTGGAGGAATGAACGGATTCTGCTGGTCAACACCTCCTTGCACAGCTTGTGCTGACCAGAAGGATTTGGCTTTTACAACCATGGACTCTCCTTAAGAATCACAGACTACTAGGAAGAGAGAGGATCCACTTGAACAATTGGGCAAAAGAGTCTTCGACAATAGGCTGGTCAACCTGGAGAGGAAAGATTTAATGCAGGATGGAGAGGGAGATGATGGCTTACAGACAGGTGAGGAAGTAATGGACCATGATGGAAAGCAATTGGTGCAAGGTGGTATGGACAGGAGAAACCTTGTGATCAGCAAAACAAGTTTGAAGGGGTCCCATCACATGCACACAAATAAGGAAGTGCAAACAGGAAGTTTGTGTGCAGTTGCAGGACTACAATCTCACTGAGATTACAGAGATGTGGTGGGTTAGCTCACAAAACTGGAGTGGTATAACAAGAGAATACCGACTGCAGGAAGGACAGACGAGGAAGGCAAGCAAGGGAAATTGCCCTTGATGTAGGAGAGGAGCTGGATTACATATTGCTGCTTTGGGATGGATGATGAGACAGCTGAGAGCTAATGCATCAGAATTAGAGGCCAAACCAATGTAAGCAATGTGGTGGCGTGTGTCTGCTAAAAATTGCCTGATAAGGAAGTAAAAGCAGATGAGGCCTTCTTCAGAGAAAAGATAAAAACCTTATGCCCACAGGCTCTGGTCACTGTGGGGTACTTGAACCACCCCAATATCTACTGGAAAGGCAAAAGAGCAGAGCACAAGGAATCCAGGAGTTTTCTGGAGTGCAGTGATGACAACTTCCTAACACAGGTGATCAAGGAGCCAACCAGGGAGATGCTCTGCTACACCTCATATTTACAAACAAGGAATAACTGGTTGGGAACAGGAAGATGTGGTGCAGTTGGCTACTGCATGCTTGTAGAAGTTAGGGATCCCAACAGGAGGGAACAAGGCAAACAGCAGGATCACAACCATGGACCTCAGGAGAGCAGACTCTGGCCTGTTCAGGCATCTACTTGGAGGAATCCAAGAGGCCTTGGAGAGAAGATGTTCCGGTAGAGCTGGTTGATATTCAAGGATCACCTCCTCAAAGCTCAAGAATGATCCAACTGCAACTATCCAAAAGGAGGTTGTAACAAGGTGGATGTCGGTCTTCTGACATGAGACAGAGGACCTGGTGGCAAGGGACACAGAAAACACTAAGTTACGCAATGCCTTCTTTACCTCAGTCTTCAATGAAAAATTCAGCCTTCAGCAATTCCTGGTCCCTGAGACCAGTGGGAAAGTCTGGAGCAAGACAAACATACATTACACTCATTGGAGGAGGATCATGTTAGGGAAAATTTAAACCAACTGTACATACACAAGTACATGAGATCTGATGGGATGCACTCACAAGTGCTAAGGGAGCTGGCTCATGTCATTTTAAGGCCATTCTCAATTATTCTTTAACGGTCATGCAGATTGTGAGAGGTTCCAAAGGTCTGGAAGAAAGTAAATGTCACTCATCTTCAAGAAGGACAAGAAGGAAGACCCAGGGAACTGCAGTCTTGTCAGTCTCACCTCAATCCCTGGGAAAGTAATGCAGCAAATAATCCTGGAAATCATTTCCAAGCATGCCAAGGACAAGAAGGTGACTGGGAGCATTCAGCATGGATTTACAAAGGAGAAATCATTCCTGACCAACCTCACAGCCTTCTACACGAGAAATGGTTCAGTAAATGAGGGAAGTGGGGGATGTTGTTTATTTTGCATTTACCAAGGCTTTTGACATTGTCTCTTATAACATCCTCCCAAATAAAAAGATGATGTAATGAATAAATATAAAATAAAAAGACTGTGGATATAGATTGAAAAATTGGCTGAAATGCCATGCTCACAGGAATGTAAATGTAATAATGTCTCCAGCATGAAGCCAAGCTGGAGACCAGTCACTAGTGGTGTACCCCAGGGGTTGATTCTTGGGCCAATACTCTTTAATTTCTTCATTAATGAACTAGATGATGGGACAGAGTCCATCCTCAATAAATTTGTGGATGATAAAAACCTGGGAGGAGTTTGATGATTGATACACCAGACAGTTGTGCTGCCATTCAGAGGTACCTCAACAAGGTGGAGTAATGGGGTGACAGGAATCTTATGAAATTCAGCAAAAGGAAATGGGAATTTCTGCACCTGCACAGTACAGGCAGGGGGGGGCAACAAGCTGGAAAGCAACTTATCAGTAAAAGACCGGAACATGAGCCAAGCTAGCAATGTGCCTTTGACACAAAGGTCAGCAGCCTCCTGGGCTGCTGTAGAAGTGTTGCAAGCAGGTCTAGGGAGGTGATCCTTCCCCTCTTCTCAGCACTGGTGAGACATATCTGCAGTGCTGTGTCCAGTGCTGGTCTCCCCAGTATAAGAGAAACATGGACATAGTCAAGCAAGTCCAGTGAAGGGACACAAAGATGATAAAGGGACTGGAGCAACATTCATGCAAAGAGAGGCTGAGTGAGCTGGGACTGCTTAGCCTGGAGAAGGCTCAGTGGGATTTTATCAGTGTGTATAAATAGCTGATGGGAGGGAATGAAGGAGAGGAAACCAGACTCTTCTCAGTAGTGCCCAGTGACAGGACAAGAGGCAATAGGCACAGATTGAAACAAAAGAAATTCCCCTTAGATGTAAGGATGAAATTCATGCTGTGTGGATGGTCAAATCCAGGAACTGGTTGCCCAGAGAGGTTGTGGAGTCTCCATCTTTGGAGATATTCAAAACACAGCTGTAACCTGCTCTTCTTCATCCTTCTCTGAGCCTGGAAGTTGGATAAGACAATTTCTAGAGGGGCCTCCCAACCTCAAAGATTCTGTGATTTTATGAAAATTCATATGAAAGGTTTTACATTGGTGTCCTTCTGTATTTTATGCAATTCTATTACTTCTCATGAAATGAAGATTGTCCCAAGTAGGCCCATAGTGGCAATTCATTTAACCTTCCAAGCAAGTGTGTTCCAAATTCAGGAACATTAAAAACTACACTGCAAAGTAATAAGGGCTTATTCTACCTGACCTCCCTCAAGAACTCTAACATAGAACTAGATCATAAATATGCACAACATGGCAGATGTCAGGCCTCATGAATACATATAAATATTCATCAACTTATGGAATTCTTAACAACCCACTGAGAGTGTTTACATTTGAACAAGAAAATCAAAGCATTCTGCCCATATGCTTAAAACATAATTCATAATTTGAAAAGTAATTATCACATGAGAAAAGCTTTATGGTTATTAAAATATTAATCCCTGTGGGACAATTCAATCTTCTCATGGTAATGAAGGGTTCTTTGAAATAAAACTAGAAAAGATGTGAAGGAGAAAGATTCCTAAACTTTGAAAGTAGTTTTCAGATAATTGTAAAGGTTCTTAAAAATTTTTGGATATTTCAGTATTCTTTAAAAGAGAAGTTAAAAACTTTTTAAGAAGTTAGTCTAAGCCAAGAGTATTGAATACAGTTTTGAATACAAGCAAAACAGAGTCATAGTCCATATCTACCAAGTAGATAGTATTCTGACTACTTTAGAGTCTGAGATGTATCCAACCATTGTAGATCAACACTAATCTAATTTCTGTTCTGAACTTTAAGATATCTGGTGACCCAAATTCTTAAGGCCACTTTTCTCCAGAGAGCACTCTTACAGTTTTTGCTTGTTTTAGGTACTCCTTTGGATTACATCTAAACTGTTTTAATAGGTTTTGTCTTTTTCAAATGAAAACTAAGTTTTCAGGCACCGGAATTTAATAATCTCTTTCCTGGAGCAGTCCCTTGCACAGTTTTGGCCCAAGTCACCTAAGACTCTCCAAAATTATACCTGAGCACAGCATGGGTTAGGAAACACCTCCAATAGAAAGTTTTCATTTGACCACTTTGTTTCAAAGGTTAGGAGAATTTTAAAATAGGTGGTCAGACAATGTTTACTCTCAGTGCCAAAGAACAGCCCTGTTTAATTAATTAATATAGATGACCTACCACTAAAAGAAGCAACTCTCCAACTTCCATCTGAAAGTTCCTGCCCTTTCTCGTACCAGTAGTGGTGCCTGCCTGACCTCATGATGTGTTAGTTTAGAAAGCAAAAAACATTGAAAGATTATATAAATTTGTTTGGAGTTTTCTTCTTTCTGGATTTCTCTTTGGATCAGCTGACCTCATGGTCACGCAAAGAATAATGGCCAATGTTCAGAGAAAGTGGTATTTGAGGGGAACTGCAGATGGGGAAACTGGACTGCCCATATTAACAGCAGCTACTTAGTAGACCAGTTTATCTGCCATATCAAATTGCATTCCCAGGTTCTATTCTTGTGCCCTTCTTACCTAAAATGAAGTAAAACTGCATCTGTATCCTTGGCAGCCATGACACACCTTCCATGACTACCCTTTCTTCAGGTTTTAGGGTATATATGGAAAATGCTCTAATCAGTCAGTCTGCAGCCTGATGCCTTGGGCACTTAAAAGTTAATTCTTGTCTTGCAGGCATTCAGGCATTCAGGCAGCTGGTTGACTGTGTCTTGTGCCTTCATGTGCCTTTACTTATAAATTCACATTAAACATTGCATGAGACATTAGTTAACCCTCATATAGTTTATAGTCTCTGGTCTATACAAGCCTTCTGCAGAAACCAAAAGGACACATGGATTACAATTATACATTCATCAGTAACAAACTCTATTCCTCAGTCCACTGTAAATTTTAAGGGATTTTCTGTCACAGCAGTTCTATTTAATGTAGCTAGAGCTAACTATGAGTGCTCAAACTTTCAAAGGGCTGGTCCCTGAGCTACTGTGTACGTTGTTAGCTATAGGGTTATAGCCTAACCCTGTCCAGACTTCATAGTGAGTCTCAGGACACTCAGACACATATCTTCCCTACTGCAGCAATATTAATAAACAGTATCTCTCAACTGATTTACCTACTTTTTTCCAAATAGTTTAATTTTAGATTTTCCTTACATTTCTGTGCACAAAGTAATCAATATCTTTATGAGAAATGTCCCAAAGAAATAGAAGAAGTAGTAATGTGTGTAGTACTGAAAAATGTCTTCCAAATATAGACAAAAGACAACAGATGAGGCTCTAGAGGGAAGTGTTTTTACTTAAACTTACCCTGCAACATAAAGCAATCCTCCAGTAACAAACAGTGTTTTTCAGAATGAGAAGACCTACTAGATCACATTTACTTTAGGAGATGTCCAGCCCTATTTAACCTCTTGTTCTTCGAAAGGGTTTGGAAATATGCTCATTCTTCAGAAGACAGATATTCTCAGAGACACAAACAGTTTATCTATTTATCTATCCTGCAGCAACAGACTCTCTGAGAATCACAGAAGAATGTATCATTGTGGCTGTATGACTGACATGTTAAAACGATTTTGGAGGGGAATATGCCAGAGCACATCTTACTTTTAAGTGATATACATCAGCTGCAGAGTATATTTAAGGGTTCAGTGGCACCAACAGAACCAACTCTAATGCTGCAGGACAGAGAACAGACACAGGTTTTTACCTGTATGCAACATTATGTAGAAGATAGTTTTAGAGTAGACTAAGAAAATGACACATTTAGCAGAAGCCTTTTACATAAGGAAATTCTTGGAATGTTTAAACCAAAGAATAACTTAAACACAACTGAGATGTGTTTGCTTTGGTATCTGAAACCTATTCCCGCCATTGAAAAGTTAACTGAGACATTTTCTTTTTCTCTGAAACTTTTATTGTGTGCTGACATACACTGCTATGCTACACTAAATGTGGCCCAGTACTAGTGGCTATCAGCACAGTAAGTAGAATTAGAGTTCACCTGGCATATATACAACTATCACAGGTCACTATCTCACTTTGTAAAAGGAGTTCTTATATGGTTAGCTGCCTTCACATAGCATAGTGGTTCTGATTCTTTCAAGAAGCACTTGATACTTTTTGACATTAGTCAAAATAATTCCTTTTCATATTCAGACTGGAATATATGATTATAGATTATTTCTGCTAAATGTTTAAATGACTTGCTGATTTTAATATAAAAAACACTTATAATAATGATAAATGCACCGTATAATCATTATTTTCAGACAATTTCCAAATTGCTTAAAATACACATGTATATTTTGTAAACAAATTTTGAATGTAGAACAGAAATTAAAAATAGAAAAAGGTGCTATGTACATAAGAATGTTCTAAAGTCCTTTTATTTTACACACCATTTTTTAATCTTTTATACAGTTATGTGTATATGTATAAGACATTTTATTCTGTTAATGGTGAAAACTTATGAATAAGTAGAACATGAATTTGTAGAGGATCTTTCTGAAGACCTGAGAATAATAGCAGAAATGTCCCCAGAATGTAAATGAGAAAAACCTCTATTTGCTTCTACTGTTCATCTCCAGCTCAAGGCCAAGAAAATTCCTTTTATGCAGATCATTAGAGTTATATGGTAAATCTGGTACCCTGTGGACCATGCATTTAATAAGTATGTGACCTCCAAGGATGAAAGATAACCTTGCCATCTTTAGACAGCGATTCACCAACTGGAAATACAATTAAAAAAAAAAAAGAGAACAAACTGCTTAGTATCTTATGCAGTTTCTTGAATCCTCACTCTTTAACTTAACAAACAGTATTTAATAGACATGCTAGGAATATCTATGATGACATACAGATTGAACTGTTTTATTTAAGTACCAGTATCTGAAAATATCAGTATAGACGTAGATCAAGTGCTGGTTTTACTTAGAACACAGATTTTCTGAAACTTATAATTGTAAAACATTCTTCTTGTGACTTTACAGATTCCTTACAGAAATTCTCAGATCAATACACAATTGTTTTTTCTAACTTTGGTTTAAATTGGCTTGATGTTTTCACTTATTCTTAGCAGCATGAAAAAAGAAAATACGAAAGAAACAGAATCTTTCTCAAGTCATACTCTGATACTGTTTGAAAAATATCTGCTCAGTGTTTATCAGTCTGTTAATATACTGATTAATTTTTAACCATATTACTAAGTACACAACACAATTGCAGGAAATATGCAGGGGGGGTTATGTAAATAAACTTATATTTTAAAAAAATGGTACTCATGATGTTATTTATACACCGGAATAAAACCTTGTCCACTGACACCTGTTAGAATATCACTTAAACCCCAGTTTTCATTTATATTAAATTGACATTTTGGAGCCAATTATTTAACATACATTATAAAAATATTTAAGGCATTTTCCTCAGCATTTCTATTTACAGAATTCATCAGAAAAAATTACACTGCCATAAAACTTACCAGCTAGCTCAAACGTATTGAATCACTGAAGAAAAGAAGCCTTTGAGATAAAGGAGTAATTTAAAATCAAAGAATTAAAAAAAAAAAAAAATTAGGAAGGGACAAATTCAACACCCTCTTATTCAAAGCAAGGACTACTTTGAAGGTAGATCAAATTTCCAAGTTAAAACAGTTTGTTTGGGATTATATTCCGTCCCATTTTGAGTATCTGCAAGAATGGAGATTTCACAATCTTTCTGGGTAACCTGTTCTAGTGTTTAAACGCACTCATTGTGAGTAAATTTTCCCAATTTCTATCCAAAATTTCTTTTGCTGCAACTTGTGGCCATTACCTTTCATTTCTTTGCTGGGCATCTCTAAGAACTCTGGTTCCATCTTCTTTCTACCCTCCCACTGCTGCTGAAGACAACAGTAAGGTTCTCCCTCAGTATTTTCTTCTCAAAACTGAGGAAAATGTTTTCTCATTCTCTTTTTGTAGGTCACATACTTCAAGCCTCTGTTCACCTTTGTGGCCCTCTACTGAGCTTGCTCTGTTTTTTTCATGTGTTTTCTACAATACTCTAAATTTGCTTCTGAAATTGCCAAATAGAGGCTACCTGCTGTCTCTACTCTTCTTAATACAGCCTAACATGCAATAGCCTTCCTTGCTGGAAGCACACCTTAGTGACTCATATTCATCCTGTTGTCCCTATGGACCCCAGCTCCTTTTCTGCAGGGACATTTTCCATCTATTCAGTCCCAAGCTGCATGGGATTATTAATACATTTGTCTTTGTTGAACTTCATGTAGATTATTTCAGCTCATTTGTGAAGCCCATGCAGGTACCTCTGTATCAGCCCTGTCTTCCCCTCAAACCCTTTGGTATCGACAATAAAACTTTCTAAAGGTGCATCCTAACACATCGTTCAGATCGTTAATGAAGATGTTAAACAGTATTGGCCCCAGTCTTCATCTCTGAGGAGCACCGCTGTTTTAACTTGTATCCATCTGGATTTTACACAGCTAATCACAGCCCATTCAGGCCAGCACTCCTGCCTCTTTTCCATATTGTAGTCCACCTTTCCAATTTGGCTACAAGAACATATGTCAAAAACTTTATTAGTCAGGATAAAGATCTTCCACTGTTCTCCACTTGTTCACAGAGTCAGTTATCACAGAAGGCAATCAGGTCATTCAGGTACAATTTGCCTTTAGCAAATCTATGCTGGCTCTTCCCAGCCACCTTGGTTTTGTTCAGCAGCTGCCAGTGAACCTATTTTAAAGCCCTCCTCAATAGGTTAACAAGCCTGTTGGCAAAGGTATTATTCCTCATCTCGTGAAATATATCCTATCTGTCCCCAGTAGTTGTAATTCCTCAGAGAGAGTGCCATAGTCAGAAAAGCCAAAGCCTTGCCTGCCCCATCAACCAGACACTGACTCACTGGATCCATCTGTTCATATGTGAGTCCTTCCCTTTGACAGAACTGAGGAGCTCCCTGAGCTGCCATGTTGCATGCTTTACAGCCCAGAAACTTTGATAAACTCCAGTCTCCCTTGACAGTATCACTGATGATAATGCAGATGAACAGTAAGGGACAAGAGTCTGAAAATCACATGAACCTCAACAATTTCTCTTCATCATCCCAGATCTGAGCTCTTGACAAGCAACAAGCTTTGCAATACAGAAAGTCTGTTTGGGAGACAGATGATGACCCCTGCAGAAGAGTGTCTCCAGCTGCTACCATTTGCTGCTTCTGCTTGCTGCCAGTGCATGGATCAGGCTCAGCTGGTCCAAATGTCCTTTGAAGAAGAAACATGTTCTTCCTTATATAATACCGTAGCCCTGTACGCGTTTTAAAAGTGCACATCTGGAAGTGGAGAAAGAAATACTTTCCTTTTTGCCAGAAGTCACAATCTTCTATGATCTCCCATTTTAGGAGACTCAATCCTCCACTTGTTTAGTGTAGCCTCTAGACGTCCCTCCTTCTGTACAGCATGACACCCTGTGTCAAGGAGAAGCACCAGGCACTGCCCACAACCTGAGCCAGGCCAGGTACTGCCTGTTGTGACACAGAACCACCATAGTTGTGCCCTCTCTGTCAGTCCCCTGAAGCCTCATGCACCACCTCTTTGTTGTCCCCTTTCACACAGGCTACTAAGTGTTTAGTCCCTCCTTGGCAGCCCTGTTTGCTGAACTCAGGTATATCTGATGAATTCAAGAACTACTTTGAAATTTTTTGTTGGATGCTTCATTTTGGGCCTGCATATGTGTTTGTGGTGGGTTGACCTTGGCTGGCCGCCAGGTGCCCATCAAGCTGCTCTATCAGTCACCTTCCATCAACAGGACAGAGGGAGAAAATATGACAAAAGGCTTGTGAGTAGAAATAAGGACTGGGAGATCACTTACCAATTACTATCATGGACAAAACAGACACAACTTGGGGAAACTAGTTTAATTTATTGCCAATTACTTGTAACAGAGTAGAAGAATGAGAAATAAGAACAAAACTAAAACACTTGCCCCTCAACCCTCCCTTCCTCCCAGGTTCAACTTCCATCTTAACTCTTCTACCTCCTCCCCTGCTGAGCTGTGCAGGGGGATGGGGAATGTGTGTTGCAGTCAGTCCATAACACTTCGTCTCTGCCATTCCTTCCTCTTCACACTCTTCCCCTGCTCCAGTGTGAGGTGCCTCCCACTGGATACATTCCTTCACAAACTTCTTCAACATGAGTCCTTCCCTCAGGCTGCACCTCTTCAAGAAGTGTGCCAGAGTGGGTCCTTTCCACAGGGTACAGCTCTTCGGGAATGGACTGCTCCAACGTGAGTCCCCCATGGGGTCACAGGTCCTGACAGAGAAACTGCACCTGTGTGGGCTATGTTCCATGGGCAACAGTTCCTGCCAGGAGCCTACTCCAGAGTGGGTTCTCCGCAGGGTTATAGCTTCCTTCAGGGCACATGCACCTACTGCAGTGTGGGGTCCTCCATGGTCCACCATGGTTCTTCATGGGCTGTAGGGGGTCAACCTGCTTCCCCATGGTCTTCACCACAGGCTGCAGGGGAATCTCTCCTCTGGCACCTGGAGCACCTCCTCCTCCTCCTTCACCAACCATCGTGTCTGCAAGGCTGTTTCTCTCACACTTTCTTGCTACTCTCTCACAGCTGCTACACAGCAATTTTTACCCTTTCTTAAATATGTTGTCACAGAGCCACTGTCATCGCTGCTGATTGGTTCAGCTTTGGTCAGCTGTGGGCCTGTCTTGGAACTGACTGAAATAGGCTTTGTCCAACATGGAGGCAGCTTCTGGTCTCTTCTCACAGAAACCACACCTGTAGCCCCCCTGCTACCAAAACCTTGCCATGTAAACCCAATACTGTGTCAAATACTCATGCATCTTTCAGATACCACATACAGACTAGTGCCATCTCATTCACCTCAGCATAAGGAGTTCAAACAAGAAAAATAGATGTTAACTAAAATAAGAATTTTACCTGAAATGAAATATGAGCACTGTACAGGACAGTGAATATGTCAGCTAATGATGGATTTCATCAGCTGTGGAGTCTATGCACACTGCCCTGGTGTACCAAGGAGAAACTCCACCACTATGAGATGTTCTCTAAAGTTACAAATGTTGCAAACACAGAAACAGAATTCTGCAAACTAACACTAAAACCTCCAGCTGTAGGGCAGATGAGAAACTAGATGCATAAACTAATAAAAAGTTGAATGACTCCATTTTAATCCCTTGAAAGGAGCTTGGAATTATATACCAGAAGTTTATTACTCCAAAAAAACTTAGCACCTATAGAAAACTATGGCAAAATTAATTTGTCTGTTTCTTGTTTTCAACGTGGACAGAAAAAACTACCCTGCCTAAGACACTTTTATCAAGCAGAGTAATACTGTTGCTCTCCAAAATGATTGGGAAAACTTGGCATGTATGAGAAGATGAAAGGTTCAGAAAAATAAATAACATTCGCTAAATATTGGTAAAAGTTACAGCAAGGCAGGGAGGGGGGAGTTAAGATTTATGGCATTTGTCTTCCCAAGTGATTGTTATGCATGATGGAGCCCTGTTTTCATGAAAGTGTCTAGACATCTGCCTATCAATGGAAAGTTGTGAAGGAATTCCTTATTTTCCTTTGCTTGTGCGCAGAGCTTTTGTTTCACCTATTAAACTGTCTTTATCTCAGCCCACAAGTTTTCTCACTTATCCCCTTCCAATCCTCTCTCACAAGCCACTCAGGGTGTAGTGAGCAAGCAGCTGTGTGAGGCTTAGCTGCTTGCTGAGGTTAACCCACAACAACAACTTAGTTGGCTGCATTATGCTTTGAAAATTTGGAATGCTCATATCTTCCACAGACAAGAACAGAGACTCCCTTTCCTCCAGTTTCAAAATGAGATAAGATGCTAACAGCTATCTACATTGCACACAAAATAAAAATTAATTTAGTATTAGTTATTAGAAATTTTCTGCATCAAAAGATGAGAATATCCCACATAAATGTAATTAACAGAATGATGCATATACCGAATAAGCAACTTAAAGTATTAGGCAGCAAGATGTATTTTGCCTTATGAATGCGATTATAGCCCTGAATTTCATACATGGAATATATTATTGCATATTAGGAACTCTTGCAAAATCTTGCAGAATAATTTCCTTCTCATGTCTCCCTATTAATTTTTGTTCTATTTCAATGTGTCACAAAATGTACATTCCCAATTCTATGGCATTAGCTTTTGAAGTACGGTAATGCACGTGGAGGTTTAGTACATTTTTTTAGACACAGTGTAAAGATGAGTCCAGGCCATGAGATTTTAACCAAAAAGAGAATTAATACTTTCTTAAATTTCTAAAGTGTTTGTAAACATTGTTTTGATTTGTTCTGTTCCTTATACAACAATATTTTTCTCAACTACAGCCCTTTATATCCTCCATTTTGGTACCAGAGGAACTCTGATAAACAGTACATCACAATCTAGCATTCTGTAGGGGCATAGAGCTAACAATTTACATCACATTTACATATTTTATAGTATTTACATCAAATTATTAACTATATAGAGTTTTAATAATAATAAAAACAGCCAACCCAAACACCATAAAAAAACTTAATGGTATTAAGTTTTAACTTAATGGATGAGTTACTCCACCCATTTAATTGATTTGATAATGTACAGAAAGCACTGGCATTTGAAAGAAAGAAAGACAGTAAAAATATACAAATTTTGTATTACAAAGAGCAAAATAAACATTATTTAGTTATGGAGCTCAAGTTTTTAATTCAGCAATTAAATTGCAATTGTTAAATCAAGAATTCTTTATCTTAAAATACACACCTGAAATCAGTGCAGAATTACTGAAATTTTTAGACTCCCTTTAGATTCTAGATCCTTTGGCTCCACTTTGCTGTGGTACATATGGGTCTCCTCTAGAATCTAACAAAGCATTATTCTCTGAATGACTTTCAGTAGAAGGATAGTGAAATGTTGTCCCTATTACACAAAAATGGCTTCTACGCAGCACTAGCATATTATTTACAGCAGAACTTCATAACTTACATTTTTGTCTGTACTTTTTTCTTTTAAATAAAAACTTCTTTATTAAAAAAGTATTCTAATACCTCACTATATGCATGATTTCTGTTATCATTGCATCACATATTTCATGTGATAAAGTAATGGGCTAAATAGTTTGTGAAACATGAAAAATATTATCCACTTGCCATTTCATTATTATTTCATTATTTCTCATATCTGTATGCCTGTTTTCATTTTAAAACCTTCATCCACTCTGAAATTGCACTCAATGACAGGAGTCCAAGTTAAATGAATATATTTAATCCATAAGGATGAAGAGCACATCAGTACCAAAAGCAATTGGAGAAAGAGATTCAAATTAGAACATTTCACTGGAGTCAGATAAGAAGTAACACTAGATTAGAATTCACTGAACTGAAAAGAACCAGTTGAAAAGTTTAGGTTATCTGGTCATCAAAGACTGTTGACCAATAGGTTCAATCTTATGCAGGTTTAAGCATGAACTCTGGGAACTTCTGAGTTGAGGAAATCATACCTACCTTTTTGGAAGAAGTCTCTCTCCTAAGATAAGAGACAAAAAATAGTTGTCTGAGGATTGTCTCACTTATCTTTGGGATGAAGCTTGACATAGCTTGGGACAACTTGGTGATTCCCAAGAGTAAGGTACTGTTCATCCCTCCAGGATTCCTGACTGCCCCCTGCTCCTGAACATATGCTGGTTTCCTCTTTTGCACCAACTCCAGTTCTCATTGGTCTGTTTTAACTAAGCCAAAGAAACAGAGGGAAAAAGTCATTAGTTTATGGCCAAGTTAACAATCTAAGTGGCTTTACTGTGTGAATGGATTAGAATTTATGCTGAAACAAGGAAAGGAAAAAGACAATATACACCTAATAAACACCTGTTAGACTAACATATATTGAACAGGTGATTTTACTCTTGCAGTGATGAAGTTTGTATTTCAATTTTTAAACAGAGAATTAAAATTACTCCTCTGATAAAATTTTAAGGAAGTCTGGAATATTTTAGAGAACTTCTAGATTAGTTTAGATCAGCTCTATTGCAATCTGGAAGAGGAAGACTACACTAAGAATAGTTGTAAACATGGCTTGACCTAGTAATGTTTATTTAGATCTTCCACAAAGACACAGATTATGTGTGATCTTATATTTCAAGAACTAAAATCCTCTTTTATGCTTCATAGGTCCAGAATTCTCTCTATCCGCAATCTTACATAACCATAACAGAAAATTCTGTTTCCCATTTGCATTTCAATAGTGGTTCATAAAAGCCCATACCCAGCAAAAACTGGAATTACTAGTATTTACAATACCCGAACATGTGTACACTCCTATAAAATCACATGGAAAGTTCAGTTACAGCAGTAAAATACCCAAATGCAGATTGATACGCTGTTGGCAAAGGCTCCAGAAGGCCAGAAGGAATGAGGTAAGATCACAAGACAGTAACAGCTAAGCAAAAAGTAGCTCAAATGTAAAACAGAGATACCTATTCAAGATCCACTAAGAAAACTTAAGCAAATACAGCAGGCAGTTCTGCTGAACTTTGCTTCAAGTCTGGATACATTTCCTCTGATCTTTTTCGTGCTCATTTCCTTCCTACAGATACTTAGATGATATTTTTTACTTGAATTAACTCATTAAATATTGTTTTAACAGTGCTAGATAAAGCACTCACAGTAGAAGGGCACTGCAGAAGGTATACTAAATTCTTACTTGGCATTTGAGTATACTGTTCTTAGCATATAGACTTAAATAAAATGAGCCTAATAAAACTAACTGCACCCAGTGTACCTAGAAGGATTAATTTGTGTCAGTGGGTAATTCTGTTGCAAAAGAACATGAAAACATGGTTATATTTTCTGTAGAATGGAACATCTTTTGACATGGAGTTAGTTATTTAAAGGAAATCAAGAAATGCATGCCTTCTGAAAATATTTTATTTCTCAAAAAATTAGTTTTTTTTTCAAAGATGTAAGAAAATTCAAACTTAAGCACTGACATTCCTATATAAAACATACAGCTTTTTTCCTATGGAAGTTAAATGTTGGGCAAAGCCAAGAATGCTGAGAGTTTAACACTTTTAAAGAAATTTACTGATCTGGTTTTATTGATGCTTTTTGCTGGGAAAAGCTAAAGCTTTTTAGATTTTCAATAATTTGAGTATGACTCCACAATGGGACATGGTGCAAAAATTCTCATCTTGTGACTTCTCTTAAGGATGCTAATGGCTTGAGTGCTACACTGTTGGCATTGCCTCTGATTTTGGAGAGAAAACTTTCTAGAAGAGGTAGCTGTCTCTTCTGATGTTCTAAGTAAAACACATGCCATGTAACTTAGAACATTAACAATGAAGTTACACAACTAAAAGCAATCCCAATGACTGAGTTCATATACGTATTCTCTCCACTTGATTCACAGTAAAGTATCTTATTTTTGAAGAGGCTATGATTTAATTGTAGACATTCTGTTTGAAATAAGCTGGTCCCTGAAAAAAAATGTTTCAAAACACAAAATGTGAACTTTGGAAATGAAAAAAATCTTTAATTTTGACAAAAAGATACTGACAAATGTTATTTTAAATGACTTTTAAAAGGTCACAGAGCAAAAATGGAGTAATATTGGAGTACAGACCATTGTTCCTAGCTCTCAGAAACCATAACTTCTACCTACAATTTTTTTTCTCTTTGATCTAGAAGAAAAAGCAAGAAATCTTGAAAAGCAGATGAACTCTGTTAAAGACAGAAAGGGAGATAGATTTGATCAAATGGACATTCCAGTTGAACAGGAAGTTTCTCTCTGAGAAAATTACTCAAAATGTCCATGTAGGAGACACATGTGTTGGACCATAAAGGTAGATGAACCCAATAAGAAAAAGGGAGAAAAATATATAGCTGGAGATGTTTAAAACAAATAAACGCTGCAAAAAATGTAGTTGACACAGAGAAAAAATCCTGCAAGCTTGAAGGAGGATGGCAATCCAGCTCTTGATCACAAACTTAAAACCCCCTTACAAAAAGAGCAAATAATCTGAAAATCTTTTTCTTTTGAAGATTATGGTCAGCAAACCCAATGACTCAAATAAATGAGGATATTATGTTACCAGGTTAAATTATGATATAGTATCACGATAAGTTCTGTTAAACATGGTTACAAGACATGACAAATTTTGAAAAATTGCTGGTAATGATAGTCAAATGAAAACAAGGTCAGCAAAAGAAGAGTTAAAAGAATTGAGAATTATTTCAGGGATCTCAAGGAAAAAAAGAGCTTAATGTAGGGATCATAAATTGAAATATTCCGCTTAAATTGTTTGCTTCTTCTAAAGAAGAAATCTTAAACCTCTCTTTCAGATTAAAAATTGGCAGGATTTGTAACCAAAATTAACTAATTAAGAAAGTTACTTTGATCAGTTCAAATCAGCAAGCAAGTACCAACAGTAAATTAAATCAGAAACCCATTTAAAAAGAAGAAGAGTATATCTGCATATAACGGAAATATCTGTATATAATGGAAATTCCAAATAAGTCAAACCTACTTTAACTTGTTCCTTAAAAATAAAAGGAGGGACAGTTTCAAAATTAAATTGATGGCGTTATCTGAGTAATAGTCTGGCAGAAAATATCTTTTATCTCAGCTGGCTCCACAGAGAACGGTTATGCTAATTTATACAAAAATCTCTCCTATGAGCAGCCAAAAAATAAAATTAACAGAGCAGAGCAATTAAAGAAAATAGGACTCTTAGAAAGGATAATATATCTGTGAATGAAGAGCTTTTGACAAACAAAATATTATTGCTTTTTTGAAACTTGCACATTAATGGATAAAGCGAGAATTTACATGTAGTATATATAGATTTCAGATATGCAGTGAAGTTTAATTTAGAATAACGATCTCAAATATGAACAATGCCATGAGTTAATATCTTGATGAGGAATTTTTAATAAAAGGAAGTGTTATGAAAAATAACAAGCTATTGCTTTTGTATTGGAAGGATGTGCTAATGAGGAATACGGGGAACTTATCTTAGGCCCAGTCTTATTTAATATCTTCATTAATGTTCTGGAAGATGTACAGGGCAATATGATTCATAGATGATGCTATTCTAAGAGGTAGAACACATACAAGATAAATAATCAGTTCCAGAGAGGTTAGATATATGACTGGAAACTACTTAAGTAAGATTCACTAGGGAAGACTCAAACTAATAAAAGAAGGGAAGCAATCCACACCTTAGAAAATTAAAGAAACTATGAATTATTTAAGAAATTATTTAAGAATGTAGAAGGAATTTTCTGGCAGTAATTTTAAGGATTTAAAATAAAAGGCATCAAGAAAAAATTGTTGACAATGAGATCTGTGGGATGTGAAATAAACTCCCTGGAGAAATGATAGAAATTCCATCACTTTGAACAGTTCAGAGTAGCCTAGGAAGAATAGTAATGAATGTACAATAAAGAAAAATCATTCATTGTGAGGTAAAATGACTTAAAATTACTTATTTTAAGCTCTGATTAAAGTGACTATGAATTAATGATTTAAAAACCAATTAACTGAATAATTTGTACTTCCTTCCTTTTCACTCTCATCTACATCTGTTATACCACTACTCTTGATAATGCTTACCTTTGCTTTATATATTTTATTGGCATACAGTTTAAAAATAAAATCCAGTCAGTAAGCCACTAAAATAGTATTTTCTTTCTTCTGTCAATTAACTATATGACATTTACTCGGTTTAAACAAGATGGCTCAAAATTTTCAATCTGTCATTTATCTACAGATATGCAAGATGCTAAAATCTCAAGACAGCATCATTAATATATGAACTTAACTTACTTTCTTATCAGAAAACCACTGTTGTATAACATCTTGAAAGCTAGGGGCTTTGTTAAACATATAGAATCACAGCTTGTCAGAATCACCAACTAGGACCATGAAAAAATAACATAAAAAATGTATATTTTATTTCTTCTCAGAAGAGTTTTTCTGATGATACTTTGATAGCTTTAATTTTGAATTACAATATTTGCTTAGCACTTTCAGTTGAAAAAAAATTCTTATGAAATCCATTGAGTTTTCATGGTTATGAAGAAGTTTCTTTCTTTCTGTTGAGTTGAATAATTAATAAAAAGTATTGCTTATTTTAAGATCATAAAAACATCAGAAAAGTTTTTCTCCATCTCAGAAAATCAACTAGCTTGCCAAACTTAAACCATCATAGACTTAAGTTTGAGAAACAATGTTTAGAAAGGACTGAAACGCAGTATAACAACGCTACTACAAGAAGCTCAGGGGAAAACCAAAAGACAAAACACTAGAACTGCCCTCATTTTCTACAATACAGACATGAAAACAGCACTGAAAACCTCACTAAAATGCTGCCAAATGTCTTTTGTGTCATTGAACAGAGATGAGGGGAAATGCTCAGTCGCAGGTATTTTTGTGCTTGACTTTAAACCATTAATGAGTAGCTGTATCATTTGATCAAATTCCTCTTCAGGTTCTTTTTTTTTTTTTTTCTCAGTTTTAGCTGATTTTATTAGAAAGTACTACTTTCATTTCTGTTATTATCTTAACACTGTAATTAGACTAACTAAACATTGCACACATGATTTTCTGAATCTGTTAGCGGTAGGGAAAGGAATACCTTTCCTGACATGTTTAGGCCCAGCATGTAAAGTAATATTTATTTATTTATTCTTGTAAAGTAGCAACATAACTTTATTTAAAAAAGTAAATTATTCTTTAAAATATTTTACAGGTGGCAAGTACTATACGATTTATAATTTCAGTAACTCAAGTGACTAATTGGATTGTCAAATGAGCACTGTATAATGTATAAACTTACAATATTAGCTGGCTGTGCAACTACTAGCCCTTCGTTCATGATTTAGAAATTATGGAATAACACTGAAGAACTGATTTTGTAAGAGAGTTACAGTAAAATGTGGTTTTGTTCAGAAAAATGTTTAGAAAAAGTATGTCCATGTATTTGATATCAAAATCATTGAACACTGGGGGCTAATTAGAGTTCAGTAAAATTAAAGTGTTGGGTTTTTTTTTAATTTCTTGAAGAAATGAAAACTCTCACAAAAAATCCCTTTACTTTTCTAAGACTTTTTATTATTGAGATTCAGCCAATATAAGCAGGTTGCTCAGCATGTTATAAATGTCTTTTTTAACAGTGACATCCAAAGGAATGTGAAGAAGAAAATACACAGTTTAAAATTCAGGTATTGATTTATGGTCGCTAACTCTACTGTCTGGATAATCATTAAGTGCAACAAGTATTAACATACTCAACGTTCAGACAGCAAAAGGTATTCATAAGAGATCTATAGTTAGTAATAAACAGGAATTATGGTATTCCAGGGTCCCTGCACCAATGGACCTCATTGGTGGTGCCTTTCTCAGACCTCCCTCCTACCCTGCCCACAGCCCAGGACCCGATTTCAGTTCCATGGGACCTCTAGCTCCTGCCCCAGTGATGTCACAGCAGGGCCAGTCTCCAGCTCCCTGCAGCCCTGACCTGCCTGGCCATGGGACCTGCTGAGCCAGGCCCACATTGCAGCCCAGCCTTGGCCCGTCACCAGGAATGTGTCCAATGCCTTGGGCTGGAGCTGCCCATGGTGCCACCCTGCTGTCTGCTCCTGGCTGAGGTGATGGGATGGGCCCTGGCTGCCAGACCCTGCCCTGCTGACCCAGGGGAACCCCCAAAAAGCCCAGCCCAACCCTTTTATTTTGAGAGCTGTGGTTTGTTTCATGAAGAGACATTTTCTTCCAGATAGATAGTGCATCCTCATTTTTAAAAATGTGTGCAATTAGGACAAAGTTTTTACTGAACTATGTTGCAGAACAAAGAGTGAGAAGGTGCATTTTGAGGTACCAGAAATTAAAACAGAAGTTTGAAAAACAGTCACAGGTCATTTTCTTTTACAAACAGTTTTTCAATGATCTTAAAAACAACAAGATTTTAAGAGTAAATAGTATTTAAGGTTTTAAAATGCTTAGACTGATTTCTGAAATTCAGATTTGCCATTTAATAAGGAACATGTTTACACTTCTGCTAATTTTGGTCCATGTAGCTGCCTATCCAGCTTCTGAAAAAAAACTCACATTAGCGACAGGTGAGGGCTTGACAGAGGATCACAGAAGGCTTGCAAGATCTTGATCTTGAGATCATCTAGT
The DNA here is from genome assembly GCF_965183815.1 of Platalea leucorodia. Lineage (NCBI taxonomy): Eukaryota > Metazoa > Chordata > Aves > Pelecaniformes > Threskiornithidae > Platalea > Platalea leucorodia. The sequence continues at coordinate 18,998,216 of NC_138823.1, forward strand.
CCAACACCCTCCTCAAGCAGACACCTAAAGCATGTTGTTTGGGACTGTGTCCATTCAAGTTTTAAATATGGCCCAGGATACAAACTCCACAACTTCTCTGGGCAACCTGCTACAGAGTTTCGCCACCCCTCACAGTATAAAAAGTGTGTTCAGATAGAATTTAATGATTTTTAATGTGTTCCTATTGCCTCTTGTCCTGTCACTGGGCACCACTAAGAAGCATCTGGCTCCATCTTCTTTACTCCCCCCCATCAGATATTTATACACATTTGTAATGGCCCCCTGAGCCTTCCCTTCTGCAGTCTTAACATCCCCAGCTTTCTTAGTCCCTCCTCATCTGAAAGATGCTTCAGTCTTTCAGTCATCATTATGGTCATTTGCTGGGCTTGCTCCATATTTTTCTTATACTGGGGATCCAGTACTTGCCCTGGGGATCTCCTCGTGGAAATCAATTTAACAGCTTTCCTGAATGGCTTCTACATGCTGATAAAGTCCACAACAGGACACTACCTGTAGGACTCTGACCACTAGAGTTGAAGTCTAGACTGCCAGGCTACTAGGTGGGTTTTGAACTTTAATCACCACAGTATATGTATGATGCCACTAAATGATAAATAAATAAATAAATAAATAAATCCCTTTTTAATATGTAATGACTTCTAAAAGTGGTAGATCAATTTATTTGAGAAATCCTGGTTTTCAAAACCTGTATTATGTTGCCAACTTGTCTTGATTTTTTTTTGAAGTTCCAATATAAAGTGGCCTGGTATGTGGATTTTTTTCCTCTCCGCTTTCATTTCTCTGTAGCTTGCATCCTCTTTCCTTCAGGAATTTCATTCTTGTTGACAGCTACACTTCCCGCTGTGGTTTGTCTCTACCCTGTAAAGAAAAACATTTGGTTCTATATTTAAGTCACTGGGCATTTAGGAAAAATCAAGAGAGCAGACATCTGATTCCATCTTCCCCAATGCTATGGATCTCCTTCAGAAAAATGATTGTTAGCTTAAATGCTGCTTTTTTTCCTAGGCTCTTCCATTATTCTTCATTGCTTGCTCCTATTAATTCACAAATGCACAAAGACCTTACTTTATGATTCAGTATAATTTTTCCAGTGGAGAAAAACAAATACCAGAGAAAAAAGTTTACATTTATTTCCAACACACTGCTAGTCTCCAAACACCAGACCACTGTATGAAAACACAGGCATCCCTGCACCCTCATATGCCTTCCTGTATACACTTTCATTCCGGTATTGTTATTGGCATGTATGCATAAAAGAACTGGAAAACCACACTGTAGGCAGAATCATAACACTGACCTTCCAGTACTGCACTATCATGCACTATAATATTACAATACAATAACATAATTGGAATAATTACAATAATTTAACTATTAGTACAATTACAACTAAATGAGTTCTGCAGACAGAGGTGTATGAAATAGCCAATGTACTGAACTGGGAGAGACTATTCATCCTGTTTTAAACAAGGTCTAACAGGTTTATTTTCCATGTATAGTAAAAAGAAAAAAAAAAAAAGAATTGAAGGGAACACTGTACACCACATGGAGGCACTGATCACTGAGAAAGAAATAAAATTTAAGATCACAATCTTTGCACATGTATCCCATGGTAGGTGGAAAATCCAATCCCAGTATATCTTTTTATGATATGTGTAAGGGTACGTGGAAGGAGAATGTCTGCTCCTTTAAGGGTGAAGGACCTTTTTCAATGCATCAAGGGATAATAAGAAAGGAGGAAGACATAAATAAGAACATACAGGGACACAAACCTGGGGGACAAACATAAGGGAGACAGTGATGAGAACCAAACCTGCTGAGTCACTCTAATTGATGAGAGGTTATCTGATCGGGGTCCTGGTCAGTTAGGAAGCTGAAAGAAAAGGGGGAAACCAGAAACAAAATACACAGAGACACAGACCTGACAAAGCAAATGTAGAGACAATGACAAGAAACAAAGGTTGCTACTCACACTGATTGATGGGCTATCATGAAACTACAGACGTTACTTCAAGGAAGATCAATGTAGACTTTGCAATTGATAAGATTATAAAGCAGGGGAGACCCCAGTCTTTGAGGGGTGCGGCAATCCTATCCAACCCCTGAGGGGATGTGCTGGGGAAAGCTGGAAACAGAAAGGAACAAAATGGGGGTAGGCAGAAAAGGATATAAAAGGGGCTAGTCACATGTGAAACTGGGCTGGTCAGTACACATCTCTGGCTGAGCCTTGCACCTGATCATTGCAGTCTTGTCCTATCTTCTTATATCTCATTATTAAATCTTTTCTTAACTATCTCTCTGTGTAATCTCACTCTCTATTCCACGTGTATGTGTGCTGCAAGAACATTTTTCAGTACCGGATAGGCAAGGAGAAGTAGGAGTGCTTATAATATTCTTCCCACAGTTTGAAAATACAAGTCAAATTATTATCTGGTTTTGTTTGGATTAATCCCCCAGTATCTGATTAGAGAGGAAAATAATAAAAGTCAAACTCTAAGTAAAAACATCAACAAAAAAGATGTACTTAAATGAATCCGTGAAAATACCAAGATCACTGCCCTCAAAAAGCATCCATAGAAGGGCCTTATACCAGAAGAGAACCTTTCAAAGAAGAGTTCTTTTCTCTTGATAACTGGCTGAATTCAGGTGAAGGAGGCAAGAAGGAAATTGCAGATAACTTTGCAAATTAAATTAATCAGTTCATTTAACTATCACTTCTAGTCATTTTGTAAGTTTATTTGTGAATATTCAGTGTTTCAGTTGCAATTTATAACAATCACAGACAACGGAAGGAACCACAGGAAAAGGTACTAGACTTCCGAGATATCTGAATGACACTAAACCACACAGAATAAAAAAAAAAAAAAAAAAGTTTTTTCTTAGAGCATGTGTTCCAGGCTAGTGCTCTTGTCACTTTAAAAAACACACATTACAAACAGATTGATAAACAGTCTAAGAGTAATCAATATTTATAGAGCGTGAGTTATGTTAATATTACTGAGCACAGACATCATTTAGCAGTTATTCATAGCATCCAACCATATAGTAATTATATTTTTAGAATATAGGGAACAAATGCAAATAATGCATATATTCTCTATGTCATAATCTAATCAAAGACGACTAGATAATCATTAAACAGCACTCAGTTAATCATCTGGTTTATACCTCTCACATCCAGTAAGTAACACTGATTGCTATGTACAGTGATTATTTCTAATACTCCACATCAAAAAAAAAGGGTGGTATACTTGTACATCACCAAAGATCAGAGAGCTTATTTGGATTATTGCTGTGCTTAGTTAACAGTCATATTTAATGACTGATTAAGGTCTGATGCTAGGGCACCGTTGCTCATCTTTTAAGGACTGATATTCATGTTTCACAGGGGATATTTTTCAATATAGATGCAGCATTTCTGAAATGCATATTTTTTGAACTAATTTGAATATTGACTAACTAAATTGAACATAATTCATTCCATAATATAATCTACTGATTACTATCATGAGAAGACTAAACAGATTCCCTTGTTCTTTTTACCAAGTTTAAATAAATAAATAGCCCGTCATTCTGCTCTGTGACAGGCATATTCACTGACTCGTAAAAGTAGTTAACAAAGTCACTGATAATTTTAATACATAGTATAGTGAAGGAAGGAAAGCAATTAACAAATTGGCTTTTGATATGGTTCCCCACAGCCTCCTCCCAGAGAAATTGATGTTTTATGGCCTAGACAACTGGTGTGTGCAGGGGGTGAGGAATTGGCTGGTGGGCTGCACCCAAAGGGTGGTGGTAAATAGCTCTTTTTCAAACTGGCAACCCATCACAAGTGGGGTACCCCAGGGATTGATATTGGGCCCAGCGCTATTCAATATCTTCATAAAAGATCTGGATAACGGGATCAAGTGTAGCCTGATGAAGTTTGCAGATGATACCAAATTGAGTGGGGAAGCAGACACTCTGGAAGGGAGAGCCACCCTGCAGGACGATCTGGATAGGCTGGAAGAGTGGGCTAACAAGAACCTTATGAAGTTTAACAAAGACAAGTGTAAGGTCTTGCACTTGGGAAAACATAATCCAGGAGTGCAGCACAGATTGGGATCCACCTGCCTAGAGAGCAACTCCGTGGAAAGGGACCTGGGGGTCCTGGTGGACAGGAAGCTCAACATGAGTGAACAGTGTGCTGCTGCGGCCAAGAAGGCCAGTAGGATGCTGAGTTGCATCAAAAAGGGCATCACCAGCAGAGATAAAGAAGTCATTATCCCACTCTACTCAGCGCTTGTCAGGCCACCCCTGGAATACTGTGTACAGTTCTGGTCCCCATTATACAAAAAAGATGTGGACAGGCTGGAGGGGGTCCAGAGAAGGGCCACCAAGATGATAAGGGTCTGGGAAGCCTGCCGTATGAGGATAGGCTGAGAGAGCTGAGCTTGTTCAGCCTTGAGAAAAGGAGGCTTAGAGGTGATCTCATCACCATGTACCAGGACTTAAAGGGGAGCTACAAAGAAGCTGGGGACTCCCTTTTTACAAGGAGTCACGTGGTGAGGACAAGGGGTAACGGGTACAAGTTACTCCCAGGGAGATTCCGATTGGACGTGAGAGGTAAAGTTTTCACAATGAGAACAGACAATCATTGGAATAATCTCCCCAGGGAAATGGTTGACTCTGCTATGCTGAACACGTTTAAGACTCAGCTGGACATGGTGCTGGGCCATCTCGTCTAGATTGTGCTAGAAAGATTGGACCAGATGATCCTTGAGGTCCCTTCCAACCTGGAATTCTATGATTCTATGATTCTATGAAATTGCTAATCTTCATCTCAGGTAAAAGTTTCTTCTGTAAATTGATAATCCTTAAGATTTCCTGGGTTTCTAAAAATGTTATTCAAACTATTACTTGAGTTTAGGGCAAAGCTCAGTGTCAGACACTGGGTACACCAGCAGTCCCCACAGGTCCTCAGACAGCTTCATCCCCATGACTGCCCCTAAGTAGAGCCATTCCAGTGACACTAACCTGCTTCAGACAAGAGCGAAAGTAGCCAAATGAGACCAAAGAGTTGAGAAAGGTCCAGGGTCAAGTCAGGATATCAAGTTTGCAAGTCAGGGTCCTTATTTAGCATCAGTGAAGTGTATGGCCAGACACAGGCACCCTGCAATGGAGCTCAGGCAAGGTCCAGTGAATGAACCTAAAAGCAGGTCCTGAGTAAAGGACAGAGGAGGCCCCTGATGAACGTTCTCACAGCTCATCTCTCAGAAGGAGAGAAGCACCATATTAGAGTTGGCTTTGAGCACAGGCAGCAAAACATCTCAGACTGTGAGGGAAAGAGAGCCTGTTGCATGCAGAGAGTAGCACTACTGTCAAAAGTCCATTAAGTCCTTATAAGAAGCAAGATAAGTTCCTTGAAAACAATCCTTCTTTCTCACTGGTGAGCCAAGAGTCTCATTCCCTGTCACACTAAGACATGAGGAAGAAGGATTTGGTGCTATCTCTTCTAGCCTCTCTTGTCTCTACGGACTGTGCATTTGCTACCATTTAGAGGCACAACATTTCTCTGGTGAAGCAGAAAGGCTTTTGGAAATTCCCACCGTATACTTAAGCTCTCACAGAAGCATCTGTGCATGAGTGTCTCACTACTAGGAAATAATTTTGAAAAAAAAAAATGCAAAAGCAATGGCTTATGAGTAGCTACCCTGGAATAACACCTAAATACTGAATAAATAATAATGTTTTAATTTAAAGCCATTGCTAATAATTCTGAGATGTATGTTAATAAACAAAGGTCTTTCAGTAAAAAAGGTCTTTTGGTGCTAATAAGATTTAAAAAAAGAAGTAGACTATTGGAAGTCATCAATACACATAGTATTTTTGGAAGAATTTGGAACCAAGATATTACTGTTATTTCCCCAAGATGCTGGGGGACAAAGGCATTAGCAATTTTAAAAAATAATTAGTGATTTTGCAATTATTTAATTATATTGTAAAACAATCTACTTTGTTTTTATAAAGTTATAGAATGCTTCCTTTAAAAAAAGATGCTCCATCCTCTTCTTTTTTAGTTTGTTTGAAGCATATTTAACAGTAACATTTTATTCACGCATTATGATTTGCAAGTTTCTATTCAGGCACTGTATCAATGTGACTGCTACATTTAAATATCTAATATGAACCAATGACTCTTCTGTGATTTTGTTAGATGGTTATAATTCACATTTCTTTTTGTCCTGGTTCTCATTATCTCAATGTTTTCAGTGATGTATTCTAAAACAAGTAAATTGCAAGTATGTATTTTTGGTAGTGTTGACTTCTATTTAATAAATGACTGTTGCTATCATTGCATAAAAATGTATTCAATTGTTATATTGTAAAAATATGAGGAATTATAGTAAGTGAAGATAAAACCTTTCCTTTTGTACAGCTTTGATAAGCTTTCTCCTTTTATAATGGAAAATTTCCTTCTCCAGTTTAAAAATAAAGGGCACGCCCCAATCCATAAGCATATTTATGTAGAGAAACATTTTTCACTCACTATTTTGCTTTTGGCTTTGACAGAAAGGGAAGGATGGAACAAGCTTTACAGTAAGAGACACACAACATCTTTTTACAACGTATTTATTCTTAAGAGGAAATAAATTGTCTACGATAAGACACTGTGAACTACAGTGTTGCAAACAAAATGTCTGCATGTTGTAAAGGGTCAGATTCTTTTTAAGATGCGGCTTTATAAAGAAATATATAAAGAAAAACAACTAGTACAAATTCCGCTTTCTCTTTTATTGTTTTGAAATTCATATACTAATTTATATGAATTAGATCTTTTGTCAGAATATCATTTTTTTAAATTCTAGTGCACAGGAACGGAATCAAAATGCCTCCGCTGAAACATTAGATCAATTAGCTCACATCCAGGAGTTGCCAGCGTTATATACCAAGGTGCATTTGCACCAAAAGTTCATGCCAGAATTCACTGTACCTCTTGTATACATGCCTTTAAGTTTTTCTGTCTTTCATTGTAAACATACAAGGAATTTTCTTCATGAACCAGTAGAACATTCCTTCCATTGCTGCAGATTATATAACTCAAAAAGTCAAGGTTTATGTTATTACATGAAAAAATAGTATATGTAGGTCTTTATTCTAATCCTAGTTCAGAACTATTTGGCTTACTCCATGGCAAGTAAAATGAGCATGAATTGAAGAAAACGGTATGTTGTATGGGCAACTGTGTAACTAGACATATAAGTAGTTCTCAGCCATATAAAAAGGAATCATCTAAAATGACAGCCAAGGGGTATATAGTACAATTTATTCATAAATATGATTTTATAATATATTGATCTGAACTCCTTCTAGCATTAGACTATTGCAGTTCTCCTCAATTCAAAAATTTTATCTTTGAGGGATACAGAGGAGAACTCAGTAAAAGTTCATCCTGTGTACACAGGTGGGAAAACAGATCAACACTAAAATTTCCTAAGTATAAAGCTACTGGGTATATGTTGCCTTCTTCATTTAATCTCATTTCCCTTCTCTATGAAGTAGTGACTCAGAGGTCAGATAGGTGAGCATCAGAGTTTGAGACTGCAAAAATGTCAGCCATAATATTTTCAGTGTTACTGATTCTGAGGTTTTGTAGTTCCACTTCCAGATGCTGACCAGTTGGAGCTAGACATTGCCAATGGCTTGAGGATGGGACAACACAAGAATGTGTGAGACAGTGAATTAAAAAAATAGATGCTTCTTTCTTGATATGTGGTATGTTAATTGGTGCTGTCTCAATTCAATTGTCAATCTTATTTCTCAAAGTATCTGTTTTCACCGGAATTTAAGAATTAATTATGATCTATAGATGTTAGCATATCAGTGTCCTCAAATAAAGCTAAGAAACATAGTACTCAGTAATGTATTTTTAGCTTGAACCATAATGTCTCAAATGAACTGAACATCAGTTCTGTTTAATCAGAGTGATTTAACATATTGCCTTGAAATGCTTCTATTAAGCTGGTTAGTATCTGAAAGACTCCTCAAGTGAACAATGTTATTTAAGCTTTGCAATAACAAGCAAAAAGTCTTCAGCTCATATTTAATCACAAAGATGCCAGAAATTAAGCTAAAATGCAGTTACTGAACATGGCACAAAAGTTTTATCTCTGAAAATTTGGTATCACGTATACAATAACATCATTTGACTTAAACAAATGATTACTTTGGCAGAGTGCTGGAGCAGAATATTCACAAAGATTTGCATTACCTAACAACATAGGGTCTGCGTGAGTCTGTAGCAGTCAATAATTTTGACTTAGTCATGCAATTTTTATGCAAACATATCAAGATGTAGAACACAGTGTGCATGCTTTCCCTCTGACAGTGGCTTTATCTGTACACCTCCTAAAATAATGGAGTCTCAGTCCAAACACAGTGAAACCCTTCTTGAGCACTGCTTTCAGTGTAATTATATTTTATTAATACTTAAATTGCCTTGATTTTTTTTTTCTCCTAGACTGTCCATTCAATGGTAAGTTATGTATTGACTAAGATCCCAAATGAAGATGTAGGCTGTCATAAATAATGTTCTATCAAGTTATCTAGCTTCCTCAGTACTGATATATTACACAGCAAGATTGAAACTATGAAGCATTCTGACTGAGGAATGTTGCTATCTGATTAATAATTGCATGCACAATAAAAGTTTCTACATCAAAATTAGATTATATATTGTAATGTTAAACTGAACTTCCAGTTCCATTAGGATCAGCCAGGTAATTCAAAGTCAGAAATTAAGCTGGATACAACTATGATACAACCCTTTGGGATTTGTTTTATGAAAGCAAGAGCCCACAGATTCATTAACACATATATATGTACACACACATGCACGTATAAATATACACAAACATGCAAATACAGTGTATAGACCTTATAGGTCTCAATAGCTAATTAAAGCTAAGGTGAGTTTAAAAGCATACAGTCAAATAAATATAATTTTGTTTCCATTATAATTTTCTATATAGATGTAGAGCAATCAAGAAGCTAAATTGCCTTTATCTTACTCAGCTTTCAGCTGAACTATTTGTTCTCCCAAGCCTCAGTAAAGTAAACTATTTGAAGGACATGATAGTATTCTATTTTGCAATGTAGATGAAATCCTTCCTTCCTATATAGTTTCAGATGATTTTTGTTGCTGTGAAATAATCTGATTTTTAAAGTGTCCTAGATACCTTTAGAACACCATTTTATTTAAATAAAATAAACAAAATATTAAATAAAATCTGAAGCCACTAGATGAATCTTTCTTTAGTTAAATTTTAATTTTTATTGTAAATCTGATGCTTTTCACTTTCTATTGTTAAATTACTTCCCAGGGTTAAATTACTTTTACTTATGGTTCAGTACAAAATATGCTGTTAGGAGAGTCAGAACAAAAATCTGTTTTAATCTGTTCGCATGTATGAACATTTTCTATTATTTTTTCCCACACCAGATCATTACAAAAGAAAATTTCAGACAGACAGCCATAATTTTCTGTAAACGTTAGTGAGACATAAGGACTAATCTGAGTCTGAAAAATTTCTGCAAGAGCTAAAATTTTGAACAGATGTGGAAAACTCTGTACTTGTTTGCTTACAAATGAGAAGAAAACCATAATACTCCCTGTCCTAGTTTCAGCTGGGATAGAGTTAATTTTCATCTTAGTAGCTGGTACAGTGCTGTGTTTTGGATTTAGTAGGAGAATAATGTTGATAACACGCTGATGTTTTGGTTGTTGCTGAGTACTGCTTACACCAGTCAAGGACTTTTGAGCTTCCCATGCTCTGCCAGGTGCACAAGAAGCTGGGAGGGGGCACAGCCAGGACAGCTGACCCAGACTGGCCAAAGGGTTATTCAATACCACATGACATCACAGCCAGTATATAAAACTGGGGGAAGAAGAAGGTGGGGACATTCAGAGTGATGGCGTTTGTCTTCCCAAGTAACCATTATGTGTGATGGAGCCCTGCTTTCCTGGAGATGGCTGAACACCTGCCTGCCGATGGGAAGTAGGGAATGAATTCCTTGCTTTGCTTTTCTTGCATGTGCAGCTTTTGCTTTACCTATTAAACTGTCTTTATCTCAGCCCACCAGTTTTCTCACTTTTACTCTTCTGATTCTCTCCCTCATCCCACTGCGGGGGAGTGAGCCGAGTGACTATGTGGTGCTTAGTTGGTGGCTGGGGTTAAACAACGACAGTCTCCCCCCCCCCAAAAAACCCAACATGCATACATATGCAGATGGCAGCTGTTGTAATATTACAAATTGAAGTAAGTAATAAAATATTGAACAAACTATATCTATATAGGAGATTATATATATTGTGGTTTCCAAAGAATATATAATTTATAATTTCTTTAATTTTCTTTGAATCTTTTTGTTTTTGAATCTCAGTCATAATTGCAAATTATGCCATAGTCGTCATTAATAAAGAATTAGCATCATCTACACAAAGGAATGTCTTTGTGAGAAAAAAATATAATACAGCAATATTATTTTAATTCACATAATTTTGTGAAGATTAATACACCATGAAGCCTCTCACTCTTTCCTGTAATCCTCTAACCTATGCTCATTATCATTCACTTTTACTTTATTGCACAACGTTCCTCTCATAAAATCAGTCTTAGTCATTCACATTCCTTTAGAACAAACTGCAAAACTGTCAGATAAAACTCACACATCATGTACCAATGCCCAGACATTTTTTGCCATTGTTGCAATTCTCAGATCTGATCATTTGATTCAGAATGCAATTCTGTGTACCAGTATACCAACAGTAAACCGTTGTGAATATATGTATTATGACTGTAAAGGCAATTCTCTCTTAGAAGCCAGAAAAGTGACATATTAAAAGATTGGGCTCATACAATAATTAACATATTAGATATCATATTTAGTATTTTATCCTTACAGAAAATACTGCCTATGCTTACTAACTTCTATAATTTATTACTTTTATGGAAATTGCTATAATATTGTTTGTCACTGATACAGTTATGTTTTATTTCCTCTCAGATGATAAACTAATTACTGTATTAATTAATATTAAAAAATTGAAAAAGACTAAGTTTAAATAACTGTTTTCTAAGACAATCTTTACTCTTTATTTGATAAAATATCCACTGATGTCTTCATTCTGTTGTGTTATATAGATGCAGAGAAAACCAGGAGTCAGCATAGTTAATGCTGAACTAGTTTATCACCAAGTACTACAAGTAAGTGTTGCTTACATTAGATATAGCATGAGGAAAAATAGCTTTGAAAGAATTTAACATCTTGGTGAAGTTCTGGAATTCTGTGTTTCTGAAACATCTCATTGGGATGCAATTCATGACACTTTTGTTTGGCAGATAATTTGTAGTGAGAACTGGGAATCTTGAGTCTCTGAATGGCTAGTCGATTTTTAAACTGCAAAGCAAAGCTGAATTAAATGGATTTTTTTTTTTTTATCCACCAAGTGATCCCATAGGTTCAGCTACTACCTCTGAGTTTATGAATCTCATATGTCTCCCCACCATGAATCTCTCTACCTAGAATATGACCTCACAAGTGCCCTGCTGTTCCCTCAAATAAAAGATACCAGACTTAATTTCATGAACTTGCTACACTCTATTGACACTGTTATAGTATTTGCTACTGTAATACGCAGTCCTGAAGTCATTCGCAGTTTGACTTCTCTGTACCCACAACTTTGTTATATCTTGTGTCTGCCAAATTTTTCCCTGTCTGATAATCTGGTCCACACTCCATGGGTTATATGTTTGTGGATATATTTGCCTTCCCAAGTGGCTCACATGCCTCATCTGAAAGCATGGGCAGGCTGGATATTGAACTGTTTGTATCTCTCTGAAAATAAAATGGGATATTTATGCACTTCTGTAGCTAGAGGAGGGCAAAGACATTTGGGAAAGCTAACAGGAAGAGATGAAGATAGATGCTTTTGTCATTTTTGCCTGTCTTACAGACTTGGCTACCTAAGTCAGTGGCAGATATCTCTGAGGTTGGGATTTGAAATCTACTAGAAGTCTTGCACTAGAAATTAGTGTTGTCCCATCATGATGGTGGTGCAGCTGTTACAAATCAGTATTTTATAACAGCATGAAAAAAACTCAAACCAACACAACAGGTCAGGTATTGTATATTTATTTTATATGTGATCCCTGAACAGTATAGATTCTTATATTCATTAAAAAAAAAAAAAAAAAAAAAGAAAACTTTCTTTTGTTTGAATTAATGACTGAGTTAAGGTCATTCACTGTTATAAAATGTTGACACTTACTTAGGATTTTTAGTTTCATCACATGCTCAGCAATTGAGGAAATCTACTACTGTTGGAATAGGAACAGGCAACAAAAGGAAAACTTGTTCTGTAATTACAATGAATTAATTGTTCCTGAAACCATTAGAAATGAATGATCAAGGAATTAAGGAAAAGATCACAGTAGATTGAGACCAGAAAAGAATTGCCATTGCAGTGACAAAATGTTGTAGTTCTCTGTAACTTAGGAATCAAATCAACAAGGTTCAACACCTGAACTAGATCAATTCTATGTGAAAGTCATGTACAAACACAGAACTGTGCAAAATATATTCTAAATTATCAGTACAAAATACAATCTAAACAAAACAGAACAAGTCACAAGGACTGAAAATATTTAAACTTTGTGGAAATTTAGCCAGAAAAAAGAGTTATCCAAAGAATATAATAAACAGTCACTGATATGGGGAATAAAAAACTTTCAAAATTAATATTTAATAAAACAACAATATTAATATTTAATGCAACAGACAGTAGGAGAAAAAAACAACAAAGGAATTCTAGTCCATTTAGAACATAATTTGAGAACTGAAAAGGAAACAAAATATAAGAAATTCTGAACACCAAAACCTAAAAGCCCTCTAGATCTGTATGATGTGAGAAAATTATTTTAAAATGGTTTTACTGGGGAGCTCATGAGTCCACAGCAGTTATTATGCTAATATAGAAGACAGTTTGTAAAATTTACTGGTAAAAGATTTATAGCTCTCAATTAAGCTAAAGCAATGCATGTAGGAAAAAAAAATTATAGAACTGTGATATCCTAGCTGTTAAGTGGAAGGGAATCCATCCTTCCCACTGACAGAATCTCTGATTTGCTTCCCCTGCTCCTGCTGCTGACTAGAGCAGAACATTTAAATACCACAGTAGAAACTTCTGTGTCATAAGATATGATATTAGTAATAAAACAATAAACAACAGGCTGATGATGTAGATGTGGTGCTTGAGGACATGGTTTAGTGGTGGACTTGGCAGTGCTACGTTAATGGTTGGACTTGATGATCTTAAAGGTCTTTTCCAACCTAAATGATTCTATGATTCTATAGATGTGGTGCTTAGGGACATGGTTTAGTCATGGACCTGGTAGTGCTACATTAATGGTTGGACTTTATAATCTTAAAGGTCTTTTCCAACCTAAACGATTCTATGATTCTATTCTATGTAGTCAAGGTTTTTGAGGCTGAAATTTGGAGTAATTAAAAACACCTCTATGAACATGATTCTATAAAGATAATAGAAGTAGGGAATATGTTGCTGCATAAGAATTTCTCGTGGTGTTACACTATGTGGGAAACAATGAAGAAAAAATACAGTTAAAAGAAAAAGTAATTAAGAGATACTGACAACTCCTATTTGAAAGTAAATAATGGGATGGAAAAAGAGGTTAAGTTCTCAAAATGGCCGATTTCAGTCTTTTTGAAATACTATATCCTTTAAGATATTTTTGTTTTCCTTGGAAAGGACAAATATACTTTATAAGGGGAAAAATGTCCAAATTTACAATGTAATATAAACTGCTGGAAGTGTATGTTGTTGTTTCCTGGTTTTGTAATCTGAACAGTAACCTGAAACTGATTAGTTAAAGGAGCTAAACTATTTTAAAAATTAAAAACTCAGACATCACAGGGATGCTAAACACTATAGGAATCATTCTATGCTAACAGTGACCATAAACTTCTCCATGAACAGGAAACTGCAAAATACAAGTGAGATTTACAGAGTAAAAAGCTATGTTTTTCAATGAACTTGAAAAATACACCTTGGCCATCACAGCTGGCCATATTTAAAGATAAATCGTATATTTCTGCAAGGCTGTGATAATTTTTTTGTGCAAATTCATGATTTAATAGTTTTCCACAATTTTACTTTGTTTTGAACAAACATGAAAAGTTGTGAATATGTGCTTGTGGCTATCAGACTGAAAATGAGAGCAACTGTTGCTGAAATGAGAATACTTACTCTGGAAAAGGACCAGCACTATACAGTCTGTTAGAAGAAAAATGGTGTTACACAGGGTACATCTATTTCAGAGTCCTAGTTCAAATTAAGTAGAAGAACTGGATTTGTTTCACATGAAACTAAACTGCAAGTGCAACTATGTGTTCCAAACCATGATGAGTTTCAGTTTTAATTTGAGCTAAGGCTACTCCAGAGGAATTCCTCTGTCTATGTATATGTGTATATACACACACACATATATATATACACAAGTGTGTATGTATACATATAACATATATATATATATATATAGTTTGGACGTTGGTCCTCAGCCCCTTTTTCACTCCACGTGTCCACTCCTATTGGGCTAATGCATGGCACTCATTGTTAAAGGTAGGTACAGACAGAAGTATTCAAACAGCTCTCTGAGATCCTGTTACTAAATACCCTTCACAAATCTGAATTTCCTTTTTAGCAAGTTTTAATGTCTGGAAATGAAATGCTGTTGAATATTTTTCCATATACTTTCGCATCAAAGCTTAGTTATTACCACAGCATTTGCAGTCACAATTACGCTGAGTCTCTGAATGCTTGAAAATATCATATGCTGGTACTTTTATTTCATATATAATTTGAATACTCAGTACAGCTTTAAAAGAAATGTTGTAGTAAATTAATCAAATAATTAAGCAGAGTCAGCAAATTATGAGGAGTTCCTCTGATGTCTCATATAAAACCTAAATTCAACCTTAAGTTCATTGAAACACTTATTTTTCTTTGTTTAGGTTCAAACTGGGCTCTTGCAGTGTCTTCTGCATTTAAAATGTCTTTTAGTGTATTTTCATGTTCCTGCTACGTTCGTGTTCTTTCCCATCCGGACTATTTCTAGTACAGGGTGATTGTAAATAACATTACTGCCCAAAAAGAAAATGTCTAAAATGTGGATATACTTTCCAATTCTTTCTCAAAAATTTTAAACATGTCTTTCACCTGTGTTCTAAACAGGCCATGCCAGTCCTCCAGCTTCCCCACGGATGTCTTTACGTCTTCCTACGAATGCAAGAACATAAAATATGAGTTGTTCAACCCTTCTTTCTTCAAGAAGACAATAAATCCTTGAGCCTCAAAAACAAAAGTATGTGGTTACTCTAAGAAAACAAAGTAACACACAACCTTATCACAATCCCGAAGGCACCTCAAAGCTCTTTTATGAGGCCAAGAAGGAAGGAAGGAAACTTGTCACTTTTAAAAATACAATGAGAAGAGAGATAGAGGAAATATTTTCATGCATCAAACTGAATCAGTTGATTTTTACAGCAAAATAAATATATAACTGAGAGCATCGATAGGGAAAAATGCAACGATCCAGGCATGCCAGGACACAAGGTTAGAGAAAAACTTCAGATCACTTTCTGTAATAGATATGGACAAACTATTCAGTGGGGGAACAAAATTGGAAAAGTTATTTTCCTGGGTGTAACATTGAGGCTAAAATTTTGGAGGATAAGCGAAGGTAGGAAGACAAGATTAAAGTCTGTAGTTTTGGTTGTGCAAAAATAATTTACTAGTATGAATTAAAAATTACATGTTACTAAAGCAGAACATTCAGCAATTATGCAATTTAATAAGAGATAAAAATTCATAAGCAAGAAAGTTTGTTGTGTTTTTGTTCATGAGTAAATGAAAGAATTGCACTTAGTTCTAAATAAATGGTACTGATTTCTAGTAGACTAATGTATTTTAATTTTCAGGGCTTTAAAGTGGCTCTAGAACTTACAAATATGATAAATAGTAGAGGGTTTTGGAAATACTTAAGCAGTTGATACTTACCAGTAATTTTATCCTATTGTTCTGTAGCTGGGTCTTTATGTATCTGGAAACAGGTCAGAGAAGAATGGTCAACAGGTCCAATCTTATGAGGTCCTCCTGCCACTTGAAACACTTTCACAAGGGAACCCTAACTGAAATATATTAATCCTTTAGAAGATCTGCAGTGTTATCCAGTTTGTTACCAGTCTGTAAACATAAGCCATACATTTTATATTTATATTCTCTCTTATGCAGTTCCATACATTTTGTATGATTCTGAGAGAAGCAGAAAAATTTGAGATTGAGTTCAATTTGAAATCTTGCTCAAAGATCAAAACAAACCACTGTGCATTAGGGAAAGCAAATTTCAGGAATATCTACAGTTAAAACCTCATTGAAATGACAAGGAGTTTATTCTGGTTTATCCTCTTAGAAATTTGAGTTATGGTTTATACATAGCTTCTTTTTAATTCTTATGTGTGTATAGAAACCAGGAAGCTCATCAGGACTGGCAGAAATTATGCCTTCACGCCCCCCCCCCCCCCCCCCCCCTTCAATATTTCTTCTCTTAAAAAATAGGTATAATTTTTATTTGTCTCCACCTTATTATTATTATTATTATTATTATTATTATTATTATTATTATTATTATTATTATTATTATTATATTTTACCACTACTTAGTGCAATGTAATTATTAAGTTACCTGGGTTATGTGAATTGCCATCATCAGTCTTCCTGGATTACAATGACCTTGGATACAAAAGTATTTATTACAGAAACCTCTGCATAGTCAAGTCTTTTGCTGTCCACCTACTGATTTTTTGGTGGACTAGTTAGCATTCGGTAATGCTTTTGAGAATCACAGGTGTATCACAGAATAGGAAGAACTTCTTGAAGAGGTGGAAAATCTGTAGAGAATTTTGGAACTGATTAAATAAATAATAATTTCTCCCAGGAAAGCTTGCAGTCATACTACCACACTTTTCTTTCTTGTACTCACAGAAATATCCCCTATCGTCACACTATCCCATTGTCATGATTTAACCCCAGCCAGCAACTAAGCACCACACAGCTGCTCACTCACTCCCCCACACCAGTGGGATGGGGAAGAGAATTGGAATGGTAAAAGGGACAAAACTTGTGGGTTGAGATAAGAACAGTTTAATAATTGAAGTAAAATAAAATAGAATAGTAATAATAGCAATAGTAGTAGTAGTAGTAGTAGTAATAATAAAAACAAATAATAATAAGACAATAATAATATACAAAGCAAGTGATACACTGTATGATAGCTCACCACCCGCCAACTGATGCCCAGCAAATCCCCTAGCAGCAATCACTGCCCTCCGGCCAACTCCCTCAGTTTATATACTGGCTGTGACATCATGTGGCATGGAACAGCCCTTTGGCCAGTCTGGGTCAGCTGTCCTGGCTGTGGCCCCTCCCAGCTTCTTGTGCACCTGGCAGAGCATGGGAAGCTCAAAAGTCCTTGACTAGTGTAAGCACTAGTTAGCAACTGCTTAGCAACAACTTAGTGCTACTTAGCAACAACTAAAAAATTAGTGTTTATCAACATTATTCTCATCCTCAATCCAAAACACCCATAGATAATAAAGTATTTCAAGAATAATCCAAGTTAGCTGTTGAGTTACCTATTCAAAAAAGCACTATGGTATTCTAAGTATACCACTTCTGTGGAATTTCCTGCTAAGGCAAATTTAGTTTTATACCCATCAATCAATATTTACTGCTAAAGAGCCATTCCTCATTTGTACCTTCTTATCCTGTGAATTAAAATTTATTAAGAATATTATCTATGGAGTGTTGAAATGTGGTACATATACCATAAAAAAGCAACAGTGGACATCACCACAGTAAAAGGTTTTTGATACAGGAATTTACAATTCTCTTTTAACTATTTCTTAACTTACATAGGTTTCTGTAAGTAGTTTGCAATCAAAACAATTGCAGTGCACTGTTTGTCATTTGAAAATTCTCATATAGACATGAGAATATAGACACTTCTTTTATTTACAATTTATCTACTATTCGGGTAAGTAGGAAAAGTTATTCTTCATAGAAAGTTCAATGAAAATAAGTTTATATCATAAACTGCTTTGATCATTATATTTACAGCTATAGAGGTAATTTTATAGATTTTTTTTTTAAAGATCACATTCATTGGTGTCACATTATGGTACATCAATGTTAAAATTAAAGTAATATCTGTATGCAATTATTGTAAATGTATTTGCTTTTGTTATAGGAAACAAGTAACACATTCCACTTTAAACTGTACATTTTAGGGATCAGTCAAGGTTATGACAAAATTCTTAAAACAGCCATAAAATAACAAAGGCTGTGAAGCAGTGAAACAGTTCAATCTACAGTATAGTTAAATAATATTGACAGAAACACCAGCACAACAGAACTGTCAAAAAACACTGTCATAAGCAGATGGATTAGGATTTAACAGGTACGGAATATATTCCAAATAGAAACACCAATTTATCAGATTCTGACAACACTGAGTCTGCAGAAAACACTACGAGGGCGAGGAGCCAAGGCCCAAAATGAAAGGAAATAAGCAGTAGAGGAAAGCACTGAGGGGAAGGAGAAAAACAGAGAAAAATTCTTTGCACTAAAGTAAGGTCCAGTTAAACACTAGTCAGTTCAGAAAAGCATTAGGAAATAACCATTAACACAGACAAATATGAGAAAAGGAAAATTCTTTTCTGTCACCAAGATGTCTCCCTTGCAGGATAATACATGTTAATAAAGCAAATTGTATTTCCATTCAAGCTTGTTTTTTTTTTAAAAATCGGTTCCATGTGCATGCTAGCATAAATTTAGCATGTTTAACTGGGAATTTAATCTCTGAAAAACAAGTGGCTATTCAGGAGTTTATAAGAAATATGTTGAGTTTTGACAGTTGGTCTGCAAGGAGATCTATCTGTCAGGAATTTGAAACTCCCCGTTATTCAAGTTCACGTTATCTTTATTTATTACTGAGACATCCTATACAAAAGGAATCAGTGTTGCAGCACCTTGAAATCCATCCATTGAGCTGGATCTGTCTTATCTTTAAACTAAATTTTTTACTAGAATTAATTATGTGTGCATATTTTTAAGGTAAACTATTGTATGGAGATATTTTATTTCAACAAATTTGGCTTTTTTTTAAAAAATCAAATTTTTTGATCAGGGCTACAAGAAACTATTTCTCCTCCACTGTCTGATAGGTATATGCTAATATGTAGACGATCAAGATTAAAGACATATTGCATTACTTGAAGGAGAGTGCTCAAAAATGGAAACTTTCTTGAATCAGGCAGAGGAATTCCAGCATTCCTCTCTAGTGAATCAGGATACTTTTGAGAACTATACAGAATTTTTACACCTTTTGACAAAAAAATATTTACCAATTTTCTGTATCTTTGAAAACATACACAATTTTTTAAAAAAAGTATTTAGTTGTGTGTGGAAGAAGTCTACATAAGAGATTTTGCTGTCTTTTTCTTATATTTAGACTTTAATGAAAAAATATTATAATGCCTGGTGTCAACAGGGAGATGGATGGAGGCCTTTTCTGTTTCTGAATGTACAGTATTACCAATATCTGAAAGGTACCTCCAGAATGTGGCAGGTCTCATGCCATGGCAAAGTAAAAATTATGCACGATAATCAGCATAATTTGAAGTGGGCAGAACACAGCAAAGACTATCTTTGTTCCCTCAGGCCTTAGCTATGGTGGCACTGAAGAAGGGACAGCTTTTTTTAGATTGCCTTCCCCAATACTTGCCTTTGCCTCTCCAAGCCTAGAACTCAATAGATGCTATCTAAAATGAAAGAATACCTGAAGAAAAGGAAAAAGCCAGAGACCACCAATGTAGGTCGTAGATAGATTAAATAACACTTCTCTGAGTGTAACTTAAGACTGAGCAATCAGTGCATTAGATTGAACAAACTGAATGAGTCACCCAATGACTGGTGAAAGACCTGATTAAGCCAGGCTACAGCCAAGGACTCTGCACAAGAAGTCTGTCTAGTCTTATATTTGATGAATGAAAAACAGAGGAAAAGAAAAAGACTGTTATGAAAAAAGGGTAAGTGATGAGCATCTGTGCATATATCATTCATTGTACTGCAGGTGTTTCTGAAAGGCAGACGCCCACCCATAGCCTGTGTTTGTGAGACACACAGATCTAAATTATGCAGCACTCATTCCAAACCCATTAAAGGTGGAATAAGGCTTCAAGTCGTATCAATAATCCAAGTCAATGTTTACATAATTTTACATCGATTGTTAGGAGTCTGCTCTTAAAAAGGGCAAAATGAGAATCTGAAATTACGGTAAAATAGGTAAAGAAATAATCAGGATCTGGCCAATCAAAGCTAAAAGGTAAGTTAGAAAAGCGGATCTAAAGTAATTTCCTTCCTGGCGAGTGACAGGGATTCAACTGGAAACTGAAAACAAAGTGCATGTCATACTAAAGAATAAGGCTCAAAACAGGTAAAAATTGTAAATGGTTTATTACATTATGGGACTGAAAATGAAAATGATACACCATTGGCCACCTCGTTGCAGGTGGATTCTTGAACTAATGTATCATCAAACAAACACAAGTAAATGGCAGAAGAGATTTGAATGAAGAAACATGAGATTAATTGGTGATGTCATCAAAAAGCGTCAGGCAGAAACATGGGGTTGAAAAAGGAAGGGAAGAGAACATCTGTTTAAACAAAGCATGAGATCCTCAAAGAGCACAAGTGGGTGCCCACTTCCCCTGCAACTCCGACATGAAACAGTCATTGTGGCTGGTGGTTCGGTGCTGAAGAGAAAGAAATAAAAAATATAGAGGATAACTTATTAAAATTATCAATATAGTCAGAGTGATCTTACATTTTACTTTAGAAAAAACATTTAGATTAAACCTTATTAGAGAATTTAAAAAATACAGTCAGTGCTGCTAATTCTTGCTGGTTTGCCCTTTGCACAGTTATTTACATTACAAATATTCTAGTTTACTGGGTAAAGGGTATGTCTGATGCAGTCTGTCTTTTCTGAAGGATGCAAGAAGGATTCTGGCAGTGTGGCAATCAGTACACCAGCTCTTTTTGCTATTCTGAAACCTTTGTCTGAAAGTTCTGAAGCAAAAGAATTTTTAAAAATCTTTCCTGCTCTACTCTCTGAAATATTAGGCCAATACTTCACCTAAGTAAATACCTGCAGGTTTTTATTCCTAAATTGCATTTTTCAGTTAAAAAGGGGTTGAATTTATTTTTTTTTTCTAAAATAACTGCCTCTTATTTGTCATAAAGAAAGATGATCTAGAATTGGGACACTTTCTTTATCTACCAGCACTTAGAAACTGGGAAGCCCCAAGGAGCCTATCCTGCATGAAAATAAAAAATTTCGCTGAAAAAGCACTTTTTTTCCCCCCTCTAGTAACGTTGTTTAGGTTTTTGGCTGGTTTGTTTTTTTTTTCCCCAGAAAAAAAATATTTATCTTTCTGCTTTGTCAGTTAAATTATCTTTATGACATTCATGTGACTTTGGATACTTCAGAAATAAACAGCAGAAAAAAACAAACAAAAAAAACCCTGAAATTAAATTCCAGTGGGCAAAAATATGAAAAAAAACTTATGAGAATTTGTGCATTTAGCCTGAAAGATGTGCTTGCAAGACTTCTTTTATTTTATTTCTTGGAGTGAAAGAGGAATTAAACTTTTACCAGTGAAACACACTTTACATTCTAAAAGAAAACACATTTGAATATCTTCCCTTCTTCCTTACTACTTGCAGAACAGGTGATATATTTGAACATTTAAGAATACAGACCAACTAAAGCAAAATCAGGTGTATTCATATCTGTAAACATGCAAAATAATCAGAGTTGTGGAAAAGAACTTTTTTAGAAGTTTGGCACAAGCACAGAAAATATCCATTTGTGAAGTGACAGATGATAAATTGACTAAGGTTTTTACAGTTCAATAGATATTTTATTGTGCATCTGTTCTTTTCCTCTGATCTGCTTTGTTCTTTCTGAAGCTGCAACACTGAAAGAGAAGCCCTTGTTATTAGTTATTGAGTTGAATGCCAGCAGCTCTTACAATTTAACCTCAAGGTTAGTGAGGAACTAATATATCGCTTATTTTGGCTGGCTTGTTTGTATCATCTTCTGTTAATAGGACCCAAGAGAGAACCAAATAAGCATAATCGTATCAACAAAATGTGCTGCATACTGAATAAACATGCAACAAACTGATCACCCTTATGAATATATCCAGAGGGGCTTCATAGCCCTAGAAGCATTTTTCAAAGATACTCACAGGAATGAGTTAAGGGGGAAGGTAACCCTCCCTAAAACAGTGTGTCTCCTATTGTCCTCATGCACAGATGCTTGACAAGTCAGAGCTTTAACTGTTTTGGAGTTTTGTGGAAAGGTCAAGCAGTTTTAATGGAATATATTAGAAAGTAAAGCTCAATGGAGTCCTGTTCAAGTAGAATCACATGGCGACTAACTCCCTGAGTTTTTTTTTAAACCCTGCTTAGTTGCTCCACAAAAGGTCAGTTGTGACCTTACAATAAGATTTGCTTTTGGAATTCAGAAGGATAAGTTGTATAAAAAGTATAAGGTAATCAAACAGACTATACAAAAACCTCAGGCATATGGTGACATTGATGAGCTCCTCTCCAAGTTGTGGTGGGTCATCTTCAAACAGGCACCAGTGACAGTTTAAAAATAAGTTATATCTTATGGTCATGAAAGATAAGATGACAAGATGGGGTTTATGGGGGGAAAAAAATAAAATAATTTAAACAAAGGAACTTCAGCATATAGCAATACTACTAAGTCTTCCTTATGGGAAAAGAGAATAATCCTGCTTCAGGTAAATGAGCCTGAATTCTTAAGCAAAGCATACCATTAGATTTATCTTTTGCGCTGTTTCTTTTCTCTCCTTAATAGACAATAGTGAGTCATCTCTGGACAGCTGGTGGAGTTACAGGATTCAGATAAATGCTTCTCAGGTTGCAACTTGGCTACAACAGAAGAACATGACATAAATAATAAATGAATATAGGAAAATGGATAACACTACTTCTGTGAAGTCTGGCATACTTTTCTCTTCAGAACTTCTTTTTCTTCAAAATGAAATGGGAGTTTGAATCATAATTTTACAGCATATGATTTTAAAATGTATTTGACAAACTTCTTTTAATTAAGAAATGTGAATATGCTTTTGGTAGTGCTTCTTGCAAATTGATAATCAGTAGGCATTTATTGGTACTGTACATTTAAGCTAATGGTCTTCAGTTTTCATGAATTTAGGTTGATTGTTGACTCATCAAAGTGGATCTGTCCCATTAGAACTAAATGAAACAGTGAAATTAGAGCTACTGCTAAATTAGCTTGAGAGATCTTTGTTCTCTTTTCCTACTCAAACTGTCAAGTATCTCTTCTCTCAATTGCTTTTGTGAGGACTTCACAGTAGAAGGGCTCAAGATATCACTTAGAATTAGTAGTTAATCTACCGCTTTGAGAAAAGAAAGGATAAGTTTAAACATATAAAAATAAAACATGTTATTCCTGAATCAGTATTACACATGCTGCATCAAAGGTATCTGGATGCAAAAAAGGAATGGGAGGTGGTTAATACCAAAAACACAAATCAAAGTTGGAAGTTCAGTCACTGGAAAATGATTTTACTGTCTGGTTTGTATCCCAGACCTCAGAGTGAAATGAGCACTAATGGATATAACATATATTTAATACATGGCTATGAATTTTTTATTGCATATTTTAACATTGGAAGTACATTCAGATAATGCAGTAATGAATTTAGCATAACAACTTATGCAGAACAGAACCATGTAATTTCTTAATTATCAGCTATAACACTGATTTAGTATCATTCTGAAAAATCTTTAGGTGTTGTTTCATGTGTGTGTGTATACATCTTTAGACAAAGACTGTCCCCCATTTATTTATCAGTAATTTATTCCCTTCTGTGCACCAAAATATTGAAGCCACTCCTTTAATATTATGTAAAAAAAAAATTGATTTGAAGTCACTTTTCATTCTATTTTAAACTTTTAAACTAATTCAAAATCTAGGGAAACCATTTCAGTTTTAGATAAAACAAGTAGTTTTGCATAATCAATTTCTGTTACTTTCTGATTTACCCCAAGTTTAGAGAAAAAAATCCTTTTAAGTATTGCTGGAAATATTTTGACATTTTGTTGTTGTTTTGAGACCCTCCAGTGAACTGAAAAATCCATTATTTGCTCAGCACTTCTCTTCAGGTTTGGTTTTTTTTTCCCACACGTATTTGTATCGGCTGCTAAGCAGAGACCACAGGAGGGCAGGAAGTTAGGATTCTTTTCAACTTGGTCTTATGGTAGCTTAAAATCAGCTACCACTGCTTTAGGCTCAAGTACTTGAAACAGTCATGTCTGATGTGTTGGAGAATTAAGAAAGCTGACAACCTTCCCAGCTAATTGCACTAGTTAGTTAAGGTTCTCCTACATATTTTTACACTGTTAGTCTCCAACCAGACGTTTCTTATTCTCTCAGAAATCAGCATTTCATTGGAGATTTTGAGTACTGACACATAATATTGACAAGAAATCAAAAGTTGTACCCCATAATAGCATTTAAAACAAATTTTGTGCCTTGCTGCCTTGTTTCATGAATCATTAGATCAGGAAAGAAGGAAAAAAAAGAATATTGTATACAGTCTTAAGGCACAGATTTTCAGAGAAAAATAAATTTAGATGGAAAAGAGGGAAATACAATGAGATGGAATGACATGAAACAGCGTTACACAATGCTAGAAAACTCCAATGTAGAAGTTAATACTGCAGGTGCAAGTGCACAAAGAAAGAGAGAAAAGGTAGGTATGATAAACTAGCAATTCTGAAGAAATGTTAATAACAAAGGAAGAGAATGCCTGCAGCTATACATACAGCATATTCATTTACCTGTAGCTTGGGGTAACACAGCCTCCATTTTTATCAATTTTATTGGTTAATTACGTTGAAGTGACTGCCTACAGAATATGAATGTAAAGCACATACAAGTATAATCCACTTACTAATCATCCATTACTCTGATACTGTCATGTCTTAATTTAAAATTCTGGATACAGCAAAAAAACCTCTTTCTAGATTAGGTCTAACTTATTTGTGGCTGCTAAACTTTTATCACCATGTTTTCTCTGCTGCTAAACTTTTATCATCATCTTTTTTCTACTAGGGATCTTTAACTTGATAGCACACTGGAAAAGAACAAGAGAAGGTAGAATATTATTTAGTTCATGCTGCCATATACCTATGAATGTGCTTATTTACTATGCAAACAAACCACTAGTGATACAACAATGAGCTTTTTGTTTGCTCTTAGTACTTTCACACCACAACACGTCTTTTCTGTGTACAAGCTGATACTTGTATTTTCCTCTTGAATTCAAGTTATCTGAATCTCTGACAATATATGCATCCAGATTGTAGATAGATTTGGCAAGAAATAGATACAAACTAAACAAACTTCCATTTCTCAAAAAAATGCTCATGTTTTTCAACTAGGGAAAAGAAAACATTTATGTCATTTGAACGGATATCCTTCAAAAAGTACAGTTTTAGAAAAGAAATCTGTCACTGTGTAGGGATTATCAGATATACGTATGTATGCTAATCTGCATCATGATACACATGCATATGCCACAGAATACGATATGTACTATGAGAAACCCTAATATGTAAGTGAGAGATTGCAGTGTATGGCTCTTCTATGTCTAGTAACATTTCATATTTTAATCTCCTACTGAAATACCTAATTAATTCATCCTATTTTAATAAATCTCAGTGAATTTAGTGGAAATTCTGAGATGAAAAAAGCAGTTGCACATGTACAAGTCTTGGTTGGACTCGATGATCTCAGAGGTCCTTTCCAACCTTAACAATTCTATGATTCCATGATTCTACAAGAATAAGGGTGTACAGATGACTTTTCTCTTTGTCAGCACAGTCCATTGAAGTTTTGAAGGCAGAATATACTAGCAGTTTACACAGGCTCACAAACTCTGGGTAAAATACTCAATTTGCTAGTGAATTTTATGGGTTGTCTTTGTGTTTCAATGCTAATGTTACCCACACTAGACTATAGGAAGCTACCATCAATATGGTAGAAGATGATACAATAATCACTCCTTCATTTTTCTTGATATGTCTCAATCAGAAGCAGGCTGAAATGGTTGTTGGACTTACCAATAAATCAAAAAGACATCATTTATAACTGGAGTATTTTTTATTTCAAAGATTTTTAAAAAAAATGTAAGCAAAGTGATTCTGCTCTCACTCATTTATAAACTCTTCTGACTCTGCTCAGGAAACTATAAACATGACCTATTATTTATAGACCAGTGATAATTTTGTGTTAGTGATAACTCCATTAGTGATAGTGATTACTTCATAATGAACACGCGGATTTTTGGAGATTCTGTCCAAAAGATTAAAGCACCCTATAGCGGCTGCATAGAACAGCTGTTAATCAGAAGAAAGCCAAACTGATATAAAATGGAAAACTATATTTTAAACCACATGAATTATTCAAAGCTTTAAAAGAGACAGTGGCTTACCAGCCAAAAATGAGTTTATAGCATGATGCAGTGGCTGAAAAGAAAGTCAGTCCATGAAACTGAAAACTCAAGTAGGGCAGTACAACTGAGACAACATACCCATTTGTGGCACCAGTTTCTAAAACAGTGGAGAAACAATTGAGAAGTATGCTAAGAATAATGCACTATCTCTACAATCTGCCTCATGATAAAAGTCTAAGGAGGTTGAATTGGAGCCTAATGTTCTACTATTCTGCAGTGACAGCACTAAATAGATTACTTTCTTGTTAATTTTGTTAATTCAGCACTCCAGCACAATTTTGTCATTAGACTGAACTGCTTTTGGCAAGAAGTTTCAAATTCCACCTGGGATATTTCACATGCACATCACAAATTACACATCTTTTCTTTCATACTGCTTACTGTGGCTTTTTTACCATTAATCAGTATGATCAACAAAAAGGAGAAGGCTAAATTGGTAATAAAAAAGTTTATATCATTATAATCAATTTTACATGCAAATCTTCATCCTTGCACTCAGTAGGAAGCTAAGGAGATACCTGGAACATGGTCAATAAGTTTGATGAAACTATGATTTATGCATTCCCAGCAGCTGAGAACATTTTTTTTTAACAAATGTATATTTTAACCCCAAAAGGAGGTCAAATGCAACTAGACTACAAATAAAATACAAAACTGAAAAAAATTTTTGTACTGTGAGGGTTATTAACCACTGGAACGTCTTACCCAGGACATGCTGCAGAATTTACACTGATAAACATTTAAAGCACAGATCTGATATTGTACGAAAAGTAAGGGCATGATGCCATAATTAATTGATGCACATCTATGACTGGCTTGTGTTATGCAATAGTCATACGTCATTTTTCTTTTTGGCCTTAAAATTTGTGAATTTATCAAAACATGATTAGGGAGACTGCTGTACAATAACAATTGTCAGCTATTTGACCAGAGAACTCTACAACACTTCCAGAGAAATCAATGAGCGTTGTGATTTACACAGAAGAAAAAATGTAAGAATGTTATCATAGAAGAAAAGATCTGATTTAAAAGAGGGAGGCTGTGAGTACAGTACAAAGAGCACAAATGATAACATAATTGGTAGGAGGTGAATCTGAGCGGTGATTAATCAAGGGCATCCACCAGGGTATTTCACACATTACAATCTTGTTTTGTTCTATTTATGGAAGACAGTGAAAGCATGTATCAAGTCATGCTACTCACAGTGGTATTAGCTATGAAACTATGAAAATGAAACTTAAGGAAAAGAGGAATGTAAAATATATATATATATATATTACATTTAACTCCTGTACATTTTGCTTCACTTGGTGTACACCTACATATCAGACTGTCATGAAATGACCACGGTGTAGTTCTAAACAAGGCAACACAGGTTCCACAGAAATCTAGTTTTGATTTGATCTTAGGTTAATTTACCCTTATCAACAGAAAGCAGTATGCATTTCCCTTAAACACATTTCTATCTGCCAGCTCCCTTTGGAAACTGGGGAAGGAAGGCATAGGGAGGCTATTAAAAGAGTGAGCTGATATACTGAACACTTGAACTTTTAATATTGAGAATACAGGTAGTGGAATCATTAATCCACCTTAGTAAAGCTAATTTTCTAAACTTTCCCTTGTCATTTAAGCTCCAGGACTAATATTTATGTATTTTTGTTTGATAGACTTAATTTTCAGAAATTCTGAGTCTTTAAAACCCCATTAAAGCTAATGAAAGACAGGTTTAAAACCAATAACTGATTAGAAATTGTTCAAGAACTTTTGTAACCACCTGCTCCATGGAAACTTACTCCATTACGTAAAACATCCACTTCAAAAGAACGACATGAAGAGATGACCGAGAATATTTTTTTGAATTCCTTAGAAAGCTGTGAGTTTGCAGCCTTTATGGCCAACATTTTCAATTTAAGTGAGCAGAAGTTGCACACAAACAAATGCATATTGTTTATTCATATTCTAATCTCAAAAGTAAATTGGTAGTTTCTAATGAAGTTGTAAAGCTTCTTCTAAATAACTCAGAGTAAAAGTCTAGGCAGTCCATCATGAATTCTACAGGCTCACCTGCTGGACAGCCTATTTGGTCTCTTTAGTTCCTTTTAGTCCTGTTGTCAAGCATAAAATTTAAAATGCTAAATTAAGCTAAAAAACAAGTTGTTAGTCCTAAACTCAGAAACAAGCAGTGCAGAAAGATGATTCAGAGATTTACTAACATGAAATCAGTTTAGTTAATGAAAATATAAAATTAACAGAGTTTAACCATCTTTAAATCTTAGTAAACCAGGTATATTACTATTGCAATATATCAAATATACATATATATAATATAAACCAAATATTTTTATTGCTCTAATGTGATTAGAATATTATTTCATATGCAACAGTGTTTTATTAAACATTCTAAAAGCATACATTTAAATCTGCCTTAAAAAGGTGTTTGACAGTAGTAGAAAAAGCCAGTGCATTTCTGCTACCATTTTTATTTTATTCTGTAGACCTATGCTTTTCCAAAAAAACAATTTACTCTTTACTTGAGTGCTTTTCCTTATTACAGTTTTATATCTGCAGTTCCTCTGGGAGGAAAAACAAACCTTGATTACAAGGAAAAATCTGCAGGTCAAAAGACAGCATCACCAACATGCTTACATGTAAATCTCAGCATTTCAGGAAAAGCTTTGTTAATTCTGGCAGCCAGTCATTAAAACCAGAGCTGCACAATGCTCAAGATAACCATATGCCTTATTTTCTGTGAAAGGAACATAATGCCATAGATTTCTTCTTTCCAATTCTGTGTGGATTTTTGTTCCTCTTTTGTGGAAGTGAGTGTATTTACAACATCACAGTGGGCATCTCCTGATGCCAGATCTCATTCATAACAACATCCCAGGAGATCTGTCTCTTCCTTTGTTCTTTCTCTCCATAACCATTTTGTTAAATACCAGTCTTGTGAACTTTCCCTTTCTAGCAACATCTAGGCTTTCTCCAGATCTTCTGGACACTCTCCCATTTGTTTCTCTCCCAGCTGGAAATGGACTCATAAGTACTACAACACATGTAATTCTCACATCCAGAATATACCTCATTATGGCTTTTGCGTCTGTTTCTTTCCTTCCTCATTTCCCTGTCCTAAAGTATATAAATCTGGGAAGTTATCTGTTACACTGAAAAATTCAAGTGCTTGTTCTTCCACTTCACTTTTAAAGATATATTTATATATGTACAGATATTTAAATATGAATACATTGAATATATATATACATCTTTTGAGGAATCAACTGTGTTAAGCTGTATAATGTCGTAGATAGCTTGGCCTGGATATCTTACTGATTTTCACATTATGTAAACAATTACATCTGTGTGCAGTGACTGCAAAGTGGTGAAAATTACTACTTTTCTGATTTGATGAGGTTTTACATCCTTTTTGCTCTGATATAAATAAATAAAGCAGATCACAATGAAAAATAGGACATCTGATGTGGATCCTAACATACGCTTCAGTTAGCAATGGAAGAGGGTGACATAGGCAAAACAGACGCGGAAAGTGGAGGAAACTATATCCCAGTATAGTATGAGAAGTTGTACCACAGCAACTGTCATGAAAATCTCCTAGAAATATTTCTGAATGGCTGCATTTTTTTGATCCATCATTTTATAGTATTCTGCTCTTAAAATGTCACATTTTATTACTCTCTAACTTGCTTATACATTTAGACTGATGTGGATTGCCCACGGGGCTCACCTGTGGCCTGAATAACAACAGATGTTAAGACAGAAATGTAAATATACACAGTGTGTGTCAATGGGACTGCCAAAGCTCTTTGGGAGGGTGCTGTTTGGGAGGGTGCTCGCCCAAAACTCATCATGTTAAAGAAGATGATGACCATCAATCAGATTAAGCACTAGCTAAGGAATCTCAAAGAGACATTTGAAACAAAGGATTCAGCTTGAAAAAAGATATAAAAGAAGCATGAATCTTTTTAACAGTGGGAAGAGACCTTGGAGTGGAAGCAGCAGCACTTGCTCCTCCCCACTGGCATCACAACCTGTCAATTGGTGTGAGGTACCTGCCTGCAGGTGCTGGAGTACCAGATGGGGTGGGGCACACAGAGACCCACACTTGGGGGTGTGAACCTGAACTGATGGGGTACTTTCACCCTGGCGTGGGGGTCAGTGAGGTGTTGGGAGATGCACAGGATTGGCCAAAGCTGGAGCACCCACAGAGGGGGTGTGCAAGTAAGAGAGAGTGCACCCAGAGAGTGGGTGCACTTGTAATTCTGTACGTGTGTGTGTGACAAAAACATTTCAGGATTAATAATACAAGGGTGTTGAGAAATTTGTGGGTAAATATTAACATTTCAGAAGAGTATAGTAAGTGATTTTTCTGTTGAATTGCAGATATTGATCTTGAATCTATAGTTCACTGATTGCTGATTAATTATGTGTCATTAGTAAATCAATAAGTCACTTAGACTTGGTTTAGTTTAAACTACCCGAACTAAACAATACTGAGAAAACAATAGACTCCGCCAAGTCCAGGTAACTTAGACTAGCCAAACAGAACACATCAGATTTCCAGCCTGTACGTACTCACCACCTTGTTGTGGGTAAAAAGGGAAATATGCTGTACATGCGGAGAAAAGAATCTGCTGTTAATTCAACTACTGCTTTCATATCCTAATAAAGATATAACAAACATTTTTATTTCAGTTCTATTAGTAATGGTTATTGTTTGTATTAATACAGAAATGTCTCAGTAATACCCTTAAAATTATTATACAGGAAAAATTCAGAGTATCTATTCTTTTCCTGTGGTGTTATATTCACCCTTCTAATGTCCCCCTGTGCCCTCAGGTCAACAGCACCAGTCTGTCTCAAGAAGAAGAGAGCTGAGGGAGGTTGTGATGTATCATAAGCATCCTGAGGTCTTTCCCAAGAGAAGTACAATGGTTGTGGTAGTGAAGATTTTGTTCACATTTGGATATTTTTGAGCCTATTTTCATGCGTTTGCTTACCCTGGCCTGCTTCCTTCACAGTGGTTTCTGTCCTCTGCCTAGAAGGTGCACCACAGCCTTCCCCAGCCCCAGGGAACATGTCTTACAGTGACTTCTCTAGCCTTTCCCATCCATAGCCATTACAGGTGTTCAGCTCAGGCCAGGCAATGGTCCTGTGATGACCAGGTCATTGTTGGTGCAAGCTGGCATCTGCTCAGACCCAGTCAACCCCAGGCAAGTGCTGAGCCCTGCCCTGGCACCCTAATGAAATGCTGTGGCTTTTTAGTAATAATGGCAGACACTGTATTAGTGGGGCCACCATAGAAAGGAGAAAACTGATCAGATTCTCCATTGTTTTAAAATTTTCTTTAGCAAAATGATGTGATTTGGTGAAGATTATAGTCTTTATCTAATTTTGTTGTGCTATTCTGCTAGAAGTTGCAGAAAAATGTCCCTTATCCCAAATTAACTTACATATTTACAATGCATGAATCTTCTCAGCAAAATTGAAACCAATCCCTTTAGAAGTTTCCTTTCAAACAGGACACAGGGTCATGAGAATGAGTAACAGTGTTAGAGTTAGAAAATCGACAATCACTTTGTTGGTGTCCTAATTCCAAGCTATTTTTTCTTTTATATGGGCTTGTTGTGAAATTTTAAAGTAAGAAATTTCACCCCAAAATGGAAAACATTTTCTTAATTTTCCATTGGATGCATTATAACAGAAAATTATAATTTCAATATATCATCACTTTATGATGAAAAACAAGAGTTTCATGAAAAATTCTTTGCAAGTTCTGGTAAAATTTTTCACATATCCATAGGGAACCTTTATGAAGGCAGATGCTAACAGAACAAGTACCAAACTTATGTTTTAGTCTGAAGTGCTAAAAATACGATTGTAATTTTTCTACTCTTTGTTGTTCAAATCTGTCAGTACACTTATCATCCCTTCCATTAGTTCAATATCTGATCACTTACTCCAAAAAAGGGAAAAAATAACCAGAGAGCAAGTGATTATGAAAGAATGCCAGATGTAAGCAAACAGATAATGTTTAAAAGAAATACCTATCACTTTGTTCTAAGTTCAAAGAAACATTTTTATTAATACTTGTGACTGTGACTGAAGCCCAAACTAGGACTAAGGTTTGAAATTTCAATATGAATTTTATACCTCATATAGGATAAATCCTGGTGTTCTACATTAACTTTATTGAATCTGGATCTGTTAAGAGTTGTTTTCACAGGAAGGTTGCTTTCAAAATACCATAAAATCAAACGTGGGCTTAACAGCAAGAAGAGCATGTGGAAAGTATGGTGCTGATACTAATATGTTTGATTCTCAAAAGGATATGTGCAAACCTATAGATAGGATTTATGTTCCTTTTACATTTAACAAATATCACAGCCAACACAGACTGCATTCTTTTATTGTCTCTCCACAGTGCCTGACGAACTCATTGCAGAGAGCTGTGGAGTCCTACCCTATCCATGTACAGGATGGAAAGTAGTTTTCCTGTGTTGACTCCACAAAAAATAATGGATCTTACTTGCCTGAGCATCATTTTTTTGGCTTTAGCTGCTTTCCCTGCACAGCCCAATGCTATGCTGAGGGACACAGAACCCACTCAGGATTAGCTCAGGATACTTACTCCTGAAACCTTCACCATTCGTTAAATAGACACGAGGTCTATCTGCATTCTAGTCTCTATTCAAGTTTAAAAACAAACAAACAAAAAAGGCTGCCTGCTAAGACCTTCTGGAAAAGACTGATTAGAAGGCTAATTAGGGTGTCTAATGTGATCCCCAAACCACCCTAGCAAAATTCAGGCTGAAAAGCCTCCTTGTCAAAATCAAGATGTTTCCATATTTCACAAAACATTTTTTTCCTCTAAAAAGCAAACCAAAAGATTTTTGTGGAAAAAGTTCTTAACCATCCTGAATATAATTCTGCATAAAAACGTTAAGCTATTGCTGACAGCCATGGAATCCAGTTATCTCCGTGCACAATTACAGCAGCTGGGACATTCTTAATGTAAACAAAAAAAGTTTGAACTGAGATCTTCCAGGAAATATTTTGGAAGATGATTGACTCAAGTTAAGAGAAGATGCTGAGGCAAATATATATCTTGTGGCTTAAAATAACAATAAAACTCATTCTTCAGAAGAGAGTATGCATAGAATATGTACCTATACTGTTTTCACAGCATGAAAGAAACTTCACTTGCTTAAAATCCCAGCATGTAAATTCTTCACTAATGATGTTGTTTGGTCAATTTAATTATTTGCTGATATGTATTTTAACAATTATAGATTCTTCTGTGTGTCGGCTGTATGAATCCCACTGAGAAGGAAATGTAAGATTAAAGAATATATAAGAATTCTTTAAACAGTATCTCTTCAAACTCAATCTGCCATCTAAAGAAACCATCCAGGCAAAAACATGTACTCCTCATTAATATCACCTAGCTTGCTTAGAAAGAAATCTTAGTGGCTCTGATATTCAATGGATACCATTTTTCAAACTCATTCATCTGGAAAAATCCTCATATTCATGCTAATACAATTCTGTTATTCTATTCTGGTTTTCAACATACTGTAAAGAAGGAGTATAACACAATTCTCCATTGATAATGTAAGAAGAATAAATGTGAGCCAATATCCAAAATTAAAATTAATTACGTCTTTTAAGCTTAGAAAAGTCAAATTAGCATCTTAACTGTAATGCTAATTGCATGTTTTCTACTGAACATGAGTTTATCACCTTTTCTACAATGTATAATGCAGTCAAACACAAAGTTTGCTTATTTTAATGGTTCTTGGAAGGAAAATGTGATGAAAAATTCCATTTTCAAGAAAACACTGTAGGTTCAGTGATAATTACTCATAAAACTGGCAGAGCATTTTTTCAAGGCTGAAACTACAATAAAGTAAAATTCCAGACATCATTGCAAATCTATTTGGGTAGATAGGTTTGATCTATCTTGTAGTCAGAACAAAATTCTTGGCCCCATACCCAGTTTTTATCTTTCCTTCCCTTTCTGTGATGAAATCAGAGGAAGAGAAGTACCTAACAGAATTTTAGGTACAAGGCAGTTACATTTAAAAATGATAGCTATGCGCAGAATGGTACTAAGTGTGTGCGAGGTGGAATCCAGATTTATCTAGTGGTGGTGGCTATATCTCTTCCTGAACCAGATTTTTTATTGAAAAGGAGGTGTTTGGATTCTGGTTTGGGTGATGGTGGTGGTGGGAGTGGCTTTTTTCATTTTATTTCATTTTTTCCTGGTTCCAATGAAATGCAAAGATTTCTTCTGGTACTTTTATCTGAAGTCTGATATAACAAAGATCTGAAAAAGCCATTAAGAAATGAACACAATATCTTTAGCTTTTTTCATGTTTCTTTTTCACAACATATAGCTCAAGTGTGTGCTAGGTGGTATATAAACCTAAAATCACATCAGGTACTATCTATCTGCCTTAACTTAAAATAGTTATAGTGCATACAGTTCCTGACATTTGTTAGCACATGAAGGACAATGTTAAAATAATGTGCATTTAGAGGCAAGCCGGATGACCAGGGAGATTTTATTTTATACTAAGATTTTGGTCAAGAATTTTTAATTAATTTTTTTTAATGCTGATTAATCAGTAACAAACAGTAGAACAATTGGTTGTGTTAAAGGTCTCACTACTTCTTTTCACGGCCCACTGAAACTGGGTTCAGAACCTGAGAAACGTGTCTCAAGATCAGAAGTATTTGATAACGTATTTGATACTGCATAGAAGTATTTGATAATTTAACAGCATATTTCATAATACCTCTTTGTATCTATCACATAATTTCAGAGTAAAATTTGCTTGTGTAGGGGAAAAAAAGAAAAATGGTGTATTGGGGACAGCCTGAGAATATGGAAAAAAGGTTCCTGAAGGTATATAATTTATATACCAACAGAGCTCCCATTACCTTGTATTTCAATAACAGTGAATAAATGCCAATATGAGAGAAGTATTCATTTAAGACGCTTTCTACACAGCATAATGCTGAAGGACTTCTGAAAGGAGATCTGCCACACTAGTGGAAGGTCCAGCATGACATGGAAATGAATTACATCTGGCTAGTGGGCCAGCAGGAAGGTGTGCAGGAAACACCACAACAGCACCCCTCTCCTACAGCCACCACAGTTTTGAGAAGCACTGGGTTTTCTTAATGGGGTTGGAGAAAAGGAGAATGCAGTGCAGGGCAGATCTTCATCCTAATCCCTCTCACATTCATATATAGTGTAAATAAGGATAGACAGCTTACCTAACTGTAGATCATGTGCCTCATGTTATTTCACTTCAGGATGACAAAGTCCACTTCCTTCAATAATCCTATAAAATAAGCATACATCTCTATGTATTCTCCCAAATAGCTTACTGTAATAAAACACTATACTGCACACACACCTGTTTCATTTCTGAGGATGAGAGGATGTGCTAATCACACATACCAAGTGTAATACTTGACATTTGCAGTGCTGGAAATGGGAAAAAGGAAGCATACATTGATGTGGATATAATTTGGTTACATAGTGGCTATGATTTGTTTATATAATAAAGATAAATTAGAGTTCATCTACTCTAAACTGTATCTGTGAGGTGTAAAGCAGGTATAAAAATGCTTTAGATTGCTCCAGCATTGCTCTAGCACTGGAATATACAAGTTGACAAAGCAAGTGCAGGGTCATTTGTGTCCAGTTCAGTGTGTCCTAATAGCAGATGGCAAAGCCATTTGTAAAATCAGATTTGGATTGTTGGTTGCCTCCACAATGTCCAGTTCTTCTGATCATAAACCTTTAACCTTAAAGTTTATAAATTGGAATATCCAAGCACCCAATTTCCAATTGCATAAGGAGAAACAAAATGCTCATAAGGTGCAAGTACTCCTATTACTATCACTATCACAATAATGCCTAAAGAATGGGCTAATGCCCAAAGAATGGCTGAAATGAAGTGTCTCTAAACATGTTTTCTGAATGTATGATTTTTCTTTCGTACCACTGATCATGCAGAAATATCACTGTAAATAGACCTTTCAAAGTCTAAGTACTTGAGGGAAAGTGCTGATTAATACTGCTGTTTGAGGTTAATTAATTGTGATAAAGATTAATTGGTCTCTCTCCTCCTCCCTCTTTGAAAATAATTTTTGTGATGAGACCATGACACCTATTAATCCATAACAAAGACTTATAAATGTAGAAATAGGGAAAAGGGGAAGGCAGAGGAGGATTTCAAGAATATAATTCTGAGAAAAAATGAACAACTAAAATAAAGGCAAATTCCACTTTGCAATGATCTGTTGATTTATCCAGCACTTTTAGAAGGAAGTGTGCATGGAAACATGACTAATGGCCATAACAGCATTTATATTTGCCCAAGCTGTGGTCCAGTCTTGCAAGGCACTGTTTAAAAGAGCCTTATTGCTATCAATAGTGATTCACTTTAAAAGAACTTGAAGGTACTGACCGGGCATTTAAGGAAACATTTATGTATTTAATTGGAGGCCAGTTGCTTAGACTTAGATGACTGAGACAGAGCTTCCTCCCCGCCGCTTAACAGAAAAGCTCTTTGAAACCAATATATCATGGCAGACCTATTAAAACACAGCTAATAAAAACGAAGAATTGTAGCAGTAGTACCATAACTACATAGTGTAAGTGTCTTGAAATAATGTATTTGATGGCAAGCAGACAGACAGAATTGGCTAGAACAGGTTATATAAAGGGGAAAATGCAAAATGAAAGCCAGAATGAAAAAAAAAAAAAACCACATAAAAATGCTCTCCACCATGCCTTAAGTGGAGCTGTTCCCATACATACACTTGAAAACTGGCCACCTGTGGTATGTCTTATCATTAAAATACAATGATGTCTGCAAAAGGTATTGCACCTCTATGCATTTGAATACTTAGACCAGCAAAAAATGACATTTTTTTCTATGCATAGCAGTTATGACTATATATTTTTCATATCTACTTATACAACACTTTGAAAATCTTCCCTGCTCAAAAGCTGTGGTAAAAAAAAAAAAAAAAAAACAAACAAAAAACAAACACAAGAAACATTTTGGAAAGAAAATATGAAAAATAATGTCAAGTACTCATTCTTTTACATCTTTTTTATTTTAATCCATTATTTAATGTCATAAATACTGGTTCAAGAATCACTTGAATGTGATTAACAGTATACTGTGTAATTACATAGTTTAAACAATCTGTTATTTCTCAAACTCTGATACTTGCTGCTACTTAGAACTATTTGAACCAGCTTATCTGGGAAAAAAACAGTTTGACACTGCAGGCTCGAGAAGAGAGTGAACACCTTACTCAACAACAATTCACAAAAGTTTTTCTTAGTAAAAAATACTTCCTTCTATTTAGCGTGTGTTATACATTCTTGAGCATAACCATGTTAGATAGTACTGATATCTCTTTAATGTCAAAGAAGCAGCAATGAAAATCCTGTGTAAAAAAGAACACCCAGACATGAAATTTCAGGAGCTTACATTTCAACAAACATATGCCAAAATGAATTGTTTTTTTTAACCGTTCTGTTAATTTGACTAACAAAATGGCATCATTAGAATCTATGATTATAATTTAAAGTTTCCAAGCAGCTCAGTAATATGTTCGGAATTTTATTTTCATGTCCTCTGTACAGCTGAGTAGTGGAGTGCTGGGGCTCAGTGAGGACAGGTGGCTCCTTGGGGACCAGGCACTGGGACCTCAGGGGCATGGCAGACAGCACCCATCCCACCGCTCCAGCCAGGAGCAGGCAGCCAGGGGCACTGGGGCAGCCCCAGCCCCAGGATTCAGGCACCTCCCTGGGGATGGGCATCTGCTGAGGCTAGGCCAAGACACGGGCCTGCAGGTAAGCCCGGCTTGGCAGGACCCATGGTGGTCAGGGAAGGGCTGCAGTGTCTCTGCGGCAGGGGTAATGGCCCTCGGGGACTAACACGGGGTCCTGGACCTTGGGCAGTGTGAAGGGAGTACCTGGGTTGGGTAGGGCCAGGCAGGCCAGGTGGTACCCTCAGGATCCTGACAGGGAGTTCACAAAGCCATCAGGCAAGAAACAATATTTGGGGAAAAAAAAAAAAAAAAAAAAGAACTTTATTCCAAACTGTTGTTTTGAAGTAGAACTTTGTACCTTAAGATCAATGATATGCACATTAAGAGATGACAGATATTCTAGATAGATATTTGTCCAAAGACACCAAGAAACTCTGTACAAAAGTGGGACACAGATGTGCTGCCTGAGGCTGTGAGGCCCTCTCGTTTGTCAAAATGAGAACATTTCCATGTTCAGTATGCTCACATTTTTTGCATAGTCAGCAGATGAGCAAGCAAAAAATATCAGGAACCCTTAGAAATCTTCGTAATTCACATGCACGGGGTCTAATAAAGCAGAAATATATAGAATGACATTAAATATATATATATATATTCCATGTCTTATTTCTGGTTGTTCTAAAGAGAAGAATGAGCACTACTGCTCGCCAGAGCCAACATCCCACATAGTAGAATGGGTTTAAAGTGTCTACTGAGTAGCTGACACTTATAGACTCTCAAGGAATATGTAAGAGCAATGTTTATAAAGACTAGTTTTGTATACATCCCTGTGATAAGTAGACTGGACTCCCCTCATCTCTGCTCTCTTAATGACATCAACAATAAAAAAGTTCATGCCATTAATCCAATCCAGAGCCTATGGAAAGCAGCCCTGCAGAAAGGGATCTGGGGGTGCCAGTGGACAGCAGGCTCAATATGAGACAGCAGTGTGCCCTGGCAGCCAAGGGGCCAAACCTCATCCTGCGGTGCATCAAACACAGTGTAACCAGCTGGTCAAAAGCGGTGATTATCCCACTGTATTCAGCATTGGTGAAGCCTCACCGTGAACACTTTGTGCAGTTCTGGGCCCCACAATTTAAGAAGGATGTGAAGGTCCTTGAATGCATCCAGAGGAGAGCAACAAAGCTGGTGAAAGGGCTGGAAGGCATGCCCTATGAGGAGTGGCTAAGGACTTTGGACTTGTCTAGTTTGGAGAAAAGGAGGCTGAGGGGCAACCTCATTGCTCTCTACAGCTTCCCCAGGAGGGGAAGTGGAGAAGGAGGTGCTGATCTCTTCTCCCTGGTATCCAGTGATAGGACACATGGGAATGGTTCAAAGCTGCGCCAGGGGAGATTTAGACTGGACATCAGGAAGCATTTGTTTACTGAGACGGTGGTCAAAAACTAGAACAGGCTTCCTAGAGAGGTGTTTGATGCCCCATTCCTGTCAGTGGTTAAGAGGCATTTGGACAACGCCCTTAACAACATGCTTTAACTTTTGGTCAGACCTGAATTGGTCAGGCAGTTGGACTCGATACTGATCGTTGTAGGTCCCTTCCAACTGAACTATTCTATTCTATTCTATTCTATTCTATTCTATTCTATTCTATTCTATTCTATTCTATCTTTCCCCAACATCACATTACTATCAACTACTACGAAAAATTTAGACAGATTTGTTGAGTACTTTACAAACATACAAATTTCGTTACCTTAAAGAAACATTTCTTAATGGTTAATATCATGTTAATGTACCTCCTTGGTGGAAAGCCTAATTATATTTTAATCTTTTCATGATAGATTCCATTTCTGGTTGCTCAAGAAGAGTTTTTGACTTCATGTCCAATTACTGAATTTTCTAGTAAAAATATCTCATGAATAAACCTTTTGTCATGTACACTGAAACATATTTCCTTTATTATAGATTATAGGAAAGCATTTAATGGCTTTGTTACTTTTTATGCACAGAGCAAGACTGTAGTGTGTTCACAAAAATATAATATTCTGCTATTGCATAACAAAACATCTATTTTTTTAAGAGATTTAAAGCACAAATAGCTCTTTAAGCCCAGTTAAAATAATTTAAACTGCTGTAATTATATTCCCATGCACTTCTTTCAAATTGTAGTGGTTCTGCACTACAAAACATTAGTATTTGACTCTGTGCAGGATGACATTTAAAATTAACTTTTTATTCTTTTAAGCAGCTTCATTTTGCATTTGGTAAGATGAATTCCCATCACTTAATTACTTCAAGTGCACCAGCTGCAAAAACACTTGACTCTTCCAGAGGGCCCAAAAAAAAATCCAGACAGATATGCTATTTGGGATCAAATAGGAAAAAAACCTCTTTACATGTCATTTTGGTGATTTTTTTCAATAAT
Organism: Platalea leucorodia; assembly: GCF_965183815.1. Taxonomy (NCBI): domain Eukaryota; kingdom Metazoa; phylum Chordata; class Aves; order Pelecaniformes; family Threskiornithidae; genus Platalea; species Platalea leucorodia. The sequence goes on from NC_138823.1 coordinate 19,039,239, forward strand.
AAATGACTAAAAAAAGATAAAAATTTTTCTTTAAGGTACTACAATGTAATTAAGTTCTCAAATTCAGTACACATAGAATATTGATTCAATCTAATGGAATTTAGTTTTTAGCTTTTAAATAATAACCTGTCACTCATAAACTGGTGAAAAGTCACATCCTCATCCATTCCCAAATGCTTCATCTCAGAGCATAAAATAAACCAAACAGTCTACAGTTAGCCTTGTTTTCTGCAGCCACACAGTTCCAATGACGTAAATTGTTTCCTAAAATTCTCTCCTCCGGCTACTGTTCACTAATTTTGAACACAATGTCTCTGCACTTTTTTCCTTTTCAGTTGCTCTGACAGGTGCTCTGATAAAAATTGTGTCTGGCTGAATTTGGTACAGTACCCAAAAAGGGGATAGAAAGCCGTAGCCAAGATCATGGGAAAAAAGTGCTCTGTGTTCCATGAAAAGACACAACATTTTCAACCATGAAAGATGGTTAAATTAATTGTTAGGAATGTAAGGTTATTAGAAATGTATATATAACTTCAAAGGCAAGAACTTTTTTCTTCTTATAGTTTTCATGCCAGATAAGGAATTTTAAGTATTTGACAGGAACATAATTTACCTGACTATGGAATTAATCACAGCTAAATTACAAGACAGAGGAATATCCTACAGCTCTGCTTCCAGAATGGACACTTGGACTACAGCCCAACTGCAGAGAAAGTATGCTCTCCCTATATCCTGATGTCCTGGTATCTTGACCATCCCTACTGAGGTGTGGGAAAATTTTGAAATTTTCCTTTGAAAATTAATATGGATACACAGACCAGATGGGGAATAATTCTGTCTGCTCCTAACCCGCACTCATATGAAATCACATCTAAGATAAATAGGTCCAGTACGTATTAAAATATTACTCCATAATGTAGGTGTTTCCTTTTTTCATCCTCTCGTGCTTTAAGCAACATAAGGAGTTTAATTATACTTTTCTCTTTTTCTTTCTAGCATTGATAAATGAAAATTTCAAGTGCATAATTTCATGACTTTCAGACAAATTATACTAAATGAGGGGAAAAAAACCCATCTTTGGGAGTGAGATAATTTGTAGACCCATTTCCCTTGTATTAATCTTTTATATAGTCTGTTGCATAGGCAACAGTTATATTTTGGTTTCAAACCGGCATGGGAAATGTGTAAAAAAAATACCACACCCCCAAAAACATTGCATGCATGGCATGAGGAGGTAGAGGGCTGCTAATAGTATCTTACTTCAAATGAACCATGCAAACATCCAGATGACAACAATTATCTGATCTGTGTTTAGGACAAAGCATCAAGTTAGGTAATGATATTATGCCTACTTATAAGGGCACAAATGCTATAATAAATTATATCCTGTCAGTGAAAATGTGTATACTTATGGTAAATCATCCTGAAGTAATTACTAGATGGTATTTTACATCCCTTAGTCTAAATGGTCTGTTTTACCTCAGAGTGCCGCATGTTGATGCTGAGTTAAGCAATTCCTGTATGGTATTAAACTGTTAGTGTTCTATTTGTTTACAAAGCACTTTGTGATCCACTGGCATAAAATGTAAGATGCTATCAGATGTCTAGACAGATTCTTTCCTAGTAAGTTTAATACCGTTCACATGGTTGAGAATTCCCAGTCTAAAATGAACTGAGAAAATGAAAGACTCCTGAGAAAGCCTGTGAAGTTGGATTCAAATGAGAGTGGCAAAAACTGAGGAACCTGGCTCCAGAATACATTCACACATAATCTGTAAGATTATATATCATATACTTCATCTTTAAAAGTGCCTCTAAAACAGAAAATGGGTCACTGGATAACATTAAGAAAGCAAAACCAGCCTTCCTTTCCTCACACTTTGTCTGATACATGGTTCACAGAATGAGCAGTTATAGTGGGAAATCTGCTGTGACAGTGAGGAAAACTGAGGTAAAAGACTCACCAGTAGAGGGTCCATCTATTCACTGAGTGGATTGTCTGTTACAGAAGTTAAAGGCCTTGCGATTAATGGTCTCCAAGGTTACATCCATACCCTTTAATACAACCAATCCAGGAAGCAGGGCCTGCCCCCAGGCTAGGAGGGGCTGAGCGGTCATGTCCACATCGCCTGGGACTACCACCCTTTTTAGCAAATTGATGCATTCATATTTCACTGAAGAAACCCCCATGTGTTGACTCTGCAGTCCTAAGATATCAGTGTTATGTCCTGTGCTTTTTATTTCAAAATCATGATAAGATGAGGTTGTGCTGTCATTGACTAGAGTGACGTTTCTTAAGAAATGAAAATAAGGGCATGAATTACATATTGTGCAACTCCTGTCAGCTCATGAGAAAGCTTTAGGGCAAAAAGCCTTCTGAAACAGTGGTATATGACTATATAGGGCACAACAAAGTAAACACAATGATACTGGGTCTATGCTGTCTAATGGAAGGGTTCCCTTGAGTGAAGTATCTCCAGGAAAAAAAAACAAACAAACAAACAAAAAAACCCAACAGGTTTTCTTTTGGAAGGAAAACTTTACCTGAAAAGAGAGCCCAACAGTAAATGAAAATTTATCCAATGCAGGCTATCAGAAGCCTGGCAGCCAAAAAGCTAAATTATTTGGCAGAGGAGACATACTTTTAGATATACCTAAACTGGAAACCAAAGACACTCCCCAAACATGCTCTCTACAGTAACACAGAAATAAGACAGTTTAGAACTGACATCATTCTGTTCTGAGTTAAGAAAGAAGTCTATACTGCAGGCAGTACTGCATGCTTCTCTGCTCAGTTAGAGACACTAGTGAGACAGCTGTGGGAGTCATAGACACACATTATTTAGTTTCTCTGGTAATTACCTGTTGCAAGGAAATTCAGTTCTGTCCTTGTAAAGTCAGTGAAAAAATTACCATTGACTACCACTGTAACAGAATCAGGAGTACAGATATGCAGCTGATCCTGCTACAACTCCTAAAATACAACTGGCAGATAATGAAGTGGCTTCAACAGAATTTGAATATGATTTTTAGTGCCCCATTACCCCTTTCATAATGTCTTATCTTACTACTTCTCAATGGGAAAATAAAATTAGATTGTGGAGTGAATGTTAAACTTGGTAGAAGTTTCTAAGATATGATTCCTTGCCTCCATAATATACAACTAATTCTAAAACACATAAGGAGAGCCAAAGCCAAGTGAGGTGCTCTCATAGAAAGAAAGGTATTTCAACATTTTCTAAATATTAAAGTAATTTATGTTACAATAAACAATCCAAGATCATGCATACTAATAATAATTATAAAATCATAAATCTGCTTATTCTTTTGCTTATGACTCTAGATATATAATCTTATAAATGCACGGATAAATTTTAAAGTACAAATATATATATATATATTTCATTTTGAGCCATCACCACTCCTTTTCACCTCAACACTAAGATTGCTCAGGGACCATTGACATTAACTCTGTGAAAGACTGTTGTTTGGCTATTTTAACTATTTTGTTTTTCTCCCACGTGCTGAGATAATCTCTTATGAATCCACAACGTGTCCTCCTGACTCCCCTTCATGTTTTTCTCATCTTCATGCTTTAGAGAAAATTCTCTGAGAACAGCTGCTCCCACAGTATTATCAGTAATAGGATTCTGAAGCAAACTACTACTCTTGTGCACTGAGTGGTGTCAGGCAGAAAGGCTAAAAAGGGGGGGGGGAAAGCAATAATCCTGTCAATTCTGAAATTGCCTTTAAGATATTTTATAGCTATCTTGATATAAACAGTGGTGCATGCAAAATGGAACAGGTTTAGGAAGGAAATTTTGTACTTTAAAAAGCAATATTTAAAGACTAGTATCACTATGCTATTGATCATTTAGAAGATGTAGGCAGTATACCTTTCTGCCTTTGATACTGTCTACCTGTGAAGGGGACATTTAACATGCAGGTCTTGCATTCCCTACAGTATTGTTGAGAATGAATGAGAAGTGAGTGTCTAACCAAACTGACATCCAGTATGCACTCTACATACAGTACAGCTGATATGAAATGACATGGAATCTGAAGCCTGTTCATATAGCTCTCTTGCTTTAGTGAGTAATGTTTCAGAAAAAAAGAATGCTGTGCCAATGTCCAAAGATCTCAAAATTGTAACTATTTGTATTACAACCTAAAATCAGAAAAATTTAGACAATTATCTATCTCTTTTTTTGCTTCATTGATATTCTGAAAGCCCACACCCTACCATGTTGACAGCTACCCTAATCCTAACAGTATTTTGAAGAAAGTTAGCAAATGGTTCTCAGGTCTTAGTTTCACTTTTCTCTTTGATGGTGTTTTGATCTATTCATCTTTTCTAATTTTTCATTGCAGAGGAAAAAAAAACAAAACTGGTGTTTTCTCTGGGAGATGTGGTGACAGCACTGAATAGTACTGAATTCCTATGCAGCTCTTCAGGCATTCTGTGTCCCCTATATCTCATAAAGACAAAAATTATTTGCCTGATAACATATTCATTCTGGTTTTGAACTATCAAGCCAACTGTGGGTTTCAGCCACATGATACACTTCAATAACAGTCATTTCCAGGATATCCGGAAATGCTTTGAATAATAGTAGGTAATACACATGTGTATGTATGTTATGGTTTCATTCATATCCATCATCCAGCCAGAGCAGCTGGTTACAGTGATGTTTGGCCTCTACCTAGGATCATTGATAATTTTATCTCAAGAATCTCAATCAGAAGCTTTCACAAAGTTAATAAATATGTAAAATGTTGTTTTGAAAGACAAGATTCAGTGCATTAAAGTCATGCTGCAATACATATATGGGGTGCAGCAGAAAGGAAAAAATATTAGGGTAAAGAAAGGAGGGAAAGAGAAATCTATTGCTGAGTCAGTGACTTTAAGGACTGTGAAAGATGGCATCATATCCACCAAAGAGGTGAAAGAGGGACGGCAAGAGATTCTAAAAAAAAAAGTGAAAGGAAAATATTTTTTAGAAGAGACAGATAGAACCTGCAGGGTAGTCTTGTCAGTGTTCAAAAACCAGAGTGGTTAAAAAAGTTAACATCCTTCAACATACAGATTTCTTTCAGAAGAATGTAACCTGAGACACAGGGTGCCCAGAGAGAATCTCTGACACAGAAAAAGGCTCTGCAAAGTTCTGCTAAATAAAGTATTTAGGTTTGACTCTTGTAGTTTCTTTTCTTTAACCATCCATGCCATTTATAAACATTTGAAGTTTCACTGTCTCTGTCAGTTGTGGAAAATTAATAGCTTTAGTTGAATTTTGCCTTGTTCTGAAAAACAGACAACTATTCATCTTCCTCATGACTGTGCATACTAAGTTGGGTAAATCCTCTTCAGTTCCTCGCTCTCAAAATACTTTTCCTGATGACACAAAGAAAAGAAGAAGCAAAAAATTAGGAATACGAATTCTCAATATTTTTCAAATATTTATCAAGTGACTTAATCTTCACAAAAAAAAGAAAGACTTAGATATGGTGAAGTAAGTTTTAAATTCCTAGTTTAGGGAAAACCGTACATGGTAAAGCTACCAGTTCTGATTATAGATTGATATTGTATTCAAGTACAAGTAGTGCATAGCTGGACAATGTTCTGAACAATTTTCCATTGTTCTGTAAAGATTGTGCAATCACAGATATGATCTTGCAACTTCAGATTACCAAAGATGACAACATGGCATGTCTAGAGGAGAGAATAATGTTTATAATGTATTGATCAAACCTTACTTGTAAATGAGGCCTGGATGGAAAAAAACGCAACCAACAAAAACAACAACCAAAACAACCACCCAAAACCCCAAACACAAAAACCATTAAAAGGTGATCTTTAATTAAGACAAAATACATAATTTAATAAGTGGATTACCTATTGTGCTAATACAGTGAAATATCGCCATCTTCATGGGATGCCATGTAGGTCAGTTAGGACTGAAAAGAGTGAGCAATGATATGAGTCAAGTGACGCTAAAAAGTACTACTACTGCTACATTCTTTTCAGCATCTCTGTGTAATTCTTTGTACTCCTTCAGAAAAACAGGCAAAATAAAGGAAATAGTAGTTTAGCAGATATGAAGGCCAAACTGAAATTCTTCTGTCTAAGTGGCACATTTTGCCTATCGCTTATCACTTCAGAAGCCAAAGGTCATTACGGAGAAGCCCACTGGAAACACAGAAAACTATAAGAAATTTCTATATAGTATTTGCTAGCATAAAGCACTGCATATGAATTCCCAAAGGAGGAAAAGCAATGTGCCTTTTCTATGATGCTCCAACAAGAAATAACAAGGTAGATATTGAGAAACAGAACACATGCCTTTTTTCTTTTTATTTTAATTATTTTTAATTTTCTGGTCCCGTTCTAAAGAATCTTATGTTATCAGTAGAAACAGTACTGTACAAACATCATAATATATTTTAGATCCTTCCTTAATTCTTAGAGAAATTACTTAATTATTCTATGCAATCTTATTTTGCCTTATACTTTACAAAATTGGAATATAACATAGCATAGTGGAATATACTTTTAATCAACAGGAACATCTGCATCCAAATCGTTGCACAGACAATTTCTACTATTCAGCGCACAAGTAAATTTAGTGATGGATTAAAGAAAAACATGTTCTCTAATTTTTCTGCCTCAAAATCCATAGATATAGAAAAGACTGATATTTAAGAGTCTAGACTGAAACTGGTAAATTCACAGTATTTTTATGTAACAGCAGAGCTTGAGCTGAAAGGTATTTTAAAATAACATGGTTTTATTTCTGGATAATAACCTGAAATCAAGAAAATAATTCATACCATAGTAAGCAAACATCAAGAATGGGCATCTGCCAGAGGATAAATTAGACTTCAAGTGGGAGACCATTTCTTAGGCACATGTCATGAAACATTGATGCAGAAAGACAGCTCATCAAAAGCAAGAGAGTGAAACAGAAAAATAAGACAGTCTATATTATTGTTTGACTCTAAGTTACTTATAAAAGATATTATGTAATAAAGCTGAAAGACTAATCAGGACTGCTGAGGTATTATTTTTAACTGCACAAAGTTAAGGTTACCTTTAATTTTTTCCCTGTGCTTCCTCATATCACTAGCACCTCACCAAAGTAATAATTTCTTTCAAATGCATTTACATTCATCAAAGAAACAAAGTTATTTTTCCCCAAAGAATTTCAAAATTCCTGGTTTAAAGACATCTATATGCTATTGATTTAAAATTACTCATTTTGTTGTAATTATAATACTTTTTCCACTAGCTCTTACTTTTTCCATAAACTTTCAGCAGCAGCCTTTTGAGATCACATTTTGGTTACTATTTACATGTCTTACATGGTTGAGATTCAGTCATGACAGTAAAAAGGTTAGTGTGTCAATCAGCAAAGAAGAAAATATTTAGACAATCTTGACACATTACACAATTTCCTAAGTCTAATAAAGTATTGTACCTCTAACCTTTTTTTTTTCCCACAGTCCTTGGAGGAAACAGAAATATCCAAAACCAAAGAATCAGTTCACAGTTATTTTGGAAGATAAGATGAAAAGATGTTATTCTATGTTAAAGGATTGAACTGGAATTCAGAATGTATGGAGTGTAATCCTAGCTTTATGAAACCATCCATAAACTTCCTGCATGACAGAACAAGGCACTTCTCTATGCTCCCATTCCAGCCATCATCCTTTGACAATTTTAGGTCATTCAGGAAAGACTGACTTGTAAAGTAGACAAAATGGTGCTTTCCAAAGCACTATTGTAAAATCAGCACAAATTCTTCTGCTTCTGAGATCAAAAACCAACAGCTTAGTGACAGGGGAAGTTTAAGTACCAAGAGAGAGATGGAGGGAAGAGAAACAGAAATTGAACAAATCTCATTAATAATATACTTAAAATTTGTTATATGGAAAATTTCTAGTGCTCCCTTTTGTCTGCTGTTGCACTTATCCTTATGCTGCTCCCCTGGGACCCACTGCTGATGCACCCAACTGCCCCTATCTGAAGCGGGGTTCTGCAAGTTGTCCTCATCCCAAATTCATCTCCTGGAGGACAGTGATGTCAATGATGGCATTCCTTTTGCTTTGCCAGGAAGAATGTGCTATTGATTCTGATAGTTTCTTCTTCCTCATTGTGGGGTCCACTTCAGACTATTTTGCTGTTCTTTGTATATTTATATAGTTAATGTATTTAAATAAAATATTTATATATTTTAGATACTTGCTCTTTTTTGATTTAGCTACTGTAAACCCAGTTTTGACCAGCTCCCAAATCTGCACTACTTTAACTGACCATTGTTGAATTCTTCATAGCTCCAGTCTCAAGTGTCCTTTTTTTATCATCTCATTCCTATACTTCTCCACACTGTGGAGGTCTCTGTTTCACTTCCACTTTCAAGGCCTCTGCTATCATACCAGGCCTGCATTTTTCTGCACTGTCATTACATTATATTCACAAATATTTCATTCTACACAGAATAATTACTCCTTATTACTTACTATATGAAAATATGGTTATATCATACAAACATAAACAAAAATAAAAAAAAAAATCAGATTAAAAAATGCTGTTGCAGGTAAAGAAATTTAAAAAAAAAAAAGCTACAAAAATCTGTGGCCTGTTACTAGCAATGGCAATGTTGTATGTATTGGGCTGCAGGCTGTAAGACTGAGTACTATAAGTCAGTAGTCACATCAAAAACGAAAGACTTTTCTTTCTGCTTTTAAAAGAAAGCAGGATCATCACCATATTTTGCAGAGGATCTGGTCCTGATGGTGTGCTTTGACATGGTCCTAGAAAATCCTGTAGACTGAAATTTATCAGAGGAATGAGGTAGAGGAACAAATAGTTCCTAAATCCTGACTGGACTTAATGTAATCTATATTCTGAGCCATCCAGCTCTGCCAAGACGCAGTGTCAATTGACAAAAATCTTCACAGTAGAAAGGAAGGCTACAGACTGTAGGTTTCCCTCAAAGGGAGTAAAACTCCGTGGAGTAGGCATCATCTAAGTACAGATTTTTTTAATTTCAGTTGTGGACACAGTTCAAAATATTGCACAATCCCTACTGCAGGTCTATTTGAACTGAGATAAGAGAAGTATAACAAAGCAATGAAGATGAGAAATACAAATGAACACCACCTCAAATAAAAAATTAAGTACTACAGATACCACATATTGTACACTTTTTCTAAAACAGAAATCACGGCCATAGCGGCGATTAAGTCAGCTGTGTGTCCTTGCCTTTATCTAAAAGTGCAGTATGGAATTCTCATGTGAACATCCCCTCTGTTGGACAGTAGAGAAATGATGAATAGACTTGTTTTCTTATAAGAAAAACCTGTAATAGCTCAAATGACCAAGATAATATCTGCACAATGTGCTGCACATGGCTCAGAGGTTCCTTTGATGCTGCACAGCTTGGGGTTCCCAACATCTGAAGGGATGCAAGATTATCTATACCATTTTCATTTTCTTTATAGAGTTAGCTCTAATAAATAATAGCATTTTAAATGACACTTTGCAGAGTCTGAGTGCCTTTCTTACTGGGATCATCATGGACCAGCACGTCCTGTTGTAAAACAGTTTGACAAGCAGTTTTACACAAATATTTAGATCATTATCTGTATTCTATCTTTTTCCTCTATCTCCTGTCCAAAAAATCGTGATTTTTAGGGCTACTTTAAAAATAAAATCAGTAAATTTTCTGTAAAACAGATTTATTCCTTCCCAATTAAAAAGAAAAATGTTATAAAGTGGGTGCAGCCTTTAAATTTATATTCTTTTCAGTTTTTCACCAAATATTTAAGGCATAAAGAGCCAATCACACAGATTTTTGACAGACAAATAAGGATTAGTTTAATTGCCTGTGAATCAATTTAGAAGAATTTTCTGCATTAAATGGCAGGGAAATCATTATACTGAAATACAGAAGAGTAAGTTCTCTTTTTTCTGGAAGTGTAGGTACTCTGACCTATGGGTATAAGTCATTAAATAATTTCTTACTATCTTCAGCCTTTACCTAGTTAAGTCATGACACACATTTTTCTCTGGCAGGCACATTACAGTCTCAGATTTTATGCCTTAAAGTCATCATACTTTTGCTGGGTTTGTTGTAAATATGTGTGAAGTTCTTCCTACGCAATGGGAGAAATGAAAGCTGGATTGCTGCAGTATGCATCATGGGGATTTTAAATGATCTCCAGGTAGAACTCTGTAGAGCACAATTTGGCATGAAATAAACAACATACAGCAAAAATTGTATCTTGTGCATCTCTCAAGTGCATAATGTATAGGTTCAATTCAAATCCAAATGCCCATGAAATACAGTTGGAGAAAAAGGCCAGCAAAACTAAAGCTTGCTCCAGTATATTGTATTTCTTCTTGCAATTTCCTAACATTATCCACAGAAATTACTGTGAATATTAACATCAGCATTATCATCCAGCCTCCAAAAACATTTGTACACTGGGGAAATTAACCACTGTTATTTAAATTATTTTGACCAAAGCCAAATATGATATTGTGGTACCCATGAGGGCATGTTGATTTCGTGCTATTGCTTTCCCAACTCTCCACTGTGCACACTGTGGTTATCACCACAGATTACTTAAAAACACTTAGTTTTCACAGTACTAGCACTATTTATATGCATGCATTTCCACCAGAAGGCTTTCTAGGATTCAATTCTTGTCCTATCCTTACTGTAGCCCTACATTTGACATCACTATTTAGAGAATAAAGCTGTTGACACTTAAAACTAAGAAAGTTGTGACTTAGAAACTGAGGACATTAAGAAAACTAACAAACAGGTTAAAGGGTGTAGAAGAGCACCCAGTTGGGGAAGACATATCCAAAAATGTATGCATTTTGAAACACGATACAAAAAAGATTAGATTAGGAATGGCTGAAAAAGAAATGTGAAACATAATGCTTGCTACTTAAATAGGACGTCAAGAAGGGGGCCAAAACAGTGGCAAGTATGTTTCTATACCAGTACTAAATGTCTTAGAAAATAAGAAACAAGATAAAGAAACTGCAATATCTTGCCCGAGAAAACGACTGATAAAATAGATATATCAGAAATTTGTTGGTAGTCACTGGGACAGTAAACGCAAAAATGTGTGGCAGCCTAGTATGACAAGTAAAAAAGAACTTCAATTCAAAACAGATTAACAGATTCAGCGCAGAATCTGAATAGACCAAAATCCCAAGCTTAAATAAGAATAGATTTGGGAAACTAATACAGAGTGCCTGACCAGGATAATGATACTGACTGCTGAATGCTCAGAGAGGAAAGACAGTGAGAACAGGTAATACAGTTTTTTCTGAGTAGCATCAGCATCCTCCTATAGATTAGGCAAATGAAACATGACATTTTAAGAGACTAACTATGTTTGTGTTAGGATCAGCCAACCAGGAAGCCCACAAAAAAATAAAAGTTACAATTGATTTGGTGAAAAACAATGTACAGGATCTTATTTAAAATCTTACAAAAAGAATATAATTTTGTAATTGCGTTGATGTACTTAGATTCAACTGCTGTACAGAGGAATGAAGGATAAAAGGAAGCTTGTAAAGAAAGTTGAAAGTAGGAGGAAATTTGAATAAGCTGTTGGATAAGAGACAGAAAAAAAAAATTAAGAACAAATACTCCGTTGACCAACCAGCACTGGAAGTAACCAGAAGTGTTCCGCAGGCGTTTATATAGTTCAACATAGTTATGAATCATTTAAACAGCGTATATGCATTAGGCTGGCTGAGGACAACAAAAAATTATGAAGAACTTCAACAAGACCTGTGGCACTGAGTCACTAGTCAATGAAATAGCAGGTGAAATTCAGGGTACATGGGGAAAAAATGAACATTGTTTGTACACGTGTGAAAACAGCGTGACCTGGCTACTACCACTCAGGAGGGAGATTCTTGTCTGACAGGTAAATCCATGAAAATATAAGCATAACCTGCAGTACAAGTCAAAAATAGCAAATCAATTGTTAGGAATCATTAAGAAAGAAACTAGAGGAAAAAACAGAAAATATCATTATGCCACTATTCAAATCTGTGGCTTAACCTCAGCTAGTATCATTGTTCTTCAGGAGTTGATACGAGGTCTGATACTGTTTAACTGCACTGCTGACCTCCATGCCAAAGAAACGCAGATACTCGGGTCCACAGAAGATACCAAACTGGGAAGACTGGTTCATATTCTGGAGTCCGCTATTCAGAGGGATCTTAGCAGGCTGGGGAAACAGGATGACATCTCCTGAAGTTCAAAAATGGCAAATGCAGAGCCCTGCAACTAGAACAGATTAATCCCATGCACCAGTAAAGGCCTGAATGGCTGGGGAGCAGCTTTACAGGAAAGGACTTATGGATTCTTCAGCAAGTTAAACATGAGACAGCTGTGCACCTTCACATTTATAACAGTGAATTGCAAGGGACAAAAGGATGCAGTGGTGTTCCTTTAAAGGCTGTAACTGTTCCTATTCAATGCGAGGTGAGACAGTTATTAAAGGAATCTGATAGTTTTCATTTTGTATTTCTTTTTTTTCACAAGTTACTGAGAAAGTTAAAATTTATGAACACATCAATCTGTAGCTGAAAAAATAATCACTGATAGTGGCTCAGGGGAAGGAGTCAGAATAATTTGTTTAGGACTCTGGGCTGCACTGAAGGAACAGTGAAAAACTGCCATGGATCATCTCACCTCAAACATTTTTTAAAGAAATATGAAAATGAGAGCTGATTTTCTTCCAAGTTTAGTAAAAAGGGTGCTTAAGCTAATATTCTTATCACTACCACAATTGCCTAAAGAATTTCTGTCTGACTTGTAATGATTTTCACAAAGTATGAATTAGAACATCTATTCCATTTACTATGCGTAAGTGCATAATGAGTGCTCAGCAACATCATCAAGATACTTAAACCTGGAAGATTTACTATGAGTTTTTCCGTTTGTGTGTCACTTTTGAAACCCCTCTTAAGCATGAGCAGGACTTATTGGAAGAATACATCTATGTGTTTTTGACTGATATTAAGTCTTCATCTCAGGTCTTCAGTCCATCGGAATAGTTCTTTAACAGATCAGAAAACTACGGAAGAGAAAATTTCCCTGAAATATGAGTGGATGAGGAAATCACCTTGTCACCTAGTTTTAAAATAAGGTTAGAAAAATTAAAAAAGAAAGTAATTTGAAAGTAATATAAAATGTTTGGACTAAGAAAATTGAGGGCATGTAATCTGTGTTAAGACACAAATATGTACAGAGGAAAATAATCTATGTGCTTAATGCATATCTTTGTAACTGTGAAATCACTTAAATTTCAGACAGATTGCAAATATGACCATAGTGTAATCCTCATAATTTTAGTGAATGACGGAAGATAAAACCAAACGTATATGCAGTAAAAATATAAGGGACCTGGGATACATATGTAAAAGCAGTATAAAGGAAATAAAAATCATATTGATTGCACCATTGCCATATCACAAATCCAAGGTATTTGTGGATGTTTCCAAAACAGAAGCATTTATAAGAAAAGAAAGTGCAGGCAAAAGTTAAGCTCCATGTGCATTTCAGTATCTGAAATATGAAAAAAATAAAACAGTGATATGGCCTAAAGTAAGGTGAAAGTTGTTTTTCAAGATGCAGACTATTTCTATACATAATATTCAGTGGAAGTATAAACATATGTGAAGCTTATTGAAAAGTAAGAAATCAGGTTATTTGTAAAGCTTTACAAAGAAGAGATAAAAAGTTGTGGTGGGTTGACCCTGGCTGGATGCCAGGTGCCCACCAAAGCCACTCTATCACTCCCCCTCCTCAGCAGGACAGGGAGGAGAAAATATAATAAAAGGCTTGTGGGTCGAGATAAGGACAGTTTAATGAAAGCAGAAGCAAAGGCCGTGCGTGGAAAAGCAAAGGGAAAACAAAAAGATTTTATTCTCTACTTCCCATCATCAGCGATGTCCAGCCACTCCCTGGGAAGCAGGGCCCCAGCATGCACAGTGGTGTCTCCAAAGGACGAATGCCATAAAAACAACGAATGCCACCCGCCCCTCCTTTCTCCTAGCTTTTATTACTGAACGGACGTCATATGGTATGGAATATCCCTTTGGTCAGTCTGGGTGAGCTGTCCTGGCTATGTCCTCTCCCAAGAGACAGTCTTAATGCTGCACGAGCACTGCTCAGCAGCAGCCGAAACACTGGTGCGTTATCAACACCCTTCCAGCTATCAATACAAAGCACAGCACTATGAGGGCTGCTATAGGAAAATTAACTTCCATCTCAGCCAGACCCACTACAAAAGTAATATAAATTTTGAGGAAAAACTAGTCAGAACTATTTATTCTTAGGGGTAAAGTTACCATAAGAGTATAAATAACATATTTGGATTCAAGATCACTGAACAAGAAATTGAAGTTACAGAGGATGTTTCACTAAGTTAATTATTTTTATACTAGATACTGCATCGTTATGTGTAGTTAAAAGCACTGCACATGTAAGAAATCACTTGATCAAAACTAAATTGAGGTCATGAAAGACTGCCTATTACACAAATAATTGCTGACATTCTCATTACTCGAGAACAAGGCAATGTGAAGAGGTCATGAGCAGAAACTGAATTAACTTAGGGAGAAAAATATAAAACGGGATCTGGTTAACCCGAAATTGCATTGAATCTGGCTTAGAAGGAGAAAGTGCCACCTGTCATACTTTTGCTGACAAAAGAAGGACTAAACTATGATCTGAAAAAAAATCATAAAGATGCTCAGTGCCATAAATATGTGTTAGTCAAAGAAACCTTAAGGATAGTGTTGGACTTTCTTAATCACTTGTCAAAAAACTGTGAGCCTCTGAGTCAATTAACTTAAACCCATCATATGGGAATGGACAGAAATACAAGAAAAAGCTCTTGAAGAAGTAAAGAGGATAATTTGAAATTCTCCATTAATGAAATATTATAACCCAAAGGAAAGGCTAGTCTTAGAAAGTGACACATTGGAGACCAGTCAGGGAGCCACATTAATGCAGAGAGAATGTCTAAAAGCACTTAGGAGCTGTGATTTCTTAGTCAACGAATGAGAAAGAATTAGTACTAGACCTTTACAAAAGTGAGTAAAATCTTTTACAAGGTCTGTCAGGACAACAAAGCAGTACAGTGTCACGTCTCTCCAACCTTGCTTATGGTTTAAATTTCTAAAAACATTATTTTAAATGGAGAGTGTGACACTGTGGCTCATCACCATGCACATGAGACTGGGTCTGACACAATCAGGATCTCCTGCAACGTTTTGCCGAACCCCACCACAATGCAAGAATTGTCCAGCACAGTTTCATACATGTGCCTCCCATACAGTTAGTGTCTCCCAAAATCCGAAATTATACATTAAATGCCCTACTGCATTTTGCCCATCAGTGTAATGTCACCTTTCCTCTTGAGGGCCTCTTCCGTTCCCTTCTTTCAAAGCTGTGACACACAGCCTTTTAACTCAACACACTCTGGCCTCCAAAAAAAAGTTGTCTAAGCAACCCAGATTTTAACATCTGTCATTTTCATTAAGACTGAGTTTCCAGAGCCAGGCTGAATGGCTTTAACACATTTGACTTTTACATTCTCAGTGTCAGGGCGCTGCATGGGCCAGCAGCTCCCTGGGGTCTGGGGACAGCAGGGGCTGTCCAGGGCGGCAGGTCAGGGCCTGGCTGACAAGACCCATCCCACCATCCCAGACAGGAACAGGGCAGCTGAGGGGCACCGGGGCAGCCCCAGTCCTGGGCATCAGGCACCTCCCGGGGGACAGTGAAGCCAGATGAAGCCTGAAGCCAGGCAGGGATGTCAGCCCATGGGTCGGGGTCAGGATCAGGCCCAGTGAGGGGGACCAGGGTCAGACATGAAGCAGCAGAGGAGTTTCCATTGCATGATAACATAAAGGCAGAGATACAATGTGGGCACACTGGTTAATTGGTGACAGCTCAATCAAAGACATATAAAATTTTAGTATTTTTATGAGATATAGAATATCCTAGTTATAGCATCTTCTGGTAATGCATGTATATATAAGACACAGTTTCTATATTTTTTTAAGATTGGATTTTAGCCCTTTTATGGTCAACATGAGTATAATTTGTGATGCTACCTTCTTTTATTAAACTTAGCAGTGTAATTCCAAATAGTTAATGGCTTTAGCAAGATACATGTCCTGAATCGCAAAACATTATTTTCTGAGAATACTCATCATGCAGTGGAAACAGAAAAATGCACCATAAAGGCTGGCCAGGCATTGCTGATGAAAATGAAAGGAACTGGGCCTTGTTCCCATCTGGCAATACAGAATCAGACCAAGCAGCAGGGTTTAAAAGCAGTCTAGCATGGAGACTAAGGAGAAGAGCACAAACATTGTCAACAGTCAAAAACTGACAAAACACTTGACAAGAATGTAAATGAAATCAGTGAAAAAATTGTAACAAATATGACAAGGTACGATAGCATAATAGCAATTATACTAGGAGGAAAATATTAAATTTTACAAACAATCAAATGAGATACAAATGAAAAGGAAAGAGAAAAAAGGGAAAATGGTGACATTTAACCAGTAACGTATAGTATCCCCAAATACCAGGCAGTCAGTAACTCTGAAGATGCAGAGACAGGGAGGTCAGAGAGCACAGGAAACAGAACGGATTTGGAGATGCCACTCCTTCACCACAGCAAAGTACCTGAGAGCTTGAAGTATTTTATCTCATAGATTCTTGGTGAGCCAGCAGCAAATAAGCTACAAAGACAAGGTCAGGTCAAATAACAATAAAGAAGTAAAGCATGGTTTGAGACACCTCATAATGCACAGTGTGGTGGAGTTCTAAATTCACACATAAAAAGTGAAAGTGGCACAGGGGCAGCACAAATAGAAAGCAGGAGGGAACAGAGGAAAACTGATCCTCGTCTCTCTGGACCTTAACTGCTCACGATGGTCAAACCTCAACAGAGCCTGAATGCCAGTTGCTTGCTCTAAGAGGGTTTTTGCCTCTTTCGTATCTCAAAAGAATCCTGTTTCCCAGTTCAGGTCTTCATAAGCATCTATGGTTTTGTTTCATATTCTTTTAAAAACATAGTGAAGTTATGTTTTGCTATTTCTTGCACCCTCTCTTCATTAAAAATCAGGAAAAAAAAGTTGTTCAGACTAACTGAATCATAGTCACTTGTCATGTATTTATGATGACTGAATAATATAGGCCTCTGTGCCACATCTCTATAGATTTTCTTGTGGCATCTCTTCAAAGATACAGCACTGACAAAGAATCCCACCAGGTAGGGTTGGCGGGGATAGCATGAAAAAAAGTAAAATGTTTTTGGAATTATGTCAGCTGTACTGACTGGCATGGCACAGGGAATGCTTAGCCACCCATAAACTGAGCATTGATTCTTGCATCCACACTTTACTATCCCGTCTCCAACAGACTGTCTCATTTGTTTAAACCCATCCTCATCCAAATTCTAAATATGGGTTTGTTTCAGTTATGTATATATATGTACAAGTTCACTTATACTCACAAGTATGGCAGCCATTCTTAGATGTCATCCTAACTGCTATACTTAGACTTTGGAAGGCAAATTTGCTTTCTTATTTCATAATAAAGAAGGAAACAAACTCCCAGGTTTAATGAGTAATTACAAAGTTGTCAAGTCATCAAGTTATTAATCACTCACTATGAAGTTCTTCAGGCATTCTGAAACAGTGTACAAGTACCTTCAAAGTAAAGTCAACTTAGTACAGCTGACCAGATTAGACAGCTGATGTTACTGAGGTTATCCTTTATTTACTATTCAGACTATCCAGGACTATGGAGGAAGTCAGCAATGTAATGAACCAGAAACCAATTTCAACGGAACCAGAACTGAAGCTACACAGACCTTTGTCCTTAAATATGTAATGAACAGATTTTGTACATCTGTGCAGGGAGTGGGGTTTGTAGTAGGTGGAATGATTTTGGGTGGGAATTCTAGCTCATTGGTCATTTGCAACATCCAGATGTAAAGGAAGTGAATAGACTATTAAAAAGTAATTCATTTTACCAGAAGAATTATTTGAATAATATGGCTTAATAATCTCAGAACTGATGGCCAAATGAGATTTCCTTTGTTCTGTAATGCAGAGCATGATAATTCAGAGAGATCAGTTCAATTCCTACTGTCTGCACACATTACTTAGATGTATTATAATATATTGTACAGAACACTATAAACTCATAAAATATATAAGAAGAATGACCTACCAATGAAAACAGGAGAGGGGTTAATTTAGTCCCTCCAAAATTCCAGGTAAAATTATACCTTCACATTGCTATTTTTCAGGAAAACCACTCGGATCATAAAGGACACTCGAAGCTTGTACAGCTAGCTTGAACCAGAACTAAACACAGGTTGCACCAGCCTCAAATAAGCAATGAGGAAAGCTGGCAATTCTGGCTTTGAGCTTGACCTCAAGTCCACTCCTGCACTGTGTTCCTAATTAAGTTCACCCAAAACTTAATTTTAGCAAATAATGTTCCAATCTCTGAACACTTAATACCAGATGACATTATTTAGCAAGAACTTCCTTGTGCATTTCTTATTCAGTATTTGGCTAATCCAAAAGCAAGCAGGATATATACAAGGCCAGAGGTTAGCATAAAATGCTGAAACAATTTCTTTCTTCATGAATATTCATGTAATAACATTGGAAAAAGATAGTGATTTCTTTGGCATATTCTACCTTAGCACTAAACACATTACAAAATATATATCTTCAAACAGATAAGGACAGAAAAAGTAATATCTAAGAAATATTCCCAATTATCTGGGAGGAGGCACTCTGAGAATTTTAAGCAGGAAAATAAAGCATAAAAGCTGAGGAGAACAGAAAGGTTTGCCAGCTGTTTAAAATTAGATGTCTTCTCTCTATTCCACACCAAGAGAGTTTAAGCATTGAAAATTAGTAGGTTTTAAGTGCATTTAGTAACTTTTAGTACAGAAGTACATTGATGTGGCAGAAATACATAAGCTACAATTAAACTATTTCATTGAACTACTCGCAGGACTGTAGCCAAACTCAGCAGAAGCTACTAAATCAATTTGGGCAGCTAGTACATACTGTGCCTTCTACTGCTATAGATACAATGACAGCACCACCCATACACAAGTCCTTTTGACTGCGGAGTGGGCACATTATTAGTTACAACCCACATACAAACACTCATCAGCTTATTAGTGACAACTGAGTTCTGATTATGCTATATATTTAAACTAAAGTCAAAAAACTTCAGACATTGAATAGCTAACAGAAAAATCCATTTTTCAGAACATTGAATGTGAAGAATAATAGGTTTGATATGTACCTAAGACATATTTTTGCATATTCCCAAAGCTAGGAAATTCCACATGACAAAATTTGTGGTTAATAAGTTCTGGAGTCTGCCTGCAAGCACTTACATTGTCATCTTTGGGCACAGTAAGAACCACTGAAAAATCAGCAGAGTTGCCTAAGATTCACTGAGGAAATTACACTGGAGAAATTAGACTGTGGTTATGTTTTAATATCTTAGCAACTTTCAACCAAAGGCCCTAGAATGGAAACAAAAAAAACCCAACCCCAAAAATTCAATGACTGTATCCAAACATTTAAAAAGAATCTGATATAGGAATCTATTCTTTATTCTAACACTGGTATTATTTCAAAAGGTTTTTACAGTAGTCTACACTTGGCAGAAACTCTGCATAATTTTCTTATTGTACTTGCATATACTTTCAAATTTTGGCATCAAGTCAAATTTTGGAAGGCCATAATTTCTTTTCCACTGAATCTGATGGCTTAGAGATATTCTATTAGACAGCAATATAAAATCAAAGCAACAGTTGGGAAATTAGAGAGACACTTGTCAAAGGCTGTTAGTCTAGAGAAAATTATTGTAGCCAACAGTTTCAAAAACTGTTGTTTAAAATTACAATCTTCAGTTCACACTTAGCATTACATGTCAATGACGTCATTGAACACCTACCTGACTTACTGAGCACAGTGAGGACAGCTGAGTGCCTGAAAACTGGGGCTGGAGTAAGTGGGAGTGGCATATGCTGATTGGTTCTGAAGAGGCTTCTTGGTGGGTACCTAAATGTGGACATAAGTATCTAACTTTAAACCTCAGGGTCTGAAGGACAGTGAAATATGTTTCTACTTGAAAATGACACTTTGTATACCAATAATAATCCACAAAATTGAGATCTGCAAGAGCAAAAAAAAAAAAAAAAAAAAAAGATCTGATCATTTTGAATATATGAATATCTCAAGATTTGCTGTAGGACTAGAGCCCTCACATGAACAATATTCTACAGATGATGAAGTGATGCTTTGCCAACAGACACCAGATGGTTGTTAAATGACAGATGAGGGTCTACATTTGATAGTCAACAAACCAGGCTGTAGCATATTTAAAACTAGTAATCTGTATGCGTGTTTCAGAGATTAAGAACTCACTGATAATTATAAAAAGTAAAAAGTTAGTTCAAAACCATTCAGCTTTCAAGGTTTACTTTACGTCAACATTCTCCTCGTTGAAACAGTATCTTTATCATTTACCTTCAAGTGATAAATGCTAATAGCCTCACCTGTGATGAGAGAGAAAACTGAGTGGTCTGATTAAGAAAGGCTCATTCTTTGTAGTGAATATTATTCTCTCAGTAAATGACGAAAAGAAGATTCTATTGACTCACATAAGAATTCTGTTTGATATTAAAAGAGATGACTGATCAGCATTTTCATGTGGCTGGTGATTAGAATAAGGCCTGACAAGAGCTACAATCCTTGAGCGTCTAAACCTACAGCACAGTGTTACCCTGATTTGATGTTTCACGAATTGTTGGTAAAAGAGAAATCAGAAACAACATTTTCATTATAAAGTAGATATTGCTTGCAGGTATTTGTGGAGAAAAAAGAAAAATTAGTCTTCATTTTTATTGTCAAGCAACATCTTATCTAATGATTTTGCTTTAGTAGCAGGAGATACTGTCTTGGAAGATATATCTTTATTTCTGCAAGGTATAAATTCTGGTATTTGTTACAAGTTCTTTTACAGAAATAAGGACCCAATAAGGAGCTGACAAAAGTCAAGGAAGGATTTTCCCACTATGGAAAAATATTTTGGATTTGATTGTTTTTTTCCCTCTTTCTCATCAATACATTATAAAAGCCCTTTCCTTTCTCAGGATTTTGAATGTCGTTTTGTATTCTACCTACTACTGAAATCTTTCTTTATCTGAAAATGAGATTGCATAATTTCTTATTTTCTAGTTACATCCTTCAGCTTTGCACTGGGGCTTAAAATGCCAAATGAGGCTACCAAGCACAAGTTGAAAATTTGTGCATACAGACCAGTTTCTGATATTCCACAGATTAATATCTGTGTCCCACTTCAACAGAAAATCAAAAAGGCTCTTAAAGATGACCTTGACCAGAGAAAGCATATGAGTAATTAATCATTTTTGCCAGAATCCTGGTAAGTGAACAGAACTTTGCAATGACTAATAAGATTGCGGAGAATATAGAAACCAGACACTGTTTTTGGCAGTGGAACTCCCCAGATCTCTTCTGTTTTATCTCTAGAAAGATTTAAAGTCCATTTTGCTTTAATTGACTGTTTTTTATTGTGTAGTTTAGAAACTGGAGTGTGCAAGATGTTTCATGTGTACACAGTTGTTAATATTGACTGATTTTTATATATGAATATGAATATATGAATATGATGGGAGAATATAGCCTGAGAGTGCTGTTCTTTTCATCTTTGTACCAAAGTTAAACTCTTCTATAGCTTCTTTGAGTAAAGTACTCTTGCATGAATGTGTAATTTCCTACTCATCCTGAACCCAAGGAGCTTGGTAAGCTCCTCCAGGGGGGACAGAACAAAGACCCTGATTAATAACAGATAAAAAAGAGATAATAAAGAATAGTGTCAGAATGTGACAATGCCCTTAGTCCTTGGAGTGCAGGATGTGCTCTCTGCACTTCAAGTGAAGGCACGCAAGCAGCCCAAGCCTGTAGACTATGTGTTGCTTGTTCTGTGTCAGTAATTTAGAACAGAACAGATTAGGGTCTCAGGGAGAACTGAAAGAGGCTGAGAGCTTAGATCTGTACTGTATAAGTATTTCGTGTACTGTACAAGACATTTCCTCTGTCCTTCATCAATCATAGTTGTCATCAGACACTGAAGAGCAGGTAGTGGCACTAGCACATGCAGGTAATTTGGGAAGAGCATATATGTAAGGCGATGGTCTAAATTCTCATGCACTCATGCAAGTGTAAAGCTGAGTCATGTATGGCAAGGTCCAAAAGGAGACCCTACTTGATCTGAATATCACAGCTGTAGATAAGGATTAGAATGTTTCTTGCAGGCATTATAAACATATGTCAGCTGAGAGTGATGCTACCCCTTTTCCTTTTGGCTATATGATATAAATCTTGTGTGATAGGTATAAATGCATAGTAAACATTAATATTTTATGTGTCTGTAAACACAGATGTACTAGATCTAACTTTCAGTATGGGAGAAAATGTGGAATCAGGAAGAAACTAAAACAAGCAAGCTGGGCACAGCAAAATGCTAGGTCAGTTGTGGGAGGCATGAAGAAAAGGATTCAGGGGATAAATCTCTACTGCACTTTGGTAACAACTGGGAAACCTTGGATCATCCTAATAGTCTTCAGGGCGAATACCAAAGTCATGGAGAGAGTCCTCAAGAATGTCTTACCACAGCAGTGTGGACAATACTCCAGCGCAGGCTGAAATGCATGCTCAGTATCACTCTGGTCAAGGAAGCCACACATTTATTTGCTTCTGAAGCTCTACTTTACAACCCATAAGTTGCAGGTACCTGCCTTAGTAAATGATCTGACTCCTACTTTCTCTACACCAAGGCTACAAAAACATTGGTTTGTTTAAAATGTGCATTGTTTCTGAAATCAGTGAGTCTATAAGGATAGCCAACTCTTTGATAAGCAAGGCAGAAGTATCTAACTATATATTTCATTTAACATTTTAAAAAGTATATTCTTGTGGTGTTAACATAAGCTTCCTAATTTCTTGCTTTTAAATGCAGAGTTTGGTGGAAAGGCAAAATTATCTTTCCATTAACTTTTAACTTGACATCTAAAAAGCTTTGTTGTGACTTTGAAAATCTGCATATTTAGAAATCCGTCACTCATTGATATTGGCTGAGACCATGAAAAGTGACAAAACCACATTTAAAGGACATGAAGGTTGCACGGTCCTGCACTCAGAAATGTGAAAAGGCCTTCACCTTAGCTCAAATCTGAGTATACATAATCATAGCCTTTATCCCTCTGTACTCCACTTGAACACTCCTTCTACCTCCAGCTGCATGGCCTGAGCAAGGCAGGGTGCTGGGAATACAGATGCACTCTCTATGCTCCCAGCTTATGTGTAATGTTGCACACCAGGCAGAATCAGCAGTTCAGAAGAAAGCTGATCTGCTGATCTGCTGCACCAAGAATAGAACATACCAAGGATAAATGAGCTACCTATAAATATTCAGATAAATGAACTATATAATTGATTTTTTTATGTGGCCATAACCTGGTCAAATATCATTGGATTTTGCATTGGCAAATATACTTTTCCTCTACTAAACACCGTTCCTCTGAAACACACCTATACAAGCACCTATTTCAAACATGTACCCAAAGTATCCTTCAAAAATCTTTTAATGTTTCTTTTATATGGGAACACAAGCCCCAGCCTCAATCTGATTGAACAGCTTTTGCTGAAATTATGAAAATAAAATTAAATTTATGGTCAGGAAATATATATCATCGAAATTCTGGTCTGAAACGCAGCAGAGTTCCAATCAGCTGAAGAAATGTCTTAGGATGGAAGATGTCAGCAATTTCTACCTGCTCTGCTTACCATAGACATAATTATGTAATATTGCAGCTCTTGAAATGTTATCGTTTGCAAAGTACAAGGGAGCATGTTGCAAGTACAAACCCTGATAGTCATCTGCCAACTAACACTGCTATCAGGTAGTCACAGCATGAAATTGTAAATGAATTATTACACTTATAAGATAGCACCCAAAGTCTGGTAAGCACATCATAGATCACATAGAAATAAAAACATTTCCTGTTTTGACAGCAATTTTTTCAAGATATATCCTATAATTTTCACATGCCTTTCAGTTTGAGCATTAACTTGAGGAGAACATAGGAAGGTTCTGCTACAATAAAAATTTTATTTGTTCCTGGTCGATATGAGTTCATTCCTGATGATCTGAAGGAAACTCGCAGAGAGCAAACTCAGGCTGAACATTACACCTCACAGATATATCTTAAAGCAAACCATGGTGTTCTGACTGGTAAATATGACAAATATGTAGTTTCTGGAAACTGAGATAGATAGTCAACTGCTCAGTGCTTTCATTTTGGACACATGAGAAAGTGCTTTGTTTAGTATTTTTCTGAGCACAGGTCATGGTGTTTTAAGCTGTTAAGGCTTTTTTTTCCCTTCATACAGCTTATTCTTGACTAAAACTCCAGTCCCTGGACATGAAATCGTGTTTGCTTCCTAAAATCTTTTGTAATACATAACTGATATCACAACTAATTCTTGCAAAGACTTTTCTCCCCCCCCAAAAAAAAACCCTGCATACAATTTTTGAGGTTTCTCCCATTAGAATAGAGTTACTAATATACATAAGATAATAGTTTTATGAACTGCAGCTTCTTTTGGAGCTTTAGATTTTCAGTCTACCTTTCCAATTTGTTCCAACAAATAACTCTATTGTTATTTGAAAAATTAGAGGGTTTATTTTTGGTGTAGGGGTTTGTTTGTTTGTTTTAGAACCTTCAATTTCTTCAACTACTTACAGATTTCTTCATCAGTTCCCCAATTATAATGGTTAGTCCTATGGTGGCAGCTCACAGTTTATACCTCAGACTCAACAGCTGGGACAGCTACAACAGCAAAAATCTTACCTGCAAAGCTCTAGCAGTGCACACACTACGTAGGTTACCTTGCATACATCTACACAAGTGTAACTGCAGTAACTGCACTCCCATCCAAAAAGGTTCCGGAAAACATCATGCCCAGTCACCAAGCATGCAGGCAAATACTGATTACACTGTATGGTGTTGCTGAAATAGACAAGTAGTAGTTATTGGTACATGTCTTTGATATACGAGCATTTGCTTTCAGTTAAATTTTAAAGGCAAACTTGTGCCTTTATGTACTTCACAGACCATATCAGAGACACTTCATCTCAGCCTGCATGTAAAGGTTCTCAGCAGTTGTCATTGTCCTTGAGCACCATATAACTAGCTTCAGCTGACTGCCTTGACCTTGAAACAGCGTTGTCTGTAAAATACAGTAAATGGCATCTGTGGTTACTCTGGTTGGCTAGCTTGCATCACAAAAGGTAAAAAAGTAATACAGCAGGTAAGTATTTGTAGGATGTACTTCACATGCATGTTTCACACACACTTAGTGGATGTCTCATGAGCTGATTAATATACAATATTCTAAACATTTTTTTTAAACAGTAAATGAAATAAATATTACAAAAAAAATTGTTAAATTCTAGTTTTGAGGAAAATAAGCTATTACAGAAGAGACAAAGAAATGAGAATACTAATGCAGCCCCACAGAAAGAAGATATTTAGGAAGAGCCTATATTTACCCTTATAGAATAGTGCTAAAATATTCAGTAGTATTTCTCCAGAGCTTAATTTAATATATGCCACTTGCATTTTGTTAATTAGGGTATTGTCAAATAATTTCTCTTGACATAATCTAACTATCACAGACCATTCTCCAAAATATTAAATGAAAACATGAAATGCCTTGAGTATTTCATTGAATTCCACCAGCTCTAAATAGATGTTCCAAAAAAAAGACAGTAGCATACATCTCATAAAAGTAAAATATTAATAAATTAATAGACAAGAAAAAACATACATATATGATCCATTCCTCTTATCAACGTCTGAAACACTGATGTACTATAAATATTTTACGAAGTTAGTTACCAAAGGAACAGACTTAAAATTGCACCTGTCATAATATAAATTATGAACTTGATCACAAGAGTTCTTAATTGAATTTCTCTCTAATTATACTAGATAATTCTTCCAGTTGCATTTGATTTGTTCTGCTGTTAACAAAATCTTCCAGTTGACTTGGAGAAAACAAGAGACACACAAATGACTTTAAGAATTCTTAAAACTTTTCCAGAAAGAAATTCTCTACTAAGATTTAAAGAGCTCATTTTAAAAAAATTAACTCTTTATTATTACAAAAATTGTCTACTATGAATTATGCTATCAGAAGTATACCCAAGAGTTACAATTTTTAACTAACTTAATATATAAGTATTTATATTATCTTCTTGTCAGAAAATAATAAAATCCTAGTAGAATTCTGTTCTAAAGTTTTATGTGACAAAACACTTTTGTCAAAGAAGGATTCAGTGCATAGCACAGACTTCTAATGCACTTTCTGGAAGAAACAGGACTTTACTAAGTATGTACCTCCTCTTGAATCTCAATTCCACTCATATTTTTGTAAGCAAAGTCTGAACACAGAGATAATGATCTATGACTTTTTAGCTTTTCTCAGCAAGATTATGGCTTAAATGTTATCCTTACAGCCTCTTGTGATATTTCTTGTTTTGATCGTTCTCTTTTTAAACCTGCTTTGACTCTGCTGTTTCTTAAAGAGTCTTGCAGAGAATCCCTTGCTATTAATTCACAGAATTATTCCAAGTACTTATATAGTAAACTCCAAACCACCTGCTAAACTTTTACTTTCTTGCAGCTCCAATGTCAGACAGATTTTATTGACAAGTATAAGCAATTAACAGAAGTAACATTATTTTGGTGATCAATAGAGCTAGAGGGAAAGAAAACTGAGATCCACAGAAGTACATTGCTTTGATGGAGGTTGCGTGTGTTCAAGATATCACTTCAGAACTGAGCACAAGGGACTAATTCAATGTTCAGAAGACTGAGGAAGACCTCAGAGACCAGTTCCTGTAATTATCTCATCCTACTTCTGTGATAATGTGAAATGCATAGGTACCAGTTGGAAACTTCTTCTGTAAAAAATAAAAAAAATTACATGGGCAGTTTCTAAATAATTGTCTGAGGGATCAAAAGCAACACATATATGAGCTGCTAAAAAGAGGCATGAACTGGATTAAAACTGCAGGTTTTAAAACTAGGAAGTTTATAGTAATGAGTAACCATAGGCTCAAGATACATCATCCATTCCAGTCCAAAGTCCTGACTGACAGATCTAGTCTAGCTTAAACACTGAAAACTATGAGATGACAGCATTTGGTTGGGGGTTTTAATATCTTAAGACCATTAATTATGTCTTATTTACATATTGACCCAGGAAGTCCTGGGTTCATTTGTGTTCTCTTCTCGTTATTTGTGGATTTTTTTCATGGGAGAAGGGGAGGAGTTCTGCCCAGAAATTTATCTTTCAGTGGAGCTTCAGATTTTATTGTTTCCCATGTACTAGAAGGACTTTTAATACATTTCTCTCCTGCACAGATAAGCAGGATATTGTCCTTGCAAGATACCACCTCTTCTGAGTGCTATTACAGCTTTGTCATTTTCCTTTGCTAGGATAAAAGCAGTTAATGCAATGTTGTCTGACAGGAAAGTGCCAAAACTGCTTGTGAATAGAAAAGAAAATAGCTTTGTTATTTGTAGAATAATCTTGCACATTAGCAGGATGTCCCCTTCTGTCTCTGTTGTCTTGCTTATCTTTTTTTTCCATTTTCTTTCTTTTTCTTAAACATTACATTTTTCTGGATGACCTTCATTGTTGTTTTCCTGCCTTCTTCTTTTAATGATAACATTAATTAATAACTTCCATATAAATCAATTAATCCACTTCCATTCCAAGTTTTTGGAAGTAACAAATAGGCAATTTTCCAGGGAAATTTTTACGTGAAGCTTGAAGAAATATTATTTCTTCCCTTTCCTCCCACCTTGTTTCTTACTACTTATAAAATTCATGCTAAAGAAAGTTAGAAAGAAAATTTCTGCGGGGAAAAGGGATGAAAAAGCAAATGGGAAACATGAGTTCTAAAATTATCTTCTAGGCTTATATATACAGAGACCAATCAATCAAGATGACACCAATGGTTAAATTTAAAACTGGATTTCATTGTATCATTCTCTGTAAATGGGAATACACAAAAAAAAATATTTTCATAGAGTTCTATGTGTATACTTTAAATTTTTCAATCCTGTTATGGTTATATGAAATATGAGATAAAATTTTAATATAATTTATTAATTCTAATGATATTCATGCTATCATGTTGATCAGTTCATAATATTCCTCCAAGAAAATTCTGAAACCTGTCACATTTCCTCTGGAATTGATAAACATTTTTAATGTTTAGGCAATGTAATTTCAGTCTTATTTTAAAAACAACAACAAAAAAAACAGACTAAACACATAAAGGAACAAGTAACACACTTGTTTTTCCTCCCCAAGAAAAAATATTAAATGGGAAAAAAGGCAATTTACCCCCAAAATTATATCACAAAAAAATCAAACTAAACAACCCAAGATTCTCTTAATAACTAATGGGAGAAGTGTTTTATAAACCTAAAATACAAGAATTGTAACTCAGAAGTGCTTATTTCTTTGTCATAAGTAGAAAGGCAACCTAAAGATGCTACTTGGGATGTTGATATCTGCTGGTAAATTCCACCCCAAAATGCTGTAAAAGAATATCTGAGAAACTAAACTTCTAAATACAGATTTTTAAAAGTTTTTTAATTCATCTGTTGGCATCCTGAAGGTGTTTTGCACACTTTCCTTTGAGGAGCATAATTCACATTATCTGTTGGTACAGTAAAGTCGAATATTTTAAATTCTTTGAAAAATGTGTGTATATTGTGCTATAAAAGGAATGTTCATTTATTTCTCATGAGTGTCTGAAGTTTCAAGCTTCTGTCTGAAAAATGTCTACCTATTTCATTAAAAAAAAGTCCTAGTTATCAAAAAATGACAGTTGCTAGAAATGCCTTATATACATAAAGGTAGAAATTTTTATTGTAAAAATGCCATGGTTCCTCTCTTGAGAAAAAGTAACCCAGAACAGTCAAGAGAGACACTGTTATAGTCATGATCTCTAAAAAAACTAGAAGGGGGGAAAAAGCCCTCAGGAAAATATGAAATACAAAAGAGACTTTTGCTTTTGAAAGTGATTGATCGAGTAAAAAAGCAATGAGAACTTCCTGTCTTCATAGAGCTAGTCAAGTAATCTAATGGCCAGATAAAAGATTTGATAATATTTGATATTCTTGTTAAGTCAGAATGCTATAAGTCATTGAGTCATACTAATGAACATATTAAATTTATCAAAACACTTGTTTACAGACAGAATTGATATGCCTTTTTATTCTAGATATATCAACTAGTTGGCTTGTCTGTTTTTCAGAAATATTTTACTTTCACACTACATTATTTTTTAAGCAATAATAGCACAAGATGATTACTACAAACTGGATGAGAGACTGAAAAGAGACAAAATGGGTGTGATATCAGAAATGAGAGTGATACTGTGCTGGAAGGAAATTGCTAATGCAATTGGGTAAGTTCTCATGCAATATTTCCATTGTTCACTTTGCTACAAAAAATAGAATTTGGTTAAGAAAACTTCCGAGTGAAAGGAGGTATTATAAATATAGAGGTTGATCAAAATATTTGAAAGGAAGATTAAAAAAAAATATAAAAGTTGCAGCAAAAAGAAGTGTTGGATTGTACAAAAACTCAGTAATACCAAAGGCAAGGCTATGCTATAGGGCTTACAAAGCAGATGAAGATGAAACAAATCTAGAAAACAGATAATAGAAAAAGCCCAGTCATCACTGTGATTCAAAAGGTGAAAAGAAAAAGGAAAACGGCATACTGAGGTGTATCTTCTGGGGCACTGCCACTAGAAACTAGAAAGCATTCACACTGTGTGTAGTTGCAATCATATCTACTGCAGAAAGAGGATTCAAAGAGAAGCAAATACAGAGATGGACTAGTAGGCTGAGAAGGGGAACATATTCCTTACTTCAGCAGTGGACACTAAAAGAGCCTGAACGGTCTGGTCTGGCAAAGCAGGCACTGAGAATAGATGTGATTTCCTTCTCTAAATTTATCAAGATAAGCAGTAAGAGAGGAATATTGCATGTTTAGGCTGAAGAAATACGTTGGAGCAGTTTTAAAATGCATATACATTGTTGTGAAGATATTCAGCCTAGAAACTGCAAGATTTTAATTCCTAAAGAAATAATATCTGATCTGCAGCAGAACTGAAGCAGAATTGAAATAGTTCTCTATGGGTTAAATTTGGACTCCAAGACCAAGAAGATCCTTCCCATTCTTGTATTTCCACTCTTGTAATAAGTCTTTGGAAGAACAAATTAATAGGTCAATGCAGTTAAGTGAAGCCAGCTCTCCCTCATGTTCTCTAGTAAGTTTAATGATGTTTTTCCACCACATTTAAAAGCAAAGGAATCTGATTTTTTTCTATACTGTGATTCAAATGTTAAATAAGAACTTTATCAGCAGTGATTTTTACTGTACAAGAAACCTCAAAACATGCATTTATTTTGTTCTTGTATGCTGACAATACAATGTCTCGTTTTTCTCAGTGTAAAGGATCATGACAAAGTTTTCAACATCAGAACATTGACCTAGACTACTTCCTCCTTTTCTCTCATTTTCTTACTTTAGACCAGACTTATGGAACTTAAAGTGGTTGTAGATTCCTCCCCACCTTGAATCAGAAACATGTTGCTGATGGAACATATAGTTGAGGGTGTGCTGAAGAGTAGAAATTTGTGAAGTTTTTGCTTGTGTCAAGCTGTATTCTAGACTTGAAAGCCAAAGAGCCATAGCAGAGCAATATTGTCAGTACCCACATTTCAGGACACTGGATTTAATGTTTTCTATACAGAGGTCTTGGCAGGCAAGAGTCACAAAACAAGCTGCACATAAATCAATGAAGACTTCTTTATAACACTAGTACAACAAAAACACAGGTTTTGGATTAATCCAGTTTAGGGTCTATTTATTTATCCTTTGGCTTTTGAATTTTAGTCACTATCAGCGTTTCCAGCTGTACAAAATTTTTCTTTGATCTTCTCATCTGCTCTCTACACACTAGAAGTGTAATCAAATTGCAGGACAGCAACACTTTAATGTAACCTGTCAACTCCTTCATGGAAACTACTTAACCTTTGCTAATCTACACAACCAGCAGACACAAGAGTCTGGGCCCAATACAAGCCCTCAGATGCAATTCATCTTTCCAAAATTGTTATGGAAAATAAAAAAAAAAACCTTGAGGACTTCATGTTTAAAAGAATTACATAGCGAGGAAAATTAAGCATCTTGAATCAGATGAAGTATAACGAATAGGTTGTACTGGAGTTAAGTAAATATTAAATGTTTCTGATACTATGTATTTTACAAATACCCTTGTCTCAAGGTAACTTTTGTGTATTAACATAGCCCAAATTTCTTTTTCAAAATAGTGAAAATAAAAGTCATATTTCACAGTGCATATCATTTAATCTGTTATGGCTAATGTAGAGGTAGGTTTTTTTGTAACTGTTTTGTAGATCTAATCATACAACTATGAAATATTAACACTTGGGGTTGGGATATGAGACTCAGTGCTTCTTAATACCATATCACATAGCACAATTTCATGTGAAATGAGTAGCCACATTAAAGGCAGTCAGACGGCTCATTCACACCCAATCCTACATACCCACACATGGCAAGAAAGATTTTTGTCTAGGGTTTCTAACAGGATCAGTTATCTCTGTTGCATACTTTGTCCATCCTCTTTAACGTTATGGAAGGCTTTTGTGTGTCCCAGTGCATCCCTTTCACCTTTTCCTGAAAAAGAGCTGATTATTGGTTTTGGAAAGAAAACACAAGTCAGCAATTAAGTTAAGGACAGGATTAGCTCTTAAACTGTGCACCAACCAGCAATTTTTGTCATCAGTCTGGAGGTCAGCACTTCAGACTAGCAGTAAGTAGTTCTGTAGAGGCACCTCTGAGAGAGCGGCACCTCTGGGCTGGTGAAAAGCTGAGGATGATCCAAAAGCGCAGCTTCACTGAAGCCAGCCCCCTTCATGCATTCAGCCTCTTGAAAAGCAATCATTCTGGTCATGTGTTTAATCCCAGAATAACATGCCTTTTCAAAATGATATTTTGAGCTTCAGAGGGAAAGCTGATATTTTAGAAGATGGACTGCTGAGCAGTAATTGTTACTGGAATAATATAGTATTTTGAAGATTGAAATATCTACTGGTTTGCAGGAAGATGTGCTAGTCCAATCCTGCCTCTTTACCTCACAACAGGAAGAGTTAAACAGTCTTGCAGTGGAGTGGTCACACACTGAAACACACATAACAGTGCTTTCAGTCAGCTCTCTGCCTCCATGAATTCTCCTAGAATATTTCCAGGCTATTGTTAGGCTAAATTTGATCTCTCATTATCTAAGTTATCTAAATTTAAATATTCTTTATATAACTGAGATCTGGCAAAAATGTTTCCATCTGGGTAAAGGTCACGTTCTTTTTAAATATAGCAATAATACATTTAGTCACCCAAAGTAACCACAGGGAAAGCCCTCACCTTCTATCTTGCTTTTTAGTTTAGCAGTTTTCAGTGCCTCTGTTTCTTTAATTAAACCCACACAATCATCTTAAGAGTCTTCAGAAGGTCATCTTGTTCTGATATTCTCTGTATTTTGGCTTTACTTTTTTTGGCATTTACTTCCTTCTGCAATCAATTCCCTTGTTTTTTTCTCAGAGATGTGCCAATCTGGACGCATGGAGCTGACTCCCTCTTTGCTGCCCAGACCTGCTCTGACAGTACAACCCTGCCAGGCTACAAGGCCTTTCCAGGGGGAGGAATAAGTTCTGCAAGAGTGTCTATGGAACCACAGCCAGCAGCAGTGAAGGCAAAGCACGCAGACAACTTGTCTCTGCTGACCAGTCCCTGTCCTTTACAGAAATGTGTAGTACTTATGCAGCGAATTGTGAGCGAAGAAAGGTGTAATTATGTCATTCATCACAAATGCAAATCTTTTCCTTCTCCCCTCCCCCATCAATTCAGCATTTATAACACAAAATCTGTGAAATTTGGGAAAATTAATACTAAAATACTTCATAAAGTTGGGAAATAAATTCCATTAGCAGTTGAAGAAAGACAGAAATCAGATGTTTTGGGTTGTTTTCTTTATTTTAGCAGAGGTAAGCGTTCAGAAGGAACAAAACCAGTACTTCAACTTCAGTCATTGCATTTTAAGCAATTTTTTTGTTTTAACCATTGTAGAAAAGAAATGCAAGATATGGAGGGAGAAACTTGTCCATTCCAGCTGATGAATGCACTGTATAAAAATATATTCCATTTAATATTCAATATTAACTGCAAAGTTAACTACTAAAGTCATTCTTTCCTCTCTGTGTGTATGTGTATGTGTATATGTAAAACCAATGTCCTTTTAAGGGAACGTAAATACAGTGCCTATTCAGCTGTGGAAATAATTTCCAAGTGTAGGTGTATGTATTTTTACACTCACATATGTATATTTTATGGACAGAATACATATTTCCTGTGCTAGAATACTTAAATGCCTATGCAACAGTTAAATACTGGAACTCCTGTATATTTAATACAGCTATGGGACTTTTACAAATAACTAAGCATAGAAATTTATGGGCTTGTGACTGTAAATGATAACATAGGGCTCCATAGGGCTCCATAGGGCTCCATAGGTTTGAATGTTTATTTGAGTTGTTGCGTGTTTTAACTACTTTTTTTTTTAATAAAATCTGAGAAGAAAAGAGGTATCCTGCCTGAAACTCTTTGAAATTTTAGGAAAGATATATGTTCAGCTGCTTCACAACATATTATATTCCCACTTGTTATGGAAATAAGATTCTTATGTGTAATTCTAATAAAAAAGATTTTAATAGAAAGTGATAATTAAGGTAAATTATATGTGAAATATTTAGGCTTTTATTTCTTGGACTTAGCAACAAAAGAAACAATATGTCTATATTCTTAAATTTGTGGTAATTTGAGATGATGATTTCTGGGTCTTTTTTTCCCATGCTGTCTCAGAACCTAACTCAGTCTTTAAGATGAGACATATTGCTGTGACCTTCAAGAGTCAGAGATAATCCCAGTTAATTATCAGTACGGGTTCATTAGAAGCTGGTATGGAATTCTGAATATATAAGAAAATATTACTGATTTTAAATCCAGAGTATCCTTTTTTATTATGACAAATAGTCTTATGTATACTATTTATTCTTAATAGCATCTATGAATATGCCAAAAGTATGGTAATATTATTTTATTGTTATAGAGTCAGTCAAAATCAAATACCAGCTATGCTAACTGCAACTACAAATCATACATTCACCAAACGAGAACCTGAGAGCTCAAATTGCAGCAGCTGCCTTTCTGGTGGCAGCACAAAGTACTTGACACTTACTTTGTGGAGAAATGTCACTGACTATCATGTTCTTTGATTACTGTGCTATGACTTAAAAAGGCTGAGTGAACTTTAATGTCCCACTGCCCTTGCTCCCAGACCTGTGTGATAATCTGGCCCTGGATCTTCTCTCTTCCTTTCTTGTTTTGTGCTTTGTTTGTTTGTTTATGGTGTGTTCTGTCCACACATCATTTAAGTCATCTGCATATCATGTAAGTCACTTGCTAAAACTCAGCTATTTGGCATATGGACTAACATAGCTGTATTTAAGGCTTTTGTATGCGTGTTTTTTTTCTGAAGATCTTTGTTCTTTTTCACTCTAGTTACAAAAGAAAAAAGGAATATAAAAAGGGAGAATCTAAATGGATTCACAAATAAGAGAAGCCAATAATAAGACATTTTTCACTAAAATAAAATATTTAAATTAGTACAGGATGTGATTTCATGTAAAAGGGAGATTAAGTTATATTTTGTTCTTTGTACTCTTTGTCTTTTATCACCTCTGATTTTTTTACTATTTCCTTTCACCATGCCAAATCAATGACGCAGTGTTGGAGATAGTAACTATATTATTCTGAAATGCTCCCTGACTCAAAATACCTTTTGAATTCAATGGCATGCCCAAACACCAATACAATTATTTTTAAGAAAACATATATTTAACTAATAAATATAATATCTCTGTTTTTTCAGAGAAAATTAGGAATGAAATATTACAGCACAAACACCTTCTGGGGTCCCTCTGCTTTTTATCCAAGCATAGTATTTCTAGGTAGACAAAAGCAGATGTACAAAATAAAGGGAAGGTAAAGGTATAGTGCTACCCTGAGCCCTGAGTCTCAATAGGTTTTTGGGATTATTTTTAAACTGCCTCTTGAAGTTTCATGCTGCATCAAGGGACACTTAACCTTTTTTCCCCCAATATAAGTTCTTTCACATATCTTCTTTTTTTTCTATTTTCTTTTTTTTTTTTTTTTTTCTTTCCCCTGTAGTTCCTAATAGTATTTTAGGCTTTCAGGGAAGATATCTGGTCTGAAAGAAAACGAGAAAAGATGCAGGAAAAATTGCGTTATTGTGCTACATTAGAACTTTCAAGCATGCTTATATGCCTGAGTAATAGAGAAATAAAACAAAATTAGATAATCACTTCAGGAGGGAAAAAGTGTTTTTGTGAAGAAAAAAAACAAAACTAGTGGTAATTCTTTCCTCACCATTCCTCTCCATCTTGTGAGGACAGAAATTTGCAGAAATAGAGGCAGCAAGCTGGTTATGTATTTTCTGAGCAGTAAGTCATGAAAAGTAGTTGCTGAAGCACAAAAATATGACACAGAAACACATGCAAACACATTGAACGCTGTACACCACTTCAAATAACTCCAAGACAAGAGAATAGCTCATGTGAATTTTGCTGCTATTTTCAACCCAGCTCACCTGCTTCAGAATTGCCCATTCCTTGCAAACATAGACTGTCTATTCTAGTTTTTAAAATGAAAAGACACTTTGTGAGCACTTTTATGTTTGTTTGAAGGCAAAGGAAATTTTGTTGCCAGCATTATCTTGCTGCCAGTTCAACTAATTTTGATTCAAGTCTTTTTGACATTACTATACCACTTGAGATACTTTACGTTCAAATACAGGTGTAAACAGTGGGATTTCTTTTTTTTTGCTGTTTCTGTTTCTGAGGAAAAGGTTCTCCAGTTATCCATTACCCTTTTGAAAATACTAGATTGGATCACATAATAAGTCAGCAAATATTTTTATTTCAATATAAGAAATACTATGTGATTGGGAAGAGAATTGAACTTGAGCTTTTATTTGCATCGTATACTCTCTTTGGAAGGATATACATAGCTTTTCAGAAATGCCTTCATGTATTTTTTTTAATTAGTATTATTTTGTATTAATACATACTATATTTATATATTATATATTGAGTATTGTTAAATATAGTAAGACTTGGACACTTTTTGATAAGGTTAATAACTTCTTCAAACCCCTTTTTATTTCTCATTCTTTCAGAGCTGGAAGGAAATCACAAAAATTCTGAGTACCACAGTACAAATTAGAAAATTTAAATTCTTTCTAATGTAATTAATGCCATTTTTTAAATTTATAAATCAATATATTATAGACTAGTTAACACTGATTGAGATTTTTCAGTCCCTTCAAAATCTTTGAACAAATCCAGAAAAAAAGAATGGATTATAGCATCTAATGTAGGTGTTACAGTTTAACAAAGTAACTGAGTTCCATTTTATTCACCATGTAATTATTTATTAGGTTATTTTTTAATTTTTTTTTTAGTGTTCAGTGTTTTTAATCATCAGTGTCAAAAAATAAAAGTTAAGTAGCTTTGAAAGTAATGATACATTTCTCAACACTACGGTGGTACTGGGAATCATGTCTTGTCCATTTCTCAAATGGAAGTTCTTCATAACAGCTGTGCCCTCGTCATTCCAGCAACTCCTTATTTTTGGCACTGGTACAAAATAAGTCTTTCCATAGAGGTAATGTAAAGATTCAGTAGTTATAAGTACTCTTAGGTAATAAGCCCTTTAGATGATCAGAGAACTTTATCAAACCTTAATCTTTAAATGTGAAAAATTTTAATTACTGTCCACCCACTATGTGGAAACCAAAATAGAAACAGGGTTGGGGGATGAGTGTGACCATAAGGAGA
The DNA here is from genome assembly GCF_965183815.1 of Platalea leucorodia. NCBI lineage: Eukaryota > Metazoa > Chordata > Aves > Pelecaniformes > Threskiornithidae > Platalea > Platalea leucorodia. The sequence goes on from NC_138823.1 coordinate 19,076,517, forward strand.
GTTGTCACCAGATGTGGCTTCAGTATATAAGCCTTCATGAAATCCAAACTTCTGCTTAGATGACAAGATAAGGAATGCCAAATTCCAGGAAAACAAGCCCAGCTGAAATACCTCATATTTTATAATCTGGATAGGAGTGGTAATAATAATGTAATAAAAGTGACATAACATTAAGTAAGCTCTTTATTTCCTGCAGGAAAACAAGTAGGGTAGAAGAGAGGAGCTATAGTATCATCTGTTTTTCACTGTAAACTTCACATTTCCCTTTAGAGATATGAAATGCTGTGGGTTATGTTGTGGTGATGCAGGGCGGTGGTGGTGGTGGTTGCTGTGGGGGTTTTTTGAGTTATTTGGGGGGGGGTGGTGGTGGTGGGTTTTTTGGTCAGTTTTGGTTTGTTTTTTTTTTAACCTCCAGAAATATTAGAGCAATAGAGACACCTACTGGTATTTTCGTAATATTGAAAAATAATAAGTCTCTTGGGAAAACACTAAAATATTTAGCTGTATGTTAAACTATTTTACTTCCTATTATAGATTTTGAGATTTAAAAAGGTCATGAATCTAGAAAAAAAGTGACAATTCACTGTTCACATTAAATTCAGAAAGTTCCAGATACACAATTTTTTCCTCAAATTCCTATTTTTTGAACATGATATATTCAATTTAAGAGTTCTTAATGGAGTCAGACTTTACATCAAGAGCATATAATCCTTTTATTTTTTCATGTATAATTAAAATGGCAGGATACCAAATATGTATTGACTACAGTGTGGAATAAACTCCTTATAATGTCCCTAGACTCTTTTGGACACCTAATGTAATTCATCATTGTTTCCAGTTACTGCTTTAACTTTTCACAATAGTAGTAAAGTCTTGTATTTTCCTTTTATGCCTGGAAAAAATAACATTCTTAAATACTTACCATCTGCTTGTATTTTTTTTATGAATTTACTGACAATTCTTGAGAGGAAATGCTCAGTTTTTAAAATTGCAACTTTCTGAAAGATGTGGATGGATTCCACATTGAATGAGCTTGAAAAAAATGTTATATGTTTCCAAAGTAACTGGTGACTTTAATTTAACAGACACAAGGCCAATTTGATCATTGTTCTCCATTTTTTGTTTTTTCAAGGTCAAGAAAAAAAGCATTTTTCTTTGTGATACTTAGCTACCTGTCTGTTATTTAATTAAAAACACAAACTGATTATGTACTAATTAGGATTTGGAACATTTCCCAGAGGGAGTAGAGGCGAGAATCTGATGTAATATGGTGTGACAGCTGGCTGCTATTCCTTTCTTATTATTGACGTCAGTTCTCAAGATGGTCTGTGCCATAGCTTGTTTTATCCGGGGAAAGAAAAACAGCACTGGGAAAATTTGGAGAATAGGTAATATCCTCAAATTGACTGGTGTTCCATTCCTACAATAGGGATAGTTGGTTTTAACACAAATTATTGCACTGCATTCTAAGAGTAAGGTTCACAACTCTGGTTGTGAATAGATTCATTTCTATATAAAAGAATTTTATAATGAATATCTTATTTATATTTTAATTATTTTATGCAATATATTTGTATTTATATGTTTGCCTTGGTTAAAGGTGCATTGTAAACAAATGCTCTTCTAAATTACAATATATGTATTTTAGTGTAATTAAGTAATTCAGAAAGTGGCATGAAGTATCAGTAACTATTGAATTTGACTTATGCTGGCTCAAACAAAGCGTGTCATTAACATTAACCCTATTACTAATAGAAAGAAAATTGTACTTTAACATAAAAATTCATATAACCAATTGATTACTGCTTCAGAATGAAATTAATTTCTTCCAGAACTGCCTTTTTTTCACCATTTGTCATCATAAATGGAATAAAAGCCTCTCCAGCTCAACTGAATAGATAAGTCCCATTCATTGTCTTCAAATAATAACATGAAACATTTCTAACAAATGGGCTAATAGCAAATTAATTGATATCAGCAGTTGTAAAATGTTCCTTTAGATTTCACTCATAGGTTATCCATGGATATTGACAATGAAATGAACAGTCCAAAAATGATATTGCCTTTCAAGGAGAAAAAAGGTTAAAAAATGCATGTGCAAGAGAAATGAGTCTACTGTATAGATCTTGTAGTAAACATCCAATTAACCACTGAAGAGTGGTTTGCTACTACTAAAGAATGGTAGCAAATCTGAGTTTCGTAGAGAATCCATTCATAACTCTCTGACACCGAATGAAAGCACAGTTTGTGTTCCAGTTCTCAACTCCTTAAGCATTTCCTTAATTCCTTTTGCAATCCTAAGGATAAACACAGTCACTTTAAGAAGCCACAGCTCCACTCAAATCAATAGGGCTATAGTAAGGCTATAAAACCTACTTTCTTACCTTGAATTTCCCCATCCCTAAATTGCTGAGTCTTTTTGATACATATATCCTCAAATCTTACCTATCTTCTCCAGAAGAGAAGAGATGGCTGAACTATACAGGTTATGTACATTTGCATGCCACAGTGATATAGCATATGTCGCTTTTTCTGTTCATATAGTATCCACAAACAGATTTGGCTTTCTGAAGATCTTCTCTCAAAATAATTTTAACATATTGTGGAGGTGTATTTGACTTCATAAGCTTTTTGAAATCTACTTACCTTTTCTGTATCTTTAATCTTGCTATCTGTTATTTGTGGTATGTCTAGATTGAAAAAAAAAAACAGTTGTTGTCCTAAACTAAGAAAATTTTTAAGATTTCTAAAAATACTTCAGTCCTGCAATGAAATAGTAAAATTAAATATCAAGAGATATTGTACCTTGAAATAATCTCATTCCAAAATGTATTAGATAAAACAATTCACTTCAACTTTAATAATTTTTAATACTTTTTAATAACTTATTCAAAACTCTTATTGCCAGGCTTCAGGGTTAAAAAGTGAGTGTTTAACTTTGATAATGTAACATTCTATAACTTAAAAAAAATGATTAATTTCCAGAAGTCCATCAAACAGCCTTTTTTTTATCCAGTTTTAGCTTTGAAATTCCACAAGCTTTCACAAAAAAATGAATAGTTAAAAGATTTGTAGTCGCTAGTTATGGAACTATGCATTTTTTTATATACAGATAGAGACTGAATCTCAGCTTGGGAAGATTTTTTAATTTGAAAATTAAAAAAAATCACACTCAACTAGATTGTGTTTCCTTGCCCTTATTACCTCCATCACTACCATTCCTCAGGTAATACCTTTCACTTCAAAGGACAGTTAGACTTTGGCTCTCCCTTTTACCTCACTACTTAATATTTTTTAACTTCTCAATTTCATGTTCAAGTGCAGTTGTAATCAACCACTATGTTCAATAAGTATTATATGCAAATAAAGAAAGAACAAGTGGTCACCTAAGCCTGTTCCCAATTAAAATAAGATCCAGAAAAATAAGGTTTTCACATAGTCCATATAGATAAAATAACTGTCTATTAAACAATTTGTGATTAGGGAATATGCTAACTTAAGAGAATCTTAATGTTCTGCACATTTTAAGGAGTCTAAGAGACAATGACATCAAATGAAATTTTTCCCACCAGTTGAGTTTTTATTACAACTCTATCTGATTATTTATTTTAAGAAAATTTGTAGGAATTGAGTCATCTTTAAGACCTCTGTGAAAGTTGGATATGATAATTTATTGAGGGATAATAGAAGACAGTATGTCAGATGACTTATGTAGTCAACATTTTCTACAGATGGTGTTTCCAGTGTTATAAAGTAATGATGTCCAAACACATCAGAGAGAATCCTTTCTCTGACAGGTTGGTCACAGTACACAGCACTCAACTGTAAGTTTCTCCTGGGTCTGATATGGTCCTCCTGTGGCCCTAAGAAATAATCTGTGTGCACATGTGTATGTGTACAGCGCCTGAAATAAGTAGAAGGCTGTGTTACAGCCCACCAGAGTGACTCATGGAACAGGGTAATATTCTGCCTGCCTATGACATGACATAAAAAGAGGCAGTGGTACTTCAGCTGCTGAATCAGAACTAGAGACCTGTGCAGGAGAAAGACCTTATGCAGTATCTGGTGGATACTGTTTACTAGAAGAACCCTCAAGTCTGAACCAACTCCAGAAGCATCCTGAAGACTTGTTTTGAAGGAAACTGGTTGATTTGTACCAAAAGAGGGTGAGACATAGCATTATACAAGATAGCCAAGTGAAGGACCAAGACTCAGGAGTGAACTAGGTAGCTAGATGTTCACACAGTGAACATGAAGCATAAGTAAACAATGTGTGATTTTATAAATTTGGTATCTGTATGATACCAAACACCAGGAACATATCAGGCTAAAACACTAGAAACTCTTCCGGTTTCCGCAGCATTCTCTTTTTCATGCCTTAACAGTGTCCATCTGCTGTGAGTAGGGCATTTCTTATTGTTATTTCCATATTCTTTCCTTTGACTTTCTTGGTGCTCAGGAAAGTCACTGAAGTAATGTTCTTCAGTACTGATTCTGAACGTACCCAAGTCAGAGCCAAGAAGTATGTTGAGCCTTTAGTATGAAAGATAAACTTTCAAATAGGAAAAAGAGTTTAGGAGGACAAGAAAGGGATTTTTGTGCCTCTGTTGTTCATAAACTAATTTTCCAACAGGCTTTAGCTTGGTCATCAAAGACCACTAACCAGTTATTGCCAGAGAATGCAGCATTTTATCTTGTGACCTCTTAAGATGTCAGTTACCCCTTAGTTGCCCTACACTATTGCCAACTACAGTATTTCTATAAACTAATCCATGACCCAGCTTCAGTCTTTTCCTCCTCACAAATGAGGAGAAGCAGCAGCAGCTTCAGCCTCTGGGATGGCACCTCTGGGATGGCACCTCTGGGATTGCATCCTACCACCACCACCACCATCATCAAGGATGGCTGACATCCAAGTGAATTAACTTGTTTGACATTTCAATTCACTCTTGCTTTCATCCATTAATAACAGGAAATCATCAGACAACACAGAGAGTGAAATTTTCTGCACTTGTTCTAGACCTCATTCCTGAACTTGAAAAGTGGAAGAAATATGAAGATCTGTAGAATAACAGCCATATTCTATGTCAGACACTGTTTAAAAACATGGAACACCATTACTATTATTTATGATTGATTATATATTTTTTATCTACGAGGTATGCCACTGTTTTTTAAAAGAGGAGCAGGGATAGGGTTTTACACAATACTAAGATACATACATAAATGTATCTTTTGAAATTGTCCAGATGAAAAGATGCCTAAGAAGTGTTTTGTTGTCAAAATCAATGATTCAGCCCTCAGAGAACTATGAAATTTCTTTTTTCCATTAGCCTTTTTTCTACTACAAACACAATTTTTCCTGGAAAAAGTCTGTATAAGGCTATATTATTGAATTTGCAGCAGTCATATATGCATGCAATTTGAATGTTGGTGGCTAAATCAGGTTAAAAAAATATTAATAATATTCCATGTTCTATAAAAAGTCATTATTCCTCTTTTTTGAAATGCTAATTTCTGAAGACATGCAGATGCATTTTTGCTGCAGGCTGTTAAAAATATTTTTCACAAACTTCTATATTTTTCAGGAAGTTGTCCAGGGAAGTGGTTGAGTCCCCATCTCTGGAGATATTTAAAAGACGAGTAGATGTGGTGCTTAGGGACATGGTTCAGTGGTGGACTTGGCAGTGCTAGGTTAGTTAATGGTTGGACTTGATGATCTTAAAGGTCTTTCCCAACCTAAATGATTCTATGATTCTATGATTCTGTATAGAATTATACCTGAAATTTACAGGAAGTGGTATGATTCTTAGTTAAAAAAGAAATGTGATGAGGTAGTAAGATAGTCTGCAAGTCTCATTAATACAGTGCTACTGATGGTTCACAGCATCTCTTCAAAACAAGAGACAGCAATAATTTTTCTGGCTTCAACTGATAAAGTATTTTTGACCATGCATGATATATATGAGAAGATTCATATATATCATTCAGTTTCCTAAGCAATTGTCTATGTCTATGAACTACACAACAGCAATAAGCAATTGTCTATGTCTATGAACTACATAAGAGATTATTGGTATCTAGCAAAGATAGTCTTTTCATATCAGAAGTTCTATCCCACAAGTTTATTTGCATATCTTAAATGAAACATTTTATGATATCAACAATAAATAAAATAGAAAAAAATACAGCTCTTTAATTAAAGATCTTTTCCTAATTTCTGAGATATTTTTCTTTAGGTGACAGCTATTTTGATTTGTTTTGGTCTGCTTCATAAATAATGCTAATTAATTTCTAAATCACTGACAGATCTAACATTCACATACCTAAGATCACTTTTCTCTATCTAGTCTCTATTTCTCTGTGTGTTCTCAATTTTTCTGTTCATTTTGTTTCCCACTGCTGCGTTCTGCATTACCAGTAGTAAACTACTCTATTTTACATTTAGGAACTAGGAATTTGGGAAGAAAGGGCTCCAAGGGAGTCTCCTGAATAATAAAATCCAGTCTATTTCATTAGAAGTAACCAGGAAACAAAATTTTTATTAAGAAAGTTCTCCACAATATCCAGGATAGACCCTGCCACTTTTCTTGGTGCACAAAAAAACTTCCCTGTATCCTGGAGAAAACTTAAAGACCCACAGTAAAGCACTAAAAGTCAAATCTACACTGTGTTACAGAAAGAGAGCAGAAACTTTGTGAGCATCACACATACCCTACATTCTCAGAAGAGAATCTATTAACAAAAACTCCACAGTAATCTTAGGATATGTACACATTCTGTGCTACAGAAGAGGGCAAAGACCCAACTGGCAATCTGAGCTGGGGAATAACAACCTCCTTTTTTACGTCAAAACAGCGATCTGATGAAGGTGGAAAGTACAATCCGGTCAGATCCATACATATTGTTTCTAAGCATGACTAATCACCAGTGCTTGGGGAAAAAGGAAAATAAAAACACACAAGAAAAAAAAGCATAAATCAAGTAATTAGTCTTAGGGTGGGACAACCTCTTTTTCTCTTGATTCATACTGGCAATCACACTGGCAGATACTCTGAGATTTAGGATTACTATATGATTGAAAAGATACAGTCTCTTCTTCAAACCTTAGAGATATCAAAAACATTGGATACCTGAAAATTCAAAGGAGAAACTGTTTGTTATTCCATGTATTGATATATATCTTCAAGAATCCTTCCCATAAACTTATCATGTGTGCTTCTATCATAATTTTGTTGACCACATCTTCCTGTTTGGTTCAGACTGCTTTCATAGCTAAAAATTTCCTTTTAAATTCTGCAAATTACTCCTTCAAAAATGAGTAAACCATAACAACTACAGTTTCCGAAGATTTTGAGAACACTGTAACTCTTATCAAGGTCAAAGTATAAAAGCCCTTGATTTTTTCATCATATTCTTTTCGCTTTTGTATGTCACAGAGACATAGGAACCCACCAGGAATTTGAAAAGAGATGCTACCAGCCAGGAAAGTGAATGTTGCGTTTTAAATGGTGTGTGTAGAATCTCTTCCAGAACTACTGAGCACACTGGATGTTGTTGATTTAGAGGTCAGACATTTTATTTTATTACATTTTATTTTTTGCTTCAATAAAAAGGAGGTGCTAGGAAGGCATATCTTTGCTGCTGAAAGTTGAACATAACATTCTTATAACTTTCCTTCAAGCATAAGGTCAGGTGTTGAGCAATTACTGTCAACAAACACTTCTGAATTAACAATTTCTCACTGAGAAACTCTATTGCCCTTTAGGCACCAATGTTTAAAGTCCATGTAATAGATATTAAAAAAAAAAAAAAAAAAAACAAAAAACAAAACAAACCTGTGTAACAAAGATCATTATTTCAAAGCCACTAACATTAATAACAAAAAACTAACATTTATTTAACAACCTTAATCTAAATTAAATACCTCAACTTCCTTTACACTTCGCTCTGTGTACAAATAAAGTCAGAGAATGGCATAAAACCAATCAGAAGCACCTGAAGCCTGGAGCATTTGATGATGCAGGTAATGATGACTATTAAAAATAAAGACACAGCTGTCAGTTGAAGAATGGCCTGAATTTTTGAGACTTCTACTGTTCACGTAGCCTCACAAACTTACCATATGGTTACCTCTTGAGGCATGTCTACACAAATTGGTTTATCTAAAACTGAGATGCATTGAAGCAAAAGCTGCAGTGTAACTGCTCTGATGCAATTGCATCTGAGATAACTGCCAAAGCATGCTACTTCTCAAATTATTATTTCTACATGAGGGAAATTTATCTCAAAGCATGTGCTCAACCATGGTAGGTACATTCACTATGTTTTTTGCACTGCTGCCTTGTCCTATTCACTGTTGGACTGTTCCTGCTGCAGCAAAGGAAAAATTCTCCAATGACACTACTGCTTTTGATGGAAATCATATTCCTATTCTTGGTTCATGCCACAGGCATCACAATTCATAAATGGGAAGAAGACTTCTTTATAGTGTTTCAGGACTGAGTCCTGCCAGCTGAGAAATATTCACAACAAAATTTTCAGGAAGTGTGTTCTTTGTAAGAATGTGGAAAAAAAAGGTATAAGCATTCCTTTCATTTTTATTGGGATTTTACTACCATGTGTGCTGCAGCCTTGAACTTAGTATCTGGTTAACAGATAGACCTGCTTAATGAACAAGCAAGCAGTTGTGGCATGACAGTGCAGTGTACCTTTGGGAGACTGAAGATGATTATTTAGTGGGCAGCTAGGCAGTATCCAAAATTAGTGCTCAATACAGTAACTGTGAAAAGAAAAATGAGTATTTTACCGAAATCTGGTAGACAGAGACAGAACAACGCAACTATCCAATGAGTAGCTTGCCTGTATGTGACAGATCCTGTGGGCATATAATCTTCTATGCTTTTTACTCCACTCAAGCAAATATTTTGACTATAGGAAGGTACCTTATAATGCTTTACCTGTCTTCATGATTTTTAAAATTTAGACAACCGCATATCAACAAATTTTTCAGGGAGGTCAGTAGATCTTCAGAATTTGTTTCCTGGGCTTTCCTCAGCATCACACAACGGTATCCTCAGTGATTAAGGCATACAATCTTCTGGTCTTTGTAGGCTGACTGGCCATTTGAAGCATGAGCTATATATGACTCCTGCGAAAACACGTTCCAAACTTCATGTATTTTCAGCTTTTAAAGCTTAACATGAGAAAGCCAAAATCCAAACTCTGAAGTTTAAAGATCATAAACCTTTCTGAATGCATGGTTATGTATGTTTAGATAAACCTCATGTCTATGTGAAGGGTCTGTTATGTATTTCATATGCAACATCCTTGGATCATAGGAGAAAACAAGGCTTCCTTTCAGGAAAAGAAAAGGAGAACCTCTTTGTCTTTCAATGGCAAAACATAATAAGAAGCAAATGTAAATAAATAAATAAACAAATCTCTAATTGTTCATCGTTGTCCAAATAAGACATTAACACAAAAAGTCAGTGCTCTAGACATTCCAGGAAAGTGATTAACTTTTTCTAGGTGACAAGTAGACTGTTGCCATATGAGAGGATCCAGAAGCACTTCCATGTTTGTGCTAAGGAGAAATCACCGTGCCTTATCAATTTCCAGTTAGATTTCTGTAAGAAAAAAACTGAAATGAATAAACCAGAAGCCAGAGTTAAGGAGTCACTTCCCAAAATACACTGAGGATTAAAGCAGTAGTGAAATATACAGGCAGTCTGTGTAGGCTGACATGAGTTAGAGGAGCTCAAAAGCATTTGGTTCCCCTTGTTAACTGTTTTCTCTGCCAGGCAGGACTCTGGAGGCCAATGTCTGATTCCATTCTGTTGGGCTCATATGAATGATATAGGATAAATTGAAATGAGAAGAGACAGATGGTGAATAAAAACTCTGAAACATACACTCCAGGTGTACTTTTTTTTTATAATCCTGTTCACCACCTTTGTCTTTTTATCTTCATCAATCCTGCATCTGCCAGTTAGCATCTGTCCAGTTAAAAGGAGGTCCTGTTCTGTCAGGTGCAGAGTAAGATTGAATCCCAGTCTCCATATTGGAATGTATGTCCTTGCTCCATGAGATAAAACAGCAAAGGCGTCTCCAGAGGGTTATTTTGACTAGTGGGACACAGCTATCAGTTTGGAAGCTAGCAAAGGACAGTTTCACCTGGTAATCTAAGAACTTTTGATAGCATTTTCTAAATTTGAAATTCCATTTTACATTCCCCATTTTGTGAATTATAGATTTTTCCATGTTGTGACAGTCATTTTGTAACAAGATAGAGACATGTATGAAGGGTAGCAATAACTTCAATATGTAGTCCGTGCTTTTGGATTTCCTGCTTGTTTATGCTGTAGATAGTGCTCGTGTTCGATTCATTGCAAGATTGTAAATAACATTGATAAGGGATTTATGGATAACAGCCTTGAAGATTTATTGTTTTGTTAAATTTATAGCTTTGTTGATTTTGAAAGACACAGTATTTTAGTGGAAAATCATATCAGACTTTCACTGACTTTTTGCATTAATACTTATTGCTATCAAAATTGATTATCTACTTTGTTGAACAGCTATATCTCTTTTGTTACTTTGTTTCACATCCGAAGAAATATTCTGCACTCAAACTTGTGCGTTTTTTCCTATGTGTCAGTCTTGCTTATATTCTCAGACTGTTAAGACTGAAATAATAATACTGAATTTTGAGTTTGACAAATGAAATGAGGAAGCTCGCCACAAAGATCAGCTAAAGACAGCAATGTGTTCAGACATGTTCTGGATGTATCCTGAGAGTTGGTGGGACTTATAATTTTACGCAGGTGTAGAACATTCTTGCAAGTAAGATGTTAGAATCCCACAGTGACAGAAGAATTCAATTTTAGATTGGAAAGCATCTTTTGAGAGCAGTTTAATGTTATATGCAATTTATTTTAACTGTAATCTGCTACTGAAAGGGGCAATTGACTGTCCTCCACCTAACACTGTTTGCTAACTTTTATTGCCACCCTTGTGACTATCTAAAGGGCATGCCATCTGGAGAGTTAGTTTGACATGTTTAGAAAGTAATAAATTAAAACTAGTTTTCTGTTGGATTAACAAACTTAGAATCAAAGAATTGGACCCATGAGGAGTCCAGCTCCTGACTTGTCTGGCTCACTCATAAATTGTTCTTGTTTGATGCAATGTGAGAGATTTGAGCAGGATGTGCATTCCATTTGGGAATCAGGAGCAATTTGCATCTTCTGACAAGTTATATCAGCTCTCCACAAAAGCTCCCTGGATCATATTTGGACTGGGGACAAAAATATATGAATGGAAGTTTCTTATTTTGGCAGATGGAATGAATCTTTAGGCTAAAATTCACCAGAAAAGAATTTAGCAAAGAGAATTACATATGTCCCATAGAGAAGAACTGATTCAATTTGAAGCATGTCCATCATCCATTTCACCAAACAAACTTATCTGAAACATATTTTGTACCTGCCAATAACATCAAATACAAAGATTGTTTACAACTAATTAACGTCTATATTAACATGCCACTGGAAATAGTCAGTTTGAATGACAGAAGCATTTATTCCTTCATAAGTTATTTTTAAGTTATTGCAGTTGCTTACATTGAAGTGTCAATAATGATTGAATTTAAAATATTTGGTAGTTTCCCCTATATTTTGTGTGTTTGTGTATGTGCATTTGTGCATTAACATTATGATAACCAAATGGAGATTAAATTATATGATTCATAATAAAATATTAGTAAATTAGTAAATTATTAACGCACTGTATTTTATAAAAAGATATGCAGTTAGAAGTTTAATAAAAGATTATTTTATTCAGAGGTTTATGGAAGATAAATGGATTAATTATAATAATTCACTCATGAAAATTCTCATTCTGATACAAGTATTTTACTTGTTTGCTTCCTAGATTATATTTTTAAAGAGTTATTTTGTTGTAAATTCCAAAATGGTTTATTTCCATTCATTTTTATGGTTTTGGTCCCATCTTTATAAAGACATATCAGATTTTGAAATCATATACCTTTTAATTAGTGTGTGTTTAATTTTACTGGCCAGACATTAGGCTTTAAAACACTTTCAGTAAAAAGAAAGACATACACAAAACCCACGTGGAAATTACTTCTGACATCATATCATAAACACACAGGAGGTGTGGTTTGCGCAAAGTTCCCTGCTCAGGACGTCAAGGAGATCTTGGGCAAATTACCACCTAATAATCAAACCCACATGCTGCATGCTGAATGGCTCTGCAGATATGCGGAAAACTTGACTGGGACTTTATTTATTCAGTAATGTTCCATTTCACCTTTTCTATACTTCCTGCAGCTTTTCAGTACACTTTGTAGGAAATAGATGTCATATATAGAAAAGGGGGATATCTACATGGAGTCACCACCTGAATTTAGTTGGTGGTGATGGTGGAACCAGGGCTAAAGACAAACACATGCTCGCAGGTACTTTTGAGCCATCCAGATTAAAACAAGTAGCCTGGAAACTGTGGAGCCACAGTAGCATGTGGATCCAGTGCTGGGCTCATGCTAATGAAATTGCAGCAACTCCGAGCTGGACACAGCTTGATCTGGTCAATTTGGGGCAGGAGTAGAGCAGCTTGGATCTGTTTGCGTACACAAGTCCCAAACCTCTGTGCTTGTGTTTTCCACTCTGCTTAACAGGGTTGCAATTACTGAAATCAGAGATGCTGTAAGAGCTGTAACCCTAAACTGTTTTTCAATACAAAGAGTTAATAATTCCTCTGCACTTATGATGAAATGAAAGATAGTATAAATGACTGCTCAGCATCTCTGAGACTTAGGCCATAAATACAGGTTTTTAACCTGAGAATGAATATCAGATGAAACTGACGTGATTAAAATTAATTGAAGATTATATTGTTTAGATTAAAGATTAGATTTTTCAGCTATGCTTGAAAGTGCAGGTTGCAGTTCTGCCTCTTGGCTTCAGGCCTTAGTCACAGTACTTTCCTATCAGCCAAACCTTCTGTTTCTCTAAACTAGTTCTCAGTGATGCTTGATGCAGTACTTGCCATTTTTTTTGCAGGAGATAAGAGGAAATGGCCTCAAGTTGTGCCAGGGCAGGTTTAGGTTGGATATTAGGTAAAATTTCTTCACTGAAAGGGTAGTCAGGCACTGGAACAGGCTGCCCAGGGAAGTGGTTGAGTCCCCATCCCTGGAGGTATTTAAAAGACGTGTAGATGTGGTGCTTAGGGACACAGCTTAGTGGTGGACTTGGCAGTGCTAGGTTACTGGTTGGACTTGGTGATCTTAAAGGTCTTTTCCAACATAAACGATTCTATGATTCTATGATTCTCTAACTAAATGAAGAAAGACCTAGAGAAATGGAAAATGTAGGTTGCCACAAAACACAGCTTTCTGAGCTTTGCCTGCTCTAAAAAGAATACAGTTACAGGATTGATTTACAATCACTTTAGTTAATATTTATCTATAATGTAAAACATTTCCTCACCCCCAAATTACACATTGTGGGAGTTTTGCAGCACTCTATTAATTATCTGCTTGACCAAAAGAAGCCATGTTTCTCTGAGTGTGAATCTTGTCAGTGAAGATAGCTGAGTTATTCTCCCTAATTAGACAATGTACTTTGTTTCACATCTGTATGATATTAAGTTAAAGAGCATTTGACTTAAATTGAAAATAGTCATTCTGAACCTTCACTTCCTACAGTCATTAGTGTAGAACTAAGGGCTGTGCAGAATTCACACCAGTTTTACAAATGCTTCAGAGAGCATGTTCAAAAACTTCTTCACTGAAAGGGTAGTCAGGCACTGGAACAGGCTGCCCAGGGAAATGATTGAGTCTCCATCCCTGAAAGTATTTAAAAGACTTGTAGATGTGGTGCTTGGGGACACGGCTTAGTGGTGGACTTGGCAGTGCTAGGTTACCGGTTGAGGCTGATGATCTTAAAGGTTTTTTCCATCCTAAACAATTCTATGATTCTATGATTCTGTAATGTCCTGATTGTCTTGACATATCATATGTATGAGAATAGAAGTATACTAAACAAAATCAGTGAGAATGTCTGTAATTGTAATCAGCTCAGGCATTATGACAGCATAATTATCAAATTAAAAAAAAAGGACATATACTTAATAAGCACTTAGTTTGGCAACAGTCTTAGTCTGCACTTTGTCTTTTCTTAAGAGTTGGTATTCTCTTGTTACTCAGCACTGAGAGAAGAAGCTCTTTGCTTTTCACAGCTGTGAAATATTTCTGTTACTTTTACTAAGTATTTTCTATGATTTATCCATACTGTTCTGTGAAAAACAGAAAATACATACGATATGCAACTGAAAATGGACATCCTTCTCAGAGGTCATAGGAGCCTAATTAAAGTGCTGCAAAGACCAAGAAGTAATTACCTAAATCAAAGACAATTATTTGAACCACTGGAACAAAGTATTTGGGTCCCCTGTGCAGACAACAGAGAGAGAAAAGTGTATTGAAAACCTCTGAGGAGTAATACCAAGTGCCTACTTGGATTACTAACTAGTGTTGTAAATGCCCTGTGTGCAGGTCCTCCCGAGAAGACCTGTATGCAACAAGTGGAAGCTCTTTCTTGATGGAGAACATACGCCTGTCAGAAGTGATTGCAAAATCCTGCCATAGCACAACAATGGTGAAATAGATTTTTATCCTGCCTGTACCTGCCTAGGAAGTTTCAGCAATTGCTTTTCATGTTCCAAGGGTTCTGTTTGTTCTTTTGTTTCCTCAGTAGCATACAGCCATAAAGCTCTAGCTCTTGAAATTTTGCAGAGAGGAAAACTGGCAATGAATGAGGTCTTTATGGAACAGATGGCTTGATAGGAACATACAACACCAACAAGGTAAGAACTGTCACTATGTAAATTTCTTCTGACCTTGGATGGTTATTTTGTTTGTATGTATTATTACCTTCAAGTGAATTAAAAAATGTTATGCTTAATATCTGAATGTTAGGATTCATTGGACAGTGTGACATTGATTAACACCACTTTAGTAGCATGCTATCACCTATATATTACCACTATGGTAATATGTTCCAAAATTCCTGCTCACTAAGAAAATAAAAGAAAGATAAATAAGCTGGCAATATAAACACAAACCAGCTATTTGCAGTTAAGAGGATGTACTGTATGTCTGCATGAACCAGGTTAGAAAAACTATATTTCCAATAATCTCCACTGAGAAAATTCTGGCTATAGTAGCTAAATTATTATTTTATATAAGAAAATTGTATGAAGTTAATATCAAGTAGTAACTTAGTAAGTAGTGACTTAGTTACTAGTAAGACAAACCAAGTGAACAAGAACAACCTTTGTCTAATTTTCCTTAGTGTATATCTCTCACCTTAAGATTTGTGTTTCTGTTTTCTTAGATTTAATGGCATTAAATTGAAAAATGGTGTTCACATCAAAATAAGAGTTCATCTCTCTCTAAATTTATGCTGTGGGATTTTGTGCCACTACATGAAGCCTACCAAGAACTCAGTGAGCAGTAACATTTAACCTTTAAAATAAATTATCATTGAATTGCATTAATATTAAAAATGCCTTTTATGTGCAAGCAAGGCACTTGGAATTCAGATCTTAAAAAGCATTGGAAGCACAAAAGAAAATTAGAAACTGATCTATGACCATGCTTACTTTGCAAATTAAATAAAAAAGACAAAAAGCCTGGGAGTATTGAGCATATGTCATTTTTCTCCATTAAAAAAATATTGATATACCATACCAAATAAAATTAGAATACAAATTTTATGAGACAAGTTTCAGTGTAGATTGTTTAAAATACAGAATTGTTTAGAAACATTTTTGTTGGTCAAGCATATCCTTAGATTAAGTTTTAGAGGCTTCACTTTCTTGTTTCTTTTCCCTTGAATAACCTGTACTTTGAGAAAAATGTTCTGGTCCCACTGAAGGCAATGTGAGCTTTTGGAAAGCAATGGGAGTTTCTACCCTACAGCTCTGTAATGAGCTCAATGCAGCTAAAACTCTGCATCTCCCTGAGTCTCAGTGAGGTCCGTGGCACTCCAGGTCACTGCAATGGACCACTAGCACAAAGGATATTTCGAGCTAATTCCCAAAGCATCACCCCTGTGGAGAAATTCAGATATGCTTAACTTTAATGTTGACTTCAACAGGAAAAAGAATATTTATAAGCTTGCATGACTTTGCATCAGGTTCATGAGAGTAAACAGAGCATCTGTAAGAACCTCTGCTTTTGCAATATAGAATCTAAACCATAAACATTTTTTCGAAGTAAGAAAATGTATATTCAGTGAGTCTCCAATGTTCTACTTCAGATTTAGGCAGACTACACAGGCTATAAGAACACATATTTAGTTAATACTTAATTAAGATGAAAATTATTTACAAGAGTATAAAGTCTCTGAAATCCTAATTCTGACACCCCATTTAATTCATCCCTCCCCAAAAACCAAACCCAAACCCAAACCAAACCAACCAAACAAAAATAACTACAACATCTGGTACTTCAAAATGTTTGGGCTTAAAATTAATATGATAGGATAAAGGATATACTCACTGCTGTTTTATGTTTGAAGTTGGTTTAAAAGGAGCAATTATTTCGCCTTTATATTTCTGTACACAGTCATTTCTGTAGCAACTAAGCATGTAAAAGATTAATGTGTTACAGAATTGTACTACAAAATATGACCATATTTGTAATAACGTGTTTGATGGCTCGTATCAGTATATCTAGCACACTGGTCTAGTCATAATTGCTTTGGTGTGGAATGTAGTCATATACGCTCTAGTATGGTGATTGCATCATGCCCAAACATGATGAGGTAGTATGACAGTTAATGATACTGAACAGGGAATTCATCATGCCTATTTGGGGCTCCCAAGTGAGGTGTATAATTTGAAAGTTTCATCTCTTTCAGCTCCCTCTGAAGATATCAAAATTATGAAAAAATATTCATCTTTATATTTTAGATCTAAAAATTCCTTGTAGAAATGAATTAAATTTCAGACAAATTTAAGTATTAAAAAATATTAATTATGTAATGAGTGAAGTTCATGCTTTCAGAAATTGATTTATTTTAGGATATAGATAAACAAAAAGAGAATGGAGAATTTAAACCAGTGCATACATGAGCATGTACTTATGCTTGTCTCCATTGGAGTGTGATACTGGAGCTATGCAAACAGAAACTATTTGACACTTTTGTCCTCTAGGCTCATCATACACTGACACTTATGCCAATAAAACTTCATTCATAAACTTGGATTTACTCCCAATTTATATTTGTGCTAGTGAAAAGAGAATTAGACCCATTGATTTTGTGACTAACTGCTAATGGTTCTTTAAAGGTGTCCTGCTTTAAATGAATGTAAGGGTTGATTGCTTCCGTACTGCATACTCACTGCTTCCTTCTGTCCTTGACCTTTATCTGAGACACACAATTTCAGGATGACTTGGTAAGAGACTTTTTTAGGAGAACCTGCACATGGTATTCTGCAATTTTCCTTTGATTTACATTTCACAGAAAAAAGAAAAGAACAAAGGAAAGTAGACTAATGACACTGATTATCATTGATGTATTTATGTATGGTCAATGGGTTTCAATACATACATAAACACATAAAAATAACAAAAGTGGATGAATGGAAAGTGTTTAATTCGTTCAGTTAAAACTTTTTAAATTGATATATCATTTTTCCCTGAGAATTATAAATCTCTGTCGTTGCACTGGTTTCTGAAAAAAAAGATAATCAAAAAGCCTAATTTCTTGTCTGATTTGCACAAGATACATGGGATAAGTAAACAGTATAAGCAAGGGAACATGATTTTTAAAGATGACTAATGGTTTTACAACTGGTCATTTTGAGATCCGTAATCTCATCCCCAATATCAGGGCTTAGATCATACAGAGTGTTATGACAACCTGGAGCTTGTCAGGAGAGTCATAAGAAATATCAGCAAGTGAATATTGCCCATGTAATGCAAAATCTCTCCTTGGTAGACAAATTAAGGATTCCAGTTTCAGGCTTGTCCATCTGTGACAATATGCAAGTAATTCATCACTCATCTGCAAGTCTGTCTACCTCTCTCAAGAATTTCTGAGCACCTACCTCCCTTGTACCTAGGCTAAGCTATTTGCTCCTCATTGAACCAGCTTCAGTCTCTGGGAATGACCTACCATTAATTTTGCAGGCTGGCTTTTGAAATTTGCCCCTAGAAGTCAAGAGGAAATTTCCTTGGCACCACTGCATGTTTTCCCAACATATTTTCATTCCTTCCTTTCATTACTTTTCATAGTTATATTCTATTTTTCCTTCCTTATGCTGAATATTCTTTTAACTTTCTCCAAACCGCTACGTCCCTTTGTACACTTAAATATACAATATCTGTTGTTGCTGCTTTTTAAAGAATTGCCAATGGTTTTTTTGCAAGAATATAGTTTTGCATTGTAAATATGCTATGAATTTTCATCAGGAGTGAGTGTATAAAATAATCAAAGGTTAGCCCCATTACCAAAGAAATGTATCAAGCCTTTTAAGTATAATTGCTCCATAGTAAATTACCAAGGAACATTTGAAATACCTCATTTACAGTGGAAAAAGGTATAATTATCTTTAAACATAGTAACTTGAATGTATTACATATAGTATACATTGACTTGGTCAGTGTAATGCAAGAAATGCTTTACATGCTTATTTATGATGAGTACTGTTGCTGAATTACTAACAGAATGAGTGCAAGATTTAAAGAAATGAAGTAAATAACAGCAAATATAATAGGCAATGTGAACAGAACAAAAATTGAAGGTTACCCCAAGAGGAAAAACATATATTACAACAGAAACACAACAATCATCAGAACTAAAACAGTAACAATAAATCACTATCTCTAATTTAAGGTGTATGTGCTACAAATCACATTTGTCTTTAGGGAGCCTAAAGAGATGGAATAATGGAGTCATTTAAAAGTAATAATGATCCTGATGTGAACACTTCAGACTAACAAAGCAATACATCTAAGAACATACGCTTTGTCCCAATGAAAAAAGATGTTAAGACAAGCCGTAGAATAATGGATGGCTGGAGAAGTACAAGTATATCTGGCATGTCTATGGCTTTTATATTGTTTCAGAGTGTTTACAAGTCGCTGAAACGTGGTATGGTAATCTTCATTTATTAATGGTATAATTTTCACATTGCTTTGGGGTGAAGGATCTGCTCTGCTATATCACACTATAAAAATTGACACTGAATTTTCTTTTTTCATATACTTTTAAATTAGATTAATTTTTTTTTTTAGTTTAATAGCTTCTTATTTTTTGAAATTTTTCTTCTTACTTTCATTCACTTCTCCTTTATCTGTGTATTGTTTTTCAAACCCTTTTTGTGTTCCAGTATCTACATCCAGTCTCAGCTTTTAACTTCTTTCAGACCTGATCTTTCATTTCAGCCCAGCCTCTAAAGTCTTTTCAGATTCTTCACCCATTCAGCACAAAAATTTTTTGCTCTCACTTCAGAAAATTAATCTCCCCTGCCCTACAGATTATTGTCTAGTCCACTTCATTTCAACTTTACATACATTGCTGACCAGACCTGATTAATGGAAATCCTACCCTGCATGCTTACTGTTCTAATCTGAAGTCCGCCTTTCACGCTTCACTAAAAATGCCTGTAATGACCAAATCTTAGAGTCTTTTCTCAACCATAATCTCTAAACCATATTCCATGCAAATATATTCTCAGTGCTTTTGCTAAAAAAACTGGTCCTAAGAGCGGCAAGACAAGACCAATGTATTATATTTATTTTCCTGTTTTAATATTTGAAGACCCTTTAGATCTGTAGCTGAAATGAAGAATAAATTTTAGATATTATGATTATTCTACATGAAGGTCTCATCAAAAGAGTTTCTGTAAGTTAACTAATTACTGAATTTCTTTCATTGTGCCCATAAAGCAAACTATGAACATGCATTGATTTAGAAAACCTAGCCAAATATCATACTCCTGTGTGTGCCTCTGTGTGTTTGTGTTTGTGTGCATAGGACAGAGAGAAATTCTGGGAGACATTTTTTAAAAAATAGGGGAAGAGTGTTTTTTTTTTGTCTTGCACAATCATATTTCATGTTCTATCATCTCAAGTATTTTAAAATTAGAGAAACATAGGGCACAATGACTTGTTATTATTACCCTCTGACACTGAGATAGGCTGGTAGAGCTATGTACAGCTTTTATCCCATGTATTATATACACAAATATCCTTCAGATATGTTAATGAGTAGATAAAGAGGGATATATACATATTCTCCTGTATGGAATGATCAAAACAAAGAACACTAAATTTACGTTGATTTTATCAGTTCAGTGTAAGCCCAAATACACTGTCATCTCTGGAGAACACAAGCATTTTAGGATGATTTCCAGTCCTTTAGGTGGGAGAAAGTTGCAGCAGATCTCCAAGACTGGTGGCTTCTAGATGTTCTCTACATGTTTGAGGTTCGACCATAGTCAGCTTATCCATGAAAAATGTGGCCAGAAAATGAAGGCTTAATACAGCTGTTAGGTTATGGGATAAAATGCTCATCTCCACACAGAGAAAGGAGGTAGGCAACAGCAAAGGCAAGCAACAAAGCAAGGCAGGTAGGAGAACCTGAAAACTCTCTAGGCCATCACAGGAGAGTGATCAGACCATGAAAGGCAGATCTCCACACAGACACGCACACATGCAGAGGAGCGCAGAGGCAGAGGGCAATGGGAGAGCCCCAGTGCCCCAGTCAGAGACACGAGCCCCTGCCCCGGCCCCTGAGGGCTGTCCCAGACAGCATCAGCCCCACGAGCTGGGTGAGACCCAGCACTGTGAGTCTCGGGCACCGCAATACTGAGGGGTCCCTGCCTTGGGGCATGGCACTCCATATAAGATGCCAGGGAAGGGCATTCTGACATTATGCAAGACTTATTACAAGATGTTTAGGGGTAAGATAAGGTAAGAAAAGGGTGGTATCAAAGTTGATGGGGAGGAACAAGTGTGGGATAATAAAGGGGCAGGGGGTTGAAAGGGTCTGGCCGCCTGTAAACCGCGTGCTGGTCAGTATGCTTGTCTGACTATGCCTTGCCCTGGTCAGTGCTGTCTGTCCTGTCTTCTAATTAAACTCCATTTCTAACTCTTTTCCTGGGAGAAGGACTCTCTCTTCTGGGCACATGTGCATGTATGGGGGTTTGAGTGCAGCAGCTGGAGTGGGTCAGAGGGATCAGCATGTCTGTTCTGTGTCTATGGTGCCAGCAGCTGGAGCAAATGTGGGTACACAAGTCAGGGTGTGATCACTAGCAGAGATCAAGACAGATAAGTCAGTGAGCAGGTGACGTGGCCTGGGACCCAAGGGGGGGTGTGTGTCTCTTGGAATGAGGCACCTGGACAAGAGGGACCAGACCAGAAGGTCCAGTCCAATTACCAGAGAGACAATGGAGTCTGGGGACCAACTGAGAGACCTGTTTGCATGTGTGTGTAAATGGCAAACTCCCTAGAAACACTGCAACAACCTGTCTTTTTAAAGACACAGTCCTTTAAATGCTCTACATTTTTCTTAACAACTGGCGAGTGAGAGAATCTTCTGTCAAGCTAAGCCACGATAATGTTTCCATATTCCTCTATGCAGATCCTCTGACTTAAGTTTGGAGGCCCACATCTAGTACACTCCCTAAGGATGTGTTTAGCACAGCTACTTGTAAGCACCAGATTTAGAATACATGAAGCATTAAGGCAATCTGAGTTTTAGAGTATTATAAACTGCAGGAAAAAAAGATGCAGTAGCTTTTTCTGATACAAGCAGAATTTGCAATGAGGAAAAAACATCCTAGAAATGTCAATTAATGATGAGTCTTGCTTTCAGTATCAAAGATTTATCACACCCTAAGTGAACTGTTGGTATGAATTTGGTTCTCTATATTCCAGATGAGTATTTTAATCATCAAGATATGATCTCAAGCTCTCTAGAGTAAAATTCGTGCTTAACTATTTTATAGACATTCCAGTAGACAGAAGAAACTGAAACAAAGGTCAACTATATAATCTAGTGGTTAGGACAGAGTAGGGAGATGAATCTTACTCAGACACAAAAAAATCCTTTATCTACAGGACAGTACACATTTTGGGTTGATTATAGCTTTTTTATTTTATAAAAAAATGTAGGTTCTCATTATCACTTTATTTTACACTTTCAAGATAAAAATACTTACATTTTTAAAGACTTTTTTTTTTCTTGAAGATGATACTTTTACACAATATGAAAGTGCTATAAAAGAGCATTAGAAGTTTCTTTATTAAAAAGTTAAGAGGGAACGAGATCCAGTTAAAGAAGTATGAAATTGATATAGGAGATAGGCACTGTATACAATTCATTGTAGATCAACATTAGTTATAAATTCCTTTGTTAAGATATCCAATAAGTATCTGTTACATGGAGTTTCATATTTCATATTTAAAAGAATATTGGGTGACAATTCTCTAGGTAAATTTGCAAGCTATGGAAGCCTTCTTAGTTCTCATTAACCTAATATTTAGAGGAAACAGTATTGAATACACTCTTATGGCATATAAAATGGGGAGGAAGCTTAATTTTTAATTAATTTAATTTCATATTTGAAAACAAGTTCTCTCCATCACTACATAGTACTGTCATACTTTTAAAATATTAATTTCCAACACATTTAGATCCCACATTAATTTGTATTCATTAGTATCTATTATTTATACAAAATACACTGAATCGTGATGGTTGACATAGTAAATGGATGTCAGCCATAGCAACTTTAAGAAGGTTGTTTTGGGAAGGAAGGCTGACTGGTTCATGATTTATTTCTTGAGCAACAAAACCTCCTGTGTTTTTTCATTAACAAGACCCTCTGATGTTATGATTTAACTCTATATAGAATCCATAAAGCTCTGAACCCTTGCAAATGGCATTAATGGCATCAACAGAGAAGGCAAAAAAAAAGTGAGTCTTCTTATTTCCTGAAGATGGCTACAGCAAGGTTAAGGTTGATAAGAAGTGGTGCAATAATATGCATACTGTGTTTCTCCAGTACTAAAGATATTAGCTAACATTAGGTTTGATTCTACAGGTCACTGTTTTATTTACTTTCTGAATTCCATTTATTCCTCTGTGTTGTCTAAATAGAATTTCATTAGCCAGAAGAGTTTACAGTGCACAGCTGAAAATGAGTATTCACTGAGAGTCTGAGGAGAGAGATTTGAATTCATTCCTAATTGACACAATGCTTAACAAGTCTCAGTTAAAGTGAGAGTTACTTTCTGCAATGAATATTTTATGTTTTGAAGAGTTTAGCAAATAGAACTTAAGTATAACTAAACAAATATTCTTAACCTTTGATTATGCAGGCTGCAACTATAACCAGTGGCATAATGTGTGCCTGTACATGTGTGACTTTAGAATGCACTCATTGCAAGGTGAAAAAACAATTAATTGCTTTAGTGGGTAAGAAATGGCCACCTTGCCTGAAATGCTTATGTTCAAGTTTGTTTCAAGTTTACATCTTTACCTGTCACACAATGCATAAGTAGGAGCTCACAGTGATTCAATCCAAGGTAAGAAAGAGGCATTTCCATTACTAGTAAAGTAATGCAGAAGGAAAATCATCTAGTACTGGGAATTTATTCTTTTCTTCAAAATTGTTTGCTAACATTACATGCAAACAAAAATAATGAAATAATAATATATATAAATTTTGGATAATTTGCTTTCTAAATTGTGGAAGACCTATTTTTTTGCCTGCTTCAGCTATACAATGAGTTGTCCTATGTACAATGGTCTTGGACATGTTATTCTTATTTCATCTGCAAAGATACACTGATTTCAGTAGGAATATATAGAATGAGAACATGACATGGGGTGCCTTCTAATTGGGTGCATGCTGCCATGATACACAATTTTTTTCTGTGATTTTCAAGCTATTTCACTGCACTAAAGAGTGATGTGAGCAACAGACCAGCATTGGCTGAGGCCGTAATCTCCTACAAGCCACTCCATCTGAACAAAGAATACATGAACCTCTACAGTCTCCAAGCTTTGGTTAGTGCATGAGCTACTGAATGAGAGTTATATTTTTGTAGCAAAACCGTATTTTAACCCCTGTATTGGTACAGAATTTGGGACATGAATGTTCAGGAAACATCTATAGGTTAATACAAGTCCTATTTGCAAAAACTAGCAAATGTCAATGGCAAAAGATGAAAGACAAGATGTAAAAAATGCCAAAAGAAAGTATAACATGACTGAAGGATACAAACCATAAGTTTCTAGTGCTATCAAACACTCTGAAGAGTCATTGATAAAAACATAAATTTTACATTTAAATAGAATTTTCAGAGTAGTCTGATTCCTTCTTCTGCATCAAAAATCAGACCTGTAAAGTAAAGCAACTACTACAGTCACAACACTAACCTAGGACAGTCTACAAGGTTCACTTATAACTTTCTTCTTGTCATTAATCAATCTTCACTAATTCTTGGTTATAAAACCTTTATACTATATGTCATTATGTATTATTTATTTCAATTTAAATTCCATTTGCTTTAGATTTGACACTTTATTCCATAAATTTCCTCTAATTTGAAAAAAAAAGTCTAGATTTAATTCTCTTTTCATTCTTAATTTTCTGGGTTTTTTTCTGCTTTGTAAATCCTGAAGTATTAGTCATATCTTTTCTGAGCAACCTTATCAAAAGAACCAGGTGACTGTTTTAGCCTTCACTTGCGATGCGAGGAAAGGAAGCCTGTTTTAATACAAGTAATTTTTCTTTCTGTTGCTGAGTTGACAGGATATAATTGTAATATTTTTCCTGTTTAATTTTAAATTAAGCATAGCAAAAACTATATATAGAAGAAGAAGCTTCTGAATTTCAGAGTAAATTTTTAATAACTAAAGAGACGATTAAATGATAATAACTGAAGAAACAATTAAATGCAAATATTGGATTTTATTCATGCTAATTTTGTAATTCTCAGGTCCCAAATTCTAGCTTTGTCATGTTTCTAATGTTTTTTCAGAATTTAAATTCATATCCCCCAGAAAGCCATTTTTCAGTACATTCATATGCAATTATAAATAAAATACGTAATGGATTGTATTGCGTTTGTTTTGGTGGCAGGGGAGGTGGCAGGGGAGCTACAGGGGTGGCTTCTGTGAGAAGCTGCTAGAAGCTTCCTCTATGCTGGTAGAGCCAATGCCAGCTGGCTCCAAGATGGACTCACCTCTGGCCAAGGCCAAGCCCATCAGTGGTGGTGGTAGCTCCTCTGTGATCACATACTTAAGAAGGGGGAAAGAAACTGTGCAGCTGCAGCCGGAGAGAGGAGTGAGAATATGTGAGAGGAACAACTCTGCAGACATCAAGGTCAGTGAAGAAGGAGGGGAAGGAGGTGCTCCAGGCACCAGAGAAGAGATTCCCCTGCAGCCCCTGGTGAAGACCATGGTGAGGTAGGCTGTCCCCCTGCAGCCCATAGAGGCCCATGGTAGAGCAGATATCCACCTGCAGTCCATGGAGGACCCCACGCCAGAGCAGGTGGATGTGTCTGAAGAAGGCTGTGACCCCATGGGAAGCCCATGCTGGAGCAGGCTCCTGGCAGGACCTGTGGACCCATGGGGAGAGGAGCCCATGCTGGAGCAGGTTTGCTGGCAGGACTTGTGACCACACGAGGGAACCACCCTGGAACAGTCTGTTCCTGAAGGACTGCACCCCATGGAAAGGACCCACACTGGAGCAATTTGTGAAGAACTGCAGCCCGTGGCAAGGACCCATATTGGAGAAGTTCATGGAGGACTGTCTCCTGTGAGAGGGACCCCACACTAGAGCAGGGGAAGAGTGTGAGGAGGAAGGAGTGGCAGAAACAACATGTGATGAACTGACCACAACCCCCATTCCCCACCCCCCACACCACTGGGGCGTGAATGTTAAGAAATTGGGAATGAAGTTGAGCCTGGGAAGAAGGGAGGGTGGGGGGAAGGTGTTTTAAGATTTGTTTTTATTTCTAATTATCCTACTCTCATTTGATTAGTAATAAATTAAATCAATTTCCTCTAGTTAAGTGTGTTTTTCCCATGATGGTAATTGGTAAATGGTCTCTCCCTGTCCTTATCTTGACCCATGAGCATTTCATTATATTTTCTCTCTCCCTGTCCATCTGAGAAGGGGGAGTGATAGAGCAGCTTGGTAGGCACCTGGCATCCAGCCAAGGTCAACCCACCGCATGGAAATTTTGTGCAATTCTTAGGTGCAGCTTTTTCCTTCCATAGGGAGAGATACTGGTATCTTTTCAGATATTATTTACATTAATGCACATACGTATATCAAGCACTTCTTCAACATTATATCCTTCAATCAGTTCTTAATTATAGACCTTAAGTATACAAAGAAAAACTTTTAATTTTTTTTTTAGAAATTGCAATTTTTATTTCTCATGGAAAATTATTGTTCTTCCAAATTCAGTAACTCAGTTTGAACTTCAGACTGTCAGAACTTGAATGATATGACAGTGACATTTGTGAGAAAAAACAGGATTTACATGTCTCAGCAGATTTTTTTTTTCTTTTTAAAAGAAAAGGAAAATCTCTTGATTTTGGATATTATATAAGCCCCTAGAACAGATGGAATGAATAGCATTAAGCAATTATTAGGTGTCTGCTCTTAAGGCCAGTTTATTTATGTATTTATTTTCCTTTGGATGAATCTAAATTACAATATTAGAGAAGCCCAGATTTTATTCTGGGGTTGTAACCTACATGTGATCCACAGTGCCTACCTGTTGCTGCTTGCATACGATGCATATATATGTTCTGTATATGGAACACATTGGCTGGAAGATACTTTGCGAAATCTCAATATGGAGAGGCAGTTGATCTTCTCTAAATGATATTAATGCATTCCGTATGGATTACACCGGTGCATTCAAGAGAGAGATAAAATCTCTGCCACAGGATCAGGAGGCAACACTGGACCTAATAATTGGTATGAATACTCTTGTCCATTTAACAACAATTGTATATACATGTGCTATACTAAACAATGAGAGAGAAGCAAATATGGTTTTGAGAGGTTATGTCCCTCCGAAGTCTACCCTGAGAAAGTTGGAAGAACCAAGCTTCAGTAAAAGCACTCAACTTGCATTCCAAAAGCAGAAGCCTGAAAAGTCCTTTCCCAAACTACTTTTTGGAAACTTTCCAAGGGCAGTTCAATTTAAATACAGCAGTTCTCACAGACAAAATATTCATTAAAAAAATCTAGTTTCCCTGGCAATTTTGGGAAAGTCAGTACCTAAAGAAAATATTTAATGGTAAAACTGTAACATTTCCAATGTCTCTGACTAAAACATGTGATCACTGGTGCCCTATAGTCATAGCATTTATTTCACTCTTAATTTTGGATCAGACTCTTGTCCTGGCCTCTGTAGCAGACATGTAGCAGCAGTGCTCAAGGGCTCTTCAACTTCTCCCACATCTTTGAACATTCTCCCCAGGTTTGCCATATATACACTGCACTTGGATCTGAGATCCTCATACCTAACTGAGCTCTGGATGAGTGCATTTAAATTTTATGCAGTTCTTCATTATAATTCCCTGTGTACTGCAGAGGTACCATTCAAATTAGGTACATTGAAGGAGGACTAAAATTAGTTACAGAACTAATGGCAGAAAAAGGAAAGCTGAAGACAAGTTAGAGCCCCATTTGTTAGCTGACTGTCAATACAGCCTGGTTGTATCTTTATGTGTTTCTAGTATTAAAAAAAAAGTAAATAAGTTTCCCTTCCCTCCCTGCCTCTTTCAAACAAAGGAATAATTAGGTAAATAAAAATTATTCCTTAGGGAACCATAAGGCAACTCAGAGCTCTAGCTGTGATGGAGCAGTTTGTCTAAAAACAGCGTAACACTAATTATGAATGTTTAGACAATTTGCAAAAAATATCAGGTTCTATTTCTTTTAAGTGACTATGTTCTATCTGATATTGACCTTTTTTTTTTTTTCCCCTGTGTTAAGTCTAATTGTTTTACTTTTTGTTATAGTGAGAAAAGACAGATCTGAGAAAATTTTATGATAATAAAAGTAAGGGATAAACAGAAGAACTGATTTGCTTAAAATGATTAATTAAAACATATGCAGAAAAGACACAAATTGTTTTAGAGAATAGTCTGGATGTTAAACTGGTATATCTTTGGGTAAAACATTCCCATATCCATTAAATTCTTATCCCTGAAAGACTCTGGATCTAAGATGAGTCAAATGAAAATAAAGTAAGTTTTTTAAAAAACAATAATTAGAAATATTCATTTACTATGACATAAACCTGAAAAATTTGTATTAGGAATGAAATAATTTTATTAAAAAAGATTCAAATCACTTGGACCAAAATGTACCTTTCTTTAGAAACAGATAGAACAGGGTTTTCCTACCAGCTTAGCTAACATCCACATAGAACTTTGAGGTTTCTAACATAGAAGCCACCGCCCAAAAGCTACATTTTCTCACAGTTCTTCCATCCTCTCTCATGCCTCAGTTCTAATCTCTGACTGTTGACATATTCTTTTACATTGTCAGTGAAGCGCTAGTTATTTACTTAAAAAAACCCAACCGTCCCCCTCATCCCCAATAACACTAAATTTTGCATCAGGTTGCAAAATGACTATATTGATCTATTGAATTTCGGTGGCTGCTTGAAAGACTGATTGTACCTGAGAGTTTTTCAATTCAAGCATAAAACACAAATAAGGAAATATTTATTACAAGTCTGGTTGATAAATTACATTGATCAAAGAAAGCCCTAATAAAACAGCCATGAGTCTGAAGATTACACTTGAACTACCATGTTATATAATAAACAGAGAAAAAAAATCACTGATTTGCAATTTAGCAGGTTTTTACATGTATGAAGCACATCTTAGATAACCTGTTTATTTTTCCTAACACCAGTAACTGGAAAAAAACCCAAACAACAAAATCAATTAACTCCATATCCAAACATCATTCACACAACTAAATACATTGGAGGGGAAAAAAGAAGGATTTTACTATTGGAGTTACCAGTTGTGGGAATGAGTGAGAAGTTTTATTAAAGGCAGGAGACCTTCTGTGGTGGGCTGCTTATGTCCTCTCACACAATCTCTGTAGAAAAGCAGGGGACACTGTGTACATTACTTCCAAGTACCAGAATATTTGATGTTCACCACAATGTTCTAGAGTCCTGAACTGTATAATTGTGAAATGCTTTAGCTTTCATTTGAAAGAAGAAAAAGGTATATTTTTACCCCTCTATTGGCAGAGAAATTATTGAGAAAATGAATTAAAGTCTCAAATCAAAAGGAAAAATAGACATATATCATAAAATTTTACAAATTTTGACCATTTTTTTAATAACTAAGAGGGTTAGATATTTTGGTTTATAAGGAGCTCATCATAATTTCAGAAGTGTAGGATAATGCAGGTTTTCATTTCTGGAATTCTGGATTTTTTTTTCTAAAAATGTCAGTATTGTTTTTAATTATATATAGAGAAACTGCTACCCCTTTTATTTACAAATAAATTCTGAAATTTAATAAAAAACAAACCCAAATATCTGTGCTCAGAAAAAGAGAGAGCAAATTAGAAAGATCTAAACTGATGTAAATCTGCATGATTTTTAAGTCTGTGTCCATTATTTTTGGGTTAGCAATATTGTTGACTAGAATTTGCATGAACAAAGACTGACTTTAACCAATTATTTTAAAATACATGTGGATTTCCTTGTCTCAGACAGCTTAAAGTTCCCAGGATACTTGGAGTAAGGGAGAAAAACCCCTTTCTTCAAAACAATTGTTATTTTTCACACAGATAGCTCTGTATGATCCATCCTGCTCCACTATTTCTTCCTTAATAAAAAAATAAAACTGCAAGATGAATGATGTGAATGAAAAAAGCAAAATCAAATTCATCACTCAAAAAAATTCTCTAAACACAGTGCTGACTTCTACAGTTATATACATGAAGATCTCTAATTTCACTGTGTTCAAAATATGATATTTGTAATGCAACTATCTAGAATTTGAAACACATACAAAACTTTCCAGACAACTTGATACTTGTGTTTAATAACAGACTACGAAGTCAGCAAAGTGGGTGTCACTTTGTCATCCTGAGAGATATGGGTTTTGATATTTGAAACAGTGTTTATAGGGAAGCTACAAAAACATCTCACAGGTATCAGCCAAGGTAAAATTACAAGGACAAAACAGTTTCACTTGCATCTTAGAGAACTCTACAGGTAGTCATCTCTGAAATCAAAGCCCATGCCTCCTTTCATAAAAATTAAGGCTAGTAAAGTTGGAAAAATAGAAAAGAACAATAACATTTTTGAGAAGTGTCAGCAAGTGTAAATTTGTCTATTTTGTGTAAAGCTATTCCAGATCTGTATTAATAATCTGCTTACATATTTTTAAAATAAAATCTCAGTAAAACAAAGCTCTGCATTGGGATCCCAGTCTAATATGATGAGTCAGGCTTATCACAGGGAGCCTTCTCTCCAATTCCATATCAAAACGAGATATCAACAGGTACCACAGCCTGTCCTACCAGACACCCTGGAAAGCAACCTGAGCATGCAAGCTGGATGAGACGAGCAGCATACCACAATAGCACATCTGTCCCATAGTGTAGACACAGCCAACACATGCCCTGACTGCAACAGAAGATAGCAGAGGATCTAGTCTAATGTGTTTCTATTCATTGGATTTCAGCTTTTGCTCTGACTCTTATCTGTCAGTTTTAGAACGGTTTTGAAGTTTTTGTTTGTTTGTTTGTTTGTTTTCCCAACAGACCTCAAACCTCCATGATAGTAACACATTTTTGTATCATTTGAGGAATGACATTTTACTTGCTACCTTTTCAAAGCCATCATTCCTTCTTCCAGAGAGAAGTTATTGCAAAATCTTTGAAAAAAGTGAACACATTGAGATCTAACAATACTGTAATTTCTTGTAAGCCATTGTGTAAGATAACAAGACAAAGAATTAAGGAAGAAATTTCAGTATATTTCAGAAAGTCTAACAAAATACAAGCTTACAACTTTTTCATATAGCATTACAGCAATTATACAAATTTGGTCCATTTCAAAAAGTAAAAGAGGAAAAACATCCCCATCAATTTTAAAGAAGTCTTATATTTTACTGTATTTAGGCTTGCTGTGAAAATACAGTCTGCCCATGGTATAGCCATATATGTAGATATAAAAACTATTGGAATAACTGCTGCTATGACCTCTGTTAAGTTATAGCATCCAAAAGTGTTTATAACGACCACTGTTAAGTTATAGTATCCAGTGTTTATAACAACTTGCACAACAGCAACAGCAAAATGAAATATCTTCTAATTTCTAATTTTTTATTAGAAATCATATTTGAATTACATAGTGTCTGTCACAGACAGAACTTGAATCTACTGGGTTACAAATGGGTTGAAAATCCCTTTCCCTAGATGGGTTCCCCCAGCCTTGCTCCTAGGTCAGCAAGGCAAAGTTTTCTTGAGTGACCACTTGCACATAGAGCCACCTCCAGATCCCTAGAAAAGTATGCTTCCTGTCTATTCCCATGCTGCAGTATTGCTGCTTGCTGACCCCTCCTCACCCTGAGGGCCATGGTAATTGCTACAAGAGAGAAGGCAACCCCTCTTGCTCCCCAAGAAAGTTTTGCCCAGACCTGAGCACTGCAGCCAAGAGCAGACCAAGAGGTAGCCTCTGCCTTTGCTGCTCAACCCTTCCTTTTCATCCAGAATGTGTAGCACTTACAAAAACCACAGTGTACAGGAAAATAAAAAAAAAGATATTCTGTAAGATCTCAAAGATCTAGTAAACTGGTTCTAGAACCATGGTCTTAAAATACTACCTTTCTGTGACTACCATGACTCTGGTAAGTCAGTGGAGATGTACAGACTTGGAGAGATAAATTCATTGAGAGGAGGATTACAAGAGGTTTTATTATATACTTTTGAGATACATTTGCTGTAGTTTGTTTTCTGTTTTGTTCCATGTTGTTACTAAGTCTTTCTTAAAACCTCTGAAGTTCAGGGGCATCCTAATACCTTTCATCTGGAATCTGAGAAAAAAAATAGTAAGATACTTAAAAGGCCTACACTGCTTTACATTACTCCATCTCTGAAATGATTTGAAGAATGACAAATAAGAACACTGAACTTGTAAGCTAAGTTTCCTACCTTGTGCACACTTATTTCTTTCACTTTTTGCATACATACAATTTGAACTTTTCTCTCTTCATCCTTCATAACAAGAGGAAAATCCTAGGGAAGGAACTTGAAATTAGAAAGTGTAAGTAGAAATATCTATTTTTTGTTATTCCTTCTGGGCATTTTCTATACTGCTTGGACATCCTAGTAGGTCATTCTTTCCATGAAACATGATTATTTGTGGTACTTTCTTAGTTTGGGAAATAGTAGACTAAATTATTTTAGTCTGTCTATTTTAGATATCAAGTACAGGAAATATGGAGCTTTGCACAAGTTATTTGTCATCTCTGTATTCTGGATGTGTTCCAAATTGAGGTTGACTATACCTTGTCCTTTTGATTTGTATGCTCTTACGTAAAAAAGGTTGCAGCTGTATACAGGGGGACAGACTTAGGTCCACTGGGTTATTATTATTCATTGAAGAAAATACAGAAAATTTGCTGGTATTGTAGTCTTTCTAGTTTAAAACCAGTGACAAGTGGAAGGTAAGATCCATTTATAGAAAACTTTAACTATATTTTTCTGAACAAGAAGCTTAGTTTTGCTTCTCTGACATCATTTAAAGGGCAAGGTGAGAACATATTGAAGAAAAATAATGTATCTCCATTCCTTCAAATAAACAGAATGACTTTTTCCTGAAATTTGAAGTAATCTGGTTTTCATTAAGTATTTCATATTGCAAGGTTTTCATCATGTGACTTAGCAGTGAGAATAGAAATGTTACTACTGGACAGACATATGTGATAGTGCTACTTAAAATCTAAAGTAAAAAAGCTAAAATAACTTGATGAAAGATTAGTTTTACTTGAAGCATGTCATAGGAGATCATGTGCTAGGATCATATCTGCTTAGTTCTGCAAAATTAATTCTGCAAGTTTGCATATTTGGGCAATTGGGGAAACATTATTAATTTCCTTTTATTTTTCCTATGTTAATGGTTAGCTCTCCACTCTGGCAGTGTACAATGCTTTAAAAAATAAATAATGACATTAAAGTTTTCATCTGTGAGAAAAAAAGTAAGTGGAATGGTCTGTAAGGTCAGGCTAATGCATAAGAAGAAATAACAAAAGCACAGCTGGCAAATACGAGGGAAAACATGTTTTAGCCACAGGTCAAATCAGATTGCCAAAAAGAAACACAAATTTGAATAAAGAAAAAGAAAATCCTGCCCTATATACGCAACAAAGTCATATAAAATTATTCTTCCTTATGTCCCAGGAAAGACCAACAGTGAAAATGAAATCTTACAATGAAGTATCACAGCTATGCAATAATGACCACGTTCCAAAGTGATAACAAATGCAGTCCAGGGAATTCTAGCACCTCAAGCCACGTGAAAATAAATAAATAATAAAAAAAGAAGTGAGTAGGAATCCTTATTGAGAGAGAAAAAGGAAATAGGTAATGAGAATTTGAGACAAGCTAGTGCTAAAAATAACACAATATGATCTATGGAAATCACTTCCAATGATTAAAATATAGATGAAAAGGATAGAGTTCCTTTTCCTTTTTCCATCCCACAGACAACAAGAAGAAAATAACTCTCTGGGAAAATTCACTCTAAGATGTCTGACTTCATTTCTTATCCCTCAGGGAAGCTCTCACAGCTAGACATACCATTTTCCACATCATAGTTTAACTTTTAACTAATAAGAAGAGAAACACTGATATATTTTGTATCTAGGGAAAAAAAAAATAAAATCCATTCTCCTTAACTATAGAGAACCCACAAGGGATATATTTTCCAACATTTCCTGCATTTGATACAGAAAAAACATTTACTCCAATAAAGTCTGTCCAACAGAAAATGCAATAATCTGTAAATTACTGATACAACAGTAGGAAACAAATTACTGATTAACCAAGAACACAAATACCCTACTGTTGAATTACTTTATGTAGTGTTTTTATTAACTGTGTTTCTGAAGCAACCACATGGAATTATCACCACATACAGTCAGTAAGACCGTTAATTATGTCCTACTAAAGAAACAGGTTCTTGTAGTCAAAGAGAATAAGAGAAATAGCAAGATCCCTCCCAATACAGAAGATTTCATTCTATCAAGAAAGGAAAAAAATGAATATAATTACTATTAAGTTGATTGAATACATGTTTAAATTGGTAATTATCAGGATGTAGGTAGAACATTTATTTCTGTGTCTAATCTGCCTTTTTTCTGGTGTGTGTTGTATGAAAGATGAGAAGTTTCACATACAATTTTGTAACTATGAAGAGTTATACTGTTAACCTTGGTTTTGAAAAGAAACCAGAAAAACGTTACCCAACAGTAAAACTATAACAAAAATATGGAGATGATTTATCTCCATTTCTATTGGGTTTGATTGTGTAAATTCTTGAACAGTTTTCTTCAGGAACAAAAATTCTTGTTATTCTGCTCTGTGAGCAGAGTGTAAACATAATTAAAAGTAGATAAAACACTTCTCAAATCAAAGAAAAGCTCTTTAGATATCTTAGGGTCAATATTTAACTGTGGTTGTAATCACTTCTAATGAAACTAGTAAGAGCATTCTTACTCTGTATCTTCGAGTAAGTAAATAAATAAATAATGGAAAAAAATACATGCATTGCTGAGTAGATTTGGGTTTAAGGACCATCCTCAACATGCAAAGCTATGTACTTCTATATTTAGCATTGCCTTTTCTACTTAGCATAGTAACTTTGGAGAATCAGAGAATATTCCTTTTTAGGGCAGGATTAGACTAAGAGGCTTAGTTACCATGGCTTTAGTACTTAGTATACACATTCGATAATATTTCCTATATACTCCCTCCTCCCTTCCCACTTTAATTTTATCATTCCATTTCTGCAGTAGAAAGGAAAATTAATAATTTCCAGAAATTACTATTCTCCTAAAACTGAATATAACCTCCCATTCAAAACCATAACCATTCACAGCTTCTTTATCACAACTTTGCCAACCCCTTCGTGTTTATGTCTCATAGACGTTTAGTTTAACAGGCATTGAAAGCAAGACTAGAATAGCAGAAAAACACTTCTCACATAGACAGCTTGAGTGTGAGAGTAAAAGTATGGAACATAACTAAAGACAGAATATCCTCCTCTTCCTTTGTCAAAAAGATGATCATCTTCCTTCTACTCTCCTCACTGGCTTACAGGAGCCATTTCCAGGTACTGAAGAGAAAAGCAGATTTAAATCTTTGGTTCAATGAGTAGTCTTGGTCATATACTACATCATCGAATCATAGAATCATAGAATGTTTTGGGTTGAAATGGACCTTTAAAGGTTGTCTAGTCCATCCCCCCTGCAATGACCAGGGACATCTACAACTAGATCAGGTTGCTCACAGCCCTGTCCAGCCTGTCCTTGAATGTTTCCAAGGATGCGGCATCTAACACCTCTCTGGGCAACACATTCCAGTGTTTCACCACTCTAATCGTGAAAATTTTTTTCCTTGTGTTTAGTCTAAATCTACCCTCCTTTAGTTTAAAACCATTACCCCTAGTCCTGTCACAGCAGGCCTTGCTAAAAAGACTTATCCCCATCTTTCTTATAAGCCCCCTTTAAGTATTGAAAGGCTGCCATAAGGTCTCCCCACAGCCTTCTCTTCTCCAGGCTGAACAACCCCAGCTCTTTCAGCCTTTCCTCATACCAGAGGTGTTCCATCCCTCTGATAATTTTTGTGGCCCTCCTCTGCACTCATTCCAACAGGTCCATGTCTTTTTTGTGCTGAGGGCTCCAGAGCTGGACACAGAACTCTAGGTGAGGTCTCACCAGAGCAGAGTAGAGGGGCAGAATCACCTCTCTCAACCTGCTGGCCACGCTTCTTCTGATGCAGCCCAGGGTACGGTTGGCTTTCTGGGCTGTGAGAGCACATTGCCAGCTCATGTCCAGCTTTTCATACACCAGTACCCCCAAGTCCTTGTCCTCAGGGCTGCTCTTAATAATAGACTATTGTGAAGCACATCAGACAGGGGTCTTCCTTTGTAATACACTGTAGACATAAATTATTTTAAAAAAAACCAAAAAAAACAAAAACGACAAAACCAAAAATAACTCACTTAAAGCTTTTTCTAGCTTATGTTTATGCTTGTAATAAACATGTAAAAGGCTTAAATGTTATCTACCATTGACTGGCAAAGTTCTGGTTTGAAATTCCACCGTCATTTAAAAGAAATTTGAATTTTTGGGCTGCTGATTCTAGAGTCTCAGGGTTTAAAGAAGATGCTCTTATGGTCTTTCTACATGTAGGTTCCTCCCCTGATGAAATTATGCAGCTCATGTGGCACTGCTGTCTTAGCTCAAACATTGAATGAAATCACAACTTTGTCTCATGATTTTGTACTCAGGTGTTCTCATTTCTTTTGGCATCAGATGAGATATGTCAACCAGAAGTTTTAGTGGTAGGACCATAATTGTCCCTTGCAGACTGATGTTGAACTGGACATTTTTCAGAAACCCTAGACAAGTGCTAGATACTTGAAATATTTTGAGTAAAAAGCTGATTTTCCAGTGTAGTGTAAAGGATAATAGAAAGAGGGTCTATTTTGCTTCTTTGAGTACCAGTCTCTATCACATTCATAAAGAAGAAACCTTCAGCTTTACTGGCAGTTAAATTCCACTCACCTTCCCACTGAAAGAACATAACTATATCTGATTGATAGAAGGGGAGTGAGAACATGATATTTGAGATTCTAGAAATAATTCGTTGCATTGGTTTTGAAAGGACTCTTGTTCAAAGTAGAAAGAAATGAGACAGCCGTAACCCTGTGGGAGATGCATGAAAGTCTCCAACTTCAATTCCCTCAAGTAGATTTATCACTGTATTTGTACCAGTGGAAGGAGAGAAATCTTTACGAACCCTTAATATGCAAAAACTATGAGTAGAACAAATGAAAAATAATGTATGTGAGTGATTTCTTTTATTTACATATTATGTTTTAAACTGCTAGGTGCATGTATGTTTACTTTTCAGATTTGCCTGAAGTAACTAGAAATGTACTGTGTTTAAAATGGAAAGCTTAAATTCTCACAAGAATATATGAAATCCTGACAGTTTTCAGCGAAAAAAAAAAAAAAAAAAGAAGCTGTAAGACTTGAAATAAACTAAAATAAAATTCTAAATACTGGCAACATTGGAGAGGCAAATGAAATTAGACCAGCAAACACTGAAAAAATTTATTGATTTATAAATGTCTTTTGCCTTGAAGGATCATCAGGTTGCACTCGATGATCTCAGAGGTCCTTTCCGACCTTAACGATTCTATGATTCTATGATTCTATGATCCTGAGTTTCTATATCTTATAGACATCTGAAACCTTTATCAACTACTTTTCTATATACATTTTCAAATATAATATTTTATCTTTCATGTTGAATGTTGAATTTCCTCAGAGATACTCTTCAGTGGACTCTCTTATGTGTGACTCACGTACACATAAAAGACAACAGACGATAAACAGGTACAGAAACTTTCAGATGTGCCAAATGGCACATTTGATGTCACTCTTTCAGATGGGCCATTTTGCTGAAAGATTTCATGAACAAAAAGGCAAAAAGGATCTGTATACCAGATTAAATATCTAATCTGAGGAACCCTACAATAGGAACTCTCTTTTACTTTAGTAACAGATTCTAAGTTATGGGGAAGCATGCACATTATACTGTGCAACAGTATTCTAGTTGTACAGCAAGGTACTATACAGTGCCAGTAAGTAATACAGGACTGTTTAATACTTTGGAGTTTGCTTCCAGCTTTGTGGATAAAATAACTAAGAAAATTATACCAAATTGTCATTATATTTTTAAAAGTTCTGGAAAAAAAAAGTAAGAAAGGCAGAGGATTATTTTCTACTGTTTGAGGATTTCATTTTCTACTGAGAATTTTCATGTGTGTTAAAATGCAGAGTTTGACTTATTCACTAAATGTGCATTTACAAAGACGTCCATTCCTTGTGCCTGTCCCTATCAGAAGAACACTAGCCTACTTTCACTTTCATTGTGTTAAACCTTCCAAGTCTCTATAATCCTACTGGAATTTCTTGGCATTTCAAATATATAAATATGTAAAATCAGAAATATAGTCCCATCTCTGCATTAAATTTTATGCATAAGAAATAATAGAATTAATGAATACCCACTCAAAAAAAAAAAAAAAAAAAAAAAAAAAGAATAGGCAAAACTTTTCAAAAGTTTCACTGTTAGTTTCACTGCTTTCATATCTCATAACCATTCTGGAGAGGCAGTTAGATCATACTTGGTTTAATAACAAGCAGATAAGCTAAAACACTGCTTGAACAATACAAATATTAAATATACATCATTTAACTGGGAGATAATTGGGTTCAAATGTAGTTGTTAGTCAACCATCAGATTTTTTTTTAACAATACACTGTCCACATGTTTTTCCACATCTGACTGCTGGTCTGAAGTGTCCAATATAGTATGTGGAAGTAACAAGAATTTGAATTTATTCCAGACTGTTACATTGCTTGATGATATAGGATGGCAAGTCTTTCCCTTACTCCCCCCACCTCATGCACATTCATAATTCTTTCTCATATCATATCTTGAAACTTTGAATAGGTTTCAAAATATTTCCACTTCCAAGCTTTGCGTGTAAACTGAGATAATCTGTATAACCCATTACATACTGAAAGAAATAGGAAAATACAGAAAATAATATTATAGCCGACTGTTTTGTGTATGTGCTCAAAGTTTTATGCTGTCGTGGTTTAACCCCAGCCAGCAACTATGCACCACACAGCCACTTGCTCACTCCCCCCTGGTGGGATGGGGGAGAGAATCAGAAGAGTAAAAGTGAGAAAACTCTTGGGTTGAGATAAAGACAGTTTAATAGGTAAAGCAAAAGCCACGCACACAAGCAAAGCAAAGCAAGAAATTCATTCACTACTTCCCATGGGCAGGCAGGTGTTCAGCCATCCTCAGGAAACCAGGGCTCCACCACGCGTAACGGTTACTTGGGAAGACAAACGCCGCAATGCCCAATCTCCCCCCCTTCCTTCTTCTTCCCCCAGCTTATATACTGAGCATGATGTCATATGGTATGGAATAGCCCTTTGGCCAGCCTGGGTCAGCTGTCCTGGCTGTGCCCCCTCCCAGCTTCTTATGCACCTGGC
Organism: Platalea leucorodia; assembly: GCF_965183815.1. Classification (NCBI taxonomy): domain Eukaryota; kingdom Metazoa; phylum Chordata; class Aves; order Pelecaniformes; family Threskiornithidae; genus Platalea; species Platalea leucorodia. The sequence goes on from NC_138823.1 coordinate 19,115,939, forward strand.
AGAGCACAAGAAGCTGAAAAGTCCTTGACTGGTGTAAACTCTGCTCAGCAAGAACCAAAACATCAGTGTGTTATCAACATTATTCTCATCCTAAATCCAAAACACAGTACTATACCAGCTACTAAGAAGAAAACTAACTCTATCTCAGCTGAAACCAGGACATATGCCTAACGCATAAAAAGCACAATGTAATGGCAATACATTTGTTCTTACTCATCAATACTTTTAGGTCTGTTTCCATTTTACTTTACCAAAATGAAGATGTTTTAATTATTGGGCCACCTTTGTAAGATCTGTTTTTTCTGTTTAAAAGTGTATCTTTCTCAATATGCTGCTCACAGCAAAATACACTGAGTTGAATAACTCCTGTTTGTTTTATTTTTTTAAAAAAAGCCTTTCCTTTTCAGAAAATATAAAGATAAAAGTTAAAATCTTTCCATTAAGTTCTAGATTTAGTTTGAACAAGTGTGGCTGAAAAACTAGGACAGTATTGAAACAGACGCAAAAGACACTCTTAAGGGAGGGAAAAAAAACCAAACAAACAAACAAGGAAAGAGATATTTGTGTCTAGTGCATAATCCACAGTATCAGAAAAACAGTACTAAAACCCATGATACTACTTCTTTGGTTGTGGGTTTTTTTTGGGGTTTTGTTTTGTTTTGTTTTGTTTTTTTCTGTCAGAAGCTTTTCTGCTTCTGAAGCAAACTGGCTGTAGCAATTGAATGGCTGCTTTCCATCTTGAGAAAGATTCTTTAACTGGCTTCTAGCAAATTGCATTTTTTATGGTTTTAATCTTTTTCTTTGTGTCCTTTTTCTACTAGTTTTAGCAGTCTTTCCAGGAATGTATTACAAGGACCTCCAGTTGTTTCAAATACAATAGCAAAAGAGAGAACACTTTTCCCTTGAAGCTTTTATTGAGTCCTGACAGATGCTGAAGAGAGAGAAATTCTCCAGAGCTTTAAGCAACTTTGTTACATTGACTGGTTCTGTTCTGACTATACATTCAGAGAAACAGAAGGTGAAAAAAAAAAGATAAAAAGCATGCTTCCAAAGTCTTAAAAGTCAGACTTGCAGAAGGTTTCCATTGAAAGGTTTAAATCTCCAAGTCATTACGGTGTCTTATCCTTGCCCCCAGTCCTTCTTCCACATGGCATCAGAAACAGCAATACAAATACAAATCTAAGACTAAACTGCTAAACCAAGCACTCCCTACTTCTATAAAAAGTTTCATTTGACATGAATCAGGGAACTCACAACAGCAAGACATATATGTTTAATGCCACAGCTACACACCCAGTGACTAGGTAAATACTTACAGCCCCTTAGAGCTCTAGATGAGTGTTATTACAGAAGACTAAGAGGTTTGTGTTGCCCAGGAAACAAGAAATTACTAATCAAACCTACTCTGGTAGTTTCAAAAGACTAAAAATACAATAGATGTACATGTACATCTATATTACTTATATATATTTGCGTGCATACAATTCATTTGTCTACAAGCATGCATGATATGCATATCCTCAGTACTCTCTGTCTCCATAAAGCAGTAAACCATTACAATTTTTGCAGTAAAAATTACACCAGAATGAAAGTTTGCACAAACTCAACCTGTTCCCCAATATAGATAGTTTTATGGTGCTGTCAAAAACAGTTACTTTAAAATATTTATTATAGACAAAACAAAAAATAATAGGTTAATAAACTAATTAAATAGTATAATAATTAAAATGTAATTGTTAAGAAATAAAGGGAAGCCCTAAGCATATATAACTATATATATTATATATACTAAATTTTCTCTTAATATATGTATAGAATATAATATGGATCAATTCCTGAAACTATTCTTGAGGTAACAATGACATGGATATGAACCAATATGATCACATGAAATAAAGTTTTGTAGGAAGACATACTTGATGAATTTGTAAAAGTTCTTGTTTCTAGACTCTGAAATGTCGGAAGTATGATTGCAAAGTAGGTGGTTATACTATACTGGCTTCAATTCAGTTAACTAATAGCATTTATGGAAAAAGACACAAATATGGTCATTCTTAGGACCTCTTTGAACATATCAAGAACCGGACAGATGTGTTTGCAATTTTTTCTGGAAATAATGATTATTTTAGAAAGTGCTGATTCATCAGACAAAATAAATCTTACAATAAACATCCGTGGATAGACAGAGTATAACAGATTGATAAAGATCTTGTATCATTTAGTGTTCTGGGAGAACCAACCTCTTGAATATCCTCAGAGCAAAGGACCTTAAACTGTAGTGCTAACAGCTCAGGGACAATCCCTTCTCTGCCCAAATTTGAAGGTAACCTGATATGAAGATTGATCCTCAAATTTTCAGAATCCCTATTTTAATCCTGGCTTGCTTGCTTACCACACAGCAGTAAACAGTAACTCTAAAGGTATATGCAAATTAAAAGCACCCAGCTTTGCAGATCACAGTGGTAACTGCACAGGATGAGTGACATCAGATTCAATAATCTCTTGTTACAGAGTCAATGGGGGCTGCATGAGGGACACGTTGTGGTTAAACTGCCTCTTGGAAATGTTCCAGGAGCATCATAGCTCCTAAGCCCAACCCAGCCAGTGGGGTCAATCATCCTTTTAGTTAGACAATCACTTTCCTGTCCTCAGGAATTGTCATTGATAATTAAATTAAATTCAATTTAATTCATAAATATAGCCATAGGTTCAGTGTTCACACACTCTCTGCTAAAAAACAAGGCTATAGAAATGATCCAGCTTACAGAGCAAAGACTCTGAACATCTTGAACAGGCTCCTAGCATCTAATGTAACTTCTTAATATCCTGGAGCAAGAGGCCATTTTGTAAAAATAAAGCTTTCCACCAACTGGAATTTGTGAAGTTTGGACAGCTTTGCATGTTCATGCTGCAATTGCTTTGTCATATCTTTCCCAATGTGATCACCTTTGGTAGTTAAATTGGAGCCTATATGTAGACCTGCTAATCTCACTGCAGACGCTCTCTCTGTGGAGGTCTTGCTGAACCCTGATTATTCAGCAGAACAGAAATATGGCTTCTCTAAGAATTCTGATTGCTGGTACTTAGGGTTAACTCTGGGTGGGGGAGTTGGGTTAATTCATTATAACTGCTGCTGATGCCTGTTTTTGGCACAAAAAGGTTCATTGCCTAGAGTAGATTCTGCTACAAAAGTCTTACCCTCAAACGCTTCTAATTACCTAAATATATCTAAAAGAGAATATATATGTGTAATCGAGGGGTGAAGGGGGAAATATGGGAGATGAGAGGAAATTGATTCAGAAAGTAAGCTATTAGGAGGTGGAAACTGAGGGATATAGTGAAAGTATGAACAATTCTAAAAGAGAAAATGTCATTAAGGCACCCTATCTTATGTCTTTCAAACATTTCTCTATTTTCCCACTTTTGTCTATAGAAATAATTTTTAACTACCTCATTGGAACCTCATCAGAATGATTTTTTTTAAATATTACTAATACACTCGTATGATCATAAATAAATCATATAAAAATAGCTAGAAATCTCCTATAGTTCACTGGCACAGAATTTTCCCCTTTTTTCATGTAACAGAATTTTGATGAGAATGTGTAGATGGGTAAGAGGTGATATACATAGATATCAAGAACCTCTGCCTCTCTCATGGGTGATAAATCACACTATGAAGAAGACCTGAAGAGTTGGATTTTAAAAAGAGAGAATGAGAAAAGGGGGAAAAGGTTAGCAGTAATATCAATTTAAACACAAGAAAAGCGAAACTCTATAAAAAGAAAAACTGATGCCTTAAAAGTGCATGATTAGCCAAAGGGAAAAATTCAAGCTGTATCAGAATGTGCTCTATATTCTGTATAGTCTTTGAGTGGTCCGACACAGGAATAAATAAAAAGAGAGAGAGAGAAAAAGGTGTTCTTTTTTATATTTGTTTGTTTGCTGACAGCTGTAATACCAGACATAACAAAGACTTAGTACTAGACACACTTAACTGGACTTCACTAACACAAACAATTCTAATTTATTATTATTGCAAGTGTCAACTTACTCTGTTTCTTTAATGTGTGACTAACTATTTCAAATACCAGACCATGAAAATCATGGAAACTCAAAAGTGGTTTTATAACTACATTCTAACACAGTCCTTTATGTTTACTATTTGCTCAGTGGCTCTTGTAGCGCATCAATATATGGAGGCAACTGTTTGGCTTAAAGGCCCATTTTTTAGATAAACAAGAAGAAAAAAACAAACCTAGAGCCAATGTCCAGTGTTGTGCTAGTAATAAGAACACCCTCTTCTTGGCAAAGCTAGATTCATGTTTTGTCATTTTTCATCAATCTAAATGATTTGTCTATATTTTCTAATATTTAGGATATCACTTGGATTCAGTTGGTCTGATCTCTTGTATAGGGGTGAATGCTTGCCTACGCAAAACAAATTTCACTTTAACTGCGGCTAACTTTGTCTTACATTTCTGCAGAAGCTGAGACAGCTTTGACCAATTTTATCAGACCAAGTCAAGTTCTTGGGAGCGTTGCTGATATCACAAGCGTCTCCAAAGTCTACATAGGGAATAAGCAACAAGGAAGGAGACAAGTGGAGCAAAAGGATTTTGTGGGATAGATGTGCTCTGTCATAGATCCTGCAATGCTTTTCTTCCTACCAAACAGACGGGGGAAATGGAGCCCTAATGCTCTTTTTTTTTTTTTTTTTTTTTTTTTTTGCGTGCCTGGGTTTTCTACCAAAAGAAGCTAGAACTCGAAGGGGAGAGTACACCCAATTTCTTGAGGCAACAAAGATATCCCTGGGCATCTGATATTCATATAAGCATCTTCACAGCCATAACCATTTAGACCTTGCTGTCATTCCCCTCAAATCTTTTCATTATAGTATCTTTCTTACTGTGAGGTTCACTCAAGATGCCGTGTAAGGCCTGCTGTAGCATACAACTTCAGAAGCAGATCTAACACAAATGGAAAAGCAAGCACATGCATTGCAGTATTTCTGCAGTTAATATATGTTGTGGGAAATGTCCCTGTAATGGCATTACAGAGGTTACAGCATAGTCAGAGAAGCATGACTGGATTTATTTGAGTGCTAATTCAAGTGTATAGTCTGTAACAATTGCGTGGTCTGCATATCCTACTACAGCATATACCTATGCAGCCGTCCAGGTAGCACATGTTTTGTTGTAATGAATTGTTGTAATGAATATTGTAATGAAAGCTAATGAATTGCACATTCCATAGATAAGTTTACTCTTCTAGGAGGAAATATCTCTGGATATATATAGCTGAGGTGGGGTTTGCACCTTATGACCAATTAAGATGGAAATATTTTATCCTTGAACTTCAGCACACGTCCTCTGCTTATTAGTCTCAAGTTACAGCATGAGATTCCTCCTGCCTGATTGCCTGTTGTAATATAGCAGTACAATTGGCATCTTTACTGGCAGACTCTGAAAAATGAAGTGATTATAGTCTTGACAGAGCAGTGTGGAAAATTTTGAGTTTCCTGTTGTTGATGTGGGAGATTTTGTTCTCTGGGACTATCAAAACAGCATGTTTTAAAAGCAGTCACTTCGCTCAGAAATGTACCTCCTAACTATACTATAAAGATAGATCAATTAAATGTAAAATGATAATCTCAGAAGTATGTGGTTTTATACAGAAACAGTTTTCAGTAACTCAAGTATTTTACTACAATCATTTACCTCTAATCAACTCCTTGAGCAGATTTTCAGATAATTATGTATAAAGAATAAATTGTAAAACTTGAAAACAAAAATTCAGCCAGTTATTGTGAACCATATAGTTTAGTCGGTGATGAGATTACATATTTAAATGAGTGCAGGGAAGGTTTTTAGCGTTTCTTGTGAAGACAGGAGTAAATGACTGAGGGAAGTAAGATTAAAGATAATGTATATAAAAAGCCAAATTACTTTTGAGATATCTTCAATGAGAGTTACAACATCATTAGATTATCTTCAGTAAATATCACGAAAAGAATGCAACAAAACAATTTGATAGGTCACATGGGATTACTGTCATCAATGATCATAACGATACATTTGAATTAAATTGGTCTTTTATTTTTTAAATAAATTTCCTGCTTTAAGAAATAGTCATCTCTTGTATTGAGCAATACAGGAAAGACAGGGAAATAAAACCAACTTTTTATATTATCATTGGTCAAATTACTATTTTATGAATTTTAATGGCATAAAATCTACTAGTGATAATTTAATGTCTTTTATCAATTTTTAATTTATTCAGTTTTGCATTAAAAATTAATTCCAAAATATGTGAAAATTTCAAAGTATCAAAAAATTTGTAATTTCCAAATAATTTATAATTTTATTGTAATATGAAATTTGTCTCTAAACCGAAATATATTTGCTAACAGCTACCCTCTTGAAAGAATATTTTCCAGGTAATATTTTTTTTTTCTTCCTGTCTGATTTTCTTACTGATTGGCCTGAAGAAGATGTAATCAAATTCTTTGTCGGTTCTGAAGATCAGCTCTGATCATATTCCCTAGTATCTCTAATTTTTTTTTTTTAAAGCTAAGTTTCACCAACAAGACAGAGTACAACAACCACAGTGGATTTGGGTATTGGGGTTTATTGAAGAAGCAAAGGGATTGTGGTTTTTACCCTAATAGATTATCACTCACACTCACTTACTTGTTCCCCTCAGCATTACGTTTGGTAGGTCTCAGCTTCTCTTCCCAGTAGGGAGGTCTCTGCTGGCCACAGAAGGCTGGGCACAAAGTTGTGTTGGATTGTGCTGTGCCACTCCTTGCAGTTACCAGTCTTGGGTGTTACCGGCCAAGGTCCTTCAGCTTCCTTCTGCATTCATCTCCATGTGTCTTCCCTAACTTCAAGTCCTTCCTCAACTTCCAGGATCTTTCCTCCAGCCAGTATCTTCACCACCTTCTTTCTTGGCCCCTTCTTTCCAGGGCCACTTCTTTTTGGTGAACACTTCTTTTAGGCATCTTGTCCCTGGTTTTCGCAATCTATCTAAATAGTTTTTATGTGCATAGACATGATGTATGGTCAGCTTCCCAAATGGTGCTTCAGTTTCACGTATCTTTATTATTTGGAGGATTCAGGACAAGCTTCCTGATTTGCAACTTGTATAATCTTCCCTAAGCCTGGACTTCATGAAGTTTAAGGAGGGAAAGTGCAAAAGTCCTGCATCTAGGGAGGAAAAATCTTATGCACCAGTATATGCTGGGGGCCAACTGGCTGGAAAGTAGCTTGGCAGAAAAGGCCCTGGGGGTCCTGGTGGACACCAAGTTGAACATGAGCCAGAAAAGTGCCTTTGCTGCAAAGAAAGCTAATGGTATCCTGAGCTGTATTAGGTGAAGTGTTGCCATCAGGCTGAGGGAGGTGATCCTTCCCCTCTCCTCAGCACTGGTGAGGCCACACCTGGAGTACTGTGTGTAGTTCTGGGCTACACATGTAGACATGGACATACAGGAGAAAGACCAACAAAGGGCCATGAAAATAAATAAGGGACTGGAACAGATCACATATGATGAAAGGCTGTGAGAGATGGGACTGTTCAGCCTGGAGAAGAGAAGGCTTGGAGGAGTCTTATCACTGCATATAAATACCTGAAGGGACAGTGCAAAGAAAGTGGAGCCAGGCTCTTTTCAGTGGTGTCCAGTGACAGGACAAGAGGCAGTGGGCACAAACTGAAGCACAGGAGGTTCCCTCTGAACATCAGGAAACGCTTTTTTACTGTGAGGGTGACTGAAAACACTGGCACAGGTTGCCCAGAGAGGTTGTGAAGTCTCCCTCCTTTGAGATATCCAAAAGCCATCTGGACATGGTCCTGGGCAACCAGCTCTACATAGCTCTGCTTGATCAAGGCAGTTGGACCAGATGACCTCCAGATGTCCTTTCCAGCCTCACCATTTTGTGATTCTATGATTCTGTGACTTTATACAATGGCTTTGTGTCAAAAGATTAATCTGTTCTAATATGAAAAGGAAAAGCAATGTTATTGCATGTTCTATCAAAAAAAAAAAAAAAAAAAAGAATGGAAGAAAAACCTACATCAGGAAACAATTCTGAAGTGTTAAAGGCATGAACAGCAAAGACTTTTGTTAGGTTTGCTTTATTTCTAAGAAAGCTTATGAAAAATTGTCAGATCAACATTTTTTAAATCAAATCAGCTGAGATTGAAGGAGGATATTTTAGTTTCCTTAAAGTCCAAACTTGTTTGAGAATCTCAGAACCTATTTGTAAATTTTTGAAAGAGCTACATAGCACTGAAAACAGAGATAGAGTGAGAATCTAGGACTGTTTAAATAATTACAACTGATTTCATTAGAGAGTGGGAAAAGTGTTTAGTAACTAGCTGCAAAATTTTTAAAATTTCAAAACTTTTACCACTCATGTTGGAAGGAAACTGTGGTAAGTAAATCAACGTCTCATGTACACAGCCTTGGAGAGATCAAATTAAAGTCTCTACTCTGAAGAGTATTTCATTATTGACAGACACTGTAAGAAGTAGGAGAAAATGAGTGAGACCCTATGCCAGAATAGCCGGTATGGTGAAGATGATGAGGTAGGGTATGAAACAGTAGCTTGAGTGTTAAAATAGATTCTTGACCCTGTGCCACAAATATTACAGGTGATCCCTGAGCACTGCATTGATGGTCAAATTAGTTATTTTAAGGGGAAATTGTATCCAAAAGGCAAAGCCTCTCTGATTGAGAAGCTCCCATGAAATTTAACATTTTGATAATTCAGTGTATTCTAGTAAATAACATTTCCTTTGGAAAGTTTTCAACTACCTGCCTAAAATTAGCCCAGGAGCTTTACTTTTCTATTTGTTCCAGAAAAAGAAAACAAAACTAAACAACACAACAACACATGAGGACTGTTTGAATTCCAATATTTTTTTCTTACATTTTTACACTTGAAAGAAAGCTTACCCAAAAGTCTAGGAAGGCCAGAATACTAAGAATGATCTAAAAAGAAGACAGGAGTCTTTGTCAGCTTCATGAATCATAGCTTTGAAGAAACTAATATAGTATTCAGAACTGTAGGTTATTTATGTCTTTCTTTTCACTGGTCTGGATTTTTTTTTTTTTTAATCATCATCTGATTGAATGTAACAAGTAGTCTAGTATGTGTAAATTGATATAATTCCTGCAACTGTTAATACAGCAGAGAAGTAGGTAATGCTAGTGCACTGGAGTTTCTTTAAGTATGAAAATGTAAACCATGCAATTTCAGTACTGTTACTCAATTGGAGCTCTATAATGCAGCTATTTTAGCCTGCAGATAGAAAATTATTTTAATTATATAAAAGTCTGCTGAAAAATTGGAGAACTGATAAAATTATTTTTTTTTCAGAAGTCATACCAGAGTTAATACTGAAGACATATAACATGATTGTCTTGTGTACGTACAGCTGAGGCTACAAATTTAAAAAAAAGGTTTCCTGAAATGAGTAAGTAAGCAAGTATGGCACTGGCTGTACTCATCATGGCCTCTTTTCCATGACAGAAATTTCCATTCTACCATTCAAAGCCTTATGTTGGAATAAAATTTATTCAACAGGATGAATCACACAATACATAACCACAGAGGGCATATGAAAAGTGTCTATTGGAGTAACATTTTGCTTCCATTTGCACTTCATTTTTAGGCACTGGGAAATTCTTTCCCAGGCATAAAGTATTTCATGCCCCACTACTGCATAAAATAACAGTCAGAATATTGAGATCACTTCAGGAAAAGTAACAGCAAATTTCTGAAGAAGTGTAGAAATAAGGCAAGTCTTTGCTGCATCAACAAACATTTACAGTCTGGAAAGTCAATGAGTTAGTGTTTCATGAAGTTCTAAAGTGACTTGCATGCAATATCCTGAATTTCTTTAAAAAGGAGCTTCAAATGTTGAAAAGACTGTGAAGACCGAAATCTCAAAGTTTCCTTTGAAGACTATTACCTGAAGAATTTTAAACTACTTTATTTCAGTTTCTTCATACATGCATAGGCTTCCTGTAGAGATATGTATAGAAGAGGACAGAATACACAGAGGTACACTAGAGGCTTTATGTTTCTTCAGAGGAGAAGAGTAAGAGATAGATGAATTCTGAAAGTACAAGGAACAATTGTAACATCTTTCATAAAAATCAACAGGAGCCTTCAACCATCAGTTGTTGAGCTACATGGTTTAGTAGAATGGGTTAGGAGTCATCATCTGTCGACAGGTCATAGTGCCTTTTCTCTTCAGATGCCAATATATTTTAGAGCTTTTATGCGCTGTAACATCTTCAGAGTTGTCAAAACAGTGCTAATGCCTGAGCACAACTTAGGTCAAGTAGTCTCTAGCTCTCATCTTCATCAAATGAGCCATATACTCTGGCACAGATAAGAAATGTTGAAAAACGAAACCACAGAAAAGTCAGGCAGGTGATTAGTAATTCTAAAGTGCCTCACTACTATCAACATAAAGACAGTTCCTCCAGGCTGAACATTTCTCAGTATACTTTTACCACTATGGTATAAAATGCAAAGCTTCCAAGTAAAAGAATCCCAAAGCTCTTTTGCTGATGCAGTTAAGCTGTACTTCCAAACAAGAAGCCAAAAGAATAGAACAAATCTTCAATACTCTGTTGTCATCTTTTCCTTCTCTGCTCCAGCTTTTGCCAACTTTAGTCTTAGAAGTTTTCATAGCTGGATTGCATAAGAACAACTGGGTCCAGTTTTTACCAAGGATATTGTCTAATCTTCTTTCAGAGCTGATTTGTATCTGTGACCTTCATAGCATCCTGTAGAAAGGAGTACTGGATTTCTGAATCCATTACTTTCACAAGAAGATTATTCTTCCTATGTGATAAGACTTCAAAATATAGTTGAAATCTAGAGCTATTTAACAATTATTTCATTGCACATTGTTGTATGGTTCAGTGTACAGAACTCTTTTTTTTTTTTTTTTTTTTTTTTTTAATTGTGAGCTGCATTTGAAAAGGCACTTAGGTATGTAGGGAAATGTAGAAGAAACACCGTGAACTTCCTGTAAGTGTTTTTGCTCAGTATCTATAGATGTGCCCTATATTCTTTAATTTTCTCTTTTCTAAAACAATTCTACATACATTAAACATTTTTTAAACTTTTGTCTTTATATGGTTTCTGCTGAAGGGCAAGAAGAGTCTGTTTTATTTTATTTAATATTAAATACCTGCAATGCAAGAAAATATTGTTTCCATGTCCAGTGTCTTTCATCAAACTCCACAGTGTGTGTAAGATTGCTTCAACCCTGTTATCCCAGATTCCTCACCAATTAATAAATCTGATTAAACAACTTGCAATGAAAAAGAGGGGCTTTCTTCCCTTTTTTGCAATATATTGATTCCCTGAAGAGCAAATTTCTATCCAGGAGCTAATTTGTGGTTAACAAGAGGAAGACTTAACAGGGTGCTGAACATCTTAAGGGTTAAGGCAGCCATAAGATGTGAGAAGATCAAGCTTTAGAGCAGTTTTTCACTCTGTTGAACTCCCTATCCTCCAATAAGTACTTGAACTACTTCACTACTTGTTATTTCTTGTATTTGGTAAGTTTTTTACTGATGCTAGTCATACTGCAGATGTAAACCCAATAATCTGGGGAATTCTGACAATTCTGGTTGCACTCCAAAACTGTTGGTAAACAGTGAAATATTTTGTAGGATGTGTATGCATTATACTCTATGTACTTCACTACACATTCCTCCAGCTTCTCTTTTTATCAGAAAACCAAATGTGTGAATTTCCTATGTCAGGATTTATGAATTATTTTATAAGAGAAATTCAGAATTAATATCATATATATGTGCGTTCATGTAAAACTATTATAAGTATAGTTTGCATCAATCAAAACAAATAGATATGATGAAGCTGGACATATTTTAATTCTTCCATATTTATACACATATATGTGGGTGTTTATAAATACATGGAAGAATGTGATGTGTATGTGTGGGTACGTGTATAAATTCTTTAAAAGTTTTGATTGTAATAGGGCTAAATAATCTGTTGAAAAGCAGTTTCACTGGATTTTTTTTTGATGAAGTTCTAATTCATTAACCTATTACTGACTTTCTTGAAAGGAACAGTAAGACCAATTCGTAAAGCATGATTAAAACATAAGGAGGAATGATAAATTTTGAATGAATACATAGTTCAGGATGTTTATGTCCTTTTTCAAAGTTAATGAATGAAAATCAATCCAGATTCCATTGTTGAGCAGCTATTTTCCATCCCCAGGAGAGCTGCAAATACTGTAGTCAATAATATTACAAGAACCAATGACATTTTAAGTGTTAAATCAGACAAGTAGATTTTCAATTTAGCCCCAAACCTAGGGAGCAATATTTTACATTTGAAAGAAAAAATTCCCTTCCAGGCCTAAAAATCTCTAGAGCCGAGGAAAGAGACATGGGTTTAGGACTAAAAGGTCACTAGAATGGATGCTGACAATGTTTCAGCTGGGTTGGATTTCTCAGTTGGCTATTAAAGCTCCAAATTAAATGGCATTTGGTTTTGTTGTTTTGTTTTTCTTGCAAGGCTAAATTGACTTTTTAAATGCAAAGTATAAAATAAAAATGCATAATAATATTAAATATGAACTATTCTGTTTTCCAGTTACGTGGAACTAGCAAAAATGTTTAACTGCTTTTAATAGGCCACGAGACTAGAGCTGGTTAAAAAAATTGACAGAAAATGCTGATCCAGAAAAATCCAATATTTCAGGGAAATATTAAATCATATCAACACTTCATATGGAAACCAAGAAACCAAATCATTCGGCTTCCTAAGTCTTCCAAATAAATCTAAGTGATTTTCCCAGGCTCCCACAACACATTTTACAAATTTCTGCTGCTCTCCATCTGCTGAGCTGTCTGTCTCTCCAATCCTGTGCACACCACAGCTGTTCCTCCTGTGAACGAGCCAAAAAGACTGCAAAGTTGGTGAGCAAAGCAGCCCTCTTACCTGACCAACAGGCAGAGATCCCAACAAGGCAGGCAGTGGCATACCCAGGCTGTCAGGGCACCAGCTTGACCAGGTTTGCAGGTCAATCAGGTATTTAGCTAGATGCATTTCACAGGGTGCCTGATGAAATTTAAGGTTTCCTTAGCAACTGGCTCTGTTGGCTCCTGGTCTGGAGATTTGACTAAGCATGTCCCAAGCTTTCCAGATGGCTAGAGCAACTCGCTTCCCATGTAGCTGGCCTGCCTGATTGCCAGGCTCATTGGACTATTGACATCCCCAAAAAGGTAGAAATAGAAGTTTTCCTGAAAGCAGCTAAATTCTAGTAGCAGCTCTAGGAACTACCGTCCGGTGATTGATTGCTCCCCTTGCTGACTCACAGAGCTCACTCAGCTAACTTGCTGGTTTGCAGAAACCTCCTAAGAAAGCAATTCATTAAAGGGCAGCTGGGGAAATTTGGAAACTCAGTGTAATTTTGTGGGGTTTCAGTTCCACTAAATAAAACCCAATACTTTTTAACTTTTCATTTTTTGAATCAGGTTGCAGTCATTTGTAAATGGTAGAAATGTTTTGCAGGTCAGACATTTTGTTCCTTAGCTGCTCATGCTACCACAAAGTTATGAATGACTTTGTAGACATCTCCTTGAAAAAAAAAAAAAAGTAGGAGAATTCAAAATTATGAAATTATAACCTTTTATTTTTTTAATATAAATTGTATAATCAGCTACTTGCACTAACAAATGTTACTTATTTTTCAGTAGATTCACTTACTGATAATTCTGCTCTTTTTTATGAGTCATTCTAGAGCTATGGATTAAGACAAAACATCCTAATCCTCACATTTATATTTTTTTTTTCACTGTCTTTTAGACAAAATCAGATTCTTACTCTATCAACCTTAAGCAGGATTACTGTCACTACTACTGTGTGGTTACTGCTTCTTTTCCTCTCTCCCATGAAATAGCAAAGTACTAGATATTCGCATTTTATGGCCAGGGCTCTTAGAAGCATTAATTATAATACCGCTCAGCCCGCACAGCCTGAAGTCTGGTGCATTCCAAATCTTAACTCTAAGTGCCTATATCGCTATATTTTTTCAGCTGTCTGAACTCAGGTTGCCTACAATCCTAACCTGTCTTTTTATCTGCTATACTTTGCACCATAACTGTTTGCTAGGAGAGACACCAAACTGCTTTATCTAACCATCACTAATCACAAGGTGGTTCTCTAAGGGCAAATGGATATATCTGGGGAACATAAGCATCTGCTCAAGCATTCTGATAAGCTCAGGGCCTCTTTTCCTCTATTGATTATAAAAAGAGACTGGATGACTACAGATAATATTTGCTGAGATTAGTACTACACTGAATGTTTTGTCCCAGAGCTCACAAAAGATAAAAGTGCAAGGTGCATCTTATTGCTTGTAAAATACAGTCCTAATTATTAATGTACAGCCCTATTTATTAAACCATCTTTCCACTTTGTCCCTGTATTGTTTCCCGTCTCTATGTTCTTTTACTACTGCTTCTTACTTCCCACTTCTTCAACAAAGTGTACTCAATTTAAAGAGACAATAGCTTCCTTAGAGTCTTTAGGCAAACCCTAGCATCATTAAGTAAGCACTTTTAATGATTATTGGAACGTGGTAAGGCTATTAATCTTCTGACCTTTAATAGTATGCATTTCCCTAGTTAGTTTCCCAGGATACAATTAGTTTTGGTTGTTCCAAATGCTCACTTGTTTAATTCATTGACTGTTTCACTTACATGTAATAATGGCCACAGACAGAAAATGCAGCAATCCTCATGGCTCTCAGATGTGAATATATTTGGTATATACTTTTCTCAGTGAAAAATAATGCCCTAGCAGAATGTGTATAGCTTTACCATGAAAACCTAGGTGTCAAAATCTTTTTTGAGACAAACCATTCAGACCAGGACACTGTAACAAAGATCCCAAATTTTATTTTTATCTACCACTCAAGCATATGCCAAACTAATTTATTTGACTTAATGATTGTTTTACCTTCGTCTGGGGCTGCACGGCTAGAAGGCGCGTCCCCTGGGTGGTGGATAGGGGATCCCTCTCTGGAGGGTGCACCGGATAAAATTGAAGAAGGTGCCGCGAACCAACGCAGCCTAAGGGAAGGCCACCCTGACAGAAAAACCACTGGCCCTCCAAGTCATGGGGGTTGGGCAGGAGGCCAACTACCTCCTCCTGGGAAAAAAAGAAAAAATAAAAAGTTGCAGAAACGACAAGCATCAACTCGGAGATGGA
This sequence comes from Platalea leucorodia, assembly GCF_965183815.1. Taxonomy (NCBI): domain Eukaryota; kingdom Metazoa; phylum Chordata; class Aves; order Pelecaniformes; family Threskiornithidae; genus Platalea; species Platalea leucorodia. Next base: position 19,131,214 of record NC_138823.1, read on the forward strand.
GAAAATCAGTAATGAAGTGAGGAGGAGGAGATGGAACTGGATCGGTCATGTCTTGAGGAAAAAAACAACAGAAGACTGTGCTGTGGCCCTTGGGACTCCAGAACACGCAGCCGCAGACCGATCGAAGTGGAAGAACGATGTTCGCGCCTTGTGTGCTTCCTGGCACTGAAAGAATTCAGATCAGATCAGAATGATTGTTTTAAACATTAAAAAACCTCTTTATGTAGCTGCCTGAGAAGTAAATTGTGAGGAAATATAAGTGGGAGAAATGAGATCTGTTAACAGAACAAGTAATATTTCTGCTAAAAAATTTTCCACCTTTGGAAGACACTTCTTTAAAAAACAAATCAAAACAAAAAATGAGAGCAACATGCGCATTACAATGCATATATATTACTATAGATTTGCACTTGAAAACAGTATATAAGTACTAACACCCCTCTTCAGGAAGCCACTTCTTTTTTTTTTTTTTAAATCATCATAAAATTCATACCATTCATCATAGTATGTTCAGCAATATTTTAGGATGAAAAGCGTTGCTAATCTATAAAAGACCAACAAAGTTATTCAAACAAACCAAAGAATTATATTACTGCCTATATTCCTGAACATGTGGCTGATTCACTCTGGGGCAATTAACTAGGTATGTCTATAAAATTGCTTGCAATGGGGTAACCAATGTCGTCTTTTCCCAGTTAGGCTTTCTGTAGCAGGAAAGACGACACAAAATACTCATTTGGATAAAGTTCTTCCTTGCTAATAAAGGGAAAGGTTATCAACTGACTAACTGTTTACTCATGTACTAATTCATAGTCTCAAAATCAAGATATTAAACTTAGTCCTGGATGAAGACTGAGAGAACCTACTCCTTCAAGATTCTATTTTAATCAATAGCTATAAGTTATTCTTGTGCCTTTTCCATATATTAACACTTAAAAGTATGTCAGAAATTAAAAATTTCTGGTAAGATTATGGACCTTGTAAGTGTAGGGAAACTTAGAAAAGACTTTTTATAAGCTGATTTTAAAAAAAGAAGAAAAGAAAAAAGACAAGAATTTTTAGGAAAATCTCATGATTTTATATACAAATGTCAAAACTTCAAGGGCCATAATTTAAGGCTGATGGCACAGACAACTCTTGATTATCTACATTTAGCTGCCAGTATAAATATATTCTAGGTGATCTAGTACTGAACAAATAGTGAGATGATAGCGTTTCAAATAAAAATGCAAGCACTGGGATGATTTAAGCTACGCTATTTTCATTTCAGGATGATAAAAAGTTAGTAAAAATCAGTAATGATATATCCAGTGAATTAGAAGACACTCAACAAGTATAAGTAGTGCTATTGTCAATTCAAAGTATTCATAATCAAGTATTAAAAGTCAAAGACAATTTGCACTTGTACTACCTGAATTCTCTACAGCTTTTTTCCTGAATATGTGCAGGATTTTCACTATTTAGAGCAATGGTAATTAAGTTGTAGCATACCTAAGTTTCACTGCCGTATATAGTAGACTCAGAACATGGATCTGGATGGTGTAGATCTTTTAAATCAAAACACTTCTTGTTTAAAGGAACATCCGAGTAGTAGCTCTCACAAGAACACATCAATGCAGTCTGAACTGGTTTAGCCTTTTATCTAAGAGGAAATATTTTGCTTAATCTTGAGAGCCCTTTCTTAAATGCAAATTACTAATCTTCCAATAAAACAGTTATTCTACTTATTAAGATACTCTGCAGATATTAATCAGAGTGGCATCCCCCCCTCAGTTCAGAGAGAAACTACAGGATAGGCTCAGTAGCCTTCCTATGACCCTGGATCACAAATTAAGTTGCTGAAGCAGAGAGCATATGGGATACCTACCAGCACCAGAACACTTTCAGATCACTAAGAAAAGTGTTAGTCACTTGAGATAAAATATAAGTTAAAAGCACAGGCTCTATTTTTCTTGCCTTATTCTGCAAACTATAGGTAAGGATATGGAGACCAAAGTAACAAATTGTTACATGCTGTTAACAGCTTACTGGACAGTCTTGGGACAATGGGAGAAGAAATTTCTTTTTATATCTTATTTCATAATAAAATGTATTGTCTTTCTTTGAGATTATTAAAATTGTTAAATATCTGCAGTGTTGTAGCTGAGGAACAAACTGATTTCAATGTATTTCTTTTGGTCTTAGATGCTTAGATTATTTCTTCACCTGGTTTTATTTTTTCTTGTTTAGATGCAATTTATTTTTCAAAATGGTTTGACAAATTTCCAGATCTGATCAAGGGTATCTCACATTTATGCTAAACAGGTATCAAGACTCCAATAAGAATAAAGTAACACAGAATCAGGTCCCTCTTGGGTACAATGAACTGTAGGGCTAATACAATCTGACGCTGGACATCATGCATGGAAGACCATTCCTTAACAATCTCATTGTCTATGTCTACAATTAACTATCTGAACAATATAAAGAATCCTCTTGAGTGAAAAATGTCAATTTTTACAAAATTACGAATCATCCAACAGAAATTAAATAACCATAGCAGGTCACAAGTACACTATGCTTTAGACCTACAAGCAGGAATAAAATAACAGAGGAACCTGGTCCCCCTGGTTTCCTTCTGAGAAGGAAACCTATAAAGGACAGAAAAATCAGGACTGACATAAAGTTCTATTCTGAAACATTTTCCTGGGAAATGACGGAATTTGCTATATTGCATCTATGTCTTGTGCCTTGCCGGTTCCAAAGGACAAGGCACTATTGCTACCTATTGTAGGTGTCCCAAAGTGGACTTCTGGAAAACCAAGAAGGGAAAACACATGCACTGTTTTTTAACCCGGAATCACGTGATGATTAATTGTAAAATTTAGAAACAGTCATGTAATTTATTTGTTCAATACAACTATAATAACCTTTTATAATTTTACTATAATAGTACTGAATGCCACTGAATATTTGTCTTCAGCTTGCATTTTATTTCTTCATAACATGAACTAAAGCACAGAAAGCCCCATTTTTAGAAGCTGTTGACCTGAAACCACGCTAGTAGCTCACAACAGATTTTTTTTTTGAACCTGATCTAGTTGAAGATGTTCCTGCTCATTGCAGGGGGGGTGGGCTAGATGACCTTTAAAGGTCCCTTCCAATCCAAACTATTCTATGATTCTATGATTCTATATCTAAGCCACACTAATTTTCTCACTCTTCGAAACAGCAGCTAAACTACTACAGGATGTCAAAGGAGAAGAATGGAAATGAATAAAAGTATATCTTTTGAAGGCCTCTGAACTATTTTTAGTTCTTCTTGCCAAGGACCACAATCAAACAATGCACAATGAATATTCATAATGGATCTGAGTAATCAATTCTATTATTTGCTTTTATACACTTTGCAAAACTAAGTTCAGAAGAGAAAGACATATCTGGTTGGACAATGAAGCAATGTGTCTCTGACTCTTTCACTTCCAAAGTGCTGGCAGTGACAGTATTCAGGAAATGAGACATTCCTCAAGTCTACAAAAAACTAATATGAAGGCTGTTTTTCCTGTTGCAATTAACTTATAATGTTTTGTTGAAGGGAATAGAACTGTGCATACTTGAGTTATCAAAGGCTTGATCCTTAATAATTTGTCTTAAGAGGCAAATCAGAATTAGAATTCTTTCTAATTTTGACATATTCTGTATAAAATGCCCTGATTTACATCATCTTCAAGTTAGTTTTATTCCCCATTTATTGCCCATCACTTGCATATTGCTCTTGCACAACAGCTATCACTTTAATGAAAATTAAGAGGGACTAAGTCTTTGGAGGTTTATTAAAAGAAAAAAAAAGTGAAGAAAAAAGTACTATAAAAGTTGTGTTTCAGTCTGGCAAGAAGCTGGAAGGCAAAAAGAGACAAATGCTTTTTATTCCTACTGGTTACATCAGCTGCTACGATGCGAATGGCTTCTTTTTCATGTTCTTGTAGCTGTGAGCAAAACTGTCATGGGAAACTGTCTTAAACATTTTGCTTATCCAAAAGTACGAAAGCTTCCTGAACCTTCTTTAACTTTACAGGTCTGATGGGAGTAGAGCACTTTCAAAATGTTATTTTTCACCTGTGTTCTCTAACTTCTAGAATTTTAGTCCAAATCCCAGTGTGCTTATGTTGCTGCAATACCGGCATGCCTGTGTAACTTTAACAGCTTTTTGTTCAGTATGACTTTCCCTATATAGCTGTCCTCACTCTTCGATGTTATTCACAGCAATAAAGGCAATTTATATGACTCCTTTGTTTATTGGCAAACAGGTATTATTAATTCATGATCAGTAATAGTAGGCTGGAACCCCATAAACACACAACTGAGAAGACTGTTATTAACAAATATTTACATTGAAATTATTAGGTGATTCATAACAACAGTGCATACAGAATTTGATTGGTATTTCTTCCTAGAGTTAAGTCATCACACAACATGATTAAGAATACTTAGAAACACCACCTCCATCATTTTAAAATGATTCCTGATGTTCTTGGTCTGTGAGTGAGAACAATTTTTGACTATAAATATCCCAGTTTTCGATTAATCAGTAAAGAAAACAGTTAGGCAGTACACACAATGACAAAAACAGTTTTCAAGTTTATAAGTTCTTGCACTCATGTGCCTCTGTAGAAAAATCTAGAAAAGAATTTGTTGAAAGAAGCAATTTAAGGAGTGGTATAATTTTCAGAAGAAAAACAAAATCTTTCATTAAACCTTTGTGTTCCCACTGCAGAAGTTTCTTTGCTTGTTTGTTTTCCCCCTTTCTTTGAATGCAGACTGCACTTATATGTTCTTAACTTTGACAGTGGTTAATTTGCAGATGTTTTCAAAATGTGAGCAGTGCACTGTAACAAGTATTTCTCTATAGGCTTGCCCATAGAATATATGAAATCAGGAGATGGGGAAAAAAGAAAGTAGTCAACAGAGACTTCATGCTCTTGGTTTATTGTGTGAAGTGGGAGCCCTTTTTTAAAAAATCAGTTTTTGTGTTAAAGTTTCAAGTTCCTTTCCCCTACCAGCAGGGAAATAAAAAAGCTTTTGGAAATGCTGTCTTTTGAACAATGTCAAAGTGCTTTTAGAGTTTAGTCCCCACAGGTAAGTAATGGGTTTTTGAGCCTTCTATTCCATTTTTTATAAGGGTAGCGAAATTGTGTGATCAAGAGCAAAACTAATCTTTGATAACATAATATAAAGGATGTAGGCAGTTCTGGCTCAGTATCAGATAAACATTTACTCTGGGAATCCATGTAAATCAGAGGAATTACTATTTGTGAGTCTTGGCCTTGGACGTGCTTAATCAGACAGAATTTTCTATTAATGAATTTTGAATAGTCATGACAAAACTAATTACTTTAAAGATGGGCAAAGAATTTTGGCATGAAAAGAGGTGACATTTTATAATGGTAAATAATATCTCTCCTCCAAAATATGCAACAGTGCTGTACTATGTGCAGTGCATATCAATAGGGAATGGGTTATGCATTAGGTTCATCAAATAACAGTTATAATGTAAGGGTTTTTCACAGTTCTGAGTTCTTCTAGTTATTCTTCACAACAAACCTGTACGACTGATCTCATGATCTCAGGTTTGTTTTTTTTTTTGTTTTGTGGTTGGTGCTTTTTGTTTGTTTTCTTTTTCTTTTTAACTAAAGTAGAGATTAATTCAAGGAGAGCAAAGATGGATTGAGAATAAAGCACAGCTTAGGATTTGTTGCAAGGCTATTGCAGACTGCCTGTCTTAGCTGTATGTCACACTTGAGTCCAAATTCTTCAAGGTCATCTTCTTTGCTTTTCAATATAATATAAATCCAACTAATAGCCTTGTTATATAAATCCATTCCTGAGGATTAAAAAAGCATATGGATTGTGCTCCATAGGATTCTTTTCCTTAATTACTCAATGCTTTTGCTCCCAGTCTGTACTTGAAGGATATCAGCCTTTCCTTTATATTATCTATTCATATTTCAGATTCTGGGGTGGGGGATAACCACTTACTAAAAGCATGTAGAATTTGTGTGGAATCGGAATTGATTATAATCTCACTTGACATTTCCAAGCTATGGCATATGACACATTAAAGAACAGCTAAAATAATTATTATTATTATCCAAAGCCACAGCAGGATTTTGTGCAAGAACTCACAAGTATCGGGTTCTCTGCCTTGTATTTAAACTGCTAGAACATGTCATTTTCTCCTTTGTAATGATAGTGGGCATATAGTAATTTTTATGCTAGGAACCTAAAACATTTTAGAACTATATAGAGTATATAACAGATATGAGATAATGTAATGTTCTTGGGATGGAAAACCAGGAAAACTTTGTTATAGGCTAGGATTTAGGTTCGAAGATAACCAAAACCAAGGGCTGTAACCCTTATAGTACTGTGCTTTGTATTCGTAGCTAAAATGGTGTTGACAACACACCAATGTTTTGGCTGCTGCTGAGCTGTACTCACAGAGCATCATGGCTGTCGCTCCAACCCCCACCTCCCAACAAAGGCCAGTAGGCTGGGGGCGGGCAAGAGGATGGGAAGAGACAGAGCTGGGACAGCTGCCCCAAACTGACCAAAGGGATATTCCATACCATATGATGTCATGCTCAGCAATAAAAGCTGAGGTAAAGGGTGGGAGGGGGTAAATTGCTATAAAGGTGTTTCTCTTCCGAAGCAACCACTATACGTACTGAGGTCGTACTTCCCAGGAAGTGGCTAGACATTGCCTGCTGATGGGAAGTAGATAATAAATCATTTTGCTTTGCTTCACTTGTACATGCGGCCTTTGCTTTTCTTCATTAAACTTCCTTTATCTTGATCCATGAAAAACTCATCTGATTTTCTCCCCTGTCCTGCTGAGGAGGGGAGTAAGAGAGTGGCTTGGTGGGCACATAGCAGCCAGCCAAGGTCAACTCACCACACCAACTAAAAAGAAAAAAAACAGCTTTTAAAGAATGGATGCATATAAAAGAGATCATAATGAAATTATGAAATTAATCTTGACAGGTCATGCAGTCTAATGCAGAATCACTATGACATATATTTAGGTCAACATCCATTTGTTAAATCCCTTCTTAAAAACTTACACTGAAAGAGCTTTTGCAGTTTCCTTTAACAGTGTTGGTGGAGAGCAATTAGATATTGGGTCAAGAAGATGTTAATAATATATCATCATAACAGAAGATGCTTTAAAATGAAAGTAAAGAGCTCTTTTGTAAAGTTGAAGAGAGATGACCTTGCTTTGTCTGTGACTGCATTTTCCTGAATGAGAGTTTAATTTTTGTTCTTTGTATGTGTATGTATATTTAATATATATAATTTTATAGATAATTAATATGTATATTTTGTATAGATTTAATAGCTTCTGGAAAATTTTATTATTATAGATTAATATTAAACCCATAGCAATAGGGAATAATAGGAAATATTAAACAGTAGTCAATTAGATTACAACTACTTACAACAAAATATTAAATAGATTTGGAATCAGAGTTCCTGTTGTGATGCACATTTTGAACATTATATATTCATTGCTACTAGTATAAAGCTCCTCCTAAAGCAATAAAGAACTGCACTTTTGAACAAGATTTTGTTAAATAACTATTTAAAAATTCAATAGGTGAAAATAATTTTAAATCATTTGCATAATTTATACTGTATACATACATTTGAAGTTAGAAAAAGTGATTAAAATGAGTTACTTCACAACTGGCTGCTCCAGAAGGAAGAATCACTGCATTTCAAACCTGTTAAATTGATTGTTATAATCTCAGAGTGGGCTTGTACTCTTTCTTTTGATTACCTTTATTGTGTGTCTGGCCACATGTTAGTCCATAATTTTTTTAGCACAAATTTTTCATTTTCTTTTTTTTTTTTTTTCTATTTTTTTAATTAAGTACAAATGAGAAGTATATAATGCTATGGAATCTTTGCCTGTCTGACTGAGGGACCTATGCATCCTGTAATGGATGTTAGTATAGATTAATACTTTCTTCTAAGTCTCGTGAAACATTACCTCTGCTTCAAATAGACAAAAGGTTGTAAAGGTAATAATTAGGTCAATGTGCTTTTACCATTTCCTGCAAACATATCTAATTTATCCTTCTTAATTTCTTTTTCTCAGTATGTATAAGATAATAGTTAGCATTGCAATCCTATCATGTTACTTTATGAAACATTCAGAACACAGCCTGCATAAAATACATTGCACAAATGATAGAGAAGTGCAATAGAGATTGAGCACTTTTATTGAAAAGAAACAAATGGTTGAAGATAGTGACAAAGCCCCGACTTACTTAAATGACACGAGATTAGTCCACTAGTGAACTTTACACATTGCATTTTTATACACTGTATTAAAGCTCACTAAAAATTGGATTTTTAAAAGGCAAAAAATAATGAGAAAAGATAAATTCTAAGATTTCAGTCAATAGAATATGCTATCTCCTGCCAAAACTTTCATTAATAGATATCTGTTCAATTGACCACCACCAACAAAAAAACACCTTTTGGGAGCTGAAGGTATATGCAAAATACATAAAATTCCCATGTTTATCAACTTTTTATTATGTTTAAGTTGAACCAATGTACTGTCAGAAACAATGTAACACTAATACTATGTGACAAATTGTAATTCAGTGCAACATGATTTGATGTGCTAATAAAATATAACTTGTAAATGTATATTACCCTTGGCAAACTAAGTCCTGTCAAAACTAATAAAAATTAGAATATTTGCCTGTCACAGATGAGTAGAACTTATTTTTATGCTATTCCTTTCTGACATGTAAACACATTGTGGTACTGATAAGGTACGGCTAAAAAATACTTCTGTCTAAAGAAGTGGAATTTAGAGGAAGATCAAAGCAGTTTGCAGAAAATTGGAATTTGTGATAGGGAGGTGAAGGATGAAAACATTGCACTTGGCTGGCTGAGGTCAGGTATAACATAACATAACATAACCTATACACCTGCAGTGAGATGCTACTGAGTTTCTCATATCATGCCTGAACACTGTCCTCAAAAACACTGTTGTCAAAAGAGATTCAGCTGAAATAATGTTGATTAACATAGTGACATTTTTCCCATAAGTGGCACCTGTGGCAGTTCTACATCTGGCTGGTATTTGGGAGATATTTCAGGTGGTTTTCAAGTTCATCTCCAGCTGAAGATGACTAATGCGCTAACTATAAAGGATTGCTGGAAGCTAAGCCCTGGGGTTGCTTGAGAGTATAGACTTTAGCTGGTAGATAATCTGACCAGACTTCTGAATAAGGGACAGGTATAGGAAGTGTCTTCTGAATATTGTGTTCTTGGGAACATCAGCATGCATACCAGCAAAGCTGGCTGCTAGAAGAGTCTTTGAACATTTCCTAAAGTTTAATTCTTTGGCATTCTCTTCTAACTCCTCTAAAACTTCATCTATATACCCCTACACATATTGATGTACACATTTAAGCTGTTTGTTTGTCACTTAAGCTCCAGGTAGCATTGGTTTTGTAACTGCTATGTACTTCATATCATGCATGCTGTTTTAATTTTAGCTTTTGCAGCAGATGTGATTTCTTTTTCTTACTAAAATATTTTTACTAAGGCACTGAAGGGTAAGGGAGGAGAATCATCTTCGTTAAAGGCCAGATGAGCAACTCCTGATGAGCAAAATGTTGGAGCTCTTGCCTAAGTAATCTGAAAGTATTATATATTCTGATTAATGTTTAATTTGTTCTTACACATGACACAAAAGCTTTTTTTTTTCCTTCACTTACCCCTGGCCATTATCACCTCCAAAAGACAAGATGAACACCACAAATAGTCTCAAATCAGACCAGTCAGTGGATGAGGCTTTCTAAAAGTATGAGATCTCTCTCTTAAGGGAATGTTTAAGAGAGCTCATCCTATGAGTGTGAACTACTTCATAACTGCTAGTCAGTGTCAGCAAAGTGGAAATCTTGGTAGGTTTTAAATAATTTTGTCTTTTAATCAGGAGGAGTCATCAGAAAATCAAGACAAGGTATACATGGAAATGTATAAAATTGCTGATGTACTATTGAGCAGTTTGACTGTAATCAACTTTTTATTCATACTGAAATTCTTTACATTTTCATGTATCAGAATTACAATGGAACAGTTGTATTAATGTTCATGGTCATTAATGTTCACTTCATTATAAGAGCAGTTACTGTAAGAAACATGAAAAATATTCTTTCATTACATCATATCTAAAAATATAAAATAAATTTCTCTTTATCAAATTGAAAACTAAATTTCCTTTCACAACATCATAGCCGATTCTTACCTATAATTTCTACATGTAAAAATGCCTCAGATTAATGTCCTAGCAAGATAAGACCAAACAATAAACAGATACATATTGAGATTTGCAATTCAACCTCTAATAGAAAATTAACAGTTATGACATTAATAACATGTCTGGAAAAAAGATTTCCTGTTTTCCTGATTAAAAATTTCAAGTGTGGTATTTCAGAAAACTAACATGAGATGCAGAGAACCAGATTTTTTTTTAAATAAAGTCTCCCTAGTGAATTGAAAAGGTTTTTTTATTCTACAGTAGACATCTTATTACCTGTAGATTTATAAATTAAAAGAAAATAGCCTTTATATACACTACATGAAAATTCATTCTTATTAATTAGTTGCAAAATAAGCAGTTGTGACTTTATGAAGATACATTCTCTAAATCTGTTAAATTGTGATTGCTTTTATTATATGCGACTGATTTGTTGCACACAAAATTGAGAGATATCACTTCCTCATATTGCTATTATATTGAGATTGAAATAGTTATTTACCATCACCGTTTACTGCAGACTGTAGTATCTCAATGCCCAACATTTCTAATTGTTACATTATCTTTTCATCAGACTGTACCTTATTTTAGAAGTATTTAGCTAAGTCTGGTAAGGAGGAAAATTGAGACATCTATAAAAATAAGTGGGAGCACTTTTTATAAGATAACTAGAGAAGTAAAATATATTGAAATAGAACTATGGAGACTATTTCAACCATAATTAAGGGGTTCTTGCAACATAACTGTAGAAGGCAGAAAATAAAACTAAAAAATAATTATCAAGAAAGGATAGTTTGTAATAGGATGTAGAGGGGAAAATGGGACTATTTAACATTTATTTCAGTTTTGCCTTAAATGACTGGAAGAGGAACCTGGGAGGCAGTGCAAGACTTTTGCTATAATTTATGAAGAGAGTATTTTGGATATAAACTATAATACACATATTGCAATATGAAGAGAAATGTTATCTTTAAAAAGAAAATAGGTGTCAGATTCATGTTGTCCAATTTATGTAAAGGCTTTTTCGTAGCTATATCTCTTATGAAGAAATGCTCATTTGTTCGGTTTCCTCCATTCTTTACAAACAGTATTTAGTACTTCCAGTTTTCACTTGGGGTTCCACAGATGACCTTAATTTGCCACTTCTGCCACAGACTTCCAACGTGATGTAGCACAAGACATCTGGAAAGAATTACCTAAAAGTGACACTTCCCACGTCTCTGTGTTTCATGGAGGAAATGAGGCTCCCTGTTCTACTGCTGTGCATGAGAGGCAGGAAGCATTGTCCTCTCCTCGCTCCACTGAGAGCGAAGGAACCAAGACACACCACTTACAGGGGGACCCAGCTTTCATGTAGCTAAAATTAAGTGAGATGAATCCTTGCTTCTCTCAGATGCAGATTGTCTATTTCAGCTTCTAAACTAGCACTTAAATGGATGAAGTCTTTCATATTTCAATGACCTTCTAATCCCCAGCTGACTTTCTGTTTGGTTCTTAGTATGCTCATTGCAATTTATCACCAACCACAATAGATATGGTCTCTCATCCACAAACTTGGTTGAAGAAGGATATGCCGCTGTATTTTCTTTGTACAGTGTCATAGACAAAATCACTCTCAGACCATGAAAATATATATGAAATAGTATACCAGGAAACACTTCTTATATTTGTGAACAAAAAAGGGAAGATAATGATCTTTTAAAGATCTTTTTTTAATGTTGAAACAAGACTTTTCAGAATGCAAGAAATCTTCAGGCAAAATAAAAGAAAGAAGGCCTTACTTTGTGGACAAAGAGCTAAAAAGGAGAAAGACTCAGATTCCTTCTTTCAGAAGATCTTTTGTTTTGATTTTGTTTCTTTGTCTTTAATATAGAACCGGTTCTAGGCACAGGGGCCATCAAAAGATTCATTAAACAACTTGCATTTATGTATCTTAACATAACAGAGAGGGAGTATAAAACTGTAAGTTCAGTCATTTGGTGTTTATCTTCAAGTAAAAAATACTTGTGAAATGGGAAATGATGACTGTCTTAAATAAATGTGTAGTACTGTTTAAATACTGTCATCTTTTGTTCTAAGATGTATCAAACAAAATTAAGTATACATGTGACTAGCCAGTGTCAATAGCATGTAAAGATGATTAATTATTTCACCCTGAATTACATGTAACGTCAAATTCAATAAACGCTGCCATCTGAAAAATGTTTTCATAATGGATTTCAAACAATTGACTGATCTTTTAATAGTAGTTGATGGTTAGAAATTCCAAAGGCCAATGAGAAAACTGTCTTTTAATGAAGTAAATTACAGTAACATCACTGAATTTTGTAGTGGTCTCCTTTTCTTTGAATGATCTTCTGTCAACAAAATAATAAGTTTGAGCAGAGCCTTAGAACAATCAGACACAAAACATGTCATCTTAGCCTAAGAAAACCATGAAATAAAGGCAGTGTGCTGCAAGTCTCATATTAGGATAAAACAGATGTTTAACTTTTGACTGATTTCAAGAGACAGATATTTAAGTATTGCTGAAATCTGACCACCATTAGAAGTGTTTTGAAGGAGAGCTTTTGGAAGAACCTGGAGAAAAAGATTATCAAATTCTTTTGCTAAGGAACTTAATTATAAGAAGAAAAATAAATTTCATTCATGAACTATGAATGTGACTGGAAAATTACTGTTCTTGTCATGCTCTTTAGCAAACTGACTAAACTCACAGATGCTACTCAGAATGTCTTTTGTGTAATTCAATGTTTTCTATTTGAATAAAGCCTGATTTTTGCAAATTTATTGCTAAAGAAGGAAGGAAAATAAGGAAAAGCTCCCTACTATTTTAACCAAAGGAAAAGGAAGGGCGTTGAGCCAACTTCATTTTATTGTTTACTGTAACCAAAATCCTTAAACCATTAGTAGAAAAGATGGAAAAAGGTAGCTCTGTACAAATGAAACACTTTTAAAAATCCCCCTTAGCTTATAATAAGGAGTATGAATTTTTTCATGCAAAGTACCCTCCCCATATTCAATCTGAAATAATTATGCCCAGGCGAAAAGGTGTAAGAATGATTTTTTATTTTTTTTTATATATATATTTAAGTTAAAAATAGTGTACAAATTAGAAATTAATTCTGTATCATAATTACTTTACATTTTTTCCTTTTTTTTTGTAAACTTTTATGAAATGCAAAAGTTCATTGGAAGAAGGAAAATCATACAAATAAGTTAATACCAAAATATCAGCTACAGTAAAGTCTTGTGGCTCACAAACAAGTAGGGCTCAATTTGTGTGAATAATTAATAGTCAAGTGACACAGATACACATACCTTAGTCATCTGGCTTGTTAATCTTGAGAGAAGAGCCTTATACAAGGTTTCTGCTGAGCGCTGAGGACAATTTTTTGACACAGGCAATCTATGGGAGCGGCTGTGCTGGAGTTTCTCATGAATAAGAAAGAATTGTTTGATGATGTGCTTATTGAGGGCAACCTTGACTATAGCAATTATGAAACAATGCTGTTTGAGATCCCGAGAAAAAAGAGCAAAAAAAATCATAGAATTACAGCCATGAACTTCTGGAACAGATTTCATCTTGTTTAGGGCTCTACTTGGTGAGATCCCATAAGAGACTGGCCTGAAAAGCAAAATGGTTGACCTTCAAGGGTCAATGTCCTCAAAGGGCAGAATGGTTCATTCTGACATGCAGAAAGTTGAGCAGGCGAGGTAGAAGGCCAGCATGGATGAACAGGGAACGCCTGACTGAGCTTGGATGCAGAAAGGAAGTGCATGGAGGGTGGAGGCAAGGACAGGCCACCTGGGAGGACCAGAGAGACATTGCTTGTGTGTGCTGGGTCAGACGTCAGAAAGCCAAAGTTGAGCGGGAGTTGACACTGACAAGAGATGTCAAGGTGAAGAAGACAAACTTATAGAAGCAGAAGCAAGGCTGAGGGAACTGTCTGCCCGCTGCTTAGTGGGGAGAGGACCTGGTGATGGCGGATATCAAGAAAGCTGAGATACTCAATGGATTTTTTTGAAAGCTTTGCCCCTAGATCTCACAGGCCCCTGAGCCTACATTCAGGCTTTGTGGAAGTGAAACTGAAGGCAGAGTTATACATCACTTAAGCCACCTGAGCCCACATAAGCTCATGGCACCATATGGTTTACAATTGCAGGCACTGATGGAGCTGGCTGATGTCTTTACAGGGTTACCTTTATCACCTTCAAAATGTCATGGCAAAGAGGTAGGCTCCTGATGCCTGGGAAAAGGCAAACATTGCACCTATCTTCAAAAAATGCAAGAAGGAGAGTGTGGGAAAACTGCAGTCCAGGCAGTCTCTCCTCCTTTTCTGGGAAAATTAGGGAGCTAATCCACCTGAAACTCAGGTCCAGGCAGTCCCACAAAGGAGAAGAACAGCCAGCACCGAGTTCAAATGAGTTACATGGAGAATGTCACTAACACTGAAAGCATTTTAGAGATATTTTTTAATTGTTTGCAAAAATGTTCATGTATAAGTCCCTCAGATTTGAATAAATGATAAAAGGCATAACAAAGTAAATCAGCTACCTATGTAACAAATTAATAGCACATTGACACCAGCTCTGGTTCTCCCCAACTGGAGTTTTCTATCAACTGCTTCTCTAATTTGTGTTTAGATTTGAGTATTTGGTCTTGTACTGAATGTGATTTTCTTCAGAAAACTGAAAATCATTTATCAAACCTTATAAGCTTTCAGATGAAAAATGTTTTACATTTGGATGAATAAAAAATAATTTATCTTGTAAAACCAGATTTTTCTCCATATCTTTCTTGCCCAATGAAATCCCAGTGGAGTTAGGAACTTTGTTCTTTTGTCTCACATATTTTAGTTAAAAAGAAAGAAGAAAAGAAATGTTGCTGGAAATCCATGAAATGCTGGTCTGGCATAAAACAGTCTCCTATTTATTTTGCTGTCAGTCAGCTTGTCTAGATTTCCAGACAGTGCTTTGCCTCTGACACAATCATATATAACATGATGCATTTGTATGTAACACATCATTGCTTGGATATGCACTTAATAGTCATGTTATAAAAAATCAAATTACTTCAGTTTTATTTTAGAGCACTAAATAAATTACTTTCAAATTTTATACACAGCAAAGATTACACAAATATTTATACAAATACATAAAACTGATGCTCTTGTAAAATTCACAAAGTTGAAAACAATGAAGTTTATTGAGACTGATGATTTTATTATTGAAAGTATTTAAGCCATCAGTGCCTATTTCAGTTTAGCAATGTTCAATTAAACAAAAAAGCAAATCTTTACTACTTTTAAAGAAGGAGAGTTGGGCAATCCTGTTATAGTGCAAATTGAGAGACCCAAGACTCTATTGGATTTCATGCAGTTCCTTATTAAATCCTGTGGTCTATACTTAGCCTGCTACACAGGAAAAAAAATCAAAGCAAGAACTCATTAGGCAGAATCCCTTCGGGTAGTCTCCAAATCAACCAGTGAGGAAATATAACATTTCATTTCTATATTTTTTAGGAAAAAACTGTTAATTATTGATCTCTTTTTTTTTGTATTGATTGACATAATATTTCTTATACACTAGGAAACTACAACAAGCAGCTTCCTAAAGCAGGGTCTTTCTTTGGCAGAGATTTCAAGGGAAGGAAGCAGAGACAAGCTTTATTACTCCTTGTTTGAGAAAACACAAGGAGCTCCAGCATTCATAACATCTGCTCAGAAGGACTGCTTGCACAGCACATATTGCCTTTCTTAGGACTGGGGACTGGGAATGTATGTGAGGACAGCTGCCTCACTCTGCTTGTGTTATAGTGTGTAGATCAATTCCGAATAACCTGAATGTGCAGAACAAGTTCAGGTGAGGGAACTAGTTTCTTCTCACAATTTTTATTTTATTCCCTTCCTTCTTCCTTTTTTTCCTAGTAAAATCATGATTCCTTGAATTCACTCACAATGTGAATGCACTCCATGGTTTTGTTATGAGTGTTAGTTCTGGTAAACCAAACTGTTAGACTGATCATGAACATCTCACAATGATCCCTCATTTATTAAGGTGATTTACTGGCTCAGCGGAAGTGGTGGTATAAATAATAGTCTGTTATTTTTTCCTTTAATCATGTTTGCATAACTAAAAATCTGGGGGTCTCAGTCTCTCAAAAATAATTATCAGTTTAGGAAAATGTAATTAATATATGATTAAAATTTCTTGAACCATTTAAATGTTTTCTTTTGATGAGCAAAAGACTCAGTCAAAACATTTTGACTTCATCCTATTTTCTTTAAACAGATTGTTCTGAGATATCTGAGCTCATGCCAGACTGGATTTTCCACTGCTGGTGCATATACAATGCTAACTATGAAAAACGCCACCTGGACTCTCTTTGACTCATGAGCTGATTTAGTAAAAGGTTTGGGAGCTCCATGTCTCAGCTATGCTAAGCAACATCTCATTGCAAAATTTTTCATTACTGTTACTGGTCTGTAATTTCCACAGTGTGTGCAAATTTTAATTATAGAGGAATAGCTGGAGCCTTGTTTAGTTTATTTAGCTGGTTCCATGGCAAAGATATGTTGAAGGAATATAGGAGGCTATATCTAAATCTAAGACCTTTATTCTTTGCAGTAACTTTTTATGAGAAGGCATATGAATCTGACTCTGCTGATTTAATGTTTGCCCAAAACAAATAAAATCTTCTCTTAATGTTTGTCTCTGCTTTTCTAAGTCCAGTTTATACAATATGCAAAATTTATAAAAATACAAAATTATGAATCTTGCATCATTACCTTGAACTATAAAGTCTTATTTTTTAATCAATCACTGATAGCAGTTTCCGATGTTGGTCATGGTGTCCTCTTGTAAGTGGTAAGAAGTGGATGTAGGGTAATTGTCTGTGCTTATTTCTAGGGACATAATTTATTTAAATATTTTCCTGCATCTCTACTGGGAAAGGTGAATCAGTCAGTGAAATTTCTACATAAAATACCAAACAATGTCTTTATTGATTAGACATTGCTTCCAGTATAATATTCAGCCTAAGGAACACAGTCTTTCACAAAACCAGTTGCATAGCTCAAAAAGAACTAAAGAAAGAAAAAAAAGGAGTAAAATTCTCTCATTTAGCATTGTCCTGAGACTGCAAAGACTTGCACACCTGAACTAGACATGAAAGTGACTTCATGTGAAGAACAGCATGTGGTGCATCAGCAACTCAAATAAAAACTGGAACCGAAGGAAGAAAACTCCTCAACTCAACAAAGCTTGTTAGTGAAAACATAAATTGAAAATGCTTGCCCCATGTGAATTTTAGCAGGTTTTTTTCTAAAGGTTAGGGAATATTTAGTGCAGTATAGGTCTATGAAATATGATATAAAATCAGCTCCTTCTGGCAGAATTTGAAAGTTTATATGGGGACATGACATGTGCCATCTCTGGGAATAGTTATGCTGGCTCAGCAGCCTGTTAGGACACTCTGGCTGCCAGGAGGCTTCGCTGTACTGTAATACTCTGTACACTAGCAGTGGAGCTAAAAAGAGAAGCGAACTTCATTTGAGCTTGTGCTAATGACTGGGTGACAGCTTCAGAAGAAAACCCCCACACATCCCCCCAAAAAACCCAAACCACAGAGAGTTCCCTTAAAAATGAAATTACTTCATGTTTCAGCATAATAGTCTGGTTTGAATACTGAAGAACTTCAGAACAGGGAAGTTTTGTGGGTACTCACTCTCCTAAATTTCCTAGGTTATCTCTGCTGAACAAGGTTTCATTAATAATGTAATTAAGAATATGCTCTGTGTACCTCTTTTCAGCTACCAGCAACTGGTATCTTTGCCATAGTGCTCAAATACTTGCCCTATGGTGATTTTTTTTTTTTTTTAGAAACAACTTCCAGTGTCCTTGTAATGTAAAACAATATATTTGAAAAAAAAGTATCTGCAGTTTACCTAGAAGGACTATGACTGGAATTTTCCTATGTACTAAATCTTTTGGTGACTAAAGCTGATCAAAAGATCCTGAAAACAAACAAAACCAAAAAACAAACTAGCAAATGCATTCTTATGCAAACCTCCTTGCAGAGCTTTTCACACACGAAGAAACATCTCATCTATAATTACAGTGAAAGAGACGGATGCTACACTTTGAGCATCTGCATTGATTCTTACTGATTCATTTAAAGTTTCTTCCAGACCATCTGGAAAACAAGTGTACTAATACCAGTCATTCAACTCTTAATGTCCTGATGTATGAAAGTGCCTGAGTTTACCTGAGTTTACTGAATATTCCATAAGACTTTGCCATGTGATCAAATGCTCTGATGTCAATGGGACCATCCATACCTGGAAGTTAAATACAAGGAAGGTTTACAGGAATTATGATGTTGAATACCAGTACAATAATCTTTCAGATTACCTAGAGCTTTACTGGACAAGCTGGATAGATTCTATTGTGGACTATATAGCCACAAAATAAGTCTTTAAACAGTCTTTATAGATTAAGGTCCCAATTAATCCCTATTCAGCTAAACCTGTAAATATATGCTGATTTAGACATAAGATTAAATCTTGTTGATGACAGGGACCATTTGCTCAAATGTTTCCTGAAATTGGTCCAAATAAAAAGAGAGAGACACACACACAGATACAGAAGAAAGAATTAGACAAGAGATATGGACATTATTGTCTATTCATTAAAATCTTCTTTTCTGAGGGAAAAAAAAAAGTTGTCAAATCTTTCCAACAATGCTGTAGTCTGAAAAAAATGACAGGCTAATGTGTTTCAAATATTTTTCTTTAAAATGTTGAGAAAAATAACAAGGAACTGTTTAAAAATATTGACAGTTACAAAGTCTTGCAAGAGGAAGGAGATACACCTTAGAGGTACAGAAAACTGATTTAATTTTATATGGCAGCCATTTTAGTAAAAACATAATTTTAATCAATAATGGATCACAAAATTCTGTAAAACAACTGCCCAAGAGTAACAAAAATCTATAATATTTATTTTAATATATTTTACAACTTTTGGTTTTTAGATGTCTCCTTTTGTTTTCAGAAGATCTGCTTTAGCAGAGCCTTTTTAAAATTTAACCTTAATGTTTCTTTAGGAACCAACACTGATAATTATTGGTGTAAAACACAGTTCTAGAAAAGTATTAAAAAAATCTGAGTTTTAACTATGCATACTGAAAGAGGACAGAAGGGATTGTGTATATTTTTCTATAACAACATTTAGTGCACTGAACAAAAGATTTGGGATTGTTTTGTTTTCTTACTGCAAGAAGAGTTTGGAAACATGTATATTATGCTGTAGACTTTTCCTGGTTACTCTTTTATGACATGTTGTTGCAATTAATAGGAAAACCATTCAACTGCTTAAGAAAAAGCAAACCCCTGTAACACTTTAGAAAAGTGTTGATGCTTTAGAAAAAGTAGATGGTTACCTGTATACAAGTCAAGAAGAAAAGGCTGGGCAAAAAGGTTGGCATGCAAGCAGTTGAATTGGTTTGCCAGGCCAGAGCACAGACTGGAAAGTAGACCAGGATAAGTATTTTGGTATACTCAGGGTCTTTCATTACCACTCTTATCCTGGAGTGAGATATCTAGTCAGCTACACAAAGAACTTACAGCCTGGTACATTAAATACTCTTGCTGGCTCCTCCTGCACTTTCTGTCAGACTCATCTTTTCCTCTAAACTTGTCTTTTGCATCAGTGTTGTGCTTTTTTATCATTTACTGATGGTATGCCCCTGCCTTTTGTGATGTAGGAGCTGACAGGCAGCTGCAAATTCTGAAAGCTCCTCAACTCTGAGGGGCAAAAGCTAAAAATATTTTTAGTGAAAATGTTAGCTGACAGAAACAGAGGCAGGTTTGTGCTCCATGAAACATTTTATATGAAATAAAAAAACGTCAGTGGCACTAAGATATTTTGTAAGGAGCCTGACTGTCAGTGTTGAAATCCTTTAGGTTTCCAGCTCTTTGGACTTGGATCCCTTGGTGCCAGGTTCAGTGCTCCTCCTGAGCTATCCCTCAGACTGGAGCTGGGCACTGCCTGGGAGAGTGCTGTTGACAAAGACCAAACCATGCCAATTTGTAGTCGAGCAAATGGTAACAATAATGGTGTGTCCACGTTCCCTCACCCTACTTAGTTTACTGTTGTAGATATTTCCAAGTAGCCTTCTGTAGGGAAAAGCAAAATAGAGATACATCAGCTAGCATAAACTTACTGAAACACCACCACCACCCCCAACCCCCAATATGGAATGTCTAGTTTGGATATGGAAGAGATTTAATCTGTGTTAGCACAAATGCATTTTGTTTAATAAGCACTGTTTATGAAATAAGATATAGGGGCTTAGACTTTGTGCTACGCTGATCTGTGCAAGTCCTGGTTCTGGGTTGCTCTCATCCAAAAAGGCATGATATTTTTCTGGTCTCCCCTAGAAGTCCTCACCACAATGGAGCCAATTCATTAAGACATGGAGCATTATATATCTGATTTTCTTCCCCCTCCAATGGTTTTATGGAAAGAGATGGAAAAGCCAGTGGTTTTAATGGGAAAGTTTTAAGTTCCCTAGATGCCTGTGCAATGTGAAAGTGATTGAGTGGGTATTCTAACTATTTAATACGTTAGCGACACATTAGAGGATTAAGCAAAACAAAACCAAATAAAACATAGTCATGCAGATAAGATTAAATAACTGAAGAAAGTAGGGCAAGTCTTTCATGTTTATGCTGCTTGGTGTAATCCAGGTCATACTGGTATTGATTTACTGCCAGTGAATGATTTGATAATTACTACAAAGTGAAGTTGTTTTATCGCATTTTCTACATCCATCTCAATTACACACAAACCTTCAATAATTGCTGACTCATTTAGAAGTCTGAGCAGCAAGATAAGAACTGAAAAGATATTGATATAGATTTTACTTCTCATCTTGGAGACTCTTAAACTAAATTGGGGTTCAGACAAGTAAGTTGGACAGCATAGGAAACTTTCCTTATTATCATTTAAATAGGCTTTGCAAGTATATGTGTACCTGCCATTTCTCAGTGGCACGATATTACAGTTGCCTACAAATAGGAAAACAAATTGCATCTAACACAGTACACTTTAAAGTCATCTAAATGGGTCAATAATTAAGTTCCAGAATATCTAACTGAGAAGGGTGTTGTTTTCCTCAATTTTCACCTAGTAAACAGCAGTACTGAGAGGCTTTAAAACACACCCATGGTATGGGCGAAGAAGTCAATAATACATCCGAAAAACATACTTCTGTTCATTACATAGGGAACAAAGGAATACCAACATTGAAAACATTCTGTTCTCAACAGAATTTTCCATGGTACCCTATAACTTGCAACTGTATATCTAGTGTGACTTCCATATATAAAAATCCAATAAAGAATTGTGAGAGCAGCCCTATTTAGGTCACCAAAGGAACAAGAAATTAATCAGATTAAGTCATTCTGTGGTACTGTTTGCTCAGCAGTAAAATGACACAAAGGCCCATCCACACGGTTTACTAAAGCTTAATTCATTTGGATACTTGTGATCAAAGGCTTTGAAAAATTACAAAGAAATGTCAAGGTTGCAACATTCTGGCTAGAAAGAATCAAAGACAGAAAAAATAAGAAAGAAAGGAAAGGAAACAAAAAAAAATAAGAAGCCCAACAACAAAATTACGTCCCCAAATTTGCTTTTTCCAAGGGGAAAAATATTCTCCTTTTTTTCCCCTGAAAATGCATTTTCTGAGCTATAAAACAAAGCAGTTCCTCTTATTTATTCTTTCAGACTTTCTGTGACTGTCACAGTGCAATGGTGGCACCTATTGGTCTATGATATATATGAAAATCACACTCTGCAAAGGGTATTTTTTCTGAATTAATGCAGTCCACTCTCTCTTTCTGCATGCTGAGAACAGCACTAGAACGACAATTCCTGCATTGAAGTGACAGCATGATTCATAGTAATAGCTCTGAAATTAGTAATTTCTAATTCAGGATTCTTCCCACATGTTGTGACTATATTTTTGAATTGAAGGAACTGCTACAGAGCTGATCTTTTAACAGGTAGTGGGTCTATCAGTTCCCTCCAGAATAACTGGATGGGTGCCCCCTTCTGTGCATGAGTCATTTTCTCTGATGTTTCCTGAGAAGAGAGAATAAATAAGAGGAGCATACATGCAAGAATAGGTAATGGGAGTCCTCTGTGAGTCAAGCTGGGCAAAATGGGGTTTGCTGTTTCTTAATCTGTCAGAAAGAAGAGCATACAGAAAAAGCTGAGGTGCTATGGGGAAAGGACAGGCGTAGATTCACAGCTGTCCTGAGCATGGGTGCTAAGCAAGCACATCAGTGAGCTGTAGTTCTTTCAGCAAGTTTGTATGTGTAGGCAGAAGAACATCAGCTTCCTCCAACATTTTCTCCTGCCTTTTCTTATTAGAATCACAGAATCACAGAATGGTTGGGGTTGGAAGGGACCTCTGGAGATCATCTAGTCTAACCCCCTTGCTAAAGCAGGTTCATGTAGAACAGGTTGCACAGGATTGTACCCAGGTGGGTTTTGAATATCTTCAGAGAAGGAGACTCTACAACCTCTCTGGGCAGCCTGTTCCAGTGCTCTGTCATCCTCAAAGTAAAGAAGTTTTTCCTCATATTCAGATGGAACTTCCTGTGTTTCAGTTTGTATCCATTGCCCCTTATCCTGTCGCTGGACACTACTGAAAAGAGTCTGGCCCCATCCTCCTGTCACCCACCCTTAAGGTATTTGTAAGTGTTGATAAGATCCCCTCTCAGTTTCCCCTTCTCCAGGCTAAACAGACCCAGCTCTCTCAGCCCTTCCTCATAAGAGAGATGTTCCAGTCCCCTAATCATCTTCATAGCCCTCCACTGGACTCAGTAGTTCCTTGTCTTTCTTGAACTGGGGAGCCCAGAACCAGACACAATATTCCAGATGTGGCCTCACCAGGGCAGAGTAGAGGGTGAGGTAGAGCTCGACCTGCTGGCCATACTCTTCCTAATGCCCCCCAGGATACCATTGGCCTTCTTGGCCACAAGGGCACATTACTGGTTAATTGTTAACTTGTCCATCAAGACTTCCAGGTGCTTCTCCGCAGAGCTGCTTTCCAGTAGGTTAACCCCTAACCTGTACTGGTGCATAGGGTTATTCCTCCCTAGGTGCAGGACCCTACACTTGCCTTTGTTGAACTTCATTAGGTTCTTCTCCACCCAGCTCTCTAGCCTGTCCTGGTCTCGCTGAATGACAGCACAGCCTTCTGGTGTATCAGCCACTCCTCCCAGTTTTGTGTCATCAGCAAACTTGCTGAGGGTATACTCTGTCCCTTCATCCAGCTCATTGATGAATAAGTTGAACAAGACTGGACTCAGTACTGACCTCTGGGGAACACTGCTAGCTACAGGCCTCCAACTAGACTCTGAGCCACGGATCATAACCCTCTGAGCTCTGCCATTCAGCCGGTTCTCAACCCATCTCACAGTCCACTCATCTAACTCACTTCCTGAGCTTACCTATAAGGATATTACGGGAGACAGCATCAAAAACCTTGCTGAAGTCAAGGTAGACAATATCCACTGTTCCCCTCTCATCTACCCAGCCAGTCATGTCATCATAGAAGGCTATCAGATTGGTCAGGCATGATTTCCCCTTGGTGAATCCATGTTGACTACTCCTGATAACCTTCTTTTCCTCCGCATGCTTAGAGGTGACATCCAGAATGAGCTGTTCCATCACCTTTCCAGGGATGGTGGTGAGGCTGACTGGCCTGTAGTTTCCTGAGTCCTCCTTCTTGCCCTTTTTGAATATTGGAGTGACATTGTCTTTCCTCCAGTCCTCAGGCACCTCTCCTGTTCTCTGTGACCTTCCAAAGATGATGGAGAGCAGCTTAGCAATAACATCTGCCAGCTCCCTCAGTGCTAGTGGGTGCATCCCATCAGGGCCGATGGATTTGTGGGTGTCCAGTTTGCCTAAATGATCTCTAACCTGATCCTCCTCGACCAAGGGAAAGTCTTCCTTTCTCCAGACTTTCTCTCCTGCCTCCAGGGTCTGGGATTCCTGAGGGAATTAGGATAAAGAGCTTCCCATAAAAAGACAGAGAAAAGGAGTTTGTCTTCACTACAAGCAGTAAGTGATAAATGTTTGAGAATATCACAACGATTCAAAATACAGAAAACAGATAGATTCTGCTTTGAATAATGAACCTCAACATTAGCCTGCTCCTTCTTCTGCCCTGCCCTGCTCTGCTCTTCCCATCCCCATCCCCATCCCCATCCCCATCCCCATCCCCTCCTTCTCCTCCTTCTCCTTCTCCTTCTCCTTCTCCTTCTCCTTCTCCTTCTCCTTCCCCTTCCCCTTCCCCTTCCCTTTCCCCTTCCCCTTCCCCTTTCCCCTCCCCTTCCCCTTCCCCTTCCCCTTCCCCTTCCCTTCCCTTCCCTTCCCTTCCCTTCCCTTCCCTTCCCTTCCCTTCCCTTCCCTTCCCTTCCCTTCCCTTCCCTTCCCTTCCCTTCCCTTCCCTTCCCTTCCCTTCCCTCTCTTGCCATTGCCTTTTCTCCTGCATCTTCTTAATAAATAAATAGCATATACTTCAGCTTTTTCATACATATAAAATAAACTGACTCTGGGCTATTTTTATGGAAAAGAATTTACAATTTAGGTACTCTATTTAATTTCGTATCTGGTTTAGGATTGGAGAGGTATATAGGCTAGTCAACATTTGTAGTAAGGTGAGACCATTGTGACTTAGTACTAGCTGAGATAATAACTGCATTCATATTTAATTCAGAAAGGGAACGTAGTTAAAGATATGAATGCTATACAGGCAAAATTAGAAGCAGCAGAATGGGTAAAATTCTTTCAAGTGTGAAAGAATCTTTTTAGATATACCATATTAGAAGTTCAGAGGAAAAGTGAAGGGACAAAATAAAAGCTTGCATAGTTACATAGACAAATAAAGGAGACGATTAAAAGTATGATATAGCATTCAAAATGTGGAAGTCATGCCCAAATAATGTACAGAGGAACAAGAATTGTGACAAGTTAACAATAAAACTGTAAAAAGTGAGGCCAAAAGACATACAGGAGGAATGTGAAAACTACCAACAAAATCTTTTCACAGCTTTGTAAGAAATATGTGGGAGAAGCTGGGCGCTAGTGAGTGATTAGTCAAAAGGATCATTCAAGGAAATAGGTGAAAGAAATTCTAAAATAGTTCTTCACTTGACTCAAAGGCAATTACTTTCCAAAGGTTTTCTTTGTAGTATCACTTTAAGGAATGATCTCTTCCTGAAGCTGAAGATAGTAAAAAATGAACAAACTGGAAAAGAAAAAGTTAATAGGACCAAATAGTATTTAAAAATATAAACAACCTGAATATTTACTCTCATTTAATAGAAATTGGGGACAACAGGGATGGATGGTCATGCATGCAAATGCAAATTTTAAAAATTTCTCTGTGGAAGAACTGGGAAACTATAGGAAAGGAAGGCTGACTTTCAATAGGAAAATCAGAAAAATATATAATAAACAGAGATGGCAGGTACATAAAATAGAATCTTTAGAATCTATAAATCTTTAGAATAAAGATAAAGCTTTTGTTAAGAAAGTCAGCTTCAAAATCTATTTCAGACCTTTGAGGCATTCACTGAGAATGTAAATAAGGAATGAAGATGATTAAGTATACTTTTATTTCAAAAAACAGAAAAAAAATATAGTGAGGTACCCACAGAAAAGGCATTAAAGAAGCTAAGTACACTTGAAATAAAATGGAAGTTCTTCTGTACTAATAGCAGAATAATGTAACGCAGTTGGAAAGAGTAAATGGTCAGTTTCCTGAAAAAAGGAGATTATCAATGGAATCTAATAGGGGTTTGTGTTGTGACCCATTCTGTTCAGTATATTCTTAAATACATAATCTGGAAAAGAGAGTGAGTAGTAAGGTGGAAAGTTTGCTAACAGTATAAACTATTTACAGTTCTTAAAAATGAAAGGTGACAACAAAGGTAGTTCCAAGCACATGCTATGATTTTGATAACAATGATAAAATATAAGGTGAACTTCAGCATTGATATATTAAGAGTAACATGCATAAAAGCAAATAAACAAAAGTTTTAAGGTTCAACAATAATCAGAATTTAGATATTACCACTCTGAAAAGAGATATTGGAAGTACTTATAAAATATTAATTCTTTACATGGTTGGCTATTTTCAGTAGTACAGAATGTTTTCCATGTATGGAAAACCACAATTCTTCAGCTCAAGAAGGAGATGATTGAATGGAATATGACAGTGTGCTGTAAAGTTATAAATGAGAATGAGAAATTAAAAAAAGAAAGATTATGTACTATTTCTTGTAACAGGAACTTAAGAGAGAGCACTGAATAAAAGAATCAATCATCGTGCAAAAAAAATTAAATACTTGTGTATTGTGTAAGATATTTCAGATGAATGCATAAATGTAATGCACAGATATATTAGAGCTGCTTTTCCCCAGACTGGTTTGATAATGGTGTTGGAAAATCACGAACGTGTCACTAAACGTTAAGACAAAACAAACTCATGATTTAAGCTTGGCGATATGAAAACTCATTGGATTTCTTGCATGACAGTAGAACGCATAAATGACTATACACATTTCCAACTCTACTGAATCCTCAGTGGATTATGATTTTTGGCTAAAAGATCCCTTGCCTGAGTTTTTAGGTCATTCTTTCAGATTTGGAGATTGCCAAGCATAGTGTCTAACCTTTTTTCACTTAAATGACCCAAGGAAAAAAAAAATGTTTTAAAATATCAGTTTAATCTGATAATACACCATAATGCTTTAAACTTGACTAAGGGTTTTGTAACATGTCTGTAGAGAGCATAATCAAAGAAGTTGCCTGACCAGCTTGTCTTGTCTACTTCTTTTTAACTTAAGTTTTGTAAACATAGCATTCAGCTTGAACTTCTTGGATTTATAGTGCTTGTTTTGGATGTAATTGAAAAAACATTTAATATTATATTTCTCTAAATTTCTGTGTGTCATGTAAGAAATACAGGGGCAGAAAAAGAAACTGTGACTATATATATTTCTAAGAATACTCAGGACCCTAGCAAAACAACATTCCTCAAAATTCTCTATCCTGAAAATGCTGCTACAAAAATGTGAAAGATACAGTGAATGTGAAAATTAACAGATAGTTGAACTATCACTTTAATATTGAGGGAGAATTTGACTCTCAACACAACATTTGTTCAGCTTAGTTTTTTATCCCCAAGCTAGCTTTTTAGTTATAAATAATTCATAAAACATTTTTTCCATTTAGTCCTGAGTCAACTTTATTGTAAAACTTTAAATGATAAGTTGAAACAGTTTATAAAATTTGGAAGGTTAAACTTCTGTATCAAGTTCATGAACAGCTCTTTTATGCCTATTATAAAACTGAAATAATATTTTTTAAATATTTAATAATAAGCATGAATTTAAACAGAAAGAAAAAAAAATATTCCATTCCTTTCACTCTGATAATATTTGAAGTTTTGAGCACCTTAAGAAATATTGATTTGATTCTTACATGCAACTTAATTTCTGAGCTGCCAGAAAAACAGGAAATAGTTATAGTTTTTGTACCTATATATTTTTCTATGAATGTGAAGTTTCAGTTACTACCTAATACCACCTCAGGATGTTATAACAGTATTTGAATCATTTGAATTTACAGTGTACTGAAATTAATGAAACTATTCTCATAAGCATAAATGTGCACCCAGTGATTATTCACATCAGCTTTACTTTTCTGAGATTTCCATATTTCAATGGTTGGTTGATAAAGTTAGCTATTAAAATCAAGACCCATAAGCAGTTTATTTGAAATGCTCTACAGCTCTGACTACCTGGTGGTACATTCTAGTGGTTTGCTACATTCATACCATTCAGACATACGCACTTGCTCTCTACTACTACTCAAGCCTTTGCACTTTTTACTCCACATCATCTGTCGATTCTGAAAGGTATAATTTCTAATACACTTTTTCAGAAAGATGTTTCAACTAAAATGGTGATAAAGGTCAAAAACTCATTTGATTCACCACTGCATTAGCATGTGTTTAAATCTCCTCCAGAAGTTTAAATTTCTCATTTTCTTCAGGAATTTAATATTTGAAGTGATCACTTGGTCACCAAATTTCCTGTCTTGGCAGGCAATTATGAAAATCATTCCCTTCATGAAATGAACTACAATGAAATAAAACTTCATATCAAGGGAATTGGGATTTTTTTCCAGTCTTCTAATTCTTGAGAGACTATTTCAGAACAACAGTCCCTCCTATTCAAACATTTCATATTTGTAGCCTAAGATGGCTGTGGGAAAAATCCATTGCTACATATAAGGCAGTCTCATTCCCTGATGAAAAAGATCACATACAGTGCTTAATCAAAAAAAAACCCAAAAAACAACAACAACAACAACAACAACAACAACAACAAAACCTAGGTGTGTTTCACTTACTGTTTCCATATTTTATTGCAAAGAAGAGCAAAGAAACCTCAGGGTGAAAAAAACTAATAATCTCTCAATATACACTGTTATCTAGTGGATATATTTTCTTCGGTACTCAATAAGCAGGGACCAACATCAGCTGTATTCAGATAAAGGATGCCCTTCTGTCATATGAACTGGCATTAATATTTGGTGGGTTTTAGTGAGCTTAAAAAAGAATGCAGTATATTTCCATTCATTCTGACAAATGGAGCATAAACATCTTTTCATTCATAATATTTTGCATAAACTGACATGTTTAACAGAAGTTGTATGTTAAATAAGTAATTAATCTATAAAATATCACAATAATAGAGTTTTGGTTCAATTGATATTCAAACTAAGTTCTATTAGAAGACGTTGTAATGGCATAAATTGGAAAACATCTAAGTTCTGTAGTAAGGTATGCTTATAGGACTAACTGTGACTTTTCTTTGATGTTAGATTTTTCAGTCCTTATTTTACTAAATATAGGCAGGTAACAACATCAAGATGCAACATGCCCCACATTTATATCTTTTACTTTTTAAGTCTTCTTAACATCAAGAGCATGTCTCTCCTGCCAAGCAGTGATCGTCTTAATCTAAGAATTAAACCAGAGATGTAAGTAAAAAGCATATGTGGCATGGCTATCACTTTATTTTGTTCACTTATTCTCTGATAGATTTAAGTACATGAGTAACTCACTTTTGGGTGTGCTTATATTACTTTTAGGAAATTGTTATCTGTAAGTAGGCCTCCCTTTTTATCTTCAAAGTTATATAAAGTAGTTTTGTTTTCTTTTTCTTTACTTCTTTTATCATTCCACCCCTTAAATAGGTGGGTAATGTTTGTCTTTTATTGAGACTCTAATGATTTCTTGGCCATGCTGGGTAATACTACATTTCTCCTTGTAGTTTCTAGCAGTAAATCTACTTTTTTTTGCAGGTCTTGATTTGGAAATGTGTATAACTCATGTGTAGCATTACTGACAAAAATAGGAACATTACAAAATGTAAGCAATACAAATACCCCAAACATGGTCTTGGTCTTGTTGCACTGCCTCTCCCCTGTCCAGCTGAAAAGGGGGAGTGATAGAGTGGCTTTGGTGGGCACCTGGCATCCAGCCAGGGTCAACCCACCATACCACATAAGAATCAAGATGTTTCTGAGGCACAGATACTGTAAACCGGGAGAGTGCTGGTAGCAAGTATTATTGCAAGCTTGCCCTTGTTATCCTCCAGGCATCTGCTTCTGTCAAGGGTCAGAAAAAGGATATTGGATTTGTTCAACCTTGAATCCAACAAGTATAGATTCTTTTAAGTTTGCATTTAAGACAGTGCCTAGTTAAACATGACAAAAATATTATAACTAAACTCAGGAATGGAAAAGATGATTGTAGAGTACAGAAAACATATCAGATGTCTTGTCATTTTAGCAGTCTTTGCATATGTACTTCTCTGCTTCATGTTTTTAAAATAGTCTTTATTTTTGAGATTTTACAATTATAATGTAGAACGAGTTCAGTTCCTCTTTTCTCTTCGACCCCAAACAATATTTCTCCTTGACTTTAACTTCCCAAATGACATTCCCATTCAGAGAGGCTGCTGACCTATACTCATAATGTATCCTACAAGGACTCCCACACTAAAGCATTTTATGATTAAAAATATTTATTTTTTGCATTTCCCTTGACAACCAACAAATTCACAATAAAATGTTCAAGCACCTCTAAAAATGTTTGCTAAGAGTAATGTATATTGTTACATGTGCGCTTTTCCAAATGAAATGTCTGTCACAGAAGTTATAGTTATCTGATAAAAATAAAATGGGCTAGTTTCCATTTTCTCTTTAACATATTCATTTCAACTATTTTTCTTATAAATAGGACTGCTCAGAGAATACAAATTACATTCAGCAGAACATTTTTAAATCAGAGTAAAGACGACAAAATTCCTCAATATTGACTGAAACAGAATATAAGCTTCAGAAATAATGTTATAGGATTAAACAGTTTTATGCTGAACTCTTTCGTATTTTAAAATGACCAAAGACATAGTGATGGAAAAGTTTTCCACTAAGGTAGTTCAGAAATTTCAAGGCCTATGATGTAACAGAAGCAATTCCTCCTTGTTGACTGTTAAATGAAAGCAGATCAATTAAAATTGCTGTTCTTTAATTTAATTTGTCATTCCAGTCAGTCATAGGACTATATTAATTTTATATTTTATTACTAACGTCAAGTATTATATCAATATTATAAAAATAATTCCACTAGTAATTATATTCACAGCTTCTCCAGCTTGTCAAGAATAAGACATATAACAGACATTAATGATAGCACTTTGTGGGGACAGATTATTCCTTAAATGTTCCTCAACACGTTATTTTAATCTACTGAAATTATCTAACCCACATATGCAGTATATTTTTTAACCTAATTCCATTGATAACCTTATTTTGCTACTGCTCTATTTTACAGTCTCAAGTACCTAAAACAGTGTTGGTTACTGAATATTTATTGTAATTGTTAATGGTATGAACACAGCCTTACTTCACAACAACCTTATAATGAACATTGGCATTAATACTTAATTGTTAGCTTCTCAACACACATTTCAAATGAACAGGCTAATTGCTTCTGTTAGTCAAAAACATAAAACTTTTTTAATTTCAGATGTAACTACCATATATTTCTGTCCAAGGTCATATACTTGTTTCTGCCGTAAGCAACTAATAGGACTTAGGTAAGCTATTAAAAAATATAATTGGTTTATGCTTGTGTAGCCATTTGTATCCAGTATGCTGAAAGCCTTCATATAAACCACACATGAAAATATTAATATAGTCAAAATCTATTAATGAAACTAAATTTAAATATACAAAAAGAATTACTATGTCTTTGTAGCGGAGGTATTTCCTCAATACCAGATATTAAAATATTGAACATCAATATAAAAATGATCAAGACTGT
This sequence comes from Platalea leucorodia, assembly GCF_965183815.1. NCBI lineage: Eukaryota > Metazoa > Chordata > Aves > Pelecaniformes > Threskiornithidae > Platalea > Platalea leucorodia. The sequence goes on from NC_138823.1 coordinate 19,163,022, forward strand.
TATATCTGTTATGGAAGACTTAACCTAAAAACCTTACTTTCTTTATTTTATTAGACTTTTTTGGCTGTCCCACCATTGGTGTGAAATAGTCACATTTTCACTCCTGAAAAGAACTGTGACTGTTTTCAGAAAGCTCTTACACAGTCTCAACATTCATGCAAGTTTATTATCACAGTTCTTGAACCAAAATCATCTGGATCTATTTCTGATTTTCTGCTTTACAAATTACTCAATTACGATCAAATAATAATCCCTATAGACTCTCTTTTTTCTTTTATGTCCAACTTCTGTACACAACAACTGGTCTTCCTACAAAACAGGAATGACTCTACCATGGATCTGTAATCACAGGGGCCACCAGCTAGACACATGTTAAATTAGATTTAATTCTTTGGATACATATCTAGGCTGAATTTCCCTCCTCTATGAAAGTTACTGATTACTTTTTATTGTAGATGTTGGCTGCTGAATTTTACAAACTTTATTTCTGCATATGCAGCCTTTTTCTATTATGGCTAAATTTCTATTTACCAACCTTTCCAATAAAGAAAGACTCCCTTCTTCCTGCATCAAAAGATGCCATTTTACATTCAACATGTTGCAGAAAAGACAAGAGGGATTGTTATAGTGTTGCCTGATTTTTCATTTCTAAAACAAAGGTTATTCTGACTGCAAGTAGTTATTGTTCTGTGTGTGAAAATGTAACACTTCACGTGCTATCATATGTAATGCTACCACATGCATGCTACCAGTCCTGTGAACTTTGAGTCCTTCTTTCAGAGTCAAGTTATACCACTGAAAGAAAAGGAAAGTAATTCTGAATACTATGTATTTTTAATATATAATTTTTTTTCCATAAAGCAAGAATGTCTCTTTCTGTGATTTCTTGCTTTAAAATCTCTGGTTGGTTTTCATAATTATGTTTAAAGACATCTGAATAGAAAAAAGACAAGAAATACTTCTGAATCTATGTATTTTTAATATATATATAATCTCAAGATTAGAAGGAAAATTGAAGTAATTAATGTTCACAGTCTGATATGAAATGGAATAATTTTATCTTTCTGTCTATATGTCTATCTTATTATTTCTTTTAACTGCCATTGCATATTATCTTGATTTTTTTTTAGATAAGCGTTGGGCCCAGTTCCATGATCATTACTAAGGTATTACTCAAAGAAACTTCCCATTAAAAAAAAAAAAAAAAAAAAAATTATTGCATTCAGACCAAAGACTTTAGTTCACTGGTTGTGATTCCCATTAACAATAATCTTGATATCCCAAACTCTGATCATTACATTTTGTTAAAACTTTCTGAAATAAAATACTCATTTAAATCTATATGAGAATTCTTATTAACTAATAAAGCAGAAGAATGATGTTTTACATACAACAACTTTGCCCTCTATTGCAACCTAGTCATTGTACCTCTGTGATGAAATGTAGCTATGATTTAACAGAGTAAGGGAATACTTTCTACCATTTTAATGAAAGCAGCAGTGAAAACTGTGAAAAAAAACCTTTGGTTTGGGCAGAGTATACAATTATCTTTTTAGTAATAAAGAAATCTTAGCATTGCCAATGAGCATAAGAGATCAATCGGATATTAATTTTATAATTTTATCTGTGTGAAGTTACTTGCATCAGCTATGTGTCTTCCTCTCCCTGAACTTAGGTGCCCATTCAATACTGACTCACAGGCAAAATCAGCACTCATTGAACGATGACCACTGCCAGGAACACTTGCATAGAAATTTCACAGGAAATATATCTCTTAGATGATGGTTATCAGTTTGAGTGACCTGTTGAGATCACAAGCCAAAGTAATGTATGACAGAGTATTGCTGCACTCTCAAGTGTACTTTTGTAAGGTCTGTTTTTTTCTGACACTTAGGGTTTTGTCTTTTTTATTATTATTTATTTAACATGCCCCACCCCCCCCATCTGTCCTTCTTTTATTCTTCAGTTAACTGGAAGATTTACTTAAACAAGTCCTGAAGATCCAGCTTCCTTTATGAATCTTCTTACCCCACAGCCACCACAGCAGCACCATTGTGGTTTACAGCCACTTGGACTTTGCATTGATTCAGCCAAAATTATGTTGGCTGTACATTGAAGCAGGAAACTTTTCGTCCTAATGATCTCATTAGACTGTGATGAATAATATCCCCAGGGAGGTCATCAAAGCCATGTCATCAGCATTATTTAAACCTTCTGCCCCTCTTAATCATTTTTATTGTAGCATTGTCTACAAACCCAAGCTAAGATTGGAAATCCCATTGTACTGGGTGCATGGTTAAGTACAGTCCCTGCCCTGAAGACGTAACATCTAATTAGATTAGACAACTGTGACAGCAATGTTCAAAACGTCACAAACATTTTTAAAGCTTGCCACAGGTTTGCCACCAATACCACCTCAGGCTTGAAATGTAAAAAATGTAAAATAGCTGGACGAGGATTTTCAAAGAAATCTGAGGCTTGCACACAAAATAGGAAACAAGTGCCTGAAGTGGGGTAAGTTAGAGTCTAGAAGTTTATATTCATAATTCTCACCCTCCCCCTTTATGACTTGTGCTGCTATTTTTATTTCTAGGAGAAATTTGCTTTCTTGACATACAGCAAATAATGCTTTATCTAACTCTGTCATTTAGAAAGACTGACATGTTTAAGTAACTCTGTAAATAAGACACAAATCTGAGGTGAGCACAAATAATTTTTGCTGTAGTTCTGCCCAAATACAACCTAAATCCTTATACACACACTTACACGCAAAAACATCCATATACACTGGTGCCTGATGGTATAAGCATTATTAAAGTCACAAAGGATGCTGCAACACTGGCAACATTTTTTAATTGTTTATCTATCTAGGCAGATTTAACCCCTGGCTCACTAGAGATAGGAAGGAACATGCAGTCACCCAGACCTGAAACCTGTAGTTAAATATTATGTACAGTTGACACTGAGTCACAATACACTCACATACTTTAAGTGTAATTACTTATACCAATCTCAGCACTGTGGTACCCAGCTTTCTTACAGAGGGGCATTAGTCACTGTGACTAGTATTTGTCAAGTATGGTTTCTTCTCCACTTTGTCCTTTCCCCAAAAGAGAAATTCTGTGTGCAGTAATATAACATGGTCTAGTAACATTATATAAATGTGAGAAACAGTGGGGGGGAGGGGGGGGGGGAGGGGGGGAAGGGACAGAGTGCATTTTCTTTAGGTCTCCAGAGATATAACAGTGTGAAAGCATATGTGAATATGCAAGCATGTCACCTTCCTGCTTGTAAAAATGAGAAAACCTAATTAAAGCTTACACAACTGTGGATTATATATAATTTACCTGCAACTCATAAAATGTACATAGTAGAATTTATCCATCATTTCAATTGTATATCTCTTAATATATCAGTGTTTTGCTTTCATCATTATAGAGCGAGGTGTATTTTCTATGTACTCTTATTTTGTGCATTATTACCACCTGACTATATTTAGTATTCAATTTCTCTAAATGGTGAAAGAAGGATTTAGGAATACCTCATATGGCACCCATTGATTAAACAGAGGTAGTTCCTAGTGGGCTGGGACAGAAGAGAAGAATTAGAGTACATGAGCTGTCTATGAGGCAGAAAGCATGTGTGAGCCTTGTAATCAAATGTTTCAGTGATTAAACAGAAAGCAAAGCACTCACCATGTTCATGCTCCATGGGGACATTAAGCTTCAAACTTTTTCAGAGTTCAGTGAAGTAAACTGTAATGAGAAAGTCATTGGAGAGAAGATCAAAGAATATTTTTTCTGGGGAGATCTAGAATCCATGTTGCCTTTTCTTTCAGGAAAACCTTATTAAGGCTGCTGTTCTTGCACATCCACCTCCATTGCTGAAACATGTAACCTTTAAATGAATTATTAAATAGCCAAAAGCTGAGACAGAATGGTACTATAGCCTGGTGATCATGGAATTCCCCAGTCTGAGGAATGTCTAGATCTTAATTAAAGGATCCTATGACTTTTTTATATTTATAATAAAAATCCAAGTACTTCAGTAGCTCCTCCAAAACAAAAGTTCAGTACAATACAGTTTAGTAAACTCTAATAACTGAATATGGAGAAAATTTATTATCTCCCTGTCCTTATCTCAACCTGTGAGTATTTTCATCTTATTTTCTCCCCCCTTTCCTATGGAGGAGGGGAATGAGAGAGGAGGTGGGTAGGGTTCTGGCAGCCAGCCCAGGTCAACCCATCACAGGAAGAAAATCTTTCAAGGATGCATGGAATGGAAAGTGAGAAAGATCAAGAAAGACATGAGACAGCGGACTCAACTTGGAAAAAAAATCAGGAATAAATTCTTAGGTATGAAGCAATTTCATTTATCAGATTGGAATCAGTCCTTTAACCAGAGTGCTAAATAAGAATGATTAATGGCAGAAGTTATATTATAGCATATTTTTTTCTGAATTTGTCATAAATAAGACTTCTTTAAAAAAAAAGAATAAAAATACAAATTGCAAATAAAATGTAATAAAGTATAAAAAATCTGTGGCTGCATACATGAAAACCCATTAATTTGTGTCCCAATTGTATCCCAATTTAGCCTGAAACTCACAAAATAAGTTTGCTATCTGAAAAAGAATAAATGCCATCATTGTAAAGAGTCGTAATAGCTAGTTCTTCAGACTTTTCTTATTGTGACTTCTGGATTTTTAAATAGTGATGAATATATGCAAAGTACTTGAGCTTTTTTGAAGTTAGCATCAAAATAAACAATTCAGAAACAACAGGAAATGCCTTGGGTTGTTTCAGGTATTTCTTCTCTTTTCCATATTGAAGGCATGAATCTATATGAAACAACATGAAAGACAGAGAGAAAATAGTTAATGGAATGACTCATGGCTTAAGGCCATGATTCTACATATACACAAGCACATTTGGAAAAAGAATGCATTCTAAGTAAGAAGCTGCAGATTAAAACATTCATAGCCAGCATTTTATAAACTTGTTAAATAAATTTGAACTTTGAATCATTAAATTCTGAGTAAGTGCTCACATTTAGAAATATTTCTCATTATTTTAGCTTTAAATTTCTGATTTACTGAAAAATGCTATTTAATTAGCAAAGTTAAACAAATGCTAAAACAGTACTATTTGAAATATTGAATTTCTTCAGGATCATTTAACAGATGAAAATGGAAGGGAAAGCACCTGAAAAAGCAGCCACCAAAATACGTTTTTATGATAGAGGCAAGATCCTTTACTAACTATGATTTGGGCAAAATCCTTTACTAACATTACCAAAAATGGTTAGTCTAAGAAAATAGTTTCTGATTTTCACATATGTCAATGGAAGAAATAATCTTGTCACCTGCAGGAGCACTGCAATTGGATGTACTGTTTTTCTTTGTGAAAAATGGCTTTCTATGGAGCAGCAGACACAGGCTGCTTCAGGATTAGATTATTATGTTTTCCAGTGACTCAATACAAATTTCACGAAATGGAAAAATGCCTGCTTTGGTAGCTTGGTTCAGCTACTGGATATTATACAGCATGTAACATCCTTTTCCCAAGAAGCAAAATACTAAAAAAAGGTTTCTTCTTTATAGCAAGTCCACTGAAAACGTAGTTCTGCTATAGTTGACTTAAAATACAAGCATCACAATAACAAAAATATTTTTGCAAATCAATAAACTCAAACACTCTCTAAATTAGAAGAATAAACTGCTTAATCTTGTCTAGAATATTCTTGATGTTGTATAATGGGTCACATCAACCTCTATAAGTTATTATTATATGATGTTTTGTCATCAGCCAATGAGATAAATGCATGGCAATAAATAAGATGATAAAATGATACATATATGATGGTGTCTCACACATGATAGCTTCAGAAATTAAAGAAAATACTGCTTTCCATTGAATTAAGATGAGATTATGCTTTCTTGGGAATTGACACTTATTTAAATTAGAACCATATACATTGATTCAACTATCATACAACTTACTTTCATTAATATGCAAGGTATACTAGAGATACAGTTTTAAATGTTTTTCAACCATAATTGTTAGTATATTCAAGGACACAAACATAGGCATGTCATGGGCCTGTGCACATTCTTTGCTAGCAGTTACTGTATAGCAATGTACTTTTCAGTGAAAAGTGGGGCTGAAGCTTTCAAGATGACGGTTCATTAAACTAGAAAAACTTTGGGTCTTACAAACTTGTCACAAAGTTGCAATATTTTCTTTTCTATCTTGCTTATAACCCAAATACAATTTCTAGCAATAGAACAGTGATGGGTTTTGATTCTACAGTATGGTACAAATTTAATTAAGTGATGCACATTCTAAATAAAGAAAATGGTTTAGTCTCCTAACATTTCGAATGAGAAAATTCAATCACAGGAACAATGAAACATAGCTATTTTACTTATTTATTTATTTTGCTCTTGATCTCCAAAGTTTTATTTTATTAACCTGCCTGATATTTCACAACTATTCTGCCAGCCTGTAGATAACTTAAACAAGAATTGAACATATATTGATGACAGATAAAAATGTCATCATTCACTTTACTTATCTCATCCATAGAGATTATTTTATTGCAATTATATTAAATTCCAGGCCAACTGCAATTCATGCTGTGGTCTAGTGAATGCCATCTCTGATTCTGAAGATGAGTCACACTTAAAATGATTATCCAACTAGCCTGTATAAAATTCAGCTAGCATACAATAATTTATCATAGCCATAATCAATTAATTAAAAATAACAGTTAATGAAGTTTATTTAACTCTTTCCAAATTATCTGTGGAGATATATCAGTTTGTTCAGACAAAATAGGCATTTACACATATTGGTAAGATTCTCCTGCCACTCCCATCCCACACAACGAAATTGAACTTGCAACTAAGACTCTCACTTCTTGAAACTAAACAGTCTCAGCACTGTCAGCCTCTCCTCTTATGTCAGATGCTCCAGATCATCTTTGTGGCTTTTCACTGGCTTCACTCCTGTATGCTCATGTCTCTCTTGTACTTGGGAGCCCAGAACTGGACACAGTAGTCCAGGTGTGTCTCACCAGGTCTTAGCAGAGGGGAAGGATCACCACCCTCGACCTGCTGGTGATATTCCAGGATACCATTAGTCTTATACCAGGATACCATTAGGTGATATTCCAGGATACCATTAGTCTTCTTTGCTGCAAGGGCACATTGCTGGCCTATGGTCAGCTTGGTGTCCACCAGGATCCTCAGAGCATTTTCTGCAAAGCTGCTTTCCAGCTGGTCTGCCCCCAGCATGTATTGGTGCATGGGGTTGTTCCTCCCAGGTGCAGAACTTTGTATTTTCTTTTGCTGAACTTCATATGGTTCCTCTCAGCCCAGTTCTCCAGCCTGTCAAGGTCCCACTGAACAGCAGCACAACCCTCTGATGTATCCATCACTCCTCCCAGCTTTGTATCATCTGTGAACTTGCTAAGGATGCCCTATCCCACCAAACAGGTCATTCATGAAGATACTGAACAGTGTTGGCACCAGTATTGAACCCTGTGGTATACAATTTCTGACTGGCCTCAAACTGGACTTAATGGTGCTCATCACAATCATTTAAGTCTGGCAGTCCAGCCAGTTTTCAATCCACTTCACTGTCTGCTTATCTAATCTATACTTCATCAGGTTGTCTATAAGGATGTTTTAGGAGACTCTGTTGGAAGCCTCACTAAAATTAAAATAAGTAATATTCATTGCTTTCCACTCAACCACCGTAAGCAGTCATTTCATCACATGTTTTTTCACTGTTTCTAATTATGGCTCACTCTACTATCCTGAACAAGTCATGTATGTGATGGATTTTTCATTTTCTTACTTTTTTTTTGACTGTCTACACCTTTATCATCATGTTCTTTAGTCTAAGCCTGATTCTCAGTATTTATTATTCCTAATTGTTGTTTATTTTAAAATACTTTTCTAAAATCACTTCCAAACTATTTTTTTTTAATATGGAATGACTTCTTCAGTCTCTTCACTAATGTGTCTTCCTATTTAATTTGCTTATTTATAAACAGTGTCCTGGAAGAGAAGCCACAGAAAAACTCCTCCCATTCTGCAAGAGGAAATACCAGGTTTCAAAAGTTTCAACCTCTCCACTAATAATTGAATGCAGAAGATCTTTTCCATCCTGATATATACAGAAAAAAAACCAGACTAACCCTTCTTTTAACATGTAAAGCCCATATTTTAAATAACCTTTATATAAAACTGACAATAATATGGCATTTAAAAATTTTAAAGATTGTTTCATACAAAGCAAAAAGAACAGCACCAGCTAGTGCTAACTTATCATAATAAAAGATATTTTCAAGACTAGTTATATAAACATCATCATCTTTTTAGATAGTTATGTCCTCATGAAAATAACTGCTTCATTCCTTCTTTCTTATTATGTTTTTCCTTGTTTTTACAGATTAGTGGTTAAAAACAAGTTGCTACAGCTACAAGTATTTAATTAGCATAACAAAAAAGTACTTCTGTCCTTCTGGGATCTCCTTTTGACTCAAATACATTTAGAGATGATGAGGGGTACATTTCATAGGTCCCTATTGGAAAGTTATGTGCTCAAGTCACGTTTATATTAAAAAGATTTGTTTGTGAAGCTCCCTGTACACCGTTTTGAAGACCTGCTTCTTGGAATATCAATTTATATTTTATTTGATAGATGTGAAGTCTGGTAAGAATAACGGAGTGAATTTTGTTGCTTGCTTGTCCTTCAGTTCAAAATTAGCATTTTGCAAGTTATTTAACCTAGACTGATAGACATATAGGAACTGAAACTACATAGGCTTTCAAATACCTTTACTAAAATATTATCATATTTAGAAATCTCTGATAGCACTGGTGGTTTGGGGGTTTTTTGTTACTATGAGAAATAACATTTTTTCCCTTACTTTTAGAAGACTCTGTTATGCAAAGAGGAAAAATAAAGAGGCATTTAAGATGGAAAAATGGTGACATTTAAGATCAGCTTTAATGGTCAAATATGTGGTTTATGTACCTGTACTTCATAAAAGTAAGTCTAACAGATTCTTAACCCAGGAAACCAACAATCTTCTATTCATAGTCATATTGTGAAAAACTACAGTGTGTCAATTTAGCCTCTAACTTGGTGGCATTGCTCAACATTTTAGGTAAAATCATTTTGCTGCCCTGTCACTCTCCGGTTGTCTTCTTTCTCTGATTATTTTCCATTTTGTTCATGTCCCCTTCAGTAACCCAAAACCATATTGACAATTAATAAAAAAACGTACTGGAAGAAAGTGATTAGGGTGACTAACTTATTTAATACAAGTACTCATTAAGACGAAAAAGAACATCTACTTCATTTTACTTCTTTGTTTTTCCCAATTAATATCTGTATTGATTAAGAAATTACTTTGAAAACGTAGTTCTTTTAGGAGGGAAAAAAAAAAAAAGGAAGAAGAAATGACAACAAGAAAAATCCAAACCTGGACTGAAATATTTAGTACAAGTAAGTTCATAATAACTTGCAAGGAACTCAGATGAAGGATTGCTTACTGCACGAGGGAAATGTCTGGAGAAGGTAGTGGGAGTTTCGTCAATTTGCATAGGACTGAAATACTAGTTATAGTTGAAGCATCTCTGTTAATATTTTTAACTTATTTTTCTAATTTATTATTTCAGCCAAAAGTTCCTTTATTTCAGATAATAAGGTAAAATAAGGAAAAAAATATTCATGGGAGAAATTAGATTCTAATGTTTTTGCAACCCTTTGTTTTGATGGTTTGGCTGTTCTTGTGAATGCTCTTTACTGAACCTGCAAAAACCAACCTTAATTTGCTCACTTCACAAATATCCTAATAATCACAGTGTGCAGCTGATCAGTAAGACTTAACTAGAGCTTAAGAACTCTTCTTGTGCCACACATTTGAGTTTCTTTCCATTTCTAGTGCTGAACAGAAGCACAAGGCATGCATCGTCCATAGAAAACAACACGACAGGAGCTCACTGAAAGCAAAAAAACACTGGAGAGCTTTGCTGGAATTACTTCATCAAGCTCTTTGAAGGTAAAGTATGGCTCTGGGACTCTGTCTTTCCTGTGCTTTTGGTGACCGCTTAGTAGTTTGATAGAGAAAAAAAAGCACAAAAATTCAGAGCGTGAGAGAAAAAAAAGTAAATGGATTGGGACGCAAAGTCTGCTGAAAGTGGGATCCAGCCACAGTCAACCCACCACAAGAAGAAAAAAAAAAAGTTTAGAGCTACCATCTTCTCTGTTCTTGAAAAGAGATAAACATAGTAGCGAACCAGAGTGTGAGAGCTGCTGGCTGATTTTCTCTTCTCAAGCTCTTCTTTTTCTTCTATGTTACAGCCTCTAGGTAGAATTAAAGTGGTAGTTGCATATTATTTTGGGGGACACTTTTTGTCCTGTTAAAGTCTACCTCTTTCTGTTTATTACTCATTTTAGCTAGATGCTATGTTGTATTAGTGTATTACTTATGATTCTTTCACTTAACAACTACACCTGTAAGAACTTAAATAAATCATTAAAAGCCATTATTTTTCAAAGATTTTTGTCCATCTAAATTAGCTACTAAGGAAGTTCTTGCTGTCCAAGATGTTGAAATTTTTAGTCTGTTTTGGTTAACTCCTAGAAAATAACAGTTAAAAGGAAATTAAACCAGAAAGAGAGAAGTTGTCATCATTATTCCTGAAGTGTATATGGTGGTCTATATGGTGCTCTGCTCATATGCAGAATGGCACTTCTTTTGTGCTATAGATAACACAGATACAGAATCATAGAATCACAGAGTGGTTTGGGTTGGAAGAGACCTTTAAAGATCATCTAGTCCAACTTCCCTGCCATGGGCAGGGACATCTTTCACTAGACGGACATAAGCCAATCTCATTGTCAACTTTTTATTCACATATAGATGAAAACTTTTTTTTTTCCCTCCTGTCAACAAGTTATTCCATAACATCTACTTCAGAAGTCCTAGCATTATCTTGTCAGAGTAAATGGACCACTGTTTTGCCTTTTATGCTTTATAAATCTGAATATTTACATGACAAATTTTGTAATTAAAATGCTTTTCTTCCATTTCCTTATTATTTGGTACAGTTAAGTCCTATATGTGATGTTTCAAACAAAACTTATGGATAGATAAACCATTTTAGATAACTGGGCTAAATATTTTCTTTGGGAACTTATGAAAAGAAATCTACAAGCTTCAAGTCAAATCTTTTGATCAACCTCTCATCTTCACACTTTCCAAAAAAGGGAAAGAGAGAGATGTAAAACTAAGGAGCAAATGATTTAGCAAGGGGAAAAAATTATTCTAGAGAAAGATCCCTGAGCAATCCATCAAAGAAGTTCTTTTACACCCCTCTTAGTTTTTTAAGCACAAAGCATAAGATCTGGTTTGTTTGTTGGGCAACCCTTGAGCTATGACCCTACCTGCCACAATCCTCTCCACCATCTTTTTGCTTCATTCACCTTGATTTTGAGCTCAGTTTCTTTGCAGGCTGCTAATGACAAGCTTGTATGGTTGTTTATTACATTATTGTCAGTTATGTTACTGAGACTGTGCTACACCAGGATATTGCAATCAAGGACCTGTGGTTCAAGGCATACTGTCAGTGTCATGAGCTCACTTTCCTACAGCCTGTTGTTTCCAGACATATTTCCTTTCCTCTTAGACTTGAACACACCTGTTTGATACTGTTCCTAAGCCTAACCCATGGAAAAGATCAATATTCAGACTGTCTCATGGAGGCACTGGTGCTCGTCATTGACCCATGAGATGCCTTGAGAGCCTTGATATCTCCAGGTTTCACCATCACGTTTGCTGACACCCTGCTTGCCTATTAAATATGATAAGGTAAGACATATATTTCGCAGAAGATGTATATCAAACTGCTGTATGCATATAAGTCAGTTCAGACATGTAGAAAATCAGTCTCCAAACTAAACCTCTGGTCAAGCTTTCAGACACATTATAAAGTCTAATACAGAAGCTTTTGCCCTATGAAAGGCAAGCAGTTTTCCTCCTCTTCTACTTGAACAGAGACCCAAATTATTTAACTGTCAAATTCAGCTAAAATTTTTAGAAAAGGTCTGTAAATGTGATCTTTCCCTTACCATAAAATATGCCACAAAACCTTTTCCAAAAATCACCATTCATTTATACAGTATTTTCCTTTTCTTTGCATGATTCTGCCAAAAGTTCAGATAAGGGAAGTCTCGATCTTCCAGTGGTCAGATTTGTGAGCGACAGTCATCATACTTTTTTTACAAATTTTGCTATACTGTAATTTCTTGGCCAGTTACTCAGTTACATCCAAATAAAGTAACTGAATTCCAGTTATATTATGACATCTCATTTCCTTATGACATCTCATACCTTAAACAGGGAAGAAACGTAAATTTTCAAGAAAGCTCTGTTACAGCTGTTACAGCATGATTATAGCACTTTGGATATCAGAGACAGAAAAAGACCTCTGTGTTCATCCACTATCAATAAAAAATTGATCACCACATTATATGCTCATCTGTAACACATATAGCACTGGAAGGAAGATCCCATGAGTACAGAGCCTCAGGCTCTGCCACTGCCCTCTACCTTTCCCTGAGCACATTAAGTGCCATGATTTTCCTTTCATTGCTCTCCTTTTATCTACTCTTCTAAACCTCTTTGTTCCTCTGTTTGGTTTTCATCTACTCTGAGCTGCTGCTATGGTACTGAATGCTGATGAGACAATAAAGTATTCTAACACAGAAGGTTATTTTTCAGCTGTATTTCTTAGCAAAACACAGCCATCCTGTATTTATATGGGGAATCTCAGCATCCAGGTACCATGTTAAGGGCAATTAACTCAGTGGCTTGCAAGTACCCTGGATGTGTGAGGGATTGTAGGCATGGGTCAACACTGCAACATGGACAGAGACTGATAATACAACACCTTTTCAACTTGTGTTGCTGATTCTCACCGTCTCCCTGCCTTTCTAATGTCCTGCTGGTGCTGTGTTTCTGATGTTTCAGTCCTAGCTCTGTCACTGTCACTGTGCAGGTACATTCCCAGTCCCATCCCTCCTCTGCTGGCTCCTCAGGTCAGTCTGTCGGCATTTCTGATTCCTTCCTCAACCTGACTGTGCCAGTTACCACTTTCAACAAAAATTTATGTACAGTTACATTAGCTCTGCTTTTTTATTTTGTTTTGTTTTTCAGAACTGATAGGAACAAAATTAAAAACCTAGGACTGAAGTGACCCTTCAAGGTCATTGAGTCCACTTCCCCCCACTTAAGGGCACTTGTAGACTATACAGTAATTGCAGAAATGGTCATGTGAATGCTCACATTTATACTATGATGGCATAGTACAAAATAACTGTTAACAGTCAGCAAAATAATAAAACATTTAATCAGAGAAAACAATAATGCATTTTTTCAAAGAAAGCAAAAATCTCAGGAAATAAAGCCTTCAGAGGAAATAATATAGAGTTTTTAAACTCACTCTCTATTTTTCTCCTTAATAGGAGAATAATAAGGCAGAAGGATTGAATTTGAACAAATAATATAACATACACATCACATATCATGTATATCACTATTAGCAAGGAAAAGAAAAAAAGTCAGATTTCTTTCACAAGCTTCATAAGAATTTGGCTTGAAAGGACCCAAAATAACTCAGGAAAGATTCTTAATTTTTGTTTGGCACCTCTGCTCCAGGATGGCAAATCAAGAGTATATAGATGCTGCATTGTTATATAGTACTTTAGCCCCACTAAATTGCATTTGAAGCCTTTGAAAACAAAAGCTATTTTTTTTATTTTTCTTAGTTCCTTAATAATTTCCTCTGTAACTGATAGAGATAAAAAGCTGTTTTTTTTCCAAAGACAGTGTAGAACTCTTGTTTACCTTTTCCACTTTATAATCACTCATAGTGATCCATCTTCTAGAACAAACAAAAACAAGATACATTGAGCAATTTTTCTCATCACTGTAACTCTCGGTAGAATATAGATTAAAAAAATTCAATTCAGAGAAGGTGAAAGTGGGGCTGATCAATTGGTGGAAGCAACTTGACGAAATGGGAAAGCTGAAGCTTTTTCAAACTGCATACTAGGCCATCACAATGCTGCTGATATGCTACGCAGGTACTGGTTTTCTCTGCACAACTGAAAGCTATTATTTCTTGTAAGAGATACAAACTATCGAGACTATCAGATCTGCTGGTGCTGCTATAATATCAGACAAACACATGGATTTCATATATATATATATATATATGGCTAGTAGCTGGAGATATTCTAAGGTTATTCTTCCATTTATTACCACAATACAGAGCTCCTACTTGTAGATCAGACAAATTTGTGGAAAAGTCCACAGAATTTAACAAGGGTGAAACAGTATGAATTTACTGAAATACCATTTCCTTTATGTAGAGGATTGTATTCTTTCAAAAATTCTGTGCGTATAATTCTTTATTATAAAAATCTATGGAGTGTTAAGTCTCGGGAGAGATTTGTGTTCTCTGCTAAGCTTTACAGAAATTTCCCATAAATATAAGCTGCCTCTAAAGGCACGTGTAGAGCAATTGCAGCAGTGATATTTTTTCCAGGAAGGGTGTTACCACTGTCTTCTTAGGTTTCATCTGTTCACCTGTAGCTGCAATGCTGTTGTCAAGATAGTCCAGGTGCTTGCTGCTTTGGAAGAAGTCTCCTGTCTTGTTAGACATCCTGCAATTAGCATCTGCACCAAACAAAGACTGAGGACTGAAGAGAGGCTGTTGTTGATAAAGAAAAGGCAGTTCTACCACCCTCTTGTTAGGCATTATTTTAATGACATTCTCAGCACCTCCTAAGTTTGATTATTTCAATGGGCTACTCCCTAAGAGGATTTTAGGTGAAGATTTCCCAGGTGTTTTATTTTAGACAGGAACAGGAGAGATTTGAGGTCACCTCTGGCCCTGAATCAACCTATAAAAGTAATATAAATATGGATTGACTGAAGAAGATCTAAAGGGGGTGGATGGTTATTTCAGTTTACCCAGGAAAGATTGGGTTATAGTAGCTCAGGTCACAGTGAGCACACACTACAGCCCACAGGAGGCTGCTCGGCTGGGTGAGCATGTCCTGTAACTCCCTCCCACCTGCCATATCCATGCCCCAACTGCTGCCAGCACCCGTGGATTCACTGGGGAAGCTTTAGAAAATAGAGAATGAATGACATTAGTACTGTTCAGAGGAAAGGATTCTTGATTTAAAAGAATGGATCCAACAGCATTACATTTTATGTGAATTTCTCTAGAAAACCTTCAAGAATGATAAAGCAGAGAAATGTTTTGCCATTCTATGGATTTAAAGAAGAAAAGTAACATTTTAAGATGTTATTTCTTTGGAAAGTGTTGACATTTGGATTTTAAATACTCTACATGGCTTTTGACAGTTACCTGTTTTATATATTTTATAACTGTGTTAAGCTGACCTTGGCTGGTTGCCAGATGTGAACCCAGCCACTCTCAAACCCCTCCTCAACAGAAGCTGCGGGGAAATAAGATGGAAAAATCTCATGGATCGAGATAAAGACAGGGAGATCACTTACAAATTACCATCATGGGTAAAATAGGCTTGACTTGGGGAAAATTTATTTAATTTATTCCCAGTTAAAAGTAGAGTTGGATGGTGACAAATAAAGACAAGTTAAACCAACATGTTCCCCCTGAGCAGCACAGAGGGGATTGGGGGGGCCACAGTCAGTCCGTAACAGTTCCTCTCAGCCACTTCTTCCTCCTCAGACTTTTTCTCTACTCCAGCGTGCATCCTCTCCATGGGGTACAGTCCTTCAGGGTAGAGTCCTCCTCTGCTCCAACATGGGAGCTCCCAGGCTGCAGCTTCCTTCAGGGAATATCCACCTGCTCCAGTGTGGGGTCCTCCATGGGCTGTAGTGTGGATATCTGCTCCACTGTTGTCTCTTCCATGGGCAGAAGGGGAATCTCTGCTCTGGCACACGGAGAAACTCATCCTCCTTCTCTAACCTTGATATTTGAAGGATTGTTTCGCACACTTCCCCCCCTTCACTGCTGTACAGTGTTTTTTACCATTTCTTAAATATGTTCTCCCAGAGACACCACAAACTCCTCTGACAGGCTCAGCTCTGTCCTGCAGTGAGTCCGTTTTAGAGCTAGCTGGAACCACCTGTGTGTGGCAAAGGACAGACCCTGGCTTCTGCTCACAGAGGCCACCCCTGCAGCTCCCACCATTACCAAAACCTTGCCACCTACATCAAATACAAGAAGTTATAAGATAGATGATATTTATTGCAAATATAATTATATAGGGTCACACATACACTGTTCCCAAACACACCATGACTTCTAACCTTCTCGTCGACTTGCTTAACACTGATGAGCTGAACACATTCAAACATTTAAGAACAGAGACAATTTCAGGGACTGAACAGGTAATTGTGATACTTCCGGTAGGTGTAATTTTTAAGCAATTATTTTGCATTTTCCCTGCATTTTGATGTTAATATAAAAGGAAACCTGTTAAAATCTACAATGCATGAAAAAAGAGTAGTCTAGCACAAACATCTTTTAAAAGTCAATATGTTTAATCAGTTAAAAGTTGGTGCAGACCTAATGTCAAGATGTTTGTGTCTTTCTTTTTTTAGTATTACATCTACATATGGAGCTGAAATGAACTGCACTAAAGTGCAAGGAGCTGAATTGTGTGCTCATCAAAAATATAGAGAGATGATTGCAGCACTGATTGTCATAGCAACTGGAACATAACAGACATGAAATATTTTTACATTATTCTGAGGCATAGGGTCTGTACTTACCAACTCACTAACACAGTATGAAGCAAGCACTCACACTTAGCAGGGCTACCAGCCAGTATAGCAGTGGGGAATGAAAGGTGACAGGAAATTATTGAGGACCTAATTGGAACAGCCAAAAGTCCTGGGATGTACATTATATTCAGGCTATCAGAAAAACAGAATATTAGAAACTCCATTCCATATCAGAATATCGGGATGTAGAGAAAAAACTAGAAATAATGCCTGATTGAGCATTTGTATCAGGCCGCCAGTGTGAGAGAACGTGTTGTCACCATGGTCTGGGGAATGGATGAAGGACAATTGACTCAAAGCCTGCCAGGGCACATGGGTCTGGAAACCTTCCTGCAGTAGCCCCACACACCACTTTTCTCAGTCTGGTCCTTTGCCTTTGCAGGTGAGTTCACGTGTCTATGAGTGTAAGCAGCAGCAGAAGGGAGTAACAGATGAAAGGAGAGTTGTGTATGGGAGGACAGGACCATGAACAAGTCTTATGAGGAGCAGCTGAGGGAATGGGTGTTGTTTAGCCTGGAGAAAACGAGGCTGAGGGGAGACCTTATTGCTCTCTACAACTACCTGAAAGGAGGTTGTAGCGAGGTGGGTGTTGGTCTCTTTTCCCAAGCAACAAGCGATAGGATGAGAGGAAACAGCCTCAAGTTGCTCCATGGGAGGTTTAGATTGGATATTAGGAAAAATTTCTACACCAAAAGGGTTGTGAATTATTGGAACAGGCTGCCCAAGGAAGTGGTTGAGTTACCATCCCTGGACGTATTTAAAAGATGTGTAGATGTGGCACTTAGGGACAAGTGGTGGACTTGGCAGTGTTAGGTTTATGGTTGGACTCAATGATATTAAAGGTCTTTTCCAAATTAAGTAATGCTATGATTCTATGATTCTATATGACCTGAATAAACTTTTTGCTGTGGATTTTTAAACTGTTTCTCCAACCCTGCTGTTGCACACATGAGCTTTGTCCTAGAGCCCTCTTCTTCTTTAAAAGACCAGAGAACTCTAGGAGCCATCTATAAGCTGTGAAAGGAGCTTTTCTAGAAAGGAGACTACTGTGACAAAGCTAATGCTTGTCATATATTATACTATTTGGTTATATAGCTAAGTACCCAAAAATAAGTTAATAGCACTATATTTGGGCTCTTAAATAAGTTTAGCCCAGTTTTCAAGAATGCTGAGAAATGTCCCCTCTCTGAGGAATCTCCTTGCCTTTACTCAAGAACAAGAAAAGAAACATTTCACTTCTGAAAAATGTAAGCTTGTAAGGTGCATTAACATGCAAAAAATATCTGGAGAACCTGAAACTTGCAAACTTCTATCTAAATTTTCAGTGAAGCTATCGTTTGGCCTTAACACAATTAGTTATATTAGAAAAGTGTCAAGAGGAGCTGTACAATAATTTAATTTTGAGTTGTATTAGTTATCAGAATTAAAAATATTATACAGGTAATGTATGGGATTGGATGACAGAAATTTAACATTTGAGAGGTTATCTTGCTTGCCCACATCACATTCATGAACAAATTTTAAGGCAGACTCCTTCATCTCCAAAAATTTGCTTTTGTTTCAACTTTCCAGGGGACCAAACACCAGCAGTTTAGTGCAATAAAAACCCGACCATGTTAAATTTTTGCTGCTGACAGCACAAGAGTCAGGAAAGGAACATAGCTGTTTTACTCCACCATGCCAAAAATCATTGCTCAGCAAGATCTCTTCCATAAATTTCTGACAAGATCAGAAGAGCTTAAAAGGTATTAAAATATTAGTGCAGACTACAATATTGCTATTAATAGTAGCAGTCACCTTCCCCAAAGGAAAAAAAAAAATCGTTCTGAAAAAGAGCCAATTTACATATATATATTTATATATGTGTATATTAACTGGAGCAGAAACCTGGGACTTCTCCATATATTAGGTCTCATTCATTTTAGTAATGTGGTGTCAGTATACTGGCAACATTCACAACAGAACTGTCGCAGATGGTGTGTTTAAAATAGAACTGGCAAATTCTGTTGTTTCACTTGAGGTGCATTGAAGTGGCACAATACTTTATGGGAAAGCTGGAAATGTTATTCTAGATTAGGCTAAGGAAGATTGGATTAACTCCTCAAATGTAATAGTCTCTTTTTTAGCCAGCTGAGGACCTATGAGGTACTGTGTTCAACATCTTTACCAGTTGTATTTCATATAATAGTGCAAAGAGTACAAAATAGTGTCAACTCATAGATTTCCAAGTTTCAGTATTTTCTGGAGCTGTTTACCAAAGATATGGAGCTGAACCTTGAAAATCTCTCAAAAAAAGAACTCTCATTGACATTAGTGTGGATATGTTAATAAAGTCAACAAACCCAATGTGTTATATGTTCCCTAAAATAAAATACTGCAGAAACATAAATTAGAATAATGGTACAAATATGTAATTTAGAAAGAAGTACTCATTTGTCACATTTTAACATGCCTTGTAAAGTTATTTCATCTGGGATAACAGAGGGGGAGAGAGTCTATCCTGTACCTTCTGAGGCAATATGAGTGCTTTTTGTATTTTAAGTTGAAAGAAAACAAACTTACATTACCTCTAACTTTAATGCGAAGTTATGGCTCAGGGGAGTTGCAGGTAGATGAATTTAAAATTGTGTTTTTATTTCACAGGGCAGAAAACTAGTTGTGTAGGTACAGCATAAATTTCTGCAAGTTGTTCCTCTAATAGATCTCCATTAGCAAGGGACTACACATGAGAAGTTCGTTCAGTCACAGCCACTGAAAACTTGATTTTTTTTTTGTTTTGTTTTGTTCTAAACCGCCATTGAACACTAGCAGCTGATGTACTGATGATGTAGATATGTCTCTCATAGTCTGAGACTAGGCAGTGGAAGAATAATGGACTTTCAAGCACAGTTTCAGGCTGATTTAAATCAGTGATAGGATGATAAAGCTTTTATATCCTAACATCAATTGTCTTACCATAAATACAATAAAAAATTATGGTGTATGATAATAAATGAGAGTCTAGCTTTGGAGTTACAGACACTGCTCAGGTATAAACTCATGCAGGTATAGAGTTTCACTGCATGATAGTAACATAGTGAGCAGATAAACCACTATTTCTAGTTACGTAAAAAATTCCTGAAGTAGAAAGTTATTATTATAGAACAGTTGGGCAAACTCAACAAAGAGTGTTACAACATCTTCTGATTTAAATATGTAAGAATATTTTAAAATTAAGAAGTCACAGACACAACTGTCCTTTCTCTGCACTCTCCCCAATCAGTTCAGTTACATTGATTACTCTTTCCACAGTTGTCCTCTCTTGCTATCCACTCTGCTCCCTGCTCCAATCCTGCCAAGCCCCCACTGAGACTCAAAGGTGTAGCTGCTTAACAATGAGTTACACCTGCCTGACCCATGGTCTGTTCCCTCTCACGTCTCCAGCAGGTACCAGGCTCACTCGTCATTGCCTGTGGAGAATCTGGACCTGACCCTGGAGGCATTCTGCTCACTTGACTGTCAGGGCAGTGTGATAGCTTGGAGCCATGGCTCTTAGCAGCTGCTGACAAAACCAGCCGTGGCACCCAGCTGCCCAGTTCCAAAGATATCAACTACAGTTCTGCTCAGTGAGTTATTTATATGTCGTATTGCACATTCTTCAATTGCTTTTTCTCCTTTATCATGCACCCTATATTCAATTTTATTCACTTGTCCATACACTAAACATGCATTGATATTCTCATCATTAGCAGCATCACATTTTGCAGTCATTCCATGTATCTTTAGATGTTGTATTTTGTCATTTCTCTGTTTAAAAATTTTCTTCATATAATACTACAAGTATTTTCTACAGACAGCCTGCTTGTGAGTCAGTTACCTACACAAGTTCCATATTCAGTTGCACAGCTACAATAATTTGATATCAACTTTTTCAGGCTGGCATAACATTTCTTTAGCTTAAAGAATAAATTTTATTTGCTTTTCAAAAGAGATCTTTTAGAGTTCTTTTCCTCCTTAAAACAAATAAATAAATCATGCAGTGCTTCTACTAAAAGAAGACATACTAAATATGGGACTGTATGTATTGAATACCTTCGGCTGGGGCTGCACGGCTAGAAGGCGCGTCCCCTGGGTGGTGGATAGGGGATCCCTCTCTGGAGGGTGCACCGGATAAAATTGAAGAAGGTGCCGCGAACCAACGTAGCCTAAGGGAAGGCCACCCTGACAGAAGAACCACTGGCCCTCCAAGTCATGGGGGTTGGGCAGGAGGCCAACTACCTCCTCCCGGAAAAAAAATAAAAAGTTGCAGAAACGACGAGCATCAACTTTCAAAAAAAAAACCGGAATGGCGGAGATGGAGAAAATCAGTAATGAAGTGAGGAGGAGGAGATGGAACTGGATCGGTCATGTCTTGAGGAAAAAACCAACAGAAGACTGCGCTGTGGCCCTTGGGACTCCAGAGCACGCAGCCGCAGACCGATCGAAGTGGAAGAACGATGTTCGCGCCTTGTGTGCCTCCTGACACTGAGAGAATTCAGATTCAGATTCAGATGTATTGAATAACTAGCTACAAACATAAAGATACCATTTTGTGATGTTATTAAAACTGCTTTGAATTGTTTTCATTCAGTTTCCATACAGGAGAGAAAATATGATATTGTTCTTTTCATTCTGAACGCTAGGAAATTTTGAACATATTGAGGGTTTAGAGGTGGTCTGGGTCTCCTTAAACACCTGTGAATCTTCACTAAATATTGGTTTCTCCCTTTTGTGCCATGTGGTATATGTACTTCTCCTTCCAAAGCACTTTTCCGTTCCTGATATCAAGACCATCTCTGTGACTGTGCTGCTACTGGTGTCAGGTGACTCTCAATCTATAGCTGATCTTATTCAAAGAGGAGCTGAGAACCTCAAAGTCTTTCTAATGCCACTTGCTTCAGGGAAGTCATATTTAAATGTATAAATACAGTTTGAAGATCTGAATTGTAAGCACATAGGAGAGAAATGTTTTGTATAACTCTGCATGCAATTTCTTTTTTGAGTAAAAAAAGACATCTATTTTACCCAAAGCACTTCTTTTTTTTGCTGTAGCCATAAGTATCTAAAATGTTTTTCCGTTTTTCTTTCATAAAGAAAAGATAAACACTCTCTGAGCTGTTTCCTAAGAAAAAAAAAAAAAAAAAAGGTGGACTGTACTCTCACTAACTGTTTATTGTTTTTAAAAGCCCTACCAGAGCTTTAGGTTCAAGCAACTGTAGTTGCTAGCTGTAGTTCAAGCAAACAGCACGGGGAAATAATACATGAACTATCTTTTTTTGTCTATATTCAATTAAAGATGTCTTGAATAGTCTAGCCCTAAGAAATATTTTATGTTGTAAAACAATATCCTTCAAGGTAAAGCTTGAATTTATTAAGAATATAATCGAGTTTTATACCTTTTTCACTCTTCAGTCTGTAATCTACAACTCTCTTAGGCTCTACGAACAATTCATTATAAATCAACAATACGACAAAAAGCTCTTGAAGGTTATTGGATTTTTTCAGTCAGCTCGTCTATCTTTTAAAGTAAATTCATGTTCATAAAACCTAATATATTTGTTGCAGCCTAGAATGAATTCTTCTGACAGTTATTTTAAGAAGCAAGGGCTAAAGTTAAAGAAGCAAAAATTATGTTTATAAATTAAGATATAATAAAAAAATTTCACAAATAAAAGAATAAATAAATGTTTGATAAATTTAGGTTAACACTTTTAGCCTTTAATTGTGGATGGATAAATAAGAACTATGTAGGGCTTCCCTTTTCTTTATGTTGACATGAGTTTAGATCTTATTTACAAATTATGCATGATACTGGGGTATATTGACTTTTGTCCAATAATAATGTCTTTAGATTAAGCCAATACTTCAACCATTTCCTTTTCAAAAATGACTTGGCTCCTTGAATTTGGGTTCAATAGAAAGCAAAATAGAAAAATTAATGCTTAACCTTCCGTTGAACCTTTTTGGATATTTAGATACCTGACAAAATAACATCTGGACAGAACACGCAATAGAAAATGGTTATCATGAACAATGGTAAGATTGCCTTCAAACTCCTCTTTGTTTGTATATTCCATCTGATAGTGACCATTGGCAAAAAAAAAGTTGATTATTCTAAGAGACATGTCCTCTTTGCCATTTGTTATACTTTGAAAACCCCATTTATCTTTGGCTAAAAAGACAACACTAGCCCCAGAATCTGACAACTGAAGGTCTGATTAGGGCCTTCAAACACTAAAAGGACATAATTTGATCTTACATCAGCTATTCATGCTAGGACAGTAACACAAAATATAGCAATAGCTGGTAAATACTCAGGCAAGAGAAACTGCAAATCAACAGTAATCCACTTTTCCCTCTGTGCAACCAGAAACCTCCCATCTAAGAGAACCTTACAGCCAGACTATATCTTCTTGGCTAATTGACCAAATTTCCTACTTTCGCCACATCGTCACAGCTTATTTTCTGAGACTTGCTGACAATTTTTTCAACAGGAGCAAGGGAACCCTGACAATATCATCTACTAGGATTGTGAGTAATGCTCAGCTCTCAAATTTTAGGTATTCTGAAGACTCACATTTGTATAGATGCACTGGTTATATTTGACTCATGTTTGAAAGCTCAATTTACTTTAAAGTAAGAGGATGTAATACAGCAATTACAGGATTTGAAGAGCTTGCCTGCTAAGCTATATCTATATTTTTTTTTTTTATCTTACATTTGATGTGAACATGAGGATGAATATATTGCTTTCCCCCTTTGTCCAACTTTATTAATTGATATATTTAAATAAAATAATGAATATACATTTACTGCATGTATAAATGGACAAAAATCCATTTTCATTCAGGATTCTTACAGAAACCACATTTATGCAGGCGTGGTGTGTATGTATGTGTGTTATCTGTGAATCTCTGCATTCAGTTTTCACTTCTAATTTTTTTAATCTTTGGAAATTTCAAATCAAATTCAGTTTTTTAGAAGAGTAGTGATGTCACAGATATAAATTTCCCACATGTTTTGAGAAAATAGTTGGCTAATGAATGATGGAAAGAGACGGCCCACTGAGAAAATAATTTGTTAGGTACCTGAAAACCGCAAGTTAGACTTGTTACTGGACACTGAGAATTCACCAGGAAGAAATACACCGTACCTGCCAAACTAGCAGAAAAAGGCTCATCATCCTGTAAGATACTAGAGGATTCACAAACAAGACAAAGCAATTGTAAACCAGGCTCATAGATTCTACTACTCATGGAATTACCTCACTTAATTATCTGTGGGAACAAGGGCCATAATTATAGACGTAGGAACTGCATTTCAGAAATTAGTGATTCTGAGCAAGAGTTAAGAGACAGGAAACTGATCAGAAGGGTGAAAGGTGATACAGTAGTAAAAAAAGGCTAATAACATTTTTTGCAGTACAAATAGTGAAGCCGTGGTAAGAGTATAAAAAGGCATTTTACCACTATTGGTCAGATGGATTCCTCACTACAATTAGTTACATTTTCAGTATTGGTTAAATTTTTAAAAGGGGGTGGTGTGCGCGGAAAAGCTGGCTTGGTAACAATGTCTAAATGTTTTTTGCAGGGGGGAAGAATATACTGTATAGTAAAATGGCTTCTCAAAGGAGAAGAACAGGATGTGAAGGGCAGGTCTGAAACCAAATATTCTAGTGTGTAAGGAAGGGTTAATCTCTGGTATTTTGTTTATCTTTATTGTACCCATGTATTCTTCCATGCTCTGTGCAAAACTGGTCCTGCAGAAACACATAAGTAACAGTTGTATCGATGTAAAGTTTATTATATACGAGGGTAAGAATCAGTCTGCACAGATAATACCAAAATGTATTCTTTCCCAATTTTCAGACACATGCTTTTCCCAAATAGAATAACAAAATGAAAAAAAAAAAAAAGCTATAAAATATTCAACTCTAATAATTCTTCCTTTATTTGTACTGTAACCAGCATCCACAGCAGTTACAAGACAGCAAAGTATCCGTATCATTCCAGAACTGCTACTACTTAAATTTTGAGACCAAATATTATCTAAGACAGTAAGAAATCTAGTAACCTCAAAGTGAGGATGGGTCTGTGACATGATTTGCTGTGTCAGGGGTAGTCAGAGAGCATGTAACACAGCTGTCCCATTCCCAGGAAGCCAGAAAGGCATTACAGTGCATAATGACCTCAGAGTAAATGCTGGGTCATTAGTGTCACTTTCCTGTTTCTTACCTCGTATACATGACAGTAAGCTTTTTATAATAAATTTTAGACAACCAAAATAAAAAGTGTTGCTATGCCAGTTCTGCCTATAAGAAACATTGTTGTCAACTGTGTGTTTATGTCCCTTGAAAATGAGTTTTAGAAGAGAAATTTGGATGAAGAGAAATTTCTAATATTGACATCTGCCTGACAGTGGTCTTAAGGAATAGATAAAATAACTTCACATCCTGCCCAAGGACTACTTTAAATGCTGAATCCAACTATCAGCAGTCACTCATATTACAGCTGATTAAAAATAAAATAAAATAAAATAAAATAAAATAAAATAAAATAAAATAAAATAAAATAAAATAAAATAAAATAAAATAAAATAAAATAAAATAAAATAAAATGCTGGGGTTGCAGTTTTTTCTTTAGGTGACTTTTTCAAATTAAGGCAGAATAATTTCAAGATTAATTACTTCTTTTCCGCATCTAGTTATAAGTAAGTACCTAAAATATCAAATATCACACATTTTAATGGATTGAGTTTACCAGTATCACCAGAAAGTGAGGACTACAATTTGCATGAATAATGCTAGGCATATCACAATTATCCTTTCACTTTGGATTACGCTTTTATTAATTCACATATATAAAAAAAAAAATCTGCCTACAAAACCACTAAAGCAGAACACTGCATTCATAATGCAATCCTCCACTCCCTACCTTCCCTTTCAGAATTGAGTACAGAGTTGCACAAATGTAACTGAGAACATAAATTGATCTCAGCTCTGGCTTGTAGTGTCTCATGTAATCTATTTCAGGAAATCTTAATTTCTGTTAAGAACAGAAGACATCGTTAGGTCAAAAACGATCAACGGTCTAGAGGTAGCAGTACCAAAATAATGACTATTGGAATGCCTGACTTCTACATCTGGCCTCTTCTGGCCTTCTTTAAGGAAAAAAAAAAAAATCTCTATGGAAGAAATGTCACTTCCCTTTCCCTCTCCAAGCTCAGGCTCTCATGTGTACTATCAGGACACATCTGTCTCTGCCTTGGAATTCCCAGCCTCAAACTTCCTCCTGAAGATCGTGATTTTACCCTTTCTTTAAATAATAAATATTAAAATTCTTTTCAGACTTCAGTGGATTAGGTTGCCACTACACCACCATCATCCATCTGCAACTCAGCTCAAAAGTAAAAGCATTTACCCATGATGTGGGAGATCTGCAGAGATTCAAGCCCATATCTTCTATGCAACAGTCTGTGTATATAGAATCACTCTGACTGGACCATGGGCCATTTAGCTCTTCCATATAAAACACTGACGGAAAGAACAATACGTGCCCAGGGACAGAAGGTTGCTAGTTTGTATGGGAATGCTTCAGAATAGGTTACTGGAACAGTTTTGTTGGATTTTGTTAAATACTTTCAGGAAAAGATATAACTGAAAGCTATGTCTCTGTGGAAGTGCACTAATAACTTTACCAGCCCCATTTTGATAAAGTTAATAGAAACTGCATTTTCAGTGCATTGATCTGTTGACTGTATTTGAGATACTCTTACCAGCTGAAGCTGTTTAATCTACGCCAAGATTAGGAACTGGTTCAGCAATGACTTTAAAAATCATTTTTCTGGAATTTGAAAGAGTTTAAAGGGTTAAGCAACAGAAGGTACTTGAAGTTCTTAGTAATGCGCCATCAATATTTCTTTTGTGTATGCATTTAAAAATATTTCTGTAAACTACATTTAGTATATTTTTTCGACTTGTATACTTTGCTTAACATTCATGTTCTATTATGATGATTGTTACTATCATAATGTGCACAAATATGAAAAAATTAAGCACTTTTACAGAACAAGTAAATTTTAATAATAAGATTTTGTCTAAACAGTTTCAGAGATTCACAGAAATTCCAGTCTCTCAGGGAATATCAACCCCAAAAGAGGAATTTTTAGAAAAAAAATAGAAGAAGAAAAAAGCAGAGAGAAGAAAGTTGAAATAAAAAGACAAGAAATGTCTGTACCAAAGCTCAAACAATAGCAAGCATAACTTCTATTCACAATTAAATTTGTATGCTAAAATGAATGCTGCGCTTAGTATCAAGACATGTTTTTTGATAGGATATCTGCTTAGATTATTTAGAAGAAATTAGATTAGGTAGCCACTTGGATAGAGAGAATATACCACTTGAAAACTTTATTTCTTTTTCATACCTTATCAGTTTTAAAGACAACTTGAAAAGCCCATCATTTTGGTTAAAAGAAGTTTTTTACATTCTATGTTACTTAATATAAGACAAATGGACCTATTGTTCATACTTTCAAAGGCTATCTAGCAACAAAACTAAATTTGATTGCCATTGTGTATCTAATTTCTCTAAATTATGCTAATCTGGATATCTCTCATTAAAGACACCCATAGTTCAATAAATTATCTAGTCTGTGAATTGAAGCTCCTAGTTTAATTTTACGTTCAACATTTGAAATCAGTGAGGGTTTCCTAATTTCCTTCAGTGTGGTCAGAAACTTCCTTCACATCCTTTGCGGTGCTTTCACAGTTTTCATAGGAAAAGATACTTTGTAATCTCCCCACAGTTAAGTGTATGTATATATCTATCTATCTATCTCAGATGAGGTATGTATAAAACACACAAGCTAAATGTTCTAATTCTAAAATTTTTCATATGTCTTACCAAAATACAATGCACAAGCTTTGTATAATGATTCACCTTTTCTTACTCAGACTATAGGAGTAAAAGGTGCAACATGATCCTTAATTGCTACCATTTAATTTAATTCTTTATGTTAAAATAAATTGGCTCTGTTCCTGGTTCATGTTCTCAGAGAGGCTGATTTTAACTGTTCTTCATAAACAAAAAGGGTAACAAAATTTGTCTTCAAAGCAATTCCCAGTCCTCATGGCTAACTTAAACTTGAAGGGGGGGGAGGGGTTGGACGTGAAAATTTTCCAAAAACATTCTGTGAAATACTTTAATCAATATGCACATAATGATTTAAGATTATCTCCTCTACCCCATTATTTCAAAAGGTCACTTGTTTATGACTGTGTATATACAAGGCTCTATTACTGTTACTGCTACTATTAATAATACTATTTCTCCCAATTCAGTTTTATGAGAGGAATAATTCTACTTGCTTTGACTAACATGCAGGTCTGGGCAGCAATTACCAGAGTCATCTTTTCATTTTTGTATTTATTTTTACATTACTCTCCTGTGCTTAGATTTTTTTCCCCTCTTCTTCACTTTTTTGTTTACCTTAGAGGCTATTTTACGAAGTAAATGAATAACTCTACAAGTCTAATTGATCTCATTTATTAATGGGCCTACTTTCTCATTTTATTCCCATTTCTGTCTTTTTTTTTTTCTTCTTCTTTTCAGTTTCTGTAAAGCCTTTTATGCAGACTATCTGCAAACCTGTGCAAAATTAGATGACTTTGCCAAATCATCAAAACAGTGTTATAGAGGACTACCCATAAGTGCAAGATCCTATCAATAGTTTTAGGAACTGTGTAAGTATTGATGTGGAAATCAAAATAAGCATGTTGAAAACTCACATTTATCAACATTTTCTCTTGAACGCAACCAGTAGTACCACAAAGCATAGCACCTCTAAGGGCAAATACTCCATGGCTGAATACATATTGTATGATGTGTCTGCTGTTACCCTGCATTCTCCTGACAATCTACTAGGAATTTGATGCACTGCTTGAAAATGCTCCAGGAAATCTGAAAGAGTGTTAATTCTTAAATCACAAATTTGACATCTGCAGGAAGTGCTGTTCATCCTTCTGGCGAACCTTACTTGACTTTCTTGCTCGGATGAGCTCAACATCTCTATGTTCAGCATATAATTTTCTTCTAAGACTGAAAGATGATGTATGTGTTCCAAACATTTTACTCAAGCAATAGTTGAAGAAATATCACTAGTTTTTTGAAAAGTTGGATTTGTCTGAATTAAAGGCAATTTAATTTATCTTAATTAAAGGTAATTTTAGCCATCAAGAAGGTCAAGCAACATGATCAACATAGCAAGTTTTTCAAGGGAAAAGTGTCTTTAAATTCTACGCTGTTCTGTGCTCTGGATAAATTTTAAAATAACCAGTACTGTGACTAAACTGAATAAGCCTAAACAAATAATCCAATGCAGTATTCTGCATGAAAAGGACAATTGGCTGCATCATTATGTAATCCCTGAAATGGTTTTGCTCCTTAAATGTAATTTTTATGGGCTTTTTGAATATTAGGTGTGGCTGGTAAGCCATGTAGCTCTGGGAGGGCAGAAGAAGCCCCTACATGAAACAGTCATGTTGTTTAAATGATGACCATAAAGAGTTTATGAACAATAAAGAAATTAATTTCAGAAAATGGAAAGTTTTTTTCGGAAGTAGTGGTAGCTGTTACCAATGTAAGAAAAGATAAGACAATCATCCGTGATGTTTACATTTTCTTTATCTTATACCTGCCAGAGTGATGTGATCCCCAAATTCACCACACTCTCATGGTGAGTGTTGTAGACAATGTATATAGCCTGCGTACAGCTAAAATTAGTGGAACATAAAAGTGTGGAGGTTTTTTGCTTGTTTGTTTGTTTGTTTTTAAATGAGCTATGCTATAGATACCTACTGAGTGTGATGTACACATCCATGTAGTTATAAATTTGAAATATTCTTTAACTAACTAGCTTTAGTTCTGCATACCACTCAATTATTCTGGAAGATGTATCAAGACATGAGCTGGGGGGCAAGAAAAGGGCTCTTGCGTGCATTCAACCTAAGTGTTAAAGAATGTCTGTAGTCCAAGGTAAAAGAGAGGAAAATGGAATTAAAATAACATTACTTACTTTATATAAAAAATATTAAAATATAAAGAAGACATTTTGTGGTAGATTTTAAAATCTCAGTTGATAATTGATTTTAAAATCTCAATTGATAATTGTAATTTTGTTAGTGTTCTGAAAAATAAATACAAATTACATAGGGATCTTAGTTTTAGGCAAAGGCAAATTCTGCTGGTCTTAAGTAATTACTGACTCCAGAGGATAACTGATTTCCGTGAAAGCCAGTGAACAGAAATAACTACTTTCCAAAAAAGGGTAGGCTAGACTAGAAAGAAATCTACATTAGATTTGGCCCTCAAATATAAAATCTCTTAAACTTTAAAACTGCTGTCAAAAATCCTGAAATGTTTTCTGAATTTCTTGGTTTCTCTATTTTCTTTACATTCAACAGAAGAATGAAAGAAGCCATCTTGATAGAAAATCGCTACTTAAAGTGCAGAATAGTAAATCTATATATAGACAAAGCTTGTTAGTGGCAAAGCCATGTTAATCAGGTTAATATTGCCTATAGACAGAAAAGATGAATACAGAGTAATACAGTGCGTTAAAACCAAGGAGTTACTAGAACCACTTACACAATTTCATTAATTTTCTTTTTCTTACTTGTTTAGAAAAATAAAACATTACTCCAAAAATAAAGCCTATGAAACATCAAGTATTTATATGCATCACACATAGACAGACTCCACTTGCTAGTGAACTGCTGATATTTAACTTGTTCTTTTAGTTACCATGCCTTTAGCTAGGCATCCAGCTTTTCCAGTGATTTATCTTCTTGGCCCTACACCTTGTCCTGCTGTTAGAATGTTGTCTCCTGCTAGCAGGGAATGCATGGAAGCTCTCTCACCTCTGTGAAGATAATTACAGGATTTCAGTCTCCAGAGCAACTAATCAATGTTCTACCAGTTTTCTGGAGCACTCAATTCTCCTTTTAATAAATGGAAAAATAATTTGAAAAGATAAAAAGAAAGATCTCATTACATTAAACAGTTTCAGAACTTTTATACGTTAAGAGCAACCACTTTAATAATTCTGAAAGAGCTAATAGCGAACATATTAGATTTTTATGGAAAATACTGTGGTTTTCTTAACTGTTTATCACTGCACTTCACGTACACACATGCTGATATAAAATCCCAAATCAACAATATATCTTGATAATTACCACTATATTTTTCTTGTTCTGAAAAAGAACCCTATTTTTACCCATTCATTAAAGTAATATTAAAATGCAAGTCTAAATTGTAGTGCCATATCCTCTGCTACAAAACCAGTTCACATTTTTCCTACAAAAAATATGAAATTAAAATATGTTGATCCATATATCTCAGTGTAATCACAAGTTTAGGGTCTTGAACTATGCTTATTTACATGAGTAGTACTCTATGTGCTTAGGTTCCTTGATAGACACAAGCTAGTGCTCGATGCCTGGTAGCACCAAATACAATCTGTGCCTGCAGAAAACTTGTGATCTGAGCCAGCCGCCTTCCAGATCACAGTTCTGAATGGGCCTGAAAAGGAAAAATTAAATGCATAGAGAAGAAAAAATGAGATTAAGTAAGGAAAGGTAAAACTTCCCTTTCTTTCTATTTGCCTCCCTCATGGATTATAGAATTAGGAATAGGCATGTGTTCTCTTCCCTTTTTCCTTCTCTATTTTTGTGTTACCTCTTTGGCAGATCACGTCCGTCTCATTCATGCCACCAATGGATATGGGGAATAAGGTGGCTAGGTTTGGAGGAACATTGTTAGTTATGAGAAAAGGAGAGGTAACGAGGATACTGCGATTTACTGCTTCAGCAAAAGAGAACCTCCGGCTCTCAGATGATGCTGGAAGCCAGCAGATCTCCAGTTCTGTTGTAAAGGAACTAAATCACAAAGGTGAAATGGTCAAACTGCTACAAAGTGTTTCAGGTCCTGTCCAGTTACCTGGAGTCAAAAGGGAAGAGTAAATTCTAAAACTGCAATAGATCCAACTTCAGCAAGATCTGTCATGGTTGATGATTCAGTAAGGGATCAGTTCAACTGCCTAAAGGTACATTTCTACACTGTTTGAATTGCCCTAAATATTAGAGACATTTGCATGTGGCTGTCAAATATGGGAAACTCATGCCATCTCAGAGTTTAGACAGGGTACCTAGGACATCTCCAGGAACAATAAATGCTTCCAATTGGCAAATGGATCAAGCTCATAGTGTTTAACTGCATGTCTTGTAAATCAGCAAGTTGTATGGTTTTTGATATGCACACTCTCCCCCAGGTTGTTATGATTCTCCAAATTAAAATATAAACACTACTCCTTTGTTCTGACATTTACTAGATCCTTATATCAAAAATGTCATCAGACCTGTAATGAAAACATATTCTATTCTGTCTTCGATTTTATATGCATCAGCCGCAGCAATTTATGTGCATGCTACTGAACCTCTTAAAAACAAAACATTTTTTGCTTAGAAGAACACACATGATTCTAAACATCTAACTTCAGGCAACTGACGTATGATTTAAACCAAAATTCCAAAGTGAAATTTTCTATATCCTATCCCCAAGTCACAAACTAGAAGATTCCAAAAAGGAAATGTTTTGGGACAGGTAGAAACACAGAAACAGGTTAGAGCTCCAAAATTTTGTGGGAGGATCCAAGCTTGTTGCAAGTACAACATGTAGAGTTGTAGAATTGTTTGGACTGAACATTTTGTTACTCTCAAAATTGCCTTGTGGGCAAAAAGGAACACAGCAAATAGCTGGAGCTGGCAGCACCCAGAGGTCCTTTCCAGTAAGAGTACAAAGTTCATGGTTCCTCTTCAGTCTTGGGTCTATTTCAGTATCTTATGTTACCCTTGCCTAATTCCTTCTCACTTGTTCCCAGCCCTGCTTATGGTGCAACCTTCCCCACCTCCAGGGGATATCACAGGTGCCTGCCTGCACCATGTTGACTGCCAAGTTTACCCAGCCTTGTCCATTTGTGACCATCACAGAGGTTCGGCTCAGGGCAGACAATGATTCTGTGGCCACCAGGTTGCTGTTAGAGCAAGCTGGCATCACCGCCGGCCCAGGCAAGCCCTGCCACATGTTGAGCACTGCCCTGGCAGCCCAAGGTGATGCCTGCCAACATTTTCTAGTAGTGGCAGAATCCCATTTACTGACCAACCATTTACAGTCATTAAAGAGAGGAGAGCAAGTTATGACATTTGGTTACAAATTTGGCTTTGAATTTTCTTTGAATTCAGAGCCGTTTGGATACAGCAGTTTATGCTGTGTCTCTCAAGATACATCAACAATAACAAATATTGATGCTGTCTGTATGTATTTGCACTCCTTTGACAGAAACGTCATCTTGTAGAGGGCTGAAGTGATTGCTGACCTCTTCTGTAATGCTCTGCTGCCTCTCTATCCCTACCTGCACTGAGCACTTTTTCTTCCCTAGAAAGATTATTTAAGCCTAACTTGTTATGCATTTTTTTTCAAACCAATGGTTTAGTAAACCATTTCAACACCAAACCCACAACACTCCAGATTAATGAAATGCACGAAGTTTATTCTTGACCCATTCATGCATAATGTGTGAGTCAGCCTGTGGGATACAAATGGCCATACATATTAACCTTCTAGAAATAACACACAAGAATGCAGTGACCTGAGCTACCACAGTCAGTATCAAAGCTCCTTCCTCTGTTAGATGTTTTGAAAGCTTGAGATCATTTAGAATTTAACTGGGCAAGAGACAAGGAAGGATGTGAAAATACATGTTAGAGAAGCTTGTTTTTCCGAATGATGTAAATAGACGATGTGAAAAGGAATATGCATTGTTATTGAATTTTAAAAATTACATGCTTATATATATTCCTCTTTCAAAATGGAGGGAAAGAGACTAGACAAACTAATATTTCTCAAGCTAGACACCAAGCCAAGTTTCATTTTTTAAAATAATTTGTGAATTCTGACAAGGTATATAGAGCAATACATGAAACTGCCTTCTGCTCTTGCTAGTCTGGGATGATGTAAAAGGTTGGGAAAAGAGTACAGTGTAGTGATTTGAACAGGGAAAAGGGGAGACATTTTACTGATCTAGA
Organism: Platalea leucorodia; assembly: GCF_965183815.1. Classification (NCBI taxonomy): domain Eukaryota; kingdom Metazoa; phylum Chordata; class Aves; order Pelecaniformes; family Threskiornithidae; genus Platalea; species Platalea leucorodia. The sequence goes on from NC_138823.1 coordinate 19,197,049, forward strand.
AGAACAAGCAGCTGCTATATCAGCCATTGACTAACTATAAATAATTGGCCATAGGTATTTGGACTTTTTTAACCTCTAACGTGACCTTAGTTTATGAAAATGCTTGCTGGTCTCCTCTGTCCTCCTCCCTTCCGGCACTACTAGCATGCACACAACAGAATATGAGGCATATTGAAGAAGATAAAAAAGACATGTAGGTAGAAATTTAGCACCTCTTGATTCCTATGTGATAAGGATGTTAAACTGAGGCAGAGCGAGGATCTCTTTTCCTTGCCAATTCACTACACAATTGTTCTAACTCCTGTTGAATGTAAGGAAAGCTGTGTATACGAAAGTAGGCAGTGAAGAAGAAGCAGGCAGTGTCAACTCTCCTATCCCAATGAGCAAAAACTCTGAAGCAGGCGAAGAACAGAAGCTGGTGACTTCTGGCACCAATAGGAAGGCTTCTGCCCCACCTAATGGGAGCTGGTGACTTCTGGCACCAATAGGAAGGCTTCTGCGCCACCTAATGGGTTAAAACTGCAAAATAGGTGCACTGCCCTCAAAGTTGAGGAGGACCTAGAGGTGCCTATAAGTGAAGAACCTGGCCCACCTAACCCTAAACCGTGCGAAGGCTGCCAGGAAGAAACAGCAAGTCATCGTAATGCGTGACTCCCTGCTGCAGTGGACAGAGGCACCCATCTGTCAGCCTGACCAATCACCTAGAGTGGCGCCAGAGTCCAAGATGTTGTGGAGGGACTGCCAAAGCACATCTGGCCCTTTCACTACTACCCCCTGCTGCTAATCCATCTGGGCACAAATGATACTGCCAGGAGAAACCTGGGCAGTATCAAAAGTGACTACAGAGCTCTTGGGGCAGCAGTCAAGGTAACGGGGGACCAGGGGGTATTTTTCTTAATCCTGCTGGTGAGGGGAAAGGGTGTGAGGAGAAGGGCACTAATAGGACAAATCAATAACTGGAGTGGAAGTGGTGTTGGCAGCAGGGTTTTGGGTTCCATAACCCTGGAACCCTGTTTGCAGATCAGCGTCTGCTTAGGAGAGATGGGATCCACCTCAATAAGCAGGGCAAAGTTATTTTCACCAATAAGATGGATGACATGGTAAGGAGGGCTTTAAACTAACAATGATGGGGGATGGAGAGAGTAAGCAGCACTCCTGTGAAGGAGTGACAGACGGGATTGCTGAGCAAAGGGATGATGTGACGGGAAGGAAGTACAAAATCAACAAAATAGGACTTCAGCAGGGTCACCGCCAGTACCTGCATGGAAGCGAGGAAGTGCCTACAAGGCACCATTACGGAGAAATCCCCAAATCCTTTCCAGGAGCTCAACATCCCAGGATGCCTCTCTAAAGTGCCAGCACACTAAAACAGGCAGTATGGAGAATAAACTTGATGAGCTAGAGATCTGTGTGCAGTTGCAGGGCTACGATCCTGTTGGGATCACAGAGACGCGGTGGGATGGCTCTCGTGACTTGAGTGTTGTAATGGAGTGATAGAGGCTCTTTAGGAAGGACCAGATGGGAAGATGAGGAGGGAGAGATGCCCTTTATGTGAGAGAACAACTCAAGAGTGCATATATGGAGTGCATATAGCTCTGCCTGGGTGTCCCAGTTTCACCTGGGATAGAGTTAGTTTTCTTCTTAGTAGCTGGCAGAGCGCCGTGTTTTGGATTTAGGACGAGAATAATGTTGATAACACACTGATGTTTTGGTTCTTGCTGAGCAGAGTTTACACTAGTCAAGGACTTTTCAGCTTCTCATGGTCTGCCAGGTGCATAAGAAGCCGGGAGGGAGCATAGCTAGGACAGCTGACCCAGACTGGCCAAAGGGCTATTCCATACCATATGACATCAGGCTCACTATATAAGCTGGGGGAAGAAGAAGGAAGGGGGGGGACATTGGGCATTACGGCGTTTGTCTTCCCAAGTAACCGTTACGCGTGGTGGAGCCCTGCTTTCCTGAGGATGGCTGAACACCTGCCTGCCCATGGGAAGTAGTGAATGAATTCCTTGCTTTGCTTTGATTGTGTGCGTGGCTTTTGCTTTACCTATTAAATTGTCTTTATCTCAACCCGTGAGTTTTCTCACTTTTACTCTTCTGATTCTCTCCCCCATCCCACCTGGGGGGAGTGAGCGAGTGGCTGTGTGGTGCGTAGTTGCTGGCTGGGGTTAAACCACAACACTGGGGATGGATGATGAGCCAGCTGAGAGCTTACGGGTTAGGACTAAAGAGAGGACAGGTAGAAGTGAAATTATAGTAGGTGTCTGATATAAGCCACCGAACTAGGAAGAACAAATAGAACAATACAGACAGAGAAGAGCAGCCTCCCATTTGCAGACCGTCGTCCTTGTAGGGGGTTGTTCAACCACTCCAATATCTGTTGGAGGGACACCACATGAGCAATCCAGGAGGTTCCTGGAGTGCATTGACGATAACTTCTTCCTCCAAGTGACAGAGAGGCCAAGAAGGAGAGGTGTTCTGCTGGACCTCATAGTCACCAACAAGGAGGAGCTATGAAGATCAAAGGCAGTCCTGGCTGCAGTGACCATGAGATGGTGGAGTTCAGGATCCTGAGGGCAGGAAGGAGGATGAAAAGCAAGCTCACAGCCCTGGACTTCAGAAGAGCAGACTTTGGCCTCTTCAAAGGTCTTCTTGGAAGAGTCCCACGGGATAAGGCCTTGGAGGGAAGGAGGGCCCAAGGCAGTTGGTTAATATTCAAGGATCACCTCCTCCAAGATCAAGAGACTTCTGTACCAACAGATAGAAAAATCAGTCAAAAATGCTAGGAGGCCTGTGTGGATGAGCAAGGAGCTCCTAGCCAAAAAAGAGGAATATAGAGGGTGGAAGCAAGAACAAGCAACCTCGAAGGGATACTGAAAAATTGTCTGATCATGCAGGGATGAAGCTAGGAAAGCTTAAGCCCAAATGGAATTGAATCTGGCCAGGGATGTCAAAGAAAACAAGGTGGGCTTCTATAAGTGCATAGGCAACAAAGGGAAGGCGAGGGAAAATTGCTCAATGAGACAGGAGACCTGGTGAAACAGGACATGAAAAAGGCTGAGGTACTGAAGGCCTTCTTTGCCTCAGTCTTTAATAGCAAGATCAACCTTCAGGAACCCCAGGTCCCAGAGACCAGGGAGAAAGGCTGGAGTAAAGAAGATGTACCCTTGGTAGAAGAGGATCAGGTCAGGAAATGCTTAAGCAAGGTGGACGTCCATAAGTCCATGTACCTTGATGGGCACCCACGAGTGCTGAGTGAGCTGGCAGATGCCATTGCGAGGCCACTCTTGATAATCTTTGATCAGTCATGGTGACTGGGAGAAGTGCTCAAAGACTGGAGGAAAGCAAATGTCACACCTAGCTTCAAGAAGGGTGAGGAGGAGGAGGACCCAGGGAATTACAGGCCAGTCATCCTCACCTTGATCCCTGGGAAGAAGATGGAGCAGCTAATCCTGGAAATGATTTCCAGGCACATGGACAAGAAGAATATCATCAGGAGTAGTCAGCATGGATTCACCACGGGGAAGTCATGCTTGACCAACTTGGTAAACTTCTACAGCAAAATGACTGGCCTGGTAGATCAGGGGAGAGCAGTGGGGATTGTCTAGCTGGACTTCCACAAGGCCTAGGATACTGTCTCTGAAAAGATCCTTACAGGCAAGTTGTTGATGTATGGGCTGGACGAGCAGACAGTGAGGGGGACTGAAAAGTGTCTGAACAGCCGAGCCCAGAGGGTGATGCTCAGTGGTAGAAAGTCTTGCTGGAAGCCAGTGACTGACCCCAGGGATCAGTCCCATTTAACATCTTCCTTAATGATCTCAAAAGGCAGTGTACCTTCAGCAAGTTTGCTGATGACACAAAACTGGGAGGAGTGGCTGATAGGCCAGAGGGCTATGCTGCCATCCAGAGAGACCTTGACAGGTTGGAGAAATGGGCTGAGAGGAATCTCAGGAAGTTCAACAAGGAGAAGCGCAAGGTCATGCAAATGGGGAGGAACAGCCTCATGTAAACACCACCTCCCCTATGATGACAGGCTGAGAGAGCTGGGGTTGTTTAGCCTAGAGAAGGCTCCAGGGAGACCTTATTGTGGCCTTCCAGTACTTCAAGGGGGCCTACAGAAAGATGGAGAGGGACTCTTTGTCAGGGAGTGTAGTAATAGAGTAAGGGCTAACGAGTTTAAACTGGAAAAGGGTAGATGCCCAAGGAAGCTGTGGAGTCTCCCGCCTTGGAGATAGTCAAAAGCTGTCTGGACATGGTCCTGGACGACTGGCTCTAGGTGGCTCTGCTTGAACAGGGGGCTTGGAGAAGATGATCTCCAGAGGTGGCTACCAGCCTCATACATTCTGTGATTCTGTTATTCTGTGATAGATAAGTCAGATTAATCATAAAATTAGACCAGAAAAAAAAATATCTCAATTCCTTCTAATCTGCATGCCCTGAAAGAGGTTTTATGTCTTTATTTTTAGTTCGTTAGCCTGAAACTTGCATCATTTATGATGAAATGCTGGCTCTGCAGAAATCACCTTTTAAAATCAACTTCCTTATTCCAAACTTTAGTGGGTAGTTCATCTTCTGAAACACCAAAACATTCCTCTACAGTCTTGGCTGCTTATTTGTTCAGTCATATTTGTTCATATGAACAATACAGTTCATATTTGTTCATTATATATTTGTTCAATCCATTTACTTTCACTTATTTGTTTCTCACATGCATATTTTCCACAGTTGTTTTGCAGACCATTTTTCATGTCCTGCTGACTGCCAGAGGCTCACAGGATTCCAGAATAACATGGCCATTGCACATGTTACACTGTGGAGTGTCACCAAGGGAAGTGTGTGTTCACTCAGGCTCTCATTCCAGTCTTACCTCCTCTCTCCCTATGAGCAGCTCTACACTATGGATACACCTATCAGAGAACTGTTTAGCCTGTGAGTCAGCTGCTGGATATCACAGTGGATACTCACAACGGTTTACTAGGAATATAGAAGCAGCAAAGCTGTATGATATCAGAAATAATATATTATCTGTAGGGAAGCCACTGCAGTTTAGAACTTTCCTTCTCCAAATGGGAACAACTCACAGAATCAAACAGCTTTTTTCCTAGTTGTTTTAATTCTTCATTCTTAACTTCCAAAAATATTCCAGGTCATCATTTTTTCTGATCTTCTGTTTCCAATGCACAGTTTCAGAACTCTTGTATTTCTCCCTCATGCCAAAATGATTTTGTAGCAGCCAAGGATGTCACTTTAATCAGATTTTTGTTGCACATACAAATCCGGCCCTGTTATTCTGAGGAAACGTGAATCTCAGATAATCATCAGATTTAGCTTTCACTCTTCTCCTCTTGCCTTTCTTGTCAGGTGTTAAGCATGTGCAAGAAGTATATAGTGCATGTAATGTGGTCTTTATAGCTGACCCATGAGCCTGCAAGACAAACTAGACTGAACTCCACCTAACCTGCCATGAAGAATTTAAAGCTTATTTTACCCTACTTATATATGAACCAAAAGCCCTGCCTTATTCCTCTAGAAAAAGCACCTCATCTGGGAGCTAATGTTGTGTGCTTGTTAAGGCCACTTACAGACTGTAACTGTTATAACTATCAGGATATCTAAACAAAAAAAACAGAGTTACCAGATAAATGATACCATTCTACTTCTTGAAAGTAACTGCACAATCTCTGCTCGATATTTCAATAACATTGATTCTTCTGAATAAAACAATCTGAAGAAACTGCCACAGCAATGCTGATATCTTCAAAGAGGTCTGAAAAACTGTATATAGAAACAATCCTGGATTATTACATACGGATATGTGGAATGTAAATATATACAGATGCCTAGAAAGCAGATAGCTGGTTTATAAGGATATCTGGTTCATGACTCTTCAGCATAAAAATCAAAACCATGAGACAGAAAAAGTGATAAATTAAGTACGGAAGTACACAAACCGTAAGGAGCAGGAGGTAACTGAGACACTAATGAAGAAAAGAGCTCTGAGGTGTTGAGGAGGCTCAACAAGGTCTTTGCAAGAGATTAGAAAGGGGTGGGGGAGGGAAAACAAAATTATCTTAAGTCTTACGGGAAAAAGCAAATTTATTATGGGACATTTGAGGAGGCTTTTGAGATTATGTAAAATTTATTATGGAATGTTTTAAAGGGATTGCAGGAGGTGCAAAACTCATTATGGGATGTTTTGAGAAAAGTCCAAAAGGAGGGAAAGGAGGGATCAGTGTGGATCAGGGAGGACAAGTCATGGGAAATCAGAAAGGAGGGAGATAAAAGGGGCTGGCAGCATGTAAGCAGGGGCTGTCAGTGCACATTTCTGACCAAGCCCCTGCATGATCACAACTGTTGGACCCATCTTCTTATTAAACACTATTCCTGACTATTTTCTCCGTGTGTTCTCTCTTCAGGATGTGTGTATATGTTTAACCACTGGCAAGCATCAGTCTGGACTAGCTGGTGAGGAGGAAGAGGTCAGGCTCCAGCAACTGGAGGAAGAGCCATTGGTTTTAGGGTGTACCAACTGGAGGGACTGGGATCTGGGGCCAGTTGCTGGAGGAACTCTGTGTGTGTATGTGTTTGTGACTGCTAGAAAACTTCTATCCTGATTAGCCCAACAGTAGGAACAGGATCAGGCCTTCTGTGTTGTTCATGCTTGTGTGAGTGCTGTTGATGTTTGTGTGTGTGTGTGCGTGTGTGCGCATGCATGAGCACGTTTAGGTGAGAAGATTGAAATATGCAACAGTGTTATCTGGGAAGGGAACAGACTGATTATATGAAGCATATATCAAGATTTTTAATAGACTGTGGTGATTGAAGGCTTTGCTAAACTTTAGCAATTTAGCATGGCCATAGCAAATATAATCATAGCTTAAGACTATTTAATTACGATATAACTACCATAATGGTAGAGAGCAGCCGTAACAACTTTAGCAGCATAGAGTTGTACAAGTATTATTGTCATAGTGTTATGGTTGTGACAGGCACTACCAAGTCCCTGAGTTTTCCCAATGCACTAATATGCGTAAGACCCCTTTATTGGACCTTAGAGTCCTCCATTCATGGCATGGGATATGCAGGGGTATCTTGCCTGCTGTTGAGGTGACCTGGAGATATTTACTGCTGTAGCAGCTGAATCTCAGTTGCTGGCATTTTCAGAGATGATACTCTTTTGCTGAACCCACCCTTTGAATTGTCTTTTATCCCGTCAAGATTCTGTGACCTGTACCCTTCTGCTCTTTACTTCCTCAGTTTTCCAGACTGATTGTTCATTGTTTGTGCTGAGGCAACTGCTCAGTCCAGTGATCGCTGGTCACCATGTCCTTCTGTTTCCTCATCCTGCAGATGTTCCTCTGGGGAGCTGATTACCCCAAGTTGAGTCAGAAGTAGCTGTTCCTTTTTCCCTTGCTCTGCAGTTCTCTTAACCATAGAATCATAGAATCAGAGAATCATAGAATCGTTAAGGTTGGAAAAGACCCTTAAGATCATCGAGTCCAACTGTTAACCTATCACTGCCAAGTCCACCACTAAACAATGTCCTCAAGCACCACGTCTACCCAGCTTTTAAATACCTCCAGGGATGGAGGCTCAACCACTTCCCTGGGCACCATTTTGCTGCTGCATTAGTTTTCCTATGTTCTGTTTATTGTGCTTAATCAGCAGTTTGTTAGTTCTTCAGTACCACCATGGCTTGTAGATATTTTAAAGCCCTATGTTAACACTAGATCAATGATTTGGTTAGTCCTTGTCTCGCCACAAGTATGCTGAATATACTTGTGCAGGGTTAGCAAAAATTATATCATGGACCATTTTAGCTTTAACAGTCCCTTCTACCCTGCCATGGTAGCTGGCAACATTATGCTGAAGCATATCACATGGTAGTGGCTTTCTTTCCCTGCAAGTTATGCTAAGGTCTATCAGTCTGTCCTATTTCTATTCCCCAGCTATGTATCCAATACTTACTTGTTTTAAAATTTTCTCTGATAGAGTGTGCGTGTGTACTCGTGTGTACTCATGTGTCCATTGGGAATACATGTACAGGCTTGCTACTAGCTGAGCCTGGGGAGGGGGAACTACAACAGACACAGCTATTGCGTTGGGATGAAAGGCACCTCCTCTATCTTAGAGCCAAAAAAATCAGTTTTCTGAAAGCATTGTCTGTCCTGTCCCCAGCTGAGTAACTGTCATTTCGTGATGTCAGCTGTTACTGAATTGTGATCTTTCTTGTCAACAACTCACACAGATGGAACACAGGTTTTTAAACCTCTTTTGCTTCTTTTGAATAAGAAACAAAGAAGGTATATGAATATGTATCCCATTGTCCTATGTCTATATAAACAAAACTCCACCACACGCCAAGTGTTCCAGCTAGCTTCTCTTACTGAAGTTCACCTGTAAACCTCAGTGATAATTCTGAATCCATCTTCAAGCCTTTCATCACTGAAGAACTCCTTTCTTTTGGAGGAGTTCTTAAAACAGAATCTGCTTAAGATTGGTTTGAAATACTAACAGAAGCTTTAGATTTACGAATTGTGTTCAAAAGAATTGTCCAGAAGCACATGGACAGCTGTATTTGCTTTTTGGTCAGTCAGTTTACCAAAACAATATAATTCATGCTACATAATAGGGCTAATAGGGATGTTATGGCCAAAAAGGTCTTGCTGATAACTGATAAGAAAAATATGCTTATAATGTAATACCTAGGACTCTTGCAATGCATATCCATTGATAGAATAATTAGTTTATTGCTGATTGCTACATGGACATGACTATACTGGGATTTTACCCTAATTTTCCTGTCCAGATTTATTACTTACAACTCACTTTTAATAAAAAGACATCAAAAGCTCCTGTATATCAATAATTGTTATTTTGTTTGATGATAACATCTTATTATGTCAGTGTTTGAAAATGGTGTGATGTTAGAAAATTCTGTGTGTTCTATTACGTTATTTTGCATGTGGATTAGTGGTTTCTAAGAAGCAATTTTATTTGTTAGAAGTGGATAATGACATGATCAGGGATTCTGACCTTATGTTGTAAAGAAAAGCAAGATGAAGTATAAAAGAACTTCTTATTGACTTCATTCTTCTCATTTAGCACAACTTTCATTCTATAATCATTGCGAGCTTGGGAGTGGAGAAATCTTACCTGTAGTATTTAACTAAGATGTTTGTATATGCCTCAAACACTTATGGCCCCTTAACTTAATCCTGTTCAGCTATTTCACATGTCTGCATATTTCTTTAAAAACCTGAATTAATTAACTCATTACTAAGCCTGCAAGTTTCCTGCAATTAACTATGTATACTGAGAAATGCATCTGGTTCCTATCTAACACCCTGGTTTTTATCCAAGGCTTGAACTTCAGGAAGTTTAGAAGATTACAACGTTTGCAGCCAGGAAAGAAAGAAATCAGTGGGCAAGGGGGAGAACCAAGGCTATGTTAAATGGACTCTACAAGTCTTCAGACTGTTTCTAAACATGGACATCATAAGAAATTCTTTCTAAACGGTCACTATTCATGATTTAGAATATATGGGCTGCAATATCAAGCCTTTCATAGTACTTTAGATACTTGTGGGGACTATACTATTAATATGTAAAATTACTCTGAATTACACAATGATAAAAGCAGTTTCATTAGGTGACCATTAGGAATGCTTTACAAGGATCTTTCATCAAGACAATATCAAGCAAAATGTTTCTCAATACTATGGGAAAAGAAAACAAAACACCAAGCCAAACATATAAAAATAATTTGTAAAAAAGATTTAAAGAAGATCCTCAAATTGTTACAAGGCAAAATAGTGAGTCAGGATATATCAATGCGTTTAACTTCTTTAGGCTTGTGCAGCTTACTGTATTCCATGTGCTGTGTTATTTTCTAAAATTATATTAAGTATTTTACTTTGACTTTCAGATATTGTATTTGGTATCACTAAAATCAGCTTCAAGCTTTCCACAAGCTATCCTTCAATAAAATCATATGCAAATAAATCCAACACATAAGGACACAGAATACAGGCCAGACCTCCAGACTGGGAACTTCCTTTTGCAAACAACGCCATTGAAAAGGGTCAAAAAGCCTCGTCAATCAAGACAATAAAGATTGGACTGACCCCAAAGAAATGCAGAAGTACCTCACATCATTCAGTGGCTGAAGAATGAAATAGTATGTGAAAATTACTGGGGACAAACTCCAACTGATGTGCATGGGGGAAAGAAATAATTCCTAAACTAACACAGAAAACAGTGGATCCTAGCTTGCCATTATTACTGCAAGTGAAATATTGGGGTTATGATAGCTAGTTCTGCAAAAACACCATTTTAGTCTATAACAGCAGTTAAAAAAAAGTAATAAATTTTTTATTCCTTTCCTAATATTGGAGAAAACATCAATTTTACTATATTAAGACTGTTTTTACAAACTGCATTCACGTCTCAAAAGTAATATGGTATAATGGAAAAAATGTCAAACAAGGGCAGCAAAGGTGTATTAGCTTCTATATTAGACACCAAGAAGTAAACTTCATTCTGGAAAAAAGATAAATGAGTAATATAAGAGAGGTCTACCAAAATCATCTGTGTCAGGGGGAGGTTGGGTAGGGAATGATTATTGTTTCTCTTTTCCAGCACAGAGAGCGGATACAAGAGGCATGAAACATAATAAGAAGCACACCCACAAGAAGCCAAAGAGGGTGAGATATCAGGACACTGGGATGAGGACCTTTCTGATGCAGGATATTGTAGAATTAGCTGTGGTCGAAGGAGAGGTTGAGCAACTTTCTGAGGATTACTAAATACACAGAAACCAGTTCTCAATCAAGAAAATCTCAACTCCCATGGATTCAAAACGGTGAGTTTTCAAGAAGATTTCCATATGTGCTCACTCTGTTCTTATATTCTTGTCTACATATTCATTTTTTGGCCATTGTCAAAAGCAAATGCAGTGCTAGCTGGACCTTTACCCAGTAAGACTGTACTTATATCTCATACTTTTATGATGAACTACTGAATATGATTGCTCTGTGTGGTGCTGCAGTGAAATGATTTTATGCAATTCTTGACTATCTAAACAGTGGAGGACTGCAGTGAGGTAGGGACAGCAGGGATTCTGCCCTTGACTCCAAGCACTGTTGGGCTCTTGCAGGAACACTATATATGATTTTTGTCAGTTCTTCAACAAAAATGTATTGCCAAAATTAAAAGTGGTCAGAAAAAGCTGTATGAAAACATTTATGGTGAGGGACTAAAGAAACTCAAGTGATCCAAGAAAAAGTCAAGGCAGTCTTCTGATCATTGTCAGCAGATGTACATATCGAAGGAAAGAGATTTTTGATGAGTACTAATCTGTTAGTGGATTATGTTCCTCGACTGAAGCACAGCACAGAGCACTAGGTAGCTGCCTTGTTAGCTACTGTTCTGATACATGGAATATGATCTGTACAGTGACTCTGCAACTACTATATTAAAAAGCTACAATGTAATCGAGGCAATTAGTTAATTTTATTTTTTTATAAATCTCTATTTAAATCATACATACTGTTGGGCAAATAATATATTTCCAGTCAAATAGATTTAGTCCGGCATTAAGAAAATCTTGATATGTGAAATTTTAATGAAATGTATTTATGTATTCCCATTGTAAAGAAACAGGAAAAGGCAAACTTCAAAACCATGAGAAGCACACAAGTGATTTCTCAGAATTCTGGTACAGGCTTTAACCATACGTTTGTACTTTCAAAGAACAACTTATGATTTAAAAAAAAAAAAAAAGGAATTACAGTGATATGTTTCTTTTCTTTCACTTTCTAGTCTGTTTCCAAATGTTGCATGTGGGTTGCTATAAACAAAGTATGGGGTATGTAACCCTCTGATTGCAAGATAATTAACTTTTACTTGTTAATGTTCTTATGATTGGGAAAAAGTGAAATTTAAAAAAAAAAAAATCAGCAATCAGTGAAAAAGATACCTACTAGCATGACTTGTAGGAAATCAAAATCTATCCAGTTCTTCTTACTAAAGGGAAAATATTGTATTTCTTCATTTCTGTGAAAGAAGCCACTGCATTTTGAATCCTAATATAGTTCAAACCTCCTATCTATACATGGAAACTGCTTATTTATAGATAGAAACATTACTAGAGAAACATATCTTTAGAAAGGAACAAACATTTTAAAAACTATATCGTAAAGTATGCTGATCCTTATACTAGGACACCGAGGAAATAAATGGTCAACCTAAACATTTATTTTTTGTTCCAAAACACTACCAAACTTTCCTTGCTCAAGAATGGTGTTTTTGATGAAAATAATAAATCTCTTTAGACGGGAGCCAAATTTCATGTTAAAAGTTATACAGCACAGTCTGGAGCTACCATTTAAATTAGTTGCCTAGCAGAATTGGCAGTGATGGCTTAAAAGATTTAATGTAAATATCCTGGAAACATGAGGCACGAATTAATGAAAACACCGCTTTGTCTGAGGTGTTCAATGACATAGCATGTCTTTCACATCATTTACAGCCTGTACCTGATGGTATCCTGGGAATGAAGAATGCATTTAGCTGTCAAAGATATAAACTGTAGAACTGTTCCCCTACTTGGAAAGGAAAATCTATACCCTGGGACAGACTATAAGAGGAACATACTGATGATGAAGTGCACTGTATTCATATTCAACCAACATTCAAAAATATTTCAGAATGAAAAGCACATTTATTTTAGCTGTAGAAATGAAAGGATAATGGGCTGAAGTGGAATGTCCTGCCCATCATTATTTCCATTTGGAAGAGGCAGAAGTATATGTATGACTTCCAGAGGCAATTCAAAGCTTAGATTTAGGGCATAATTGTGGTCCAGTGACCTTTTTATTTCAGCAAAACCTCTCATCCTTGATGATACAAACCAGCATCATAGCGTATGGTCTAAGAATAAATTTTTTTAAAGGCTGTCTTCAAATGTTATTTTACCTAGTGCTGTGAAGCTAGCATACTCTTTGGAAAATTTATGGAGGTGGAGGGAACTAGAAGGGTAAGATGGCTGTTTATTCATTTTTTCTTTACCCATTAAAGATGTGGATCTGTGGTTAATAGTAAGCATCCTAACTAGAAACCTTGCCATTTTGTATTAGAGTACATAAATACGTCACAAACACATTGATATTTGTTGACATTTTCACTTGTACTTTATTTTCTAAGTGTCATGGTTTAATCCTGGTAGTTAGCTCAGCCCCACACAGCCACTCGCTCACTCCCTTTAAGTGAGATGGGGGAGAGAATTGGAAGGGTAAAAGTGCAAAAACCTGTGGGTTGAAATAAAGACAGTTTAATAGGTAAAGCAAAAGTTGTGTGTGCAAGCAAAGGAATTAATTCACTACTTCCCATGGGTAGGCAGATGTTTAGCCATCTCAAGGAAAGCAGGGCTCCATAACACATATCAGCTACTTGGGAAGACAAATGCCATAACTCCAAATGTCCCTCTCCTTCCTTCTTCCCTCAGATTTATTGCTGAGCATGATGTCATACAGTATGGAATATCCCTTTGGTCAGTTGGGGTCCACTGTCCCAGCTGTGTCCCCACCCAACTTCTTGTGCACCCCCAGCCTACTCACTGGTGGGGTGGGGTGAGAAGCAGAAAAAGCCTTGACTCTGTGTAAGCACTGCTCAGCAATAACTGAAACATCCCTGTGATATCAACACTTTTCAGCACAAATCCAAAACGTAGCCCCATACAAGCTACTATAAAGAAAATTAACTCTACCCCAGCCAAAACCAGCACACTAAGCTATGCGTTTTTCCTTCCCTCCCACCCTCAGGTGTCCTTGGAGGAATTAGAAGCCTATATCCTACTAGCTCTAAGTAGCTTTACTACAAGGTTGAGATTAAAGAACCTGCTTTTCAATATGAGAGAGATTTGTGGTTTGTAGCATTTCCTATTGCACATTAGGCTCTCTAGTTATTAACTTCTTACTTCTACCAACTGTATCCACTAAATCTTTTGAAGTTTATATCTCTGTTAAGGCTTGACCTATATATCATTGAGAAAGACAAGATGCAGAACATTTATTATTCTTAAAGGCCATCTATATCTTTTGGTCTTTTGTCCCTTACAATAGCTTTTGATACTGCACTAGATAGATTAGAGACCAGACGACTATAGCATAAATTCAGGCTGTGGGCAGACAACTTCTAAAGAAATTATCTTTGCAATATGAATAGAGACCATCTATGCTTATCATAATAGTAAAAGGCTGATTCAGCTTCCCTGAAAGTTGATGTGAGTCTTTTCACTGACTCCCACAAGAACTGAGTTACATCTTCAACTATCATAGATCTTACTCATGAAGGCAGATTCTGTGGAAAGAAAAGATTACTCATGAGTAAGAATTTCAGGACTGAATTCGCTAAAACAGATAACAATCTTATAGATTACACCATTATCTAAATGCAGCAATCTGTAAAAATAGTGTCATGACAATGTTATTGCGAGCTGACATTAAAATTATCTACTTGAAATTTTATGCAGGAAGAAGAAATTTAGAGAAAGCATGAAGAAGCTTGTCTTGCATACCAGTACCAATACAAAAATAAACTGAGAGTGACTTAACCTGTCAGAAAGCTATTAGTCAGACTATCATGGAACAACTGTTCTCCAGTAAGTATTAGTGTTCAGGCTTTTACAGGAGTGATGGAGAAAAATAACTTAGGTTGTGCATGGGAGGATTTTTAAAAATATTTTTTATTTTATGGTTTGTTTTTGTTTTTTTTGTTGTGTTTTTTTTCTTTTTATTTTGGAACATGTAGCTCTTGGTGTCTGTGTTCACTGAAACTCAACTACTGTCAGGAACAGCACTTGTACCCAAGAATTTTCTAGTGAAACTGGTACAGAGAAAGCCCGGTGCAGGAAGTGGAAGGAGACAGGGACAGGGATTTTAACTTAGTGGGGAAAAAAAACAAACCCAAACTATTTTGTGTCTAAGATCACTAGGTGTTCAACTGTGGATAAACAGTTCTTAATACAGATTCTTCAGCCTAACTCTAGGTTTTTAATGAGCAATTCTTTCATCAATTATTTTGAATTCAGTATTAGACATGACGGGTACATACAATCAGTGTGGAAGAAAAGGAAGGTTTTCTTAAATTTAACTAGAAGATGGTCTGGGGCAGTGTTCCTCTTTGAGGAGAGGGCAAGGGCTGCCCACATGCAGCTGGTCCCAGACAGCTCCACAATGGACCCATGAAAAACACAGCTCAGCCCATCAGCCAAGCTGGTGGTGCCTCTGTGATAACATAATTTTAAAAGAGCAAAATGCCAGAGACCAGATAGGAGTGAGGGGGAAAAGTACATGAGAAATGATCCTGCAACACCAAGGTCAAAGAAGGAGAGGGAGGAGGTGTTCCACATGGTGGAGCAGTGGTTCCCCTGCAGCCCATGGTGAGGACCACATCGGAGCACCTATCGATGCTGTAGCCCACCGAGGTCCCCACACTGGAGGAGGTGGATGTTTCCTGAACGAATTGAAACCCATGGAGAACCCATGCTGGAGCAGATACTCCAGAAGGACTGCAGCCTGTGGAGGACCCACGTTGTAGCAAGTTTATCCTGAAGAAGGGACCATATGCTGGAGCAGAACAGCCTGAGGAAGGACAGAGTGCCAGAGAGGAACTGTTATGAAATGACTGTAACATCTATTCCCCATCCACCCGCTCCTGCTCGGGGAGGGGGAGGTAGTAGAGAGTTGGAAATGAAGGGGTGAAAATAAACCTGGGGGAAGGTGCTCTTATAATTTTGTCCTTGTTTTTCTCCTTCCAAATATGTTTTAATTGGCAATAAATTAAATTAATTTTCATGAGGTCTAGACTGTTTTGCCCTTGATGATAAAAATGTTAAGTGATCTCCATGTCTTTATCTCAATCCATAAACTTTTTCATCTTATTTTCTCCCTTTGTCCTGTTGCAGAAATGAAGTCTGGGTGGGTGTCTGACAGCCAGCCAAGGTCAACCCAGCAGCATAAGTCGTCACTCAGAAAAACTAGAATCTTCATTCTTGGAGATAATAACCACTTAGACAAGACCCTGAACAACCTAATCCAACTTTGAAGCTAGCTCTGCTTTGAGCAAGAGATTGAACAAGATGACCTCCAGAGTTTCCTTCAACTTAAATAATGTTGTGATCCTAATTACAGAGGGATTTATTTAGAATTCACATTTTCGTTACAGTGTAGAAAACTATTTGAACATAGTCACACCCTTTGATTCATGCAAAATCAGGTTTTCATGTCTCAGGAGAGGTAATCTATAGCTACTAACTATGAAATAAATCTGCTTTGATACAAGTACTAGAAATAAAATCTTGATGGAGTCCCAGTTTTTTATTTTTTTAACCCAGATTTGAGGATAGTAGTTCCTCTCTCACTTTTGTCCACCAGAAGAGAAAATATGAATATCATTTTTTTTTAGCTCTAATCGCATAATCAGATCAAGATTTTTATATTGCTAACCCCAGGTGTAGCACAGGACTAGGAATAAATCTCATCTAGTTATTCTTCAAAACCCACACAGACTGGGAAGGCAGAGTAAAGAATTTCCCAAATAATTTACTTAACTATAAAAATAAATATAAAACCATGACTGGTAGGGTAAGTTGTCCCTAAGAGTCTTTGGACAAAATGCAGTAAAACCTGACACATTACTTTTTAAACCATTTATATAGAAACTTCATTGGTGAATAGTCTGTGTAGGACTTGCAGATCTCTTTTTCAACCTCACAAGATCTTTTCTGCCCTAATGTTCCTTAGTTTACCTGTTGCTCTATTAAATACTCCATGTAGTTTTAAGCTCCAGCACAACATATTCAGTTAATTATCATTTAAATGCACACCTGTGGGGTATCAGCAATGGGTAGAAAACAAGCCTGAGTGACCTACAGCAACTAGCTCTTCACTAGAGGAAGATAGCTGAGGGCAGAATGGCGACCTGTGCCCTAAGAATTGTTTTAATTCCCAGATAAACGAACTGTGTTTTCTTCCAATTAAAACATACATGTAGACTATCTTATTTGTTCTCATATGTGTTCAAGATACATGTGAAAAAGATATTCTTGTACTCTACAAGGTCTTGCCTGTCTGAATGTAAAGTTACTTGACACAGGAGAATAAATTATTTATGTGTTTTTCACAGAAATCTGCTATTCGTAATGAGTGCTATTCAGTAGGGAATTGCTAAATGGATTACAAAGACAATAGGAAGTTTTCTGCCAACATCTTTATTAAAGGAAAGAGAATTCATATAGCTTAATCCAATTACTTAAACTACTCAAGGCATTGTGCAATGAACAAAGGAATATACCAAGAGATACAATATTAGTTCATTGTTTCTTCCTTTAATTAGGTTTTAGTAAATTTAGAGATTATAAAAATGGTTCTTAATTACAACTCTAAATACAGAGGTCCAGGATATAGATATCTAAAATAGGGCCTAGCTGCATAATAATAAATAGATTAATGAACAAGATCCTTAAAATAGCACCTCATCAGTTGGTTAACCCAAGGTGTCTAACATCTATAGGATTTAACATTCCTTTTTTTCTAAACGTTAGTTAATTTTTATGGGATATTATTAAGAAAGAGAAGCATGTATCAATGAAGAAAGCACTTCAAAATATGTTTCTATTAATTTTATATCTTGTACAAAATGCATCTTCCAGTTTTCCTCCATGTAAGTGTGTGACTAGACTTTTTGCCTTCAAAATCTAGAAAGTTATTGTAACAAGCAAATAACATATACTTATTATTTACTACAATAACAAAACAAAATGCAATTTACCAAGAAAACATTCAATTAGGATGTGGTGGGTTGACCTTGTTTGGTTACCAGGTGCTCACCAAGCCACTCTGTCACTACCCCTCCTCAGCAGGACAGGGGGAGAAAATATGACAAAAAGCTCGTGGGTTGATATAAGGACAGGGAGACAACTCAGCAATTACTGTCATGGGCAAAATGGATTCAGCTTGGGGAGATTAATTTAATTTATTGCCAATTAAAAAGATCAGGATAATAAGAAATAAGAACAAATCTAAAATCACCTTCCTCCCACCCCTCCCTTCTTCCCAGACTCAACTTCACTCCTGAATCTTCTAATTTCCTTCTCTCAAGCGGCACAGGGGCATGGGGAATGGGGGTTGTGGTCAGTTCATTACATGCTGTCTCTGCTGCTTTCCTATTCATGCTCTTCCCCTGCTCCAGCATGGGGGTCCCACCCATGGGAGACAGTCCTTCATGAACTGCTCCAATGTTGATCTGTCCCGGAGGCTGCAGTTCTTCAAGAACTGCTCCAGCATGAGTCCTTTCCACAGGGTGCAGTCCTTCAGGAATGTACTGTTCCAGCATGGGTCCCCCACAGGGTCACAAGTCCTGCCAGCAAATCTGCTCTAGTGTGGGCTCTTCATGGGCCACAGCTGCCTTCAGGGCACATCCACCTGCTGCGGTGTGGGGTCCTCCATGGGCTGCAGGGGGACAACTTGTGTCACCATGGTCTTTTCCACGGGCTGCAGGGGAACCTCTGCTCCAGTGCCTGGAGCACCTCCTTGCCCTCCTTCTTCACTGACCTTGGTGTCTGCAGAGTTGTTTCTCTCACATATTCTCAATCCTCTCTTCTGGTCACTGTTGCACAGCATTTTTTTCCCCCTTCTTAACTCTATTATCCCGAGGCGCTACCACCATCATTGATTGGCTCAGCGTTGGCCAGCGGCGGGTTCATCTTGGAGCTGGCTGGCATTGGCTCTGTTGGACATAGGGGAAGCTTCTAGCAGCTTCTCACAGAAGCCACCCCTCTACTTCCCTTGCTACCAAAACCTTGCCACATAAACCCAATGCATAAGAAAAAAAGATAAGTCAAACTTATTTCAAATCTTTGCTCAGCAGAAGAAGGTGTCAGGCTCACTCTGTCCTCAATATGCAGCCCCAGACCCCTTTATACTCACTAATTTCAGGTAATACAGTAATTAAGCTCCTCAGTAATTAGTAAATTTAGAACACAGAAAGTACTACTTAGCTATATGATATTTACATACAGAGTTCCTAAACTGAAATGCAGTGGAGGAGGAAATTATTAGCTGAAAGAACTGTGAGGTTTGAAAACTGAAATAATCTCTAACTGCACAAAATGTCACTCACACCAATCACATCTATTGACATTTGAAAGTAATTTCAAATTCAATGAAATCCCACAGAAATCCAAACATATTTGGTTTGGGGAATTTGAAGCATAGAAGAAATAAGCAATGCTAATACACTTAATGCAAACATACATATGTATGCATGTGTATGTACATTTCTTGGATTGTTCTTGATTTTAAAATCTTCTTTCATATCTCAGTAAAACACAAAAATGAGACACAGTCCACTATGTTAGCTAAAATCAAACAAAATATTTTCCCCCAAGAGCTCGTTCCTGACTTTTTTTGTACTTACAAATAGATTGCCATACCTGTTGTTTTCTGTGATGGACATTTGTTGGAGGCATGCGAGAAACAAAACAAAGGGTACTATTCAACCTCTGTAGATAATAAGACATGGCCCTGGGAGAAGGAACAGGATGGCAATATAAATCAGCCAGACTAGAAAATACCAAGATAAGTGCAAAGGGAACAAACCCACTGAGAAGACCAAGGAGAATCACTTAAACTACGAATGAACTATCCTAATTAGCATACTAAAAAACCCACCCTCGTGTAAGGGTAAGCCCCCTACCAACAAAGCCCCTTCCTCATGGGATATGCGCAGTAAAAAGGGAGGATACTGTAACTTTAAGTGGAGATGAGGCAATGCACCACAAGAACCAATGGGAACAAGAGTTACCAAGCCTAATTGTAAAAGTACTGGTAACTGTTGCTCGGAATCTATAAACATTAACTGTGCGTTAGCCAAGGTGTGCTAGCTTTGTGGAGTTACCACCTAGAACCCACCTCTGCGCAGACATGAGATAAACGAATATCTCAACTCTGTGTATTTTTCAGCTCTTTGCACACCGGGTGAAGAACACTGCTTCGGGACAACACTTTCACCTAGTGGGTGACATGCTTTGACTCGGAGATCTTGAATTCTGAAGAGGAAAGGCAAGAAGTTTCAACTATTGCCTAGTAGAAATGGAGCTACAGCTTCATTTGTCTTCTTTTTAACTTCACTCCCTGTCCACTAGTTAGTTCATAATGCAAAAAGTCATTCTCGGCATTTTATATATAAGTGTACCAGATAGATATGAGATTTGGCAGAAATGCCATTTCCCCTACTAACATGAAGTAACAGACATATCAAGACATATTAAGGATATCGAGTAGTCTGGGTTTTTTTCTTATTGCACAATTTTGCTTCACAGATGAGTAAAGTTCTGTCTGAAAAATCTGCACATCTTCAAACCTCAATCATTCAGTGATTCGGTGGATGTAGAAACTAATATTTTGACAAAGAACTAAATATATAACCTTTTTCCAAACAGTTTGAAAATCACATCATTACCTGAAAGATCAAATAAGTAAGATGGATTACAAAATGGCTTTAATACTGCTGTGCCTTTCATTTTACATGAAGTTAGCAGAGTAGTCAGACAATTTTTTCTTCTGTGTTTAGGAATCAACTGTAACTTCAAGGCTGTTTTAGGCTACTATAAATGAATATATTAAAGCAAACAATTTTGTACTTTCAGGCTTGCTGTGCTATCTCTTTTGTAACATTATTCTTTATGCACACAATCTTTTTTTCTTTAAATGGCAATTTATTTGTAAACATTCTAACTGAGCTGCCAGTTTGTATTTTACAAAACTGATCTTTACATGGTTATTATTACTGTTTAAAGAATAAAATTGGGTCTGGCTAGTATTTTTTCTGGCAAGGAGCTTCAAACATCCATTAGAAGAAACTGATTGAGTATGTATGTAAGAATATATAACACAAGACAAAACACTTTTTGTTAGAATAAACTATAGGACTTTAGTGGCATTGGTCTGTTGCAGGTCCCATTAATGGACCTGTGGCTTTTCTGCCATTTTTTTTTCAGTCCATCCTTATTTTAACAAAAAAGTGAAATCACTCAGCAATTTCTATGGCCAGAATAAAGATCATCTACATTTTGTGTAAGTTGTGACATTGAAGTCTTTAAAACAATAAATCATTGAGGAAGAAAATAGTTGTCCATAAGAATAGATACAACCAATGCAATAGCACATCTAATATCTGCTGCTAAAACCCAATAAATTATTAGCAAATGACAAAGGAGTAAAGGATTTTGCTGGATTCTTTAGTAAAGACATCAGCTTCAAGTTGATGTACAGAAATATTTCAGAAAAGGGTGTGAGTAAGCATATTTTCTGTAAAACAAAAGCTAGAAAGGCATGACAGCAGTGTTTTTAAAGTCTTAAGAATGCAAACTTATCACTCACAGTTTCAGTCAGAAATTGTTAAAGTCCTACACTCTCCTACAAAACATGATGAATGATGCTAAAGATGCAGGATAAATGGTTTGTAACAAATTAGTTTGGAGCTGAAGGATGAGGCTCAAAAAATGTGACTGATGAGATACCAAATATTCTAGGGCTTCTACTTGTAACTATGCATTGAAAAGTGCACAACAGGGGGAAAATATACCAAAGAAATAGCAGATACTGATTACTATCAAAAAGGGAAATGTTATAGAAAACAACACACATCTGAAGATCCTGAAGTTTTTTAGGTGCAATATCACATGATGGTAAACCCTTAGATGCTTTGAAATTTTATTTCCTTTAAAAATACAGTACCAGAAGCTCCAGGCAAACACAGAATAGCTGAATTTTCAAGTTTTGATGCTGCATGACTGTTTACTAATACTCATAATACCAAGAAGACTGTTCATACTGCTCAGACGGTGCTGTAGTAGTCTCTGTGATGACTGTAAATCATTCTTGTAGCATGTAGAAAGTCAGTTAAGAAGACAGTTTCTGAAGTAACATACATACATTTCACATCTGAGGAAAGAGTGCTAGGAAAAGCTCTTCTCTACCACCTTTCTTTTTTCCCTGTGCTGCTGCTATCTTGTGATGACTCTTAGAGCACATGTAGCCTTGCAGATGGGAAAGGGGCAACATTTCACTAGCCAAAATGCCTGTCTTGATAAACCTTTTCCAGCCATAACATGTTATCTTTACATTTTCTGGAATGTTTTTCATATACATATGTACATGCATATACACTCATATATCTGTGTATTCATCTCACATTGTCAAAACAGACGCAATTTAGATATTGTTTCGACCCTGTCTTAACAGTAGGAACCCAGAATGATTTCTTCTTGGAAAAAACAAATGGCTCTAGTAGTACTTAGACTGCATTGGTTTTATCTATCTGTAAATGGATTATGTGCTCTCAGGGTAAATACCTGCCTTAGCGATCACATAAATCACTTCTGTTGGAAAATTTTATTAAAACAGAATCAAGTATCAAGGATATTATTTTTAAAAATGTTTTATAAATAAAAGGTATTCCTGATTGTTATTTGTAAGTATCCGTGATACTCTCAATGAAAATAAATAAATACAACAAAGATATGTCATCATCTTTTGAATTTTTCTATGCCAAGATACAAAAAATGCATGTCTTTCTTCCTGACTCATGTTTATCCAACAAGTTTTCCTACAATGGGAGACTTGGATAGGTGTCAAATGAAGATGTATAAATATTTTCAACTAATTCAAAGTGAAATATTATAGCTTTTAGGACAGTTCAAAATTTAAATTTATAGATCTGCATCCAGCTGTTTCCCGTAAATCTTTTCCAATTTAGTAATAAATATTCATCCTTACACATTCTCTCCTGCTGTTTTTTTCTTAAAGCATTGGAATCCTGTTCACCACCTGTTTAATTTGCATCCAAGAACATCCTGGGATATTTGATAAAGCCAGAAGATTTCTGATTTTGTTACAATTTGCCCATCTTCCCATTTTTTCAGTAGTTCCTCAGCTGGAAGTAATATGCCTGAGAAGTCAAATTTGCCACCAGTAACAAAAGTTGCAAAGGAGTGAATGATGTTTTTAAAAAATGGCTTTGAACTTCTCTTCGGAAATCTTGGGTTTTTTGAGAGAAGCTTTCATGTCAGAAACCACTGAAGAAGATAAAATGAAAGGCATTTTTAGCTACTATAAAACATAATTTTTATTATTTTTATTTTGTTTTTTAAGCCAACAGAAAAACTAACTTTCCCATATTCTTGGGGTTTTTTGGATTATATGAGAATATGTTTATCTCTGCATGAGCTGTAAAATACAATAAATACTAAACCACAAGAAGCTTACAGGTGATCCAAAATGTCAATGTTGACTGTGAAGAGCTGAAAAAAAAAAAAAAATCACAATATTGAGTGACAAACAGAGTAAACTGAATAGCAATGCAAAGTTTTTCATAAAATACAACTTCTGTACCTACAGGAAAAGGCTCAATTTAGAATAGTCCCATTTAAGAAAGAAATCTTGGAAACATTACAGTTAGTTTTCAAAAAACATCAGTTTAATATACAGAAATGGCAAGCATAAAAAATTTAAATAATTGTTACCTTACAGTCTTGAGAATTAAAGAATGCTTGGAGAAGGACAAGAAAGTATACAATGTTTTCCATGTGAAGATAGAGTAATAGCCTAGGGTTTTATACTTTGGTAAACATAACAAGCAGAGGATAAGACAGAGGTTCGTGTGTTCAAGAAAAGAATAGGCAGTGTTGAACCATTTTTTCCTAATGCAAGAACTATGGGGCAGCTAGTGAAATCAGGAATCAGACTGGCACAAAAGGAGACATTTTCCACAAAACACAGAACTAAATTATGGAATTAATTTGGCACACAACATTCTGGAGATCAAAAGTACAAGTGTGTCCAAAATCAATCAAAAGTTTAAGTGAAAAAGGTTTATCTCTTGCTATTAAGCAGGATGGCCCAAGTTCTGCTATTGTTGAAACCTTCAAGAAAATGAGGAAAGATTTACATATTCTGCTACTGTATTTTTCCCTAAATATCTTCAAATGCAACTTGAAAGTGAAGCATAAGGCTTGAACAATCTTTGGCTTGACCCACAAAGCAAGTTCAAAACCATTCAATTCTTATTTTCATTTTTGCCCTTCAAAGATATGTCATGAAGATCTCTCAACACTTTTAGAAGCTGCATTTCAGCATCCCAGAGTACCTATCAAAATTTAAGAATGCT